>NC_134460.1:3808750-5098125 GCF_047948215.1 Lycorma delicatula | reverse complement strand
TACAGAGTTATTACAATATTCATCTAAGTTGTCGCATTTTCTAAACGTAATTTATAATATAAATGTAATTTAATTTCATTTAAGTACATCATCTCTGTAAATGTTTGAAAGGAAAATATTTGCCGGTGTTAAACTTCTAAAACGGTAATTTTTTTTTAATCCGAATTAAAATAAGTAAATAAATGTGAAAGAGAAAAAAAACAGCCGTTAACAATAATGTACGTTTTCAGTTAAAGAATATATCGCGTGTATTCTTGAAGTTAATCGTTTTGAATCCGTAGACTCGTAATTATCTTTCGAGATTAATTTGATAAAACCGGAGTAGCGTTGGAAGTTCACGCTTTTTTTAAACTAAAAATCAAGCTAAGTTATATCGGTATTTGAACGTAATATAATTTACACTTTCGTGTTATTGTGTTTTGTCTTTAGAACTTTTCTGAGAAGTACCAGATATCAAGCGTGTTTTATACACTTCTTTTTTTCCGTTACAGAAATTCGGATAAGAGTTCAAAGAAACAGCGGACGAAATCGGACAAATGTACATAGTGTCAGCTAAATCAGGGAATTTCGTGCAAACGGTCACAGGAAGTCAAAAGATCGATAAATTATTTACTTTTTCGCCCACAAGAAGGGAGAGCACTTGTGGTCCTGCCGTCTGTGTAATGAATGAGGAGAGTCGAACCGACCGGCTGATTTGCCTAACGAGTGAGACAAAGAGAGAGTGAGAATTTCGAGTGTGAGATCGAATTCAACACGCGAGCCTAATTAAACCGACGCAGTGCTTTTCTGTCAAAAATCTGCCCACTGCCCTTAAACTAAACGGCATACAAGCTTCTCGGTGCCGGTTCAAGGTCGAAAAAGTTAACGCTGTTAACTTTTTAAATTCTTTTCCTTTCGTTATTTAACAGTTAAAATATAATGAACCGAACAGGTAGCAAGCAGCTCGAAAACACATTACTTAATTCACATACGATGATGGAGGATTTTTTTTTAATTTGTCAGCACTTAGGAAAGCCCAAAGAGCGTAATTTTCTCTAAAAATTTAAACTAAAAATATTATTTATAAAAGACGACAAAATATAATAAAAAAATTATAACGGTAATAAATAAATAAAATAATCAGAAATTATTTGAATTTAATATTAATAAAAATAATAGTAGAAACATATGTATTTTAAGGAATATTAGATAAATCCTTGTAAATGTAACAATAATAGACCTCTTCATTTATAATGGAAAGTCGTATAAGTAGAATATATTCAATATTAACAAGATAAAAATTACCGAGAATTGTTAACACGAAATATTAATGAAGCGCTGATTGATTTTAAAATTTTCATTAATAATTCATTTCCTACCGACAACATAAAAATTTAAATGAAACTATAGAAGTTAAAATGAAAAATCTGATACCGATTTTATATTTTAAAATAAATAAACCGTCTTTAGAACTAGGAATCCGCCCCCCCCCCCCCCCAAAGCCGCGGATAAAAGAATAGTATGTTCTATCTTTTTATACCTGCTGCTGTATCTACAATATCCAAAGTACCAACACACTTCGAAAGTACTTACAAAAGCAAAAAATATAGTGAAATCGGATCTATAATTTCTATAAAATTATAAAATTAATTTTTTCGCTTACGTACTCTAAATGAATGCGGCTCCAGTAAAAGAAGCAGACAGTGATACGCTTATACGGTACGTGTATGCAAATACAACTTTAGAAGCATATAAAACTTTATCGAAATGACTTACACATTCGATTTAAGTCTCATTTCGTGGAAAAACACATCAAATTTGGTCACCCGACATTCACATTCGTTCAATGCGGCTTCAATTTGTTATGCGACATACACCCCACCTGAAGTCGATTTTATTCCAGACTGTTCTGCAGCTGCGGCGTTAATTCGAAGGCTTAGTTCGAAACGATCCGCAGGCAAAGGGGGTACATAAACCCCGTCTTTAATTTTATTTTACATAACCCGATCTTTTAAATGCGGTAAAAAGAAACTCCACAAGAAAAAATCTAGCGTGGTCAAATCCGGGGAGATAGGTGACCGTGCGATTGGACCTTCACGGCCAAACCACCGACCTGGGAATCGACTATTAAGAAAATCTCGGACTTCTAGGCGATAGTGAGGTGCGGTGCCCCGTCTTGTTGACAGTACCGGCGTCCATCTCGGTCATCATCGTCTAACCGACGAATTGAAAAACGTTGAAGTATGTTCAGATAAACGATACCGTTTACGGTTACCTCCTAAAAAAAGAACGGGCCGTTCTGTCTGAAAGAAGAGCAACCTGTCTAACGAAGGTTTGGTGCCGACAGTAAATTGTACGCCGACTAGGAAACACATTACCGTACTCTCACGAAAACTAAGTTGAACTGCATTTGCAGATTCCAAATCGTGAAATCAAAACGCACACCGAACCAGTAAATGTATTCATTTTTAAGAATATCGTGGCGGCCGAATGCGTACTACTGAACTACACGAGTCAAAACTCGATATGTTTTACTATGAATGAGACCTTAGCCGAATCTGTAAGTTATCTAAATAAATTTTTATATGCTTTTAAAGTTATGAAGTCCTTTTTGAATCGTTCGGTAAGGAGGTTATGAATACTCGCGAAACAGAGACGGAAAATAATATTATTATTAATAGTGTAAAATCTTCCAGTTTTTGCTAGTACCACCGTGTTGTAATCTTTGATCGATTCATTTCACTGATATCACGCTAACTCAAATACTGAAAATTTTGTTTCGTTTAATACGTAGTTTATCTGCTAAACTATGATATGTTTAGTCTTAATAAACTTCAAAATTCTTACGTTTGTATTTTTAGTTTCTGTCGACTTTATACTGTTTTACTCGTAATCAAATTCTCTTCCAGTTTTGTTCACAACTTTTACGTGTTTACTACCTGTTTAACAAAGTTATTTTACGCCATACGTAAAATACTGTGTTTTAGACGCCAATCTTTTGTCTTTTACTAAATTTCTCGAAAAATACTAACTTTACAGTTCTTGAATCTATTTTCTTCAATTTATCAGGTTTGATTCCTAGCAAAACCCGCTAAATTTACCTGATTAATTGGGTCCCAGGAATTAAAAGTCCGAATTAATTTTACCGAAGGGTGAAATCATCCTTAAAAATCAAGATGGAATCTTTCACCAGCCGATACTTGCTATCGAATTGTTTCCAAACCTACGTTTATATGAACTTTCTTCTTTATTTTCACCAGTAGAACATGTCCTGAAAGTTTGTTCCGTCTTCGTGAATCACCTGTGTATCTAATACCTTACTACAGAGTACAGTTTATTAAAAATTTATTTATTCTTGTGTTTGTCACAAAAAAATAGACAAAAACATTGTCTAAACAAAAACTTAATTCGCTCCGTATTTTTTTTTCTAATAAAAAAACATCAACGTTTACGAAGAAAGCTGAACGTAGGAAATATTATATAAAAGTTAAAATCATTACAAATTTCATTAAATAAAAGTTACGTAACCTATATTATCCGAATAACATTAAATTTGAAATTTCTAGTCTTTGGTGCTAGCCTTTCATGAGGTAAACAAATTTTTAAATTCTATAAAGGTTCTGAAATTCATTATATATATCTGTGTGTGTACAATCGGATAAATTATGATAATTTGTTTGAATTTACGATAAGATTTAATACCGATTCATAATGAAAGTAAGTTGCAATTTATTTCGCTGATTATTTAAAAAAATAAATTATTTTAAATGTGTTTTTTCACTTAAAAATCTAAACTACGGTGAAAGAATATCTTTGATATTTTTTTTTTAGATTACCATCAGGAGTAAATTTTTATCTAACACAGCGCGTAGCCAAAACTCAATTTAAGTCGGTTACTGAAAATAAGCAGATAAAAAAAGAATAAATATCTTTACATTACATAAGAGTATCGATTGTAAAAATCAAACGACAATTTTACGGATTTACAGGGACCGAACTCGGAAAAACAAGGCATCATTTCCTGAATTTAAAACGTTTGACAGAAAGTCAAAATTTAACTTTCTTAAAATAGAAGTCGAATAACACTTAATTCAAGGAAACGTAGAAAGATAATATGACTTTAGTTAGCGATTTTAATGAAAATCGATAAAACCTTTATACGATATAAGTTATAGTTTATCCCGATCTCTTTTATACGTAATACCAAATAAGTTTGTATTCTTAAAAATAAAAGTCGTAAAATAAAATCCCGAATATATATGGCGATTTAGTTATTATTTTTAACCGGATTTGAATTTCTATACAACTAATGTATTTTAATTATAGTTGGAATTCAATTAACGGTACTGTCTCAGAAAATATATTAGGTTGGAAATACCACCTGGTGAGTTATAACCGAGGTTAAACCTATTTTTGAGGCAGCACATAACTTAAAAAATAAAAATAAACCGACATTTACGATAAAAATACCGCTTAATATATAATACAGTATTGTGTGTATAATAAAATATTTTAATCGATCAGGAATAAATCAAAGATAACTTTAAATTAGAAATTTGTATAATAAATATCGAAATAGATTAATTTTTATAACACACACGCGCGCGCGCTAACATAAAGCTACACATTTCAGCTCTGCCGATAAGATACCCTGACTAAGGAATAACATAATTAACCGATAAACGAAAAAATTATCTGTCAATATACCGCATTGTATATTAGTAATACTCGTAAGTCGGGTTTCGGTTAAAAGTTGCATTTCTAATTATAAAATAACGGTTTTAAGGACGAGCGTATATGATAAAGGCAATAAATAAATACGATAGAAACTGAGGGGCAGCATTCAGATATTATCGCATAGCGTAGTGGCAACCCGATTTCATTCTCGCATAGGCCGTCGTATCTGTACACATCTTCCGTACAGCGAACGAACCGACTTGTAACATCCTTCTTAAACCGATCGCCGATGAAGAGGATGCACAGTTCTTGATTAAACTCTAGACTAAACATGGCAAAAATAATGGCTACTTAATCAGCCTCGCCCAAACTTTAATTAAAAATACTTCTACAATCGATGTAGTATAGGCCTATATGCATAAGCCATTTATAATAATACACAATTTAAAACAGATTCGATGTGAAGATCTAACGCCGTTCCAATAAACTCACTACTCTATACTAATAAATTTAAAATAAATTATTTATCGGCTCGAAATAAAAACAAAAAAATAAACACTATAAACGATTTTTTAAATGTTATTAATATATATTTCATCTATAACTAAATCTGTAAATTTTTAAATTTCTTATCTGCGTATTAAATCAAAAATTAACAGCCGTGTTAAAAAAACAGTCTATTTACTAACTAATAAATCATACCGTCAAAACTATAATACAATTTAAAACAAAAGAGATCATCACCCTGAAACAGCACTACATATAGTTAATCTTAAAGTAAGCGTAATACTTGAAAAAAAAAACAAATATATTTCATTTGAAATCTTTAATTATTTTATACGAAGAATTAATAAAACGACCAAGTATTCTATTTTTGAAGGGTTTCAAAGTATACCATTGTTTCGTATTATTGTTTTGCGATCCGATTTACTTACGGTTATTATGTATGTGAAACAGATTGTAAATTTAGTCACTTCACGAAGAAAAAGACGCGGCTTAAAATTAAGTTGGGGAGATGTATTGGTCGCTAGACAGGGTGTCGCAACTATCATTATCCGACAAGCAGTTGCTAAGCGATCCTGAAAGCTATTTGGACCTACGGAATCAAAACGAGGGGTGCGACAAGCAAGGGTAACGTCGATTCCAGGATAAACTATTAAGAAATATAATATAACCGCTGCGGTTTGCGAAAAACACTGAAATACACGATTGTGTGGGATTACAAACCGTTTGAGAGCAGATTAGGTACAATATACAAAATGAGACTGAACAAATATATGTGAACTGGTTCGCGGTTAACCTGCTGGATATCAGCGACAACGTTAGATGCCTAAAGTGACTGCACGTATTAGATCTGTAAGTTATTCGAGATTTGAGGTAAATCAGTTGCCCTACGGTGTTGTGCATCGTTCGTTTCGCCGCTAACTTTTGTCGGCTCTTTGATTTGTTTGCTGTTTCTTTGTGCGATTGATAAGACTATCTTTTGGTGTTTTTTTTTTCTTTTTATCACCTGAACTTTGGACTTTCATCGATGTTCTCTGTATTCCTCTTGGTATGTAATTATTTACGTTGTTATATACTTATGTATACATATACAATTCTTCGAGGGATTTCAATGAAAACCCCTTTCTGCACGTTTTTTTTTTTTTTTGTAGTCCGATTGTAAGTTAAACATTGCGCTAAAAAAAAGCAGTACGAGTAGGGATGTCCAACATCACAAACGGGCGGAGCAGGTGATTCTAATTAATTTGATATTTTTGTATTCAATTTGAAACGATTTTAATTTTAATACATATTATTAATGATCAATTTACAATAAAATTTCTAAAAAGATTTGCATATATTTCCATATATCAGAAATATCTAGTGATTTTCAAATCGGCTTAGCGAGTTTTTTTAGATTAAGAATATATTTAAATTTTATTAGCGATATTCAATAACCAAATTATTGGAATCGTTAACTTTTTGTAACTCATGTCGACGTCCAAACATCGCTGGACTTTCATTAATTTTCAAAAGCTTTTCAAAATTAAATGATGCTTTCCGTAACAACTTTCTACTGTCTTAATCCTTAAATGAGCGACGTAATTTAAACCAAACTTAAACTCGTTTACACCGACACTCACAATCGCTTTATCTAGAGTTATTCCCGGATATCTATAAATATTAACAGCATATGGCAGCATTAATAGGAATTGTTTTCAAAGTTCGTGTTATTTTCATCTTGAATAATGTAATCGGCGATGTGTTCTTCGTTATATCCCTCATTTTGTATCGTAAAATTTTGTCGTTTCTGTTTCATTCGTCTTTGGTCTGTCGTTAGGCGACTAATAGTACTTTCTAATCTACATTTAAATAAATTTTTAATCTCATTTTATTTACCGTTCTCTTTATATATATATATATATATACTTCAAATCTAATTTGGAAATATTACATAAGTTTCTTTACTTAAATTTTTCACATAACTTATACATGTTTGTTATTGTTTGATAGGATGTATAGAATCGAATCGATAAATCATCTTCGAAACTTTATATATATATATATATATATATATATATATTAACATCCCTGTTGCGGCTTCGACCGCGCTATAAGGTTGGTTACTTGCGTTTCCCGTTACCATTAAGGGATGCTTAACCAGTCACGGATCGCTTCGCCAACCCCTCTCATCTAGCCAGAAGGCTCTCCCCTTGGATCCCTCTGTATTCATTAAACTTATGCTTGTAAGAATAATAATTATAAACAAAAATTAAAGCGTGTTCAATTTATAAAAAATATTAGTGTATTATAATTTCTTCAAAGCAACAGTCTAGTCAGTACGGGACCCGAAACTTTGATCGTTATAAGAATGCGGTTTTAAAATCAGTCGGCATCCGTATTATAAAAATTAGTTATAACTGGTTACCTGTACTTCGTACGGATAAACATGTATTTTTCCTGGTTTTAGGAATACCCGACAAACACTGTTAGGAGGTGATCGTAATTCGTTTCTCATTTTTTTTTTTAAATTTTGCTTACTTTTTATTTTATGTTTTTTAGTTAAGCAATAGGAAATAGGTGCAAGCGGTTGTGTTCACATACAGTAACAGTAGTAGCGGCTGTGTTAATTGAGCCGCCGCGCCGTACATCGTCAGCCCCCTTAAAAAACCGAAATGAAAAAAAACAAAACGGTTTTTAGATGTTTATCTCAAAAGTATTTGCAAGTGCAAATCTAGTAAATATCTTGCTTGTTATAGTCGAAAACAGGAAAAAAGGGAGGCCTACGGTCCACCGCGAAAATGTTACACGGTTTATGTTTCATTACATATGATTTTGTTAAATGTTTTTGCCGATTATAACTAAATAACGTTCATGAATTTAGCTTGCTAACAACAAAAACTTATTCAGCGTGTTACTTTTTATCCCGAAAACAAAAAATAAAATTTTGGATGAATCGTTTGTATAAAGAAGAATCGTTCGAAAAATGAATCATTCGTGAATGATATATCGATGTATATTAATTTATTTATAAATATTACACGTTTGATAAAAAAAAGACCCGTAACCAACGACTTTTACAAACCAAAATAATTTAGTTTCGAATCGATTCGAATGAAAAATTGATTTTTTAAAAAAATAATCAGTTTTAAAAGATTATTTCAAAAACGTCAATCTTGAACCAAAATGCCTTCTTCTTCTATTTCCGTTTAGTCCCCGGTACCACCGTGAATTATTACTTCAGAGGACGAAAGAGGAAAATATGTATGAATGTAAACGACTTGTGTAGACTTGTACAGTCTCAGGGCGACCGTTCGTGAGATGTGTGTGGTTAATTGAAACCCGACCACCAAAGAACGAAGGTGTCCACGATCTAGTATTCAAATCCATATAAAAGTCAAAGCGTAAAGACTAGTGACTTTACTCGGATTTGAACCTTAGAACTCTCGACTTCGAAATCAGCTGATTTGCGGTGACGAATTCACCATTGAACCGCTATATCTAGAAATACCTAAATGTTGCACCCATTGAACATTATAGAACATGCATATAAAAACGAATTTACGAACAAACCTTTGTACAAAGTTGACCAAGAAGGATGCGTTTGACGGAATGAAAAACGGTAAACACGAAAGGGAGAAAAGGAAATAACGTTTACAAAATGGTATTAGAGAAAGAATTTTTATAGTACGATGTAGATTCGGTTAAATACTACCACCTGCTACACAATTATGAAAAGAACAAGTGAGAACTTCCTTAGGATCCTCAGCTTTACCTATATAATAATAATAATCGGCATAAAAAAATTTTCCTTGCAGTTTAAAGTCATTAAAAAATAATATGCCATTCTTATATTAAATAAACACCGATTCCTTAGGGATTGTGAAAGGGTTGAATGCGTTGTGAGGTAAGTCTGAAATAACGATATACACCCATAATTTTTCTATTACTTCAAGTTTTCCAAATAATTTACTTGAAGTTTTGCGTGAAAATTCTTTTAACATCAAAATTACTTACAAATAATCCACTCGTAGTTAATGATAATTAAAAAAAAAAAAGAATTATCAAATGTTACCGTGGCGATTTGACGTTTAAAAAAAAATCTTTTATTTATATTATATGAAAAAATTTACTACGGTACCACCATCCCAACCGCCGTAGGGGAGGACGTACGCCTTGTCACGATTTCGGTCTTAGCCCTGATGAGGCTACGGTACCATCAGATGAAATTCTTCTTAATATTAGAAAATGAAAATTGTCGAAACCGGGGCATCTTTTATCACAAAAAAAAAGATTATATTGAGAAATTTCTTCTCATTGTCGGTCAGAAAATCATAAATATGTAAATTGTCGGCAAAGTTACATTTAGTAAATCAAAAAAATATAAATATAAAATACCAGAAAATTAATTACGAAAGCAATAATAAAACGCGAAACCGATCGCATCTTATATTTAAATTAATACAAATAATTTGAATAATATTTTGTAACAATAAAAAAAAATATTTTCACGAAAAATGTTACGTTTCAGAAAGGTAGGTAACCTTTCAATATAATAAACGACTAATGAAAAATCGTTTTAAAAATATAAAAAAAAAAAAAGATAAACTATTCGTTTAAATTACGGCGCTGGAACCTGTATCAATATGAAGATCAATGATACAGGTGTTCAACCGATCAAAAGCCTGCTCTTTTCGACTATCGATCGATCAGAAACGGGTATTCTTTAACGTATCGGCTACTTTTTTACTTCGATTTTAATCCGATTTAATAGTTAGCAAGCAGCGGCAATTTGAAAGTACACCGATAGGTAACTAAGTTTCTGTATTATACTGTTTGTCCTTTTGTTAATTACGTCGGATTCTGAGAAAGAAATGTCTTTATCACCGATCGATATAAAAGTAAAGGCAGAACTTACGACCGATAACATATCGTCACAGAAATCTATTGTTTAATGTATCTTTTGAATTTAAAAAAAAATATATATTCCGTAAACAATGTATTCTGCCGTCCATTTAAATCAATAATCCCGACATTTTCTAAGCCGCAGAAAAAATACGGTACGCGACTCTTTATAATGTCCATTAATGCACTCTTGAGAGGTTTACGACACTCACCGATGTTCGAGTCGTAACTTAACTTCGCACATCTGCGTTAATGGCTGTCATTATAGGTTCATCGCATAACGTACTATTATATGCTTTTATGTATTTTTGGGTTAAATAATCACACCGAAAAAAAGTTTTTTTCTACGAAGGGTTTAAGAAGTTTTCTTTTTAAGGATTAAAATAAACGACGATCGATAGTAATCGTATACGACTAAAGGAAAATACTTGCGATTAATTTTCACCGTATCCAGAACGTTTTATTATTATTTAAATTTTACGATAAAAATTTAATTACCGAAAAGTTTTACAAAGATACAATAATAAAGTACGTACGTACCACACCTTCCCTACTCGATTTGATATTTAATTTTTAAAAGTCGATAATATTAATTGCCGTTACAAAATCTCATTAAACAGAGCAAGTTTAGTATAGAAATACATATATATTACTTACCGTAATGATAAACAAGGAGTAAAATATAGCTACAGTAAGAAAAATAAAAATAAACGGTACGGTATTGTTTTATTTATACCGAGGTACAAGTAAGTAATTGTTAATTATAGTTCAGAAATTCCACGGCGTCTCGGTCGCTTGAGGTAAGAGCCCCCAGGCCTACTGTATTTTGCTGTGTGTTGCTTCTACCGACCGAAGAATATAAATAAAACTTGTCCGACTTGATAAAACAACAGCAGATGGAATTGCAGGATGTTTTATACAGAGAGGGAAGATAGAGTAAAACAAAGAGAGAAATAAGGAGAGGAAGATGCTGGGAATCTCATCTCGATCAGAGAGAGTTATCAAGGCGAAGCCTAAGGGAGGGGAAGGGAGCGGTTTTGTTTTTCGGATATTATTCGATACCGTGAATCGTAAGGACACATGAGGTGACACGATGCTATCTTTCTTACTCTTTCCTTCTTATGTTCTATCTCTTTCACTCGTTTCTTAAACCTTCTCCGCACATATACTCGCTCGTCGTCTCGTCCCGTCTCGCTTATACGTTTGCTAACCCGCTCTCTTTTATCTTTCTCTCTCCCTTGTTTCTTTGTTGGCGTAAATAAACCTCTTCTTGTCTTCGGTTCAATTTACGGTCCTGGATAACGATCTGAATCCTCTTGCATACACACTCTGCATCCTTTGCGACGGCCCGGCAAATACACCCCACCCCTTTTATCTTTAGCAAATAACCATTTTTGTAAAATATCTTTTTTTTTTACCCCTTTCTTTAACCGTTACCGATGCGTTTTGTAACGAACATTAAATAACGATAACATTCAGTTATGTTTTAATAAACTAGGCCTACAAATCTCGAATTTTTTATCATTTTTTGGTCGATAAGTTTTCACCGATTTGACTTTTATCGTAAAATAAATAAATAACAGTATAATAATCGCAAAATGAACCCGTCCTAAAATCGTTCGTCGTCAGATATTATAAGGAATAAAATATTCGGCACGTATCTCGTTTCTTATCGTTACTATATCGTTTTTCTTTCGCAGGTATAAAAATGATGATTACAGATTCCGGTACCGATTAAAATTAAAATAAACATTTATTTCATTAAGTCGTTAAAATTACTAATACGATTTAAAATATGTTGCACACATATATTAAAAAATAAATATAATTCCAGATAATAACCTAATCACGAAAAAGGATGTAAAAATCGTTCACAGTAAATATATGTACACACACACACACACACACACACACACATATATATATATATATATGTCGGAGAATAAAGTACAGTGGAGTATCTTCCGACAAAACGATGAGAATATTCTTTAGAATATCTGTATTTTTAGTAGTTTTAAGAAATGTACTATTACTTGTAATGTTTTGTAAAATAAGGTTTAAATTGTTTTATTGCGGTAGGCTTAGGCCTAGGTAGGCACATGGTTGTCAACGTAGTCGGGATCTCAGGACGATAGGGGTATCATAAAATTAATAAGGAAAAGGAAATATATGGTATATTATTTGAGAATATTGAGAAAAGGGCAGTCTTGCTTTGGAACCCAGATCGAACAGACGTCCTGGTGATCGCGAATTCGTTATTTCCCTGAGCCTCGGTCTATCGCAAGTTGTTTTAATATTATTTGAATTCTAAATTGAATTAATCTTATATTGTAATTCGTGTGCTACTGAGTTATTGATAAGTGATAATTATCATTTGTAATTATTTCATTGTACGAGTTATCTACTCATTTTTATTAATTGAACTTTATTGTAATCTTATATATTCTCCACTTGTAATGGTGGGAATGAGTGAAGCACAAGGCGTTGAATCCCTGACAAATCTCCTCTCCTCTCCGACATATATATATATACATATATATATATAACACTTTCAGTTTATTTAAAAATGAAAATAAATATTAATTATTATAAAAATGAAAAGCTTGATATGTGAAAAATGTAATGATAATACTTAATAAAGACTAAACTGTAAAATAAAAGATTTTTAAATATCACATTTTACGTATAGGTAAAATTAATGGATATTGAAATTAATTTTAAAAAAATAACCGATAGTATTTCTTTTCAATGTCAGATTCAGATTCCCGACTTGTGTTTTTTCTTATTTTTATATGGGTAACATTTTTAAAAAATAATTTTTAAAAGTAAGCAATCAATTAAAAAAACTTCAAAAAGGTTGTTGTACTTTCCTGACATCTGTTAATTATTCTTATATAATGGAAAAATATTAATAACTTGCGTGAAAAAAATTCAAAAAAAAAAAAATTCGATAAATTTAAAAAACCGTTTAAAAAATATATAATAAATAAAAAGATATCTTTTCCGGTATTTGAGGAAAGGGAAAATTCGGAGGCAACCTTTTTTTAATAAGGTAATGTAAGCGTCGCGCATATACGGAGCTTAATATAAAGTGGGCTTATGTTTTTAAAATTTTGAGAAAATCGACTTCACAGAATTTATTTACTCCGCTCTCTGTAAATATTGAGCCCAAAATTTCCCCGACAAATAGCCCGATTTACATGAATCTTTGTAGCAAATTTAATCAAAATCGGTTAATCCAGTCAAAAATTAAGTTTCAAACACGTACTTACGTACTCCTACTTTTTTTGGGATCCCTGGCGGAAATGTAAAAAAAAAAAACCGTATCGAATTTTTTGACCGACTACCTTACTTTCCTTCTTGCGGCGTAGCTCTAGAAAGTTAAAAATCTATTAAAGAATGAAAAATATTATTTTTTAAATTTAAAATTCAATGAAACGGCGTCAGTTAGTTATTACTTTCTAATTTGGCACCGGCTTTAAAAACTTTAAAAATTTTAGGGTATACTCCGGTTCTCCATAATATTTCAGAAGTAACTAGCATAATACCCTGAAACTATTTACAAGAAAATTTTGCTACTAAATCACAACAACCAAATAGTTTATGATTTGTGCCATCCGATATTACTCGACCGTCCTTTTAAAACTACCTAATCGATGATAGAGCTGTAATGATAAAGAACCGTACTTAATTATTTTATTAAAAATATAAACGATATACACCAAAATCGTATCGATGGGTATCGTTCACCGTACAAATTTTCTACAGCTCTTATAACCGTTATATTTTCTAGTTTAAAAAATTTATTTCTTTTAATAATTTTAAGAAAGAAATAAAAAAGTGAATCGTACATACTTTTAAGTCTATAGTAATCCTTTCGGGTGTTCTAATTGTTCTGTTTAATGATATGAAATATAATGCAAATTTGATTCCTGATAATCTGATATTTTAAGAAAGATTAACACCGAAACATGAAAAGCGTTTAATTTGCGACAAAACAAAATTGTAATTATTCGTGACATTATAAAATTGAATTTTATATCGCATCTCTCCAAATAACGTCTGTATAAAATTTCTACAAATTACTAATTTTCATCGTATCAAACGTTTTCGTAAATTTATGGTTACACGATCAAAATGCGTATAAGTAAACTTACAGAAAGTTTTAGAAATCTTTTAACGATTTGAAAAGATGTTTTTTTTCCGTTTATTACCTAATTCGTAAAACGTAATTTCAATTAAAACTCTCTCAAAAGATTTTTGATTAATTCTGTAAAACGTAATCCCCCCGCCGGAAAAACGCAAACTAAACACTGTAGCGAAGTAATATCAAATTCGGTAGACCGATTTTATAAAATATTAAATATAGTTTAATAAAAAGAAAACTTTTTAAGTAATGTTTTTAGACCGAATAATGTCGAACTTAATTGTCGGTAGGCATGATATTTTTCATACGGTACAGAAATTCCATATCCCACGCGTAAGGTTCAAGCTAATGCGGCGATATAATAATGCAAAAAAAGAAATCGTAAATAAATATTATGGAATAGCCCGTAATTTCATTTTTATTTTTTCAATCTTATTTTACAAAGAAGAATATTCTGTAGGTATGAAATTAACACATTCAGACAGTGAGAGAGAGGTTTATCGATAGATCGTTCAATTACAGGTAAATTTTGAGAGACCGAATGTCCTGTCTGCATCGCTTAGCCAGTTTTTTGTATTATTTTTATTATTACGTTTCATTTTACATATAGATCTTATATTATGTTAACAAAAATAAAAACAAAATCATAAGAATAATTTGTGTACATATTTTTATTGAGAAAAACACTGAAAATCAAAAAGATTTTCTTGAAGTGAAATCTTAAAAATAAATATTTTTAATTGAAGAAAACAATAATAAGACGAAGTCAAAATAAATACGTATTCATATAAAGAAATAATTAACCGCTTCACAAAAATTACTAAAAATAAAATTGCATATCATATCTTCGATATAAAACTTTTCTCTGGTTATTTATATTCACCGTATGAAAATCTATCGAGCAAGTTATTAATCTTGCGATAATAAAACAATTACAAAAAAAAAATCTATCGAAGATGACCGTTTACGTTTTGGAATCTTTAAGTAAATATTCAGAAGCTCTTGTTCCAATATACTTTTAAAATCGACGATTTCGTTCTTCCTTAAGTAAAACTCGAAATGCGAGAATAGCGGTCACGTACTCTCAACCGTTTTATTACTTATAATATGACATCACAGGACGGTCTATCGTATCGGGACACAACAGAAAGAGAAAGATAATTTGAAGTAAGGTCGATAGAGTGAGATAGCAGCTTTAATAGAAAAGGCTAATCGGTAAGTTATCACTCAATCGTAAACACGATTAGATGAAAACGAGGGACAATATAAGAATAAAAGACGATAACACGCATGCGCAACAGAGACTATGCGACCGTAAACAAGTTCTGAATATCTATTTTAGTTTTACTCTTTCTCATTTGGATTTTGACAACCCGTCGTAACGGAATATCGCAGAGCCTGAAGGCAGCAGCACACTTGCAACTAATCCATTACACGTACAGCATAACTGACTTAAGCTTTATATACTCGTATACGCACGCGTACGTTTTCATACACGTATCTTGAATATATGTACAAACAAATATTATGTATTTAAAATATTGTAAAAATCTAACGCAACTATTATAGAACGATTAAAATAAATAACTTTTAATTATTATTAATTAATTTTATACGACCTATTTTCTAACTTAAAAACAAAAACGATGTAGCAAATTAAAAACTACTTTTTTTAATATTCTACCTCAAAAATCGAAGATGAATTCAGAACAAAATAAATTTAATCTTTCATATAACTTTAAAACAGTAATAGCGTAAAAATACTAAATTTGTACTGCGTATAGAAAATTTTGATTCCAGAGTCGAATGGAATTATAAAGAACCTACGTGTATTATCGGTAATAAATTTTTAAACAAAATAATAATTTGATTTCGATCATTATATGTGCCGATCTCCGCGGCGGAGCGGTAGTGTCTCGGCCTTTCATCCGGAGGTCCGGGTTCGAATCTCGGTCAGGCGTACCGTTTTTCATACGCTACAAAACTTCCATTTCTATATCCCGAGTGTAAGCTTCAAGTTTATGAAGCGATATCAACAAGCAAAAAAACAAAACGAAAAAATTTGAAAGGTTATATTTGTTTTTATTAAATTCATCTATGAAATAGTACATTACACGACGAGCCTACAATGATATCGATTAACGCACGAGTACCAAGTAAGTTACTACTCGAGCCTTGGCAATTGTCGGAAAATTTTCAAGAGTACATCGACGGTCGTTGTAGAGAGTCGCCTACCGACGATAGAATATATTTTTTAATATTTCAAAAATATATTTCTGCGGCAATATGTTATTAGTCTTATGTTCTGCCTTTTCTTAAATATCGGTCGATGTTAAAAGACATTTCTTCCTCGGAATTCGACGTAATTAACAAAAGGATATCAGTGTAACACAGAAACTCAGTTATCAATCGGTGTACTTTCAAATTAACCTCATCTTGCCGACTGCTAAATAAGATTAAAATCAAAGTAAAAAAAACCGATACGTTAAACAATACCCGCTTCTGATCGATCAGTGGCTTCGGTCGGTTGAACACCCGTATCGTAACGAAAATCTGTTTCACGACCCTCACAGCCGTATAAAAAAAACGCAATTATGACATCAGGTGTTTGTAGTTTTTTATTTTTGAGGGGTAGATTAACGTAGCTATTTTTGAAAATTTAATAAATTTTTTTCTATTACTGGTTTTAATAATCATATACTCGTATAATACATCCGACTGTTACACATTAGAAAGAGATACAATTACTTGTCCCTTACAATAAAATAACGCGTCATTTTCTCTTACAGTAACGATCTTAATTTTACTGTTTAGAATTGTTGTCTGTCAGAGTAGTTATCCTGAAAATAAATTCCCTGTCCCTGCGGTAAGTAAAATTAAACTTATCACTTGTACGGCTGAATATCAAACGCATTTTAGATTTGGCGTAATGTTGTAACAGTATATGCGGTTTAAATAACGATGCGACAGGAAACTACTCTACCGTTTGCTATTTATTTTAGCAGTTTAATATGCATTTTATTCGACCGAGTATCTGTACTGTTTTCGAAAATAACTTATGACTCGTGTAAAGTCGTCGTCTAAAACCATTTTACGAATGCGATACATACATTAAATAAACAGTTTTGGAGAAAACTTATCCGCTAATATATTTATAAAGTTCGTAAGGACAAAATTTATAATAGATTATGAGGTAATTTTAAGGTCGTACGCTATACTTCCGATTACCAAAAGTTTGATTTAAATATTAAAAACTTTAAAGTAATCCATATATATATATTGTACTTTTTTCTGTTTGAAACGCCTCTCATTGGAAAAATTTTACAACTAAAAAGCATTTCGATCGCAGGTAATTTTATAATTATTTGTCCGATTACTTCGTAATTCAAACGTACCACTAATGGAAAATAAAACATCGGATTAAATATTTTAGAAAAATTCGTAGTAATTTATGATGAATATTTTATTTCTTATTACGGTTGTCTTTTCAATTTTTTTAAAACTTAATTTACAATTTCTATTATTATTTTTATTAAAAATATAAATCTTATTATTTTTAATTTTCAGATCTAAAAAACGAAAATGAAAATAATAAGTTTTTTTTTTAACTTAATTATTTGTTATTAATTTTTAAAGCTACCGGTTACTCATTTGCTGATTTTTTTCTCAGAAGTAGCCTAGAAAACATTCTTGAGAGATTATACGTTAGTTTCAAGTTTTATAATATTTATTTGTAAATCTTACCGAGATTAAAAATAAAACGATAATATTTTTCAAAGGGAAGTTCTATTTATTGTGAGGGGTTTACTGTTTGAAAATGTTAAGAATTTTGAATAGATAAATGGAAAACAACATTCTATTTGATGTAAAAAACAGATATTTTATGACAGTTAAATCTGCCAAGACAACAATAAATTACAAACTGCAGAAGAAAAGTCTATAAATGAAAAATAATAATAATAAAAAACATACCCCCACGTCGGTAATAAGCAAACTCGATCGCTTGATTCACGATTTCAGTTTTAAAACCCGATACGAAATATTAAAAAGCAATGTATTAAAGAAAAAAAAAACTTATTGCATAAAACTACATGAGAATCTGTAAAATAAAACGAAAGAAAAAGTTTTCTTATGTAAAATTGACTTCATCAGCTAACACTTTTTTCTAATAAAAACAGTTGTTTCTTTAAAAAAAAAAAAAACTAGCTGAATCAAAGGAAATATTCCAAAGAATTAAGTAAAAGAACATTACAATCAACCTAAAGTTAAAGAAATTAAAAAAAAAATTATAAATCGAAAAAAAAATAGAATACACATTTAGAAATAGAGCGATCAAGATTCTTCAAGAATATTTCAGGTCGTATGTACCGAACGGTTTGCAAACATTAATTAGATGTCAACACAAACAAGTTATTAATTTCCCGGCCATTGTTATTTAAAAAAAAAGAAGAAAACTGAACTGCTCCTACAATCGTGACCCGTAAATCAAGTTCGGGTTAAGTGCGAATTATTTTTCTACGGTCGGTCGATAGGCTAGTTAAAAAGGAGGGGGGGGGGAAGAGAGAAAAAGTCGGCATGATGGATAGAAAGAGAGAGAGAGAGGGGTTCGAGGGGGGACACGCTCTTCCAACCTTCTTCAATATACGGGTGATAAAACACCTTTTAACAAACACTTGTTCCAGGTTCCATACCGGTAACAATATTCTTCGGACCGCAAATACATAATAAGAACAAAGCGGCTTGGGTATTAAGATATATTGAATTCGTTTGGCGATACGGCAAATTTTTGATCTCAACACTCGATAAAAGTACAATTTTAAAGTATATTTTTTAAGTAAAAATAAATTTAAATTCTAATTAAACCGGTTAGAAAAATTCAAATTTTAACAATAACTATACGCTAAATAAAATTATAATAAAACCGTCGGAAAAATAGACTTTACAAAAAAAAATAAATTCTGATAATAAGAACATAATAAAAACAAATCGGTAGTAAATATTTTACAGCTTAATAAACGGACACAGCTCAAATCTAACGCAATTTTCTATCACGTCCTATAAAAAAACTCCAGCATAATATTAACTTTCCAGAAAAAGAGCAGCATTAATATAACGACGCTCAGCAAGAGAGATTGTCAGCGCTTTAAGGTTTTTAAATACGATTACTTTCAGTTGTATTTAATGATATTATATTTTTTGATACGGTAAAGAACGTGCAAATAGTAAAATTATTATCATAATTCCAACACACACCGCAAAAAAATTGCCGGGTAACCGAAAAGAGTTTAAGAAAATCATATCATTTCGTTACGAAATTTTCATTTCCTTAATCTTAATTTTTCACTTTTGCGCGAAGTAAAGGAAGTAATGTGATTCCGAAAAATTTCGGTTTTCAGATTTCAACAAAAATATACTTTTGACCATCCCTGAATCCGTTTTGACTAGTCTCGGCGTGACGTCTGTACGTATCTGGCATAACTCAAAATCGATTAGCGGTAGTACGTTAAAATTTTAGATTTAGGATTCTTGTAACATCTAGTTTTGCATGTCTCTTTTGATTGCGATCGGCTGAACTAAAAGTGTCCAAAAAAGCCCAAAATCTCCTAAAAAATTGATTTATTAATTCGTGATTGTGTAAAAAAAATTTACAATAATAACAAGTTAATGAATAACTTGTTATTATTGTAGTAGTGAAATAAAATGTTATATACTTTTAAAAATGTATATATGTAATTTAATAGGAATTATTACATATGTGTGTATGTAACAGATTTGGCGAAACATCTGATTAGTTAATAATAATTGAAATATATAATTTAGAATCATACTATTTTTGGATTTTGTAGTTTAATTTTATTTAATTATTTTAAAATTTGAGGTTAATTTTATCGACATTAAAGTTAACTACAGAGCGACTGAAAAATAGACCCTCACAAGAACAATATATACACTGAGGCATACAAGCCCGATCTTTAATAAATTGAAAAATATTCTTATCTTTTAGTTCATTACTCCTCTGAAATTGTCGGACATTATTCTAAATCGGAGTTGATCATCATTTCGTTTATTTGTGTTTTTTTTTGCCGATCATCTAATCACTCTTTGGCTTGATAAAATTCTTCTGATCTTAATTTGTATACACGTTCTCTAGTATTAAAATATTCTCTCTATATTCATAATCCTTCTTAATCTTTTTATTCTTCCTTTGTTCTTAACATTGTCTTCCTTTTCATATTGATCTTCTTGTCGCATTTTTGAGATATATTTCTTCATGTTATCTTTCTTTTTCCTGTACGATTGTTTCTGTTTCGTTTTTTATTATTCACCAAATAATCCAATAATAAAAATTGAATATTTTACACCGTACGGTCGAAATTAACATTTGTAACCGGTATACAGGAGTTCACTAAACGGAATAGTTTAATCGTTAATTATTAACTTTTATTATACGACACACAAGAAATCTGATACTTTTGTCAATTACTATCTCACGAAGATAGGAATAATACCGATCTAGCAATACGAGTAATAAAGAGATTTTTACTCTATCCTAATATTTCAGGTAAGATTGTTAAATTAATAATTATATAAATATTTCACGTTAATAAAAAGTAATATTTTAGTAATTGTGTGACGGTCCACTTTATTAAAGAATTGGAGGATCGCACCTCATTTTCAAATGAAATAAGTTTAAATGAAACGCAGCAAAAAATGTGTATCTGTAATTTAATAGGCGTACAAGGAAGTCAGTGTTGTCCACATCAGATTGTTTTTACATTAATTTGCAACACAACTTTGTACATTTTCATAAAATGTTTTTTTAATAAATTTTCATTTTATATACAAAGAAAAAAAATTATTTTTATTAACAGTGGTAATTTTAATTAATAGCATAAAAGGGCATAGCGTAATTTAATACTTTAATCGTGTAGAATATTTGTAACAGTAATTTTTAATTTTTTTAAATTCTAAACTTTGAGATTTTTAAAATTAAAAAGGAAATTTTTTTTTCTATTACTTTATTAAACGTTCTTATTTTACCGGCTGTAGCTGTGCGGTACAGAATATAAGAAAGTATGCACAAATCTTGTTAGTTTTTGTTTAGCGAGGTACCAAAAAAAAAAAAAAACAATTTTAGTATTAAAAAATTCTCGAAGGATATATGTACATACATAAATACGTACGTACATCGATGGCCGGGTTTTTGCTTGATTTCGCCAGACCGGAATGACCGAATCAGAAGAAATTTGGCACGATAATTTCTGTTTACGGGAGAAACGGTGATGTTTAATTTCGGTCATAGTTTGTTAAAGAGCAAGAAGACAGGGGATTTCGTGTATCCCGTATCTCAAAATTTTATTCAAAGAATAGGTGAATTTTTTTAAACAATTTAATAATTCCCCTTAGATAGCTAAGCTACTCGTATTTTTTAACGGTAAAAATTGTCTTAAGTAATAGTCTGTCGAGGCAGCCTAATAGCTCTATCTCGGTTTCTCTTTCTCTTTTTTGTTTAGCCTTCAGAGGACGAAATGAAGTGTAGATTTGTACAGGTCTCAGGTCGACCGTTCCTGAGACGCGTGATTAACTGAAACCCGATCGCCAAAGAACACCGGTATCCAGGAAATTCTCTAGTCCGGGAAATTTACGCAACCTTCTGCCGGCTTTTTTTAAATTAATTGTAAAGGGTTTTCATCTTTTTCCTCGGTCTTATCTTAAAATTTTAAGAAAATAAAAAAACAACAACTAAAGTAAAATTATTATATCGCAAAAATCATGAAAACGTTTTAAAATACGATTACTCGATGAAATCAAATAACCAAAAAAAGTATTAAGAATAAATTAAGTACAGCAGAAAGTATCGCGTACTGAGAGGTTCATAAACGTTTACTTCGCTAAATACTCCTTCCCAAATCACCGTTAAATAGAATGCAATTCCTGATTAGTTTTACGTAAGGATTTAACTAACAACGTAATTAAAAAAATAGTAATAATAACAATAAAATCACTTTTAATACGTAAATATACCTATCCTAACATCGATTCAAATATTCAGGGAAAGATTCAAGTCAAACAAATAAATTTAAAATAGAAGCTATTATTAGCTAATTAATCTTTTAAAAATAATTTAATGCGCATAGGTTGTACGTTAGCCAAAACTGTCATCTGAATTTACGTATCTTTTTCGGGTGTATATTTGTTATAAAATTAATATTTGTGAATGTATTAAAGAGTAATAATAAAATTATTTTTTTTAAAGTAACAAAAATGTTCGAAGAACCAGATCGGTTGAAAAAAAAAAAAAATATATATATATAGCAAATGGTTTACAATTAAAAAAAGCATAAAGGAAGATATCTGAATGTTTAATTACTTCTTAATAACTGGTTAAAAGATTTCATCGACAATACATTTATTTTAATGAAAAAACATCAAATTATACAACAGGAAATTAAGAAAGAGAGAAATAAAAAAATAAAATAACGTTATAGAAAATATACCATAGAATATCCATAAAAAAGAACAAAATGTTTGACCACCCAAAAGATGAAGTAGGTGGAGAGAATAAATTAAAAAGCTGCACTTAATATTAAAACAGAAATGCTAAAGAACATATTACATAAAAATAGAAAAATAATATTGAAAATCACAAGACATTAGCGAGACATAATTTAGGTATTTGATTACGAACTTTTATACACACGCACACATATATATATATATATATATATATATATATATATATATACATAAAACATTTATAAAACAATAAGTAAATAACAAGAACACAGAATAACATAAACAAAAAACGAAGTAAAATGAGTAAAAGAAGACAGAATGATATTTAAGCGAATGGACGAAGAAAGAGGTTTCCCTAAAATGCCCGGACAATTTCTGTCCGATTTGAACGTGAACTAAGATAATGTCAGGTCTAGTGTTACTTAGCGGGACATGGAAATACGATTAAGGTGGGGATATATGAAATTGGATTTAGATAAGACTAATACTCTCGCTTGACAACCCTGCTAGCTCTAATTGCCTCTTCCACTTTGCCACCCGACATGAAACTTTTTTTTCTTTTATAATGTTTCCCTTTCTATATATATAAAATACATTCTCATTTATAATTATTATTCTTTTTTATAAATATCGGCCTGTAATATATAGTCGTAATTTTTTCAAATAATTATAACGTAAAAAAAAATTAAAATAATAGGAAAAAATATTAGCTCGTAAATAAAACAACAAATATTTAACCGGTGTTGACTAATTAAATGTATCATTTTTTATCATTTATAATACAAATTTTATTTTAATTAAAATAAAAGCTTTTTCAAGCCGTCTTGCGGTTAAGTAGTCGTTGTAAATCAATTGCTTGATTTACAACAGATTTTTTTGCAGTCGAAGGTTCTAATGTTCAAATCCTAGTAAAAGTTAATTACTTTTATTACGATTTGAATACATATAGTGGATACCAATGTACTTCGGGAATTGGGGTTCAATTAACCAGATAGCTCAGGAATGGTTGGCCTATTATATAATATACTAATATATATTAAATAATTATTATATATATTTAAAAAAAAACCACAATGTAGACTATTATTGGGTACATTTTTTTGTTTTTATGAAAAAGTTATCTGAATAAAATTCTTTTGAGAATTAATAAAATAGGCGTTTCATGTTACTTATATTGTAACCATATATATATATATATATATATATATATATATATATATATATATGATTTTGTACATAATTAAGTAAAATCCATAAACAGAAAAAAAATAATCTGTGAAATGTATTTATATTTTTAAATAATTTAATATAAATTACTATAAAAAAAATCTTCACATATTCAGCCACGTTGTTTAAAAAACTCTCAACAATAAAACTCTTTTTATTTATTAACTAAACTAATTTTATAAATTCTTAACGAAAAATTGTGAAAAAAATATTATTCGACCGAAGAAAACCTATTTAGAATTATTATTAATTACAAAAACCAAAGTTGCATTAAGCGACATGTTATTTTTTTCAGATGATTATTAGTTATCTTCTGTGGAATTTGAATCTTTTCTCTAGATCTTTAGTTATTATAGTAGTTTATCGAGTTAAAACAACTGGGTATTATTTTTTTTTTTAAATCCGCAAGAATTTTAGATCCATTAAATCAAAAAAATTATTATGTTTGTAAAATGAAGATTTAACTATTCCATCCTTTTTTATTCCCGTTATCATTCGGCTAAAGCGTAACTAATTGAAAAAAAAAAACTTATATTTTTAAAAGAAAAGTATTTAAATGTTTCGATTAATAAAAAATACTTCTAAAATCTTACTTAAACATCGTGAATTTATGTTCTTACCTTATGTCTTCATCGACGTATCGTGCAATTTTCTAACCGAGTTGCATAAACGGGATGTAATTAACGGTCCAGTTTTTCAAGTAAAGAATAAATTTTCTTTACTAAAAGAAATCTTGTTTAAAAAAAAGTAATTTTCCTATTGATGAACGGTTGGGCTCTAACAGATAATTCAAAGTTTCCCTCGGCAAATACTAGATAGCGCTGCGATCGCATAAATCAGTCGCTATGAATTCACCGATGAAAGCACAATTGTCCTCCGTTAAAGCCACTACTGCCTAGGAACAGAGGGGGTGGTGTAGCGACCGGACACGCTACGAGGCGGGATCTTCTTCCCTCGGGATGTAATTAACGGTCCAGTTTTTCAAGTAAGAATAAATTTTCTTTAACAAGATTTTCAAATCGATCAGAAGTTAAACACTGAATGTACTCGAACGGTACTTAAGCTGCTGGAAAAAAGATTTTTTGCGGCATCGATTTAAAATGTTCATCGTAAAATTATTGTTCATCCCTCATTCCGGGTAAACGTATCCAGATCTTCTTCCGGAATGCGAATGTGAAAGGTGCTCGCTGTATAGAAATGATATTGAGTTTTTTTTTTCAGCGGAGTCTCGTTCCGCTAAACGTAGTTCCTCCTTTCTTACCTTCTTTTTAATTTTCTTAAAGATAATCCCTTCATTCCCTTATAATCGGTTATACGGGTACTTTTCCGGTCTTCCTAGCTCCTCTATACCGAAGACGTCGTATTTTTTAGAGTAAATATATCTGGCTGGTTACCGACTCGGTGAATCTTGTTCCGCGGCACAAGAAGTTTAAGAGTTAAAACTCCAATCGGATAAAGCCAAAGTTCAGAACTCCTCGTAAATAAAAATAAAATACACACGATAAAGCGGATTAAATTCCTTCTCCCTTTGTCGCCATCGATCCGAACATCGGTGTGTAGCGAGCTTCCGAAGTCTCGATAGCTTTGGCAGTTCACGTCATTCGTGATCCGCCTGATATATTCCAGCCTTCTTCCCCTCGTTTGACCATCTCCTCATCGGTTACTTCGTCTGTCCTCTTATTTTTAACTATCGACCGAAACGTCGCATTTTAAACTGATAAAATTTTTGTCCCTTAATTCAACGATTAAACGGATATTAAAAACATATAATTGAACCGCATCAGCCGATGAGATCGATCCGTTTTCACGGCGTTAAGATCGATTGAATGAGTTAAAACGTCCTTTAAGGCGGAATTTTATTTTTATAATAATATTTTGCCTATAGATAACGTTAATTTTATTTGTATATCGTATAATAAGGATAAAAAAAAAAAATTGTCGGCAATCGATATACATCGCATGACACTAGTTAAATAGAAACTGTTTAATTAATTTAGAAGTACACATTCTGGATATTTTGTATCGCATAGGATTTAAACATGATTAAACAGAAAAACTAACTAAATTAATTCTTACATTTACTGAAATTAAAAATCAGACTGTCTTTAGCAGTTTATTTATGATAAACGCTTTATTAATAATAAAAATTAAGATTAAAGAGACCTAGTGAGAAACGTGACGTTAAATCTTTTAACGGATTTCGACGAGTGAACTTTAAATAAACGATGTTAATCGTTTAATATTTTATATTAATATTAGATATTTTATATCTCCTTTAATACTTTATATAAAAGATCGGTTTTCCGAGGTACATAAATTAAAAAAATGCTGTTTAAACATTTTACGATAAAACGAGATTAAATTGAATACAACAAATTTATTATTTTTTTAAATGAAAGCGCAAAAATAATCTTTGCCCTTAAAAAACATAAAATTAAACCTAAATTTCTTCTGTAAAAACTTTTAACACGGTTAATATTTTTTATATACAAATATCTTCGTCTATTTTTAATACCCGCAAGAAATTTTCAGAAAACATAATTGAAATATAATATATTTAAACTTTTAAAATTTAATTAAAATTGACTTACGCTGAAAATTTACGTAAGTTTATTATACTCTGGAACAGTACAGTTTTAATACGTTTAATAATTCGTATGAATGCGAGAGATTTTTAATTTTTTACATAAAAATTCATTTATAAAACAAAAAATAATGATACAACGGTAGCAAAATCAATCTATAAGATCGTTCAATGTAAAGAACCATACCACAGCCAAGAGTGATACTGTGCGATCAGAAACTCTTTTTTAAGTAATAAATAGTAAATAATAAAAAAATAAAATAATTGAAAAAAGGAATTATCTAACAAGTTTATTTTAAAGATAACACGTAATGAAAACAAATAAATCGAATATCCCGGCTAATCGAGAACGCGTGAAGGTCTAGCGTTTAAAATATAGAATAGAGTTAAGGGAAACGTTCTCTATTTCTTCAAAAATGTTCAAATCTGAAATAAAAAAAAAAATTATGTGGACACCGCATGACTTCCATATACGCCTATTTAATTACATATAAACATTCTTTGCTGCACTTCATTTAAACTTATTTAATTTGGAAGTGAGATACGATCCTCCAATTCTTTAATAAAGTGGACGGTTACACAATTACTGAAACGAGAGAACGTGTATACAAATTAAGATCAGAAGAATTATATCAAACCAAAGAGCGATTAAACGATCGGCAAAAAAAACAAACGAAATTATGATCAACACCGTCCGATTTAGAATAATGTCCGACAATATCAGAGGAGTAATGAACTAAAAAATAAGAATATTTTTCAATTTATTAAAGATCGAGCTTGTATACCTCAGTGTGCATGTGCTTCTTATGAGGGCCAATTTTTCAGTACGATGTAGTTTATTTTAATGTAGATAAAATTAAAAAGAATTTCCAGAATAATTAAATAAAATTAAACAAAACTTAAACTAGAAAATACAAAAATAGTACGATTCTAAATAATAATTTTCAATTAATATTAAATAATCAGATGTTTCACCAAATCTATTGCGCATACACGTATGCAATAATGCCTATTAAATTACAGATACACATTTTTAAAAGTATATAAAATTTTATTTCACTAATAATTCTGAATTTTTTCATATTTCTTTTTTATTGTTATTATTGAATAATTATTTATTGTAATTCTTTTTTACAATCGCGGGTTAATAGTTATTAAAAAATAAATATATTTAAATTAAAAAAGTTTTAAAAAAAAGAAAAGAGATAAATTACCTTTCCCGTGCCCAAGATCCAAATATTTCTTTAATTAAAATTTTATTTGTCTATAACTCTGCAACCGATGAAAATAAGTATCACTTATGATATATCGTTGAAAATACTGCAATTAAGAAAAAGTCCAAAATCCAAATTTGTTTGCATTTTGGCTTTTGAACGCTTTTGGTTCAGTCGATTGCAATCAAAAGGGGACATGCTAACCTAAATGTTACAAGAGACCTAAATCCAAAATTGCAACGTACTAGGGCTAATCGTTTTTGTGTTATGCGAGATACGTACAAACAGAAGTCGCCCCGAAACTAGTCAAAATGGATTGTGAAGTGGTCAAAATGGATGTTTCTGTTGAAATCTGAAAACCGAAATTTTTCGCGATCACAATACTTTCATTATTTCATACAAGGAAGTAAAACTTATTACATGAAAATACGCGTAAAATCCTCAAGTTTTCGGTAAATTACCACAAAGAAGGTTCAAGGTTCTAATTAAAACTAGTGTAACTTTTCTTTGTAAACGGTAACTTCTATAAAAAAAAATAAATATAAAAATTATTCTTAATTCCGAAAGAATAATTCGTTATTATAGAAACATTCTATTACGTCTTAGTAATCGACACACACCGTATTTACACTAATCGACTTGCAAATAAACTGAAACTTTTCTCTATTCAAGTACTCTTTCAATAGTTAAGGAGATCGTTTAAAGTTATAAATAAAAACAATAAAACTTAAAATAGAAGCGTTTTTAACAGACTACTTAAAGGAACTAAGATTGGGAAAAGCGACAATATATTGAAATCGACGGCTGTATAAAAGCAATTAATAAATGCTTCTCTGCTCTGTAGCGTTTATCGCTGAACTTGTATAATTCAACTGAAAGAAAATTATAAAGATTTAATTATGATCAAAAATCTTTGTAAATAATAACAGCTGAGAAAGATCCGACCGGCGGGCCGAGTCGTGGAGGCCCGTTAGAGTAAAGGACATTCCTCCTGGCTGTGTAATACTTAACTATAGGATTCGGCCTGGGGGAGAAGGTAAAAATGAAAATATATATATATATATATCCGGTATTCTTGGCAATTCTATCTCCATACAATCGTACAGCTTTTATAACAGTAGATTTCCGTCAATTTTTACTATTGTATTTTTACAAAAACGTAGGTATAAATCTGAATTTTGTTTTATTTTATTTTTTTTATTTTGAACGTAACGATAAACCTAAAATTTACATTTTACCGCATTACCAAAAGTAAAAAAAAAAAAATTAAGAAAGATAATATCATCAGGAAATAGGTATATGAAGGATAATAAAAACGTTATTTAATAATAAAATAAGTAGTTTGATAATATTAGCCATATATTTCGAGTAAATAAGCGGTATAATACCGGACAGGTTACGCTAGATAAATTCTTATACCGGCGGAGGTACCGAACAGCAGAAGCAGGATCAAGAAAAGATATAAGGAGGATGTGATATTCTAGTTAGGTTCTTCTGATAGTCGATAGAACGGAACTATTGATCGGCTGCGGCGGGAGGGGACGGCATTAATTTAGGAATACTAATTAAAACTTCAACATTCTTTGTCTCGGTTAGCGTACCCCGCTAGCGGCCATCAAACCATCCTCCAAGCAGCGGCCACAACCACAAGCACAAACAATCACCGTACAACCACTTCTATACTACCATTTACATACGCTATTTTATATCTCGTATTATCTTTATTCTATCCGACAGATGCTGAACAGAAAACACATAAGTTGTATAGCGGTACATAAATTTAAATTTTCATCGTTTTTTTTCAAATTGTTTTTCTAAAACTTTTTATAAAAATTAAAAAAAGGAAATTTTTTCAAATTTTCCGAACGTAAAAAATTATAAGCGTTTCTAATCGGCTTTGATCCATTAAAAGATAACTGAAGATCGCTATTAAACATTAATCGTCTAATATCCCCCTCTTCTGTAAAAGTAATAGAGAATTTAGAAATCGTCTCTAAGGTCCAAGATTTGGTGAAAGGAAAATCCTTATCTTCACGATCAGGAAAATCCTGATCGGCGGATCGGACATGAAAGTCTTAAGCTCTCCAGAATTGACCTCGGTAAATTTTTTCTTATGAAGTTTCATTAAAGATCGGAATTACGTGCCACCTTTTTCTGCACATCTTATCGAGCTAAGACTTCGAATTAACGCCGCAGCTGCAGTGATAACGACCGATTCGCTGGCTGGAGTCTGGAATGACTTCGGGTATCCCACCCGAAGTCTCGCGTATATCCCATACGCGTATGTCGCATTACAAACGGAAGACATATCGAACCAAAGTGAATGTCGATTGAACCGAATCGAATCTATAAGTTATGTCGATAAATATTTACGTTTTAAAGTTTTGAAATCCTTTTTGAATCGTCCGGGTAGTTCTCGTTCCGATCTCCGGGAGAAAAGTTAAAAAGCCGATCGCGTATAACAACTTGAAATGTTAACGCGTTAATGATGACAACCGCATCAGAAGGATAAAGACAAGAAGGGAATGAAGGAAAAGGATTAGAACATAAATAGCGGGAGACGACGGTGCCGAAATTTACATGCCTCCTGGCATTACATCAGCTGATGATGAATACCCAAGGCTTCAAGTATTTCTTCAAGTATTACCCTTCCTTAGGTTTAACCGTAAAGAAATATCAATTAATCGCTTCAAATTAATTTCTATAAATCTCTTATCAAAAAGTAAGGAACTTATGTAGATAAAAATATATTAATTTATGAAAAAATGTTTTTAAAAAAATTGTGAAATTTTTAAAATTTTAAATCTTTCCGCGAGTACCCGGTTTCGATATCATCTGCATTCATTAGGTCACTGTAAATTAAAACGTTTCAACGCGAGACCGGGTAGGGAAGGTCATTCTGATATATTAACGATAACTTATCGGTACTTAAATTGAAAATCAAGTATCGTCGGAAAAAATAGATTTAGTCTGCTTTCCTTTAATATATAATCTCATTTTCTACTGCGGCAGCCGAGCAATAGAACTGCGATAGTAAAATTCTTTGCTAGTTTTACGGTTCATTCTTTTAACCGAGTACGGAAAACCGGAATTGTTCTTCTGTAGGTAGCATTCAGGTTAGAAAGTCATCTTTGCGATTTCACGTCGATGTAATATATCACCTCTGATTTGTAGGATTTTTTAAAATTTAATTTTATACTGTAATCCAAGAGATTTATAATCTATTCCTAAATACGATATAATTTATTTCGAATTATTCGATCGATTGTTTGTATTTAAAAATCAAAAAACAATCTTATAAAAAAATCTTTGGGTTTTTTCGTCCCTCTTTTTGTAGAGCTTAGCTGCGTTTAAAGTAATTTATTTAGAAAATAAAAATTAAAAAAATCTTTTCCTCCTAGATAAAATAAAATTTAAAAATCATGTCGATAAACCGGTAGAAATAAAGTTTATTCTCTCTGGAAGAGCTAAAATCTATTATTATATTTACAAGAATATATAAACTGTAAAAGTATATAAATCGGTCTAACCTTTTTATTAAAATAAATAATAATAACAGTAATACGAACTCTTAGAATTTATAAATAATTTTCTTTACTCGTTTACACAGGCGTTAAGAAAGGCTAAAATGTAATCGGAAAAGAATACTTTAGTTTTTCTTCATAATTTTGAAGAAAAATTTCAGTAATAAAATGAAATTATAGATTCGTAAAAACGAAAAAAACTGGAGAATTAGGAAATAAAGTAAGACCGTAATTCAAAATATTTTATCACAATTACGAGGCGAGTTATTCTGCTTCAAACTCATCAGGAAATATATAATAGTACTAATACTATTAGAATAACAGTTTTGTTATCGTCGCATTAAAACTTAGATGCGGTGTACTTATGCATGTCTGCTAACAAACCGATTAAACATAGGCGGATTCTTTAACGACTGCTTAATACTGAGAAGATTTGCAAAATATATTACTTTTATTACGTATACGGTAAATACCAGCGGTTTTCTGAAAATGTTTATACGTTTCTCGTGAAGAAAACGCGTGGATTAAAATTTTAATCCGCGCAAAATAATCAACATTGTTAAATATGTATATTCTATAATTTCCCTTCGATTTTTTTAAAGAATATTTTTGCGATCATTTTTCCCTTCTGTTAAAACGTACTAAAAAATTGTCATGTAAGGCTATTACTACTGCACAGTGCTAGATAACTAGCTATTTTAAACTAACTATTTTAAAGGGTATAACCCTTTAAAATTATACTCATAAAAGAACGCTATTCCTGATTAAAAAAAAAATTGGTAGAAATTAAATTTACTACAAATACTAGTTATTAAAGTCGATAGTTTCTTCTAGGAAAAATGATTTAAAAATATATACGTCTGAATTTATGTAGCTTGATGTAATTTGAATTTCCAAAGGAGTAGTAAAAATAACCTCAAGAAAATAAATATTATTACGTTTAAGAACATCTACTTTATAAATAAAATTCTCTTTTAAACATAATTTGACCGTTACTAGAACAAAGCGTAATTTTTATACGTCCCTTGATGACGTTTCGTGCATTGTTTTTTCTCGTCCTCAGATTATAACCGTTAAATTTAATTTTACCGGATACACTTACACTGTATGTAAAGCAATTATAACATGTAAACGTTTGACATATTCGCCTATAATTTAATCTCTGTGTATTTGAAAAATTTGTGAAAATAATAAATAAAATACTTGGTGATGATCGCAAAATTAACGAAAGTAATTTAAGAATATAATCAGAAGGAAAAATAAAAATTATTTCTGTTTTAAATGAAATTTATGAATTATTTAATTTACGAACACAAAAATAAAAATGATTTTTTTTTTTGCCGTACAATAAAAACTTACAATTGGCTTCTTCTGACGTACCCGTAAGTAAATATGTTAAAATATCAAACGAGAGAGGGTCATCCGACGATAACCCCTCCGCAAAAACAAACAGTAAATTTATACGGTAAAAGTAAACGTCCCTGTTAATAAACATATCTAGTTACAACTAAGATACAGTAAACACTCGTTATGTCATAAACCCTATCGTCACTGGATTCTGGAACTTGTCCGTTCGACAAACCGCATGTGTCCGACGCGTTCGGTTACACGCGATGTTTATCAAATATTGATCCTCAGGGGGATCCTACAGCGATAGTAAAACAACAATAGTAAACGGGTAGCGACAACGGAAGCGAATAAGTAGTACAGAAACAGGGTACAAAAGATACCGAAAAAAACATGAAAAAAGAGTATCTTCGACGACCATTACTACGGTCCAGCGTATGAACCCTTTTCAATCGTCTAATGTCATCACCGTCGTATAGCGGGTTCAAAGTGAGGAAATTTACGTGTCTATTTACCTAACCGAGTATTCAGAACTGAAACGGTCAAATTAGATTTAAAAAAAAATTCTTATAAAAACTATCTGTCCGTATGAAAAAAACATATGAAGCAAACGACAAGGCAAGAATAAACCTGTCCTGATAAAAAAAAAAATAGAAAAGCCAAAAACAGGACTTATCAAATTTTGTAAATAATTTTCTCGTATATCGAAACGATAATCATACATTACAATATGACATCTTTACAGTATAACAACAGAATACTAATTACGATGACGTTAAAAATAATCGTCGACTCGACAACGGGTAATCTGTTCGTTTAAAGAGTTGTCCGCGTACATTATCCTCAGAAACATTATAAAATCACTGTCAGAAAACGTTATATATTTTTCCAGTCCGTAAACTTAAGGCCGATAAACCGCTTTTTATAAACGTAAGGTACGTCCGATAACCAAAATATTTATTCGAGACGCAATTAATTTACTTTCTATGAGTAATAGTATTTATATTTTACACCTGTGAAGCGAACAGAGTTAACATCTATTCGAACACAAAAGCGGCTTTATAGTGACGCACCCGTGCCGTGAAAGTGATAATTTCGTCAACTGGTTGCAATTTCTCACAATTTTCTGAAGATAAACTGGAAATTATAGTCGGAATACTCGATGAAATAAAGGAAAAAAGCAGTAAGTAAAGAAAACGGGTAATCGATGCGCGGATAAAAAGAGAAATATTTTGAAGGCGTACCCTACGTTCTTAAAGAACGTATTTTAAAAAAAATTTAACATTAATTTTTTGAATACTTTAAAAAGCATTATTATTCATCCAATCTATCGTTAACTAAAAACGAAATACCTGTTATTAAAACAGATTATCCGATAAAAACAAGAAGAATGCGATACAAGATCAGTTAAAAAAACTATAATTCTTAGCGCGAATAAAAAAGTCAACCGACTTGGATATTTCCACTTCACAGAGACATTTTGTCGGGTAAATTACGACGCGTTGTATTCTTCAAAATAGCAGTGCAAAGCAAAACTGTCCGTATCGCGAACGATGCTTGAACTCGTCATAGAATGTTTACACGAATGTTGCGTTTTTGACGGCGAAACCGTTTTTCCCTTTATGACTTAAACCGTTTATTACTTCCTGGTACAATGTATTGTGATCGCGAAAAATTTTGGTTTCAAGATTTCAACGGAAATATCCATTCTGACCATCCCTCAATCCATTTTGACTAATTTCGGCGTGACGTCTGTACGTTACGTACGTATGTATCTCGCATAACTCAAAAACGATTAGCAGTAGCAGTTGAAATTTTGCATTTAGGACTGTTATAATAGTTTTTAATTTCCTAATCGTAAACAACAAAAATATAAGATTACCGCCGCACTAGTTCAATCGACGTAGTTCATCGTTCGTATTAATCGATAGTATTTAGAATAAATACTAAAATAAATAATGCAAACGACAATAATAATAATAATAATAATAATAATAAAATACTTCAAAGATATGCAATTATTTAGGAAGATATACAATAAAAAAAAAATAACGCGGCAGTAAAAACCGACAAATATTGTAACAAGTAATTTTTAATTTCACTCTGGACACTTTTTGAGCACCGTACAGTTCTATTACAGGCCGATTTTAACATATCGTTGCAAAATAAGATAACGATATGTTTTTATTAATAGCACTAGCCCGTGGAATTTCACCTTACTGTAAGAACATCTCAACGTCTATTCGTGCAACGTCAGGAATAGACGTTTAAAGTGTTACTCGTAAGAATAATTATTGCAAACGCATCGATAGACTCGACATGTAAAGCGTAACATTCATATCGGTAAATAAATCGTTTCATCGTTTTTTTCGTAGTAAATCTGGCCCTTAATTATTGTTATCGTTGTAAAAGGTTTAAGCCGACGTCTAAATTCTTATCGCTTACAACCATAATATTTTCGGTACCCGACATATATAATGTAGTAAAAGAATTTTACATTTCGTAGAATAATACTCATTTAGTAATATATAATCTAGCGGGAAACTATTTATTTCTCCAAATCCCTCGGTTCGTTACACCCGATATAATTTTATCGACGCGGGTAGGAGTCGTGAAAAATATTCACCGCGTGTAAGTTTGATCGTATTTTAATAGAATAATTGTAACGCGATTCCCACGACTACGTTGCGTTTATAAAGGTTACAAATAGAATTCTTTCGATAAATTAATATATCACTTTATCTCCGGTTTTCCATTCCTCTTAAACGTAAACGTATACGCGTGTCACTGTTTGTTTATTTTTATGCGCACGAGTGTCCGTGTGTATGCGTGTAGGTGTTGCGAGCCAGTCGGTCGTTCGTTCGAGAGTGACCGGCAGTTCTAAGAGAACGTGCGACTTTCCCCGCATGACCACCAACTGGTACTTTATATGTACAGTAAAGTAGTTCAGCGGCAGTTATATTCGTAACAAATCGATAAATTATAATACTAGAAAGGTTATACGCAGTACGACGCACATACTCGTATCGTATCGTGTAATATAAACCGTAAACAGGTGAAGAGAAAGCCAGGCGTACCGACAGAATTTAACAGATTTACCTAATAAAGATTAAACTTACACCGAATTAATTATTTTTTAATCGTTGAAACAGATAAATCAAATTTTTATAAGACGGCGATTACATTTTTAATAGATAGATAAAATATGTATTTCAAAATATGCAACGTTACTTCAAACCCCGGTTAAATTCTTTGAAAAAAAGCCATATAACAGACTCGATTTCTAAATAAATTTATTAACGAAAATTACTTATGAATAAACATTTGTTTGTATAATTTGAACTTAAATCATTAGGATGGAAAATCCTATCTAAGATTGGTATTTAGTTATTTTTAAAATACGTACAATAAATTGATTTGTAAGGAAGGAACTCTTAAAGTATTAAAACCGTGTAATACATCGGTTATAAAATTGAAATCGAATATTCCCAAGTAAATTATTAAAATACGTTCTAAAAATTTCGATTTAGATTTAATAAGATGAAATCGTAAAAAAAATATTTTTTTAAATTGAACAATTAGTTTTATTATTTTTTTTAATTCTAAAAAAGTATAAGATAAGAAAGCGGGATGCAATAAAAAATTAATTACCTATATAAAAATGGTGAGATAAATGCGGTAGAAAAAAAGAGAGGAAAGTCATAAGGAAAAGGAAAAAAGCTGTAAAGTAAAAGCAAATCTTTACGGTCATCTTATGAGAAAGAGTGATAGATTGATAGATAACAAAACTATCAGACCAAATTTTTTATTTTTCTCCCGTTTCTGTTTTTCAAAATAAAATTTACAATAGGTTAAAATATTACAGAAACCGTAATTAAATACGATCATATACAATCAGATATAGAGAAGCTTCCTTCGAAACGCCTCAAAAAATACGTAGAACATTCAATGTAAGTACACGGGTAAACTTAAAGCAGACAACAGTGTCATTGGTAGTAAATACAAAAAAGAAAAACAAAAACGATCATGAGAATTCATAAACAAGATAAGAAATGGAAATAAAAATACGAAAGGATAATAATTAAAATTGAACGAAGTGAAATAGGTGTACTATAGCTAAATCGATACAGTTCCTCCACCTCAAAATCACACAAAGTCAACGAAGTCAACGTGTTGAGTCGTTTTAGCCTTTTAATGCCTTCACTATTGTCTAGAAAGTTAACAGCTAAACGATTCACGCGGTTTTTTAGCGGCAGTTTATATTTTGTACCGAATCGCTGTATTCTTCTCGAACTTACGGTAAAACCGTATAGTCGTGAATTTATTGTACGCTACGAACCAAGACGCTTCTGTTATGCTCCTCAGTAATTTGTTTCGGAATCGGTGTATAATCTCGATTTTACCGGTGCTTGCTGTACCCCAAACTGGATCACATAGGTACAAATCGGTTGCAGGATCGACGCGTACAATAATTGTTTGTCGGATAGTGAAAGCTGTGACCTCTTGATCGGCAAACAGTATATTTCCTTAAAGATAATATTCAGTTGTTTTCTCTTTTCTCTTACGTGAACCTTCCGCATCAGACGATGACCAAGGTACCGAACATTTTGAGCATGCGGTATGAGTTCGCCATCGACTCGTGGACTCGTGGGCAGTCTTCTTTCCTCACCGTGAACGTCACATGACTCCGTTTAACTTGATTAACGCTAATCTTAACTTTTGACAGCCATCCGTTGAATCGGTACGATTCAGATTATAGTTTACTTAAAAAACTAGAACCGGGTCGAATCGACAGCTAATATCGCCGTGCCATCAGCAAAAGAAGCATCCGTAGTCGGAAGGTCCGCTGTGAAAATAGAATATAAAACATGTCCTAAAACCGATCCTTGAGAAACACCCGACTTACTATCAAGGAACACAGACAACTCCATATTATAGTTCACCGGCGTCCATGTATCTATGCAGAACCAAATAATAACCGTACTTACAACATCAATCGGTGAATCAGGGCTACAAAAGATTTAAAAAAAATTAAAATATCTGAAGAACAGCATAAGACAAAATAATATTCAGAAAACCGGTACAAGATTTCAAAGGTATCTAAGAGAAGAAAAAGGAAACCGACAAAGTCTGATAAGAAAAGAGAAAAAAACAAAGAGAAAGAACCAACTGTTGAAAGACCAGGAAAGAAAACGCCCAAAAGAAAGAGAGATGAATGCAAAATGATGTTTCACTGGTTCTCAGTCGTCCAAACTCTAAAAATAAAAAAAAGGTATTTTTTCCAATCAAAACTTTACAAATTTAAAAAAATCTGATGCGGACACCACATGACTTCCTTGTACGTCTATTAAATTACATATACACGTTTTTTGCTGCACTTCATTTAAACTTATTTCATTTGAAAGTGAGGTACGATCTTCCAATTCTTTAATAAAGTGGGCACTTACACGATCGCTAAAATATTAGTTTTTATTAACGTGAAATATTTATATAATTATAAATTTAACAATCTTACCTGAAATATTAGGATAGAGTAAAAGTCCTTTTATTACTCTTTAAATAAACGGAAGTCTTATATCTAACTAATAATATGTTTTCTAAATTATTATGATGTGACCATCAACAAAATAAAGACAAAAACGAATAATTAGATGTTTCACCAAATCTGATATGAATACCACATGACATACTTGTACCCCATTAAATTACGTATATACTTTTTTTAAATGAAAAGTACATAAAATTTTATTTCATTAATAACTTCTGATATTTTTTAATTCTTGTTTTTTTAAAGTTAGTTGAATTATTATTTACTGTACATTTTTTTTACAATCAGAGGTTAATGATTATTAATAAATCAATATATTTAAATTAAAAAAAAAAAAAAGGGAGATGAAGTCTGATTTGAACCGATGTGCTTTCCTCTTGTAAGATTCAAATATTTTATTAATTAAAATTTCATTTGGCTATAACTCTGAAACGAATAAAAATAAGTACTACTTATGATATATCGTTGAAAAACTTTCAATTTGGGCTTATTACTGCAGTTAAGAAAAAGTCCAAAATCTACTTTTTTTATAAATTTGGGTTTTTTTTTGGACACTTTTGGTTCAGTCGATTTGCATGCAAAACTAGATGTTACAAGAGACCTAAATCCAAAATTTCAATATACTACTATCGATCGTTTTTAAGTTACTCGGGATATATACGTAAGTACAGATGTCGCGCCGAAACTAGTCAAAATGGATTCAGGGATGGTCAAAATGGATATTTCCGTTGAAATCTGAAAACCGAAATTTTTCGCGATCACAATACCTTCTTTATTTCGTACAAGGAAGTAAAAAACCTATTACAGTAAGCGGTTTGATAAATAAAAATCTAAAAATTACAATTTTTAACATCGGCTGTTTGATTTTATTGTAGATATACGTACAGTAAAATTATAAACTTTTTTACAGAATTTTTGAGACCGTGCGGTTCAAATGAAGGAAGTCTTAAATCATATATCAAAAAGATATAAGATTTACTATATTCTCAAATTATTTTAACACAATTCTTCAAATACTACTGAACTGCATCGATCGGTATATAATTATATATTTACGGTGCTAACAAACAACACTGTTGTAACAAAAAATGTAAGGAAAATATATAAAAGTACGACCGGCTGACTTATGTATATCAATGTACGTCAAAACCTTTATTAAAATCCGTATATCCATCGGACCAGTGCCGGATTAACTAATATAAAAAAAAAACAAGAGATAAATATTAAAAATTTAAAAACACGATGCCAAAAAAGAGAATGCTCTTTAATGTAGGATAATTAAAGAGCGTGCGGATAACAATTTTCTATACAGTTCAACTTTGTTTTCAAACGTTTTAAATGTATTTTAACTTATATACATATTTATATAGCCTATGACACTCCCGCTTACGTAAGATTTCCAACACCGGGTCAATATAAATGTGTTCAGCCGTTGAGCTGATTCAGTGCAACAAACATACATACACTGCACTCCTTTTTGGGCGGTCGTGTAACAAATGTCTAGGGCCCGTAATTCGGAGGCCCGGTTTCAGTACAGGAAAAAATAAATAATATTTAAAAAATAAATATTTTTTTTATTTATTTTATGTTTAATTATATAGAATATTATGTCATTATTTTAAAATAAAATACATAAATGACACCGTAATAATCGACAAAGTAATAAAATCAGTTTCGTATCACCGGTGGATCCAACGGGGTGTCACGGTTCCCGTGGCCCCACAGTGTTTTTGTTTTTTTAGATGCCCAAAAATGAATTTTCCGACTAACCTTCTATTTCTGTTTTAAGTCGTCCGCAACTTATATAAATGGGACCGCAAATTAAACTTCTGTCTAGAGCCCGGTAGACACTTAATCCGGTACTGCATCGATAATTCTATATTAGAGTTCTTTTTAGTAAGATACGTAGAGAAATAGGCAATTCATCTGAAGAAATTCTGCTACGTAAAGATTACGCAACAACACTCAAATTTAGGTAAATTTAGGTCAGTTTTTCCCTAATAAAACGCATAACTAATCGATTACTTTATATTCGATCGTCTGTTTTTGCATTTTCTTTGAACAAATAAACTCCTAAGTTAAGCCATTAATTTGTTCAGTCAGACGGTACACGCAATTCATAAAACGGAAGAGAGTTTTTATTTAAGAAAATCTAAACTTCATCTGCGTTTAGTACCAGAAGGAAAGTAATTTTTATCGACATATATTTGACGCAGTCGACCGAAAATAAATTATTACGGATTGTAAAATTAATATCCTGCATCCTCGGTAAATATTCTTTGATATATCGAAGAATTTCGGATGGAATAGGTAAATAAATACCGATTAAAACCTCTCCTTGTATAAAAGTTTCTTTTTTATAAGGTGATTTTTCTCATTCCGTGTTACAGATGCCGGTAAATCTTTTATTTCCCCTTTTCGTACATTCTTTCAACCGTTCTGCTTGTTCCTTAGCATAAATCCTTTTGAATTCGCTAAAATTTACGAGCATCTATTTAAATCATCGGTATACGATTTGATGAAGGTACAGACTAGTTCATGCATCAAAAATCTTAACTAGAATTCTATACAGAAGAATTGAGAGGAGAGTGGAAGAAGTGTTAGGAGAAGACCAATTTGGTTTCAGGAAAAGTATAGGGACAAGGGAAGCAATATTAGGCCTCAGATTAATAGTAGAAGGAAGATAAAAGAAAAACAAACCGACATACTTGGCGTTTATACATCTAGAAAATGCATTCGATAACGTAGACTGGAATATAATGTTCAGCATTTTAAAAAGATTAGGGTTCAAATACAGAGATAGATGAACAATTGCTAACATGTATACCAACCAAACAGCAACAGTAACAATTGAAGAACATAAGAAAGAAGCCGTAATAAGAAAGGGAGTCCGACAAGGATGTTCCCTATCTCCGTTACTTTTTAATCTTTACATGGAACTAGCAGTTAATGATGTTAAAGAACAATTTAGATTCGGAGTAACAGTACAAGGAGAAAAGATAAAGATGCTATGATTTCCTGATGATATAGTAATTCTAGCCGAGAGTAAAAAGGATTTAGAAGAAACAATGAACGGCATAGATGAAGTCCTACGCAAGAAATATCGCGTGAAAATAAACAAAAACAAAACAAAAGTAATGAAATGTAGTAGAAATAACAAAGATGGACCGCTGAATGTGAAAATAGGAGGAGAAAAGATTATGGAGGTAGAAGAAGTTTGTTATTTGGGAAGTAAAATTACTAAAGATGGACGAAGCAGGAGCGATATAAAATGCCGAATAGCACAAGCTAAACGAGCCTTCAGTAAGAAATATAATTTGTTTACATCAAAAATTAATTTAAATGTCAGGAAAAGTTTTTTGAAAGTATATGTTTGGAGCGTCGCTTTATATGGAAGTGAAACTTGGACGATCGAAGTATCTGAGAAAAAAAGATTAGAAGCTTTTAAAATGCGGTGCTATAGGAGAATGTTAAAAATCAGACGGGTGGATAAAGTGACAAACGAAGAGGTATTGCGGCAAATAGATGAAGAAAGAAGCATTTTGAAAAATATAGTTAAAAGAAGAGACAGACTTATAGGCCACATACTAAGGCATCCTGGAATAGTCGCTTTAATATTGGAAGGACAGGTAAAAGGTCTATAGTCGTAGTACTGTTACGAGTATTTCCTATCCATTCGCTGTAAATAAAGCCCATTAGTAGGTGGTTATTAGGAAAAGTCGAACTCCACAGTATATGCAAACATATATATACATTTAATAAACAATTCATCAAGTGCCTCCTAGCAGAATAACATAATTATATAAAAATTATTTTTTATATGTGTGTGTTGTATGGTGGTTTTACAACCATTTTAATACTTTACAGAGATCTTTATTTTATAACGTTTAATAAAATTTAAAAACATAAATTAAAATTACAAAGGTATGTTTGCCATGTTAATCGTTTATACTGTGAAAATGTTATGATTTTACATCGAGGGAGTGAGTGATATACCTCTGTGTAAATTTAGATTATGTTTTAAGCAGAATTTAATTAAAAAGAAAAACACGATTTAATAAAGATCTTTGTTAAAATACTAAAACGTAAAGGAAAACAAAACAAAACAAAAGCAGGATGTGTAAAAAAATAATTTTCTAAATGATGTACGCTATAAATTATAAAGGTATCTTATATTATATATGACAGGATAGTTAGCATCGCCTTTTGCATTAACCGTATTTATTTTTTTCTAATATTATTTAAGAATCTTACTTTAATATTATTTTTATCGTAAGAGGTCAGTATCATATCGGCAAGTCCCTTTTTAATGAATGGAATGCGATAATGCAAAAATATAAATAACTAATATATAGACAAGATTAAAAGAAATTTTGTAGTTTAAATGCATCTAAAGAATTATTTAAGTAATTTATACATTTACGAACCAAAAATTTACAACATGCAAAATATACGTATAAAATTTTACACGCACCCATTGAAAAGAGTAACGCAGCGTACATGGTTATAGTTTATTTTATTTTTTTTAATAATTAAAATATTTATTTGACGACCAAAATTCAAAACTGACGCTTACCCGGGGGATCCTTGTAATAACTTAAAAGATTATTGCGCCCGGCGTATAATTGTTGGTACCACTAAGCTGACCGGCCGGCCGAGCGACGAGCAACCTCTCCGGTCAGCCGACGATTTAATAATGCGATAGTATGTATAGCGGTTTAGGTTACTTTTATGACAACACACATTCGTAGCTCTGTAGCTAGTTCTGATTGGTTTTACGGATACAACGCCATTTCGTTCTTTTACCTTGTAACATCACCGGTATTAATGCTATTTTATACGCTACTTTATCACATTATCGTGCTACAACGTACTTATTATTTATTTTATGTTGCGATATCGTAAAATTTTAATTTTCTAGAATCCTGTTTTATTCGCTAGCCTATATCTCGCTTCATATATTTGCTTACACTTCAATGCCTAAATTTGTCGAGATTTACGGTTTATTTATAGTGCATATTAAGCGATACGTACGTTATAACAGTATACTTAAACCGTATTTAATTACGCCGATCGATTAAATATTTAAACGTTTATTAAATCATTTAAAACCTTATTCTACAAAATTATCGAATCCTATCACGAAGAAATACCGCTAGACCCGACATAACCTAACGAATACTACAGCCTCGGATTAGGATTTTTGTAAAGTCACCGGATAGGAGGAATTAGAATCCTGGATAAAGCTATAAACAGACCTGCCAAGGGTTCAAAAATTACGAAAATAACAAGGATACAGTAAATGAAAGAGATTCACGTATTTCGGTAAAATAGATCCGATGGAGATTTAGGAAAACCGATTAAAAAACACCAGGAAGAATCAAGGATAAGATAAAGGGATGAATTAAGATGATAAAAGGAAAGATCCATCCGTAGAGGAATCGTGAATCCTTACGAAGATGGGCTACCTTTGGCGAAAATTTGAGTAGCCGATAATTTACCAAATATTTTAGGTAGACAAGGCGAAAATTATTTCGCAGTAGGTATTTTACGTCAGATAACTTCGATTTAATTATCGCTATAGGATTCCAGGTACATAGGACCTGCCTTTACGATTGTAAAATTAGTGATATTTTTTATTATTATGTTCTCTTAAGGAGTCGATATCTTATAAAGGCTTCCGAATTTTCTTTAATTCCCCTGATCAAAGGTAGCAGAAAACCTTTTTCTGACGTCTGAATGATTTGAAAGAAAAAATGAGTTAACGATTTACTTATAATAAAAATATATTCCGGCTGTAAAAACTAAAAATATAAATAGTTAAACGTTAAAATAATTAAGGTTCAACTAGGAATTTTTGAAGAGTGATAATGATAACTATCAAAATTAATAGATAAAAAATTAATATAACCTCTTAATTACCTCGTAAATATATTTAGCTGTTAGAAAAGAGATTTAATTAATTCACCGAGCATTAACATTACTAAAAGCAATTTAATGAGAAAATTTAAAAATATACTTCATATTTAAAAAATATGGAGAAAAAATTATAACAATAATAATAATAATAATAATGAAAAAACTTGGTTTAATATTTAATATAACAGCAGCTGTTGTGGACCACCAAAATCACAACCAAAAACAGAATAACATTTTCAAGAATTACGAGGATTCGATGTCAGATCGATTAAGAAAACGAGAAACCTACAACATGCATTGTAACATACAGAAGCAAGCATGCCGAAATAAATTTGGATATTTATCCTGACAAAATGATAGACCTTTTCTCTGTTCAATACAAAAATTGGCTGGTTATTTAAAAAAAAAATCATTACTTACAAAGAAAATAATTATTATTGTTATTTTAAGTATTTTACAAGCGTTACAGCCATACAGAAACGAAATCGTAAGGAAACAAATTAATTAATTTCTTTTTGTTTTAAAACAATTCATTATTTCAATATTTGCCTCCATTCAGTAAAGACAAATAAATCTTTATGTAGATTTAAGTGATTTAATAAAGTACAAATTATTCAACTAAATAGACAACAACGCTTCGACAACTTTATATTTTAGAAATCAAAGAAGAATTGTTTTAAAGCTGCAGAAAGTTCTGAACCCAACATTTTCTTAATCATCTTAACCAAGTTTTACTTTAAAAAAAAAAAAAGAAAGAAAATGACTGTAATTAGAAACCGAGTTCAAATTATATCGGTATTTCTTTTTTTATTAACTCATAAAATTATAATTAACGTGTATATATATATATATATATAATAACCTATCGGTTATGAGGTAAAATTTTATTTCACTTTAAAAGACTCTTTTTTAACCCATACACTTGAATAAATATACATAAAAGACTAACGCACATATAATTCGTACTTACATATTTACTAACGTATTTGTGAGTGTGTCCACGCGTGCGCACGCGAGTAAATTTATTATATAAGTTTAAAAAAAAAAAATTTACCTCTTTTAAGATGAATGCGTTGTTGTCAGCCGGAAGTCACGTTACACTTTATAATTGTATCGTAACAAAATAAATATAAAAAAAAGTAAAATAAAAAAAGAAAGTTTTAATAAATGAATGACTTAAATAAGGGGATCACTAGCAGTCTAGAAATATATGAAAGAAATAACGTCATATTTCGTCACTAGATAAAGAGCGGGGAGGGGTTTATTCGAGTAGTTTAGAACGTTTTGCTTTTGATTTTGCATATATGTAGATGAGGTTATCGCTCGAATAAAGACATTAATAAATATAAAGGTAGAAAACACATACTAGATACAAATACACACACGTGTATATATATATATATTTAAACACAGATATGTAGATAGATAGGAAGAACGAGGAATTAGAAAGAGATAGAAATACTGAAGGAGAGCAACACTTAACGAAAGAAATAAAGAAAAAGATACAATAAGAATAAGAGTAGAATGACGGAATAAGCAGAAGATTTTAAGATATTATGAGACGCACAAGATGAAAAAACAAGTGGGTGGAGACTCACTGGAGTTCCAAATATTCTCATTTGACATTCAAAAAAAAAAAAAACAAAATAGCAATCGCATTTTGTCCTCTTCATACCGCCGACACACACACATTCATTGCGCTGTCCTACAGGACTTACAAATGACACAAAAGGTCCTATTTCTTTTTTAAACTTGTAAACGGTATCCAGATACCATTACATATATTTTTATCGCATTACATTCAACAATATCCAAGTTTCTGTCTTCCGGGCAAGTTAATAAATTATTTAAGTTACTCGATGCATTCACGTTTACTCTCTTAAATTTGACGACCGGATCGAGGGTCACGCACGGACTTCGTAATAAGGAATTTTTTTTATACTAAATTTCCATACAACAAATTTTCAATGCAACCTACACTTTATAAATAACAGATTTTATATAATATTATATATTAATAAATAACCTTCCTCGTATAATAGAAATTAAATTTATACGCATAATGAATAATAATAAAAAGAAAATAAATAATCGTCATTACAATAAACAACGTGCATTATTACATTACATTATAAAATCATAATTTAACAGAATAATTTTTTTTCTTTCTTTTAAATCGACTCTATTCTTACTGTAAGATTTCATTACGTAAATCCAGCTACGACGAAATTTTGAGAGATTAACGAATACATTTTTTAACAGAATTACTTTATGAAAATCGACTGCGAGCAAACGAAAGATAAGATATTGAATTACGAAAAATTATAATTTTTCATTTTTTTCCGACAAGAGTTGTAAAAACAGATCATAATAATTAATAATAATAATAATAATTCAAATTAATTTGATGTCGCCACTCAGATGAACTCTATATCGTAGCGGTAGCATTTTTTTTATCCAGAAGGTACCGGGTTCGAAGACCAGTTAAACTTAACATTTCTCACGTTATATAAAATTAATTTCCCATCGCATCACAAAAATAAACAAGAAAATTAGTTTTATTTCATAGTTCTAGATCTACGCTGCAAGATGGAAAGTGTGGTAATCGGTCAAAAAATAAAAAAAGAATTGAGGGGTAATGTCCGTACGGATGTAAGTGTGTTGACGTGCTTGAAGCTTAATGAATTTTAACTTGATAAAAAATTTTGATGAAATTTGGCACGAAGACCTGCGTACACAGGGCAATTTGTCGATAAAAGTTTACCTACGCATGTACGTTTATCGGCGTGTTTGAAGTTAACTTTTGACTGTTTAACTTTTCAGTCAAAAGTTAGTAACTTTTGACTTGATAAACCGATTTTTATGGAATTTGGCACAGCGACTCGCGTATATGAGGTAATTTGTCGCTAAAGGTTTGGGGTCAATATCTCCAGAAGGTGTAGTAGACAGTTTCTTTGGGGTTAATTTTCTCAAAATTTTGCAATTTTTTTAAACGTAACCCGATTTGAAATTAATTTCAGTACATGAATACATGCTTATCTTACCGCCTAAAAAAAAATTTCCCCCCAAATTCTCTCCCTTCTCCAAAAATCGAAAAAACTAACTTTTTATTTATTCTATATTTTTAACCGATTTTTTAATTTTTTAAACTTTTTTCACTTATTATTATTTTTTCGCTACATAAGAATAAATAACCTATGCCAAGAGAATATAATCGTTTTGTTATCAACTTTTTTATTATATAAATTAACGGAAACATACGCTTTCATTTATCTTTCTTAAAGAAGATGCGTTCATAACGCTTCTTCTAAATTTCAAATAAATTATTTCCATTTACTCATCGCTGGCTCGATATTAAAAACGGAATAGATACCCGTTTAAAAGTTTTTTATGACATCCCTTTCGAATGAAACTATTCAGTTTATATCTTAAAAAAATGACTAACCCTTTTGGTACGAGTGGAACAAAAATATAAAAATAAAAAAACAGTGACCGAATTAAACGATATCCGAATTTATTAAACCTTATTTTTTGAAAGGAAAAAACGAACCCAAATTTATAAGCGCAGTGATTTTAATAACTCAACAATTAAAACGTTTTCTAACAAAACCGTTTAGTGAACATTCTACGTATAATATTTGTGAAAAAAGTCATCGATATAATTAGCACTTTAGTTAAAATAGCTTAAGTTATTGGAAAATATTAAAACGTTTAAAAAAAACTATTTTATTTGAATTCTTAAATTAATTTATTAACAGTTTTATTTAAAAGAAAAATCTTTATTAGCTTATCTTTTAAGTTATTATTTTCTTTAAAAAATAATTTTGTTTTTATCTTTTTATATTCTAAAACTAAACCGCTATCAATCTTAAGGTTGTGAATTGTAAACGGTAAAAAACGGTTCGTTATGTTTACTATAATCAGTTGTTTTTTTCATATTGTATTAATACTTCCTGTAAAAGCGATTTTAAACTATTAAAGAAATAATAAGCGTTTTAAATTATTAATCTTATTACAACTCGTGTACCTTTTTTTAAGGTATAAAACAATTTTTAAATAGGAAACCTTCAAGCAGGCGTAAGAAATTATCTTTTCTATATACTTAAAATAATTGGTAAAAACCTTGACAGAGTTCCCCGACCTGCTGGACCAACTGCTGGACCGATTTCGCCAAGTTTTTTTTTTAAAGATGAAAGCTTATTACTCTCTAGATATGTCAACATCGGTCGCTTGCATTTTTGAGAGATATCGACGGAGCATACAGGAAAGTTAAGGAAAATTTTGGGGTACATAAATTAAAATTTAATAGTGTGTTAAACAAAGATGGTACTCCAATATATAATACGAAAGGTAAAGTCGATAGATGGGTGGAATATATTGAAGAGTTATACGGAGGAAATGAATTAGAAAATGGTGTTATAGAGGAAGAAGAGGAAGTTGAGGAGGATGAAATGGGAGAAACAATACTGAGATCTGAATTTAAGAGAGCATTAAAAGATTTAATTGGCAGAAAGGCTCCTGGAATAGACGGAATACCTGTAGAATTACTGCGCAGTGCAGGTGAGGAAGCGATTGATAGATTATACAAACTGGTGTGTAATATTTATGAAAATGGGGAATTTCCATCAGAAAAGTGTTATAGTTATGATACCAAAGAAAGCAGGGGCAGATAAATGTGAAGAATACAGAACAATTAGTTTAACTAGTCACGCATCAAAAATCTTAACTAGAATTTTATACAGAAGAATTGAGAGGAGAGTGGAAGAAGTGTTAGGAGAAGACCAATTTGGTTTCAGGAAAAGTATAGGGACAAGGGAAGCAATTTTAGGCCTCAGATTAATAGTAGAAGGAAGATTAAAGAAAAAGAAACCAACATACTTGGCGTTTATAGACCTAGAAAAGGCTTTCGATAAGGTAGATTGGAATAAAATGTTCAGCATTTTAAAAAAATTAGGGTTCAAATACAGAGATAGAAGAACAATTGCTAACATGTACAGGAACCAAACAGCAACAATAACAATCGAAGAACATAAGAAAGAAGCCCTAATAAGAAAGGGAGTCCGACAAGGATGTTCCCTATCTCCGTTACTTTTTAATCTTTACATGGAACTAGCAGTTAATGATGTTAAAGAACAATTTAGATTCGGAGTAACAGTACAAGGTGAAAAGATAAAGATGCTACGATTTGCCGATGATATAGTAATTCTAGCCGAGAGTAAAAAGGATTTAGAAGAAACAATGAACGGCATAGATGAAGTCCTACACAAAAAACTATCGCGTGAAAATAAACAAGAACAAAACAAAAGTAATGAAATGTAGTAGAAATAACAAAGATGGACCGCTGAATGTGAAAATAGGAGGAGAAAAGATTATGGAGGTAGAAGAATTTTGTTATTTGGGAAGTAAAATCACTAAAGATGGACGAAGCAGGAGCGATATAAAATGCCGAATAGCACAAGCTAAACGAGCCTTCAGTAAGAAATATAATTTTTTTACATCAAAAATTAATTTAAATGTCAGGAAAAGATTTTTGAAAGTGTATGTTTGGAGCGTCGCTTTATATGGAAGTGAAACTTGGACGATCGGAGTATCTGAGAAGAAAAGATTAGAAGCTTTTGAAATGCGGTGCTACAGGAGAATGTTAAAAATCAGACGGGTGGATAAAGTGACAAATGATGAGGTATCGCGGCAAATAGATGAAGAAAGAAGCGTTTGGAAAAATATAGTTAAAAGAAGAGACAGACTTATAGGCCACATACTAAGGCATCCTGGAATAGTCGCTTTAATACTGGAAGGACAGGTAGAAGGGAAAAATTGTGTAGGCAGGCCACGTTTAATATGTAAAACAAATTGTTAGGGATGTAGGATGTAGAGGGTATACTGAAATGAAACGACTAGCACTAGATAGGGAATCTTGGAGAGCTGCATCAAACCAGTCAAATGACTGAAGACAAAAAAAAAAAAAAAAAAAAAATCGAAAAATAAATCTGATAGACTATTTTTTTACTCCGTATGAGTACGTAGCGAGCTGTTCAACTTGTGAACGATAAGAAATCCGCCCCCCGCGGCCCGATGAAATGAGGTAGGATAATATGTACGAAAAGTAAATGAGATGTAGTCTTGTACAGACTTGAAACGTGCGATTAATTGTTCCGGGATCGACAAAGTACACCGGTATCCGCCGCCTAGTATTCAAATCCTTATAAAATCAACTTTTACTGTATGCACTATCGCATCGTTCTTAAAAACCGGCCGTATCAATAAACGATTACAGTATCGAATTGTAATAAAACAAATTTAAACAAATAAACGAATTAATATAAAGTATCGCAGTAAGTAAGGCACAAGGACAGATATCGGATACAGTTGAGTCCTACTTCCCGGAACCAGTCACGGACGCGGCTCTCCCGTAAAAGTACAGATAAAATCAAAAGGAGGGTACGCTGAAAACGTACTTCGGAGAAAATTACTATAGTAATAAATTACACAAAAAATGAACCAAATTTAGAAAGGCCACCCCCTCACCACCAATCAGTTCCTACCCCCCGACTAACCACCAACAACTATGAACGAAAAAAGCCACGGAAAATTCTTGCGAAGCGAGATTTTGTGCCGGCGCTAGTTAAAAATAAAAATTTGTAATAATCCCATAATTAAAAAAAATCGTTTGGTAAATCACTTTTAACTTTGATAAATTAATTGTAATATATTTCGTTAGGGTTAGTAATAAAAAGGGACACTTTAATTCAGGTTTTGTAAAACTAAATAATTCGTAAATAAAATTTTTATATTAATATTAGCGATAATGAAACAAAAGAAAAACACAAACCGATGAGCATAGAAAAAAATATATATCCATCAACACTTGTTAAATGTTATTTATTTAAATATAATGAAAATATTTTTAACTTTTTAAATATATATATTTGAAAACTACAAAATAAAAAGGGATAGAATAAATTAAAATATAATAACAATAATAAAAAAACTTACCAAGATAAAGGTTGTCATAATATTAAAAGAAAAAGTTATGCGATATTTAACAACGTATACCTGAAAAAAAAGAAAATAGAAACAAATTAAATAATGCAGAATTTAAAAATTAAAAAAAGATAAAAAATCATAAAAAACAGAAAGATTGTTATGTCAAATTAATTTTTTATATACGTAAAAAAACAAAAAAAAAAAACAACAAATAAACATGATATAATACTTATCTTTAAATTATAACTACAGTTTATTGATATACACGAATTAAAACATAAGAATTATTTAAAATTAAAATACGGAAAAGCGATAAAATTAGATATTTATATTTAAGAAAGTACGTCGAGTTTTGTTCGAATCTGCTTCAACCGAAAGGCTTATTGTGCAATCACCAGACAGATCTATAAGCAACGCTCAGAAGCAGATTACGTAAAGGATTCTCAAGTAAGAATGAGGGATAAGATATGAAATTATTAAAAAAAGCAAAATCGCACTACGAGACGCGATTTCACTCAAATGATAATTTCAAGCGGCGGGAACCTACACCGTCGTAGGAAATCTTCCTGTAGTTTGAGGGATTTAACCCGGACTTGGGTATTCTGATAAATTTTATGAAAAGTTTAAGAGTTTGACTGAATTTAATACGTTAAGACGGAATAGGAGAGAAAAAAATTGTTTCTGAATCTTATAGATAGTTAAGCTTTAGTGTCTACATTAAGACACCCAAATTTAATTAATGCGGTATTAGAGACGATTAGAAAGTAGACTCTAAAAAAGGACGAAGAATAATATAATGCAAATAACTAATTATGGAGAATTGATTAAATAATATTGGGTTTTGTAATACTGGTTTTTCGCTGAACTCCATCCTTTAGCGAGAAACCAGTCAAATAAAGGATTGCTAAAAAAAAAGTACATCTAATAACCGTATTGTAAATTTCTAGAGAAGCTAAAAATATCAAAACAGATCTGAATTTCTACGCGACATAATTAATTTTCATTTTATGTTACTACTTAACATAAATACGGTACAAAGTTTCATTATCGATTTAAAAACCAAAAATAAAATAATTACGTACACGATCGACAAACTTTGCGACATTAAAAAAAAAGAAAAACAAGGAAGAATGAAAAAACCATCTTTCGAAAGGTAAAAAAATTGCAGAAAAAAAAATAAAGAGAGAAAACAATGCGAAAGAGTGACACGAGGAAGAAGCCGGTTTGGACCGAGTACAATTGGAACAACCATCCTTCAGTGATGGTATCCTTTACCTGGGCTTGTTTGCTGTTTCTATTCTTGAATTCTTTGAATATTATTATAACTTAGAAGATTCTCCTTGGTAATAGGTGTATATCACGGTAAACCTATATATAGGTTTACCGTAATTAGTAAATTACTAATTCTTTATTTAGTTACGTTATTTTAAACGCTATAAATAATAATATTATTTAAATTATTAACGAATTCGCAAAAATACATCGACATCGTCAAGAATAATGATGAAAACGATATATCAGTTTACACGGTACAAAGTAACTACTTTTCGATAACGTATTTCACAAAGGGGTATTAACTTTCAGACTGCATTTTTCTAAACGACAGAAGTAATTCGTATTTTAATAAAATTCTTTTTTATGTGGAAAAAATAGCAAATAGCAAATGTTTGTTTGTATCAGCATCAAGCGAAAGCCGACTGACCGAACCGATCCGTTTCAAATTTGTAGGTTACATCGTGTTCTCCCAGCGAAGTTTTTAAGACGTAGTTCGACGCCTTAGCTCTCTTGGAGATGATGTGAATTAAACACGTTCATTAAAGAAAACCGAATTAATCCTTTTACTTCATTATTATACTCGTATTTCTGTCAGCACGGCATCAGAAATATGTTGTGAGTTTTTCGTCGTCAAAGGTGTGTATATTTAATTACCGTAGTTACTATTATTCTGTTTTTATAGTTTATTTTCTATTTCGGGTTTCTGTAAAGCCAGGATATTTTAATTGTTATTTATACGAATTATTCTCAAAACCGTGAGGGTAACGAACACCGCAAGGGTCCTGGCTAGACGATATTAGCGAGCGAAGCGAGCTCTGCGGCTCTGGAGTCGACCCCGGGACTCACCTCGGCCAACCTGGACCCGGAAGGTTCTGGGGTGGAGTCTCGACCGGTTAGTAAACAAATATAAAAACTTTTAAAAAAGTCGAGCGGACTCCAAAAAGAAAAAAAGAAATGTATTTTTAATTACTGAACTGTAAAGGAGAAAAAAATTCCACTAAAATCTCAATACGATCGTTAAAACTAATCTTTTTTTTAAGATCGCGCCAAATTATAAATAATTTACGAGCGCACGAGATACGAATTACAGAATTTACTTGAAGTAACGCATGTGATTAATACTAAAATTTGGCTCCGACATAAAAAACAAAACTTTCAAAGATTGTATTGAGGGCGTAGTGGAAAAGTGATTTTTCCCCTTTTCTGTAATCTGTGTAATCTTTTTATTTTAAATTCGGTTCAAATATTGTTTTTAGCTTTGTAACTTAACTTCTTCAAAGCAGAAGTACGACTAGACTTACAAAATAGACAGCTAGTAAGAGAAAAGAAGCCTCTCTTGAAATAAAGGAAGTTCGTTCAAAATTACTTAAAAATCCGAGGGAAAGGATGCGTCGTAGAATGAAAAGTCGATAGTCTGATATCGTATAGAGGCTGACTAAATTCAGGAATACGCAAAATGTAAATTTAACAAAAAATCCCAGTCTGAAAGGGAACTTCGGCAAGATTTGATCCTCAAGCCCCTATATCAAGTGAGACTCAAGAACAAAGACCACCCGGTCTTTTGTTTAGTCATATTTGTATTGAAACGCCTGAAGAAGATACACGTCGATTGAAGAGAACGTCAATTACAGGGTATACGTATGTAAAAATTGAGATAAATGTTTTCTCCCTATTTTTTTCAGAAAAAAATCACCAAAATATAAGAAAAAAAGACAAATTTTTTGATTAAATTTCAAATTTCTTTCAAACGTTATTTTTTTTAATACGTTTTCAACTACTAACTGCAATGTCACTGCTGCTACTACGCCTATTTCGGTTTGAATAGTGGCTTTTAATTTTACTAAAGCTTTTACTTTATTAAATATAAGCTTTTTCTTTTAGTTAGCCCCAGAAGAAAATGTCAGGAACCGTCATCGAAGCCGGTGACCTAGTAACAACTATATTGGATTATTCACAATCAAATATATATATAATAAATTTGAAAAGGAATATCTATTATTATCGATTTAATATTTAAAATATTCATATTCAGATTTGATAATTATGTACAGCTTAAAATATTCAATAACTCCTTTAATGATGCACAGAAAAACCTTTAATTTTTAGTATTAATAATTTCTTCTGCTCCGAGAAGGTGATGTCATATGATTTATACAATCCTATTGTAAAGCGATAAAAAAACATATGTCCGTTTTATACAAGGAAAAATTTGGTTCAGTAACTAGAAATTATCAACGTATACCACCCACACCTCTTTTCTGAAAATCTATAAAATATGTAGAAGTTTTACGTATTATAAATAATGTGTTAATACGTAGGGGAAACGGAATAATATCTTTTTTGTGTATGCGGTGCGCGCGTGCGTGTGAATAATACGCCTAACGTTAGATACTAGAATAAAAATAGCCGATTTGATTGGAATAATTTATAAACGAAAACGAGAAGAATATAAAAAGGATAATCCACACGATACAGCGAGAATATACGCTAAATGAGAGAAAATTAATTAAACCAGAAGGATGTAACATATTCTGCGTGGGTTATAAAAAGCATAGTAAAGTCTATTATTAAAAGATTAAGTATCGCATATCGGTTATACGGTAAATAATCGGTGATGTCTACGGCTGACAATAATTTGTATAATATTCATCCAAGTACGATAGGACTTCTTTTAACCATTAATAACAAATTTACCAGAAATAAAAATACACATTATAAGCCTAGCAAAACTTTTGTAACCTATCTATCTGTAAAATAATTACAATAAACGATCCTTCACAATTTTTTAAGATGGCGTCATAAACTTTATAGAATTTATTTGTAATACGTATTGAGATAGTAGAATTTCAAATTCTTCGACCGTTTTTTTCTTTATTAGATTTTAAATTTTTCGTTACAATTAAGGTAAAGTTATTATTTTTTTTTCTTCGGAAGAAAGAAGAAATGTAATCGGTACGCGACTCTAATTTATGTCGGGGACGTTAAATTTACAGTTCTTTAAAAGAAATTCATAAATGTGTCCGGACAATGTACCGAGTAATGAATACAGAGTCATCAGGCTGAACGTTTTTTTTTTCACTCTTTTTCAATAGCAACCACGTATGTATACTACTGTACAAGACCTATTAACTGCAAAATAAATTATTTTACCGCAACTATATACCGACTAAAATTCATTAATTCCTAGCCGACGCTCTAATTAGCTTTATTGCGAGCATTAAAAAAAATTGAGACCGTTTCAAATTTTAAAATACTGAAACCTAATGAAATAAAAAAAATTAATATGTCATCACTGGAATTGAAAGAACAGTTTTTAGATAAAATGTATTAAAATATAATTAAACAACGCGTGTAATTTAAATATAAATATATTTATTTGACGTACGGCTCGTGCAATAACTTTTGTCGAGTTAAAAAATAACATCTAATTAGTAATAACTTTTAAAAAGAATAAAAATGTAAAAATAATTTAAGTAAAACGAATGAATTTTAATTAGACGTATATTACGTTTCAGAAAGAATCGATATATTAACAAATTACGAAATAGTATCTAATTTTGTTATACCGAATAATAAACCGACAATAAAAGTAAAACGATATTTAACAAGGTGAGGTCAACGCTTTTAATATATTTCCTACAAGAAAATACCGATCGAATGAATCGATACTATAAACGTGTTATATAATTTTTTTATACCGTAGTTATTCTGGAAGTAATTAAATCACGAGAAATCGGTTCTTAGTTAAATGAATAACTAATCATTATTAAAACCGGGTCGTATTAATTAGCATGCGACTTTTAATAATTGCAGTAAGGCTAATAGTAACGTAATTTAACGGTAATGTTGTACGTACACCGGTTAACATAAATAGAAAACTGTTACGGTAAAATTAACATGTTAGATTAATAAAACATTATTGCAAGTTATTAAGAAAGAAAAAGATATGTAGTATTTTTTTTAGTTAGGGGCCGATTAAAGGTGCTTTCACTTTACGCGATGTAATTAAATTATAAATTAACAGTAACATTATTAAATACGTGTAATAAATACGAGAAATGTGTACGTAAACGCCGCTTATATTACCGTTTACAAACCTATGCGATTAAAGGCGTTGTTAAACTGCGAAAAATATTTTAAAAAAAGTTATAAATATTAAAAAACGTTATAACGTACATCCCGTACGATATACAAATCTGAGTATATAAAATTGGTATTTAATCTACTGTTCGCTATACTTTAGCGCCTTTAATTCTATAAAAAAGAAGAAATTATAACATTTATAAATTTTCTTCTAACAATAGAATATAATTATTTACAAAGAGTAATTATTATCTCTGCTTACCGCTTAATAATACTTAATAATATTCGCTTCCCTTTTCTTTTACGTTAAGCGTTTTCGCAGAGGTTTTCGCTTCGTCAGAACATATTAAACTTTATATATTACATTAAAACCTTACCTCTCTATATTTTAATTGTTCAATAATATGTTTTTAATATAATATAATGTAATTTCATACGGTCTGAAGTGGAGGCGCATAACTTAAAAACAGAAGAAAGAGTAAGTAATATTAAGTAATAAAAATGTGTTTTTTGTTTATATATATATATATATATATATATATATATTACATTTAAAATTATAAAAACTTAATAAATAACTTTAAAAAAAATTAATTTAATAGTATTAAAGTAAAAAAGATAATTATTTGAAATTGTAACACAATTCCGAAGATAAATTATAATATCAAAGATTTATTTTTCTACACAGATTAATTGAAATAATATAAAAAAAAAATAACCGATTAAATAATAAAACTGACAAAAATGTTTTAATATAATTAAGTTAAAAACTAACTTCTTAAGTCAAAAACGCTACAGATTTTGATTTATCTCGAAATAAAAAAAAAATAATTGTTAAATTTTTAGTAAATCAAGTTTAAAACTTCACAAAGAAAAATTATTTTTTACCTGTATAAGACTATGAATTAACAGCAGAGAAAGTAAAAATAAATAAAAAAATTAAAAGAAACAAACGTCTATTGTACGTACGAGGCCAGCGTAAACCGACTTAAGACAACACGACCCTGTTCGCAGATTTTGAAACTGAAACGAAGGAGATACTCGACCGAGTTCGTGAAAGCGAGAAAGTGAGGCGCTAGGACTGAAATTAATCATCCGAAAACCAAAAGTTACGATCGTAGAGAGAGCCGACGATCTTTCAATCGGTGGTGCGCGTCCAATATGTGATAAAGGTTACCAGCTCTCAGATATTAGAGGAAGGATGACATGATGTACGCACAATATCATATGATGAGTGAACTCGTAATAAAAAAAAAACAAAAAAACAAACGATTTGTAAAGCTGAAACTTGTAATCATACGATTAATCAAAATAACCAAATGTGTGTGCATGATGACATGTATATATATATATATATATCATAAAATATATATAACATGATGATTTTTTCATTATATATCGAAAAAAAAAATATATATATTTAAAGTAGACTCAGTTTAATCACGTTAAAATCACAGTTTAATGATACATTATATCCTAGATCGATTTACTGAATAATTTTGGCTTTAAATCGGTTAACAGGAACCTTCTATATTCACTTTTTTCACGTAGATAAACGAATTTGAGATTATTTAATTAATATATTATAGAATGAACAAAACGTAAAATATCGGTATCTTTTAAAAACACGTTTCTAATTAGGTATTAATTATATTTTAAATCCAAGTAATATTATTTTTCAAACCGTTTTAATCATTCAAATCGGAAAATAATATCATATTTTGTTTATTTATAGCGATGACGTATTATTTTACATTTTGTAATATAATACGCAATGAAACAGATGCAGTTGTAGATATGTAATAATAATAATGTCGAAATAATAATATCGTAAATATTAGACCGCTTAACCGGTAAAAAAATAAAAATCAATTAATATATAATTAAAATTGAATTAATTATTTATAGGATGTAAAACACTAGTTTTACGTTTAGTTATAAAAATAACATAACAAGGAAACATAAAACAAGTTAACAATAAAAAAACAAATTAAGAACGTCTTTAATTAATCTTATATACACATTTAATGTTTTTATTTTTCTAAGGAAGTAATTCTAAGGAAGATATTTTAAATCGATTAAATCAAAGCTAATAGCTAATTTCAAATTAACTAATAATAATAGTAACAGTCATTAAACACAGTAGGTCGGTTACATGTCATTAAGTAGCAGGAATCCTACGATAACAATAACATACTTAAACTAGGTTTCAGAATAAAAATCTTTAAAGAACAACGTAAAATGACTTCCTAAGTTTCAGGAACTAAAATTAAATATATGATATTGACAGAATCAAAAATAATTGAGGAAAGCTTTGTTTAGCAAAAATGCGCCCAGACCAAAGCATCTCGTGATTATGAGGAAAAGTGGAAGCTTCCAGAAAGTCGGCCCGTTTTTAATCGTTCGAGAGATTACAGATTGTGGTGGTGGTCCTGTCAAAGATATTCGCAAGATTTTTAACGGTTTATACATCGAACAGTAAACAACAGTCGATGCGTAATGGTTAAAGCTTTAATGAAGATCAGTGAGTTCCTTGCGTCTGTTTAACCACGCTCAACTCATCGAAAGGAGTTGTTGTTTCCTGTGATCTTAATTGTACCGAAGAAGAAATAGCGGAGGAAATGTCAAGTCAAGGATTAATTCGATGCCGCAGATTAACCACGAGAAGAAACGGTGATGTTCCTTCAGCATCGCATGTGTTGTTCCTCAATAGACCTAATGTGCCTAAAGAAGTACGTGCCGACATAATCTAGATGTACGCGCATTTATCCCGCAACCTACGCGATGTTTTAAGCGTCAACGTTTCGGAAACACTGTGGTCAGATGTGAAAGGCATAAAATCTGCGTGTGTGAAATGGAAACTCATGAAGGCGATCCGTGTAAAGATCCTTCAATTTGCATCAATTGCAAAGGGTACCGTAACTGCACAACTGCCGATCAAGAAACTGCCCGGTGTACAAATTTGAAACGGCCACTCAAGATATTAAAACGCTGTAAATAAGTTACTCTGAAGCGAGGAAACGTTTTAGCAGTAGAACACCTAGACCTGCAGAAGCGACTGTTGCCCCTTTATCATCGAAAGTTAATGCAGAGCAGTTGCTTTCTACGCTTGCACCAAGTCTTGATGCTAGGATAGAGGAAATCATCGGCACTAAGATTGAATCTAGTCGGCGAAAGAATAATTAAAACCCACGAAGACTCATCACCAAATGGACATCGCTGACACTAGGATCGAATCTTCTTACCAAAAAGAAGCGGCAAAACCTACGACGATGCAACCACCGATCGATGTTATGCGTAAGGATAAGGAGGTATCTGATAAAGCCAAAAACATCACTCCTTTGACCATTCATAGGGCAAGGGTGCTGAAAACGTCTGAGATTAGTACGATGCAGGGGTAAGTAACGCTAGAGAAAGCACAGATACAGCCGCTGTACAACCCGCACCTATTGAACCTACAAATGCACGGAGGAGAAAGAGATCTACGGAGAGGGCAAGTATTTTAGCCGCCCTAATTATACCATCGGAGATTGAATCGAGTTTGGATTTATAACCAAGCTGATCGCTCCATCTAAGTTATTATTACCTGACGTCAGCCGCAGAGCATCGCTGGTATCCGATAGGGAGGAAGATGCCATGACCGAAGTCTCAGACACATTGTTATCAGAAGTAGAAGCCGTAAAAAAGGTGGATAAAAGATGTAAGAAAGGATGACCGAAAGGAAAGCCAAGGTCTTAAACAAATGTGATATGTTTAAGAATCAAGATTATCAGTGATTGTATTTCAGTACTTGTTTGAGTTTGTAATCAAGAATGAATTAACAGCCTTTAGTTTTGGTGTAAAAGAATTAAATTTTATTTTTATTTTTTATTTTTTTTTTTGAATCGGAAAGGAGCTAATGACAAAAGTAATCGATTCCCCTAACCACCCCCCAAAAAAAAAAAATTAAAAATAATATACTTTGCGTGTGTGCGTGTGCTTTGGAAGTCCCATTAGGGGAGAAAGAAATCTTGAGGTCGTTTTAGAGGGTTGTTGATTAATCAGAATTAGAGGTTATTTAAAGATGAAATGGTCTGACAGACCTAAGAAAAAAAAGTTATACCTATACACAGATAAAAAGAGAGTTGAGGACAGTTCCAGTCATTAGGATTTCGTTTGAAAAAATGGATCGAGGAATGCGTGTGTGTATATTTGTCATTAAGGGCGTTGATGTTGAAGGTAAAGCAACGGCAGCGGGAACGTAATACGTACCTGCCTTCTGGGACACAACGAGAAGAAAAAAGAGAAAACATCGTCAAAAGAGAAAGACAAAAGTAATTTGGAGTGATGGGATAGCTAGGGAGCCGACTGCGAGTAGCCTGTGATTACCGGCCGAAGCAAATAACATAGCTGTAGAACCGCGCACACAAGACACACAAACACATACACACACCGACAGAGAAAAGAGGGTTCTGTGCAATGACAGCGAATCATAATAAACCAAATTACATACCCCACTTATAATATAGAGAGAAAAAAGTTACGATGAGCGCGACCCAAAGAGTTCCATTCTAGAAACTCGGCCACTTATTAGTTATTTCCATCTTTCTTGATAATACAATTGTAAGGAGTAAAAAGAAAAGAAAAAAAACTGGATTTTAATATCGGATTCGTTTTGTGGATGCTAAATTACAACGCAACGCACTAACGCAGACAGTCAGTTTTTAATACATTTTGAACTTAACAGTATTAGAGAAGGAAAATAGATTTTTCTGTAAAATAGCAAGACTCCATTAAAAATCATTATACCGGGTGAGCAATTTATAATCGATCAAACCTCCTCACACTAAATACAGTTGTGACGAAACATTTTATGAATGAAATGAAAAAATTACTTCATAACTTAAGTTTTTCATTTGTACGAGCTGAAATGTACAATTACCATATTTTTAAATAATATTTTCGATGAAAGCGTCCTCTCCACTGCGATGCACTTTTATGCTGGAGTGATCGTACTCGATACAAAACGTCGCTTACAATGTCGTCGATTGGTTATTGAATGCTCCCGTTCGGTTCATCGATTTTATGATAAATTTATTCTTAAAAATCTATCATTCAAATAGCCCCAAACGAAGAAATCGCAACTAAATAAATCATAGGAATACGTAGGCCCCAGTTCGCTGCTGAAGGTTCGTTTTCCTTTTTTAAAGGCCGCATGAACGCGTAACAGAATCATTTGTTTCGCAACACATTGTTCCGTCTAGTCTGGGGAAGCCGTATTCTTTTGCACGATCTGTTAACCGTACGTAGAATTCTTAAAAAATTGTACGGTACATTTCTGTATTGACAGTTCGGTCAAGAAATACTGATACCTCTGTACAATTTATATAACACCGATCTAACACCGATCTAGTCATCCTAGACCTGGTATTGTGCAAATTAACACGCCTAGGAAAACGAAACCGTGCCTCCTCTGACGTGAAATACAGTATCGGGTCTCCGATACTGTTTCAACGGGTGTCCGTTGAAATGTTTTTTAGAATCCTGAAGCAATAACTGATTTCCGATTTGTCAATTCTCTTAAGTCGCTGTACGGTTGTTATACGATACGGTTATAAATTTAAATAATAAAGAATATTACGGCAAGATTGTTTAGTTTATACAACTTGTTTGTGATGACTTACGAATAGATTTTTTTCGGACCGGCAGAAATTCTTGTTTGAATATCGGCAATGGCCTCCGGAATCCTCACGAAAAGTCACCTATTTCGTTTTGCGTTCGATACCCGAGCTCGTTGTACTCAATTTTTTTACCAAATCGTGCACGCTACTCTTTTCTGGGATATTGGCATTCAGAAATTTTCCGCGGATATTTGAGGCGTTTCTTAAAATGATCTAGAACGCGCATAAACGTACCCTATAGTAACCCTTTCCACGATCGAACAAGGCTTTTAGAAAAACACAATTGCAACGAATGGAACTACACTGCGCTGAAGCGTTAAGAGTTTACAACCGACAACAACGGACAAGGATAATAACAAAAATAACCGGTAGTGGCGCCAGCAGTCGCAGCGTTAAAGGTGACAATCAAATAACTGCGGTTCGAGCCGGTTCGGTGCAGTTTTAAGTCGGTTACTCGGTATAAGAAAATTGCAATTTAAAAATTAAATTTATGGTATTTTTTAATAAATTAAAACCTCCCGTCCAGTCTTTAAAACTTATACGGATACGTAGGCAGATTATAGACTGCAATACTCATGCAGTATTATACTGCGACCAGGAGAGTATGAAACAGATTAAAACAATTACGCTTGCTCCTCATCGGCTGAAACGTTTTTAAATATCTTGAATCGGTTCGTCATATTCGTAAAACAATCGCTTAAAAATGAATTCTCTCGTTATTGCACATGACGTTTTGGCGCCGGTTTATTGAAAACATCTGACAATTATTTATTCTAATCAGTAACATGGTCGTTTTCATTTATCGTATAACCTCCCGGTACATATTATATACTGTAAAATACATGGAGGTCAGTTATTTTCCCGTTCGTTATAATTTATAAATTACCTTCATCCCGTTTTAACGCCTAACTGATTTACAAAATATTTACTACTAGAATTTACTATTCTCTAGAAGTTGCTAATGAATAATTATAATTAACGTGTGATTATTAATATCGTCGTGACGACTTAAATCAAATATAACAATAATTATATCTTAATCGATTACCAAAATAACAAACTATCACTGTATTTCTCCTGAGGACTCATAATGGATGAAAATCTCTCCTAGTTATTCGGCTCTATATCTGAATTGTGTCATCGACACATCTATCCTCAAAATAGAAAATTATCTATTTATTTTTTTTAAAAACTCATAGCGATACAAAAGGTATTTCCTTTCACATTAAAATCGATTTCATTGTCATTGACACCGTCACCTAGTTAAATATTTTATTAAAGGAATAACAATCCAAAAATTAAGATTTCTCATAGTTCTCTCAGATTACCTGTCTTCTACAATTCTTGTAACTAAAAACTAAGTAGTTACTATTACTAAAAGCAAATACGAAAATGAAATACCGCTCGGCAAATAATATCTAGAACTTAAATTCAGAATTTAAAATTCTTTAGGACGACGAGAAAAAGTCTCGTTTTCAAGAAATAATATTAAAACGCAATTAAAAATTTAATTTAAAAAAATCAATAATTTTCAGCGAAAGCAAAAACGAAGGAACAAAATTAATTTTTTTTAAATTTGATCGAAACTTAAATAATTTATTTGAAACGATTACAATACTCATCCTTTGTACATTTTCTAAGCGAAGAATAATATTAAAATATATATATGTTTTTAATCAGCATCAGCAAGTGTATTTAAAGAATAACATTTTTAAACGAACGGAAAATTATTAGTAAAAAAATAAATTTTATGAGGCGCTTAATTTTTTTAAATTTAATTACTCGATTTAAACTGAAATATAGTTACATTATTTTAATAAAATAATATATATTTAAATAAATCTGTTTTCCACGTCAAATTTTTTTTAAATCGTTAATAAATTTACGTACAAAAAAGAATATATTAACACGTACAAGTATTTTAGCGATTGCTTTTTCTTAATAAATTAAGTGTAATAGTTTATTATAAATTTAAAATGATAAACAATTAAATTTTCAAAAATTTTCGGAAGACAAATTACTTTTAAGTTGTAATAAAAAGACCTACATATACATTTTTATATAAAAGTGTCAGGTCTATAACCTTTGAATACGAGTAAAGTTCCGTTCGCCGGTTAAACGGCTCTTCTTGTATGAAAATATCACATTGCGGCAAAACAGAAAAAGTTTCGTTCTTTATTACCTTATTGTCTACAGACTTTACAACAAGAAATTCTCATCTTCACGCTTATAATTTCAATTAAATCATAGTTTCTCTCTCTTTTTTTCCATAAAATATTACTCGAAAATTTTTGGTTTTGTATTTGAACAGGTCACCAAACAAGGATTATATTAAATAAAAATTCAACGTAAAATAATAATAATAAATATCGCAAATAAATAAAATACGAATGTTTTTCCATTTTTTACTTTTATTTTATATTCTTAATACGAATAAATGACACACCGTTCATTAATTATAATTACAATTATATTGGAAAAACACAGACTTCCAAATATTTGAGGATACTTTATTACTTAACAAAGATTATAAATTATTATGTATGTATGTATATATATATACATACATAATAATTATTATTATAAATGATATTATTATAAATAATATTATTATTTATTATTTTTATAAATGATATCGGGCATCTTTTGACGTGCAATTTTCAGATGTTTGCAGATGACGTCAAAATATATTGTCCGATCAGAAATAGTATGGATCACCTGTTGCTACAGTTGAATATTAACAAGGTTGTTGAGTGGGCTGACCGCAATTGTATGCCCTTGAATTTTCGGAAGACCGAACATTTGACTTTGTCTCGTAAGACGTCGAGCTCTGTTTTCAGCTATAGGATTGGTACGCACGTTATTGTCGCTGAGACATTGGTCGAGGACCTCGGGGTTTTATTTGACGCGAAGTTGTATTTTCACGAATATGTTGCTCGGATTGTCAGTAAAGCACGCCGGGACCTTGGTCTTGTCCTTTGGATTTGTGGACGGTTTAGCAATGTTTCCGCTTGTAACCTGCTGTACAAGTCTTTGGTGAGGAGTCGCTTGGAGTACTCGACCGTGGTGTGGAATAGTACACGACGTTTTGCCTCTGATCTGGTTGAGGGTGTTCAGGATAGGTTCTTGGACCGGATGCGTTTTAAGTTTGGAGATTGTTTTGTCGGTGCTAATAGAGAGGATATGTTGAGGCGATTAGGCCTTTCCAGGTTATCTGATAGAAGAACGTACTTTGACTTGGTTTTCTTTTATAAAGCTCTGCACAACAGACTTCCGACGCGTTATCATGTTGTCTTGCGGAACCAGGCCAGGTCAGTGAGATCTTTTAGGCAATTTGTGACGCCGGTTGGTTCCACCGTGTCTCCGACTGAGCGGTGTACCAGTGTTGCAGTGGAGTTCCAGGATAAGCTAAGCTTTTGGGAAGATGAGGCAACCTTCGTGAAAAATTTGAGAGGGTTACGTGGCGATGGATCATTGTCCTTGGTGTGATGCTCACTTTAAAAAATTATTGTTGTTTTTTTAAGGATTATTGCTTATAACTTGTTTTATTTGGAATGTATTAGTAATGTTGTCTTTTTGTTTTTGGATGTTTTCATCTATGTGTTTTTATTATCACTCCGTAGCTACCGTTTTTAAAGTTATAATTATTTTTTGTATTTGACTGCATAATTGTTATTATTATTATTGTTGTGTTTTGAATATTGTATTTTTAATTTATATGTGGGTGTTCTTTTGTGACTTTATGTGATATTGTGTGGCATACAAAGGTTTTGTAACTGTTCTGTTGCACAATTATAAAATAAAATAAATAAAAAATAAATAAAAAAAATATATATATATAAAACTATACATTTATTACAACTGGAAGTTCTATTTTAAATAATAAGTAAATTGTGTACTAAATCAAATTACACAGTTTCAAAAGTACACAGGAAAAGAAGATTTTAAAGTATGAAATAGCGACGATTAAGGATGCACAAAAAAAATAATTAGAATACAGACTAAATCAGAACAATTCATTATAGGAAAACCAACAACTACGAACAGAAAAACTGATTTAAGTAAGACGATCAGAAGAAAGGATGAAAAATAATAAACATATGATCTAAAACGGAATGATATAATCAGGAATTTAAAAGCACGGTTTGAAATAGAAGATAATGAAGACATTGAATAAGGGATCTCCTAACCGTGTGATAGTTTTTTTAACTAAAATAATCTATCTTATCGTGACAATTTACTTATCGTAATAAAAATAAAGCAAACCGACATATTATCTTGATTTTTGTGTTTTACGTATGTACTATCTCTCTAAAAGTACCTCTCTAAAAGTACTAGAGAATGCCTTTAAGGTCCGAGATTAGGTGAAAGAAAAATCATGATATTCAACTCCACGTGGGAAAGCGTGCAATGTTTGTATATACATAAAACACATCAGGTATAACCGTATTACAAGTGCCGACGGCCTCCTCAGAGGGCGGATAAGCAGTGTTGGGTACAGGACGCTCTTTTTCTCCTGGGGGTAGGAAACCGCCCCAAAAAACCGGAAGAACTTCTTCAGGAAATGAAGGATATTAGAACACAGAAAGTTACGGGAAACCACTGTATAACAAAACACGATAATACTTTGCATTACGCTGTGATACCGGCTTCTTTTGTAAAACGTTCCAAAATTAAAATAACTCGTTTGGATATTCGAGAAAAGCGACAAAAAATTAGAAGGAGAAAGGAAGAAGAATTAAGGTAGAAAACAAGGGACAAAAACGGATGGAGACAACGGTGGGGTAAGGGACCTTCGGCCAGGCAGAACACTAGTTGATGATGTTCGAATGTCACGCAAAACCTTAAAAAAACAATATTAATAAAAATTGCTAGGTGTAACTCTTAGACAATTTACAATATTTGCGAAGAATAGATTATATATATTTTATTCCTATAGACGAAAAACAGTTTATTATTATTTACTCGCTCCGGATGTACTTTAAAAAATAATTAACAGCACAGAATTTTGTAAATTAAATTTACAAAAAAATTAACCTATTTTTTTAAAAATCTAATTGTTGGAAACGCACTTAACGAATGAAATATGGTAGAAAGTCCAATAATTCAGCTACTTGTTTATTTTTTGTAAATTCTGTACTTTCATAATACTTATTTATTTTTAAATACATGGTTTTAATACAAAAAATATCTTTCTTTACTGCGAACAGAAAAAAAATTAAACAAACGTCCTATTGAAATTAGCTGTCCGTTAACTTTAAAAAATACTTATATCATGAGAAACTCGTTTTTTATGTAATCTCTTAAATAGTGAATTTACAAAAAAAAAAAGGTGAATTTGAAACAAAAAAATGTAAGCAGAATGAAGAAAGGATTTTTTTTTAAATTAAAAACGTTAATTCCAGCAAGTTTAATTTAAATACGTTTCAGCTTAAAGATTCAATGTAAAAAAAGAACTTAAGTTCAATTAAAAATTATATTTATTTCATTAATTTTTTGGTAAATTGTAACTCTTCAAACAAAATTTTTAACTCGAACAAAGAACGGAAACCGATTACAATAATTTTCTAAAAAGAAAAATTTATTCCTTACCTATTCTAAACGGCGTCAATAATTTTTAAAATTAATTTTTCAGAAAGAGAGAATTACTTTGGTTTTCGCCGTCTATCCCAGTCTTTTAACGACTGTGACACATTTAAAGCATCTGAAGTTGAAAATAATTTAAACGATAATATTTTAGGCTATCTTAACAAAATATTATTTTTAAAAACGTAATAAGAATTTAATTAATTTAATGAAAAAAAAAAGTAAATAAATTATTCCCCGCTTTAATAATGCCTTATTGAAAGAAAAAATAAAAATAAAAATCTACGTTAAATTCCTTACTAGATTCAATCTAGCGATTAATATTTGAACGCAACTACTCGGCTTCAACCGTTAAGACGTCCCTTATAGCGGGTGTAACCCACTACGGTATATAAATAAATAACTATTTAGGTTACAATGTTTCTTTTTAATATATCACGGCACTAACAAAACCGAGTGAAAGTAAATTTAATACTAATTACGGTGCGATTCGATGATGCATGAATGTGCGTGATAATGCTCAAATTACACGGTATAAAACGATGCCTCTTTTTATTCTTTTGTATGATAATCAGCCACGGTGTTTAGAGAAAAGGATTTTACACGACTACAGTCCGCTGAAACTCTTTCTAGGAAGTTAAAAAAAAGTAACCCGACACGATTAATACGTTTATACTAACCGTAACTATCTGACGTAAACCTCAAGTCGTTAAAACAATTTAATAATAACAAGTATCCCGTGCCGGGCTTATTTTTAGGGTGCTTGTTCGCTTTATTTTTATTATTAATCCCTCTGACAAGCGTCGTCCGTTACCGGTCGCCTGCCTAGCTGAACCGAATATACGGTTGCAAATATAAGCGTATTAAGTTCACCAAAACGCAAACGTTATGTATACACCTTACACGATCATGACGCCTTCATTCCGTTTATAATAGCGACTTCCTGTACAGTAAACATCATTACTATCAGAGAAATCGAATCTAAACGGTGCCTATATTATCTCAAATCGTCTACATGTGTCGTAACCGAAAGATATTCGACCGATAATGTAAAGCGACAGACTAATATACCTCTTTTTGCAGCGAATTATGCGCCGCTTTAATTCGGCAGGAAATAGGATATGAGAAACGACAATTAGAGAAGCTTTAAACGACGATAACGATCGAATCGATTTCGTTTGCGACAAAATCAAGCCGTACTGTTTAGCTCTGAAGCGCTTTAATTAAACGCTTAGATCGTCATCGTTTTAAATATTTATTATGCTTACGTACATTCTCGTCCGAGGTATAATATAATCTCTTGGAGCTCCTCAAAAAGTCGGTTTTCAAAATACAGAAACGGGCTGTCAGATTGTCGTTTGGCTCCCATAATCAAAAAATCATATCGACCGATACTTAAAAACTTAGAAATTATAATGTTAGCTAAATTGAAATGCCACTTAAAAAAAAAAAAATCCTTTTTTATCAAACCAGACGACAGAACTTAACGCTTCGGCTTACTTCGCCTGTTTCTGCTTTTGTTGCGATGTTGAATAAATTGCCGGTGTCGTTTTAAAAATAATATTTCCACCGATTTATTTAAAATAAAATTAAAACGATTTCTTTTACGTAAATAATATTACTCTGTCTATGAATTTTTTAATAATATAATCAAAATATTTTAAAAGAAAGAAAAACCCTGAATTTTTTCGCATTCCGTTTAACGTGTACATAAGAACGGGCTCAAATAATTTTCATTAATCCCCGATGAACTATTTTGCAAATACGTTTTTATATTTACTATCTACCTTCGCGTATTTACCTAAACGTTTCACATCTTAATTTTTTAAACGACTACTTTGATCTATCCAGGCAAATAATAAGGCGGTTCCTTTTTTAAACGCGGACTATCATGTCTACCGTTTCTTGATGCGGTCTTCTTACGTGTAGTTATATACATTTAATCGGAATATATATTTATTTTTACCTCGTAACCCTAAGAGTATTAGAAAAAACTAATTACAACATTTTTATCTGACGAATAATAATATTATATCGGAAACGGTTTCAAATCGTGTACAAGGAAAGAAGAGAATCGGTAAACCGAAGAAAGATAAGCTGAAAAAAATCGAGAAGCTGTACCTGGAATTAAAATAAAAATATTATTTTAACGAACAGATCGTATAGAATTTTGTAACAGAACAAGAAGAATTTTGAACTTCGGAGAAAAGGACTGCAAGAAGTTGAAAAATTTTATCTAAACCGTTTTAATTTCAATATACATGTGCTATATCGCCGTTCAAATACGGTCGGTTGCGTATGATCATTTTATTGAAAATAAATCTACGTATAAAAGTAAAAATATAAACATTAAAAACAGCCTACAAAGAGAAAGAACGTGATATCCAAAGAAGTACGTGATTTATATAATAGGTTACCGAATAGAAAAATTAAATAATTAATGGTTTAGTTTATTTGAAAAAAAACAAACTATAATAAAATAACTTTACGTAGGTATCGTGTTTTATACTAAAAATCCTTGGAATAATAATAATAATTGTTATAAAAATAATAAATGTTGCAACAAAAAGAATCGGCGATAAAATGTTGAACGATAAGGTGTGGTCTCTACCAGCGGTGTGCTACTATAGAACGGTCGTAATGTAACAAGAATAAGGAAGGTGGTGCATGATTCGAGTTGTGCATGAAGCAACAGCAAGAAGTGCTTGCTCACAGCTTCATCAGGAAGCCGGGCGAGCGTGATATATTGATACAGCCTCCGTTTCTGTTAATACGACTGCTTCACGTTACCGCATCCAATCCATCTCGCCCATCCACCTGTCACTTTTCACTTGCGTATACCGCGCATACACACTATCTTTTTCTGTTTTCTTTCCTTCAACTCGGTGTAAATATCTTCTATTTATTCTCTCGCTTTCTCATTTTTCTCGTAAATTAATATTTTATTTAAGTTACCGACATTTTACCTGCATTGTTCCGTTTTTTTACCGTGTATTTTACCGTCTTTTTTTAACACAAACTTATTTTAATAATTCCACAAACTACCGTTTTTTTTTTTTAATTATCGGTTATATTTTCTATTTAATTAAGGAAGTTGTCAAACAGAAATGAATAAAATAAACTGCTATCTCAAGATTTTTATTATTATTTTTCTTTTTTTAATAAGAATGTAATTAAAATTATTTAGTTAAGGTCTATCTAAAAAAAAATCGTTTTTCTTTTTTCTTATATTTATATGTCGGAATTATAATCTGGATAATTATATTTTTTACAAAATAAAAAATAAAATAGTCTATTGTGTCTTTCAGGATTGCCATTAATATTACGTAAAAATGATGACAGAAAAAGAAAATAATAATAAAACTTTAGCGATAAAATGAAAGTTATTTTTTTGCTTTATTAGAAACTAGGAGTCTTCGCCGCCTGGCCGCTTTGCGTCCCGATTCCGCTACAGCGGGGCAAAATAGTGAAAACGTTAAAATTAATGCTTTTGATAGCATATATATTTTTTAAATAATATAAGGAAAACTAATGTTCACTAATATCTCGACTCAGAATCGAGGAAAAAGTTTGGGTGAGGCCTTATTAGATGCGACTTAATTCTTCAAGAGTTTTAAGCCGTTGCCCGTGATTAAATCCACGATTAGATCTCGAGTAACTGCAATTTTTGTGTTTTCAGCATTTTTCTTACCGTTCTATAACACAAGGAGGATGTTGTTCTCCGTATTTTAATAGGCAAAGGAACGTTATTTCTAGCGTGTTATAATTTGACAACGTTTCATTTAATATGTGAAGAAAAGCAACCTGTAAGAAGAGATTAGTAATCTACATTAACTGTAAAAAAAAATCGGAGTAAAAATCTTAAAGTAAAAAGTTAAAACTGAGAATTTTTTAACTGATAATAAAAATTTGAAGGTATTACGGCTATTCCAAACTATCCCCGCCCACCATTTTATTGATTTATTCATTCTAATTTGGTGACCTATAAAGTAACAGATTACAAATAGCGTTAGACAAGAAGAAGGGGCGTAACTATCTAAGGACCCAGGGTCAAGAAAGCTACACTAGAAATCATATTAACAGAAAGAAAAATTCAAATCGTTGATTTATATTTACTTAGTTATTAACAAGAATAAAAATCTATTTTAATAAAAAAGAGATTACTCATCTTTCCGGCCACATCTCCGTTAAACAGATCAAATATTTTTTAAAAATTAATTTAAGAATTAATCTCGTGTACATTCTCATTCAAATGTTTGGTACGTGTAATTTCAAAGATTGTATAATGTACGAATATACTGGGGCTCACCCTACACTCCATCAAAAATGATTTTACACTAGTTTCTCATTGTAATATTAAAAAACAAAACTACTGTGGATCCACACTACTATTAAATTACATACACTGTTTTTTTAGATGAAAAGTACATAAAATTTTATTTCATTAATAACTTCTGATATTTTTTCATATATTTCTTTTTATTGTTATTATCGAATTATTATTTACCGTAAAAACCTTTTTTTACAATCAAAGGTTAATCAAAATATTTAAATTAAAAAAAAAGGTTAAAAAAAAGGAATGAAGTCGAATTCGAACCGATGTGCCTTCTCCTTGTAAGATCCAGATATTTCATTAATTAAAATTTTATTTTGCTATAACTTTAGAACCGATGAAAATAAGTACCAGTTATGATATATCGTTAAAAATTTCTCGGTGAGGGTTTGTTACTGCGGTTAAGAAAAAGTCAAAAATCCAAAGTTTTGGGGTTTTGGGCTTTTTTGGACGCTTTCGGTTTAGTAGATTGCAATTAAAAGGTGAGGTGCACAACTCAATGTTACAACAGTCCTAAAACCAAAATTCAACATCCTGCGGCTAATCGCTTTTGAGTTATGCGAGATACAAACGTACATACATATGTACGTACGTAACTAGTACGTCAAAATGAATTCAAGGATGGTCAAAACGGATATTTCCGATGAAATCTGAAAACCAACATTTTTCGCCGTCACAATACTTCCTCTTTACTTCGCATAAGGAAGTAAAAACTGAAATTTTCAAATTTAAACCGATCGGTTTTGGTTATATGTATGGCACGCATCGGTTTACAAATCTGACTGGCAACATAATAATTATATAAATATCCGTAGAGAAAGAATAAATTTGTATGAGACAAGACTGTGCAAACATATACATATATTTTGTATAATGATATTCCACAGACCGATGAACTGCAGTTATTACGATAAGGGTACTAAAAGAAATCGATCAAAATAAAAAAAATCTCACAACAGAGTTAATTTACTTTCGCGACGTAGGTTACTTATTTTTATATAGTGGTAAAATAATGACACGTGAAAACAGTTTTAAAAAACTCACAGAATCTATTAAAAATATGTAATAAAAAATGATGGCTTTTTCGATTTTTCGGGAAAGGGAGAATTTGGAGAGCAAATTTTTTTTTAAACTGGAGATATTGATTCTAAACTATTATCATCCTGGCCCTCGTAGGGGAAGACATTCGCCTTGTAACGATACCGGTCGCCCCAGCAGCCCTTTCGTTCCTAGCCCTCATTGACTCTACCACAGGTCGTCTTTTAGATTCTCTAAACTTGATAACATAACGCAGTCATCGGTTTGGCCTCTTCCAGGATGCCACCGATGCAAATGACTCGGCAGATATTTCCACAGGTGTATTTACACAGTGTACTATCCCTTTCGTACGGCCTCTTGCAAGCACGACCACCTACCCTCAACTACTTACAACCCTACAACCCTACTTACAACCCTCAACTAACAAGTTAACCGATTCCCGTTAACGTGACCCCCACGCCTTCCTCTAATATCGACAGTTTTATACAAAAACCTTTCCTATATCTAGCTTCAATTAGACTACGCGTTCAGATCGTTGTTTGATGGAGTCTTTAAACACAAAAAATACTATCCTCATACCTACAAAACAAGTGTTGATGGCATCAACGACAGTTTGTCCTAGAATCAGTTTGTCTATAGAATCAATTTACTCGAAGTCCTCTCGATTTACTTTAATCGACAAATCGCCCACACATATATATATATATATATATATATATATATATATATATATGTCTCTGTAAAAAATTTAATCAAAATCTGTTTTTTCTAGTCAAACGTTATTAAGCTTCAAACACGCCATCACACGTATATAAGTATGAATATTACATCCCACTTTTTTTTGTTTTTGGGGTTCCTGGATCTTGAAATGTCAGAAAATGCGAAAAATCCACACCCCATATTTTGATAGATTACCGTCCTTCCCTTCTTGTAGCGTAGCTCTAGACCTATGATGCCAGGAAAGTTAAAGTACGTTAAACGATTATTAAAATAATATTTTAAATACAAAACGTTTATAAATTTTTGTAAAACGCAATGGGTTTTGAAAAAAAAAATTAACAAATAAAACCCTAAATTCCAGATGATTATTTTGATCTTTAAACTCGGAATTATTAATACAAAGAAAATTAATTGCAAATAATTTATTTTTTATTGCCGCTTGACTTTTAATTTTTAAATATCGATTTACATATATATTAATTCTTCTGTATCTGCTGATCGTTTAACATACTTTAACAAAGGAAATGAACATACCACATCGATTGTTACACTTATATTTGTTTATTAATTTTAAAAACGATATTTAAGCGTTTCATTACAAAAAGATAAAAATAACTAAATAAATTATCATCAGTGATTTAAGATTTTAAATTGTCTTTTTTAAAATTAACTTTAAAGATAATCATTTCCCTTATAGGTTATATTTAGAGGTTTTAAAACGGTTACCCGTTAAAATATTTAATTAACGACGATTAAATTAAATTATAATTTAAGGGGGGAAAGTAATTATTATTTATATATATATATATAAATCGTAATTTTTTTAAATTATGTGAAACGAATGGATAAGATTTTACTTCGGCAAATACTTTTAAATCGTAAAAATATTCTATAAGATTACTTGCGACTAAAAAGAGGAACAGTTATTTACCGTTTCGCTTTATAACAAAAAGTAACAGCTCTGGGCACACCCTAACCCTCTTGTCTGACGAGAAAGATCCCGTTGCTTGCTAATCCCAGCATGAGTTCTACATCCAGGTAAACTTTTGTTAAAAATGACCGCGTTCGAAGGACGGAGCAAAAATACAAATTCGTTATTTCTAGATGTATTATTATTTTTACAATACAATATAATAATTTATTTAATATAAATTACTCCTAAATAAACCTAATAACTAAATACAAAGTCGTATAGAATCTCAAAATGAACAATTTTAATTCTTAATTTACGAATTATTATAAATTCCTAGGAATTGCGAGCGATACGTTAGCGCCAAATGAAGTACAACGCGCTCGGTGGCTAAGAACTGCAGCTTTTGTATCGATATATCTTTAATATTCATCGTCTCACGAAGCGACGTAAATAATATTAGGACGCGTTCTACAAACGAACTTAAACAAAACCTTCACGTAAACTTAGCTTCGGAAACGCTTTGTCACCGCTTGTAGCTTACAAAAACATTTATCCTGGCTTCTTCTTCAACGATATAACGGGCTAAATTTGTAGAACTTAAAATAAAGAGTAAAATTTAACGATTTCATATGATTTTTCAGATAAAAAATTAAATAGAATATTTTTAAAGATTATAATTCTAAAACTTTTTAAAAAATTATCGTAAAACAAAAATATAATTCAAAAAAACACAATTCTTTAGATTTGACCTACAATGACTACGTTAAATTGTCAGTAAACAGAGAATATTTAACAACAATACTTATAGACGATTAATTTCGGAGAAAATTTATATAAATAACAACCGAACACGAAGAACAATTTAATAAATTTGATGTATAAGACCGAAAGTAGAAACAAAAAAATATTATATAATTGTAAACCGAAAAAATAAACATTTCGGTCAAGAAATACAAAATCGTGTAATAATTCTTTTTTTAAACAAAATAAAAACTACGCTTCTTTTATAATTACATTGCTAGATTGGAAAAGTAAAAATAATTGTATTCTTTATTATTTTTACTGTAATTCCTAACACTATTGTTTATCGGCTTACATACACTGCGACATTCAGATTTAGATGTAATAATAAAACTTGGATACTATAATTACTTGAACGGTCGACAAGTTAATTTTAATTAATTAATAGGTAAGGAAATGCGTAAAATAATATTACGCTTATATACGTATTAAAAAAATAATAATAAAAATCGATATTTTACAGTCGGTCTTATGTATCTGCTATTCTAATTAGTTTTCTATTTTATGAGTTTTATGAACTCATTAGAAAATACGAGATTATTGGCCTCTGATTGCTTTAAGCTGTTCTCTATTTATGGAAAAATAAATCTATTGTTGTGTAAAACGGTTAAAATTTAATAAATATTTTTATATACGGACTTCCGCTTTTCATCATTAATGTAAACATAATTAAAGAAGAAACTATAGATTAATCGACTTGTAATAAATTAGCTTTAAAAAACAAATAATAATAATAATATTTAACTAAAATTAATACATCGATAATGGATAAATCGTAGTTAAAATGCAATCGATGATTTTACAGAAATAGAATTTTATAAACGGCTGCTTATGTAACAGTTGAATCAGAATAATTTTACAGAATTATTCTTATTCTTTTTATATATTTTATATAAAAAGAATATAATTTATTTATTTTAGCAAATGCAGGTTATCCGTTAAACTGTAATTACTTATTAAAGATGAATTTGTACGGTTCTGGATACGATTCTTTTTGTTTTAAAATACTTTAATCGATCGATTTCAAGGATCGATTCGTATCTACGCGGTTATCTGAGAATTTAATAAACCCTGCTCGATCGGTTGAATAATCCTTTTCTTGAATTCTTGGAATCGGTTTCGCTAAAGTTAAAATATACGCGAAAATCCGTTGATCTTTGTCGTCGAAAACCTATCGAGATGATCGAGACGTAAATAAAAATCATGTCATCTGCGATCGATATACAGCAATTTTTTTTTAAGTATAATTTATTTATACTTAAGCGGCAGGTGGCCGCTGGACCTACACACCGATTCCTGATGTCAAGAGGTGGATCAACAGGAAACACGGTGAGGTGGATTTTTGAACAACCCGGCTCTTAACAGGACGTGGATCGTTCTATTCCTGTCGGGTGAAAATTAAAAGATTCGATCGCGATTCCTGTTAATATTGCGGGCTATAGATACGCCCGCGCATGTGATGTTTCACTGCATTCGACGAGAGGAGAAGAGACGGCTCTGCTGTATCACCGGGCCGCTCGACGGGAGATGCATTTTGGAGCGGATGCTCCTCTCAGAGTCCGGTTGGAATGTCGTATCCAAGATGTGTTACAACATTCTAAGAGTGAAGATGACTGAAGAAGACCGGCACGGACGTGTCTCCACACGAGGATGATTCTTCGGACCGCGTGCGGTAGGTGAACAGCTCGGCAGCTGAGGCATTTGCGTCCTACAGGGTCGTCTCTATCGAAGAAGTTATCGGGATTCCGCTGAACACGGACAGAAGACAGAAGACAACCGTAATATGGATGATTGCGTATGAGTGTACGGCTGTGCAAGTGCGAGTGGATCAAGTAATGTTCGATTCAGGCTTTTAAGCCTATACTAAACCGGTTGAGGCTTTGGACTACTTAAATTCTGCCTCGGTAATAGAATATAGGGTTTTTCAAGTCTAGCGGCTAAGGCATCTGCGCTGTTTAGTCTTTTCTTGTGTTACGTCTGGGTAGTGGATCGGCGCGTTGTGGTATCTGCGAGTAGATTTTTTGGCCTTCTCCTACGTAAACCCCGCTCAAAAAAAAGTATAATTTATTGATCTTCACTGTTGTGAAGCGATAGATGAAATCTAATATTAAACTACATAAACACGACCGGTAATCACTTCAAAGAAGGTTCGACTCGTACAAAATTAAATTTCTTAAACTCGTATTTGTTTTTTATAAGGTTATTTTACATCGATTTCCTCGGAATTAAATTCTCTAAAAGTTTTGATAATAAATTTTACATATTTATTAGTCGTTTAACAAGTTTTTGAATTACAAACGTAAAAGAGACATATTTTTAAACGATGCATTTATTTGTTTTACGCTGGATATTATGAAACTATATTATGTAAATACGGTTCTGAAATCTGTTTTATTCAACTTGTCGGGTCAAAAAACCGTCAAGTTTACCCCTTATTTTGGATTCCTAGAATTTCACCGCGTTTTCTTTCGCTTATCGCTCAGGAATCCGGGAAAATCTTTGGCTAGCCGAAACTCGTTAACGGAGATTTCCAGACACATGTTTACGTAAACCTTTTTCATTATTTTCGCAGCTCAAACAGCGCCGGTAACACGACTTGTTACATTTGTAAGCTATATTTGTAAATAATGAAGTATCAAGTAAATTTTTGTATTCTATTAAAAAATATAATAAAAAGAAGGAGTTTTTTAAAGAATAGCAACTGCGGAGGATTTGTTTCTTATAGATAGTGTACAGCGATGTTCCGAATGCTTTCTATAAGTTATATGTTATGTAGGATATTACGTATATGAACTTACATAATAAAACTCTTATTATTTAAAAAAAATCGACTAAACGATATCATTTTTAAAAAAAGGCGAGTAATCAGCCATATTGTATGACTTTTTTTATTACGACCCGTTCTACTTATCGTAGAGTAAAATTATCTGGCGTTTTTATATCGTATGAATATCATTTATTTAAATATAAGAAGCGTTACACTATTAATATCAATTATTTCAGTAAACATTGTGATAAAATTACGAGATATAATTAAATAAGCGTGTAAAATAATCTAATACTAATCGGGATTCGAACCCAGAGTAATGATTATTACATCGTTATCATTTTTTCTATCTTATCCTATTAATTTCAATTTTTTTTTCATTATTCTTTTCTTTTTAATAAATTTACATCGATAATAAAGTATAATATGAATAAAAAACAGGCTAACATATAATTACGTATGCAGCTTATAAACCGTAAAACGAAAATTTGATTTTTAATATAACAGAAGAAACGCTGCTGAATATTGTGTAAATTCGATCGGCTCATTCAACACAACTTTTTTTTTCTTTTCAAGAATAATAATTAAAAAATAATACGACACTAGTTCAACATCAGACGAAAATCAGTACGTACTAAAGATGAATTATTTTATTATGACGGTAATAATAATAATAACAATAATAATAATACAATTGTAATTATTATTATTGAAGGTTGTGAGATGAAAAAGGAAATAATAATAATAATGTCGAAAACGAACGCAGTAACAGATAAAGAAACATGTAGAAGTGGCTCCAGACAATGATAGCAGGTTAGATGAATCCCGTAGACTGTCATTACGAAGAGAAACAGAAAAAAAAGATATTGCATTAGGGATCATAATGTGTTTCTTCATTTCATAAACACTGCTGAGAAGTATTTGTACTTCTTTTATAATGCGGAATTGCTGCTCCCGCATTCCTTCAGCCGTAGCGAGGTTGCTCGGCTGCTCGGCAGTTGTAGGGGGATTCTTTGCCATCTTTGATAGTTCGTTTCACTCCCTACACGTTTCAATTGTTCAGTTAAACTTTACTAGTTTGAAAATATTAATAAAAAAAAAAAAAAAAACGTTAAAATGAAACAGTATTACGTGTAGTTCAAATAATATGGGAACAATTTTGATGTGGACACCACGTGACTTCCTTGTACGCCTATTAAATTACATATACACTTTTTTTTTTTTACAATGAAAAGTATTTAAAATTTTATTTCATTAATAATTCCTGATATTTTTTCATAATTAATTTTTTATTGTTATTATTGAATTATTATTTATTGCAATTTTTTTTTAAATTAGAGGATAATAATGATTAATAAATCAATATAATCGTATTTAAATTTTTAAAAAAATAAGTTTAAAAAAGGAAATGAAGTCGGACTCGAACAGTGCCTTTCCTTGTAGAATCCAAATATTTCATTAATTAAAATTTTATTTGGCTATAACTGTGTAACCGATGAGAATAAGTACCGCTTATGATATACTGTTGAAAAGCTCTCGATGAGGGCTTATTACTACAGCTAAGAAAAAGTCTAAATTCCAAATGTTTTTGGATTTCGGGTTTTTTTGGACGCTTCTGGTCTTTTAAATCGCAATCAAAAGGGGCGGTTCACAACTAGATGTTACCACAGTTCTAAATCCAAAAATCAACTAATCGCTTTTGAGTTATGCGAGGTACATACGTACATACATATACGCGTACGAACAGAGACGTCACCCTGAAACTAGTAAAAATGAATTCAGGGATGGTCAAAATGGATAATTCCGTTGTAATCTGCAAACTGAAATCTTTCGGAATCATAATACTTCCCTTACTTAGTACAAGGAAGTAAAAATCAGCGACAGTATACCGTATAGTGATATGTGTATATACAATACACGCATTTTTATGTGAATAAACAAATAGAAAATAGTATCGACATTAAAAAAAAAAAAATACCGAAATGTAATTTGTAAGTCTTATAAATTAGTATAACTTAATACTCGTAGGTTATAAGAATTTATTGTATAACTAAATAATTCGCTCGAAAGTCCGTAAAATTAAACCGAATGAAATTTGTTTAAAAAATCAAGTTTTCATAAATATCATAATGTAAATAATTAAATACGTTTAAAAAAATACGAGATATCGTTTACAAAAACAAATTTTTTATTTATTAAATAACAAATTCAAACGTTTCACAAAAAAATGCGATTTACCAATAACGTTCGTTCCTTGTTATCGTTACGACGAAGGTAATAAAGCGGTATTTAAAGGGAAAAATTATTTTTCTAATAATAAACAGTATGTACCATCAGACATGCCACCGATTACAATCTACAATATGCTGCAAATAATACGATGAACCGATTAATCACTTTCTCGGAAGTTTACTGTACCTGCCGCGCCCGCTATAACAAATATTCAATCGCATCTTTACTTAGCGATTATCAAATTACCGACAAAACAATATTATATTTTTATTACTATTCATCTTTTTTTGTTCAAAGTAGACGGTGGTATTTTTAATTTTTAAAAATTATAAAATTTATTCACTTTTTATAGTCTGTCAAAGTGTTATAGTTATGATACCAAAGAAAGCAGGGGCAGATAAATGTGAAGAGTACAGAACAATTAGTTTAACTAGTCATGCATCAAAAATCTTAACTAGAATTTTATACAGAAGAATTGAGAGGAGAGTGGAAGAAGTGTTAGGAGAAGACCAATTTGGTTTCAGGAAAAGTATAGGGACAAGGGAAGCAATTTTAGGCCTCAGATTAATAGTAGAAGGAAGATTAAAGAAAAACAAACCGACATACTTGGCGTTTATAGACCAAGAAAAGGCTTTCGATAACGTAGACTGGAATAAAATGTTCAGCATTTTAAAAAAATTAGGGTTCAAATACAGAGATAGAAGAACAATTGCTAAAATGTGCAGGAACCAAACAGCAACAATAACAGTTGAAGAACATAAGAAAGAAGCCCTAATAAGAAAGGGAGTCCGAGAAGGATGTTCCCTATCTCCGTTACTTTTTAATCTTTACATGGAACTAGCAGTTAATGATGTTAAAGAACAATTTAGATTCGGAGTAACAGTAAAAGGTGAAAAGATAAAGATGCTTCGATTTGCTGATGATATAGTAATTCTAGCCGAGAGTAAAAAGGATTTAGAAGAAACAATGAACGGCATAGATGAAGTCCTACGCAAGAACTATCGCGTGAAAATAAACAAGAACAAAACAAAAGTAATGAAATGTAGTAGAAATAACAAAGATGGACCGCTGAATGTGAAAATAGGAGGAGAAAAGATTATGGAGGTAGAAGAATTTTGTTATTTGGGAAGTAAAATTACTAAAGATGGACGAAGCAGGAGCGATATAAAATGCCGAATAGCACAAGCTAAACGAGCCTTCAGTAAGAAATATAATTTGTTTACATCAAAAATTAATTTAAATCTCAGGAAAAGATTTTTGAAAGTGTATGTTTGGAATGTCGCTTTATATGGAAGTGAAACTTGGACGATCGGAGTATCTGAGAAGAAAAGATTAGAAACTTTTGAAATGCGGTGCTGGAGAATGTTAAAAATCAGACGGGTGGATAAAGTGACAAATGAAGAGGTATTGCGGCAAATAGATGAAGAAAGAAGCGTTTGGAAAAATATAGTTAAAAGAAGAGTCAGATATATAGGCCAGATGTTAAGGCATCCTGGAATAGTCGCTTTAATATTGGAAGGACAGGTAGAAGGGAAAAATTGTGTAGGCAGGCCACGTTTGGAGTATGTAAAACAAATTGTTGGGGATGTAGGATGTAGAGGGTATACTGAAATGAAACGACTAGCACTAGATAGGGAATCTTGGAGAGCTGCATCAAACCAGTCAAATGACTGAAGACAAAAAAAAAAAATAGTCTGTAGAAAATCCTCAGCTTTCCGTTGAGTTTTACATGGAAAAGTCTTATCGCTCAGCATCTCATTCAGTAAATTAAGGAACGATTCGAAAGAAACAAGCTGACTGAGTAAATTTGTAGTTTTTCTTAACTTTAAGGTCGAAATCTTTTTTATCTACTACTTAGCATTGGTCAAATCTACCTCCGCCTTCCGGCGTGGCGAAAGGGATTTTTTTTCACCATGACTAGTAGTCCTCCTTTCCAGACCGTATCGTAGGCTGAACTTAAATCGATAAACGCAACAATCGTTTTAAGTCTTTGTTGAAATCTTTTCTCTATATAGGTTGTAAGCAAAATGACCTGATCGCAGCAACTTCTTCCTGGCATAAAACCAGCCTGCCCCATCGGTATACCGTTACTTACAACGGATGTTAGACGCACAAGTAATATTCTTTCTAAGCTCTTGAAACATACGCTTAAAAGTGATATTGGTCTGTAGCTTTCAGGTTGAGCGATGTCCTTCCCAGGCTTAGAAATGGCAATTACTTTACTTTTCTCGAAAGGTTTTGGTAATTTATCCCTTCGCAGGATATCACTATAAAGATTTAAAAGCCATCTTTTCTTGTTTGGACAGATGCGTTTAATAAACTCAGGATATATGTTGTCTAATCCAGCTGCTTTTCTACATTTTGTTAAATCGATTGCAACACTGAATTCTTCCATTGCGACACGGTCCATAACTAGAGGAGCTGTTGATGACCGTTACAAATTTCATCAACCACATACCTCACTTCTCTATTGTGTGTCTTATGGATAACGATCTTCGATAGATTATTAATTCTTTTGGCTGTGCCTTTTGGCCTAGGGGTGTTAGTAGTAGCGACGAGTATTTTTTGTCCGGTTTCCAGCTTGCGCAATAAATTCCACGCTGTCCTGCTGCTATGCTTAAAGTTGAGACGCTCCAACGTTTTTTCCGTTTAACTGTTGTAGCTTTATTCAGGGCTTCTAGCAATTGCTCACTGTTGCCTGGTCTCTTGTGCGTTCATAAGCGGTGTACAGTTCTTGAAACTCTTCATTCCAACAGGGAATGTAGGATTTATTACTCCTCGAGGGATATATTTTTTGGCAGAGCTGACTACTAGAGCGGCAAATCTTTCGTAGTTCTCTATTTTTGACGGGATCCTCCTGATGTCATCCTCCAGTCGCTTGTTGAATTTATTCCGGTTGGATTTCCTAACATTCCTTCTAGGTAAGTGAAGAGAACAGTCGATGGGAATTGTTGTGCCTAAAGTAGCGACTATCGGTCTGTGTTGAGAATTTGGAAGGTTGTCGATTACTTTTCTAACAGCGTGACGTAGTTGTGCGCCCGTGGATATAAAAGTTCGATCAGGATTGTAGCCCTTCCTCCATCTTGCAGAATAAAATGCGGGATTCTGCTCAGCATCAAAAAGTAGTTTAAGGTCGCTTCTCTCTACCCGGTCTACTAGGTTTACGCCTTTTGTATTGTCATTATATCCCCAAATTTGGTGGTGCGAGTTAAAATCTCCTGTATATACACAAGGATGATTAAAAACGGGGATTACGCTGTTAGGCCTCTGTACATTTGGAGGTTTATAAATATCGACGATTGTCGTTTCTTCGACCTTTACGGCTAGTACAAAAATTCTCGTGAAGAAGACGAGTGGCTCATCGAAACGTTCTCAAACCTGTTAGCGATTCCATATTTTGTATGACTTATTGCTGCAGCGAGATTATACCCTGATACACAGCCTCGGGATTGAATTTGACAATCGTCAGCCGCGTGCGGTTCCTGTATTGCGATAACGTCAAATTTTAATTTATTCGCTAAGTTACTAGCGCGTTCACTTTTACTGCGGCTGACGCCTTCTATGTGAATTTGGTATACTTTTATTCTGGATCCGATCGTCAAAATGTTCTCAGAAGGACTGTTACAAAGTTTGGTCGCCTTGTTTTTATCGCAAAGTTTTCGCCAGGAGATCAAAAGGACGAAAAGACGGTCTGGCGATTCCTTTTCGGTGCTCATTTAGCGTTAACCAGAGAGCTCATGTAACATTCTCTTAACGGACGCGAACAGCTTTACCCACCCCTCCACCCGTTCAATAATAATTAAAAATATCGGCTATACATACAAATAACATCATATCTCATACAGAAAGAAATCGAGATTAAATTTCGCATATTTTACGACTTCGATAAAAATTAAAACGAATAATAAGAACGAGGCGGCGGCCTACGAATAGTTATTTTTCACGAAACATTAAACGCGCTTATTAAATAGAGTAGAGAAACGAAAGACGAAAAATGTAACATTATTTTGAGTCGAGCTCAAATTTCTAATCGGAATAGAAGTAAACGATGGCTAAAAGAAAACGTAAAAGCGAATTAGGACCGTTTATATACAAAAATAATCTTTATATAATATCGCATACATCAGGTATAGATGTATGACGTCGATGAATTAATTAAAAAAACAGACGCTTTTAAAAGGTTGGACGTGGGAATACGGCGACTAAAGTTTTAGCGAATTAAAAACGCAATGCTTTACCGGGATTAGAACCCGGGTCTTCCAGACGAAAACCTCTCCGCTGTGTAGATTTAAAATAAGTTACGAAATTTCTTTTATAAAATAAATAAATTACACGAGGGTCAAATAATTTAAATCGTATAATACTGTACTACGACTACTGTCGTAATACCGACAGTATTAAGGGCGGTAATACTGTCTATAGGCGCTTCATAGAAATAAAGCGAAGAGGGAAGAATATTCGGGTATTTATGGTGATAGACCGAAAGGGAACGTGGTAGAAGACTGCAATTTGTTATAGAAGTCGGCGAGAAAAACAAATCGGTAAAGAAGATACACTTGAAGTTACAAAAACGGCACGAAAACAGACCTCACAGACAACGATTGTACTAGAAGGTATAAAGAATTAAAGCGAAGGGTCTTTTGAACGTACCATTATAATCCTGTACAAGGTAGGCGGCATCGATATAAGAAGGACCGATATAATAACAGTAGTCGATATAAAAATTCCAACGGCGACGGTAAACATGAATAATGCCGGCAACAACGATTACCTGTCAATGAATTCTTCTTTTTTTATTATTTTTTTTCTCCAAATGTTTATAGTAAAAACAGCTGACATGTGTTTATTAGTTATTCGGAATTAGTGTATATGAAAACATCACTTAGGGTCTATTAAGAAATACGTAAAAATATAATACGGTAGCCTTGTAATAACATCAGGTTAAATCAAACTCTTCTTAATCTGGACGTAACGACAAATATAAACATAAGAGTAAATTTATTTTAACGTTTAATAAGCCAGATAAAAAAAGGCTTAAATAAATATCGTTCGATATTTTTGTCGACGATATATTCAATCCTATTTCTAGTTAAAAATTTAAATCCCTTAAATTTATAATAAATTACTTATTTTAAACGCGGTAAAAAATAAATTATCGTTAAATTTAACCTTATATTAATTATAATTACATTATATTAACCGTTAATTATTTTGGACAAAATAAATTACGCTTTAATTACCTCTTTTTTTTTTATAACTCAATAGGTCTATCGTCTGTCGCCTACCGTTAACTGTAAGATTACAGATATCCTGACGTAAAATACAAATCGAAAGTAAAATTATTTATTTATTATCGAGAATAAAAATCATGGGATACCAGGCAATGAAAGAATAAAAATTAATTAAATGATTTTCTCCATTGAACGGGACATCATCATACCGAGTCGATCTAAACGCAGATAATATTCAGCCGTAAAAGTGATAATATATATTTAAAATAGCGATGTTTGAATAATAAACATCGTTAACCTCAAATAAAGCAAACTTGTTCGGCGTATATGTAGAATAACATATTTTACGTGCAGAACAACTGTAAGAAAGACTGAAACAAACTAATTAACTGTTTCATATTATCTCCGTTCGACGTGAAATTCGACCGTTTAAAATGTGTAAGTCAGAAAAATTATGAAAAGATTATTAAATATTACTAGTGCGCATAATTTTCTTTTTTTCTAAATTAATAGTATTATTATTTTGGAACGGTTTTCCGGTAATTTTATAAGATTAGCTGAAGATAAATATTATTTAAGTAAAATCTTTTGTCAAACTTCATAATATATAACACGATATCTTTAACCGATTTTACTTGAAAAAAAATAGAAAAGTTACGTAATCAAACTCCTTAATATACATATATCGATCGATTCGTATGATATTCCAAAAGGTGCCGCCTTCGGCAGTTGCATTCTTCGTTCGTGTAATCTGAATACCTGTACACTATTAAATTCACTAATCACCAGACCGGAATATGTTATTAATTAAAACTCAACAACAAAGTACTAGACAGAATATATGTAATATTATATATTAATATATATAATATATTATATTATTATATAATATAATAGAGTAAATAAGGAGCTGTTAACGTCAAAATAGGCCGGGCCTCGAACCATAAGCCTTACGTACAGCAAGATTTTATATTAACCGTATTTCCATTTCGGCATGAAAATTTACAGTTGTAGTTAAAGCGCTTCTCAGGTGCAGGTTATATAAAAAGATAGCTTCAGACATTCGCATAAAAAAATATTTTTACCCAAGAGCTTGAAAAATTATAGAAATCCAATAAAGGCGGTTATTTTTTTTAAATGTTTAGTTTTGTTTTTGATTATAATAACGCTGACGATCAGAAAATTAATAAACAAAGTTCAATGCAAATACAAACAACATGTGGTCGAAGAAATTATTATTGTTAAAAATGATTCTAATCACTTACCATTTTATGTATTAGTGTATATTAATTTCATGAAATAGAAAATAAATAAAATGAATCAGCTGTAAATATATATATATATATATATATATATACAGAACAAAATGTTAAAAAATGAAACGAAGATAAAGTAAAGAAATTAATGTAATAAAAGAAATAGAGTAACACAAAAAATGAACCGCTTAAAAGAATGATACATTTAAGAGAATTGCAACCTACTTTGCTCAAGTAAACTCAAACTAATACTTATTGACATTTCGTACCTAAAAAAGATGGCATTATCTTATACTGAGGAAAAGGTTTTCTTAATTTTCATTCTTAAGAAGTGGGACCTACTATAATAAAATATTTTAATCACTTTTTTTGTTAAAAAACAGGAAAAAATATTCCTGACTACTGTAAAAGGAATTAAGATAACTTATGCTCAGACACACAAACGCGCGAGAACACGCCCGCGCACAAGCACACCACACACACACACATACACACACAAACAGAGAGAGAATGAGAGAGTAGTAGTAGTTAGAATATTATATTCAACTCGCTACATTCAACCTTTCATTATTCTTTTCTTACCAGACAGTAAAATCATTCTGTTTTATTAAAAAAAATTGAAATCGAAAAATTCCGCCCGCTAAATGTTTCGATTAAAAGACCAATTCTCCTTTGTAAGCAAGTGTACAATCCCTATTAATAGACCGAAGCTAATTAAAAAGTAGGATTTTAAACTACGTATTTATTATTTTAAGAATTATATGCACCTTCCAAATATTTTTTACGCTAACTACAGCGTTCTCAAAAAGTAGAGCTTCCTGTAGATCTTTCTGTCCCGATCTTTATATCATCGATCGGTGATAAAAAAATATGCTTACAGAACTCTAGGAAATTATTTCTTTCTTTTTTATTTCTAAGGAAAGCGGTTCGATACGGTTTCACGTTTTATTATCTTTGACTTAGCTTCGTTTTTTCATTCATCATTTTTTTAGTTTTGAACAGACCCTCCTCGGAATCGGTTTCAGAAAGCTACACCTGACGATGCGTTTGTTACAGAACGTTCATTTCTTAACTTTCATCTTGTCTTTAAGCTTATATTTGTTATAACCTTGTATATTTGCGACCTTAAAATCTGTCATTTTACGCTTAATTTCATACTTAAAATTATATTTAAAACCTTCTGAAAAGTATCGATTAAAAACGTACCAAAACAGCGCTTAAAAATTATCAATTAAGAGTTCGGAAGAATTAAGAAGACGAGCAAAGTTAGGCGCTCGAGTTAAGTTATCCGACCGATCGGAGCGGAAAAGGAAGCGAACATCATCAGGATCAATAACATTCTAAAACCCTACGGCTTAACGAAGGACGGTTGCAATCATAAACGGATCTCAAGGACGAGCAAGATCAGGTGCTATACGACGGTAATCCGACCGGGTTTTATACTCGGCAGAACGCGTGGCTCTGAACCGAGGAAAAATAAATAAAATGGAACTTCCTGTAAGACGGATGCTAAGGAAAGTTTTAGAACCCAGAAAAACGAACAAGCTTTGAAGATTAAGGAGGTAATACGGAGGAAGTTTATCGGGAATTAGATAAAATCACGGAAGCAATATGAAGAAAGAAGGAAACGGCACGGTGAAAGAACGGAGTATTGGAAATCTAAAAAGCTAGCCAGAAGTAAGCTAGCTATGCGGTCCTACAGTGACCGATGTCGAAAAAAATATTAGGATTATATTCAAATTTAAATATTTTTTTATAATATTTAATCTTTATATTATAATTTATATTTTAGATAATCGTTCAAATATACGAGTTGGTGCAAGTTTATATTTCTGCTTATCTCTGCGATAAAGGTACATCACATAATTTCGGATGCACTCCATTCTCTTGCCGAAAAAAAAATATATTTTTTTTTTTCATTAATTTGTACAGACCTTTCTCAATTTATTCTTAGCTTGTGTTCTATTCTCGATGTAAAAAATAAAATATTCTTCCCGCCAGCTCGATCCTTTGTTACTCTATCGGTCAAAACCCAACGTATTTTGCGCGATTAAAAGTTCCTTTGATCGTCGGAATCTTACGTCACAGAACAACAAATATTCTTCTTAACCAGCCGCGTTAGTTTTTCAATAATTCTTTAAGGTAGCTATTTATTACACAACGGTGAAATAATTACGATAGAAAAGACTTCGACAAGATTAAATATTTATTTATTTTTTAGGACTTATCTAAAATACGGGCGGTCGTTTACTATTCGTTGACATCTTCATTTGCGGACACGATAATCGGCGTACTCGCTATTTTATACGGATCGTTCCGATTATTAGACTCGTTATTTTATTTTAACTTGTCTACACGCGAAAAGGTTACGATCTAATAATACGTGCTATCAGAGACGATGTTTCTAGATAAATATTCAAATAGTGATTTCTTCGATTAAATTTTTAAACGGAAAGGCGGATAATGCGAACGATGTTTTTCTTAGAATTCTTCAGGGCCGCGTTCATCCGGAGTAACCGGAAAAAGAGGAATGGAAGTAACGTAGAGAAGTTGGAAATTTCATCGACGATTTTTATTACAGGATGTGTTCCTATTCTTTGAGCATTGCGGCAATGAATTTCAGACGCGTATCGCTTACGTAATCAAACATTTATCGATAATCGACGTATACAATTTATCACCGGAAGTAAGAAAGATGATTACCGCAATAACCAGCAGATTAAACACATTAAGGGCGACCAGAACTGAATTCTGCGACGAGAATCTTCCTTTTAGATAACAATTAGATACATAAAAAACGACTGGAGATAGAAAAATCATTGGATTCTTAGAAAATAAATATTTTTCTGCTTACTAAATGCGGTTGAAAACATCGTCGATAGTTAAAAACAGGAATTACCAAAATATTCTTGTAGAGTTAAAAAGCAGATAGGATTCGTGAATTAAAAAACTTCGCGTAGATTATTCGGATTCGAAAGATGTATCGAGATGGCAACACCGTTAACTCGTATTATAAAATGCAGCACAAAACGCGCTTATATAACGCGGCAGAGCAATCACTTTAGTACAGATGCTAGCTGCAGAGGCGTGCCACAGGCACGCCCTGCTCAGCTTCCGGGTCTCGGAATGATATTATTAGGTATCCAAAACTGATTAAACAAGAACAAAACAAAAGTAATGAAATGTAGTAGAAATAACAAAGATGGACCACTGAATGTGAAAATAGGAGGAGAAAAGATTACGTAGGTAGAAGAATTTTGTTATTTGGGAAGTAGAATTACTAAAGATGGACGAAGCAGGAGCGATATAAAATGCCGAATAGCACAAGCTAAACGAGCCTTCAGTAAGAAATTTAAGTTGTTTACATCAAAAATGAATTTAAATGTCAGGAAAAGATTTTTGAAAGTGTATGTTTGGAGCGTCGCTTTATATGGAAGTGAAACTTGGACGATCGGAGTATCTGAGAAGAAAAGGTTAGAAGCTTTTGAAATGTGGTGCTATAGGAGAATGTTAAAAATCAGATGGGTGGATAAAGTGACAAATGAGGAGGTATTGCGGCAAATAGATGAAGAAAGAAGCGTTTGGAAAAATATAGTTAAACGAAGAGACAGACTTATAGGCCACATACTAAGGCATCCTGGAATAATCGCTTTAATTTTGGAAGGACAGGTAGAAGGGAAAAATTGTGTAGGCAGGCCACGTTTGGAATATGTAAAACAAATTGTTAGGGATGTAGGATGTAGAGGGTATACTGAAATGAAACGACTAGCACTAGACAGGGAATCTTGGAGAGCTGCATCAAACCAGTCAAATGACTGAAGACAAAAAAAAAAAACTGATTACGTCTTGAGTAAAAATGTTTTTTTGAATGATGAAAATTGATCAAGGAAAAGAGACAAAAGGGTTCGTCATCGTTCAGTTATGCCCCCGTCCTAATTAGGAAATAAGTTTTCCGGGTGGGTTACCATCATCGCGCTTTTTAAAACCAAAAAAACTTCAAAACAAAATATACGCTTGCACTTTTTAACTCTTCTCTTCGATAAACCAAAATTACTGTTCCACTTATCAACCTAGACCGTCCAAAATTTCTTTAATAAAATTTTTCACTAGTTTATCTTTACGTTCTGGAGACAATTTCACTTTCACTCCTCTCTATGCTTTTACTCTTGATAACGCAACATACAATGACAGCGTCCCCAGTACGCTGAAACTGGAATAAAAACTGGAATCGACATAAAATTAACTAAATCTCCAAAATACACCTTCAAATCATAGAGGGAGAAATCAAAAGCACGTTTTTCACTTAATGAGCTCGCGAAACTTAAAAAACTGTAAAGCAATACGTCATTCATATATCTATTGAAACTGTTTAACCGATTGATATCGTCCATTTTGAAAAAAAATCACTTCCAGCCCATCTCTAATATTTTTTAAAGATTGCACGTTCTCAAACATTTTATTCAAGATCCATTAATATCCATATGCAAATTCAGTCGCTACGAGAGCTGGAAGCTTAAATATAAATTAAATTAATTAATTTACCGTTTATATATTATATTCAGTTTAGGAAACAAATTATAGTAATACGAGACTAACCTTCCTTGACACAATAACAAAAGAGATGTCGGCTTCAAAATCAATAAATCGCTAAGGAGGATGTATAGGATTCAAAGTTCTTTTAATCTCTATTATTGTTTAACGTTTGATTTGACCAACGTGTTATGCCTACCTTTCGGTTATAGTTCATTATTTTATGAAGAAAGCCAATCACGTAAATAAACAAATATATTATTAATATATATTTGGCATAGATATGTGTATATATCGATATGTAATAATATAACAAATATACACTTGACCACCGCGAGACATGTACTAACGAATCGGTTGTTTCCGCTAGTGACACACACATACAAATAAATGTCCTTTTGTAGGGTATGATCTATGAAGTGTCTTTAATGAAAGACATTATACAGAGTTATATCAATAGGAGTCAAATACGTACGTAACTGCCGGTTAAAACAAAAGATTTAACTCGATGTAACGGTATAGATTCGACATAGTTTAATAACTATAAATAAAGAGATCAATTAAAATAAGAAAATTAACGTTACGTTTAATTTTACCGTTCGTATTTGCGGTTCAAAAGACGACACGAACATTTTTTATTACGGGATGGACATCGTGCTAAATATACGAGTAGATAGGCGGACTGAACTATATAAAAGAATTGACGACTTTTAACTAGACAAAAGACTTCTTCTACAGGCGGTTCAATTATATCGATTATTAAATAATCTGCTTATATATTTTAATAAGCTCCTACCTCGCCGGAGTCGGTGCTTCATATCGATAGTCCTATTAAAAGCGATTGTACTTAGAACAGCTTTATTTATTACAGCAAATTTTTGTATCGGAAATTATTTTGATCTCTATTTTTAAATTTTAGATGTTTTCATAATATAATATTTCTCCGAAATGTTTTTGGAAAGCGTGCTGAAAAATCGGTTTTATTGCGGTGATGCGGTAAATCATTAAATATTTCTTAATATTTAACTGAGTGTAAATTATTGCGATTCCGTTTATAAATGTCAAGATTATTTTTTGGTTTATTTTTGTATTTTAAGAAAAATAAGCCATTATAATACCTATTACAGTAGCAACCGCTTTTTAGAGACTCAAAATTAAGAATTTTTTCTCATCGTTTGAAAACGTCATCTTTTTTTTAAAAAGAATAAAATGTTTTCTATAAAGTAAGTTATCGTGTGTCGGCACACTTAGGCGATCTATTAAGCAAACACGTTAAGCGATGAAATTTCATACGATAATTGCATATTTTCTTCTTAATACCGTTTAGTTGCTGCTTTTTTATCTTATAATTTCTAGAAATCCAACTTTTTTTGTAACCTGTGGTCGTCACGGTCCGTATTAGGTCGTAATTCAGAGAATTGAGATTTAGCTTAATCTATAGGCTAATACAAATTTTATTTATTAATTTATTTTTCTTTTTATATATAACTGTACTCTGTATTATCATCTTTGAAAATTAATTAGGTCTTTTTAAACATTTTGTTCGGAAAAAATAAACGTCAAAGCAATAATTTAAATAAAACAAGAAAGTTTTGAATACGGTATCGATTTTTTCGATTTAATTGCCGCTTCCATGTTAATAACTACAATAATAATACGCTGTTCCGCTGTTACTATTTAATTTCTTCATCGGCAAAGAAAGATATAGATATTGATAAGAATCGATCTCATCGGAGTAGATCTTATGCTAATTGACCGGCTGGAATCGATCGAAATGACGTAAAATGCAAAAGAAGAAGAAGACTCCGGGGATGACAGAAATACAAACAAACTGCGGTGAGTAGATTAGCATCTACTGCTGCAGATTGAGATCGGGACGATAACCGGAAAGACAGAAACCTTTGCAGATAGATACAGAAAAAAGAGGAAGACGGACGACGATCGAGAGACACCGAGAAGGAAAAAGAGAGAAAAATGTAGATGGAGAACGAGAGAGAGATGCAAATAAAAGATGCTTCAGCATTTCACAGCTAGACGAGGAGTACGGTGGGAGTTATCGGGGAAGAGGAGGAGAAGGGGCCTGGAGCCACCGCCATATTTCATGTCGTCTACTGCGGTGTTGCCACACTTAGTCCCGATACGCGCGCGCCTACCTGCTCGTATACCTCCTGAATACTTGTACAGAAATACACGTGGGGTGGCCGGTGTCCACTGACCGCTTTCTGCACTCCCTTTAAACATGTGACAAACACCCGTAAAAACCCCCGACGATTCTAGTCGTGAAATAATAAAATCACGTCGAACCGTTACCGTTATTGAACGATATCGCACTTATTTTACAGATTTAATTTGGAAAAATCTTATTTAAGGCACGACGTAAATATTTAATAGCCTATTAAGCGCAGAAATAATTACCGGTCCATGTACATTCCATTATAATTTACCATTTGCTTTAGTTTACAGTCAATACCGGTATACATTATAATCTATGTAAAACACAAAGTATAGAACGATTAAAAAAAAAAATTGTTTTTACATTTCATAAACAACTATTTTGAAATAAATAAAAAATAATACCTAAATATTGTTATAAATATAAAAAAACACAGATTTTTTAATATTATTATTTAATAATTAAAAGATAAATCTGTTGATCCTCTCGAAAAGCACTCCAATCAAACAACCTCACTTAAAAAAAATATCTTTTTTGGACTTTACTTTTGGGTTATATGGTCTAAATTTGTAAGCCAAACACACACACACACACACACATCTATATATATATATATATATATATATATATATATATTTAAACAGCTTTAACAAAATATTTAATTTTTTACAGAGTAAAATAAATCCTTTAATAGGTATTACTTAATCTTCAGCTTGATTTTTAATAATTAAAAGAATTATAGAAACAATTCTGTAGTTTGATTTGTCAGCTTAACGTCTTTACTTATTTACCCCAATTTTTATGTTATTTCTGTTAAAGTTGTATCAACAAATTACGTCATTAGGAATTTATCAGTGTAATGTGACTGTACCGGTAAACGATTAGTCTTTAACAAACCCAGGCAGACCATTCCTGAGACATGTGGTTAATTCCGGAAACCCAATCACCGACGGTATCCAAGATCTAGTGGATACCGGTGTGTTCAGAGTTATCTATTATTTTTTTCATTTAAGTCTAATAATCTAATTTATTCATTCTAATATATTCTAAAAATTGTGTAGGCAGGCCACGTTTGGAGTATGTAAAACAAATTGTTGGGGATGTAGGATGTAGAGGGTATACTGAAATGAAACGACTAGCACTAGATAGGGAATCTTGGAGAGCTGCATCAAACCAGTCAAATGACTGAAGACAAAAAAAAAAAAAAAATATATTCTACTGCAATAAACCTTTTAAATTTTTTCTTCTAATTTAAATCAGAATTCCCATCGGTTGATTTTTTTTAATAATTCAACTTGCGAGTTTTAAACGAAGTTAAAATTTTTATATTTCATTAAACATTTTCATCGGCTGTTTAACATAACTAATAATAATAATAATATTATTTTCAAAAGCATTTTTTTTACATCTATTTCTTGTTAATATTTAATTTTATTACCCGTTAGAATCTATTCGTTTTTTTTTACCCTGCGTGCATAAGAACAATTTTTAAGGAATTCTATGTCCTTTGGTGTTAAGAGTGAAGCGCGGGGATCGCGCTTTCGCGAAACGGGTAAATATATGAGAGGGCTACAAATTAGAGCAGGTGAGTAAAAATTTTTGGAAGAAGCCTACAGCGAAGGCGATACCAAAAACGAGTTAAAACACCGATAAAAACGTCTAACGAGCCCTTTGCATCGGCGACATCCTGATGGAGGGCAAACCGATGACTGCGATCTGTAATCAGCGTTAGAGGGTCGATAAGACGACCTCTTACCGTAACTAAAAAAAATCAGTTATAAATTAATCTTATTATAATACGATTACCTAATATAATTTTCTTCTCTCAGGATGCAAAACCGATGCGCAAACGAAAAAATAATAACTATAAATAAAAATTTTGGAAAATTATCCGTATGTCGGTATGAATAATTAAAAAAAAAGTTACGCAAATATTAAGGAGATTTAAATTATAAACAAATATATCTCGATAAATTACTGTGACGTTTAAATTTAACAATTTTTTCAATAACTTGAAGATTACATCAGGAAGAATGAATTGCGATTTAATGCAAAGGTAATAATAATAATTATTTAATACGATATATTTATAAAATAAATAAATAATCGATCGAGAAAATGTCAAGGTATCAAAAGGTTGACAGATATTACATGTAATCATTACCATTTATATACATTTAAAATACACCTAATAACATAAAACAGTATACGGTAATGAAATAAGAAAATGTTTTTTTGAAGAATAAATAATATAATATATTTTGTAATATTGTACACGGTATGTCTAGCGTGATGAATATACCGGCATGAATGCGTGTATGTATGTGTTTTATGCCATGCAGATTCTATTTTGTATTCTAAACCATTAAAGTATAAAGATTTGTGTGCAGTTTACTGAAGATATTTTCTTCAACACGGTCGGCTATAAAATGGTATAATAATAACAACTTATTAATACAAATACATCGCATCATAACGGTTGAATTTATTGAAAAGTTTATATATATATACACACACACACACACACACACACACAAATAAATAAAAACAACTTCTGTTTGGTTGTCATCAATAATTTGTTTTCCTACAATAGTATGTAATAACATAATTTCTTCATCAAGTAGTCACAATGGTATTCTATAGAGATAAAATAAAAATCTAAATTAAAACTAAACACTGGATTAGATAAAGCAAAAAATATTAATTTAAAAATTTTTAAATTCATTTAAAAAATTTAAACAATGTAATGTGACATTTAATTATTTAAACTTTAAATAGAATGAATGCTATAGCTTGATCCCGGAAAAATATTTCAATAAACAATAATAGTAATTACAGTTTTTACAAGCTTGAAACTGTATAAAAAAAGTTATATGTATAATTTTTTTCGCAGTGCGAATTAATGTTAACTATAATCGCAGTAAAGTATTTAATGAATTTTTTTAATGAAGTATTTAAAGTATTTTTAATGAAGCCTATGATTGTATGGTTTGATTGTAACTGTAATACAGTTGTGTTTAATAGACACACAATCAAACCAAAAAAAGGAGGAAAGAGGAATAAACAGGAATACGATTAGTTATATATATTTCTTTAACGGATTACTGACAATAAGCAACAATATAAAGGATTACATACACATGGAAATTAGGAGAGTATTCCTCTCGGATATACCCACGTGAACACAGTATGATACTCCACATCCAAGCACATTATCCTCTTTAAATACTTCATTACTCTTTCTTCAATACTCTTTTTAATGAATCAATTATTGGTACTGAATGTTAAAATAAAATAATTAAATACGCAGAGCATGCTGCTCTGCGTATTTAACATACAATATTACGTATTTAACAATATTACACGAATATTATGAATTATGTGTAGAGAATATTTTTAAATTGCTATGGTATAACTGATTTAAAATATACTGAAAAATGCAATAATAATAATAATTTATATAAAACTCAGTTTGTTTTTGTTTGTTGTTGCATCACGCGACAACCAACAAAACCAGCAATCGGTCAACAGACCGATTGCTTTCAAATTTACAAGATACATTTGTGTTATCCTAAGGAAGGTTTGAAGCCGTAGACCGAGGTCCTAGCCCCATCGGGGGTGAAAGTATGCGTTAAAGATATTTATTAAAGAAAAAGAATATCGATCCTTTTACTTTATAACTATATTTCTGCCACCGTGGCGACAGAAATAAGTTATGTCAAAGATATGCGTATTTTAGTTACCGAAGTTACTACTATTCTGTATTTGTAATTTAGTTCCTTTTTCGAATTTCTATAAAGCCTGAATACATTAATCGTTGTTTATCAATTTTATTCTCACAATCAGGAGGGTAACGAACGCTACGCGGGGGGTCCAAGGGACGGGACTCTCCGGCTAGACGCGAGTAAGAGAGATCTGTGGCTCTGGGGTAGACCCCTAGATCTGTTACGGGATTCGCCTGGCCCGACCTAGGCCCCGACTGGCTAATGTATATATATATAATAATGTAGGTCTACTATTTATCGTTCTCAATTGCATCGTTTTTAACAATTAAAAGAAAATAACTTTAAAACGTTCATAAGAGAGAGTGAAAAAATTATTATTATTGCAATTAAAGCTACCGGGTCGGTCTAGTAGTAAAATTGTCGTCACAAATCGACTGCTTCACAGCTACTTTTTGATATCGAGCGTTCTGAGGTTCAAATATAATAAAGCTACGTTACTTTTATAAAAATTTTAATACTGAACAACGTATAAAATGTTCTTTGGTGGTCGGACTTCAATAAATCACAAATTTCAGTAATGGCCGACTTAAATCTGTACAAGACTACACCTCATTTATATTTTATATATATAATTCTTATTTCATTAGACGACGGAGTCGGTTGTCGTTTGTAAAGTTCAAAAGAATGCAACGTACACGTAACCGATAAAAAAAAAAAAAAAAAATATATATATATATATATATATATATATATAACATTATTATATTGTTATCCATCTAATTATATCTGAGACAACGACTTTGGGCATTGAATTAATTAATGCGAAATCGACGGTGTTGAACACTTTCTAGATATAAAAAACACAATAGGAATAATAAAAATTTGATTGATACTTTTAATATTACAAGAAAATAGTTAAATATTAAAAAGTTAAAATAATAAGAAAAACAAGGAAAACTAACGATGGTTTTCCTTAAAGTATTTTCCATTAGAAGCATCTAGTCGATCTATTGAACACAAAACTTGTTTTACAGTAATTTCGTCACGATTCGAGATATACAGATCATCAGAGTTTGAAAGAAGGATTGGTTTTTGTTGTTATATTGAAAGCGAATTAGCATCAGCAAAAAATATTTCTTGTAAATACGTTAATATTCATTAAATAAATGTTTGTGTAGCTTGCAGGGGTTTATAACAGCAAATCGTAGACGACAGGAAAACAGAATGATAAATATAAAACCCATTGAAATACGATTTTACAAGAAGATGTTGAAAACTAGACGAGTTAAAAGGAAAAAATTACGAAGAGATCTAACCGTTATGTAAGAGCGGGCGGGCATCAACGCTACGGTCATTAACCAGGTGGAAATCGATAGCGCATGAAAAGATGCCTCGACTGACCGGGATTCGAACTCGGGATTTCCTTATAAAATGCCGAAACACTGAAGAGGAGAGAAATCTTTAGGTGAATCTTTATTAAACGACTAGATCGATCGATCGCATATTAATCGACTTTTACGTTTAGTTAATACGATATAAGAGTGTGAATGTAAAGATAAAAACCGGAGAGAAGATTGGAACGGACGAAAGAGATAATTAAAACTGTAAAATATTAATATTAATATTAACGATGGGAGTTAAAAAAAAATTAGCGTAAACAAAAAGGAAAGGAGTACCGCGTGAAACCGATTAAGTATATTTTTAGCCTCAGGGAACACCGATAGTATCGCTTCAAAGGATCAGATGAAACGTTAATTTTTTTTATAGCGTGTGAAAATGCCACGTCCGACCGGAATTCGAACCCGGGAACTTCGAATGAAAGGCCGAGAGATGGTACCGCTACCGCGAAGGCCGGCAGTTTAATAGTTCAGCGGAATTAAAACTATGAAATTTAATTTAACGTTAAAACTGTAACTGATTATTTAGTCTTCGTTTTTTTAAAAATAAACTATTTTTAAAGTAGTAACGACATAGCGCAAATATATATTGCGTAGGATGAGATCAAAAACCTTCTTTTTTTCACTTTTTTTCCAAACGGTCATCATGGAATTAGTTTACATACAGCATTTGCTCAAAATTAAAAAATATCCATATTCGTCTTACGAAGAAAGAGAGAGAGAGAGAGAGAGAGAAACGATAATAAAATATTTGGAACAATAGAATTTAGGTAGACTGGCTTTTAAAAGTATCTTTAATGAAGTAAAATTTTTGATAAAAGTATAGGCTAACATAACATCTAAATTAATACGAGACACAAAGGATTTTGGAATGCGATAAAAAATTTGGTTTTAAATAAAAGTGAGTAAATTTAATTTCAGTCTACATTCCTAAATACATATTTTTATACAAAGGGCTATTATAGGCTATCAGTTATTTTTAATACGATAAAAAAATGCACGCACACGTAATATATATAAAGAAATCAATTAACGAATATAAAGAATTATTATCTAAAATTATGAGGAGAAAAACTTGATTCTAAGTACAAGAAAGTTAATTAATCAGATAAGTAATTTATAAAAAAAATATATATACATATATATATACAAAAATCATTGAGATAAATGAAAGTAATTATCAGATAATAAAATTGAACGTAAAAGAAAAGAATAAAATAGAAAATTTAGTTTTATTATACTTTTAATTTATTAGTATTGAAAAGACGGGGGGAAAAGAGAGAGAGAGAGTGACTGAATAAGAGGGGAAAAAAGAGAAAAAGATAGTACGAGAAAGACCGTTTTATAATATAATGAGCAACAACGATGCTCTGAATGTATTTATTTCTAAAATAAGGGGTGTAACGCTCCCGGCCAGGGCTACTGTTTGGCTGCATAAATTAGCCACTACACAAGTCACTAGTTCGGCACGGCATTCATTGAATTGATAGCCGATCAACATTCTCGCAGCACGATCCACTGGAATCTATAAAACTATGAAGAGTGCTACTATAAAAGTACCGATTCCTCCACACTTGTTTACGACTATTACGCAATACATAAACTGTGTAATAAGGTATTAAACGCGTAAAACTATTTTCTTTTTATTTAATTCGATTAATGAATGCCGTTAAATTAATATAATTAGTTATCGAATTACGTACTCAAAAATCGGCGTAACAAAAGATAGAAATTACAAAAACAAACAATAAAAAATATTTTAAGCGAGCATTACTTACCGATCGCTGTTAGATAAAAAATAATCATTTGTTCGTTATCGTTAATTAATAAAATTACAAAAAATCATATAGTGTTATCTTCGAAAAATTACTGATCGATATGTTACCAACAGCCTTAAGAAAATGTTATTTATTAAGCCTTCTTATGATTATTACGACTAAACTTGTGACAGGTAATGAATTAATAGAGGGGAAATGAACGAATACTCTTTTTTTCTATTTAGCTTTCAGAATAACCGTAAGGCATTACTTCAGAGGATGATATGTATGAAGTGCAGTCTTATACAGTCTCAGGCCGACCGATCCTGAGACGTGTGGTTAATTGAAACCCGACCGCCAAAGAACAACGGTATAACGATCGAGTATTCAAATCCGTATAAAAGTAGTTACTTTTGCCTTTACTAGGATTTGAACCTTAGAACTATCGAGTTCAAAATCAGGTGATTTGCGATGACCACTAAACCGACCGGGCGGGAAGGATTATTAGCGGTGGAATAGTTTCTCAAACCGACTAACTTTAAGTCGGTATCATTGATCGATTGTAATAATCAATATTCTATTTCCAACGAGAGTTTAGTAAACGATTTGCAATTCTAATGGACGAATTAAAATGTCACCGTTTAATTCTTTGTACGGGCGAGGTTCTTTGTTTCGTAAAATCCCGTTAAATATCTTCAGGTGGCTTGTTAATTTTTAGAGGAAAGAACGTTTTTTTGCAACGTTAATAGTGTTTTATACGATTTTATAGTAGTTTCAGACTATTATTTTGTACCGGGTAGAAAATATTACGACTAGGGGGACAACGGTGAGTAAGAGTCCAAGGTTTATACAACTTTTTTTAAGTACGCTGACCTATACGGTAAAACATTTTAGCGATATACTTTCCTGTAAAAATATACGCTGTGTATCTCGTTAAGAAATATCAAAAATACAGAATTTACGTATCGTTCCCTTATAATTATTTTCCTAAACTAATTTGACAATTTTACGCGAGATGTTAATTTTATCAAATGAAGAATGGTGTTTCTAAAGTTTTCAGTATAATTATTTATCTATTTTATAAACAAACACACACGCGCGCACGCACGCACACCATTCTCTCTCGCTCTCTCTTAATTATTCTCTACCTTAGAGCGTATTTTCTAAAGAGCATGTAATAATACACGACTAATGATAGGTTTTCGACTTTATTTTTTTACACAAATACCTTCTATAATATCAATTAGTAATTTATCGGTTTAATAGTACGTATTCTTCGGAATGAGGAAATCGATAGAAAAAAAAAGTACTAAGATAACGCAAACGATAAGTAAATTATACGATATGTTAGCGCGTAATTAATTAATTTACGACTCTAAACGTAGAATAAATGAACGATACTAGTACCGCTTAGATTTTATTAATGCATTTTTATTTGTTAATTTTTACTTTCCCGTCTAGCGCTACAGCAGAGAGCTTTACAAGAGAATGAATTTTAAACGGTGTATTTTGAGCGTACGGGGTTTTCACCGGATCTTAACGTTCTGACACCTAAGAAACCAACAAAACCGTACGGAAATTTTCCGGATGTTCGTTTGCACGTGTGTGTTCGATCCTGCACTCCTTATATTTTGAGAACTACAGGACCGATTTTGATCAAACTCGGTCATATTACTTATTTATAAGGGGAATTGACGACATTAAATGTTCAACTTAAAAGGTCAAAGGGGTGAGAATGTACAGCAAGATAGCCCTGGGTATCTCAAAATTTCACTAAATTAAGGTCTTATTTTTCTTAGGCGTATTTGTTAACGGTTTAAAAATAATAAAATTTGCAAAGAAAATCTTTTGCAAAACCGCACTCCCCACCCGAAAAAATTATCTATATAAACTAGCGCGGCTAAGTGATATACTGCTTTAATAGCACACCCTCTTACCACATGTAGCGCTAGTGTAGCACTAACGTACAGCTGCAGTAGTCGTCTGCTATGTTGTGACGTCATAGGTGAACGTTAAGTAAACGAATAATATTTAAAGTGTAAAAAAGTATTAAAAGTGATCGCTATTACTTCCATACCCGCGCGAATGAATACGTTATGCGCGCGCGCTTTAGTTAGGAATCATTGAATTAAATAAACCAAAAATATTATTTTTAAATAAAAATCATAAATATTTTTAATTGTCTGTGTATGTGTGTTAAGTCGTGCATCCGATAAAAGCCGCGTGACGGGAGAGTCCTACAATCGAGTTATCGGCTTTTTTAAATATTGTAATTATATTAAAAAAGTATAATATTATAGAAAATTTGTAAAATACGCGTGGAATGAATTACCCGACGAAATTTCGTTTAAAAACATTTCGGGAAAGAAAAAAGATTTAAAAGATTGAATAATGGATCTTAATTCACCCGATATACAAAAAACATGATAAAACCTATTTAAACAATTATAGAGGAATTTCACTTATATCCTCCGCATACAGAATTTAACAAAAACATCGTTAAATACAATTCGATCGATAGTTAAAAAAATCAAATGAATATCAAAATGGCCTTCCACCAGTTAAGAAATGCGTAGAAGCATTCTTCTACAAGAGGAAAACCGACGCGAAGCCGAAAACTTCCGATACGGTTTATTTGTGACGGATTTCAACTACTTTGTCGACAAATTCGAAATATTAAATACCTTGAATTTTCAACTCCAAAGAGCAAATACACATACGGTAGATACGAGCAATAAAGTTAATGCTTTTGGTAGAAAATTGGAATTGTAGAGCAGAAATTTAAAGCAAAAATCCTCGAAATGTTTGCGATGCGGATGAACGTGTTAAAACTTTGAAGTTTGAAGAACATATGAAAGTTGTTCTTGCGACCGTTGAAAATCATTTAGCCGTGCCGGCAAAGAATTTTAAACAGTATTTTCTTGCTGACGACAACTTGTTAGCTAGTTACGAGCAAGTTAGGGATCCATTTCAAAATACTCCCGAAGGCCTCTCAACCGCCGAGATCTTCATAGCGGCGAAATCAAAAGAAAATTTAGTAAGAAATCACTCTTCGAAGTTCGGGCAGGGATGGATGATGAGTTTCATGCCCTGTAAAAAAGAGCATCTCGTATACTATTATCGTTTCAACATCCTAATTTTGCGAAACCGGATTTTCTGCGGTGGCCGCTTTGAAGTCAAAATATAGATCTCAGCTAAACATAGAAACAGAACTCAGAGTGTCTATTTCTAATGTTAAACCTTCCATCGAATAACTTTGCTCTGCAACATAGGCCCAAGGAAGTCACTAATAATTATTAAATTTGTTTTTAATTAGTATGGATAAGTTAATTATTAAATACATTGGGCAGTACTGATACCATCATCCTGTTTATTAGCGTATCATATATATCAGTGTAAATGTGTATTTATTATTTATTAAGTCGAATGTATTTTGTTTTGCTTTCCTTTCGGTAAATTAATAAATTTTTTTATTACATTTTCTTTTCGATATGCTCGCGTCCCCCCCGACTTAGTGTTATCAGCCCCCTAGGGGGACGCACCCCACAGGTTGAGAAACACCGATCTAAAAAAAAAACACAACAAAAAATCCTTATCCAAAATCGCAAAATTAAGATATTATAAAACCTTAGCATTACCGGGAGTGTTTTATATTGCTGAAGGCTTACAGAATTTCCCAGAAAAAATGCAATTGCCGATTGAAATAGAATTTTAAGAAAAATCCACGGACCGACAGATAATGTTACAATACGTTTGGAAAGTTGTTGTACATTGGAATTATGCAAGCGTAATGACGAAACGTTCTTAATTATTAATTTGTACATTTATTTCATTATTTTACGGAAACTGATATTACAATAATCGGATTACTTTATAAAAGTTGTTGAAAATGACCTTTTCAACATCGGTACAACACTGCACACGGTACAACACTGTTCAATTTGTTTTCAAACACTTTAACCAGCCGTTGTAATGGAATGTCTCGTACTTACGCCGTTATTCCGGTTTTTTCCGGTTGAAAGTAATCTGGTGTAGTCGGATCGAGCGATCGTGCAGGCCCAAAATTTGTCGAAATGATTCATTCTCCAAAGGCATTTCGTAAAATGATCATCGACCTGTTAGCTGTGGGCGCTGTAGCGTCATCTTGGAACCGACCGTGATCGATTTCCACTTCTGTTAACCGAATAATGAAGTTCGATAAAACAACACGATGACAATCATTTTTAACTGTATTTTCAAAAGATATTAGATCCGCAATGCGGGTTCTACACGCAACGATCCAAACTCACTAATTCACGGTGTTAGTCGTCGACCACAGTCGTGTATTTTGTGAATTAATATAGCCTCCCGGATAAAAAACGTGAAGTCGAGGATGCCTACGGAATTTTGGCCGATGAAACGTATAAACCGTTGACAATAATCTAGTCTTTTGGCACGATGTCTCGGAATTTTGTTTGGAGGTCTCGAGTTTAGATCCCGATCAGGCATAGCACCTTTTCATACGCTACCGATTTCCACCGGGTTAACGATCATAGCTGCTGATGATCCCTCTTTCGTAACAAAAAAATTAAATTAATAAATTATAAGCCGGTTTAAAGTAATGAAAAAGGAACTAAAATTATTAAATATTTACAAAGAAATAATTTTCGACAATTAATCTTTCAGGAAAATAGTGGAGAATCTAAATTTCCAAGGAACAAAGTCGATGTACCGAAGAAAGAATTACGGAAAAGAAGGAAGTAAAAACTAAGCGTGCGTGATCCTTTCGAGTTCGGATCGCAAAAATGTAGTATTAACGGAAGTTAAAAAAAGATTCACGGATTACTAACCGTTTAATAATAAAAATAGGAATCTTTTCGCAAATTAACTATTTTATTAACCAAATTTAAACGTAAAAGAGTATAATAGAAAATAATTAATAAAGTGAAAGTGTGCGCACGCGCGTGTGTGTGTCTGTGCGTGTGCTAGTCTTAAGATAAACGAAACATTATCAGAAAAAAATAAAAATTATATAAAATAAATTGACTAAAATATATACCTTATTTTCATTTAATTTATATATTTTCTTTTAACGGGCATGTAATTTGTTCATCAAAGCTATTATAAATATAATTATTTATTGTATGTAATTAATCAATTACTTCCACAATTTTTTTTTAAATAAAAATCCGTTATAAAAATTATTTTTTTTACAATAAATAAGTAGAAAATATTTTTAAATAGTAATAATAAAAACAATTGATATATGTTAAAAGGAATCGGTTAGTTCGCATCCAAATTATACTATATACTATTACTACAAAACTGCAGTTAAGAAGGTCAGTTCGCTGCATGATTTCAATCACGGTCGATCACGACATTCAGTCGCCGGACTGGTTTTATAGAACGATTCTCTGCTATTCTAGGTTAGCATTTTACGTCTGCGAGTTGTGGATGGTTTTTTTTTATTTTTTGTTACCTGCATAACACAATTTCGATTAAGTGTTTTCTTTATTTTAAAATCAAAGTTTATTTTTTTAACAAATAAAACAATTTAAGAATACGATTAAAAAAAAATGTCGTTTCGTAAAACTTTTTAGAAAATCAATGTTATTATTATATTCCTTAAGAAAACGGTTAACCGTACATATTACTAAACAATTTGTATAAAGTCCCGTATCAAGGGGTTTTAGGATACATTAACAAAGTATATCGTTAATAATTCAAAAAAATCTTTTGTATATTTGAATTATTATTATTAAAAATTATAAACAATGTTAAAGCGCGTACAGATTATTAGAACAGATCGGATAAAAATTTATAGTTTTACATTCGAATACCTCGACCCCGTTTTACTTTTATTTTTTTTAAAGAATTTTATCAACTTTTTAACTCACGACAATTGATAAAAAACGCATTTTGTCACGAGATACGATAACTTAACAGATTTTATTAGACTATTTGAACTTATCTTTATGCGATTACATCGACTTACAAACTAACTACCTTTCCACACTGCATTCTTAACGGGGAATTTCTCAGTGAAGTCTTATGAACTTTATAATGCCGACTTTTCTACTACGTGATAAATAAAGGATCGTTGAAATAATTTTTTAATATTATCGCGATATAAATTGATAATTAATAAATAAAATCTTACGTAAAATAACACGCGTTTCGTAATCTAGTCGAAAGCTAATCGTAATAAAACCGTATAAATCATAGTAAAAATAAAAATCTCAACCTAAACAATAGGTAAACGTAAAAATTTAATCCGCTAAAAAAGTCATTTAGCCGTTAAATTTTCATAATATAACGGTTCCTTAAAATTAAAATTCTATTAGTAATAAGGGAAATAGACATTCACTGCACGAAAATTTTTATAGACAATAAAGTAATTTTAAAACATACATTTTTTCTAATACGGAATATTTCTATCGCATCCTAAAAATATGAAATAAGTAAGTAAAATCGTTCTAAAACTAAAAAAGAAAAAAAGAAATTTTAAGAAAAGGTTTAAGCCGTAGACGGAGGCCTAGGGGCCTAGGGGCCCCTAGGCCTAGGGGTGAAGTCGATTAAAGAATTAAAGAAAAAGAAATTAATTAAAAATGAATATCTGTCACCACTGCTCCTGAGGTAGGTTGTGAAACTTTCCTCGTCGAAGATCAGTGTATTTCGGTTACCGTAGTTACAACTATTTTATCTTTTGTAATTTAGATTCTTTTTCGGGTTTCTATAAATCCTGAAATCTTTACCGGTAATAATCTCACAATCGTGAGGGTAACGAACGCTACGGGGGTCCTGGCTAGACGATAACGACTAATGAAGCGAGCTCTTCGACCTTCGGGTCGGCTCCGGGTTCGCGGGAGCCTCGGCAAGCCCTTGGGTCTTCCCCGGGGCACGCCTGCGTCGACTCGGCCCGCGGGGTTCAGGGGACTGTGCCCCGACTTGCTATTGCTTTATAGGTATCGATTAATTTTTAGACGACATATTTCACGTTTTGGCAACAGTGTGTGTTATACTATGGTAGTTATAAATTTAAACGTTATTATTCGTTTTCAGCGCTGTACGGCGATTTCAAAATCATTCATCGTTCGACAACAGTCGATACCGTTTTATTTAATCGTTTCAGTATTGTATTTCAATTATAGGTACTAGATTCAAAATATCACCGGCAACGGTTACAATTTACTACATTATTTAATTCGTTTATCGATATTCTCGACCGATTTGTATAAACTAAGTCTTTTTATAAGGTAAATAAAAAGTAATTAAAAATAATTTCTTATATTATTAATTTTCTTTTTATATCATCTCCACTGTTACGTTAAACTGTAATCATATCAACACCTCAAAAAACAAAAACATATATTTTAAAAGATTTATCAAGTTTTAGGATGAGCCGGCTTTTTGGCGGAGGGGTAATGTTTATCAAAATACATACGATAATTCTACTAATATCAAGCGAAAATTCCTTACTGATATTACACATTGGAACTGGGGTATGCATTTTATAATTAAAAATCATCAGCTACACCAAAATCATTATCATAAAACAGTAAACCGTAAAAATTACCGCAAAGAAATGAATAAATGTAATACTAACAGGTGTAACAAGAAATAAAAAGTAGTTTTAATGAAAGATAAAGAAAACAGAACGAAGGTGAAAGAGTTAAGTTTTAGATAGTGGAGAGAGGGGATAAATTCTCGTTACTGCTTTAGAAAGTCATATTATAGAATAGAAAAATAAATACTCTAGAAAATGTTGAAGAGGGAATATACGGGTGCTTTCATATCAAACATTTTTAATAAGCGCTAATATATTTCTTATTTATTTAACACCTCTCACCGAGGTGAAAACGGTGAGTTTTTAGAGTTATGTACATTATTCGGCTAAAGTCTTCAGCGAAAAAAAAAGTACTAGGACTGAAAATTACCTATAGGTCAATTTTAATGATGTTAAGGAACAGTACATGCAAATCGAAGAACCCGCAGCCGAAAGAAGACAACAGGTAACCGGTTTACACCTAACTTTCTTCAAAACAGGTGACATCAGATGCTTGTTATTGTAAGAACTGATTAAACCGTTTTTAGCAATCTCCCGTGTCATGTCGAGTTGCTTACTACTATTCACAGCATATGAATTATATCTGAAACGTAAACATTTCTTTGATCGGAAGAATTTGCTGATAAAATCTCTGAACGTTTTTTGTGCGTTATCCTTTAAAGTACTTAAAAGTAAATTTAAAAAAGTAATAATAATGTAGGGTAAATTTTTATTATTCGTGTCGAAAGGACGGGCCAAAATTTACCTCCCTAACGGTTCCCTTAATCTAGCAATCGAGTTGAAATTAAAGAATAATTCTAAAATTAAAAAAAAATTGTTGTAAAATTAAAATGTTAATTATGCACGAAATATGCGCTTAATACAAATATTTAAATACGAGTAATTACGAAATAAATAAAAAATTTAAGAGAAGAACAACGATTGCTTAATTATTTACTTTTTAACCGCTCATTACAGCCGGTGATTTAAAATGAGCTTGTGAAAAATTCAAAGTCATTTCGAGGGATTCGAGCCCAGGATCTTCTAGATGAAGGTAACTTTATTACACGTTATTACCGTCTCGATGATCCCATCAGAAGATAAAAAAAAATATAATCCATAAATTTCTTATCGATCGTAAATTTGCAGCGAAGGAACGAAAAAAAAACTTCGTACATTTCGGTTCAATTTTATTAAATTATATTTACGTCGTGTGTTTTTATAAACACTATACAAATATAAGCGGTGAGCGTGTGTACTTCTTTTTATATTCGCGCGCACACGCGCTTGCAAATGCTTTGTGTTAGATACTTACTTTATAGAGTTCCAACCGAGGGCACATTATAACGTTTGGACGTCAACGCCCACTGAACGAATGGAATGTAAATCTATTTAGATAAAACGAACGATGGAATTCTTTGGCAGTTAGCGAAATAGAGAGTTCTGTCACAAGCCACGATGCTCGAGACTGGTTCTACATAATGTCACTCGATACGTAGTTTTGCTGTAAAAGAGACACAAAGATCGAAAAAAAATCGATTCCTCGCTAACGTTTAAGTAATAAAAACTTTTGTTTAGTACAATTTACGTACTTTAAAGTAAAGATTTAAAAGAAAACAGCAAGATGAAATTATATTAATTCGGGGAAAAATACTTTACGTTTAAATTCAACGTTAAATAAGGATTCAACGGCGGATTAAAGGGAACTTCTGGAACAATTTTTATCTAATTAGATATATATGAAACAAAATTAAGTTGCAGTTATTTAGGAATTTAATCGGACTTAAGTGATAGAAGTGTAAAATTTATATCGCAAAAAAAATATTTTTAAATACTTTTATTCATATATAACATCATTAGGCGATATTCTGCCGTACGACAGGTCCAACCACGACCATTTGTCACTTTTCTAGGTTGAACTTTCTCATCGACGTACTTCCTTCATCATCTTACAGTTATTTTCCTTTTCTCAGTATTACAAAACTGTTTACTCGAAAACTACGGATAACAATGCAACCGTTTTATAGATGTGGTCGTTTAGCGTTCACTAGTTCGTTTATTTTAATTACCGATTCTATTTCACTTAATTCTTTACCCGATTCATATTTCTAGCTTTTTATTTCCATCCTCATCGTCATCTTTTAAATCGTCGACTTTGTTCTAAATCGTATAAAACAAACGTTCGTTTATACTAAAAAGTGTAAAATAGATAAGTATTTTACATCGCTTTTTTGCGATAACTTACGTATACATTTTTTCAGAACGGCAGAAATTGTCGTTTGAATATCGGCTACGGCCTCTTAGAGTCAAAACGGAAGGTCGCCTATTTGAAATTGTTTTTGAAATTGATCCCGTAGTAAGTTAATTTTAACCGAATCGCGTATGCTGCTCTTATCGACAATATTAGACGATTGCGGTAACATATGCGACCGATAGTGGCGCTAGTAGTAGTAGCAGCAGCAACGATAGCAGCGTTACAGATGATGCTCTATAACGAGCCCGCTAGGTTAAGTCACTCGAACGGTATCATAATACCCTTTAAAAACGTAACGGTTACTAATAAAACGAACAAAATGTTGTTTTACTTTACCTTTTTTTAAAAAAATGACCGATCCTGACTGAAATAATTGTATTATTTTATAACTGCCGGTAAATGGAAAAACGTATCGTAAACGCTCTATGTTCTCAAAACAACGGAAAAAAATTAGTTGTAAAACATTTCATATCACATATTTTTAGAATTTTTTTGTATCGCTCGGACGAAACTTCAAGCGAGATTAAACGTCAAAAGGTACTTTACGTTTTTGAATTCTTCTGGAGAATAATTTTCAATAATGAAACGAATCGTATAATAACATATTAAAAATCGATCGGTGAATTAAATAATAACCGTAAATAACCAAGTTTTTTACGGTTATTATAAAAACCTTAAAGCTACTTTAATAACTATTGTTTTTGTATTATTAGAAAACATTACAGACAAAGGTAAATTCACTTCTCAGGTCTACGTTTACATTTTTTTTAACGAAATTATTACAATATTTACTTTTATTAACAAAAATCTTACGCCGAAATTGTTTTATTTTGTATATATATATAAAACGGTTACAAACATTATTTATTTTTGAGACGTAAAAGTTATACGATGCAGTATAGGAACCGATAACTATCTACGTAGGTAAAGAAGGAATCATGACCTTCAAAACGAAAAGAAATGTGTAGTTTTGTAAGGAACCTTTAAGACGCCTCAGGGTAAAACCGACACAAGGTTTGGGGAGAATTCCATCAGTAAAGTTTATGGACCGTAAAAAAGAATGAAACAACCCTATAAGAGAGTTTTCTGTTTCTTCTAATTTTCCCACTCCCCGACAATTATAAATAAATAACTGCACGTGTTACAATATTAACGTATAATTTTTACAATGAATTATCTAATATACAAAAATCTTTATTAATTTTTGATTAAATAAAATAAGTATATATTGTTAATAATATTTTTAAAAATGTATAAACATTTCTATTAATTATAATTCAAAATAGTTATATCATTTAACGTTATTTTTTTCATTTTATTTTATTGTTAAATTTCTTTACAAGAATCGCTATATCGAATATCTTATTAAATATATTTATATTTAAATCAGACATTTTCTTTAAAGCATTTTTCAGTATTTAAAAAAAGATTAACGATGTTTTTTTATAAGCAAATTTTAATAAGAAGTGAATACGACTCTGGATCCTAGAATAAAACCGATAATCGATTAAGGAATAAATTTTTTAATATTTTGCGTTTCCTAACTATTTTTTATTACGCTAAATTAAACGATTTAAAAAATGTTTTACGTTTTAATTTTACATGAAAAATTTTAAGAAATGTAATAATATTTATTCTAAATATGTAGTCGGTTCCTAATTTCATAAGACAAATAAAAGCTAACGAATCACATACGCGGTATCCGATTCGGAAATACTACGTGTTCTATAATATGGACTTTACGATAAAACCTTGAATAGTTATACTTTCAAAAACAATTCTAGGTGAGAGTTTTTTTATTTTATTTTAGTAGAGCGAGAGCGACAACCTACGCAAAAAAATAGTTCAAAGATTGAAAAATTATCAATTTGTTTCTTCTAATAAATATAAGGTAAAATTATAATTGTGTTTTCGCTTTTATGTTTCACAACTTTTCTTATAATCACGACCAGATTATTGAAAAAAATATCGCTCTGTATTTATAAGAGTAAAATAATACAGTAAATTAATTATAAAATAAAAATATCGTCTTTTTTTAAACCAAGATTAAAATAAAATAATCGACAAAAATCCCAAAATTATTAAACGCAAAAGCGATTTAATTTTTAAATTGCAGTACGGTTAATTAGAATTCATATATATTATGAATGCGAATGAAGACAGATGTGGGCGTAGGGAAACCGATGAACGAGGAAAGGAGGGAAGAGTATCAGAATGTTCTGAAAGGAAAAGCCTGAGTGTAGAGAGATGTTGTTAAAAAAGAATCTGATTGGAATGACGATGATTCAGAAGGAAATAGGGCAGAGTAAAGAGAAATATAAAGAGGCTAGGAGAGCGGCTAATACAGCGTTAAGAAAGAAAAACAGAGAGTACGAGAAATGTAAGCTAGAAAGTATAGAACTCAATAGAGCAAACGAGTCGAGAAGGTTCTACAAAGATATTAGAATAATGAATACCGGGCACCAGACTGATGTGAGGGAATGCAAGGATAAGGAGGAAAACATAATCGCAGGGGATGACAATATTATTTCGCTCCCTGAATGAAAATAACCAGAAAGTAGAAGATCGGATACCAGAGTACCGCGCGGCTGTAGAAGAACTAACCCGCCTTTGGAGGTTAATGAGGCGGTGAAGAGATTGAAAAACGGAAAGACACTGAGTGTGGAAGTACGGAGGAGAGCAACCGGCAAGGTGGATACACAGACCGATTCTGATGATTTGGGGGGATAAAAAGATGTCGACAGATTCAAGTAAAGAATTAAGGTGTCCTATATACAGGAAAGGTGGCAAGCTGACCTGCAGCGATTACTGAGGGATTATTCTGTTAGATGTAGCTACAAAGTCTTCTCTAGAGCCCTGATAAACAGATTGAGGCGCTTTGGCGGAAGAAATATTTGGAGAATACCGGTGCGGGTTTACGCCCGATAGAGATAACGTAGATGAAATATTTGTGCTACGGCAAACCACGAAGTTCTATAAACACGACTTAAATTTAAATTTGCCGTTTATCGACTTTAGACAAGCCTTTGAGAGGTCGATTAAAGTTAAAATATTAAACGCTCTAGAGAGTTACGGTATTCCCAAAAAGTTGACGAAGCTCGTGAGAATGACCACGTCCAATAGCGCTCCTTTAAACCGATGAAGAAAGAGTAGAGAGTTTGACGAAGCGGAGGAAGTAAGTCAGGGAGATGTGCTCTCGGCTATGATCTTTAACTGGCGCTTCAAACGACAGTAGAGAACATCGATTTGAGAGAAAGTATCATAAACAGAACGGTACAAGTACAGGCGTATGCAGATGATGTCCTGGTAGCGAGAAAATAGATATTATAATAATGATATGGTAGCGAGAAGGAGATATTTTGATAATAGAGACAGATATAAAACAGGTTGGACCTGAAATAAACGACGGAAAAACCAAATACCTGAAGGTGAACAGTGCAAGAGCAGGAGGACAGGGAAATGGAATGAAATCCACCGGGTTGGTCTACTGGTTAACGCGTCTTCCCAAATCAGCTGATTTGGAAGTCGAGAGTTACAGCGTTCAAGTCCTAGTAAAGCCGGTTATTTTTACACGGATTTAAATGCTAGATCGTGGATGCCGGTGTTCTTTGGCGGTCGGGTTTCAATTAACCACACATCTCAGGAACGGTCGAACTGAGAATGTACAAGACTACACTTCATTTACACTCGTACATATCATCCTCATTCATCCTCTAAAGAATTATCTAAACGGTAGTTACCGGAGGCTAAACAGGAAAAAGAAAGGAAAGGGAAATGGAATGAAAATTTGGGTGTACGCCTTGGAAAATGTCAGGAATTTCACATACCTGAGAACGGAAATTAATAGTGGCACTAAAGTGCCCGTGGAAAATTAAAAGAAGAATTATGCTCGGCAACCGTGCACGCTTCGCTGATGTTAAGATCTAAAATTATCACGCAAAGTAATAAAATTAATTTTGTGAAATATTAATTCGACCGATTGTGACCTACGGATGCGAAGCGTAGACATTAAATACGGGACACCTGAAGGCTTTGAAGGTGTTCAAATGGAAAATAATAAGGACAATACGCGGACCTCTTTTTGAAGAAGGAACACGGAGGATAAGAAGGAACGAGGCGATATAGGAAACGCTGCAAGAATAAGATGTAGTAAGGGTAATAAAGTCACAAGAATCGGTTACGTGGAAAGAATGACAGAAATTACAACCAGTGGTGATGCACGGAGGAATAGACAGGATTAGGAGAAGAAGCAGGCCGCAAACCCGCTGGCTCCAGGTTGTAGTAAAGGATATGTCCATCAATGGGGATAAAAACAATGAGAGTAGCAGCGACAGGTAGGGAAGATTGGAGGCGAATCGTGGAGGAAGCCGAAGTCCACGCTGGGCTGTAGCGTCAGGGTGAGAAGAAGACAGGAATAAAGAAAGAAAGAAAGATTAAAAACTTTTTTTTTGTTAAATAAAATTACGACTTAACTAAGTAAACCTATGTATTTATCGAAACATTTTACAACGTTCCTGACATCAAAGTATTTAAGACGACTTTAAAAATTATTGAAAGAAATGGTGACGAAGTAATTGTGAAGTAGAAAAACAAAATAAGCAAATATATATGTATACAAAAGGAGAGAGAACGATGACGTAAAGGTAGAGTATAAGGAACGAAGATGCATATTCATTTGATATCAAGCTATGAAATTCCTTTACTTTGAAAAGAATGAAAGGAATTTTAGCGATTGAAGAAACCACTTTAATATATTAGGGGATTATTACACGTTAACGTATAGGCTAACTGAATCTGTATTGTAATAAATCGACTGACGGCAAAGAGTAGATTTAAAAGAAATACGATGTGATGCGACTCAATAATAACGATTAAAAGATTGACAGATAGTTATAAGATGTGTGTTTGTATACACGTATGTATAATATATATGTGTACATACATTAGTTGTAGCTGTGGCCGTATCGCTTCGCTAACTTAACCGCTTGACCGACTTGTTTTTGCTTTAATCTGATGCTTAAATTAAACATATATTAAGGTGAGGAATATAAATATACGGCGAGTTAAGTTTATATTATGAAAACCCCAGTAGTAAACGGCTCATTTCCTCGAGACCAAGTACACCTGAGTGAACGGTAAAGCAGTAAGAGAAAGATGATATAATAGGTAGACGAAGAGAGAAGATTAGAAGCAGAGGTGATAGCGTCAAGTGTTGACGGCGTTGGAACAGCCGCGGAAGCCTATGCGACCCGGCAGAATGTCCTTAATATTCATGAGATGGGCCGAGAAATTAATAACAAGTTCTCTGTGGGCCGCCTGTTTCAGCGGTTGGCGACAACTGGTCCCAGCTGCCGCCCGGTAGTGGTAACCGATCTGCTGGCGCGCCCGATGTCGGCTTTCTAACTCCAAATTACCACCGTTCCGACACTCTTAACGACTCAAAAAATGAAATAATACTTAATTATTATAGGGAATTTATTAATGTACAAAACATTACAAAAAGTATCGTAAGAATCCGACATCAGTGTCGTTTAAAAAACCAAAGAATTTCGATTAAGAAGACAAATAGGAATAAGCAAGTAAAATTAAACTGCCATAATAAAAAAATCACTATATTAAAAAAGAAATATTGTCATACAATCTAGCTTCGCACCCCTGTATTAATAAACATAAATTAGTTGTACAATAATTAACAAAACAAATTAAAAAAATCAAGGATTATTCTAAGAAATTTTACGGAAGCAAAACCTGATGTACCGTATTAAATCATTAGATTTTTTAAATTTATTTTTACTATCATTAGTCTCCAGGATTAGTGTCTGTATACAAAATAGACCGTGTATTTTTACAAAAAAAAATTACATGAACGACAAATAAAAAAAAATAAAAAAATTTCTTTCAACATTCTTTCATTCAAAAATATAAAACAAAAATAAATATAAAAAAAGGCATACTAAAAAGTAACAAAAAATTTGTTATCAAGAAAATTATTATTTTTTTTTTAAATTTTCTAGTTACGCATGACTACAAATAAAAGTTGGGACCGCTCTCATATACAACGACCTTAAATTAGAGCACGCCTCATGCTTTCTTTTGCATAAATAGGAAATTTTTTTAAGTAATTTTATTGAAAATAAAATTAATTTTTATTTTGATTGTTTTTGTTATTTTTTATTTTTTTTGAAGAGAACCATGTTTTTAAAAATTCTTTTCTAGTATTTTTTATTTCTACATTTTAGTTACAATTAAATGAAATCGCTATCAAATTTTATATCGGTAATATAAATATATAACTCTCAAGTTATAACATTTCTTCGTAAGGTGTTACCTTTAACACTATCTATTTTTTCTATATGACGTGAAACGCCTTTGAAATCACATCGAAACATACGAGTACCAAAACAGAATTTGTAGCGTATCGAAAAGGCCTATATAGTCCTGCGTTAATAACTCCCTAACTATTAATCTCGGAGACGTAAATACGGTGTCATTTTATCCCTTACACGGTCAGCTCGTCGATATGACTTTGAGTTTGCGTTACTGGCAAGCGTGTTGGGAGGGGGGGGGTACAGCTCAGCTCAAAAATGGCGCTCTCACTCATTTCCATTCTGTGTAGCTCACGACATAGAGGTGATAGCGCGGTGATTCCTGTGTTTTTGTTTCGAGTTTGTCGAGATAGATCGATTTAAGTAATAATAAGTGTATTTTGGACAATATTTAGGTGTAAAAAAATTAAAGTAAAAAAGTATAAAAATGCTGTGAGGGCTTTGCTTCCGGCTGGCTTTTGCGAGGGGCTCAGCCCTCGCAAAAGCCAGCCGGAAATATAAATTACACATATCGTTCGAAAAGGGAGGTTATGGGCCACGTACAGGTACCCCGATGCCCGGTGTCGAGCGAGCGAAACTGTTTCGGGAGCGTCGCAAAGCTGGTACGACGCGCTCGGTGAACGACGCCGACGGCGCGAGCACCTCTACCGCTTCTGTACCCGAACTAACGGACATAACCAGTGAAGATAACAACCATTCAAGACGTCCCCGGGCGGATGGATATCAACATCGATCGAATTGATGCGATGCAAGACCATCGGCGTGCAGCGGACAAACGCTTCAAAACGGTATTTGAAAACAATCCGTTTGGTCTACCTTGCAGCGTTTCTGATCGACTTCGGTTCGATTTTTATTTCAATCCGATACACTAAAAGTGACTCGCTGTCAAACAGACAGACCAATTTATCTGTAGAATTGACGTTATCGGTAACGACAATTTTTATTTCACGATAAAATACGATTTGTAATTGCGTTTTGTTTTCTGCATTTAATAACGATTAATTAAAATATAAATATAAATTTGCATTTTTAAACGTTACGTAACATTAAATATCCTTTTAGGAATTAACAAAATTTCTTCAAATAAATCAATCTAATAGAAAACGTTGATTCGTACAATTACAAGTAAAAAACGCACGCTCGCTGTCATCCGTCACAACAATAAAGATACATGAAATAATGTATTCTACATCGATAAATAGGTTTGAAAAAATGTTAAATAAAATGTAGAAATTTGATGAAATCAGGAAAACTTGAATTTATTTGAATAACTTAAAAAGTTTGAATAAATAATCGTAGTCGTTTCGTTAATTCTATTTTAAAAAAGTTTCCAGTAAAAGAAAGATTTTTTTTAACTTATAGGTTTATAATTCGTTCTCAAATATAGTTGATCTATACGCTTAATTAAACTGCTCTCTGGCTATCAACTATTATTATCGCTTTAGTATATAAAAGTACTTTTAAAAGTAGAAAGTAATAATAATAAAAAAATTAATTATAAATTTAATTAACCGTCAAATATGATTATTATTATTGAATTTATTTTATTTAATTTGTATTTATCGGGGTATTAATACGTAACGACATAAGAATTTCTAACAACAGTTTATTAAAAAAAAATCTGTTCAAAGATATTTTTTACACAAATCCGACTAATAAGCCGCGATACAAAAAATTATATTTCGATTATATTTTAGTATATTTCATTTATTTAAGCCGCCGCCGAGTAATTTTAAGTCGATTCAAAAATTTAAAGTTATTTATTTTATCATATAAATACCTAGACCTGAAATATATATATATATATATCAGTATTATTAAAAACAAAGCTCAATAAATTTAATAATAGATTAAATTTTTATACAATAAAATGTTGTACAAACTGGTAAGTTGTACTGCGGACTTAAATTACGAAAAAGAAATATAAATAAATAAAAAAATTACGCAAAAATTAAACGAAGATACTAAAAAGAAACAGAAACGGAACAGGTTTTTAGCGATAGACGGACAATAAATGCTAACTACTGGAAATTTTCAACAAATGCGGTGGACATTTAAATCTATAAAGTTGTCAGATGGCTGCGTGATGAGCGCTTCAAGCTGTGAATTAGTGAACACCTTAGAATCATTTGATTAAGTACATCGAGTTTTTACGTTAAAAAAAAACTAAAAATTAATTTAAAAATTCAACAGTATAAAAAAACAAATAGAAAACATTATAATAAAAAACTTTACTGTTATTATTATCATCTAAAAAAAGAAAAAAATTATTATTATTATCATCGCTTCTCAGCCTCTCGACCCGTACACCAGCAGTGATTTTCCGAGAAGCGATTGATATTATTTCTACTGTTATAATTATTTCCTTACATCTTTGGGTAGTTTGCTTATTTCAGGTGTTCTCTCTAGGTTTTCTCAGACCATTTTCCGTCTGTTGTTGGTGCGTCCCACCGCCAAGGTGAGTTGTACTATAGACCGGGATTTTCCGGTGTGCTGATTCAGCCGCCGGTCGGGGCCGGGCTATGGTCTAGGATTTTTCTTGGTCGGACTAGACGATCGGTTTTTTGCCCAGACCGGATAAAAGACCCGACGTTTATCGTCGGGTCTTTTATCGGCGGTATCGATACTCGCACTTCATATCTCTGCAATTTCCCGAATTTTTATTCGTTCGTCTTCGTGAATAAGATCATTAATACGATTTTGCATCGCCTCAGTCGATCGTCTTCCCACACGATGAAAATCCGGTGCGCTTTTCTGCCAGTTTTATACCGTTCTGATCCACTATAAAAATTTACACGTTACTACGATTCCACAGTACCGTTTTAACATCCGCGACTTAATTTCATCCGGTTTTATATATTTATAAAACGACAATTTTATCGCAGGACGCTGTGCTTCCACGGTTCACGTTTCAAGAGCAGTCGAATTCTGAAATAAACAAAGATTACAATAATGGAAATTCTTATCCGTCGGATAATATTTTCTTTATAAAATGCGGCGAGAGTTTCAGTTTATTCTACCGTGTAGGGATCTATCTAATTATTAAACGACCATCGTATGTTTAATATTAACAGATTTCTTACCTAAATTAAAGGTCTCTCGGCACGCGTTTACAATTTAACTACAACAATCCCGCGATTTTTTTTTATTACGTGTTCCTACCTTAATATATAAATCCGACTCTTTTAATCCGCGATAAATTATTTTACTTTCGGTCGAAAAAAGTATACTTATCGACTTTCTATAAAATAATTAAGAAATAACGTAAAAGTTAATATATAATTTAAAGTTGTATAAATTTATTCGAATAAATAAAACTTCAAACGAACTGTATTCTCTGACCTTGTTTTTATAATACATTAATAAATTACACTATTGATAATTACTGTTCTTTAAAACGTTATTTCGGTATAGAAATTACGGCGACAGTACTCGGTAATTTTCTTCATCGGTTTTAAAAATTATAGCTTAGCGTACTTATTTTGGTAGTACGTGTATAGAACGAGTCTGTAAAGCGATTTATAACGCGGTAATTAATGCGTTTACTTTTACAAGTTTTCAGTTTCAATCTAAAAACAAAACCTTTATATTTCGATAGAACGTTGAAACATTTTCTTTTCAAATTAAGTTAAGTAAATCACTTCGATCACCGACTAACGGAATTAAGAAGTCGATATCCACTTATCCGACTCAAACTAAAATAACCTAATAGTAACCGAGTAAATAATATAATATAACGATGCCTTGTTTACCGATTTCTCTTGATGTTATAATAATTCAATTCCTTAGAATAAAAAAGCAGTCCAGTAAGATCTTACGTATAAACTTGTTAGCCGTCTAAATTTGAATACCGAGTTAACAGAATGCGGTTAATCGGCTAACAATAGTGTTACGTATAAGAGTCCATTATATATCTACACGTGATTTGCTTACTCGTTCGATCGCTTTATTTTTATAATACGACGCTACAACCGTCGATAAAATTTTTTGAAGGTACCTTAAAATTAAAATTAACGCGGCTAATCTAAAACTTTTATATAATATTATGCTCGACGTAATAATACCTTATGCGTTAAACAAATAGTCTATTTCTAACCGTTATAAAAGTACGTACTTTCGTTTTTAAAATTTTTAATATCGAAACTTTCAAGGATAGCAGTACTACGTGAGTGTATACGGGTAAAAATTAATATTTGGTAAAATAAAAACGTTCAAGTTTCTAACGCGATTTAGATTATAAATTACTTTAAAAAAAATTTCGTAATTATAATATTTTTTTTTTATTTAAAATTTTTGTCATTTTTGCCGATCTCTGCGGCTTAGCGTCTCGGCTTTTCAACCGGAGATCCCGGGTTTTAATCCCGGTCAGGCGCGGTATTTTTGATACGCTACAAAATTTCATTACCGTATTTCACGTATAAGTTTCAAAGCTTCTGTGTAATTTCATCGACGAGAAAATAAATAAATGGATTTTATAGCGCAAAAAAAATCGTAACATTCTATAATTTATAACCCGGATTAATTTTAGACAAAGATATTCTATAAGGCGTATAAAATCGCATCGTTTTGTAAAACTATTTTTTAATCTGACAACAAAATCGTTAAAATCATCCGTTCTACAACACCGATGAAGTCGCTAATAAAATAATTTAAAATCTGCAGATTAATATAAATCGTTTTTATTGTTTTGTTACGTTTATATTTTTATTAAAATATATTACACAAAGAGATAATAAAGCGATTAAAAAAATTAAACGCATCTTTTGTATACAACCGTTGTAAGCACTAAAATACAGAATCGTTAAATTATTTGAGATATTATTAAATTTCATTCGCGTTACATTACAATTCTTACAAAGGCTAATACAATTCTTACAAAGGCTAATTATTTATTTAATTTAGTTTTTTAATGCGTAATAAAAGTAAACGATTTTAGTCTATAATAAAGATGAAATTAATTTATTGTAAAATTATCCGATAAAAATCAAATACTTTGATGTTATTTAAGCTATTTAAAGCGCAACTTAAAAATAATGATTTCCAATAAATAAACTGGCTAGAGAAGATTAAGCGATATTTTTTATCCGTATCGGAAAGATTTTTAGACTCAAATTATATTCAAATTAGGTTTTTGAGATTCAAATCCCAGCAAAGGTCGGTTACTTTTATACGGATTTGTATACTAGACAGTAGATACCGGTGTAGTTTGGCGGTTCGGGGTTCAATTAATCACACGTCTCGAGAACGGTCGACCTGAGTCTGTAAAAGACTATACCTCATTTACATGTCGTTCATACGATCCTCATCTCGTCGGACCGTGAGGGGGTCGCTTACTATTCGCCGGTCGAATAGATTAGGGGAAAAGAAATTTACTACTTTGAGCTACATTTATATTTATTAAATTTAACCGTGAAAACAATTTACGCATGTTTTTTTCTTATTTCTTAAACGTATTAGGTTGCAATCTGTCATCTTTGCGACGATAAGCAACCCCCCACCGACGACAAGATATGATGAGGATGATGTGTAATACATGTAGACGAGGTGTAAATCTTCCACAAACTCGGGCCAATCGTATCTGAGACGTACGGTTGGCTGAACCCGACTGCCAAAATTCACCGGTATCCACTGTCTAATATTCAAATCCGTATAAGAATCGCAAATAAAATTCCGCATATCCGAAATAAAAACTTACAATCAATTTACGTTTACTAATTGAATTAATGTTGAAAGTCTTACCGACAACGAAAGAAAAATTGCCCTGTACGCTACTTTCATACAAAATAATTAAGTATACTGCTACGCGATAACAGATATATTCTACTACACGTTATGAAATTCATGTTACGAAATTTTTTTTTTCGAATAAAGAATACAATCGTACGAAAATTAATTAAATTTTGTAAAATAACGACGAGAACAATATTAATCAAAAATTGAATTTAACAACCTGAATACGTCGAAACGCAATAATATTTGGGAAACAAAAAAACTGTAAAAAGTTCGATACCTCATCTAATTATACTAGGATATACGATGCCGGTGACACCTAACGATCGACTCATTCTAAGCGTGAAAATGTTAAGAGATCTTTTTCCCAGATCCACCCACCACCACACATGTAACTTTTACAACAGACCCTCTCGCGTCACCTTATACGTGATCCCTGCAGGGGGTCTGACCAAAAGAATGTTGAAAGAAGATTAATCGGCCGTTTTGTAGACGGGCCGATCAGGATAGGATGTAAACTGAAAGGAGAAAGTGTAATTAATACGATTGAATGACGGCCAAAACAGAGAAAAAAGAAACAAAAAGAATATCCCCGTATATAGCTGACCTATTCTGAATGTATAGCCCATATTCATTATTCCATTAAGAAATTAAAATATTAATATACCCGTTTTATATGACGATGAACAACAAAAATTATTTAGTTAAATATAACTATATTTATTGATTTTTAATCGTTAATTCATTATTGGTTTTTTTTTTTTTTTTAATTAGGTCTTATATAATGTAATGGATAAATAAATTAGAATTTTGATTAAAATTTAGTGATTATTAAAAAAAATAACCCGCCGTGTCGGTCTAGTGATAAAAATCATCTTAAATAAATCAATTGGTTAACGGCTGATTCTTCAAGTCGAGGGTTCTGAGATTCAAATATCAATAAAGTTAATTTTATACACATTTGAACACTAGACGGTGGATATCAGTGTACTTCGGCGGTAGGGGTTAATCAACCGTATATCCCAGGAACGGGCGGCCTGAGTATATACAAGACTTATACCTACTTTAGATATCATCCTCGTCTCATCGGACCTTGAAATCGCTTATTATTCCTAAATTATACGGTTTGCAAGGTACAAGTTAAGATTAGAAAAAATAATTAAAAAATATAAATTAAACGGAAGACTTACGAGTCGAATAAGTAAGAAATATACGAAAATTTTTACAAAAATAGATTTTTTAAAGCGGCGTTTCTCAGGCTGTGGAGCGCGAGATAACAATAAGCGGGGAAAGCGAGCATATCAAAAAGAAACTATTATTAAAAAAATTTATTAATTTACCGAAAGGAAAGCAAAACAAAATACATTCTGACATAATAAACAATAAAATAAACATTTACACTGGTATAGAGTTCTAAGGTTTAAATCCTACTAAAGAAGTTACTTTTATTCGGATTTGAATACTAGATCGAGGATACCGATGTTCTTTAGCGGTCGGGTTTTAATTAACCACACATCTCAGGAACGATCGACCTGAGACTGTACAAGACTACATTTCATTTACATTCGTACATATTATCCTATGAAGTAATACCTTACGGTAGTTCCGGAAGCTAAACAGAAAATAAAATAAATATTTTAGCGATTGTTTAACTGTTCACTTTTATTAAAGAATTGGAGGATCGTATCTCACTTTCAAATGAAATAAATTTAAATGAAGTGCAGCAAAAATGTGTATATGTAATTTAATACGCGTACAAGGAAGTCATGTGATGTCCACGTCAGATGTTTTCAAATTTATATATAATATATATAGAGAGAGAGAGAGATAGAGCTTATGGCACTACAGATAACGTAAGGATTCCAACGCCGGGTCATTCATCTAAATCGCTTGAGCCTTGCTTTGGGAAGTCGTGTAAAACAACAAGTTAATAATAATTACACCGTCTAATCAATAGGGTGAAAAAAAAATAAATAAAAGAAAAGCAAAATGTTTGTAAGATGTAAATAAAATGACTTTTCATAATTTAATTTTTTTTCAGATCCCAAAATATTTTTATTCCCTTACATTTCTTTGCAGATGTGGTGAAATAATTTATTTTCAAAAGGTAAAAAAATAACATTTTTTAACCGATAATCTTCGTAATTTTCACGTAACGATTTTTTTTCAAATTTATTAAAAGACTATACAGTGAAACTTGAGAGAAATTAAATGAATACTCATCCGATCGTCTTGTACTCATAACAGAAAATCTTTAGGACTGAAAAATTAAGAAATACTCAAATAACAATAAAAACATAGTCTTTCTATTAAAGAACGTAACAGAAAGATTTGTTACCGATCAGGTTCAGTGTTTTGGAGATCGTTCAAGTTTTATAATTCAATTAATTTTCAAAATTTTTAATAAATTAGAAAAAATCAAATTATTTACTTTTACAACACACTTCAGTCGCATTTATGACCGGACGTAAAACAACCTGTTTTAAACGACTGATTATTATCTATTGGTTTAAAATAATCATTCTTACGAAAGTATTTGGGTTACGATTTTATTTCGGTATTATTTAAATAACACGTTGTATATTTAACGGACAACATAGTCTATAATTTTATAATTTGTTGCAAATAATCGCGTACAGTTTCTCATGTACGCCTATGGTTTGTATTTCATAACGAAAATAAAGTTAAAAAGATCGATTTGTAAATGGAAGTTTGTTTAACGATAAATGAAGCGATCTTAACCCATCTAGAAGAAGAAACGTCACGCTTATAATATTATAATGTTACACATAATATCTATGTTAACGGCAAACGTACCGCCGATATCTTTGAACATATGTTCAAGTAGTGTCTCGTTTCTCTGACAATGATTGTTATCACTACTGTTACGCTAGAATAATGATACAAACAGTATTATAGCTAATCGTGCAGCACGCGAATCGCATTTAAGATATGAAAAAAAAGAAGTTACTCATTCATCGGTTTGTTCAATAAACTACGGGGAATTTTCGTGGAGAGTATTACAATCTCAATATTTTTGTTTATTTATTTATCTAGATTAACACTATATATATTAATTTAGATACATTAAATGAAACAAAACAGAATGATTTTTTATTTTAAGATTCAAGATTATCAAAATAAAAATTTTACAAAGATTATAAAAAGGAAAAATAAAAATAGGTAAATTTGTTTACCTATTTAGAATTTACCGATTACAAATTTGTAAATTTACAATTTACAGTAGAGTGAAAATAGGCACAAATATTTTTTTCACTAATCAAATCCTTTTTTATTCGTGAAGTTAACCTCTAATAATACGACACCAATAAATATAAATAAACAGCACGAAGCAAACTACTTCTTAAGGGTAAAATTATTTTTTAACTTCGACGATTTAAGGATGTCGATTTAATTACTTGCAGTTATTTCAAGTAATAATTTCCAGTGTACTACTCGTTTCGATTTACTCTCTGCGGTTATACTACAGGTTTAACGACGTAACCGTAAGGATGAGATCCGGAGAATCTTTTCAAACTCCAGAAGACCAAATATAGGATTTTTTTAGATACTTCATTCTTTCACGTTTTACTCTACTTTTGTAAACTCAAAAATCTGTCTTTGGAACCGTACGATATCGTTTATTTCTTAATACTATAAGATACATAATTTTCCGTTAGTTTTTACTTATTCTTTGGTTATGATATTTACAGAAAAAATTTAAAAAAGATGAAGAATAAGAAGAAGCATGCGGAGATTTAGTGTAAGTAGGTTCTCGATAGTCACCGGTCATGAAAGACCAGCGTTCCTGGAAACGGTGCTTAAGACATCGCTAATGTAAAATTATTATTTTTGGCATTAATAAATTTTCAATAGTCGATTACGGTTGACCATTTCATTCTGCGCATAATTTTATTCTATAATTTAATTTATTTGTGAGCTCGATCGATTAAAATCATTATAAAATAGAAATAGTTTACTTTTCACAGAAATATTACTTATAGCAAAATATTATATTACGTGAATATTACTATACGTCTCAAAATATTACTCTAATTATGTAAGCTTTGGAGATAAATAAAATTCTTTTACGAAAACTTAATCGTATGAAATCGAATCGACCGGCTTTATCTATTTTACATTACTTTAAATCATACGATAGCTTAAATCTCTTACATTTGTAAATCAAGAATTTCAAACTAAAATCATTATATATTACTGTAAATAAAATAAAAGGAAACGGTTCGTTTATAAGGGTTATTATTAAGTTCTTGTTTTTAACATCGATTATCAAAAAAATGTAAAATCGGAAGAAATTACGACAAGCTAATAAATAAGCTTCACAAATTCATCTCAATAATACACGGTACTAAGCAGTACTATAAAATAATCCTACACGGTTACAATGCCGGCAAGAAAAGAAAAAACTTCATTTTTTCCCCGATTATTTCATTAGAACTTAGAATTATGTGAAAAGTATTGTAGCCTACTTACGTTCACGTTACGAGTATAAAGATCGTTAAAACGGTGAAAATAACACAAGCTTCTTATGATTTTCAATGATTATACATCAAAAGATATAATTATTAAAATACATTAGTATCGTACAATCGAAAAACATATTATCAGCGACATCAGAGGTCGGGATTCTCGTCTCCAAACCGGCTATCTACGCTGTCGTTCGAAACTAAACGTGAAAAGAAACTCGATCGATCTATTCTCGTAGAAATTACTGCGATAAACCGCAACGTAGTAATTACGCAAACGAAACGGCAAACGCAAAATAAATGACACAGACGACCTTAATACGCAAATAATTGCAGCTCTATCGTTCCTGTAGTTATCTTGAATTCACGCTATTAAAATTCAGTTTAAAGAAATATGTATAGCTTATACCGTGAACTCTAATTATTTACAGAGCTACACATTTTTATATGAACAAATCTAAAAAAAACTTTACGTTTTATTTTTTATATCGCTTAATGAAATTAAATTTTTTTTTAACGAGCTAAATCCAAATTTACGTAACGAATACAATAAAATTTGTATATCGTATTAAGTAGCTGCTTCCGCAAAGGCTATATGAAACACGATAACTTTTTTTTTTCATATACGATTGCATATAAACCCGTTAGTCTTACGGTGTCTTGCTTTAGGAAACGTCTTCTGACGTTTTAACAAAGAACGCTTCCGATTCAAACCGTTAGAAGTATTTCGAAAGCCCAGTGATTAATCGGCTAAAAAATACGTTTTAGATACCGTTTAATTGTTGTCCGGTAATATTTCGTTCTTAAGTATGAATGTTATTTTCTTGGTTATATCTATTAAAAATGAAGGAGATGCTAGTAAACCGTAATACCTCGGTCGACCGATTTATACGCTTAAAGTGTGCGCTAACGACCTATTGAGAAATCGAATACAAATAGGCGGTTCCGGAAAAACTATGGAAATCGATAATAATCCATTTTTACAGCGTAAGAACGACGTCGGTCGTGTACTATCGCAAGAACGGGTATTTGGAAACGCGTTTCGTCAAACAAGAAAATTTTGTTTAGTCGCTATCGAGAGCCGAACAGGTACAGTCGTTACCCGTTATCGATGAATGTATTCTTCCGCGGACGATAATTATATTTGACGAACGAAAAACATAAAACTCCATTCGTAAACGCGATTACGCCCGTAGAACTGTCGTACATAAATAACTTTGTAGACCCCGACACCTTACAAGTGTCTGCTTGTTATCTTACAAGACTGCAATAATTTAGCTATTTTAAACAAATATTCCGGAATAAATATAAAATTATACGTCTGTTATCCAATATGCAACTTCATTCAACGTTATGGACAAAGAGAAGCGGTCATAACACTGATGAATTAAATAAAAGGTGAGAAATTCGTTATATTTATTTGATAGATTGTTCTGTGTAAAGTACTTGTAATGAAACGGATTAAAAAATTTACCCGTCGAATATTTAAACGGGATAAATAAAAAGCGAATGCGTTCATCGTTTATCACTTAAGGCCAGTAGAAAAGAAAGATTATTGGTTAAGTAGGCCGACTACCGAAAATTGTTATGCCTAATAAATTTAATATTTTGTTATAAGAAAAAATCTTCTTTATTTTCGTTGTTAATAACGTATAAAATAAAATTAACAATAGTTTCAGCTATTTTTAACTCTGAAACCGTAACTAGCGTGTATTTTTATATTACCACACATATATACGTATATTTGTAACCTAACAGTATATTTATAAAATGTTAATTTCTAAGAGAAGAGTAATGCTAATTACTCAAAACGTATGTTTTGAGTACTTTACTTTTGTCATTTTAGATTTATATTAACCTAAAAAACGTTTTTTATATAAACAAATTTCTATATTTATTTTTTTTACGTTATACACAATTATTTTATTCTTATATGCAGAATTGATAATAAACAAATTTTATTATTTTTTTATTATAGATAATATTTATCTGCGGATTTTCTTTCATGAATGTATAATTTATAAGACCGAATCGTTTAAACCGTCCTAACTTTCATTTTACTTTTTTTTATAATTTTTAAATATATAGATATATTAACGAATAATTTATTTATTTTTTTTTGTTTTCTTATCACCTTTAATAGATCCATTTCGGAAAATTTTAGACGTGTAGGTTACGTATTGTTTATAGAAACAAAACAACTTTGAATAGTACGGTTTGCGTGTTCTAAGGTTCAAATCCGAGTTACTTTTATACGGATTTTAAAACTAGATCGCGGATACCGGTGTTCTTTGGCGGTCGGGTTTTCAATTAACCACACATCTCAGGAACGATCGATCCGAGACCTGTGCAAGTCTACACTTCATTTACATTCATACACATCATCGTCTGAAGTAATATCTTACGGTAGTTCCGGAGGCTAAACAGAAAAAAAAAGGGTTTGTGTTGTTTGTATATATATATATTTATAGATAGTTAATTAAGAATTTTTCGTAAAAATATTTACGGAATATCTTTATTTTAAATAATTACTATACATAATATTACTAATTTGCGATCTAACATGAAAATTAACGGAATAAATTTCCGAGCAAAATCAATACTTGCAAATATTTTTAGTCGTATACAATACAAAGCATATCATAAATAACCTTACCGTTTGTAAGTTTCCTATCAGGTATAGTCGCGCGCGCGCACGTTTGTGTGTGTGTGTGCATGAGAAAGAAGTTAAGTATAAAGGAACAGTATACAGGTCAGGTAGGGATGTTATAGGCGTGATAGAAACCACACCAGGTGTCTGTATCTAGATACCTAACATCTCTCTGATCATGTGAGGTAGTAGCAAACGCAACGGTTACACTTCCTTCAATTCATATCATCGACCGGTTGAAATATTATTACTATTATTCTTATTATTATTATTATTGTACTTGTTATCGGTTTGTTATTATTATTATTATTATTACTATTATAACTACCGATATTATTTTTATTGTTACCGAGAGCGTATTAAGATAGAGCAAGTGGACGAAAGAACATATTGCGGTCGCATCGGAATCCGAATAAAATCGTTACTCGTAAGGAAGGCTAAGTACGAGTAAGAGGAGATTGATGTAGTCAGCGATGGATTAAATGTTAAATTAATTATGGACAAAGGTGAACTCTCGGCAGCAATAAAATAATGAGGACTGGAGAGGGCGGGGACAAATAGCGTGCCATAAGTCATAAAGGGTAGAAAGAAAAAAAAAATAGATAATAATAATAATATTAATAATAAGTGAAAGAGATGGAGAAAGAAGAAACTAGAGGCATTATCATTAGCGGAGAGTTGGCAACACCGTACAGGCAGCGGCCAATTACACTCGCTACTCCTGGCATGCTAGCCAGCAGGCTGTTAGTACGAACGATCGGCGTTATAGTGTTTTGGCAGTACGCTGTGTGGCGGCTTCCAGCGTCTCCTGCCGCTTCCTAACTAGGCCTACCTGCTGCTGCCTATCCTTCCTAGAATGCACTTAAGCTTCTGCTTCTTCTACCTTTTCGGTCGCCGTCTTTGAATTCTGCACGAATTAAAAACGGTTATCGAAAAATAATACGTTCCATTAGTATTAATATTACCGCGCAAGTATTAAACCTGAATTAGCATCGAGGTTTAACATTAATTACGAACAGAAGAACTTCTTTTACCGATATAAAAATAAAAACGATAAATAAAAAAAGTAACGATCTTACTAAAGAAAATAAGGAAATTATCTCTCGCCTACCTTACGTTTATTTGACAAAATAAAAAAGATCGCCAAATTATTTTACATAAAACCGCTCGTATAATTCGCATAATTTTTTTTATCGAATCTATACGTTATTATCGTCTAGTTAATTTAACATATTATTATCTAAAAATCTATTTTTAAATAAAGATAATAAAGGAATCGACCGCTACGTAGTAATACTAATTTAACTGTACGACGTGTTAGGATAAGAAAGACGCGTACACAAAGAAGTGTAAAATTCGACGACTACTTAATAGTATGGAATTGTGACTTAAAATTTACGTTTAAGTAGAAAATCTTAATTTAGCCGGTGTTGAAAAATATTTTAATAATAGTTTTTTAATAAACGAACATCTTGATCCCGAGGGGAAGACACCCACCGTGCGGGTTCTTAGAATAAAACGTTACAGAAGGTCTCTTTTAACTCTAATTGCATCGTAATCGCTTTATTACTGGGAATTATTACATGAATATTTACCACAGTCATATAAGTGATTTTGTGTGCGAGTGTATATACATATATATTATAAACATTACATTTTTAACGGAAAAGTTATTTTATACATATATGAACGTTTAACGTGATTCTTAAATTTTTTTATCGAGTGTCTACAATTTCTGATACGATAAATTTATTTATCGTAAAACACTGTTAAACATCTTCAATTTTCGTTTGAGTAATGCAAAATGAAACTATTTTGATCTGATTGTTTAATTCAAAAGCAATTTAATTAAAACGTGATGGTTCCGCATTAGATACTTATTTATAAGATGTACAAAATACTCCGTGTTCCATTAAATAGAAATTTATAAAGTAAATTAAGAATAATACAACGGAGAACAAGAACGAAGTCGTTTAAGTTGTTTAAAACAAAAGAACAATTTAAATTCCTAAAGATGTAATAAGAACAAAACTTTCGTTCCAAACGGTGTAATAATTTTACATTTACAAATATAATGAAGAAGTTAACGTTTTACTCCGCTATTTACACATTTAAACGCGAGAAAAATCTAATAAAATAATTTTAATATTTAATTGTCTACATGTAGATAATTAAAAAATGAAAATAATACGTAACGATAAAAATAAGAAAGAGAAAAATTACTCTAACAAAAAACATAACGCTTAAAGAAATATAAGACAAGTGTATAATCGGGAGATAACGAAAGAAAATGTAAATGTTATATATATATATAAATGTAATAAAAAAGTTAAAATAATGGAACAGAGAAAAACAGCTGGAATGAAACATTCAGATTATAGTCTCTTCTTAAACTAAAATGTGTACCAACAATAAAAGTAGTGATAATAATACCTTTTTTTTTTATTTTTCTGTGAATTTTAAAATTATTCTTTGTAAGATATTTTCTCTACCAGTCACACTCTCACACTCTCAATCCCTCTCTTTAACCCGCTCTCTCACACACACGCACACACACGCGCGCGCGCTCACATATATAAGTAAATGTTTTACCGACGTTAACAAAAAAGGAATGTCTTACAGTCAGATGGCGAAATTCAATGAAAAATTTACGAACACCAGTTTACGGTTTACGATCAGTAACTAACGGTTAAATATATATTGTATAAGATATATATATATCCGTATAGAAAGATCTTTACCTGAAAGAATTAATAAAAGAATCAAAACGTAGGTAATGTTCTTATTGGCTTTTAAAAAGGTTCTTTTACATTGTCCTTCTACAAAGTTAATCACATCACTCGTCTGAAACAATACTTTCTGATAGAAAAAATAGGTACCGAATGTTTAAAATAAATGTAACGAAAAAATTGTGTAATTCATTAATATGCGCTTAAATTAATCGCGTAGCAGTTAATTTACGCTTAACAGATAACAACTTTTTCCTTTCTATTTAAAAACAGAGGTACGAAATATTAATTCTGAAATTAAAATAATTAAATTATTAAACATTTATTATGCTTAAGTATAGTACCATCTTAAGTCTAATTTTATATCTTGTGACTCCTTAAAAAATTCCATAACGAATACAAAAGCCGGATTTCTGTTTGGTATCTTTAAATGTGAATCATACCGACCGATATTAACTTCACCTATAAAGGAAGAATTGTCGATGAAGAAAAAAGGAAAAGTTTAATACACTAATCTTCCATCTGCTATTCGACCGACCTATTCCGCATTCAGATAATTTACCGGTTCTTCACCCCAAAATTATGAGTTTGAAGTAGAAAATGAAGACAGTACGGAAGAAGAAAAGCCAAACAAGTCTTTCACATCCCAAGACTGATTTTGACGAAAAAGATGATAAACCGCGCAAACTGAGTCAAGCGGAATTGAGTGATGTCATTCGAGACCTTGATTTGTCGAAGGAGAAGGCAAAACGCCTAGGGTCAAGCAACGTTGTAATTCTTCAACGTGATGTCAGGGTCTCACAAAACAGACATCGTCATAGGAATCCGCTTTCTTTTTTTTTAGAAGAAAAACAATTTTGTTTGCTGCGACGTTAATGGCTTGATGAAATATCTGAATTTGAACCGTGATCCAACTGATTGGAGGCTATTCATAGAATCCTCCAAACTTATGTTTGAAAGCCGTATCGCTTCACAACGGCAACCGTCTTCCTTCTATTCCTGTTGGTCATGCGGTTTACACGAAGGAATCACTTCTCGGCCTCTCGGCTGAGATCAAACTGTAGTTCGCATGAAGAAGACTTATGAAAGCGTGGAATTCCTCCTAGACTCGATCAAATATACTTAACGCAAGGGAAAAATCTGTGGCGATATAAACGTCATCGCCGTACTCTCAGGAATGCATCTGGGGTACACTAAATACTGCTGCTTTTTATGAAGGCAGGACAGGAGGGATAGGAAATTGCATTATATTCAAACAGATTGGCTTGCAAGAAATCTTAATCCTAGCGAGAAAAATGTCGTTGTCAACCCTCTCGTGGACCCAAAAGATGTTCTTCTTCCACCCCTTCATATAAAGCCGGGTTTGATGAAGGATTTTGTCAAAAGTATGAACAGAGAAGGCCAGGCCTTTAAGTACTTAAGAGACAAATTTCCTACATTAAGTGATGCAAAAGTTAAGGAAGGTATTTTGGTTGGGTCACAAACATTAAAAAAAAAAATTTTGGGTTATGTATTTAGAAAATTAGTAATGTAAGTTATCCATATATTTATAAATATACAATCTTCGTTAAAAACTTTGGGGTGGGGGGGATTGAGTCCCTGTAAACATCTTAAGACTGGCAAAAATAGGGGTGATATGCGATTATAAGAACTCAACAAGGAGTTTTCTTTACCACTGTAATATCAATTCTCCAACTTTCTAACTACTCGCGGCGCCCCTGTAAAGCCGAGCAACTCAGCGGAAGGTTGAGTACCCGACCTCAGCGGGATACCGAGTCCGTGAGTAAACAGGATCTGGAGGTCAGCTGAAGGCAACGGGAAACCACCACTGATAATTTTTCCTTGGTAACACCGTGGCTTTGGTCAGCTCGTAATTTTCCGGAGCTTCAATTCCACGTTTGGATTTCCGGAGGGGACAGGATTAAAACAAGCCGAAATATCTTCACAGAAAAAAACAACATCCTTATGCAGCAATAAAAAAGATGGAACATGGAACAGCAGGAATGGTCTGCTGCAGTCGGGGCTGTAGAATGACGTGGTAGTAGCTTCCCTAAAGATTTAAACAGCTGTTCGTGGGTTACGAATCGGTCAGTAACAGGATAATTTCCATCAGAATAAATTACTCCCCGTGTATACTTAACATCGTACAAATTTATTACCCTACTGTGGCAGCATCAGAGGAGGAGACGGGCCGATGTGATGTGTGATGAGGATGATACGTACGACGTATAAATGAGTTATAATTTTGTACAGCCTCAGCCGGCCGTTCCTGAGACGTGTGATTAATTGAACCGTAACCGCCAAATTACTCCGATGGATATCGGGATATTAGTTTATATTCAAATTCGTGTAAAAGCAACTAAACGTTTAATAGGATTTGAACCTAAGATCCTTCGACTTCGAAAATCGTTAAACAACCGATTTACGACGACGAGCTACCCCCAAAACCAGCCCGGTGAGCTGTATATAAGTAAGTACGCATAATAATTCCTGAAATAACTTGTTTATTATAAGCTTTTAGTGATTTATTTTTTAGTCGTTATCTTAATATCTTTCATACGGTTTAATTTTCTTTTTTAAATTTTATTGCGATGATTTACCGTAGAAAAAACAAGAGAAATAGGAAAAGCAGAAAGAAAAAAATTGTTTCAAACGGCCTTATATTAATGAAAAATTCTGAAAATTAAAGAGATTAATAAAATTCAAAATAAATGAAAAAATCATAAGGAAACTTAACCGAAAAACATCTTATTAAGATATCAAATTTAATTAATTTTATAATGGCGAGTAAGGTTTAAAAGTAAAACGGTAGAAAAAAATTTACATCGGAAGATATAAAACTATTGTGGATAGTAAGTATGTTAATATGAAAGAGCACAGAGCAAAATGGATCGACTTATACCACAAATCGGTCAAAAATTACAAATAAATTCACTTTAACGAAACAATTTTTATATTTCAATTTAAAAAATAATAAAATCATAATATGACTTTATATACCGGAATAAATTATCAGAAGTATTAAGACCTTCATATATGTTAACCTAATTTCCTAAATTGGTTTGAAATAATACTACATAATTAGTTATATAACGATGACATGTAAAAAAAAAAAAAAAAAAAACGGAATAGAAATTTATTAAGTTCTTTACGAGACGTTGATTTTATTTGTTATAAAGTATCAGGATTTTTTTAATAATAATAATAATATATATATATATATATATAGACTACAATAATAGTAATACTAATTGACAAAGAGAAAAACAACTAAAAAATATTTCGTTGAAGAAAAAGAAAGCTCTTAAAATAACTATAAAAACATATATAAACAGTAAAATTAACTTAATTTTATCGATCAAATTTTATAACTCTCATAAAAACAATCTCTTAAGCAAATATAAAAGATATTTCTCCTAAGAACGTGTAAGCCCAAAATTATCCAACGCATCAATTACGACATGACAAACAGCTTTTCAATAATAACAACTAACAATATTAGTGACATGTATGTATTGACGAAATATGGCGTATTAGAAAAAAAAAGTGATTTTAAAAATGTCAGCTTATCTTTTACAATTATTTCTGGATAAATAAACAAAAAGATTTTTAAAACATGCTTTGCTTAAAAAATAAATAAATAACAATATCAAACAAAACAAAAACAATTCGTACAAAAAATTAAAAATATAGTTTTGTTTTCAAGAGAATTCATCATTATCGTACGGTTTCTGCCTGTTGGCATTTTTTTAAAGTAATTTTCTTGAAATTAATTCCTTAAGTAATTTTTTAGAAATTAATTGTTTTTAGTAATTTTCTTGAGAACAAAATTATTTGTTGCTTTTCAGGACGAATTGTTTTGTTTGCTTTTTCGAATAAAAGCACGTTTTAAAAAATTAACATTTTTGTTCTGCTGTTTAGTAATAATTAAATGACATTAATAAATTTTACATTAGTGTCAACCAAAGTGCCGATCGAATTCACGCTGTTATGATGTTTCGGTAGCTCTCAGTTTATATGTATTAATATTAAAACACATGACAGAGTATTAAGAGCCCACGCCTAAACAAACGCACAAAACATTTCTATCGGAGTTATTAAAACACCTTTACGCCATCCTTTCATTAAAAATTTCTCAAAAATCACATAAAATATGAACATCTTTTTTTGTTCTATTGCCTAGGTTTTCCCTTAGGCCATCCATTTTTGTGGTCCTCTTCTCCATCTTTCTAAAGGCCTCGATATCAAATTTCGCGGTATGTAAGGCCTCGGAGATGGAATCTACAGATCCCCGCCGGAAATACGGACGATCTCTGCTACCATCATCTGACGACTCCGGCTCCTGTAGCGCGGTGAGAAGTACATCGCAGTCCAGATTAGACCTCTAAAACACGAGGAGCGACCGAAGTTCTCGTTCTCTCGGCTAAAGGTCTCCGTGCTTTCGGAAGCTCCATTGTTGGTTCTTGAAAATCTTCCTTTTCCAGTATCTGTACTTCGAGTTTCGCAGGTCCCTTAATGGGAATTTCTTCCGGCTGTACTTTTCCAGTTTTTCAACCGCACACTGAGCGGTTGAAGACTTCGGCAGAGCAAGCTTACAGCACCAAGCACAACCGAGAAGAGAGATGAGCATTCCTCACTCCGCTTTCCGTTCGTTGTCGGCAAAACAAATCACGGTCATGCTCCCCGCCACCGCCGAAAAAACAGACGAGAAGTACAACCGCAACCAGGTCGGACACCTCCGAACCGCCAGTCCCGAATTCCACAAGGAAGCTCCTGATCAAGACCCTTTTCCCTTGGCCGATATAAGTAAAGGTACCGAATTACCATGTCGTTGTCCGCCCCGTGTAACGCAGATCTTATTGCACGGACGTGGGGTTGGATTTGTCCGGAGCAAATCCGTTAATTATTATTATAACTATTGTCATTTTTATTATTATTTATTCGTCTTATTTTATTTATGTTTTTACGCTAATAAATTATACAAACATCTTTAATCGTTAGTCTCTCAATATCCTGATCGAGCTGCGAACATGCGACAGTATATAAACTGAGAAAGTTAGTATTTATTTTTTATTTAGTTTTAATTCTTTAGCCGAAAAGAAAAAGAATATTTATAAGTAGTTTTATTCTATATTATAAGCTGAAAAATTAGTTTTCATTATTATAAATGATACCAGTTATAATTAAATCAGATGATTAGCGTACAAAGATTTTAGAAGGTAAATTATATTCTATATATAATTCAAGGGGAACATCTCGAGGAAGGGTGCTGAATCGATAAGATGTAGACTGCATTTCATTTACTTTCATACATATCATCCTCATTCATTCTCTGAAGCAATACCTTCGCGGTTCCGGAGGCTAAACAGAAAAAGAAGGTAAATTTACACTAGCTATAATAAAATCCGCTTCAACAGCCATCTCATCTACTCATACTGAATCGACTGCAAAATCAATCGGATCGATACCTACACCGTATCGATTTAGCTTCCTTTCTCAAGATGTTTCCCTTTCATTATATGTAGAATATAGAAATATATGAAATTAACAATGGAATGTTGTATTGTCAGGCGATTTACGCCGCTGTGTAAAATTACACCGTTGTATGACGTCGGGAAATGAGTTTAGTTAAGGTTGCGAGATTTGAGGACGCTATTAAACCATTGTAAATTAAAGAAAAGCAGTAGAAAGGAAATGAGACACCTAGATATACGATAAATTATTTAACAATGGAATTGAAATGACGTTAAAAAATATTCATTTTAATTATTTTTTATTCCAGTGGCTGTAGATAATAATGTATATTTTAACCAAAAAAATAGTAAATTAATTTGTTTGTTTTTCACTGTACATACGTTTCAGTATTTATTTTTCATGTAAAATAACTGAGGTTACGACTGGTGCTAATTATTATTGATATTTTCTTTTGAATTACCGACTATATTCCTACACATGATTCCAAGCCTTCTTCCTAAATAAGCTTGGCACAGGATGCTTATTATTCTTAGAAATGAGTATACGATTTTCATAAGCGATTTCTAACTTACGTCAAGTTGTCTATAATCATTAGATTATTATATCTAACATGCATACACGCTTACCTATAGCACATTTATCATAGATATACCGAGTAATAATAATAATAATAAAAAACAATTGTTACATTTTTATCATTCATGGCAAAAAAAAAAAATTGAAACGATTTTATTACATTAAATAACTTGCCTACATACTTTACTAAAAAACATTCCTGTCTAATGCAATTCTTGCGAACATTTTTTTTTTTTTAGTCGTCCAAGCGGAATTTTCTTGTAGATATATCCATATTTTAAACAAAAATGGATTTAAATTATTTTCTATGTGAAAAATTTAATAATAATTCCACAAATAAATATTACGAGTTGCAGAGGTTTGCGGTAATCTTTTTACGTCTTCATTTTTTTATTCGATTAGGCCTCTAGGAACTACGCACAAGTAAAGACAAACAAATTTTTTTTTCTTCCAGTATTCTTTCATTCTGCTACTCTGTTCTCGTTTTCTTTTTTAGTCTATTTTTTGCCTGGTCTTTTGACTTTCTCTGGGATTCTACCGTTTTTTATAAGTTTTCTAAATCGATCTCGGAGTCTTACGATACTGTGTTTTCGTTTAAGTTCAATTTTTTAATGTCTTTATCGACTTCCGAGATCCATGCGAGTTTAGTATTTGTCTTGCGTTAAATCTATCAAAGATTTGTTTTGTAAGTCTTTGTGGATAGATTCTGTACGAGCGGCCGTAAAATTTTAAACTTATTCTTATCCTGTTGTAGATTTTATCTACGTATCTGTAAATTTCGTTTTCGCTTTTGCGTTTGTGGATTCCGTTTTTCGTGTCACAAATGTTTCTTAGTATTCTTTTTTCCGCTTTAAAAATTTCTTTATCTGATAATGTTTGGAGGCATTCGGCTGCATATCGGGCTTCGGGTAAACGACTGTGTCGTAGCCTTTTCAGTTTAGCGTTATAAGGTAGCGATTTTTTATCGTAGATGTTTCTCGTTAACTTAAAGGCGATACTCATTTCCTTATTACTATTTTTATTATTCCTATTTCTTTTCTTTTATGAAGACCTTTATTTTTTCTTATTTTATTTCTTGCAAACTGCTTCGTTTCAAAATATATCGATATATTTTGAGTAATTAAAATAAAACATTTAAAATAGAAATTAAAAATAAGAAAAAGAGTAATTTTAAATTCTTTTTTAAATTTAATATTTTTGAAAGTTATCCCTGAATTATATCTTTAACATTATCCAGATTTAGAAAGTCTATATAAAATGTATATATATATATATAAATTATACACACTGTTCCTAATCGGTAATAGGAAAATATTTTACACGAAATCGAAATTACGAATCGATTATCTTACACATTTAACTATCGTATTATTTATTATTAAATTTAAAATAAATATTTTTACAAGTTTAACTCAACGTATTTAATCTTATTTACTGCGTTCATAACTCACTATACAACCGATACTGCTGTATTAAACAAGCTATTACAGCGAAATCGATTCATATCTGTTTATCTTAATCGCATTACTTAGAAATAATTAAAGACTATTTTTATTATTGATTATTATTATTATCTAATAATAATATTACACAAATAATAAATTGTTTATTTATAAAATTGCTGGTATTTTAAATAATCCATTTCCGATATTAAATCATAATTTTTTGTGGAACCCACTTGTTGAAGAAAATTACAAGATTCAGTTCGTTGTACAACATAAAAATAAGAAACGGTCAGAAATATAGATTAATAATATTATAATACGATGAGACGTCTTAAAATAAAAAATTAATAAATAAATAACAGAACCGACTCATCGAATGAATTTTTTGCTTTGTACGTCTCGATTTTATTTTATCGTATAAATTAATAACCGGGGTATATCGAGTAGCCAAATAAGGGTTTACCTAATCCTGACGCTGTTACTAGAGTAGAATGCTAATAGTACGCGTACAATCAGTAGCTTCTGCCTTAAGGGCTTGCCTTACCGGTCGACCACCCCCTACGGTCACGTGGGTGGAACGGCGATTCGACTCGATAGTCGATTCTTATTCCGCTCGACTCGATTCCCGATCGTAAAAATCATGATTATATTAATCGGGAATCGCGCTGAATCCCTAAGCGGTCTACTTTATAAATTATTCAATTAATTTTTATCTGTATAAAAATAAAATAATAATAGATCGATAAATTTTTACACATTCCAATGATATGAATTCCTTATTTCTTTTAATAGACATATAGACAACAGTTTGGACATAAATTATTACATAATTACTAGCTCGGTAAAAAATTGTAATTAATATTCAACGTTAATAAAAGCCAATATTTAAAAAAAACCGTTCTATTAATCCGACACACACACACACACAAATTAAATCAAAACTCGAGGTATAAAAACATCTTCGTAGCAATTTAATCCACTAAATATGTTAATTAATAAATTAATTAAAAATATAAGAATACCTCCATTTTATAGATCTCAACACAGTATATGGACCTCGATATAAACAAACATCCTTTACTTTATAAATGAAACAAGATAAAAATTGAAGTATAAAAGAGTGCGGTCAATAAACAATAAAAATAAACGATAAGTCAGTATTATAATAATTTCTAGATTTAAAATCAAAACTGTCGGTCGGCAATAATCTATAATTATTTACTCTCATCCGTGTTGAATGTTTAGGTACATTTTTTTCCTTTATGAGGGGAAATTTTTTAATTTATAGATATGCGCATTATACGGGCTTCTTTTAACACTACTGAATATCTTTCCCGAATTTAAAGTTTTATTATTTATTTAATCCTTCAAATATAGAAAGAAGTCATTAACTTTACTCCATTCCAGAAAATACTATTTTTTTGCAAAACAAATATACTACAATAATTACCGGTTAGAATTACGTTTTACGTGAGGATTAGTTACATTGTACGACCAAACCCTACGGTAAATACAACGGATATGTCTAAGGCTATGCGGAATATACAGTATACGTCTATATTATGGTGATATTAGAGAGCCGATATACGACAAAATATTCTACTCGCAGAAAAATATAAAGCAAGAAAAGTTTAAATTTTACAGTTTTTCCGAAATAAAATTGTATTATCCTTAAATATAGTTGAACAGGATTCGAACCTTAAAACTCTCGACTTCGAAAATCAGTTGATTTTGTGACGACCGACTTAACCGCTTAACTAAACCGGCGGGTTTTAACATAGCTATATGTTGGCTCTTAATAGCTAGCTACAAAGTAACGGAAGACACACCGATAATGAGACGAGGAAAATAAGTAAAAGGATAGTTATTATGAGCTTGATAGGGAACGTTTTTAGACTTTTGTTTTGCAAACGTCTAACGGATATAAGTTACATCAAAAGTATCGATTATGAATTTATTTTTTGTTTATAATGAAGTTACGTAGGTTAAGAAGAAAAATTATTAAGGAATAAAACCCTAAAGCTACTGTTATTATGAAGCGAATTATTAAGCTTAAAACTTATCGGTGAAGATACACAACGCTACTACTACATATGTGTAAATCGATTAACTTTAACCGTAAAATTATTATTAAAGAATCATCACGAAGAACGTCTACATTCCGTATACGAAGATTACATTTATAATAAATATGAATATCAAATAAACAAGGTCCCCTATTAAACGGATGTACATAGACCGGCAAAGATCTTTTGAATTCTCCTAACAGTGCGCATACCATGGGAACCTACAAAGAAGCATCGATTAAAAGGATACATTTTAATACAATTTTTTCAAGATTAAAATTAGATAGTAAAAAGCTTTATATAGTGTCAACTTCCTCTTAAAAATGGATTTATTTTCTTTTTTTTTTGAGAAATTGTATTTAAACACCTCTTCAACAGAAAAAACAAGTCTATTTAAATGTAGTAGAAATAACAAAGATGGACCTCTGAATGTGAAAATAGGAGAAGAAAAGATTATGGAGGTAGAAGAATTTTGTTATTTGGGAAGTAAAATTACTAAAGATGGACGAAGCAGGAACGATATAAAATGCCGAATAGCACAAGCTAAACGAGCCTTCAGTAAGAAATATAATTTGTTTACATCAAAAATTAATTTAAATGTCAGGAAAAGATTTTTGAAAGTGTATGTTTGGAGTGTCGCTTTATATGGAAGTGAAACTTGGACGATCGGAGTATCTGAGAAGAAAAGATTAGAAGCTTTTGAAATGCGGTGCTATAGGAGAATGTTAAAAATCAGACGGGCGGATAAAGGGACAAATGAAGAGGTATTGCGGCAAATTGATGAAGAAAGTAGCATTTGGAAAAATATAGTTAAAAGAAGAGACAGACTTATAGGCCATATACTAAGGCATCCTGGAATAGTCGCTTTAATATCGGAAGGACAGGTAGAAGGGAAAAATTGTGTAGGCAGGCCACGTTTGGAGTATGTAAAGCAAATTGTTGGGGATGTAGGATGTAGAGGGTATACTGAAATGAAACGACTAGCACTAGATAGGGAATCTTGGAGAGCTGCATCAAACCAGTCAAATGACTGAAGACAAAAAAAAAATTTTAATTCTAGGAGGTTTTAATTTAATTATTTTCAGAATGATCGACTTTTGTGTTCGTTTAATTTAGCTTAAATTTACTTTTACATTTAAAATTCTTCACGATTAATATAAATTCGACAATTTTTATCGACTATTATCAAATATTATGAATCTTTGAGTTTAAGCATCGGTTAAAAAATAAGTAAAACTCGCGATATCTCGTTTTGTTTTTAACTGTTTGTTACTTTGTGTAACGTGTGAAATTAGAATATATATTTATCAAAGACCGCATTCTACTTAATAAAACAAATATAAGCTTGTAACCATTTTCAATTTATATTATTTATAACATTATCTAGTCGATATCGGTCCGGTACAATTTCAACACGAATTCTTTTTCGTACTTCTGCAATTAGTCTAATACATATAATATACATAAAAACAGTTGATTATTAAAATAGAAAAAAATATACAAATTATATCTAACCTGCAAGTTAAAAAATACATAAAAATAAATAGTTAAAAGTTATTTAATGAAGATTTATGTAACAGCCGCTATACAAGTGGCGCCGTCTCTTATTTTATAATGACGTGATCGAATTTATGACATCATTAAGAGGTGCAAATGAAGTCATAACCGGTGCGGAACAGGAAGAAACTGAGGAAGTAAGCCGAAAATAATCAAAACGAGCCCTAATCTAATTCTAGTTTTATTTAGGTTATTTATTTTTCTCGTCGTTATTTTACGCTTAAAAAGATTTTAATAACTTTTATTTAATCTGAACAGTAAATCATATTCTTTTTTAATTTTTCAGGTTACGTAGCCTAATAATGTTAACCGATGCACACGATTACTAAAATTAATATCGATTTAAAATTAAAATCATTAGTTATTAAACAAAAAATAGGCGTAAAAGTTTCGGCAATATCATCTAAAGAATTAAAAATCAGCGTATTGATGCACGATACAAAATAATTTATATTTCCAAGTATTCAGCCGATATAGACCGTTCAATATAATAAAATAAATTCTTTTTTTTTTTTTTGTAAAATCCTTTATATTTGTAACACAGTTCACAAAGAAATCGATAGTCGCATCGAGAAATAATAAATAAATTATATATAGGAGAGGTTATCTCTAAAGTAAAGTCCGTTTCATTGTACAAAAAAAAAAAACACTGAAAATTTTATAAATATGTTTTATTTCTCTTAAACTACATACCTTATACTATTTCCCCATATAATCGCCGCATGAATTAAGTCATTTATCGTAGCGATAAACCAGCTTCAATATATTCTCGTCGTACTCTTCTGCCGCCAGGCCATTTAGCTAGTGATTAACAGCATTTTTACTATATGGCGGGTGATCGTAAATTGCCCACCCAAATGTTCTCAGTAAATCACGTGTCGGACCCGCAACATGTGGACGTCCATTATCGTGCAGCAGGACGACGCTGTCGGTCAGCCGGCTACGTCGCCGATTTTGAATAGCGTGCCGTAACTTACGTAGTGTTTTTCAGTAGTCTTCTGCATTTATAGACGTTCCACGCTGCATGAAATCAATCTGCAGTATGCCAAACCGATCCCAAAAGACTTTGGCTATCGGTTTACGTACAAATGGCTGCGGCTTGACCTTTGCCGGTCTGGTTGGTGACTGAGGATGACGCCATTCACTTGACTGCCGTTTTTTCTCTGTCGTGTAATACGAATTCGATGTTTCTTCGCCGGTAACAATCAAATTAAGGATCTCATCACCTTTTTCTGTATAGCGTATCAAAAATTCCAATGCAGATTCCATTCGGATTTTTGGGACGTTCCGTTAAGACGTGCGGCACCCGACGTGCACAAACCTTTCTGAAGCCTAACCGGTCATGAACAATGCCACCGATAACAGCTCTTGAAACATCAGGAAAAAGAAGGGCCATGTCAGAAATCGTTGAGCGGCGATCTTTTTTGATTCATCATCGATGCGTTTCAACAAGTCCTCGGTGATTATCGAGGGCCTTCCCGAACGTTCTTCATCGTGCACATTAATTCCGTTATTTCTAAACCTTTCACACCATTTTCGGACGTTTCTTTCATTCACTACATTATCACCGTACACAACAACCAACTGCCTATGAATTTCAGCCGGCATAACGTTTTGATGATTTAAAATACGTATGACTCCACGTATTTCACAATCGGCGGGAATATCGATTTTCCTATTCGTTTTATAACGTAATAACTTACACTAATCAAAAATATTACAAGGTGACAACTTACAGGTAACAATACAGTGTGTACATTACTAGCGTGGCCATGAACGACACAGGTTCGCTAACCTTAAGGAGAGAAATTTCCCAGCGGTCGTTACTTTAAAGATATCCCTCGTATTTATATTTATTAGTAAATAAACTTCTTTGAATATCTCTGTAATCCGCTTTCTACGATCTTTTTTCTGTTTAGCCATCGGACCCACCGTCAGGATTACTTCAGAGGATGATATGTATGAGTGTAAATGAAGTGTAGTCTTGTACAGTCTCAGTTCGACCGTTTCTGAGATGTGTGTTTAATCGAAACCCGACCGCCAAAGAACACGATCTATTATTCAAATCCGTATAAAAGTAACTGCCTTTACTAGGATTTGAACCTTAGAAATTTCGACTTTGAAAATCAGCTGATTTGCGAAGACGAGTTCTACACTAGACCAAACCGGTGAATTGCATTGTACGATCTTTTTTTTCTTGTTTAACCTGCGGGACCACCGTTAGGTATTGTTTCAGAGGATTAGATGAATGATTGCGTATGTGATAATGCCGTGTCTCACCGGGATTCAAACCCGGGAACCCGGATGTGAAAAGCCGAGACGCTAACACTCGCACCACGGAGGCCGGCTACATTGTACGACCTGACATGATACAAAGTCACCCTTATAAACTACATAACCGTTCTCAAGTATAAGAATCACATTCCAGGCTTATTAATGACAAATATAGGAATGAAGTGGTTTCCCTATTCCTTCTTCGTTAAACCAAATAAACTGTTGAAGATATCGATACGCCATCGGATTAATAGAATTCGGTCTTAAAAGTAAAACCTGCATTCTGCTATACGATGAATAATATTATTAATAAAAGAATTCAAGTTTTTTTCACTGTTTCTTCAGACGTTGATTTGCAGGCATTACAGTTTTAAGATAAAACCGGGTTAGAGAGTAAACATCGACAAATTTACATACCGTTCGTAAAAAGGTGTATGTTTAACTCAGTAGTATGTATTATATTGAAGATACACTAAAATTTTACGGGATGCGTTTCTATAGTACTACTCTTAAAGTGTTTTATACTAAGGCTATCTAAGTAACACAAGCAAATGGAAAGAAGAGAGGAAATAAAGATAAAAAGAACTCTTGAAAGACGAAGAAGAAATTAAATAAATCTTTTTGAATTATCTTTTTGAAAAAATCAACGTTTCAATTAAAGAGGGAGCATAATTTGTATCTTCACACTATCTTTCCGGTTTTGCAATACGGTTTCGAAACGCATAAACCTCTTAAGGTACCGTACAAGATGAACCGAATTTGCTATTTTATAAGTAACGATGTACATTAAGCGATCTCTGTTGTAAAAAGAGCGATAGTTTCATTTGTACAGTAATATATTATCAAAATTTTGATGAGTTTATCGAAATTCGATATGCAGAAGTACAACAGGAAATTAACATTCTCTTCAATTTTCAAATCTAGCTTGATACAGGATACCGTTTAACGTTGCGAATACCTATGTTACTTTCGGGTTGAATTACGGCTAATGTCAGGATTCCTACGATCGTTTCAGTTACGGTACGAACTAAATTAGGAACAAAAAACAATTAAAAATGTAAAGCCATTTTTTTTATTAGTAGCATGGTATCCACTTTATATTCTGATATATATTTGCTCCAAATAAAGTAATAAAAAAAAATATATATATATATATTTACTTTTTTTAAGCGACTACAAGCTAACAGCCTCGATTACAGCTGCTAATGAAAAATGAATTTTTATAAAGTACGAAAAATTGCTCGATTGAAATTCGAACCTAGGTCTTTCCAAGCGAAAAGCAAAGACGTTCCCGCTCCGTTACGAAGGTCTAGTATAACAATAATAACAGCTAAGTTAATTTTTTTTTTAACCGTTTTAAAGAAAATCTTCTTTCAATTTATCAACGTCGATTAACTAGGTCAACATATCTACAACTAATAAAATAGAAAAATATTTCGCAGATTTCTTAAATAAATGCTCGATTTAATCACCGATTAATATAGAGCTATAAATAGCGATAATTTGTTAATCGGTAATTACAATCAAACGATCGCCATTAACATACATTAAAACAATATTATTTTTAGTAAATTGTAGGAAATAAACTGGAAAAATTAATTTTTCTCTTATTGATGTTTGACGTTTAATAAATTCATATAAAAATATGTGAAATAAGGTAGTATAAAATTAATACGGCAAAAAAATAATAAATTTTCGTCTCGGACCGATACAAAAATAATGTTGGTAGTAATATTGAGACGATTGCCCTGTGCCGGTCGAGCAGCGGCAAGATGTGAACACCGTCGCGTCGGCAGCCGAAGCAACGGTGAGTGCTAGAGAGCTCAGCGAGCCAGGAGCCCCCGGTCAACGTGGCACGATGTTGCCACATCTTGCAACTATCCGCGCTGCCGTACCGCGCGCTCCATACCTACTCCTCCGTCCTATTGCCACCCTCCAGTCCATTGCATTCTACAACTGATAAGCTCGCAGGATACGAAACGATCTGCCGCGCCGCCGACACTGCTCCGACTAACAGATCTGCGATCCGCTGGGCTACGCCGAATTATTTAGACTCTGCATGTATATATATATATATATATATATATATATATATATATACGCAGGGTCTAAATATATCGGTTGAAAAAGCAAACAAGAAGACAATTGGAAATCGAAACGAATTCATCGAATTACATTTGATATAATCTTCTATAAACGAAACCACAACGCTCGCGCATACACGCAAGTAAATATATAAAACGCAAGATACTATACGTATTCGTGGATAAACTGTAATCTACAAATCGTTACAAATTATTACATATCTATAAATTTATCAAGCAGAATTAATTCGACTAAGTTTAATACATATTAAAGATAAATCTGCATAATATTCAATAAATAAAAAGTATACGTTACATGCACTAAACATATTTTCATCTATACCTGCATCCTGGATCATTTTAATTCAATAAATTTTTATTTACCAGATTATCTATCTTAAATATAACCGATTAATAAATAATTAAAATTAAATTATAACTCACCGCTAATCTACTCTAATTCATGCGCATAATTATGTAGTCTAAATAAACATTAACCGTAACAATGTTGTACCTGAAACAAATGAAACGTAACATTAATTTGTTTTTATAATAATTTGTTTTTTTAAATTATAAATAATTAAATAAATGAGAGCGTACATAAATGGAGTAATTTTTTTTAACCTCTGGGACCACCGCTGGGTATCGCTTCAGAGGATGAGATGTATGGCAATTTTTGTAGCGTGTGAAAACGCCATGCCTGACCGGGATTCGAAACCGGGACCTCCGGATGAAAGGCGAGAAATGGAGTAAATTTAAATACCATCAATTTAAATGTACTATTTAAATAACGGAAAAGACAAACTAAATAAAATATTCTTTAACAAATAAGTTATAGGTTACACTTACGGTTTATAATCTGATCGGCTACTTCCAAACACCACATATTCCAGGGATAAGTGATGTTTTCTCTAAGAATCTTCAATCTGTTTGCGGATGGCTATTTAATTATCGGAAGGAAAATACATTTTTGCTGTTACATGTCGGTAATATTCTCTTCCTGTTACTGATATGTGAGAAAATTCCTAGAAGGAGCCGTAAAGTAATCACTTATACGGAATCATAACTAATTCATCGGAGAGTAATCCTCAACCGTTCCTTGTTCCTTACACTTGATCCTTTATCTACGCTATCGTTACTGCGGATATACGTCTGAATCGGCCGGTTCCTCTATAGTGAAGCGACTACACAGCTTCTACATTCTTAGGTTTATTTGGCGGAGGGCTGATTTAGAACCGTTTAGATTTTAGATTTTATTCTGATTTAGATTCTATTTTCATGCGGTAGTTCTTGCGTAGGACTTCATCCATGCCGTTCATTATCGATAAATAAAAAATAAAATCTAAAAACCAACATAAAAATTGCAGAACGTAGGCGTACATGTCACTGTGCGTACGGTTCACTGTGCATGTTTGGATGTGCGTACGAGTTCATTTATTTTTGTATTTCTTTAATGTTAATTTTATTTTTTGATCCGTAAATGAAAAATTTATCGCAATAATAAAACGAGTCCAATAAAATCTAAATTAATACGATTACATAAAACGATTTAAAAAAATAATAATATACATTTCTGTTCTTTTTTCATTCGTTCAAAAACAACATCATTTCTTGGCGTTATGTACCGCACTCGTAAATCTTTCAAGGGCGTCACAAGCACCCTGGACGTTAATACTAATATATCTCTTTCGATTAATATACTTAACCCCATTTAATTTGGGTTTTGTAATTTTTAAGCGGGTTCAGTTCTGAGCACCTATTACAACGAGTAAACGAAAATATCTTTGCCAGAGAACTTTCACTTCATTTACTTATGCTGCTGTTGCCGGAAAGCGGTCCATTAAGGAGATTTGTCGATTGTTCGATCCATTACATAACTTATAGTTTTACAAGCTGTAGATTTGTGTACGACAACATCATTGGAAATTCCTGACTGAAATCCTGGGTCGGCAACAAAACGTAGAGATATCTCCATTTGTTTACTTCGAGAAAGAGCTCCTCCACGTGTGACCGTCTCATTTAAGAATTTGGCGGCTAAGCAATCCGCACTATGAGACTCGAATCTTAACAAGTCTTTACAATTACGTGTTTCCTGGCCAGCGTACTCCTTTTGTTTCCTTTTGTAAACTCCGCCATGATTCGAATAAAACTAACAACTAGCTTGAAAACTAGCACGCCCCTGGCCTGACTTAAAAACCCCTTGGAAACTGCAGCTAGAATCCCATAAAGACCTACAAATTACTAAGGCTAGTCAGAAATATAAATTGCTTACATCAAAAATTAATTTAATCGTTAGGAAAACATTTTTGAAAGTTTGGAGCGTAGCTTTATACGGAAGTGAAACTTGGTCGATGAGGAGTACCTGAGACGATTAGAAAGCTTTTGAAATACGGTGCTATAGTCAGACGGGTGGATAAACTGACAAATAAAGAGGTGTTGTGGCAAATTGATGAAAAAAGAAGAATTTGAAAAATTGTAGTTAAAAGAAGAGACAGACTTATAGGCCACATTTTAAGGCATCCTGGAATAGTCGCTTTGATATTAAAGGGACAGGTAGAAGCGAAAAATTGTGCAGGCAGGCAACGTTTAGAATATGTAAAACAAATTGTTAGGGATGTAGAATGTAGGGATATACAAAAATGAAACGACTGGCATAGAGAAATTTGGAAAGCTGCATCAAACCAGTTAAATGACTGAAGACAAAAAAAAATGTTTTGATTTTTATTTAAAATATATAAATTTACGCTATAAAGACGGTGCCCGAACGAAAACAAATAGTGTTAATAAGACGTTTAAAGGAAAGAAAGCAAAAAAAAAAAAATAATAATAATGGCACACACACACACACACACACACACACTACTAATTAACAAACGTTATTTACACCTATCGAGAATGCGGTTGTCTAAGTTTTTCATATAGTTTTCTTTAAATTTCTCGTGAAGATACTCTATTACGCCAAATTATTAGATCGTTAAGTATTCGTTACTAAGCGGTGGTTGCGAAGAAAAAATTAAATAACTTGAAATCGTTCGAGTAAAAAATTTAATTTTTCTTTAAAAAAAAGTTTCGCTAAAATTATATAGAAAAAACTACTTGGGACCGCTAAAAGAACTTACTTTACAAAATAAAAAATCGTTTAAATCGGGTTATCGATGAAAAGGAAGGCTGAAATACAGAAAAAATAAATAAATGTTTATCGATCGAATCTCCGTTTTATTAACACTGTGCTTAATTAAGCCAGGGAATTTTTATCATCGTTAAACACGATATCGGTTGATTTCATGCACAGAAAAATATTGATTAGTATTGTAGGCTATATAATAAAATAATCAATTTTACAAATATGTGACAGAGGACGACGTAATTCAATTAAACTTAATTTTAAAATTTTACACTAGTTACAATTCCAAACAGCTTCTCAGACAAAATATCAAATACTTTTCGAACCCCAAACCATCATCAAAAATCATTTTAAAAGAAACGTAGGAAAAAACTACAAAAATTATGAACTTAAACAGTACAAAAAAAAAAAAATTAGTCACTATAAAAACGAATAATTATTCGTTTTATATTCAGAAATAAAACACTATGATTAATTTTTTTTGTATCATTTTTAATTAAATTAACGACAAAAGTGGTATGGAATATTTGCTGTAAGAAGGAGGTAGCTGTTGACAAAAGCAAATTCACACCGCTCGAGGAAATATTAAATATAATTCAGATTACCTTTATATCTTGTATAATTTAAATTAATTATTAATGATGCATTTAAATAAACAATATTTATCATAAAAAATAATATAATCATTTTAAATTAATGTAATTAAAAAGTAAAAGCGAATAAATATATGATATATATTTCATATTATTGAAAAAAAAAATTATTGATTATATATAATAATTAATATTTATTTAATAAATTAAATTAATTATTTAAAAAAATAAATATTACATATATTAATTAATTAACTGTTTACTTCAGCGTTCCAGAATTAATTTAATATATACAGTTGGCAAACAAACCTAGCAGCTCAGTCAAACGAACGACTACGTTTACTCGCTATTCATGAGTAATGAGTATTAATTAAGCAATTCATTAATTAAAACTCCTTTGTTTTAATAATAATAATCATAGTAATAACATATTACTTTTTTGTTATTCTGTATATCAGATTAACAAACACTAACTTTTTGTTTATTTTATTCGTTTATAGAAATTTCTTTTCTGATATTGTTTAAAAAATATTTGTTATTTTCTTTTAGAAGTAAATAAAACAAATGCGCAGACCTTTTTTTTAAGAAATACCCAAGAATTAACTAACTATTCGAGTCTTTTAAAATTATGATTTTTGAAGTCGGTGCACCAAACTAAAATCTTTCAACAACTTACTAACCAGTAATTCTACTCGATCTTCAAATTTGAAACTGAAATAAGATTTTGATTACGGATATTATTCTGTATTTTAAATTATTATTTTTGAAATCGGTTAAATTTTTTTTATCGATAAAATTTATTTAATTTGTATTTAAAATACGATTAAATTATGAAGACCGCTACTCGTAAAAAGAACAAAAATAAAACACAAGAGAAAGAAAAATGTAAAAAACATCTTGATAAAAATAAAAAAACCGTGCCGAGAATTCATAAGTAAAGAAAATACAAACGGGAATGAACGAAGGCAATTTAAAACGCGGAGATATGTATTAATCATTCTTCGAAACGTTCAAAGTATTTTCATGAGAAAATACTTTGTATATGAAAATAAAATTAGGTCATAGTACATCCTACAAATATTTAGCAGTAAGAACGGCGAACCGTAAACGAATGGTAACTTTTACGTAGTGTTACCTAATCTTTACGTTTGTTAAATAATTGTATATAATATTCTTGTATTGTGAAGTTCTCCCGGGAATTTTATAACCTATTGTACTAGAAAAAGTTCATATAAACAAATCTCCTAAAATTCTTCGTTTGCGAATTACGGCTGTGAAAAATTCGCTCGGATTTCAGCTCGGTGAAATGAAGTCTTAATGAAATTTTGCGGGAGTTAATTAAAGTTCAGAATTAATTATTTTTTATGGTTTTTGACCTAAAAAGTGAAAAAAAAAATAGGTCCCAAAACAGTGTCTGCAGTAGTTTTTGAAAATGGAGGGCTCGCTCGTTTTTGAACATTTAATATAAACCGTTACGTATAATGTGCTTTGGTCTAGTGTATTGTTTCTAAATAAAATTTGAAATTTCCCAACTTTTCTTTGTTTTATTTAAGTTATCTTATGCCGTTTTGTTCAGAATTAAATTCTTTACAAGTTTTGTTTAGATATATTACGTGTTTATTACCGACTTAACAAAGTTATTTTTTATCATAATTTATCGGCTTTCACCCCACATTTTTCAAAAACTACGTAAATACTGTTCGGGGACCTATTTCATTTGATTTTTCAGGTTAAAAACCGTAAGAAATCGCTATTTTTTCACCTTAATTAACGTCCTAAAAATTTCAGTTTGACCTCATTTCACCGGAGTAGCTGAGATCTTTCTCTAACCGTAACTCGCAAACGATGCATTTTAAAACACATGTTTATATGAACTTTTTCGATTATTTTCACGACTAGAACGTTAAGAAAGTTTCGGAAAACTTCGTGAATCGTATATTTATAAAGAACTGAAATAAAAGTCTCGGCCTTTTTTGAAATCGGTTGAAAAAGGCAACATCCTGAAAAAAGAGAAGAAACAAAAATTTGGGAAATTAGTATTGTAAATCAGTATTGATTTTGTATCAGTATCGATAACGTATTGTAAATTAGTATTGTATCCGTACTAATTTAAAATATTTTTCCTAACATACGACGGAAAAAAGTGAAAATAATTATTAAATACGTTTTATTACTTTTATTGCGACGAAGTGAACCGTCTATATCTGTTAATCGAAAGGTTTTGGGTTGAATAATGGACGATAAGCCTTAACGTTCCCGCACGCTACAATATTCAGTTTTCCAAAAATAAAACTGTATCTGAAACATTAGTTTGCCAATGTAAAATATTAAATTAATTCTATTTTCAACTTTTCACACAAATAATTATTAAAAAAATAAGGCGATTCTTTGAACGTTTTATCTTCAATTAAACCAATATGTATGAAAAAAAAAAATTCCGATTTATAAATTGCAGAACCGGTATTAAACGTCTGTCATTAAATAAAACAGGTAAATACTGTAATAATTTATAACTTAACGTTCGGTTTAGAAAGTGACAAACAAGAAAACCAGTACATCTCCACGGACAATTAAATGAAAGTTATACTTTTTCTACAAAAGTGTTAACTTCAATTTATTTGACATCATACACGATACGAATTAATCTCGTCGTATAATTTACGATCTGTATATTCAGTAAATAATTTCGTTAACTTAATCCCGATAATTATTTTATTTCGCATCATTTTCAAATAATATTTTAGAAAATCTTTTTATTTTATTCTTTCTTCCATAATTTAAGTACCCTTAAATACGTTTAAAGCATTTTAATAAAGAAACTAGAAATAGGCGCTTTTTTTCTTTTAGAGAGAATCTACTCGTAATATGTATTTAAAAAGGGTTGAAGAAATCGTTTCTTCGTATTATAATGCGACTATAAAACGATTATTTATTTTCTATTTCAAATAAAGTTTATTAAAGCAAATACATGCCGTTTCGATCGACATCCTTTTGCCGTTTTCGAGATAAAATCATAATCCAGTCGCTAGAAACTTTTGTATTTTTTCGACGGGAAACTACGGTAAGCGATTTTCACAGGCTCCTTTTAAATTCAACTTTATACCGTTAAGAAGGTTCTGTAGAGAGAACGAAACGAACGGTATTCTAACAGCGAAAGATCAGGATTATACGGCGGACGTATCAAAACTTTCCGGCTAAGCTCCTCTCTCAATTTCCGACGGGCTACCGAAGATGCTATCGATTAATTTCGATCGCCTGGCGTAAACTTTCTAATTATCGACAGTCGAGTGCTACTACCGGTGAGCTCTCACCGCGACGGAACTCTAAGGTAAATGTTTGGAAGAATGATAATGCAGCTAAACTCTGAAATGAATCGGCCGTCGTCACGTTCACCCGACTTCTTTTTGCCGGGCTCAGATTTATTTTTTCCGATACAATTCTCGGATCATTCGAGAATCAAAGGCCGACATCCGTTACGATATCGAAGGAATAATCCAAGAAACGATACGACAAACGATGTTACACGTCTTAGAAAGAGCGCGTCATCGTCGTCGTTAAGAGCAAACCGATGAATATTTAAAGGATGTAATTATCAACGGTAAATAGAATATATTTCCGTAATTTTTTAACAGTATAAATATGAACGGATAAAAAATTCAAAAGTTAGTTTATATAGAAACTTTCTAGCGGTTTTTCGGCCGGCTAAAACAACAAAAAAATCTTTAGATTCGATTTCGGTAAGAAAAAATTTTAATAAATTTATTAGGTAGAAGGTAACAGACAGAATTTTAGAGAAAAAGAAACGAAGGTCTACATAGTAAATTACTTAAAAGAAACAAAAATTAGGAGCAACAATAATAATATACACGCAAAAATAAAAATACGATAAAAAATAAACAATACAAGGTGTTCTTTGTCGATCTTTGCCATTTTTTTATGTTAAGATAAAAAAACAATTACTACTTGATTTTTTGTTTGCTTGATTGTTGCTTTTTATTTTATTATTAAGGTATATCGAATAATAGTTTTTACACGCGCCCTAATATTTGTATAAAATGATAAAATTTCACGATTAATCGATAAATTCAGTACACGAAATGCATGTAAGTTTAATCTATTTATGACGCGTAATAAAATAATCGAGTTACAAATTTAATTAATCGCAAGATATAATTTTGTTTAGTAGTACTTTAAGAAATCATAAAAGCACGATGTTCCTGTAAAATTTACCTTTAAGGTGGTAATGAATAAAATCGTAAAACAAATATATCCCGCATTTACATAAACAACTCTTGCAAACGTACATACCTACCGCATATTTATATATAAAAGAAAATGGCAAAACGGTATATATTTAAGGTCTTCAATAAGAAACAGAATATTGCGGGTAAAGGAAACGTTTAAAAAAGTACAAGTAAGGCGAATACGGAATAAAAAGGTAATAGGTTAAGACAAGAGAATAATAGGGAGAAACTAATCTGGGATAATAGTTGTAGTAGAAAATAATGCGGTAGTAACTCACCGCGGTACAAGGAGCGAACGGTAATGGAATGAGATAAAGGGGGAATTAACGAGCCGACAGGATACAATGAATTAGCACTACTGCTGGAATAGAAAAGGATAGTTACGGGTTCCCTAACCGAAGTAACACTACGGTATCGAACGCGGTAAACACACTACGGTATAGACTGGAAGAAGAAAAACAATTACAATTTTCTACCGTCGCTGTACTATAATGTAATGAAATAATGATATTTTATTTATTTAACACGCTTTCGTACGCATACCAAGGATACGTTACATTAATACAAAATTTCTTAACTAAATTCTATAAAATAAACAACGCATTTACCGCGAGTTTATTTTTAAGTTTTCTTTTTTAATACGTATAAATATTTGCATACATTTAATAATAAATCGCATAATAAAAATCATTACACTATTTTATAAACGTCGCAGCACTTTTAATAGCTAAGAAAAATCCAACCTTTAAGGTAAAAAAAAAATACAATTAGTTTACCTTCTTTTGAAAATACTTTACTAAGAATATATATAAAGAGTAATCCATGTAATATAAAAAGGTTGCGCGTTTAATAATGTACAGTTTATATTAACACTTATTTATTTTATCGTATCGATTGTTACGCCACAAATGATTCTAATTTTTTTATATGTATGCATAAAACGGTTTTTATTCTTGTACGACGCACAATTGTTTTATTAAAAACCAGCATGAAATTTATGGGTGCGCATGATACGCGGGGATACTCCAAACGAGGGTCGATATCTATTTTTGCTTTCGTATTCTAATATACGAAAGTAGCGTAAAAAAAATCGTAGCGTGTATTATAATGACTTTTGATTTCATATCGGGAACTTAACGTCGAGGTTATATCGTAATTGCTCGTTTATAAATAAACTTTTTCAAACGTTTTTATTTATCTGCGCGTTTCCGGTTATTATAACGCTTCTTATTATTCTGTATTTTTATTTTTATATAGGACACAATTCGTTTCAGGTGAACGCGCAACAGTATTCGTTTAGTCGAGTGAAGAGGTAGAACGTACGATCGGTTTATACCTATACTAATTTTTTCAACTTGTACTTCAAGCGAGCTAGTTAAAACGAGTATTGTGAAACGTGTGCGTTCCCTTACGGACTGCGAAAAATTAAAAGCTATTCGCTTAGCTGAGGAAATCGGCAATCGTGCAGCAGGTTTTAAATACATTCCGAAACCGCGTACAGGAGAAGATTGGAGGAAGAAAAACGGATAAAAGAAATCGGAGGAAGATTACGGATAGTAATAAAAATAGAAGAGCATTTCTTCGCGGTTTCTACAGTAATCGATTGATGCAGCGCCTTTACTAGATGAAAATCCATACTTATAAAAGAAAATAAACAAATCTAATTTCATATTTGTTTATTTTCTTTTTCATTTGAAATACAAAATGCATTAATCACGATTATTTTTTTCATATAGTATACGTTTACGATACTCTATTGCGAAAAAATGAAACTATTACTTACTCGGCTGAATACTACCAGCATTTCTATGGAACTAACATGTTGATATGCGCAACGTTCACTTCAGTAATAAGAAACCAATTCAATACGTACTTTTCATACGGCACGACTATTATTATTCTTGAGTATATCTTCGGTATTTTTATAAGTAAATCGTTTGTACATTAACCTTCGTAAAAGTCATCGTCATTATCTAGTTAAATAACCCGGAGTTTAGTTCATCGTATTATCAAAGGAAAGAAAAATTATACTTAAAATCTGTATCGATGATGCAAATACACATTTTATATTTCAACAAACAAACGAGTGCCATAAGAGGATGAATTAAAAGACCCGGCCGGTATTTAATTTAGTTTATGCGTATTTTAAATTTATTAGTATTAAAATTATACATTTATGTATTTCCTGGAGCTAAATAAAAAATTAGAGGTTTAATAAATATTTTCAATCTGCGATATTAAAATCAAAACAGATTCTGACCTGATTTCAAAGATTACTTACACAGTTTGATTAAAAAATGAGTAATCCGGTTAAATCGATCGCGTTTAGTCGGTTAATTATATCGATTTTCATAAAAGATATAAATTAAGCTTCCGATTTCAAGATAAGTATTGCGACAATGACCCGAACGCGTTGAAGAACGACAAAATAGTTTTCAATTATTACTTCCTTGTACGAAATAAAGGAATTACTGTTTATTGCAAAAAACGTTGGTTTCCAGATTTCAACAGAAATATCCATTTTGAACATTTCTGAATCTATTTTGACTAGTTTCGGCGTGACGTCTGTACGAACGTATGTATCTCACATAACTCAAAAAGGATTAGCCGTAGGATGTTGAAATTCTGGATTTAAGACTGCTGTAACATCTAGTTGTGCACCTCCCGTTTTGATTGCAATCGACTGAATCAAAAGTGTCCAAAAAAAGTCCAAAATCCAAAAAAATTGGATTTTCAAGAATTTGGACTTATTTTCATCGGTTCCACAGTTATAGCCAGATGAAATTTTAATTAATAAAGTATTTAGATCTTACAAGGGTAATGAACATCAGTTCGAATCAGATTTCACTCCTTTTTTTTACTTTTTTTTAATTTAAATACCGTATTTATTCGAGTACCCCCCGCACTTTTTTTCTTGGAATTGGAGAGAAAAAATAAGGGTGCGGGGCTTACTTGAAACATAGCCTTTAGCCAGTATAATTTATGTAAAGTAAACGTTTTCGTAGAAGTACCCAAATTCAATCGCATAAATATAGTTACATTAGTCTTTCGTTTATCAATACCGGATGCCGCTTATACAGAACACATCCTTAATTATTAACATCCTGTTCATATTATCGATAGGAACGAAATTACGGTATTTTTATAAAACCGATTCTGTATAGGCTGCATCCGGTTCTAATGACATTACAGTTACAGTATCAGTCACCCATCGTCGTCTTGTCTATTCGCCATAGTCACTGTACTGTTTGCATATGTGGACGGTTATGTGCATTCTATCTGTTTAGTTTATCTTGAAATGTTTAATACGGTGATTTATTTTAATTACGGCATTAAAATGAGTACAAAAGGACAGCGTCTACAATCTTTCACAGTAAATGAAAAACTATGCTTATAGAAGAGGCTGAAAAAATTGGAAATCGGGGGGCAGGAAGTAAATTTGACGTAGATGAAAGCCGCATTCGAGACTGGCGTAAGAAGAAACAACTTCTGGGTGAAAGACACCGGTAATAAAAGGGCTTTTCGTGGCTTAAAACCAAAATATACAGATATAGAAAAAAACTTGTACGACTTTATGGAAAAAAGGAAATGCGGTTATGCTGTCACGACAGAAATGTGTCGATCATATGCACGTGAAATCGCTAAATCATTGAACGAAGTTGATTTTAAAGCAAGCCGTGGATGGATAACACGATTTTTTGCACGAAATGATTTGTCAATGAGACGAAAGACAACCGTTTCTCAACGACTTCCAGACGCTTATGAACAAGAAATATTGCATTTTCACAAATACATAATAAATCTTAGAAAAGGTAAAGGCTATTTGCCTTCTCAAATAGGAAACGATGATCAAATCCCCGTATATTTTGAAATGCCATTTGACAAAACCGTAAACAAAAAAGGTGAAAAAAGTGTTCCGATTCGCACCGGTGGCAATGAAAAACAAAGGTGTAGTGTTTTGCTTTGCGTTACTTCTGAGGGATCAACATTACCTCCGAACATTGTTTTTAAAAGAAAAACTCTTCCTACCGTACAGGTAAATGGAGTTATTATCAGAGCACAGGAATCAGGTTCGATGGATAAAACCTTAATTTTAGATCGGATCAGATGTGTATGGCAAAAGCGATCAGGAGATTAATACAAAAAATAATTAATATAAAAGGTCTTAATAAAAAAAATACCGGTATGCTAGTAACGGATAGTTATCGGGGGCATACGACTGATATAGTGAAAGACATTTTAAAAAAGGGTATGACAGACCAAGTAATAATTCCAGGCGAACAACTGTACAGTAGAAAATTTCTTTCTCACGCCTACAGGAAGAATCAAACGCCCAGATTTTAACCGGATTTGTGTTTGGATAACAGACGCTTGGGAAGGTTTTTCCACGGAATTAGTAAGGAAAAGTTTTAAAAAATGCGGAATATCTAACGAACTTGATGGTAGTGAAGACGATCACCTTTAGCAGAGCGACGTAGAGACTATCGGTAACTCTTCTACAGACATTGACAGTGAAAGTGATTAATTAAAAAGTGTATTGAAATGATCCTTTTCAACATGATATTTTCTTTTCGTTTTACTGGCCTACTGATTCTGAACTAAACTAGTACTTACGGTAATTAATTAATGTAATATTAATATTGTAATTTACATGAACGAATTAAACGCTTTACTTTTTGAATATTTTCGTATTTACATATTTTTATCATATCTGTTGCACATTAAAATACCGGTATATGCTCGACTTTTTTTTTTTAGATTTTCAGTCCGGAAAATCGAGTTGCGAGGCTTATTCGGGGGCGGGAGTTATTCGAATAAATACGATATATTGATTTATTAATAATTATTAACCTCTGAAAAAAAATTTTTACGATAATAATTCAACGACAATAGAAAAAAAAAGAAAAAATATCAGAAGTTATTAATGAAATAAAATTTTATGTACCTTTCAATTTAAAAAATGTGTGTATGTAATTTAATAGGCGTACAAGGAAGTTATGTGGTGTACACAATCAGGTTTTTTTATTCGTACAATCAAAACATATATACATATATATATAAAAATAAATATTTAAAAAACAAGAAACTTTTTTTCTAATTTTATAAAAACATTTTGCGCATAATTTTATCTTAATACATAACAACCAGCGGTTACGAAGGTGGAAAAATTGGAGCGAAGGTTTCAATACAGGGCGCTGTATATACATACCTACATACATGCGTGCAGTCGACCAGAAAAAGAAAGACGGCATTCCAAAAACCACTTTTTTGAACTCATGGATACTCAAAGCATATCGGTATATCCGTTAAAATCCCCAAATCAAGTTATTTGCGGATTTATAATTTTATTTATTAATTTTTTTCTACGCATATAAAAACGAGTAACAATGAATAGTAATAACCAAATTTAACGAGTAATAACATTTATTATTATTATTATTAATTACAAGTAAATCGATTTTCCTTTAAAGTAATACTTCTTCTTATAAATTGATATCACCTAGCTACTTAACGTAAAATAATTAAGACACGAGAGAATATTTTTAAAAAACTTACAAAAAAAAATTAAGCTAGAAAGATTTATTAATATAATCCAACATTTTTTTTAAAACCAGTAATAATCTTTTTTTAACATAGTTTCAGCAATTTTGAGAACGTTCGTTTGAATGACGTTTAAGTAAAGATTTTTTTTTTAATTCACAAGTTTTCGGGGAAATCACCAAATATTTTTGATCGCCTTCCTGGTTCGTATAGTAAGATATAAGTGTTACTTGTTATATCGCTCGATCACCATGTCGAAACGTGTTTTTAATTAGAGCCCGATTGCCAGGACCTGGGAAATCGTACAAGCTTTTAATTAGTTATTTAATTTTATTATTTATTAATACCGTAACATATATTATTTTAAACAGAATATTCTGATTTAGAAATGTTGATTTTTAAAAAATTAAAAAGTAAGAATTCAAAACAAATTTTACATCAACTCTTGTTTCGACACATTTATTTTTAAAACAGTAGAATCAGAAAGATCGGTAAACGATTTCCTAGAAATTTTTGGAATTCACTGTATTAATTTTGATGTAATATCTTTAGTATCTTAATGTAAATTAATCGTGACCTTAATGTATATTAAGGTCAGAGTGTCCCCCGATATCGCTTACGTAAAAGTAAATACCGGTTATATCATTAAGATAAGTCGATTGTAACGCCCGGAATTTTTAATAGAATAGTTTTAGAAGCTGCACCGAACGGGTTTTATACGATTCTGTTATATATTTTTTAAATGCGGTGTAACAGTAGAATGTTGAAAATTAAACGAGTTGATAAAGCACGAAAAAAAGAAGAAAAACGGGCGGGTAGAAAAATTTACGGTACAATTTTGTAAAGCGACGAACTAGATGGTCAGGTTATACTTTAAATTATCCGGGTTTAATTAATTCGTTAATAGATAATTAACGAATGATGTATAGAAGGTAAAAAAATTATACGGAGACAATTATTATAATTTATAAACAGGTAGTCGAGGATGTATTAATTATAACGAGGTTAAAAAATTAGTACAGAAGGGAAACGACGGGCAAAGAATAGAACGGACAATAGCTTAAAAATTTAACTCCTAAAAACCACGATAAAAGCTACTAAATCTTTTTTTTCAAAACATATCCTAAGCTTCTCGTTCTAATTGACGTTTAATATTTTTTTCACTTCGTCTATCCTTTATAATTTCAAAACCCGAAATACGAAATTGATAAAATACCGATAAATTACACACTCTGTCCCGGTTTATATAAAACCCAAAAAGAAGATTACGGTAAAAAAATCGTTTACAGAAAATTTTACTTAAAATACAAACCTAGATAGTCGTTTCTATTAATAAACGATCATCGTCAGAAGATACGATACCGAAGAAGCATACGTAAAGACAAATGTAAAAAAGTATATTAAAAACAAGGAAATAATAATAGTAATAAACAACGATAATAGGTAAACGAGTAATACTAATGAAACACTATAAAATAACCAATCCCGAAGGAAAAAGGAGAAATTTACTTAGAAAACACATCAAATCGTCTAAATCCTTCCGATTTAGACTGTTCATCTCGACTTAGTTAATATTTGTCTCTGGTCTATAGAAATCGGATGGAAACTCAACATAACTTCGAAATTAGTCGGTCATAGATTAGTTTATCGTATAAAAACGGCGGTTTTAAAAAGTGTATTTATTAAAAAAATAATAGTTCGTAGGGAATTTATTTTATCGATAAAGAAGCAGAAAATTCATCGTTGAAAGATAGGAGGTTCGATATCCAATAGTCGGTTTGAATTTTTAATTTATTAAAAATTCTTTTGTGAAAGTTTTCTAGGCGTAAGAAAATTAAATAAAAATTTTGTTTACGGATAGGGATATCATTTCGATCGGTTTAAGAATCGTGCGGTTTTTATCTTCCTTGAGGTAAGTTTTATCTACCTAACTTTTCAAAGAAGCGTGGACTAGGTCGTACTTTTTTGGACGATTAATTCACCGTATAAGCTTGAAGCTTTTGTACGGGAATGTGAAATGGAAATTTTATAGCGTATGAAAAATGGCACGCCTGACCGAATTCGAACCCGAGAACTCCAAATGAAAGGCGAGCCGCCACCGCACCGCCACGAAGATCGGCAAGTAGATCGATATTAGAGAAATAATTTGGATCGGAGATCGGAACGGTTTAGATATTTTAAACTACTGGGGTTGTCGAGAAGACGATATAAATATACACGTAATAATTTTAAACTGCCGACGACGATAGTGAGGAAAGATAACGGTTACTTGCTTATCTTTTATAAAAAGAAGAGATTTTGTGTTTGTTCCTTTGTTCTCGCACCGTGTGAGAACCGACTACTTTCAGATTTGCAGGATACAGAGAAAGCCATAGAAAGAGGTCCTGGGATCGGCTCCGGTATTCGCTTGGACCGACCTTGGCCCCGAGGACCCAGGGGGCGGATCCCCGACCAGCTCTAAATTCGCTAACACTATAATTTGACGTACTTTCGTTTACAGCTTAAATATTCTTTTAAACCAATAAATCTATATCGTTATCGTTATTTTTTTCTTTAATAATTAAACATAATTTTCATATAATCTAACTTAATTTAGCTTTGTTCAATAACTAATTTTAATTTTTACCATCCCCAAAATAAAAAAAATTAATGTGGACACCACAGGACTTCCTTGTACGTCTATTAATTATATATATATACATTTTTTGCTGCACTTCATTTAAACTTATTTCAATTGAAAGTGAGATACGATCTTCCAATTCTTTAATAATGCGGGCACTTACAAAAGAATTATATCAAGCCAAAGAGCGATTAAATGATTGGCAGCCGGGCGATAATAACGCGAAAGCGTTTTCCGCCTTCAACAAAAAAAAAATGATTAGCAACAAAAAGCAAATAAACGAAACGATGATCAAATCCGACTTAGGGAGAATATTGTCCGACAATATTAAAGAGTAATGAACTAAAAGATAAGAATTTTTTGCAATTTATTACAGATCGGGCAAGTATGCTTCAGTATGTTGTCCTTATTTAGAGTCTATTTTTCAGTCGCTGTAGTTAACTTTAATGTAGATAAAATTAAACAGAAATTCCAGAATAATTAAATAAAATTGAACAGAAATTGTAGTAGAAAATCCAAAAAATAATACGATTCTAAATATAGTTTTCAATTAATATTAAATAACCAGATGTTTCACCAAATCTATTACATAAACGCATTTTTAAAAATACATAAAATTATATTTCACTTCTGATTTTTTGTCATATTTTCTTTTTTTTATTTATTCAATTATTAGTTATTGTAAAACGTTTTTTACAATCACGGGTTAATACTTATTACTAAATCAGTATATTTAAATTACAAAAAAAAAGGAGCTGAAGTTTGATTCGAACCGATGTGCCTTCTCTTGTAAGACCCAAATATTTCATTAAGATTTTATTTAACTCTGGAACCGATGAAAATAAGTACCACTATGATATATAGTTGAAAAGCTCTCAGTGAGGGCTTATTACTGCAGTTAAGAGAAAATCCACAATCCATTTTTTTTTTGATTTTAGGCTTTTTTGGACACTTTTGATTCTTGTCGATCGTAATAAAAACGGGAGATGCACAACTAGAACAGTTTTAAATCCAAAATTTCAACATTCTGCGGCTAATCGTTTTTGAGTTATGCGAGATACATACATATATACGTACGTACAGACGTCGCGCCGAAGCTAGTCAAAATAGATTCAGAGATGGTCAAAATGGATATTTCCGTTGAAATCTGAAAACCGAAATTTTTCGCGATCGCAATATTTCCTTACTTTACTTCGTACAAGAAAGTAAAAACATTAAAGAATCTTAATAATAATTTTTCCTCTTTGGATTTTTAATCCGGTCTAAATTTATTTACCTTACTACCTTTACCGCAGTATAGGGACAAGGGAAGCAATTTTAGGCCTCAGATTAATAGTAGAAGGAAGGTTAAAGAAAAACAAACCGACATACTTGGCGTTTATAGACCTAGAAAAGGCTTTCGATAACGTAGATTGGAATAAAATGTTCAGCATTTTAAAAAAATTAGGGTTCAAATACAGAGATAGAAGAACAATTGCTAACATGTACAGGAACCAAACAGCAACAATAACAATTGAAGAACATAAGAAAGAAGCCCTAATAAGAAAGGGAGTCCGACAAGGATGTTCCCTATCTCCGTTACTTTTTAATCTTTACATGGAACTAGCAGTTAATGATGTTAAAGAACAATTTAGATTCGGAGTAACAGTACAAGGTGAAAAGATAAAGATGCTACGATTTGCTGATGATATAGTAATTCTAGCCGAGAGTAAAAAGGATTTAGAAGAAACAATGAACGGCATAGATGAAGTCCTACGCAAGAACTATCGCGTGAAAATAAACAAGAACAAAACAAAAGTAATGAAATGTAGTAGAAATAACAAAGATGGACCACTGAATGTGAAAAGATTACGGAGGTAGAAGAATCTTGTTATTTGGGAAGTAGAATTACTAAAGATGGACGAAGCAGGAGCGATATAAAATGCCGAATAGCACAAGCTAAACGAGCCTTCAGTAAGAAATATAAGTTGTTTACATCAAAAATTAATTTAAATGTCAGGAAAAGATTTTTGAAAGTGTATGTATGGAGTGTCGCTTTATATGGAAGTGAAACTTGGACGATCGGAGTATCTGAGAAGAAAAGGTTAGAAGCTTTTGAAATGCGGTGCTATAGGAAAATGTTAAAAATCAGATGGGTGGATAAAGTGACAAATGAGGAGGTATTGCGGCAAATAGATGAAGAAAGAAGCATTTGGAAAAATATAGTTAAAAGAAGAGACAGACTTATAGGCCACATACTAAGGCATCCTGGAATAGTCGCTTTAATATCGGAAGGACAGGTAGAAGGGAAAAATTGTGTAGGCAGGCCACGTTTGGAGTATGTAAAACAAATTGTTGGGGATGTAGGATGTAGAGGGTATACTGAAATGAAACGACTAGCACTAGATAGGGAATCTTGGAGAGCTGCATCAAACCAGTCAAATGACTGAAGACAAAAAAAAACCTTTACCGCAACGTATAAGCAGGCCACACGTAGGTTGGAAAGCAACGAGATAACATAGCTCTTACCAATTTAATTTTTACAGAAACTGTCTTCCAAAAATTCCAAATTCGATACTTAAATGTCGACTCGAAATAATATTTATTAACATTTTAAGGGCTAAAGATTATTTTAATTTTTATCAGAACGCTTCCGTTTTATTTTGTAAAAAACAATTTGAATTTAGAAAAATATTTAATCTTATTTTAATAATAAAAATGAATCGCATTAAAATAATACGTTTACAAAAATACTTTTAACTTATTTTCAACAAGATAATTTTATTTTTATTTATTTTTTGTTAACGATGGAAAAAACACGGTTTTACTACCGGCAAAAAGGTGTTAAGAAATAATTAACTTAATGGAATTTTTAATATTCCTATTTTATTAACAGATTTAAAGCAGGTTATGTAGGTAATTTAGTTAATTAGCGATCCATCTAATTCAACTGTTATTCGGAGATAATAAAAAAAAAAAGAATGCTGATAGGAGTAACATAGACTACTTTATCGCTTTTAGATACGACAAATACGCTGTTGTCTATCGCAAAATTAAATCCTGAAATTTTTATTTTGAATAAAGTTAATTAATAATTAAAGAAAAAATATCTTTAAAAGGGTATTCGGATTTTTATTTTAATCCTTTTTAATTTTTTCCGCTGATTTTTCTTAGCTAAGGATTTTCATTAATTCATTCATTCATGAATTTTAAATTGTAAATAATCGCTTTTATTTTCTAGAGTAACGGTCTTTATTCAAACCAAACACGCATTTACACAAAATACACAACTGTAAATATGAAACGGCTTAACCTAAGTAACATAACATATATATATAAAGAACAGGTTAGTTAGTACCTGCAAACGTAATCGGAAGTAATCAAAGCATCTAAGGACTCTTGTTTTATTCGATACGCTTGTATTACATACCGCAAGTTCAGTTATTCAACAATCATAACATAAAGTGCTTTAATAAACTATAACGAATACGATCAAAACAAGTAAAGCGATTGCAAAAAAAAAAAGAAAAAAAATATACGTAAATGTGAAGTTCATACTCGATACACTCTATGCTATAAGTAAGCTAACGTAATAACCGAACAAGGAAACTGAAATATAGAGAGGTATTCTCTTTAGTTTGTAAACTTAATAATTATTTTAATCTGTAGTTAATTTAAAATGATTTTTCACAAAAAATGGTTTTATTATTTTTTTAAAATTATAATTATTAAAATTCAAAACAAATAAGAAATATAATAAAATATGTAAATTGCAGGAATAAAGTTTTTTTTGCCTCGGCGTTTAATTTACAATCGGTTTCGATTTACCGGGACCGTAAGTAAATTTGACCGGTAAAAAATGACGCGCATAGATGGTTTTCCACCGACATCTCTCAAAGAAGCGTATATCTATACGTATCTTACACATTTTACGTAAATATTTAATAAACATAATGAAGTACATGTAAAGACGAGTCCGAAAAACAACGATGAAGTTCAGAAGATAAAAAGCAAAGAAAACACCAAAAAATAGTCTTATCGACCGACAAACAAGCAGTAAAACAAATAAAAGAGACGACAAAAGTAAGTGGAGAAACGAAATGAAGAATTTTGACGACGCACAAAACCCTACGGTAGCCGATTCACCTCAAATTTCGGAGAACTTACATATATAATATATGCAGTCGCTTTAGGCTCTGAACAGTTGGCGTTCTCAGATAATCGTGTATTTCAGTGTTTTTCGCAAACCACGGCGTTTCTGTTATATTTACAATAGTTTATTTTGTTAAATCGCTGTACGACCTCCATGTTACACAAGCTTTGTCGTATCCGAAAACCGGATTCTGTACGTCCAAATTGGTTTCAGGACCGCTCAGTGCACCCTCAGCTTCTTAGATAATGATAGGTATAAATGTAAGAATTTTATTTTATATGGAAGTATGAAAGAAGGATAGTTAATATTAATCGGTTTAAGTTAGATCAGAATAAAATATTCCGATACTCGCTTCAAAAAAAAACTCAAAAATACTAAACAAAAAAAAATCGAAATGAGAATTAATATAATATATAGGTTAACAACTGATAAATTTAAATTTATTACTTTCTATAGTTTCCGAGGTACGTTGCCGAATAGTTTAACAAATGTAAGTTTTATATGAATAATCCGCTGTACGATACCGACAGAGGACCAGATTTGAAATAAAGTGAAAAAATCGACTACAGAAATGGATTTTTTTTTGGGAATTAACTCACAAAGAGTCGACGATATGATGCGATCTAATAAAGAACAGCAGCGACAGTAGATATAGTAGATAAGACACAGCAGCGTCAGCCGGTTTCATCGGACTTGAACCGAACGGTATAAGAAAGATAGATTTATTGAATTTTTACCCGGATTCCACCCCGAAGGAAACACAAAGATCACTAGGCATATTTGGCGGGTTGAAGTAAGCCCTTGCACACCAGAAATCTAGAATTAGAAGATATGTACGATCGTCTAAAATGGAGAATGAGGGAGCTGTAAAAGTCGCCTGAAACTAAAAAAAAAAAAAGTTCCACATTCGTGAAATATAACGCGGTATTAATCCGTTGTGTATTTAACCGTTGTTGGATAATAGTCGTTGAAGAAAGAGAATACGGCAACTAGGCGGTCGCTGTTGTTTAAGATGTCGCTTCGTTATTATACTAGTTGTATTAATAACTACTCGAATTCAACAGTTTGGCAAGCGCGTGCAGCTGCTGCATTTTTCTATTTATTAATATATTTATACAAACAGCTATGTTTGTACGTTCTAGTTCCACCGACCTACGATTGCCGAACTCTAAAGCAACTAGATACGAGATGGTCCGACTCTTATAATATCTAAGAAAAATTTTGAACCTTGTTTTTTAAAGAACTGCTACGGGAAGTTACAGCAGGAAACCCCAGTTTCCCAGATTTATCCGTTAACTTGTGCCGGTTAGGAAAAGTAATGTGCCAGCTTTTTCTGGCACATTAGCTTTTTCTTCAGCGATCTTTAGCGATCTCAAATTAAAAATACCAATATATAAACTTTTATAATTAACTTAACTTTAATTAATCTATTAATTCGACTTTAATTAATCAGTTAACTTTCAAATTACCCAAAATAAAATTGTATTCAATACGGTACAAATAAATTTGATAGGACTGATCGATAACGATTTAAAACTGTAGTAATATTTAGCGCTTTGTGTCAAGCGATAAAACTATTTTCACTTTTATTTTATTATTTATCGCTTTCTTTTTGTTTGTTTTATTTTAACAAAAAGTAATTTATACGTAAACACTGATACAGCCGTTATAGGATTACTTTACGAGTTTCGTCGCACCGGTTCAAGTATGTCGAAATACAAATAAAGCTTGCTTGTAAAATATATTTTAATTATTTTTATTTTATTTTTTTGTTCAGAATATAATTTTTTTATAACGAAAAAGAAACCCCCTAAAAATGTTATATAGAGAAACTCCTAAAAATAATAATAATTGTTATTTTCTTTTAACCGGAATATTTACCTTAACAAACTTCTATCGTAATTTACCGACACGATAGAGTCACAACAAACAACGTAGCGAACTATAATAAAATGTACCTTCTACGGACGTTAAGGACTATGACGACAACTCATTGACAACAATATCGGGGGCAATCCATTGATAAGCTAGAACGGTCGACCGGCTGGACTCTGTATATGGTTTATCGGCATAAAAATGTTGTTTTCCCGCGATGCCGGCTGTCACGACCGCTTCTCTCTAGCGAGAAAGTCGTTGGATTTATTTTTCTCGTATTTAGAAGAAAACATTTACTACAAGTTTTTTTACAATCGTTAAGTAACACATGTTTACTCCTGTATCGGAGCGCATAGTAGGAAAGAAGGCGAGTTTTGTTAAACGACTAACCGAGTAAACGAACGTTCGCCTTCTACGTTTCATTAGATCTCCCTCGAATAATACTTTGATGCCGACAAGTAACTCGGCTACTTTTTTTCTACACAGATTTTTTTTTCATTAATGCAAGGAATAGGCGATCATAAAGTAAGAGTTCTCTGTACATTAGTTAGATCTTACGACTTCCTTATTAATTCTGAAACGACACAGCGACTAAAGAAGAAATAACCTTTCGGCAAGACGACAAATTACGTTACTTTTATCTTAAATTACATGAAAGTTTCAATTTAGAAATCGAGGACAGTTAAAGAAACGTTTTTTTTTTTTTTAGTTACAATGACAAATCTATATAAAATAAAATGTCTTCATTTATTTTGGTCTCCTTTCGGTTTACGCGATTGAAAGTTTAAATAAAAATTAAGACCGACAAGAAATTGTTATTATATCGGTATATATTTTATTTTCGAGAAATAATATTTTCCAAAAAAATTCAATAAAATTAAACAAAAGAAAAACTAATCAAATTCTCAGAAATATTTAATAATTTTCCTCAAATATTAGGAATCGTAAATATAACGAATTTAAAACTAATAAATATAACTTATTACTATCGGAGTAAAAGATCAGCCTAGTTGTTAGATGATTTCATCGCTTAAAATATCTTACTTCAGATTACAGTAATTAAATTTTTCTTTCAAATCGATAAATATAATTTGTAAAATATATTTTTTTTACGTGTATAGTCGCACCAACAATTAAGGTCAATAGTAACTTAGTGTATTATAACTGTACCGGTAAACGTTTAGTCTTGCATAACCTCAGGCCGACCGTTCCTGAGACATGCGGTTAATTAAAATAACCGCCGAAAAACACCGATATCCATCATCTAATATTCAACCTTTATTAAAATTTGAACCTGAGAATTGTCGACTTCAAAATCAGCCGTTTATCTCACTAGAACGACCAAGGGGGTTAACATTTTTTTAATACCTCTTTAATGTACATAAACTTAATATTTAAAAAAATAACATTAATAAATAGGGATTTCCACGATTTATTTACAATCTATATACGATTTACTCCAAAACGTTTGGGGTAAAAATAAATTATAAGAGCATTGGAAAAAAGAAGTTGTAAATATAAAAGTAAAATTGTATCACCGTTGACGTTTAAAAAAGATGCAAAATGCTAAAGATGAATTGTTTAAAAAAAAAAAAATGGTCGGTTAAATTTCCCGTTTCATTAGGTATCCTAGACCGTGGATATCGGTGTTCATTGGTGGTCGGGTTTCGATTAACCAAACATCTCAGGAACGGTCGACCCGAGACTGTACAAGACTACATTTCATTTACATTCATACATACCATCCTTTGAAGTAATTTCTTACGGTGGTTCCGGAGGCTAAACAGAGAAAAAGAGAGGTTCATTAGGTATAGATTTCATTAATACCTGTGATCGGACGGTCGGTCTATAATTGTCAAAGTTAATAAATATAAAAACAAAACTCGATCCTATATTGAGCCCGATTAATGCAAAATATTGGGTTTTCGCTGTAACTCGTATTTCATGCATCTTCCTGAAGAAGAGATGTTGAAAAATTGAAGGTAAAATAAAACATAATTAAATAAATAATCGAAATAGAAAATAAACTTCAGTTATTAATACACCTATTCTTAATTATAGTTTCATTGTAAAGCCGTAAGAATTTCTACAAAGTTAAATAGTCTACTTTTATTTTAAGGTATATTATTTTTTTTAAATCGGTTTTTATTTTTAAAAACGGTTGAAGAAATAGAAACCTATCTCAAAATGTTTGATTTTACAAAACATCTACGGTACTGCCATCTGATAGCGCATAGTTTAAACTATATATTATAGCAGATAATAAATTTCTTTCGACGATTAAAATAAGATACATAACAATAATAATAATAACGAAGAAGAATATCAAATAATTTTCTATCGATTTTAAAAATATACTGTACACTATTATTACCGATCGATTACGTAGACCCAAAATACATATCTTACATTAAATTTTAATAAAACCAATTTTCAAACCGTATTAGTTTTAGTAAGATTAGAAATTAATTTATTTTGTCAATATCGCCACGTCATCAATTTAAATCAGTTACGGCCAGTAATATACCGACACGGTAGTTATATTACATAATGGATATTGAAAATAATGGGTTAAACCTCGCTATCAAATTATCAATCTAGCAACCACTCGCATAACATATAGACCACAAAGAATATATTATCATCGTTTGCCGACGGAAATAAAATTTTATAACGAATTTAATTTAAGAAATAAATTTTTTCGTTAATCATTATTATTAATATACAAAGTATAAATTTGTAAAAACGAATACAAAATCAGTAATATATAATCTTTTACCTCTTCGTAACGAGGAATAATTACGAGGCCTGTTCGGAAAGTTCTCGGCCAGACAAAGAAAAAAAGTTTCACAGATTTTATTTTTCGCTTAATCGATCGGCGATTCGATATGCGTCAACTACTTTCCGACTTTTAAATATCATACTGTAATTCGGTTTGTAGAATTCTGAAAAATAAACGTCGGCCTCAGCTGTGACCTCGTCATTTGAAGTGAATCCTCGTCCATCGATCGGTCTTCAGGTTCGGGAAGAAGAAGTAAACGCCGGTAGCCAAATCCGGCGATTACTTTGCAAGCGTAAGTCGTGGAAGTTTACAGAAACGACCCGAATCGTGTGCCGAGGCGTATTATCGCGACGAAAGAACATTTTCTTTTTGACCGGATACGGATGTTTAGCCCGAATAACATATTTTAATCGGTCCAGTAGTGAAGCGTAATACTCCACGATGACAGTCCAACCTTTTTCCAGATAATTGTTGAGCACCTAAACACGAGAATTTCATAAAAAGCCGTGATTTTTCCTACACATAAACCGCTTTCTTTCAGATGTTTGGTCTGTGGCGTGGAACGCTGAATCTACGGTTCATTTTATAGGCGAAATATACCGTTTAAAAAAAGTTTAAACACCCTCGAGAAGTATTTAGTCGAATACGTTTTCGGTCGACTTTTAATAATGAGATCGTTAACGATGTAACAAGTACTCGAAAAGCGCTCGATCGGTGTGCGGAAAGCTTTTTCACACCAAAAAAATCGTGGAGAATGTAGTGGACACGATCTATTGAGATGTTTTCGATGTCAGCAAGCTCGCGTACCTACTGTCGGTTAGCATTTAATAATGCGTTTGAGTGTTTTTGCGAGAATTTCAACGGTCTAAGCGATTTTTTGGCTTCCATCATTTTAAATGGATGAACGACAACGTTAAATTCGCTAGCCGTACTTTTTTTTACTATCGAAAATGAACGGGAAGACACATTTAGTATGGAATTTAAATCTTTTGTTATATGCGCTGAGGTTAAACCTTTTAAAACAAAATACTTATAAAGGCTCGAGGTTCAATTTTATCCATTTTTCGGAAAATTGAAAACTCTTTTACTTTACTCGATCGCCAAAACAAGCGACTAAACGGACGCTTCTGAAACTTTGTGGCGCACCATCTAAAGGACTGCGTTTGAAAAATATCCTTTTCATTTATTCATATTTGTGCCATCTCTTTGTAAGGAAGAGAACATTTCAAACGGTGCCGGTAAATTTAAAGCTTCGTAACCAAACCGTGAAACGGGAAATAACAAAAAAGTTCGTTAATTAATATATCTCCAAAAAATTATTCGTTTTCTTTGTACGATCGATCATTCATAAACATTCATTATGAAAAAAATACGGTTAACTTATGTTTTAAAATATCAAAATGGTGTCCGTGTACAGTTTTAAATCGTTAATTTTTAATAAATATTACTTTTAAAAAATGGTATTTTATTAGATAAAAATCTAAACGACCTTATCGTGAACAAAATGACACCGCATTTGTTTAAATGGTAAATTAAAACGACGGAATTTTAGCGGCAATCCAAAGAATTAATTTCTGTCACATTTTATACCTACGAATAAGAAAATTTCTTTCCTTATAAATTATTAAGTAATTCGAATTATATTACTTAACGTCAGTATAAATCTTTTATTTTATTTTTTGTTTAATACTGTATTTCCTCAAATTACAAAAATATATATATATATATATATATATATAAAACCTTTTTAAATATCCTTAAATTACTACTGTTAATAGGATATCGATATTTTATTATGCTTTAGGAGCATTTTGCATCGAGTAAAATAGATCAAATCGACAATCTGTATAAAATCTGAAAAAAGTTACGTAAGATCAATTTTGATCGTTCCATATTAGGCGACTTCGGTCGATTATAATAACTTAAAAAAAAAAATTAGACGTATCAACACAAATTAAGTATTTAGATAAGATAAGCGGTTATGTAATGAAACAAATTTTAAAATACTTATAACGTAGGTAAAAAAGCAAATTAACTAATGGCAGTAAAATAAACGTAAGGATGGAATATTTTATGTAAATTAGCGACATTAAAATTAATAATAAACAACTTATTTTACTTTATCCATATGAAAATAATAAAAATTATATAATTCAATTCGACTCAAAAATTAAACGCGTAAATTATTCTTACTCCATAAAAGAAAAGGGGGTATAAAAAAAGTCTCCTATCAAATAACCTTTTGCATATTACAGTAAGTCTTATATTTTAATTATAACAAAGGCTAAAACGAGCGAACTAAGTAGAAATCGTTTCCATCGTAGATACTGTTAAGATTATTTCTCCTTGCCTATTAAAATTAAGATAAGAAAAAGAGATAAAGCTTGCTCGCTCATCATACGCTTTTTCACGGTTATAGACTGTTAAAACGAATGCAACCGTCTGCGAACGATCGCCAGAGCATAGCGAAAATAATTTAAAACGTGAAAATAAAAAAAACTATTTAAAAATCCCCGCCAAAATGGATTAATCCATTTATTAAATTAATTATTTATCGACTAACAGCTAAATTACAGCTGCTTACGAAAGATCGTCTTTACAGCGTATGAAAAATGACAACCTGACGTGATAAGACTTACGCGAAACTCTTAATTTAATTATTTTCTTACCGACAATTCAAAAATTAATAAATATTTTAAAATTTTAAATACCTTTAATTTTATTTACGCATGTTTCTATTAATATAACAATACAAACAAGATTATTTATAGTAAAAAAACCGACGATTTTCAGTACAAACGGTAAATAATAAAAATAAATGAATTTCGCCCCAAATTAAAAAAAACCCTTATAATTTTACTAACGATGTATTAGACGTGAAGAAGTGTAGGATTGCATTCAAGATACCCAGAACAGCTCCGGGTCTAGTCCGACGCATTACATGTCAACAATACGGACGTACAAAGAATAATTGTACGCGACCGTTATGATGTGTGAATCGTGCAGAGGAACACGGTCAGCCGATCGAAATACTCCTGCCGTTTACGCGCTTTGCCGTTCGAATCGCCTGGCAAATTACATAGGTCGTAGGGTCTATAAGAAGTACCTGAAGAGAAAGCGAAGGAAGAAAGCGCTACGCACCGACGGAAAGATCCAAACATCCGATTGAAACCTGCACTTATGCCGCAGTTACGAGACGGAATGTCTTTGAGGTATCGCGGATGACGGAATCACGGCCGCCGACGACGGTGTAAAACGAGTCTTAGCGGGGTCACAGTCGGTAACAGACTTCCTAGCCGAGAGGTCGAAGAAATGGAAAATACAGGTGAATCAAGCGAAGTCGATTCGTATGTCTTTCTCGACGAGAAGGGGTGACCGACCGGGAAACCATTTAGATGGGGTTACATCCCGCGAGCCGAGAGCGTTAAAGAAAAAATGAATCGGATAGATATCAAATTTAAGGAGCGATACCGGTTAATAGGCGGAAAATCGGTATCGTCCGTATCTAACGAGCTACTATTGTACAAAGCGATCGTAAAACCGATTTCACATACGGAATCCGACTTCGGGTTACGAAAAGTACCGGCCATAAAGAGACTATTCAGCTTTCTAGATTAAATTTGTCAGACGCATGACACAGGCGCTTCGGGAAAACGGGTTTACCATCGGGGAAAATGTACGGCTGTAAATGTCGACCGCGTGGAAAAATAACCGTTAAGGTTTTGTAGAAAACATAATGAATGTACTTTTTGCCGTATTTGTCTCGTTTTACTATTTCTTTTTATTGCGATTCGCGAAGGACTACGCGTTACATTTCAACACCGCCCCTCGTACTTCACGACATACGATCTTTTCATGACAGACTTTTTTTGGTAACGCGTATTTATTGAGTTTTGTAAAGTATCATTTTTCTTTATTATTCTAATTAACGATGAAATCTGGATCAGAGAACCGCGTTAATTACACGTTATAATTTGAACGAACAGGAGATACCTATAGAAGACATACCTTTCAGTTAAATAAAGTTCCTTTCAGTAGTTCCGGTTTATCGCATTATTTACAATTTCTACCGGGTTCAGCCCTCAACGACTTAAAACAGAAAACAAGCGCCGGAGCGGTAGCGTCTCGTCATTTATTCGAATCTCGGTCATCAAGACATTTTTCATACGATACAAAAATTCCACTTCCATATCCCCCACGAACAAGCTTCAAGCCTGTGCGGCGATATCATCGAGCTTAAAGAAAAATTACGAATAAATCATTTATTTTGAAAAATATAACATTTACATCGAATCGTTGAAAATAATGTTGCATAAAGGTAATTAGTAAAGGTCGTAATTTTCTTTATTATTTTTATTTTTAACCTTTCTTAACGTAATTATTAAATAATTAAAAACAGAAATAACAAAAGGATATGAAAAACTACGAACAAATAATACGATAAAGTTAATTTAAAAAATATTACGTATTAAAATCTAACCTCAATCTGGTTCATATTTATTTAATTCGACGCCAGTACTATTATAAAATACGAGTTGATACACGGACCGTGAAATTTTTACCTATTCAACAATGTATGCTTTTAATTAATTACAGTTTCGCTTTCATTATTAAAAAAAGAATAAGAAAAAATAATTCACTAGTCACGATATCAGGGTGAGAAAAAACAAATTTATGGCGTCGTAATAATAAATTCAGCCAAGGTATTAAATAAAGAATTTTTTCCCTTATTTTAAATTATGACTACAATTTTTTTTAATTTTCATTTTTTTTTTTTTTTTTATCTAGAGATGACTAATGTTTTATAAAACGAGCGTTAAATTATTTTAACACACCGCGTAAAATATATCGATAAAATTCATGTAAACAGATCTCTAGAATAAAGAAATATTGCGGTTCGGTCTGGAATTTTTAACAAACTAAGAATAGTAAAACCTAAATACGAATAGATCTATATAAAACTTACTTTTTAAAAAATTCTTCGATTGGCATTATTTTTTTCATTTTGTAAAGAAAATTCCTCTGGTTGTCCTACTATATTTTTTATAGAAAATTTAAGCGGAAGGAAGACGAAATTAAACGGTCTACATAAACAAATATTAATAAAATTTTTCGTTCGTCGTAATCGCCTAAATATTATATTGTTATAGCCGATATAATTTTGTAACTCAAAGGAATAATCGTTCGATACATTAACGATACCGGTATGTAATTAAAATCATTAATAATTAGAAAGTTAATCTGACAAAAAACTTACCAAGTCGAGTTTGAAACCGCGAGGAAGGAAAACAAACAACCGACGTGAAACGATCGGAAGAGAGAAAGACCGAGCGAGCGGAAAGAATGAAAAAATATCGGAAAAGAAGGAAAAGGAAAAGAAACCGGAAGAAATGACAATTGCGCGGTCCACACTCGGCATATTGGCAAAAAAAAATTAATTCTACTCGTTCTCGCACTTCAGAAAATCATTTTATCTTTTGCAAGCTTCTCTTCGATTCAGTTTATTTATTTCTCTGGAATCTTACTATGATTTTTTTCAAAGATATGGATTACTTACGACCTACGTTTCTTGCGAAACGCTTTCGGTCATATCGGCGGATTTTTATTTTAAAAAATATTATTTAAAAAAAAAAACTCAAATTTCTTTAAAATTTAAAACAAAGCAGAGCTAAGAACTCATTAAGCAAGAGCGACATTAATCGCAGGTAAGTTATCTAATTCGGCTTTGTCTTCCAAAAAAAAATAATAAAATTACTATCGATTCTTTAATTAAGTTAAATCGATAACAATACTTTTTTTTTAATTTTTAGTATTATATTTAATGCGTAAAATTGAATATTCCTATTATAAAAAAATACTGTAAAAATTGATGAAAACAAAAGAGCGAATACATTTAAAAGGCTGTACATTAATTAAAGTTTAAAATAATTGTCTTTTAGAAGACGTATTCGATTATTTTCTTTTACGTTTTCAACTTTAGAAAATTCGTAGCTTTATTTTTTCGAGACTTATGGAAAAGAAGTCCAACGTTAATTTTTTTTAATACTTTTCTAATCTAAAATTTTAATTATTTACCATATTAATTTACATAATTCTTTTACAAAAAAGAGAAGTTGTCAATTAAAACGTTAAATTAATTTTTGTCAACCTCCAAGTGTCGCTATAGCGTCTTAATATGTTTACAGTTAACTCGGATGCGAGTATTGTTCATTATCGATCGGTTTTTTAATTTCAGATTTTTTTCTGTACTTTTCTTTTTTTTCATCGGTTCTTCATTTTTTTTTTTTTTTTATTTACATCTGCCTATTACGGTATCTTATTTTGCTTTCTGATGTTCTAGAGGTGTCGATTATCCTCTATGATTGCTAATTGTGTGTGTTCGGCGTATACTAAAGTATAGTTTTGAAAAGTTTCACCGAGGACTCCTTATCTTGTGATTTGGGATGTGATACAGTTTACTAAAGGTTTATGTAATGTAACCCCGATTGTAAATAAGCTTTGAACAGATGAAAAAAAAATCCTTCTCTCAATCGATATTATAACTTTATTTTTTATAGTAAATTCTAAACGCCTCTGCCGTTAAAATTAGAAATGCATCTAAGAAGGAGTCAGGCAGACATTTTATTATTCGATCGATTATTTACACGTGCCGCATAATTCCTGCGACGGCAGAGTCTACTTCTTTCAGCGACTGTGTAATACGTTTTCTCAGGTGGCTGATTTTTGGTACCGAATATTTAAGTCGGTCGTTTCATAATCATCGACCGTTAATCTGATACGTGTATTTCGGTAAAGATTCCGGAAATAGTTTTCCGGAATCGGAACTAATTCCGGGACAGATTCACTCTCTCCGGTAGGATCTAAGAACTTTCCTGCGGATGAAACTATACACTGTATCGTACTTTTTTGGAAAGTAAATTCAATCCTTTCCCTTTTCTTTAATCCCGCTTTTCTGTTCTCGGGGTGCGAGCCGGGCCCGAATTAAATTCGTACGGAGGCCGTAAAATTCCGGTGCGTTCTTTTTACGATACAGCGACGAGCGAGATCGTGCGTAGGTTTGTTTCGTATCCGATTACTACGTTACAATTCTAACGACGAAGAGGCTGAAGACGAACCTCCTAATTATCGTCTAAAATATTAATGAGTTACTGCAGATTGTTGTTTCTAATAAATCTAAATAACTTAAAATGAGAAAGGCCCGGCACAATTATACGTCATATTACAGACCTTTAGGGTTCATATATCTTACCGGCTTCAATTTATAAGGAAATATTTTTCAACGATTCAATTTCCTCTAAAAAACATTAAAATTCAATTATAAATAATCAATGATTTACCTAAAGCGTTAGAACGAACGTATATCGTAACTTACAACAAATTTATTATAACTCCAACATATGTAATAGTAAAAATTGTAAACGATTTGCTATATCGTGAAGCCCGACGTTAAAATTTAACATTCAACTTAACAGGAGTATCAACCGATCACCGTAGAAGTCCTCCCCTCTTTTTGATATAAACTCACCGAACCTAGGCTTCTTCCTTAACGAAAACATTCCTGATCAAGTACGATAAAAAAATTGAACACGGCGAAGAAAGATAAAACAAAATTAACTATAATTTAATAACTATGAGACCTAATAAAGAATAAATAAATGGAAAATACCTTAAAAAAAAATCGTAAACTCGATGTAATTGTTTTAATAATCTATTAAGTAATTTAAAATCACATGAATTTTATGATATTTCAATCAAAAAACTGTCTTTTATCATTTTAAAATTAGCGCAATATAAGTAAACTTTATAAATTAACGGGTATATTACGTAGTTGTTAAATATTATATTAATGTATCGTTGTTAAACTTCGGATGATAAATTAATTTTACGTGAGATATTTGATAGAAAATCATAATTTATCTGAGCTAAGCGACATTTAATAGTTCTTAATTGATATACTCATTAAAATTATATAAACGTGTTTTTTTTTCGATTTTACTACGTTTCGATTTTTACCACGAAGTAAAATCAATTCTAATAACTTATATAATACAATGTTTTATGCTCTTAAAAATTTAACGCATTTATGTATTTATTAAAAGAAAAAAAGCTATTAAATTAAATTATCATTTACCGGAACGCAACTTTATTATCTATAAAACCAACGGTACGGGGAAAAGAACAGATGAATGTGAAGTTTAATCTGCTGTAAGAAAGAACTTTAGTACCGAAGGAATAAATTCTATGTCCAACATGACGCGTATACCACGAAGCGTTACCTTATAAATAAAACCTTAATCGGTTATCGGAACATCGAATACGATTGCGCATCGGATAATGAAAGTATTGTCGAGACGTTTTTAAAAAAGTAATTATTTTCAAATAAACTATTTTTTTTATTATTATTTTTTTAAAATAGAGTAGGAAATTTATCGCCGTAACATTTATTTTTAATTAATTCTTTAATACCTACCGATGAAAACTATTTTATAATCGTAATGCGCTTCTATGTAATTTTTAATTTTTTGAAAAAAACATTCGGTCGTATTTCTTCATTACTATTTATTTTAACTTACTCTTGTAGGGTTGCGATTACGACAAATATAAAATATAGAAAATATTGGCCGATATAATCGCATAAAATCTAAAACCAAAAAAATAGGGCAGAATTAGGAAGATCAGGAATAGAAAACAACTCCGTAAGAAAATTTGCGGAGAAGAAACTTTATAAATATTATTTTATTTTTTATTTTGGGAAAGATACTGAAGCATGACGTATTGTGAACCCACAGGTCAGGAAAAATAGAGTCCTCGGGGTTGTCTAAAGGTCGCAGAATATCACATCAAGGATAAGTTAGGCGATCGATTCCCGGCATCAAACAGAATATATCTAACAGAATCCTAATTACGTCTTCAGAAACTAAAATACGATGAAAGATTCAAAGTAAATACGAAAGGACGACCGACCCTACAGAAGAACTGACCTTACGAGGCTAATAATCCTATAAAGAGAAAAGCTTAAGACCCAAATCGGGAATCGGGCACCCGTTTTTTCCGTAATACCGCGAGAGATTTGGTTATTTTTAACCAGGCGGTAATAACATATTACCGATCAATGAATACGGGTTTGACTAACGTAAATAAATAGCGTGACAATAAGGACGTTTCCTTTAATAGTTAGAGCCAAACTAGAACGGATATAAAGTACCTTAAGGAAAAACATCGCATCGGTAAGATCCTTGATAAGGACTATAATGCGAACGTATTAAAAAAAAGCAAGCAGATTTTGGTTTTTATAAATCTAAGTGTAATCTATTTTCGGTCAGACAAAGCTCTCTGTCAAACGATTTTTCTCTATCGATGATAATCTGGTTCAGAACAATAATCAAATAACGAAATAATGTTGAAAGGACACCTGATGCAGAGTAAATGTAAATATTAACAAAATAAAAGAATAAACGGGTATATATAAATTAGTATTACTTATAAAGAAACGAAAAATACGCGTACCGATGTATAAGATAATATTATAATTTAATATTAAGAAAAATATTTATAAGAGAAAAAGGGAAAGAATAAAAAGAAGTCGTGTGAGAGAAGGTGGGGGTGTGGTGTATCATTGTACGGTGTTTACCCAGGATAAGTGTGCCGGTCAGCTCAGCCAAGTCTCCTTCTGTATTAGAGCTAAAGGCGTACTAGCACTACTATACCGCCACATCTTCACTTTCTTGTTAGCCGCGAGTATTTGTTTGGCTCTTGAAAAAGAGGAGCAGGCACAACTAGACCGCATTCTGCGACTTAGTCCATCATGTAACTCTTCATTCATTCTTTTATTAACGCATTCATTCATCACATTTTACAACCGGTTAACATATGCACACAAACATTAAAAAAGATATACGCACATACAAATCTGCAATTCTTTTTTTCAGGCTTTATCATGTTAATTTGAAATCTTGTACCGATTGTGTTACAGATTATTATGAGTATAAGAAATTCTATAAATAAATAACAGACAAAAACAAATAACGTAGAATTAAAGTGTGTGTGTGTGTGTGTGTATTATATATATATATATATATATATATATAAAATACAATAATCTTATTATTAATTTAAAACCTCTATTTTCATTAAGATTTCCTAACAAAAAAAAATAAAATCATCAGGTAATATTCAACCGTACAAATCAAAACGAATTTCAATTTCTTCACAACTGGAACTGACTACACAATAACAACATCATTACCTTCAGAAGAAGCAACTACTGACTGATATATTTTGTACCTTAAATATATGTATCAATACAAAAAGATTCTTACCAAAAACTGTAAAGTAACAAATCGATAAGTAAATAATATATAATTTTTTTTTTTTTAATTAACTTAGAGATCATAATGAAAAAAGAAAATAATAATAATAGTGATAATTGAAGATGAGCAGGAAATAGATTTAATATTATAAATGTAGATCTTCTTTAAGAGAGAGCGAGAGAGTGAGAGAGTTAAGTTACGTTACAATAACTTGTTTTTTACCCGATAGCCACTAGGCTTTTAAAAAGTATCAACCGACTTCACTCTCTCTTCATGTGAAGTCGATTCTATAGTCCATTGTCTTTTCATAATAACATTAAACGTAATCGCTTCTAAGATGAAGAAAAATAAAACAACAGGATCGAATAAGTATAATATTCGCAAACTTTTAATTTTTAAATGTAATTATTTTAATTGACCATCGGTTTAATAGAAGCAATAAGAAATCTACATGTAATTTTATTCCTGCACGTTTTCATCTTATTAATATAAAATAAATAACGAAACGATTTAAACGCAATTTAAATATAATTTTAAAATTTATCGTCAAACCTTAACGAACGCGACTAGATAAAAAAATTAAACAAATTATTCAGATTTTACATCGCGTAAAGTTTTACAAATATAGATTTGAAATAAAGAAATGTATTTTGAAAGTAAAAGAAAAGCTAAAAAAAAAAGAAATGAAAATATAAATTAAAAACTTTCCTATTTTTTTTTAGCACTTTCATTTATAGCCGCGTCAAAAATCAAAGTCATTAGCGACTTATCAGCTAATGTAACCGTATCGGCAAACGTTTAGTCTTGAATAAACTCAGGCCGACCGTTTCTGAGACGCGTGGTTTATTGAAACCCGACCGTCAAGGAACACCGGTATCCACGGTTTATTCAAATCCAAATAAAGGCGACTACCTTTATTAGAGATCGAACCTGGGATGATTTACGACAACGGGTTAACCGTTAGACTAACCCGGTGAGTTACATCTCAGGAACGGTCGACCTTTTCTTTCTTTTTCCTGTTTAGCCTCCGGTAACTACCGTTTAGATAATTCTTCAGAGGATGAATGAGGATGATATGTATGAGTGTAAATGAAGTGTTTAGTCTTGTACATTCTCAGTTCGACCGTTTTTGAGATGTGTGGTTAATTGAAACCCAACCACCAAAGAACACCGGTATTCACGATCTAGTATTCAAATCCGTATAAAAATAACTTTAGTAGGACTTGAACGCTGTAACTCTCGACTTCCAAATCTCAGCTGATTTGGGAAGACCTGAGGAACGGTCGACCTGAGATCGTAAAAGATTACACTTCATTTACATTCGTACACATCGTCCATTCATCCTCTGAAGTAATACCTTAAGGTTCTTCTGGAGGCTAAACAGAAAAAAAGAGAAGTGAGTCGGTTAAAAACTTACTTTGTCGTTTAAATATTTGCACGATTGAAAAAAAAAAATAGCGGTAAAATTAACACTTTATGAAGAAATTTTGTAACTTAAGAGAATTTCATTTGTAAAATGCGATGTCAAACAATTCAGTTCCGTAAAGGAAATAAAAAACGGAATAATATTATTCCTCAGAAATTATCACATAATTAATGCTGCGTACACGAAATTTGGCAACAATTTCATTTAATTACGACTAAAAATTAGAAAGTAAAAAAAAATTTAAGCCTGCTTTTCTTCAGAACACTAAAATAAAAAAAATAAATAAATAGCAAAAAACTAAAACTTAAAAAAAGTAATTTTGTTTTCGATTACTTAAAAGTTTTTCTTTGAAGAAAATTACGTGTAAAAAAATCTTTCTATTTACGCACGTCCGAAAAGAAAAGCGTGGGGCGCGCTTTAATTATAAAGCGGTTGTATATGAGCGCGTCCCACGCTTTTCTTTTTGTCACGCATAAATAAATAATTTTTTTTTTTAAAGTAATTTTCTATAAAACTTAAAATTATTTTTTACTTTTTAGTATTAATTATTTTGTTTTGTTTTTGTTATTTAATTTTTTTTCATTATCTCACTGTACGATATAAGATGTATCATATACCACGTATAAGATATACCGTATAAGTAAAGACATTTTAAGTATATTTTTCAATATACGGATTCTTTTTTGATAAATTTCACTGGAATCTTTCTTATTGAAGCCGTTTAATTTACTTATAGTTGTTTTGCAAATAAAACTTACATATTTTAATTAAAACTTTGCGACAAAAAAATTAATTTTTTCTTTTATTTCACAGGAAGAGTTAAAACATTATTTACTCATACAATCGCATATTTTGTGAACAAATAATTAAAATTTCATTATAAAAAGAAAGTACTAAAATAATATTGGTAAAAATGATAACATTGATCTTTAATTCGTATGTATACATGCGCCTAGTTAGATCAGTATATATATATATATATATATATATATATATATATATATATATATACACACACACACACACACACACACACACGATCTTAGTAAGGTAGTAAAGCAATAAAACTTGCTATAATTAAACTTATAATTAAATTAAAAAAAAAAATTAAATTGCTTTGTAAAATGCCTACATACGTTATACAACATTCTTTAAACGATATATATATATAAATAAAAGGATTTTAATTTTAATTAATTGAATATGCCGATAGAATATTTAATTAATTAAATGCGATAAGAATATTGATATTGTGAAAACTACAAACCTAAATACAATTATATTAGTTTAAAAATACTCCAATTTAGGCATTTACTCCAATTTTTTTTTGGTGACAAAACTACTTTACTTATTTTGGTAAGATTTTATATAGGTATCATAAATTATAATAGAAGAATTCACGTGACTTTATTAATAAAATACGTTTATTATTTCTTCCCCTTTCACATAATAATATTATTAAAGTAACATCAAAATTAATAAAAAGAAATATAATACTGTAGACTCTGTACTAAGTAAACACGCTGGAATTCCAAATTGCTTGTTTCTTCGTTTGGGATATTACGAGGCACACCCGTTACGACGGTACCTTATTTTTAAATCTTCATCAGAAGCGGAGGAATTTTTAATTTCGTTATTATTGAAAGCGCTTTAGTTGAAAAATATTAATGAAACATACGTATATATATTCCGATCAAATAATATTAACATTTAATCGTATTAAAAATTAAATATTTTAATATTCTTTTCTCCGTAATAAAACAAATTTAATTTAATTACACCTAATTTAGTAATTATGTCCGTGAAATTACTGATAATTTACTTTTACTGATTTTTACTTTTACGAGGATTACAAAGAAAAAAGCCAGAAATAAACGGCATAACGTTTATCGTTTTTTTTTTATTTTGGAGGCTCCCAAGCATTTTGATTAACTTAACCCGTGGACTCCCCGCGTTGTACCCGAGAGATTCTATATTGATGTAAATCTGTATATTACATATATTTATATACAGAACGATTCCAAATCGCACGGAAATCTCTCGCGAGACCATTCTATAGCCAAAACTAAGAAAAAGAATTCATATAAATATACATAAGAAAACGGTTTCTGCCACCTAAAATTCTTGGGATACAAATCGAGGAGTACGATACGAATTTCAATAGAACAATTTACATAGATGCGAAGAATTATAAAAATAAATTTGAAAGATATCCTTCTAAAACGTATTAAACAGTTTTATTTCTTCATAGGTCGGCGATAACAGCCGATGGACGATTAACTATAGCGCCTAGCGTTTAACTATTCATTTGAGCGGTGTTTATGCTGTTATCGTTCGGTCAGTCGTTCGCGTCGGGCGCCACAATCTTGTTTTCGAGTGGAAAGTCGACGGAAATGTTAATTCACAGTAAATAAAAATGGATCGGCTGCTTCGCGTGAATACCGGGAAAATTTAAACAGAGAAAGAGTACCGGATCGTAAAACATTTGAGGGTTTGGAGAGGCGAGTTTGAAAAACAGCTACGCTTAAACGCGATGATTCAAAGCCGGTCGTGAACGTTTTGTGAAAAATTTCGACGCTGAAGAAGCGATATCGATTACCTCCCGCATCAAGAACCTCGTCGCATCGCTTTCACGTTTCGCAATCGAGCGTGTGGCGAACGTTAAGGGAGTTTAATTTTAGGCTAATTTTAGTTTAATTTCGTTTTATTTTAATGGACGTTATTTACATCGATTTTCTCAAAATTACGTTTTTATTTGTTTATCGGTAAATTAACAAATTATTTTATTCCAAACCTAAAAGAGTATATTTTCCGACAAAATCTTTTCGTATTTTACCTCGTTTTTCTTAAAACCTAAGCAAGATAGAGGTCCGGGACGGTTTTTATTTAATTTCTTAGATAAAAACACCACAAGGCAGTACCAAATTTGTATCCGGAGAATTTTAGTACGGCTTAATCTCACAGGGGGAACTGAAAGCAGGACTAAATGTTTCGCCAGCCGAAACTCGCTGAAGGACCGTTTTCTGACCTATATTGACGTGAAATTTTTTTATTAGTTTTGGTTACAAAATGAAATCTTGAGAGAGATTGCCGTGTAATTTGGAATCGCTCTGTGCAGAACTAAAATTTGTTATGAAATACCTCTAATGAGTAGTGAACTTTTAATACGTATAAACAAACTGTTAAATATTATTTTATTATTTTTAAGTCTTACTCGTTCTACGCTCTAGACTTTCATAATTGATTTTTATAATATTGAAAATTAGGACTGAAAAAGCTGCTAATTATATTTTATTATTTTATCGTATATGTTTTCATAGTTATTATATACATATTTATTTTAGTTTATTAATAAAGCGAAACAGTACTTATAAGAAAACATTAGAAATATTATTCACTCATTGTGCAATAACGCGGATGATTATTTCAGTCGAATAGACTACAATATTGTAAATCGCAGAGTTCGGATTCTTCGTCGTATATCCTTTATTTTTTCTTCTGCATCCAGTTACTACGTTTCTTTATAATACCAGATTATTGTAGGCGTTAAAGCAGTCTCGTCTAGAGTTCACTTTCTGCACCGCATACCGGTAATCTCTCTCGCTTATTTCTTCTGTTCTCCGGTTTCCGGGAAATATTATCAAGAATAGTAAGCCGCTCGACATCATCTTTAAAATCCATTCCTTTTCTCGGTAACCCCAATTTTAATTATACTTATACTCTCAGCAAGAATAATCTCGCTTGTTATATAATAATTTTTATTTTATTTCATGATATTACACGGGTAAAATAACCGATATAACAAAATATTTTAATAAATCTTGAACTGTTCAATACAAATTCTTTTAATAAATTCATTTCATTTCATTAGATTACTTCGTAAACCCGCTCGTATAATCTCATTATTTACTGTTAATTTTCCTTATTTTTTTGTAATGTAAATAAACGGTACAGATTATATAAAAACTACTGCGCTCCAATTCGGTTTGATTTATATCTATGCGTTGTTAAGTTCTTATTTTTTTATCGAGCTTCTTTGTTTTTATTTTTTTACTCGGATTAAATTTTTATAAATAATCTATTAAAAAAATACAGAATTATTTTACCCGCGTTTCTGTAACAGTATGTTTTTATGATATTATGCTTTACGTTTTATGTTTTACGTCTAAAATGTATCGAGCCTTTGGTGGCCAAAATTGAGAATATATTTATCGTTATAGGAAGATAACATTATGAGACCGCATATCCACCGATTTTTTCGACTGCCTTCTGCCATTTTTCCGGCGACATCATAATCCCGTCGTTATAGAATTTCTGTGGTTTCCGGTCAAAATACTGTGACGCGTGGTTTTCGCAGGTCTCTTTCGAAATTAACTTAAAACCGCTCAGGGAGTTCTGCAGAGACCGAAACAAATGATATTCTGAGGTCCCAGGTTCGGGCTATACGGTGGACGCATTAATGTTCTCATCCGGTCAATATCTATCGATTTCTGACGGGTCGTTAAAGATGTATGCATTCTGGCGTTATCAACGCGATATAAGGCACACTTCTCTTGACCTGTTCAGACCGTTTCTTTTCAATCCTAGGTTCAATCGCGCTAATTTTCGCCGGTAAAAGTCTAAGTTTATCGTACTGCCTGACGGCAGCAGCTCGTAACGCACGATGGCCTTCCGATCCCACCGAACGCACGGCATAACCTTCCTAGCCGCCAGTGCGGGCTTTGCCGCAGACGTTGGAGCTTCTCCTCGCTTCGACCGCGATCTATTTCGCACGTTATTGTCGTAGGTTATCCGCTTTTCGACGCTCGGGATCGACCGTTTCAGAAACGGCTCGACTTCGTTACGCTTCAGTAAAGATTCGCAGATAGAAATTCGATCGAGTAAATTTTTCCGAATCGGATCGTGCGGCACTCAAACGTCGAGCTTTTTTTGTAGCCGGCTTTCTGCAAACGGTTTAACACCGTGTCGGGTGACGGATGTTTGCGTCATCGGCGATGTCGTGGCCGGTCTTTCTCTACTTTCGCCGGAATACGACAAGGCTACCTCGTGCACAAAGACTCGATACTTTTTAGACCACCTATTGTATACGCCGTGTTTTAATTCTAAACTTTTGTTTGTCTTCGGGATTTACAGAGATATTTCGAGATGTTTTGCCTCGCGGAAGATTAATTAAACTGCGACCTAGCTTTGTCAGTTAAATTTAATCTTTAATAGGAACCCGGTTCTGTATTCTTCCCTCCTTTTGTTACGGATTACTTTTAATTATATAGAAATATCACGACTTCGGAAACACAGGATGGTATTTTTACTCGTCCTGCTAAATAAAGGTGCATACAGTATCCTGTAAATTATATTTGGTATTTTTCATCCTACTCGCTTAATTTTCTAAAAGAATCTAAGTATTGCGTGTCGGTTATTTAATTTTTTCTCTCATTAAACAAACCGACAATCTGTATTAAATCATTTATTTGGTTACCGTTTGGAAAAAAAAACAATTTTTTTACCTTCCCGTTTACGGCGATAAAAGCTGCTATAACTATAACGGGAAAGTATGTAGATCGGTTAAAAAAAATCTAAACAAATTTAGTATTTTTCTGCGTTTTGTACCTTTAAAAAACTCAACAAAAAATATCGTTTTTAAATAAATTAAAAATTACCTGGGAAAATATTTTATTCCAGCGCTCCTCAGTAAAAAAAAATCGTTTTATCAGACGGACGTGCGTATGTAAGTAGTACGTATATATGTTGACGTGCATTCGGTCTTATAATTCTGGACCCCGTTAAGAAATTTTCTTAAAACTCTGTAGAATGTATTAAAGAAAAGGATAAAAGAACGTATTAATTTTTTGCAAAAAATGGAAAAAGGGGCGGAGATGTTTTGACCGAAATAACATTTTAAATCTTTACCGAGGCGCTTACGCAAAAAATAACTTTTTATACAAAGTAGAAATATTTACGGAAGGCAAAAAGTTTTTTTTTTTTTTTGTCTTCAGTCATTTGACTGGTTTGATGCAGCTCTCCAAGATTCCCTATCTAGTGCTAGTCGTTTCATTTCAGTATACCCTCTACATCCTACATCCCTAACAATTTGTTTTACATATTCCAAACGTGGCCCGCCTACACAATTTTTCCCTTCTACCTGTCCTTCCAAAATTAAAGCGACTATTCCAGGATGCCTTAGTATGTGGCCTATAAGTCTGTCTCTTCTTTTAACTATATTTTTCCAAACGCATCTTTCTTCATCTTTTTGCCGCAATACCTCCTCATTTGTCATTTTATCCACCCGTATGATTTTTAACATTCTCCTATAGCACCGCATTTCAAAAGCTTCTAACCTTTTCTTCTCAGATACTCCGAAGAATAAGGTGATTTTACTTATCTTTATTATTTTTTCACGATACAGTTCATGATAACGGAATAAAAATTATAGTACTCTATAATAAGAGAAGATTTAAAAAAAATCTTAGAAAACTTGAGCTTTGATAACTTCCAAAATCGGTTTCACGTCGATAAGTAGTATCGATTGCGTCGTTCAAAGGTAATTTGATAAAATTTAAAAACTATTTAACGTAATCCTTAGTTATTTAATTATTACAAAAAATAATTAATTTAGTTAAGGTAATCCGTAAAATAAAGTTTAAAAATCAAATAACTAGATCTTTAATTATCTAAAACATTTACGTTTATTACATACAAAATTACAATCGATAAGAAAATAATACTAATAAATATCGAGGAGGTTGTAACGCGCTTATTTCTAAACTTAAAATGACATAGGATGTCGTCGGTAAATACCCGATCGATCTCCTGCTCGATCCATCGTTTATAGAAACATCCGTGAAATTACATTGTTAATATTACAGTTAGGTGTTTGCGAGCGCCAAGGGAACTAGACGTTATCAAAACAAATGTAAAAACAAATAAAAATACGTGCTGCGTTCATTATTAAATAGATTTTCACAGTCGTGCTTCGCTTACAAACATTATCACGTTAAACCATAAAAAACATTAAAAGTAAAGCATTACCGTATTAACGACGGAACAAATTTTTTCCTTTTGGTCCGCGGTTTATGAACTGTTCTATGTATGTATACATATATATTTTTTATTTTATTAAACTTTTGCATTGTATATTTGTTACACTAATACGGTTTGCATATATATACATACAGAGTACGAATAAAATTATTTAAACGAATCTTTAATTTCAGCACCGGAGTAGCTCTGTAATAATCAAAATTATTATTCCGTTAAAAGTAAATAAATCGTGACAAAATAGGTCCCGTTTAGTATTACGTAGTATAACATTATATTAATGAGCGGTGTTTTCTGCGTTTAAAATAAATTAAGTTTACGAATATTTTTACTATTTATAAATTAATATCTAACTTGTCGAATAAATATTTTAGATTTTAATATTATGATAGTTAAGTCGCGATAAGAAATTTTGAAAAGCCTGCGGTACATTTTAAAAGTTCATTACGCTCGAAGTTAATTATTAGATTGTAAATAGATGTAGATGCATTATTATTTTTTTCATAGCTTGCGATTTTATTCGGAAACGCATCGATCTTTCATTAAAGCTTTTAGTTTACATCTGTCATAATAATTATCTGTTTCTTCGTTTTTTGTTTCTTTAAATACGTATTTAACGCTTAGAAAATCATGTCCTTTTGAATACACAATAGTTACTTCAGAGAAACGAGCTCCGATAAAAAAAAAAAAAAATAAATAAACAGCGGGAATTAATATGTAATTACAACAAAGAATAAAATTTACAAATGTATTCATCAAAATGAGTAATGACATATTTTTACAGTAGCTTTACATAACTGGAATCTGAAAGAGTATAAGGACAATCAAACGAACCCGCTTTGATTATAAATAATTGTAAATATATTCAATAGAAATGCAGTACCTACATAAAAATAAGTCGTAACGGTACATATAAAATGTTTATTATACAGTTCAATTTTATACAATATGGCCTACTGTAACCGATAGTTTGTATAAAATATTCATAAAAGACGGTTAGTTTTAATTAAAAACGTCTAAAATCGAACTTTCCTTTAGATAAAAAGATTTCCTACAGACTCCAATAAGTAAATAAAAGTCCGGTAAATAAATAAAAGTAATAAAAGTCCAGGCGAAAGAGTTAAAGAAGAAGTTATCCGAAAGTTGTGTGCGGAGTACGGACGCATCGGAGACTGTGAAAGTCATAACTTTTGTTGTTTTAATTCCTTTAAATTTTTCGTTGAAAAAATATTTGTTGTATTTTCTGCTGTTAAAGGATTTTCGTCGGTGAATTTACGATTATTATCATCGATAATAATTTTTTCTTCTAAAACGATCCTGGAATACTTATATTACATAAAATATTATTTACATTTTAACGACGTAAAGAGTGTTACTTAACGAATCCTGAATTTGTTTTTAAGATACGACAAATATTCGTCGGTAAATATAAACAGATTTAATTCGTAGCTCGTGAAAGTGACGTTCACCGTACAGTCAAAAGAGTCATCCTGTGTTCCCATCTCGGGTTCCTTTTCCAGGTCGTTCCTACGATTACGTCTCCTAGGTCCAGCAAAGTTTTAGCCGCCAGATATCATTGCTGTTGTCCAATAGATTTACAACCAGATAATTTTCACGTTTGTCTACCGTCTTCGTAAGCGGAAGGTAATCCTAGATAATCATGAATTACAAACCACGGTGCCTATTTACGGTTCTTCACCGATTTATGTTGGAAGTTTTAAATCGTCTCAATAGTGTTGTTCCTCGTCGTACCCCGTGTCTGGATCAATGGGAAACATAAATGCGATATTTATTCGTTTGTTATCGGTAAAAAGTTTTAATCTGAAAGACTGATGAATCGATCTGCTTGTAACGATTACCTCATTTAAATTCCTTTAATAGAATAAATTAAAACCGTACGAATTAAGTATGCCGATAAAGCACAGTACATTACCTTAGACTGCTGTTAATTATGAAAAGTGCCGGTTCTTGCGGTTTCATCTCCATATCTTTCCAAGAGGTAAAAATACTGTTTCAGGGGTTAAACTTAATTTGTAATAATTTTAAAATATCTGTATCTCAAACCCTTTAACTACGGGACTAGTTTCTATTATTGTTTTTATTTACACTCGATTAATAACACTAAGTAATTTGAAAAATAATGATTTTAAAGTAAGTAAAAATTATCCACGAACTTTTAGATTTTTTTTTAGATTTCTTCAAACGACAAACCGTATAAGTAAAAAATTTAAATTATGATTTACCGTTTATACGTTTCATCCCTTATACTACCAGCGTACGATACCTAGTACCGCATCTGGATTCATGTAAGGAAGAAAAGGACGCGGCTTAACAATAAGTTCACGTAGATGTACTGCTTGTTAGGCAGGGGGTCGCAACTAACATTATCTAACAAACGATTGCTGAACCCAAAGGTCCTCAAACCGATTCGGACCTACGGAATCCAACTGCGGCGTACGATAAGCGAGAGTAACATCGTAGTCGTACAGCGATTCCGGAACAAACTATTGAGAAATAAAACAGAAGCACCGTCCGTGGTTTGCGAAAAGCACTGAAGTACACGATTATCTGGGATGGCCGATCGTTCGAGAGGAGATACGACGATTCGGTACAAGATACAAAATTAGATCGAACAAATATGGGAACCGGCTCGCGCTTAACCTCCTGTACAACAGCGAGGATGTTAGGTGCCTAAAGCGACCGCACGTATTCAAACTGTAACTTCTTCAAAATTCGAGGTGATTCGGCTACCCTAGGCTGTTCTCAATCGTCAGAAGTTTTCGTTTCGTTTTGCCGCTTACTTTTGTCGGTTCTTCGATTTGTTTCACTGTTTCACTGTTTCTTTGATTATTTTTTCTTTGTGCGATCGATACGATTTTTTCAATGCCGCTTAGACTCATCGTTGAACTTATTTATGTATACTGTATATCTATACGTAAACGGTTCTTTGAGGAATTTCAATGGATATCCCTTTCTGCACGGTCATTATTTATATATATATATATATATCAACAATTCATTATTTCAACAGAACCGGGTAATCATTTGATTAAAAAATATAATAAAAAATCGACGTTGTAAAAGGAAATAAAAAAGCAAAACTGAAATTATATTAGAATTTACTTAGAAATAAAAATGATTATTTTATTGCTATCAATAACTCATGTCTGGGCGTAATCGTGTTATTAGTTATGGTTGCGCAAATTGTATCTAACCGGCCGGTCGAAATGATCGGATGTAATTATTTTTCTGTATCTTCTGCCTTCTGCCTACATTAATACTAATATATACAGAATATAATTTATAGAAATGAGCATGTACGGAAAAAAATCCCTCTATTATTAAATCGTTCATTTTATTGTGCTTATATACGTATATATACGACAAATTTATGTCTACTTTTCACGGTGAAATGTAATACTTTCAATAAAAACTAATTTGCGCAGAAAATGCGCGCGTAAATTACCTCGGTTGGTTTATAAACGTAACAAATATGTAAGCGCTGGAGCAAATTTCCGAATAGTTTACGTATAAAGAAAGTAATAATAAGAAAATTATTAATTTAAAACGAAAGAAATCATTAGTTGTTGTTTGAGAACACCATTAATACCGTAAAAATATTGGTAGGATATGGTGCACGTTCCAAGATTTTATAATGTGAAATTAAATTTTTTTACTTATAATCAAGAAAATATTATACCGCGTAAAAGCTACTTAACTATCAAAATTAATTTCAAATGCTCTAACCGATTTCAGCGCCCGTGATATCTTTAGGTCAACAAATCGAAAATCTAAAATAAATGCAACATATTTCAGTTATAGGAATACTTATTAAGTAATACAGTTGTTACCGATGTAAATAGTTTAATATTATAAAAAAATATGTCACATCTGCTTCCTCTGTAAGTAATTAAGTTGAAAATAACAGTTGTTCTGAGGAACAGAGTTAAAGGTATCGTTTCTTTTTACCGAGTTTTATTGTTTGACGGCGGAGCTGAATTTCAGTACGTTTAGTTTGATAAAAAAAAGCAACAGGAAAATACTCCTCTTTTCATTTAGACCTGCAAAAATTATTACGCAATTTTCAACGTCGTTTGAAGTAATTTAGGTCATCCGTAACGACACCTTACTATTTGCTTTTTTCTTTTGTAAAGCAAATCCTAATGACTTAAACAAACTTACGGCTTAATAGTAGCAGCAGCAGTAATTCTGTTCGAATATAATGAATTGCGATTAAGCGGTTAAGATTATAATTACAAAAAAACATACGCTCCACTAAACGAGACGATTTAACAGTGCAAATTTAGTTTCATGCGGAAAGGGATTTATCGATCGATACAACACAATTAAAACTGTATAAAAAATTATAATAATAAATTATAGATCCGCTCATCGACAAATATTTGTATAAATTTACATTTACAGAGACGTATCGTAACTATTGTATTTACGTATTATTTATCGTAACACTTCACATATTAAACGAGTTAGATAATAAAAAATATTTGTAAAAGTATAACAACTGATCGTAAATTATTATAATCAAGTCGTACGTAATGCGTCTTTTCAATGTGGTAATCGCAATTGTTGATTTTAATAGCCGAATATCAATCGTTATATTTATTCAAATATGTTTTTATTTGTCTAACTCATTTAATATGCCCAGTATTATTATTATATGTACAATTAGTTACGATACGTCCGTAAGATGGAAATAATTTTCCGGAAGCGCCAGGATGAAAATTTATACAAATATTTGTTGGTAAGCCGATCTATAATTTATATATATATATATAAAATAAATAAAATTAATCGCAATTAAAACTGCTTAACGATTATTCATGTTTAAAATTGTTTACTCTTAAAAGAAGATTTTTGCATAAATTTAGTCCCCGTAAATAATGATGTTCCTTTAAAATATTTATGTTGTTCAGTATATATACCTACTACATCCTTTAACAACGGATATTACATTATTAAAAATATTCTTTAATTCGGATGGAACGTAAAGGATATTTACTTGAACGTATATAATCGTTGTATTATCTGAATAACGTATTATATTTCTATTAAAATACTTCGTAATTTAATCGTTTAAATTAAAGTTTCCCGATCTCTACGGAAAAATAGCCTTGTTTTTGTTTTAGCCTTTCATCCGGAAGGTCTCGGTCGGTTCGAATCCCAGTAATTTCTTTTTATACGGTACAAAATGTCTATTCCGCATTCCCGCTTACAAGCTTCCGACTTACTGGTCGAATTAATCGCCGACCAAAAAAAATAAGTAAATAAAACGAGACCGATATTGAACCCTGTGGTACGCTTAGTTCAAAATAATATAATAAACTATAAATTCAATATGAATAAATTCAGTTCGAATTCAAAATTTGTGTATAAAATTGTACGCTAAGTTCAGGATCCGATTCGACGTAAAAGTTCATCTACAAAATAACCGTAAACTTGCCTTCTTTTCTGGCCTGCGACGGTCATCTACAGCGTTAATATAAAAAGATAATTTACGATTATCCCGTTAACAGATGAAGCGGTTAAATATTTTTTTTTGCGGTTAATCTTGGTATATTTAATAGATATATGTCGAAGAAGGGAAATTTTATCTCTATATTATAGATTTAAATTAGTAAATTCGATTAACATTAAAAATAATATTAGCCGATTAAAAAAAGAAAATGTTGTTTTACTCTGTAAAAAACAAATAATCAAAGTAAACGAACAAAAAATAATAATTACAATTATTTGGTCGCCAAGTATATAAATAAACTTATTCGAACAAAATAGTTCAATAATCTAAACGCGTCTTGGTGTACCGACTAATAAAAATAATTATAACAGACGGTAAACAATGTTAGATTCTATTATCATTATAATGACAGTTAATACAGTTATTAAATAAAGTAAAATAAAACTAGACGTCATATAATATCTAAATCTACATGATGAAATAAATCATTAGATATAAATAAAAAAAAATATATATAAACACACAGACACGACTAAAAGACATAAAATTAAGATTAACGTAAACGATAACAAAAAAAAAATAATAATAAAAAAGAAATAGCGAAAAATATTATGATTTGAACAAAGTAAATCGCTGGATTATTCAAACGGCAGATCACAAGTCTGTGACTAGAATTTAACAGGGTAATAAGGCGATACAAGAAAGTAACTTATTTCTTTTTATAGGCCTACACTATAAGTACATAATACAAAGTATTTTAAACGAAAATAAATCATTTTTAAAATGTTTGTTTATTGTATAACATTATGTTTATTATTTTATCGTTTAATATCATTTTGTTATAATATATCTTGGTTATTTAATATTTTGTACCTATTAAATCTTTACATTTTTTTTTTTTAGGAAACGATTTTAATTAATAAATTAATATTAAAAAAAATTAGGAATACATTACAAAATTCTGACAAAAAATGTGTAATTACTGACAAAGATAAGGAAAATCTTTTATTATGATCTCCTTTTTAAAACAATATGAAATTTTTACGTTAAAATTTTCACAATATTTTATGTTTCGCCCAAGATTATTATAATTGATTCGAGTGTTATTTTTACCCTCCTTAACATGATCACTGTAACATTCGTAACACACGCATTTCGGAGTACCTCAATTTTCAAAACTACTTTTTTACAGCGTCGGAATCGTCGAATAAATAGCGATGTTAAGTTCCTCCCCGCTCCCAATTCTTACTGTCATGGCCTCTTCTGTTTTCCCCCTCCCGCTCTGACGGTTATAAAATTCCTTGAAACTAATCCTTCTGATTTTTTATTTTAACGATTTTAAATCTTTAAATCGGATCGAGTGTTTATTTGTTCGTTAATTACCTCCTTTCGTTTCAACTTAATATTTTTAAATTTTAATTTAATAGTTTTTTTTTTTTTTGTCTTCAGTCATTTGACTGGTTTGATGCAGCTCTCCAAGATTCCCTATCTAGTGCTAGTCGTTTCATTTCAGTATACCCTCTACATCCTACATCCCCAACAATTTGTTTTACATACTCCAAACGTGGCCTGCCTACACAATTTTTCCCTTCTACCTGTCCTTCCGATATTAAAGCGACTATTCCAGGATGCCTTAGTATGTGGCCTATAAGTCTGTCTCTTCTTTTAACTATATTGTTCCAAATGGTTCTTTCTTCATCTGTTTGCCGCAATACCTCTTCATTTGTCGCTTTATCCACCCATCTGATTTTTAACATTCTCCTGTAGCACCGCATTTCAAAAGCTTCTAATCTTTTCTTCTCAGATACTCCGATCGTCCAAGTTTCACTTCCATATAAAGCGACGCTCCAAACATACACTTTCAAAAATCTTTTCCTGACATTTAAATTAATTTTTGACGTAAACAAATTATATTTCTTACTGAAGGCTCGTTTAGCTTGTGCTATTCGGCATTTTATATCGCTCCTGCTTCGTCCATCTTTAGTAATTTTACTTCCCAAATAACAAAATTCTTCTACCTACATAATCTTTTCTCCTCCTATTTTCACATTCAGCGTTTGTTATTTCTACTACATTTCATTACTTTTGTTTTGTTCTTGTTTATTTTCATGCGATAGTTCTTGCGTAGGAGTTCATCTATGCCGTTCATTGTTTCTTCTAAATCCTTTTTACTCTCGGCTAGAATCACTATATCATCAGTAAATCGTAGCATCTTTATCTTTTCACCTTGTACTGTTACTCCGAATCTAAATTGTTCTTTAACATCATTAACCGCTAGTTCCATGTAAAGATTAAAAAGTAACGGAGATAGGGAACATCCTTGTCGGACTCCCTTTCTTGTTAGGGCTTCTTTCTTATGTTCTTCGATTGTTATTGTTGCTGTTTGGTTCCTGTACATGTTAGCAATTGTTCTTCTATCTCTGTATTTGAACCCTAATTTTTTTAAAATGCTGAACATTTTATTCCAATCTACGTTATCGAAAGCCTTTTCTAGGTCTATAAACGCCAAGTATGTCGGTTTGTTTTTCTTTAATCTTCCTTCTACTATTAATCTGAGGCCTAAAATTGCTTCCCTTGTCCCTATACTTTTCCTGAAACCAAATTGGTCTTCTCCTAACACTTCTTCCACTCTCCTCTCAATTCTTCTGTATAAAATTCTAGTTAAGATTTTTGATGCATGACTAGTTAAACTAATTGTTCTATATTCTTCACATTTATCTGCCCCTGCTTTCTTTGGTATCATAACTATAACTTATCATAACTATATAATTTAATAGTTAAATATTCGAATAATCGACGATTCCGACACAGGAAGACTCGGTGTTAAAAGCAATTCTAAGAATGAAGGTACACCGAAACGCGTCGACTACGGATGTTAGTGACAATGCCCGGGAGGGTAGAAAATAACACTCGAACCAAAGTATATGTTATTATACGTAAATAAAAATTAAACGATCGAAACAAAGACCTAATTAAAATTATTTTGAAGGATGTAAATACGAATATGGAAAAAATAAAATAAACATTTTTATGAAAATTTTTAAGAAAACGAATGAGATATAACGTTTCAATAAACGGCAGAAATATTTTAATCGACAGATTAAAGATATAAACTCGTATGGTGATACGTAGGACATTTTTTCAGATAGAATATAAAAAGTAAAATGGAAGCCGGTTCACCGGATCAAAGTACGGATAAGAAAAAAACGTAACTATACCTCGATCATTCGACCTTCCGACTCTTTCCCGAAAATTTAAAAGGTTAATAATATATTTAAATTGTTACCTCGTCATAAGTTAAGTTATACGTGTAAATTACGGAACGAATTGCGGGGAGACCAGACCTACACCTATACGTTGAAACTTACTGGAATTGTTAACGATAATGAAAAAGAGAAAATATATTTCAAGAAAATGTCAGGGTAAAAAAATCGCAAAATCAAATTTTATGAAAGAGAAGCGACGTTAGAAGGAATAAAGTTACTAAATATCATCCCGAATAATATGAAAATGAGTTATAATCTAAAATAAATTTCTTTTTAATTTTACTTTAAGATAAATAAATTTTAATTAGATGAATTTGCATATTTTATTAAAGGACTCTGTTTTAGTCAGCGATATATGTAATTATAAAAACGGATTACTTTATCCACTCTGCTATGCCAGAGTTCTATTTACTTTTCTGGACTACTACTTTTTTCATTTTCCTGATTTATAACGTCTTTCATAGATACAGCTTTAAATTATATATACGAGTATATATATATATATATAATTTTATTTTTTTGTTCGGCAACTTAAGTGCAATCTGACGATTATAAGAAATTCTTAAAAAGTGAAATAATCTTTTCTATATGTAATGGATTTTACAATCTTGTAACATTCTAAACCGACTTTTTTTTATTTATTCTTGTTTTTGATGGCAAGTCAGATGATTTTTTCTTTTTTTAATACACATAAAATTTCCTTTTCACAAAAATATAAAAATAAGCAATCTACATTTATATACATATATAAAATAAAACTGGCCGCGTTTATCCCAAGAATATTACGTTATTTAATTATGGTTATATATTAATTTTTATTCAAAAAAATAAAATTAATTTTATAAAACTAATAATTATTTGTAAAAACCAAACGTTAAAAAAATAAATAATTACAATAACGATTTACGTTAGGGTAGGAAAGAATACCGTTTATTTAACTACGTTTTAATAAAAATTTTGTTATGTTGATGGATTCAACAGCAATTCTTATAAATATTGAAATACGTGAAGATAAAATTAATTGTGTACTGTACACCGGGTGTTAGATTTAAAACGCGACCCAAACAAAATACTTTTTAGAAAAGTTAATAGAATAATTTCGTATGAAGAGGTCGACAGCACCACCTATTGTGTTGTTTTATAATTACCTGTTATAATTTTCTATTTATTTTTTGTGAACGGTTAGTGATTTTTGGTTATCTGTATTTTTTTTTAAGAAGAAGCGTTTTGAACACGATAGAAACGATTTTTATCGTGAAATATTATTTAACGACTAGTTTTTTGTTTTGTGCCAAGAAGCTTTTCGATCGCACTTCCCGGGTAAGAATGTACCAAATAAACTTTCAATTCGCCATTCGATAAAGAAATACAGAGGGCCCGGTTCTGTTTGCGATCGGAGACTAACGTTCAGTATTTAACGATGAAACATCGGAAGATGTTACGGTAAGCTTTTTAAACTCGCCTAACAGATCGTTGCGCGACTGAAAGGAATATCCCCGTATCGCGAGCGGTTTTAAAGCTACAGACGACTAAACCCGGCTGCTTAACTTAAGGCCATACCGAATTCATGTATCGCATGAATTATACCCGATCGATTTTGCCGCTAGGCTCTTCTACCGTCAACGATTTAATACCGTCAAACGATTTGTTCGGGAAAGCATTAACGTGTTGGATAATTTATTTTTTACAGACGAAGCTCGGTTTCGTTTGAGCGGTTACGTTAATAATCGGAATGATCCCTACTGGAGCTCCAACAATCCCCGAATCATCCGTTCTCGACCGCTACGTTCACAGAAAACTGGTGTCGAGTGCAATTTCCAGGCGAAGAATAATCGGCCCCCGTATTATTTCAAAACCCTCTCAATGCAGATCGCTACAGAGAAATCGTAACGCAATTTATTGCAAATTTTGATATAAACGAAAGAAATTCGGGGTATCAACAAAACGGGGCCGAACGTCTTACGGCAAGAGCGACAATGGACCTTTCCAAAGATTTCTTTGGGGAAAGAGTAATATCGACCGGCCTACGGTCAGCAGGTCGCCTGACCTTTCTTCTGCAGATATTTTTCTACGAGGATATACAAAAGGTATTCATATATACTCCACACGCCATCGATGAACTGAAAGCCAACGTAACTCAAGAATTACGAGATATTGGAAGAGGTACACTTCGAAAGGTTGCGCGGAATATGAAAAAGAGGGTTAAGGTTTACGTGGATGAAAAGGACGGTCGCTTTCAACATTTGCTATAAAGAAAATTTGATCTCGATATTGTTTTGCGCAATTAATTGCGATATCTATAACAAATCGCTTTAAATATAGGGCATTATTTTTTTTTAAATCGAGTTGTTTTTTTAAAATAAACCTTCTGTATATACATCTACAAAAATATTTATAATAACGATAAAAAATTGTTTCCGAAAGGATTTTTAATCTCGCTTTTTTCATCCGCGTAAGTAAATTACATATTCCAGAAATTAAATACGCTTTGCTTCATCAACATGCTTTGATTTGTTCATCTACATTCTTTCGTTGTAGAATTTCGATATTTATGTTAACCGTAACAATAATAATAATTTTTTGACTTAGGTAATCAAATTTACCCATCAATTTTAGCGTCTGTCAACTGAAATTTAAAAATAATAAAAAATATAGATAATAATGTATGTATTATCCACATAACGCAAATATTATACGTTAATACAAATATTATATGTATTTTTCCACATACCGCATTATTATTATTATTAAAAACTATAAATTGTTAAATTAAGAAAAAGCAAATAGAACTGTTATTATGGGTTATCGATCATGTTATACGTAATCTTACTACAATGTGAGTGTATACATATATATACACTCACACACACACACACACACACAAACACTCTCTGAATATATAACTGATACGTTTAAAAAAATGTAGCGCTTGAACCGAGAAGAAAAAATTAATTTGTTACTTGTAGGTTACGAATTATGCATTCATTTACCACTTGTTAAACGTTTGGTATGTAAAATGTACAAAACTAGCTGGACTTAAGACGTATAGTTAATTTTTTTACATTTTATAAATATCAGCAAAAAAAAAAAAATATAATTCTTATCATTCTCTTCAGGAAGAAATATATTTTTTTACCGTTTCTTTTATATTTAGAAAAAATAAATAATTTTTATAAAACTTTTATGTTACTTTAACTAAGAAATTATTAAGTTATATTTTACGGATAACATGCAGATGTATTTTTTTCAGCGTAGTTAAAAAAACATATTCGAAGATCTATATTGCACGGTGTTTTTTTTTTTTTTAAAGGAATAACCGAATTTAACTCCTATGTTTGAAAACCGCTGATTACACTGAAAGAATAGAGATTGTGTGTTAGTCGTCCTCTACACTGTATTTAGTCTAACGGATCATCCCGAGAGTTCTGACGATACACACACGAACAGTAAAATATTTTCAAGAAAAAATACGCTAGCCTATAATTTATGTATATATAAAACATAATGTAAATTTTTAATCCGCAAACAAATATACAAATATCTAGGTACGAAATACTGAAAACTACTTTTACTTTGTTACAATATTGTACGTTATAATTTAACGGAATATAAAACTATTATTCTAACAAAAAACGTATTCTGTAATGAAGTTATTTTTTATTTAATATTATCTTATATAAAAAATGTTAATCTAAACTTTTTCCTGAATAAATAATCGATGGAAAAACTTACGGTAATAAAAAATATTTTTAAAACTTTAGCTAACTCCGAAAATTTTCGGACATTCGGATCGACATTTAAAATGAGTAACGAAGAAGCGACGATACAGGAGGGTGAAGAGTAGAAGTTCTATTAGAACAATTCAGAACGGGAAAACAATCGAACGGTACCGTAAAAGAGGAAGAGGATTGATAGAAATAGTATTAGGATCGATAAAAGTTACAAGAAAATAAATAAAAATTACATACGTAATCTAAAAGTAAATAGGAAACATCTTTTTGGAGATGGACTTAATACAAAAAACAATGAGCATCAGGGAAGATAACTTTAATGTTAGCAAAAATATTTAAAAGTTGCTAAGTTAGGTCAGACAGAGCGATTAAATTAATAAAACCAAAAAAATACATATTCTGAAATTATTACTAAAGAAAGACTTGAACGAATAGAGTACGGGAAAATTTGAAAAGCTGAATTAATAAAAATAAGTTTTTAGTTTTGTTTTACTGTACTGTTTAATTTGCAATCGCTTCCGATTTGCCGGAATCGTAAGTAAATTTGAATACAAAGAAAATTACGCGTTGTAGGGATTTCCATTGATATCCCTCAAAAAACTGTATGTGTACACATATAACAATGTGTATATATATATATATATATATATATATATATATATATATATATATTTATAATAAACATAAATAAGTACCCGCAAAGATGATTCCAAAGAGTATCGATGAAGTTCACAACATAAAAAGCAAATAGAACGCTAAAAAATAGTCTTATAAATCGTACAAAGAAAAACTAATAAAAAAACAAAAAAAAAAAAACAGTAAACCAAACAAAAAAATAAGAACAGTAAGCGGCGAAACGGAACGAAGAATTTTGACAACGCACAACACACCCTGGGTAGCTATTCACCTCCGGTCTTGGAAAAATTACAAATCGAATATATACTACAGACATGATGAGAATGCAATCCTGGCTGCGGGTGCTGACCCTATCGTAGCTTCTGCCAAACTACAGACCGTATCGGGTGTAACTAACGAACGGCTAGCTAGACGGAAGATGAAGGGTTGATCTTACGCGCGTTATATTTGCGATGTGGAGAGGTAACTGCCCGTGAGTTCAACTTATGGCGTTTTCATCCCGCACGGTAACGGCGTGCGAGATACTTAGGACTGCATCTGGATCGCCGTCTGACGTGGAGGATTCAAGTTAGGAAGATAAGGACTCGGCTTAACGTTAAGTTCAGGGAGATATACCGTTGTTAGTCGTGGGGTGGGAGGCGTTGGCAACAATTATTTTTTAACAAGCGACTGCTGTACTAAGCGGTCTTGAAACAGAATTGCAACAGCGGAATCTGGCAAGCGAGGGTGACATCGAAGTCGTACAGCGATTGCAGAACAAATTATTGAGAAATATAACAGATGCGCTGTGGTCGGCAAAAAACATTGATATACGTGATTATCTGGGATCGCCAACGTTCGAGAGGAGATTCGGTACTAGATACAAAATAAGACCGAACAAACGTGTCAAGCGACTTGCGGTTACATCCTGGATAACAGCGACGACGTTAGGCGTCTAAAACTTTACTAAAAAACTTTAAGTAAATGGATATTTACAAACCCAAAATTATAGCCGTAAATATAAATAAAATCCTTAAATTTCTCACAAATTTCATAATAACCTTTATCCATTCGTCGAAGTAAAATTATTAAACCTTTGATCGACGCAGTACATAAGTTTTTAAAAAAATTGTCACAACTAACGAATAAAAAGTACGTTTTGTATACGCTGAAAAAGATTCTATGAGAATGCACTTAAACGTTTTATTTTTTTACTTTCTTCTTACGGGATTGTAAAAGAATAATAGACGCTGCCTGCATCAAAGCAGATTTAGATTCGTCAGAAACTTTTGTAATCGATCGAATAATTCGATATAGTCTACAAATATAATTTTAAATTTTTAAAATTTAATTATAATCTTTAATATTTAAAAAAAATAAATTAATCAATTAATCCTCTTCTTTTATAATAAAATGTTAAATAATTAAAGAATTACAAAGAGAGATAAAAACATTAGTCGTACATAAAAAGAAATAAAGTCGTCTAAGCTGCAGCAAACCGTAGTACAAAAGGTAAAATTAAGTAAGGAATAAAACTTGGATGCTCAAAAAAAAACAAAAACTTAATCGAAAATTCAGAATTTATAAATCATTTTATTAAAAAATAAAAAATCTAAGGAATAATTTTTAATCGATTTAATATTAATAAATTAATCGTGTGCAACATAAAACATTGACATCCAGCGATACATACAGAAATATATAATATTATTGTTTTTAAATATTATCTAACGTCGATATTAAATAAATTAGGAACATAGGCTAATTAAAAATTATACAGTCTTCAGTATAATTACCAGTAATTTCACGGTTAATTTAAATTACATATTCCGTGTAAGATTATAAAAATATTATTCACAAACGCTATAAAACATAACAAAATTTCATTTATTTAATCTCGTAACTCTTTATTTTAAAAACCAGAAACATTTAATACGGTTATTCTGAGGTATTAAATCATAAGATTAAATTATTGTTCATTTTTAACGATATTACATTTTATTTTTATTATAAAAAAAAAGAAGTTAATTAATAGCGGGAAAAATATAACTTTAATTAAAACAAAAGATCGATTGTCGAATCGCTAGTCGCTTTAAAAAAATCTCATTGAAATAACAATTAAGTTTGGTCGATTTAACTTATTTTTCGTTATCCAAATATTTTATCGTAAATATAAAAATCCTTGCGGAGGATTTCCACAAATGAATTCGGTAGCGTTTGTATTTTTAAGTAACACATCATAAAAATTCAAAAATACGTTTAATAAACTAATATATATATTTAAATTTATTAAGAAAAGACGTGAAAAGTAAGATAAAGATAAAAAGTAGACCTCACAAACACACGAGAGTGAATTACGGAAAAAGGAAAAGAATAGAGATCCTTGAAATGACGCTATTACAGATAAATTATTTTGAAAATTAAATGAGGTTATAAAAATTAAAATGTAGAGGGTTTTAAAACGAATAGTAGGGAAAAAACCGGAAAGCTCTTGTAAAGAAAGAGACGATCCATCGATATTAATAATGGAATCTGGGTTTTGTTATTTTATGCACGCAAATACCTTTAAAGGGTAAAACTAATAGAAAAGACAAAGAATAAAATACGTAAGCCGATAATTAAATATGTAGATTAAAATGTATAAAATACGTTGAGGTTAAACAATCGATGAGAAAAGAAAGGAGAATCGCATCGAACATGTCAAATAACAGATGACCTTAAAAGAATTAAAAATCGGGTGGGGCTGTGTCGAGGAGCGAAAAGCTACAGACCTTGGATGAAGTTCCTCTGAGCTACAGACCGACCAACTTATCTGTACAGTTAAACGGGACAGCCATCGTATTTTTTTTTTTTTAACAAAACTGAAAGAGTCCGATGGAAAATTCTAGTATCTTCATTTGACCAACTCTATAGATAAATTGGTCGGCTGTATGTCAGCGAGTCACTTTTGATGTACGGGATCGAATAATAAGACATTGGCCGCGTACTAAATTTAATCTCAATATAAAACAGACGCTAAACGGTACGTGATATTTATTTCGACTGATATTCGACGATATTTTGTTGTCGACTCTGGTCTGCGATTTGAAAAGTAAGAGACATAAGACTATAAGCAGCGGTAAGGACGGAACGGATTGTTTTCGAATACCGTTTTGAAGCGTTTGTCCGCTGCTCGCCAACGGTCCTGCATCGCATCAATTCGATCGACGTTGATATCCATCAGCCCGGGGACGTCTTCGACAGATGTACGGGTACTGTCTTCATTCGTTATGTCCATTAGTTCAGGTACAGCAGCGGTAGAGATGCTCGCGCCGTCGGCGTCGTTCACTGAGCGCGCCGTGCCGGCTTTGCGACGCTCCCGAAACATTCTCGCTCGCTCGGCACCGAACATCGGGATAACCGTGCGTGACCCGTGACTTCCGTTTTCCAGCGATATGCGTAATTTATATTTCCCGCTGGCTTTTGCGCGGGCTGAGGCCGACATACTGAATTTTTATACCGGTTTACACGTTTACTTTAATTTTTTACCCGTAAATATTGTCCAAAATACACTTACTATTACTTAAATCGATCTACCTCGACAACCTCTATACACAAACACGCAAATCATCGCACTATTACGTCTAAGTCGTGAGCTACACAGAATGGAAATGAGCGAGAGCGCCAGTTTTAGACGATTTGCTCTTTGCTCCCTCACAGGTAACCCGTCTACAGTGACGCAAAATCAAAGTAGTATCGTCGAGCTGACCGTGTAACTTAAAAAATGACACCCCGTTTACGTCTGTGCGACTAGTTAGGAAGTTATTAATTCAGGATGATAATAAACCTTTTCGTTACGCTACAAATATCTGTTCTGGTACCTGTATGTTTCAGTGTGATTTTAAAGAAGTTTCGCGTCAAAATACGGCTTACCTTAAATTGAACAGTCTTGTTTTTACTTCCTCGTCCGAAGTAAAGGAAGTATTATTATCGGGAAAAACATCGGTTTTCAGATTTCAACGGAAATATCCATCCCTGAATCCATTTTGACTAGTTTCGGAGTGACGTCTGTACGTACGTACTTATGTATCTCCCGTAACTCAAAAAAGATTAGCCGTATAATATTGAAATTTTGGATTTAGGACTGTTATAACATCTCGTCTTTTGAATGCAATCTAGTGGACCAAAAGCGTCCAAAAGAGCCCAAAATCCAAACATTTTGGATCTTGGGCTTTTTCTTAACTGCAGTAACAAGCTCTCGTCGAGAGCTTTTCAACGATATATCAGAAGCGGTACTTATTTTCAGCGATTTCAGAGTTATAGCCAAGTAAATTTTAATTAGTGAAATATTTGGATCTTACAAGGGGAAGGCACATCGGTTCGAATCGGACTTCCTTTTTTTGGTACCGTTTTTTAATTTAAATGTAACTATTTAAATAATTATTAACCTGCTATTTTAAAAAGGTTTTACGATAAATAATAATTCATTAAGAATAGAAAAAAAATAAGAGAAAATATTAGAAGTTATTAATGAAATAATATTTTATGTAATTTTCATTTAAAAAAAAATGTGTATATGTAATTTAATAGGCGTGCAAGGAAGCCATGTGTTGTCCACATCAGATTTTTTTTTTATTTGGAAATTCGGTTATAACTTTGTTTTCTCTTTTCCTAATATTTCTTCATCGTTTCACTGTACCGTTCCTTTCTTTCTTCCGAGCGCTGAATCTTAATCGGTAGTTTTTGTTAATTTTTGGCCGGGAAACCCTGCCGATTTTTATATTTTTTACTAAATCTTTTTTTATACTGGATTTCCTTTTCAGAAATCATTCTTTTCTACACTCTTTTCTGACTTCTAAGAACGAAGTTAAATTCAGTATATATGTTTTTAAAGAGTTCGAATATTTTCTTGTTCGATTTATTTTTAACTTTCTTAAAATATGCCCAAAAAATATTAATCTTTTTGACAATCCAGCTGTGGCCTCGACTAATCTACGATCCAAATTAAATCTAATCAGCAGGCGGCTAAGTACGCGGAAGATAAAAATTAATAAAGCTAAGTCGATTCGCGTAACATTCGTAATGAGGTAGACCCGCTGCCATTTTAATTCTGCGTTTCGGAAGCGTAAGATACCCGTGTCTTCACCTGGATCGTCTTTTGACTTGGAAGGTTCATGCTAGATCTGAGTTATCGTCGTCTAATCGGCTACTTTTGTACTCGGCTATTTTGAAACCGAGACGGACATACGGCGACCAACTTCGGGGCACGGCAACCGATTCAAATGTTGAAATTATACAGAGGTTTACAGAATAGCTCAGGTGCTGTGGGTTGCTAAAAACAGTAAAACTGTACGTCAAGGCAGAAATAGAACGTTCCAGTTTGAAATATGAATTTCGCCTAAATGATACCACGTTAACCACTTTGGCCGTAAACCTCCTACACAGCAGTGAAGATGTTAGAAGAATTAAGAGGTTAAATGTTTTTAGTAGCTCTATACTGTAATTACACCGCTGAATGTTGTGAATTAATCGATCTTTCCTCTCTATTTCCGTTTTTACTTTCATTTTTAATTTTGACTTTTCCGGTTTATTTTTTTCTTTTCTAAGTGTTTCATCAATATGCTATTTTTATGATTCTCGTTACCGTGAATATTTTCTACTGTACTACTGTTAGAACAGTTATTCAAAATTACGTTGTGTACGTATTACGTTCTACCACTCATTACAAGTTCTGCATAATGCTAGCATATAATTTTTGAGAAATTTCACTGATGATTGATTACTTTTTAATGTGTACATACGTGAATTAATTTACTTAAGGTTCCTGCAAAAATGTAACCGATTGTAAATAAAATTTTGGAATAAAAAAAATTTCAAAATTATTTTTTCATTCTCCAAAAAAAATCTTTAAAATTTTTTATTTTCCCGATTATCTTTAATTTGTATTCGATGTTATTAAAAAAAATAATTATCGTCATTTAAATTGTTATCTGTAGAGTGTATAGACACTCTGTCTATGAGTGTGACCCTCTGTGAGTGTGTGGAGTGTATAGAGTGTGTAGAGTGTACAGTATACCTCTACATGATAAGAAGATTTGGCTTAATTAATGCAGTCGTTTAAGACTGCAAACTAAATACCGTTCTAAAACATTTCCTTACACCGTAGTCTATAATTACGAACGGTTTTTTAGATTAATCCGGTCTTGCGTCTTACGGATTTTTTTTTATGAAAGAGCGGGCATCAACAGCTACGGTCATAATAAGTCCGCTGAAAATCTGTAGCTCTTGAAAAGATGTCATGCCTGACCGGGATTCAAACCCGGGACATCCGCTCGAAAGAGACGCTACGAAAGGTCGGCTATTTCGGATACTTCAATTAATAGAAAGTTAATAATATTATTTATCTATTAATTAAGTGAAATTTATATATTATTTTGCGTTGAAATTACAGAACGTACGCGTAAATAAATTAAAAATTCATATTTATTTATTTATGCGACAGGCTGATTCATAATAACAGCTGCCGGTGGACGATAATGAATTTTCGTTTAGCGTGTGAAAAATTCCACCCCTGACCTGGACTCGAACCCGAAACCTCAGGATGAAAGACAGAGACGTAACCGCTCCACCACGAAGATAGGGAAAAGAGATAAAAAGAAAAAAACTAGTCGTTTTCAAAGGTGTTAATCGGAATTATTTCACATAAAGTGCAAGATAGTTATCCAAAATAAGAAAGAAGCAACGTTACACAACAGTTCTCCGTAAAGAGGTAGATATTACAACGAACAGAGATCAGACCGGCTAAGTGTTACTGCGATCGTAGGTGCGCAAACCAGTACTAAAATATATACACGCACGAACCTTCACTCGCAATCGTGTACGCACTCATCGAGATGAAAGAGATCGAATAAATGCAGACTTTCTAGCTCGAGGCAAATCCAGACAGAAGTATTAAAACTCTTAACAAACGCTAGCTGCATTCATCAGCTTAAGATATTTGTGCTCATTACTTAGTTATTTTCACCTAACGATGAATAAAATTATACGCGTTACGTATGACATCATTTCTTTACAAAAAATATTTTAAACGGAATTAAAAAATAATTTATTCGTAATTAGCAATATAATTAATTATTTTTAAATTAATTAGCCGATATGATTAGCTGCGTTATATTAAATTTGGTAAATAAATTTTACGAATAACTAAACAGGACAGACCAAAAAAAAAAAAACAATCCGAAATCGAAAAAATAAATAATCTTAAAAACATGACGGTTGATGAAGATGACAACGATCCAACGATGTCAAGTATCCCGGAATTTATATAAAAGTTAAGGTTTTATATTCTTGTAAAAAGGATAATTGAAGTCGAATATTATTATTATCGTAGTACTCATTACTTCTTTAATAAAATATTTTATAGCTGAAAAAATATTATATTTTTAGTTGAAAAAATAAAATATGTTATAGCTAAATATAAGCTATAAAAACCGGCATAAATTTAGTATTATAACTTACTTATTATAACTTAGTATTATTTAGTATGTAACTTACTCTTTGTTAATCCTAAGGGGAGAAAATATAAAACAGCCTACAAGTACCGATGTTCAAATAATTTAACAAACCTCATTTTCATATTTAAAATAAAGTCTTTAACTAACTGATATGACGTAACATACTTTTAGTGTGGATATATATAATAGTAATAATATTAATAAATTATACAGATTCTCACTTCACTACAACGTGACCGATGTGTGTTAATAAAACTTTTGTCTTTGTAACACATTTGTTTTACGATGGATAAATTTATCGTTATTTTTGTGAAGCTGCTTCTTGTTCAAAAGAATATTAAATCAGGTAACAACTTACGATATTACGATACATATCATCACACAGGTATGCAATTTTTAACTGAATTCGTTACATTAAAAATAATTTCCCATTAACAGCCCACCGGGTCGGTCCAGCGCTTACTTTGTCATCGCAAATCGGTTGTTTAACAGTTGATTTTCGAAGTAGAGTTCTCAGGTTCAAATTCCAGTATAAGTTAATCGCACGGTGTACTTTGCCGGTCGGGGTTCGATTAATCACACGTCTTAGGAACGGTCAGCCTGAATTTGTACAAGACTACACCTCATTTACATGTCATACTAATCCTCCTCACCATCGGTCCCCGGGGGTTTTGCTTACTGTTCGTTAGTCTAACATATTATAACGCGCACAGTTGGGAAATAGATATTAATAGCCTAATAATCACTGCCGTTTTATAGCAGTCCACATTTTATGAATTAATCGGTCGACCGACATTTTTCTATTATCGACAGTTATTCAAGTAATCCTTACTGAATCAAAGCGTTATATACAACGCACACTTTCCGACAGAAGGGGAGGAATAATTAGTTATATTAGACTACTGATCCCAGTACATCTATATCTGTATCGTAGGTAAACATCTGAGGCACTGATCAGAGTTACTTTTTCTGAGAGTAATGATGTTCGTTATTGAAGCAGGCGTTGTAGTGAACACCGATGAAAATGGTACTTGTAGGATTGAAAATCACCTGAAATTTATCGGCTGGTATACTGGTATGCTGTTACGCAACCTATATTTGGTTCGGTAGAGAAGGCGACGGGAATTAATAGTCCACGTATTTGTCGCTAAGCCTGATACGATAGTAGTCTTAAATCCTATTAAATTACTACGAGTGACTTCTGACTTCACAGATCGCCTACGATGCAACCGTTACGATTTTTATCTTTAACAAATACTCAAATCGGTACTTCGCTAAGAATCAGTTAATTTTAAAAAATTGAAGTGTAAATTAAGCGATAGATAAACTGAAATAAAAAGTAAATACAAAAGTTTTTTTGTTGAAATATTCGCGATAAAATTATATTAAATTTCACCGTTTGAAAAACCGTCGGTAAATAAAATGTATAACTCGTGATTCTTTTCCGTTATTACGAAACGAATTATCGCTTTTTAATTTCATCGGTAAAGAAACAACGTGAATACTTATTGAACCTACTTATAAGAGTAATTATCTAATTAATAAAAAAAGGAATTAAGAACAGATTATTAAACACGATATAACATTACGTTTCTTTACGTTTTCCATTCCATTGTTTTATTATAAACATGTATATAAATAGAAGAAAAAGTTATAGGTAGGCCGCGAAATTATTGTAACTAATTTTTCTAAAATTTTGTAGAACGTAAAAATTAATGTTTCAAAAAATCTTTAAAACCGGCTTTTTCAAAAAGGAAATTAAATTATTAGAAGCCTTTTATTCCTACCGTTACACTAGTATAGTATTTTAGTTTTCAAAATGTAAACGGTAGAGCTATAAATAGATAAGTAATCCTCAATCTTCAAAGAAATTAACATAAAATTGAATATTAATAAAAATATTAAAAGCCTAAAATAAGTAATATGTAAAGAGCTCGTTTAGTAAAATTCAAAGAAATTAGTCAGTCTTTTAAAACTTAAACGAGAAAATAAAAGAAAAAGGAAATAGAAATGCGCAGGATAAGTATGTAAATACGATACTCAAGAACATTCTTCAAACAGGAACAATAAGGTAAGGTAATAGACGACTAGAAGAAATTTTAAAATTTCACGGTTGTCAAATAATAAGGTAGTACAAACTGGCTGAAACAAATGTTCCAATGGCCTTTGAATAATACGTCTTTATCATTTGGTTAAATACAAAAGAAGCGTTCTTAGCTTATGCTAGACGATGAGTCGATTAGAAAATATACAAATTCCTTTGTAATGTTAGTTTTTTCTTTATTCCTCTTTCAACAAGTAGATATAATTATGTACTAAATACAGCTTAGTTATAGAGTATTACATTTATTTTTAGAGTTTTCACAATTTGATAATCACACATCAGGATTATCAGTTTATTTTTGAATAATTAAAAAATAAATAGTCAGCAGTTAGTATATAAATCAAACTAAAAATGTATTGCATATATATAAATATATAATTTATAACGCTCATAAAATTTAGGATTTTTAAAGTTTATTTAAATTAATAACATAAAATTAATGATAAACATCAGGGAGTTTCATAATGTTCTTCGGAGTTTCGAAAATTCATTAACAAAAAACTATTTCACTCATAAGAATAAAACAAGTACTGTACGAAAGAGTACTTCAAATAGTTTTTTCCACTTATACTAGGCAGTTAGGAAACCATTTGCTTGCTAGGCGTCGACAGTAGAGAAAATGGCTGCCACGAGAAGCGAGAAGTCATTTTGCGTGTTAGAATTTCACTTGTCAAAGTCAGTAATTTCTGTGCAACGTGCGTTTCGGTTGAAATTTCATAAGGAGCCACCGAGTGACAATTCAATTCGTGCACGGTATAATCAATTCAGTGAAACCGGTGAAAATCAACCGGTCGTCCGTCAACCTCAGAAGTCAATGTCGAACGCGTGCGTGCAAGTTTCATTCGCAGCCCGTCAAAATCGAATGCGGCTGCAGGCAGAGAATTAGGAATTCCGAAAACAACAGCGCGGAGAGTTCTACGTAAACGTTTATTATGCAAACCGTACCGTCTTCGATTAATCAAACGTCTTTCTGATAGAGATAAAACACGTAGGCTCGATTTTTGTTTACGGTTACAGGAAAAGATGTTAGATGAAGGTTTTCTAAGCAAGATAATTTTCAGCGATGAAGCTACTTTCCGTATTAGCGGCAAAGTAAACCGTCATACCGTGCGAGTTTGGGGAACTGAAAACCCACACGCTTATGCGGAACGCATTCGGGATTCTCCGAAAGTAAACGTTTTTTGTTCGATCTCTCGTGAGGCAGTCTAGGGGCCGTTCTTTTTTATGGAAACGACAGTAACCGGCATGACATACCCGGATATGTTACAATTATAGCTTACGCCTCGGCTACTCAACGACTTCATTTTCCAGCAAGACGGTTTCCTACCCGTTTTCATAACGAGGTTCGACACAACATTAACATTAACATTACAACATTAACATTAACACAACATTACCTCGGCGCTCGATAGGACGTGCGTCTGGAGAAGACCAACACATTATGCCATGGCCACCAAGATCACCAGACCTCACGCCATGCGATTTCTTTCTCTGGGGTTACGTGAAAGATAAGGTGTTTATCCCACCGATGCCGCACGATATCGCTGAGCTAAAGGGTCGCATAATCGATGCGATCAACTCGAAAATGACATGTTAGAACGAGTTTGGCAAGAGCAAGACTTTCGTGTTGATGTGTGCCGTGTCATCAGGGAAGCACATATTGAACATTTATAGATTTTAACAACAACTGTTTGAGTCCTTGCATCACCTCGTACAACTTTCATTTAGGTAAGTGAAATACTTTTTTTGTACTGAATTTTTGTAACTCCTAAGAACATTATGAAACGCCCTGTATGTATATTATATATATATATATATATATATATATATATATATATATATATATATATATATATGTATGTATATCTTTTTTTTAATTTAATAAAAATTCAACTTTATAAAAATAAAAATATAGGAGTTAATATTTAGACTTTATTCTTTGATTAAAACTCCTTACTTCCACTTACCAAAAACAAAAACTAACTCCAGATTTATAAATTATTTTTGAAACCAATTTTTGCATATACGGTATTTGAAATGTATTACTCTTCAAAACAGTCTTATTTAAATTGAAAAAAAGTTTTATTCTAGACTTAAGGCAAATAACTAATTTACTTTTCCATTTAATAATTGCAATATTACATGGATATATCTATCTATATCCGTACTTATAAAGCACTTGTCCCGACCGACTGACTGATTCATTGACGCCCAGCAAAAACTACTAAATAAATTGATGAAAATTTGTTTACACGTTCTCTTACGGTTTCACAAGAAAGAACTCTTTTTAAATTCAAAATTTAAAGAATTTAAATAGAGTAACGATGAAATTTACCATTTTTTTTAATTTCTCGGAAACTGATGAAGATATGAATTTGATTTTTAGTTACGAAATCTTCATGTAGGTATTTAAAAATCAATTCCTACATTTTTCGAAATTCAGTCTTGAAACACGTGAAGAAAGGTAAAAAATTGAACAATGCTTACAGATTTTCCCCGTTTTCGACTATACTAAACGAGATATTGGGGCTTGAAATTACCTTCAGATAAATATCTAAAAACGATTTTCGGGATTTATTTCATTTTCGATCTTTTAAAGAGTGCGACGATATACGGCGCAGCGGCTCGACCGACACAACCACTATTATTGTATGTACTTCGCGATCGGCTGCATTTGATCCTGGTTACTTAACGTTAAAATAATTAAACGTTTTAAAAAAAAATGAGAAACGAATTCCGATCACATCGTAGTGATGTTTATCAGTTAACGTTAAGAACCGGGCAAAATATATTTTTATCCGTACGAAGTACGGGTAACCGATTATAAGTAATATTTTTAAGATAAGGCAGACCGTTTTGAAATTCGCATTCTTAGGTCGGTCAACGTTTCGGGTACTGTACTGACCGGAATTGTTGCTCTGAAGAAATTAGAATACACCGATATATTTTATAGATCGAACAGGCTTCAATTTTTAATAATCATTATTAGTCTTACAAGCGTGAGTTTAATGAACACCAGCGGGGTCCAACGGGCAGAACCCTCTGGCTAGACGAGAAGGGCCGAGCGAAGCGAGCTACAATCGGTTAAATAAATAACCCCTGACTGCGACGGGAAACGCAAATAACCATACAGCCCGGGCGAAGCCGCGACGGGGATTCTAGATTAGAGATTGTAATTTTTTTTAATCGTTATTGTGCTTTTACTTACTTCAATTCATTAATAAGATGGACTGGTCTGACAAAGATTGTTCAATTTTTTTTATTTTTTGTTTTTTATTTATTTAAACGTTAGACAACAATTTGTTGTTTACCGTATATTCCTTCTATATTTTTAATATATTTTTTTTATTTACCGTTTTGACAGAATTTAATGAAAATATGAAAACAATATTCTCGATTAAATAATTTTTATTTATAAATAAATAAATATGTAACTATTAAAAAAATATTGTGGCTGAAATAACAGGGAACGACATGTCGTGAGCGATTCATAATTAATGTTCAGCAAAAACTACGGAAGATGCATTGTTCAAAATTTGTATACGCGTTCGTCTCACAGTGTAAGTCCACACTAAGAAAGGATTTTTTTTTAAATTCCGAGTTTAAAGGTTAAAACGGAGTAACAATGACATTTACTATTAATTTTTTTTCTGTAAAAAATGAAGATATCAACCTGATTTTTGGTGTGTATAACCTTCATGTAAATATCTAAAAAACTCGAATACCGTACTGTATATTTAATTCATATTAAGGTTTGGTTCATATAACGTAATATTTAGTTATAAAATTTAGAACGTTACTACATTTTCCATAATGTTTAAAATTATATTGAGTTTACCTCTTATAATTAGTAAAATTTGCAAATTCAGATTCATCATTTAAAAATATATTATTATTATTATTACTGGTGTCCCTTGCTGCACCACAGCGTTATTATTACAAGATAATGTACGTATTTAAAAAAATAATCTGCTAAAAACCTTATCGATTTACAACACCTCTCACTTGCAACCCCTTAGAGAAGGGAAGAAAGAGAAAAACAAATGTTTTTCTCTTTCCTTTCCTGCCACAGATAAAATGCGTTCGCAAAACAGATTTAAAAATCCTCCAGAAGTACTATTGGACGGATCGAGCAGATAATTTTTTTATTTTATTATTTTTGAAATGGCCCGCAGATATGTCATCAAGCATAGATAAACCTTCAAAGTGATTTTCCTGCGAGTAATAACCTTGGAAATTTCCTCAAATAATTAATAAATGAGGATTTTTTGAAAAATTCTTAGAGGAGACTCAAGTTCGGGGTCCGATAACGCTATCTGTGGGACATACCGAGCAGGGTAAAAAAAAAAAAAAATTAGCCCGATTTGTTCAGTAGAACGCCGAAGACGGACTGGAAATAGATTTTCAGCCCGGTTTTTTTTAACGTATAAGATTGTAATATAACATATCATTGGATATACTATACTGATGACATAATATATCATCAGGGTTCCGTACGTGCAAAGCAACAGGCGTAACTTATTAAACATTCAAACCGAATAATCTTATCTTTAATCAGTAGATTCGTTGAAAGCCCTGACTCGGTAAACGATAATGAAGTGTAGATGTGTTTCGTGAAAATTTAACTCGGTTTAAAGTGAAAATTAGAAAAATGTTTTTGGATGACTACCGATTTGTGAATTTTTCATAATCGACTTTTCTTCTTAAAGCGGTTCATTCTTCTTTAAACTAATATGTAAATAACGAGTTTAGTAAATATTTGATAAATTTATATTCAATAATTCATTATATTCAATAAATATAATGATATTTATAAATATATATTATAGATATAAAATATTACTATTGTCATATCAATTATTATCGGTTAAATTTTTAATTCTAACAACTTAGCGAAATAAAGAAAATAAAACGTAGATTTAGAATCAGAAATTTTACGTTTAATTAAAACCGACTAAATTAGCAGCAGTGTTCGTGCGTAATATTTTATTAATCTAATAAAGTAATAAAATATGTATTTAATAGCGTAATAATTCTTTCGAAATATTTTCAATTACGATTAAAATTTAACAATCGCTTATAAATTTAAAATAAGTTATATTGAAAAAAATGTTTATAAATTCCAGGCGTTCATTGTTCATCGATTAAAATAAAGCGATGAAAATAATAAGCGTTGACCTGAATACGTCTTTCACAGTTTAAACAGATTGTCTTCGAACAGCACACCTATAGAAAAAGTTGTTTATATATAGAAAGGAAAAAATTCAGGGGGGAGGGGAGAAAAGAAAGATGAAGTTATAAAAAGCGAGGAGTGGTAAATAAGGGGGCGAATATCGTACGGGGTTTTACCAAAAGGGAGGAGTTTTGGCTCATTACATAAGTCGAGAACGCTTATGGTAATGCGATAGGTTTTAGTTTAACCCGAAAATATAAAACACTGTTAATATTAATGACAGTTATCGAGAGAACGGGAAGAACTATGCATACAAAGAAACGGACCCATTGTTTGTTCCCTAATTAAAATAATGAATGACACGGGCTGGAACAATTAGGCTGCGCCAAGTAGATAGAAGACGGAGACGCGGCGCATTGTCGGATAATTCTCGCCTTAAAGAATCGGCTTCGTTTTTCTTTTTCGGGTAATTTAGATTTCTGGCGTCATTAGCAAGAGTAAGGGGGAACGTATCATCTGTGAACACGCAACAGTAATTTCTAGTCGCGCCTTTTACGTCTCGTCATCATCATCATCATTATATCATCATCTCTACGTCATCATCATCATTTACATTAGAGAAGAGCTATTACTACTGTTCATGCGCCTAAATGCTACCTTGCGACATCAAAATTCATCGCCGCACTCGAACAATCCCGCAGAATAGCCCCCAGGCAACCACTCACAGCTACTCACCCGGTCGGCTGCCGATGGATCGTTCAGTAAGCACATTAACCGTGACACTGAAACTAAACTAATTTAAAAATAAACTAAACACTGAACGAACGCGTAAGCTAAATACATCGATAAAAAAGCGAAGAATTTCGGTTACGAATAATCGTATTAAGTTAAAGAATAATAATTTTTACGTAAAAAAAGTAATAAATAATGATTTTATATTACCAAATCTATTTAACGAGATAAAATATTAAATGATTTGTATTACAAATACAATATTTATTGCGTCTTGAACAAAAGTAATAATTTACTAAACAAAATAAAAGGAAAAAATGTATCTTATTAACGATAAATTTCTTCTTCGTTTATTATTATTATTTTGTTAAATCAGACCGAATTAACGTAAGGTTTTATCCGCTTTCAAAATAAATATAATAAACAAAACAAAAGTTAAATTAAAAAATAATAATAATAATTAAATAGAAATGCACTGAATGAAAATGATAATACCAAATCTCTTATATCTACTAGTAATAAATCACCATCTGTTATATAAGTTTTAAGAAAAATTGCAAAGAATGAAGGATAAAAAACATAAGTTATTATTGTTATTATATTACATTTAAGATATGGAATTTCTTTGTTTTTTTGGATAGCTCATTGTATAATGCGATGATCGATAACGATTTTATTTTATTTTAATTCAAAATCTCATAAGAGGTCTAAGAAATATGAAATATATATTTGGTATACGTTTCACTACGTATATTTACAGTACGCAGTTTGTATAAAGAATATAATTTGAAGAATTAAAAGCAATATTAATTGTAAATAGAATCGAGTCGCAAAAGTCTCATAAAATAGGTGCAAGACAAAACCTCTGAGGAATTATTAGAAATTAAAAAAAAAAAAAAATTGTATTAGCAATGTCTTTTTAATATAACATAACGTAATTCTTATCTTAAAACTATGTTAATCCGAAAAGAAACACATAAAACAAATAACAAGCAAAGAAATAAAAGAAAAAATTAATTTATCTTTTTTTTACTTAAAAACAGTCATAATAAAAGAGGCGCAAAAATTAATCTGGGATAAATAAATTCCGCTGTAAAATCCGTGATCTAAATAAAAAGTTATCTTTAACTAGCATCCCCGTCGCGAGTTCGTCAGCACTATAAGGTTACTTGCGTTTCCCATCGCGGTGAACTTTTTTTTATTTTATGTTTTTTAGTCCAGTAACCGGAGGCAGGTCCCGCCAGTCGCGTCGCACGGACAGTAACAATGGCAGCGGCTGTGTCGGTTGAGCCACCACGCCGTATACCGTCGTACCCCTTAAAAAGTCGAAATTAAAAAAAACCCGTAAACAGTTTTCAAATATTTATGTGAATACTATTAGCAAGTCCAAATCTAGTGAATATTTCGTTTAGTATAGTCTGAAACAGGGAAAATTTGAGATCGTATTTCAAATGTATTTACCGTTCTTCGTCCCCTAACAAGGTCTATTTCCAAAAATCTAGAACTCGGTTTTTAGATATTTACACGGATTACAAATACTAAAAATAGTTTGATATCTTCACTTATTACAGACAAATTAAAAAATAATCGGATTTCAAAAATCCATTTTAACCCTTTAAACACGGAATTTCAAAAAATTCTTTCTTAAAATGCACTTACACCGTAAGAACGTAAATAAAAATTCTCATCCGATTTATCTTTAGTAGTTTCTGCCGGTCGTTGATTATGAAACACTCTGGATGTGCTCTTTTTTATATTTAGATAAATGAAAAATGTGACATTACAATCGAATCGACCTATAAACCAATTTCTATGCGTGTCTTATATATTGTAACTTAAGTAGGTTTTTAGGTAATTAAGTACTGTACTTTTTTAAGGAAAACATTTGTATTCCACAGACCTATTAAGGTAAGATCTATAAAATTAAATATTAAAAGAATAAAGCTTAACAATTTGCTCCCCAAAATTTACAATCTCTAAAAACGTTTATTTTATATTGTAATAATAATCACGTGCAATATAATTAAATTTGATAAAACAAAAATTCATCGAACACGACAAACGTGGCAATATTATACAAAAAAAAAAAATTAAAAACAACGTTTTCAAATTAAAAACAAAGTTTTAAAATTAATGGCTCACATAGAGGTCAAGCATAATACGTACTTGCGATTTGATTGTACACGATTAAGCTTTGTAAATGAACTCGTAGAAACGAAGATACTAACCAAAAAAACCCAGAAAAATTTACGTTTAATAAGTAAAATCTAAGATCTCGATACATGTTTAAACAATGCGAGATTAAAAAGCCCAATATTTTTACTACCGCGACATAATAAACGATTAAAATTTTACGTACAAACCTAAAATTCACTTTCCTCTACGCGCATGTTTAAATTTTATACCGATTTGTAGCGGATGGAATTTTTTTGTAATCGGTAATAATCAGCCGAACTGATTTTCACGAACGTATTGGAAATAGGGCATATAAATAAATACAAGAAAACGACGTTTTATATTTCAAGAATGTTTATTTTTTTTTAAAAAATTGAGGATACCGCTCGTACAGACAGATTCTGCTTTATATGTAACATCGGGGATATGAGTTTTAGCCCGTTTGGAATTATTCGATAATATAATTATAAAATCTAAATTATTTTTTATAGGGTTGCGATTAACAATACTGTTACCGGACATCCCGCTAAAGAAGAGGGTGCTGATGTATAATTAGATCTGAAAGATCTTTGGAAGAACCGTTAAATTTATTTGAAAGCGAGTAGATAATAATTTTAATACGAGAATAATAGAGAATTTATACGATAATAAATCGTAAAACATTATTATTTAATATTTGATTGTCGTTACTTCACTAAATAAAACCGGAAAGATCGTAATTTCTAATACGGTGAAGAGCAGTAGCGCGTGAATCACACCTCTTTAATTCAGTTTTTACATTACTTTATACGCTGGCCGAAATAAGATGTCCGGTTATTATCAAAGATAATCTACCAGCCGATATCAGACGCTAGATTAGATTAGTAATGCAAAGGCAGCCTGACGAACAAGGAATGTTCATAAATAGCCAGTAGTCTGACAAGCCACTGCTCTCTGATCTGATTAACATTAGTTACCGACGTACAATCTACTGTGCTGTGGCCCTCCCCCTCTTTACTTCTTTCAACCCACCCCAACCCCCCTTCTTCAGACCATCTCTCTTAAGTTAGTTACCTATTCACTACATAAGCTAACCGCACATTCTCCTTTATGCTCTTAAATACGGGTGGGTATATATATATATATATATATGTACAGTTGTATTACGTAGGTTTTTTTCATTATCTTTTTGTTGTTTTATGATTTTCTGCAATTGTAAATTTTACTACTAGACTATAAACCGATCTTAATTCTATACAATTTTTATTGTAATGAAAAATAAACTATTTTTTTATTACTTAAAAATTAAATAAAAAATATACTCTTCACAATGAAAGGATACAAATTATGACGATCAATTCAGCAGAAATGTTTCGTGTAATCTCAAAGCCTATTAAATCATTAACCGAACACAAATAATGATAGTTTTGATACGTTTTCCGAACGGTTAAAAAATAAACATTCACCGTTAATTTTTTCTTTTTCTCTTGCGAATGACCTTCTTTAGAATTTTTCTGTTTGAGAAATCACTTGTGCGTAATATAATATGAAACGTCCTTAGATTTTTAACCTCGTATAAAAATATTTTTTTACATTCAATTATTAAATAAATAAAGAAGCAATCTTTGTTTAAATTAATCGTTTAATAAAACGTAAAAAAGGGGTTTTTATGTTTCTTTAAATAAGATATAGATTTCTCCAGAATATTTATTTCAATATCATATGAATTAAAGAAAGGCCGAAGAAAGTCAGATAATTTTTTTACGCGGTCTTATTCTTCAATAATAAAAATTGAACGATAAAAATTTATATTTAATTGAAATAAGTAAAAACTTCATTTCATAGTATTTCAAGACAATAAATAAACGGTGGAATATAATAAAATAGTATAATATTAATATAAAAGAATACTTATTAAGTTAATGAGGTTTAAATTATAACATTTTTTTTATTCCGCAAATATAAACTAAATTTTTTAAAAACCGATTAAAGATTTTTATTTCAAATATCTTAGCGTTAAAATTCTGTACGCAAAATAATTTAAAAGAATAAAAATTAAAAAAAATAATTCAAAACCTCAACTCTTGTACGCCTTAGTTGGAGCACGCCACGTTAAAAAAAAATATTAATAATATCGATAATTAAATTGATTTCACGCTAAAAACATTTCTTGTAATTGAATTTTCACTTTTTGAATTGTGTTCCCGCCCTGCGTTGTTTGATTCGGGCGATTTAAGTTATCTCAACCTAAACGCAAAAAAAACCCTCAAACGTAACCGAACAACATAACCGTTTTAATCTTTTATGAAGAAATGGCGTACCGTAAATTACCGAAAGTTTTTATTTGAATTTTAATACGCGTAATTAAAAAAGTTTCGTAATCTATTTTTCATTCGACTACCCGTATAACTATATTGACATTTTTAAATACAAAATATATCGGAGGAATATACTTTGTCCGGTATCCAAAAATTATGTTATACATTATACGGAAGCTACTAGAAACTTAGAAATTTAAATATCGTATAAAGGGATCTGCTTCAAGACAAAATAATATCGCGACGATTAGCGTTCAAAATCTAGAATTCAGTTTCTTGAATCTAAACAGGAATTTATTAGGAAAAAATGGAATCTGGGATTAGAAAATCAGTTACTCGTTTCATAAAAATTTGAAAATATTATATTTAGGATAATATTTGATTACAGAATAAAGAACCCGTTTATAAATACTTTGTAATAAAATTTTTGTTTTATATTTGCTATAAAAATAAATTTGTCGATAAAATTTGTAACGGTTTAAAAAAAAATAAGTACGATAAAAGTTTTACGGAAATCCGATAGTTACTGAAAGCTAATAATTTGTTACAAGATTCCCTAGCAGACACGATCGGTTACTGAAGAGGGAATTCAAGCGATACGATATTGATAAATACATTTTTTTAAATTTCCAATATCTTTTCCGGTAGCAATCGATAAAAATATTTATATTTTATAGCAAAAAATAAAAATATATAAAAAATTTATAGGATATAAGAATGTATAGTGTTATTATAATACTAATAATTAAGAATATTTCATCGTTATATATCACAATACAATATATAGTTTCTTTATAATAATTTAAAATAAAAGTAATCAGTAATATTGTAATACAAAACTATAATTACATTATTATCATAACTGAAAATCAGACATCACCTAGTCTCTTTAGTTCTCTTATATATATATATATATATGAATGTATAGCGAAAAATAATTACATCAATGTTTAGTTGTAAATTTATCTTAAAACACGAAACTGGCGCGATTTAATTCATTTTACAAAGATAAAATGCTAAGGGTAGCGATGGACCCATTACTAGTTAAGTCTATCTAAATGAAGTATTTTTCTTATCGGCCGTATGTAATAATATTAATTGCGACTCGGTTAGATCACAATTAGAAGATAGTGAGGTCCTGTACCGGCAGACTGGTTACCGGTAGGCCGAACTGCTGCCGTTAATAGCTTTTTCCTTGTAATTGAACGCACCGACTTTATCTCGTGAAACCTCACTTCGAACGACTTCTCCACAAATAAACGAAAGATCGTTCTTTTCGATTCTTTTACAAAATTTACCGTTGTCGATTCATTCCGACGTTCGATTCACTAAACTTCATCTTTATTACTATTTCGCTTTTATTTTTTCGTTTAATGTTTATGTTTTATCCAGAACAATTTCACGCGCCACTAATTTTCTCCGTTTCCTTCTTTTAAACTTTTGATATACGGTGTGTTGTAACTAACGAGATAGGAAATTAAAAAGAAAAAACTATAAGGAGAGAGAGAGAGAGAGACTTTATATATACGTGCATGACTCCCTAAACATGTCGTGCAAAAAACTATTAACCTTTACTTTAAACACGACCAAAATCGACTCACTTTTTTTTATATGCTGTATCTATAAAGTTACGGCTCTCCAAAACTTAATTTAAAGAACTGAGGGGTTTTTTTTCTGTAAAAATAATAAAGTAACATATTATCGTTCAAAATAAAATTAAAAAATTAGTTTTCTTTCGAAAACTAAGCATCGATCCAAGATCAGAAAGTTCCAGAAACAAGAAAATTTATGAAGATTTCTTTTTTCTTTAATTAAGACGATTTTATCAACGTACAGCAACGGTGAGGTCGCTTAAAGCAGAACAAAATATCGATTTTATATGCTTAAGTAATAGATAAAATACGATCGCCGGTGAAAATATAGATATTTATTAAAAAATAAATCTTATTCTACTTTGAACAAAGAACAAGTTATATTATTAAAAATTTTTAGAACACCGTTTTGAAGAGACATATCTACGCTTCCTGGCGGCTTAAAACCGTAAAACTAATCTAACAACCTGCTCTGAGGTGATTCTTACGTAATGCGACGAGATGATACCAATGTAATGCTAAAAACCGCATCAAAATCGGCCCGACCGTTTCAGAGAAACACATCCACTGCAGCGCCCCCTGGTAACCTATAACCGTAAAACTAATCTACGAACCTGTTCTGAAGTGCCACTTATGTAAACCGCATAAACCGCATCGAAATCGGTCCAGTAGTTTTTAAGGAAAACGTTAACAGACATATACACAACCTGTTACCCCAAACGCATATATCGTTTCCGTTCCGTAATGGGTAATAAGCGCATTGAAAATGAAAACAACAAATATATACCGTTATAATTGCAAATCAGTATAAAAAATATTTATACAGATATTTAATAAAAACATCAGCAATAGAAGGGGTAAATAATCAAATAATGTAATCGCAATTAGATAAAGAAAGAAAAAAGATTTACGACGACAAAATAAGGATAGAATGGGAAAATACGATAGTGAACGAAAGTTAATAAAAAAACTAAAGCTAAATTTACTATAAACAAAGTGAAAAGTTACGAGACCGTGGAAAGTTTTCCCTTAAATAAAACGTTTTATTTTTATTTTTTTAAACAATATTAACAGGAAAGATTACTGTGAGAATTAAAAATAAGTTTGCGATAAGATCGATTAAAAACGTTTAATAATTAAAACCGGCGATTCGTACAATTTTTACTCGTATATTTCGTTATAAAGAAACAAAGCGTGTTTAAATTAAAAAGTCGGGTTATTTAACAACTCATTGCTCAGATAAGATCGTACTTTCTAATAGTTACTACGTACAACAAAACATGCGTTCGTAAAATAAAATAAAATAAAACAAAAAAAACATAATAAGTGATATAATATATTTTATTTACTCGTTACCATCGACTACGCAACCGATTTTATCGATCGTTTCTATTCGAAAACATTATGAGGATTATTTTATCGTAAAAGAAAGTTTATCGAATAAATTTAACCTACCTTAAGAATGCAGCGTCCTTTCGGCTCGTTCTCCGCAATGGTGACGTTGTAGAAACTCTGATCGAAGATAGGTTCGTTATCGTTCACGTCGTGAATGGTGACTAGTACGGTGGCTGTAGAAGAAAGCGGTGGAGTTCCGCTGTCCGTCGCGATGACACTCAACTGAGGTACAGGATCGGTTTCACAGTCGATATGCGCTTTGGTCGTAATCAGCCCCGACCGAGGATCTATTTGAAACCAACCGGAATGCGAATCCGACGTCTCGCGTATGGAATAAGTCAGTTCCGAATTGGGTCCTTCATCTCTGTCTACCGCTGTCACTTGGAACACCGACGTACCAGGATCTGCTACTTCCAACACGTTCGCGTAATAAACAGGACTTGAGAATTCCGGGGCGTTATCGTTAACATCAGTCACTCTCAGATGGAACGTTCGTGATGCGTGTAACGGCGGCGTCCCTTGATCCGTTGCGATCACACTTAAAGTGTAGTTGGGCCTGGCTTCTCGATCTATCGGTAGGCTCACGATAACCAAATAGATGATATTATCTTGAGTCGCGAGTCCGAAATGACCTTCACCGCCCTCGAGCGTAACGTTAACGTTCGAGTATTCGGTTTTGGAATCGGGGTCGTTAACCGAAATTCTAGCCACAAATTCACCGGGTTGGGCGGTCTCCGATATCTTAGGCGTCGCATCGTCGCTGAGAAAAATCACATTAATGGTAGGCTGATTATCGTTTACGTCCGTTACGCGAATACTGACGAACGCAGTAGTCTCGAGAGGCTGAGCCCCGCGGTCCTTAGCTACTACGACCAATTCGTGCACTTCTTTAGTCTCAAAATCGAGAGGTTTATTGACGGCTATCAAACCCGTGCTAGCATCTATACGAAACATACCGTCTCTGTCGCTCTGCCTTCTGTTAATCGAATATTCTATCTGCCCGTTTTCACCCGCGTCGGTATCGGTCGCGAACACTTGCAGAACGCTGGTCCCGACCGTCGTGTTTTCGGGAACGGTAGCGAAATATCGACTTTGATTGAATATCGGTTGATTATCGTTCACATCTTGAATGGTAATATTAACGGTCATACAGCCTCGTAACGGCGGACTTCCCCCGTCCAACGCTTCTATAACGAGGCTGTAAGCGGCGATCGTTTCACGATCGAGAAATCCATTGATCTGTAAGTCCAGATAGAGCACCCCGTCGCGCTCGCGATGCGAGGAGAGTCTAAAAGCGTTGTTGACGTTACCCGAAACTATGTTGTACCTTTGCGTATTGTGGACACCTAAATCGAGGTCTCTGGCCGGGTTTAAAGTTCTTTTCACATCGCGCGGCGTATTTTCAGGGAACTCTATGTTCATGACGGGACTGGGAAAGGTCGGAGCGTTGTCGTTCTCGTCCAGTACTCTCACAATCACACGAATGTTTTCGCCGCTGGTGGGGATGGCGACGAGCGAATACGATGCGCGTGTTTCACGGTCCAACGGTACTCGGGTACGTATTTCACCGGTCGTCTGTTCTATAATAAGCTCGTTATCTACAGCACTACCCGGTACCGGCACTATCAGATAAGGCGGACCGCTGTCACCGCCGCTGCCGTCGCCGATGAAACCCACACGCGTGCCGACAGGTGCGCCTTCCGATATCTCCAGGTCGCGCACGTGCTCCGCGGCAGCCACCACCAGCACTCCCCACAGTGCTAGCCACATTGCGGCCACCCACTCACCCTGAGCTGTCATCAGCCGACTCCCTCATCCCAATGCTCCACCCTCCTCTGAAAAAAACACAAAAAACTATCAGAAAAAATTAATACGACAGACTTAATATTTAACAATAAAGAGATAAAATAATAAATCGACCTTAATTTAATAATATTTTAAACCGTACATTTTCTACGCTCCGAAATTATCGAACGCGTGTAAAAAATTCTAAGTATAAAACGAAAATAGATACGTAATGCTGATATATATGCAAATATAATTATAATCCAAAACAAATACCGTGAGAAACGAAGAGGTTCTATTTTACGAATGCAATACCTTTATTGTTTTACTATGCGGCAAAAGACATAAAATATTAAATGACTATGAACAAGAAGAACAACAACGGCAACAATAATCTCATATGTTTCTAAATTAATTTCGTACATTCCGACGATCGTAAATAAAAATAATAATACTATTAATAGAATAATAAAATTATTACCACTGAATACACAAGGAAGATGGGAAAACAATGAATTTCTACCCGTGACGTATCGTAACTTTTATAATGTTATTATGTTATTATCAAACGGACATAATGAAATGTAATTAGCTTGAAGAGAATAAGCTTATATATGTGTACAACCGACAATCTAGCGTTAAATATTTCTTGAACTTTAATCGTAAGAATGCAATGGAAATGTGTATAGATATAGATATTTTTTCATTTAAGGTTTACTTACGTAATACGTTATATACTGATATTCAAAATAGGTAATCTTATCGCAAAAAGAAACGAAAAGATTTCTAATAGTAAATAATAAAATTAGTATTTTTTTTTTTCGATTATTTAATTATATATAATAAGAACTTAACAAATTACAAAATATCAAATAGCGAATAAAAAAATCCCTTTCGGCACGCCGGAAGGCGGATTTAGATTTCACCGGTGCTAAGTACGGGAAAAAAAGATTTCCATCTTAAAATTAAGAGAAACTTCAAATTTACTCCATACGACAACGGTTACATGCGATAAAAGTATCACATGTTTAGCATGCGACAAGCCCCATCTTACAATTTCAGCAATATTTTGGTCACCCCTTGCCGAAAGGGTTAGTCATATCAAAAAATTGTTTCAGACAAAGGTTTTAGGTAATGTTAGAGAACTAACGACCTTTTTAAACCGACTCGATACTGACTTTAAATCGATTCGATAATGTTCCTATTAAGGAAGGTATTTTTGTCTTCAAAACCCAATTTTTTCCTCCCCTGGGCCAACGGTTGGTGATATCAAAAAACATTACCGATATAAGTTTTAGGCCCTTATCCAAAGAATAGCAGAAACTTTAAACTAATTCGATATTTTACTTAATAAGAAAGTTATAGCGATATTTTGTTTTTTCGAAAATGCCACGCCACAGTCTGATTTTACCCTTTAACGAAATCTACCGAGATTTTAGGTCTTTATGTTTTACGTATCGATTTGAAAGTGATTGGCGGAAAATTACGGCAGTTATCGTATCCACAAGAAAGTGAAATATATATAGGTAGATAAATAAAAATGTAAATGTTCGTTTGTTCAAAATCTTAAATCTCAGAAAGTTCTTCGCCGATTTCTTCGAAATTTTTACACAACGCTGCATTCGAATACGCGCGTGTTTTTATATACCTACTATTTATAAAGAGATATTTATAATAATTTACGATTCCATTTTAATGATTCCGATATGCGAGTCCGCTATAGCCTAAAAAACTACTGCACTGATTTACGCGCGGGGAAGAAGTGAGAAAGGGAAAAATCGGAAAAGGTAAAAGGGAAGAAGGTAAAAATGGAAAAGAGATTTCTTATGAAATCTACCTAAAACATTTGATTGTCTAAAAATAAAATGAAATAAACTATTTATTAATTCGGGGGGGTTTTACCCATTTACAACCCCTTAAAATTGGATAATTCATTCGGTTTGAAAAATAGATATTTTACGTAAAAATAAAAACAATAATTAATTTTTAATTATTAAAGATCTTTTACTGATTTTGAATAAAAGTCCATTTAAAACCATGACCTCGTTTATATTAAACATCGCACCTTTAATTATTAAATATCACAAAATTATTTTCAAAATATAAAGTGATGTATTGATATTAAAGTGTAAGCTGCCCTATCCTATTCGTATTATACTATAATATAATGTAATATTAAATTTAAACTTGTTTTCATATTATAATTTATTATAAGCGTACAAGTGTATTCATATTTTTTTATAATTTTTTTTTTTTTATAAGATAAGCATTTTTAATATTATTACGTTCGATTAAATGAAATGTTTATCTCTTTAATTTTTAAATAGCAAAAATAATAATATTTTGTATTACTTTTGACCGGAACACTGTTTTATAATTCTATTTTGCAATATGTCGACATTACAATATATACAACAAATATATATATATATATTTTATGATATACATATATATATGCAACCTTTTACTTCTGGGTTATTATTTTTTTTTTTGTTGCGTCCGGAACTACCACAAGGTATTACTTCAGAGGATGATATGTATGAATATAAATGAAGTGTAGTCTTACACAGTCTCAGGTCGACCATTTCTGAGAAGTGCGGTTAATTGAATCCCAACCACCAAAGAACACTGGTATCCACTATCCATTATTCAAATCCGTAAAAATGTTATTCTTGCCTTTGCTAGGATTTGAACCTTAGAACTCTTGGAACTTCGAAATCAGCTGATTTTCGATGACTAGTTAACCACTAGACCGACCCGGTGGATTGGCCTGTTACTCTTCAAGATCTGCGAAATCCCGAATTGTTACAGCAGTGAATTCAACATTGTTACAGCAGGGACTAGTTACCGATAAAAATAATTTGAGACCGATTAAAATAATTAATTTTTATTTATAAATCTCGATTTTTACATCCTTGTACGAAATAAAGGAAGTATTGCGATCGCGAAAAATTTCGGTTTTCAGATTTCAACGGAAATTTCCACTTGACCATCCCTGAATTCATTTTGACTATTTTTGGCGTGACGTCTGTACGTACGTATGTGCGTATGTATCTCGCAAAATTCAATAACTATAAGGCCTAGAATGTTGAAATTTTGGTTTCAGGAATTGTGCACCTCCCCTTTTTATTGCAATCGACTTGACCGAAATGTCCAAAAAAGCCCAAAATCCAAAACATTTGGATTTTGGAGTTTTTCTTAATAACTGTCATCGAAAGCTTTTCAACGATATATCATAAGCGGTACTTATTTTCATCGGTTCCACAGTTATAGCCAAATAAAAATATAATTAATGAAACATTAATGGCTCTTACAAAGGAATGGCTCTTAATAGGTTCGAATCCGACTTCATTTCCTTTTCTTTTTTTTTTAAACGAAATGTACATCAAATTTTATTTAATTAATAACTTATGATTTTTTTAATAGTTTGTTTTTATTATTGTTGTGTTGAATTATTATCGGTAGTAAAACTTTTTTTTACAATCAGAGGTTAATAGTTATTAATAGATCGATGTAATTAAATTTAAAAAAAGTTGAAAAAAAGATTTCACCGGTGCTAAGGAAGAGATAAAAAAAATGTCCACCTTAAATTTAAAAAAAACCTTCAAATTTATTCAATACGATAATGGTTGCATGTGAAAAACGTTTCACATGTTTAGAATACGACAAGCCCCATCTTACAATTTCAACAATCATTTGGTCATCCTTTGCCGTAAAGGTTGGTTATATCAAAAATTGTTTCAAACAAAAGTTTTAGATAATGTTTGGAGGACTAACCACTACTTTAAACCGACTCGACACTGACTTTAAACCGATTTTATACTATACTGCGCCTAATAAGAAGGTATGATTTTTTTTGTCTTCAAACCCCCATTTTTTCCACCCCATGGGTCCGTGATTGGTGATATCAAAAAACGTTACTGAAAAACGTTTTAAGTCCTTATCCAAAAAATCGTAGGAACTTTAAACGAATTCTATATTTTACTTAATAAGAAAGTTATATCGATATTTTGTTTTTTTTTTCGAAAAAGCCACTCCATTTCAATTCTGATGGTCTAATTTTTGCCGTTAACGAACTCTATCGAGATTTTGGATCGAGTTGTTTTTAGGGAAAAATTTGAAAGTGATAGGCACAAAATTACGGCAGTTATCGTGTCCACAAGAAAGTAAAATGTATATATATATATAAACTTTTGAGCTGACTGTGGTTTTGAGGTTTGAGGGATGTGAAACGCGAAGATATGTCGAAATTTTCCGAAAGTCAAATCACGGTACGCATTGCAATAGGTAGCTTTCTTGTGAAATCTACCTAAAAGAGAACTCGTAATATAAACGTATAGTTTTCAAAAATTAACGGTTATTCGTTTTGCTTAAAAAAGCAGAAAAAATTAAGTAAACACACTATTATAATAAATACACTAATTTTAAATAACTAAAGTTGGAAGTATTTAAAAAAATAAATATTTATAATGATAAGCGATAAATTTTCAAATTAAATAGAAATTGTTCTTTCAGAAAATCTTTTCGGAGCTAATTATGCAGCTCCTTATCGACTCTTATTAATCGTGCTCATTTTAGGGATCGATTAAAGGACACCTTACAGTAGTAATTTACTGTAAGATGTTTACTACAAGGACCGGATAAATAATTAATGCGATTTCTTTTTATTATTGTATTAATTTACAGAAATCGGAAAACTTCTGCTAATTTTCTTATTTTTAACAATTTTTCCTACGTTTCCAGTAATCATAAACTAATTTTTTGGAATCCTTTTTTTGAATAAAAGAATAAGTAATATCCTCCTTGCATAATCTTAAACGTAATGAATATTTGCAAAACGGTTGATCGATAAAATTACAAGTTTCCATTTTTAAAGTACCTTTTATTATACGATCGTTATTTCACGACGATGAGAAGTTAAAATCGTATACGAGTATATTTTAAAGCGTTTAAGAAATTTTAGTCTTGTTGCAATATCTACTCGATATCGAAACAAAACTAAAATTGCTAATCGATAAGATTACTTATTGTAATTTTAGTTTAACGCGTTTCAAATTTTATTTATTTATTTAAGGAGGAAAGAATTTACCGCAGAACGTAACATTTTGTTTACGAGTTTCATAATCTAACCGTTACAGGCGACCAAATCTGCGATACTAGTTGTATACCGAGTATTATCGTTCTTAGAGATAAAACTTCTGACCGTTTGCTTCATATATATCGCAGCCATATAATCGATAAAGAGAAAGAATTACTGTAAAGCGACAGATTTACTTATCCGTTTAGTTGAGAAAACACACGTAAGTAATGAAAGAAGTATAAAATCTGAATTTAAAAATGACAAAGTTAAACTTTTTTTAACCGAGAATCGAATCCGGGACCTACTAATACTATAATATTATTATTTTAAATATTACGTTTATCGTAATTATCGTACAAGCGAATTAAAATAATATATATAAGTACACTTCCTTACGTATCTTTAAATCGTGTGATTTTTTTCAGACAATAATATGTTAACAGCTGAAGCGATAATAAAGTACATAATTATATTAAAAAATTGATAAAATCTAGTTTTATAAATTTTTAATAAGTATTAGTATCGGTAAACGGTTTATTTAAAAATAAAAAAAAGTTTAATATGTAACTGATCGTTTTGAAAATAACAGAAATAATAAGATAAAATTATTTCCACAGTCGTTACACGTATATTTTATTCCGTGAAATTGTTAGCGGTTTAAATCAGAGTACTTCAGTAATATCGATGGAATATGTGTGAAGAGGAGGCAACGGTTTTCAGAATATTTTCGTTTTATTTCAACAAAAATCGTACTTTGTTTCCGAAATATTGACAATACTATAACTCCGTTCATATTTGATTTTTTTTAACCTTTGCACGTGCTCGGTTATAAATGATTTTTATACAGATCGTTTACAATTTAAATAAAATAACGTAACTACTTTTTAATAGGTCGTAATGTTCATGACCTAACTGTAACTTTCCTAAAAAAATCTTCAAACCGACTATAAAAACAAATACGATATAAAATATAACTTAATCTCAAACAGAACGGGTTATCGGTAAACAGTATACGTTTATAACAGGAATTTTACGTCGTATACAAAGATCGAGATGATCGTTGTATTGCAGCCTATTTGATACAATCGTATATAGAATCGTATAAAGATAGATAGTGCAGGCCGATGAATAAAAAGAGAAATTCCTGGAATAAATTTCAAAATTAAATCTTGTTTTACAACCGTCGTTTAATCTAATACGGTTAGGTTCAATATTTTATATTACAACGATTTAATAACAAACGATTCGGAGAGACCGGTTAAAAAAATAGTCACCGTCCAGCATAAAATACGTAAAAATTAGACGATAATATTTTAAAATTAAGGTGTAGATAGGAATTTCAACGGCGCCGTTGCTCAATTTAAGTAGAATATTCTTAAAGGCTAAACTTATCGAGGGTATATGACAATATTTTAAATTGTTTCCTCCAAAAAACAATTATTATTTTACGTAATCTTTGACGATTCGCTTTACATATTTCATATAAAACGTAAAGAAAGAACAAAAACAAATGTTCTCTAAGTCGTTTTCTTTTAATAATGAAAATTTAATTAACGCTTTAAAATTGAATTTCCTATACGAGAACCCGGACATACTCCGATGAAAAACCGTAACAAAAATATATTTTTTTATATAATAATATAAAATAATAATAATTTTATTCTAACGCTTCTACAAAGTGAATACAAATTTTTCACAATTTCAAAATTTTAATGCTCAAAAAGTACTTTGTTAAAGAAAACAGTCGCTGTAAAGTAAACCGTCATCGAATTAAGTAACTTATACACCTCTCGTGATGCGAAAGTTCCCAAATTAAAATGAAAAATTGACAATTCTTTTTTAATTTATTTAAAATTAATTTTAGTAAATATTTTAATCGCTAAAAAAACCTGTAATGCATGGGACCTCCGCATTTTCAAAAACTCGAAAACATATATTTTAAAATCGCGATGCCGATATACAAAAATTGAAAATTTTGGTTATCGTTCTATTTCGTTGATCATCTTGGATTCGGCAATTAAAATTATAAGATTTATTATATAACCAAACACGTAATTTTATAGTTAATAAAAAATATTAAACGAATCGCATAATTTGACCGATGCAGTCAGGAAAGTTATACGATTAATTACCGGCTTTTTGTAACACGTTTTCAACCGGTCACCGAAAAAATTATTGTAGGTTAAGCTTCTGTTAGCCGTTCAGATGCAGTATCAAGTATAACGATGTTCCAAGGAACATTGCGAGTGAAAGGATATTCACTCGCAAATTATTCTCGGAAAGTTTTATAAAGTAGAGCAGTTACTTTTCATATACGAATTTTACTTTGTCATGTTTTTCTTTTCATTAATATTAGAAACAGAGCAATTTATTCTTTATATGTACGAAGATATCTACACACCAGACAACTACTAAGTTTTAAGTTACCAAATATTAAATTAACGTAATACAAGATATACAATTTCATTAAAACGAGCTCGATTTGTTTATCGGACTTATTTTTATATATACTGGTAAAACGTAGACTAAATCTAATAGAAAAATTACCTTAGATCACACGTCATTAAAAACTATAATAATAGAATTAATAATAATAAAAATACCGATACTACAAAAAGTAAAACGGTTTCAGTCAATCATTTAATGTATATATAGTAGTAGAATCCGTTAATTCGTTTATGAAGTTTACGTTGTTTTGTAATGCATCAACAAAATTGATTCACTATTAATAACCAACCTTAAAGTTAATTGTTTCAAAAGATGATTGCATTTCATAAGAAACGTTAATAGCTAGCCGTCTGCATCGTGGAATGTCTGGCTCGACTTGCCCGGATACTACGAGAGTATTGTATATGTATACGGCGTACGGCGCTTGTATCTGTATTCGTCGCGGCCGAACTCGGCTCTTAGCATCTTAAGAGTGGGAAAGGACTACTATATCGTAAAATTGCAAATAAAACAATATATATATAGGCTTGCTCGACTGAGATATTTTATAGCGTAACTACATTTCATGATTATCTATTTATAAATGTGTTTTATTGTTTAAACATAATTTAAGCACACATTGGTCATTTAAAAAAAATTGATAATGAAAACCAATTTAATTTTCTAGTGTTTGTTTGTGTGTGTGTGTGTGTGTGTGTTTCATCACTTAAAAACTGTAAAACAATGTTGGCTTTCTGTATTTTATTATTAGACTAAATATAAGCTAATTTTCGAATGAAAAAAGTTTTAAAAAGTTTTTATCTGAAATTTTAAAAAAACAAAATCAAACAGTAATAAAAAAATTTTATAAAAAAGGATAAAAACCGAGCAATATTACAGAAAAATCGAGTTATTTATATTTTAATCTTAAATATCGCTCGTATTATGAAATAAAAAAATGTTGAGTTCACGGAATTATAATATATAGTTCTTACAGCGTGTATAAAAAAATGACCCGATTCTAAAACCGTACACCTCTGCAATCACGCGTGGTCAGTGAATGAAATTTGCACCGAATGAAAGTGCGTCTTCTAGAATATCATATAACCGGCCGCCATATTCCGAAACACGGGGTTAATGCAACACCAGGCGTTTTGTGTTCTACAATTAAGCGAGACAGAGACCTTAATTACGCACTTCAGAGGAAAATATACGACTAATTCAAGAATCTTTCAGTAAAGCCCGAAAAATTCAGTAAAACCGGTAGCTAGTTCTTTAGCTCAAGTGACAAAAGGAAAAATAAAATTTCTGCGGTACGCTCTTAGTCGATATAGAAAATGATAGGTCCTTCAAGCGATTAATTTTTTGAGAGGAAACATTTCATTTGAACGGTAAATTTCACGTCACGATGTTCGCATTCGGGGACTTGAAAATCCGCAAGAGATCGTACAGCACCAAGTGCTGTATTATACATTATAATAGCGAAAAATTTCAGTTTTCAGATTTCAATGGAAATATCCATTTTGAGTAGTTTCCGCGTGACGTTTGTATGTACATACATCTCGCATAACTCAAAAAAAAATTAGCCGTAAGATGTTGAAATTTTGGATTTAGGACTGCGGTAATATCTAGTCGTGCACCTTCCCTTTTGATTGCAATCGACTGGACCAAAAGTGTCCAAAAAAGCCCAAATTCAAAACATTTCATTTTAGACTTTTTCTTAAATCGCAGTAATGAATCGTCGAGAGCTTTTCAAGATAAGCGGTACTTATTTTCATCGGTTCCAGAGTCATAGCCAAATAAAATTTTAATTAATGAAATATTTGGTTCATACAAGGGGAAGGCACATCGGTTTGAATCCGACTTCATCTCCTTTTTTTTCTTTTTTTCTAATTTAAATATATTGATTTATTAATAATTATTAAGCTGTCGTTGTAAAAAAAATTTACAACAAATAATAATTCAATAATAGTAAAAAAAATAAGAAAAAATATCAGAATTTATTAATGAAATAAAATGTTATGTACTTTTCCTTTAAAGAAAAAAATGCGTATATGTAATTTAATAGGCGTACAAGGAAGTCAGGTGTGTCCACATCAGATTTTTATTTTTACAATAACAGAAAATCGTTTAATTATTATTTTTAATAAATTGTCGGGAAGATTTTTTTTAAAACGATTCGGAAATTATTTACGCGTGGCAATAGTAGCATAATAACGCCCGCCCTTCATTTAAAGCGAAGTATTTTGTCGAGCTACACGAACAAAATTCGTTATCCGAATCGGTAAAGGAGGATACGGTTTTATTTTTAAGAAGTTTTTAACAAAGATTGTACATTCATAAATACAAACCCGTAGATAAGTTAACCTATTCATTTTCTAAACGTTTGTCTACACGATTCATAATTAATGACGCCAAAAAATTATCTGATTTTATATCTTGAAAATTCGTTTTGAATTAGTAAGGAGCCCAAAAGAGAATTCAGTATATTAAATATTTATTAGCGATATAAATTATGCCAAATTGTTTAAGTATGACTTTCATAAATTAATCTAATTACGTCTTATAATAAGCTAAATATACCATCCGGTAAACTCAAACCTATAACAAAAGAAACATTTTTACAGGTATATATATATATATATATATATATATATATATATATATATATATATACACGTATGCAAGTACCGTGAGTAAAAATTCCTTATGGGGTTACTCCTTTTAAGATTTGTTCTAAGATCCGATACGTTATCAGTATTTATGATGAAGTAGCTAACATTAGGTAAATTATTATTGAAGTATTAAAAACAGATGCCTCGTAAACATCTCTGTGGCTTCGTTGAAAGAGAATCTTCTTTTATAAAAGAAAAAACGTAGTTCAACGAAGCGCAAAAGGTACAAACTAAGGTAAAGCGGGTTTTTCTTTCAGTTAGGATGAAAAATATGGGAAAAAGATTGACCTGACGAACAGGCAACAGCTATTATAACGTAGACCTGTACAACAAGATTTTTTACGAGGGCAGTTAGGCTGAATGAGAAAGAAAGATATATATATATATATATATATAAAGAAAGGAAGAAACATACAGAAAGATAAACGGTTAAATGGTTTAGGTACCGCATTGATTGCCGAGAAGTGTCTGTGTTTGCTTCGTGATCTGATGATACCCACGACTAATATCCTGCATCCCTTAGTCGCAAAGATCATAATTTGACGCCAACAAAAAATTACCGCTTACTTTTAAAGAATATAGACACGGACAATTAACAAAGGTTTCGCTTTTTTTTTATAAAAAGATTGATTAAGTAGCCGATCACTTCTTTAAACCGGCAAAATTAACGAATCGTTTTTCGTTTGAACATTTATACCCAGACCGGCTTACACAGAGTGATTGTCGAATTCTTTACACCCAGTTCCTCTGCCGACGTTAACCGATAACAAATTGTTAATGATGTACAATCACAATAAACCTTTAACAATTTGTAAATATCATTTTTGTTGTTACATCGCGTAAATATTCAAATTAGAAATGAAATACTACAGTAACGATAGCAATGTTATCGTTGTAAAAACATACGATACACAGTCACTACTTTGACAACTATAAAAAAAATCATCATTTTAATAAAATAACAGCAACTAGAAAAATTAATTTCGATTAATTAATTTTTTTTAACTTTCAAAACGATAATAATTACGGTTAAACCTAAATATTAAAAAACTCTTACCTTAACGCGCTTAAAAAGTACGATTTATGGAAAACAATAATTTTTTATAACAACTACCCCCTAATATGTACGTTACAATTTGTTCAGTAGTGTACAGTAAGTAACCCCAACGGCCCGATGAGGTAAGGGTATTGTGTATGACGTGCAAATGAGCAATAGACCTGAACAGACGACCGCTGCCGGGAGGAGTGGGTAAGCGAACCCCGACCGGCAAAGTACACTGGTGTCCACCGTCTAGCGCTCAAATCCGCATAAAAGCGATTAACTTTTACCGGGATTTAAACTTCAGAACCTTACTTCGAAAACCAGCTGTTAAACGACCGATTTGCGACGACGCGTTAATCGCTACCAGCCGGCGGGCAACAATTATAAAGAAAATTTTACCGCATTCGCCGATTTTCATAAATTTTCTAATTTTTCTATAAATAGGCGAACATAACCTAATTATACGTCGGCATTTATCAACGCGCTTTAATCTTAGCTGTAATCGATTGAAACAAAGGGTATTCAAATAATTTATAAACAATGATATTCGTAAAAATATTTCAATATTTAGTGTCTCGAATATCCGACGCTTTATGAAATCGTCTAATAACAAATCTCAGTTTTCCAAAAAATATACCGTTTACAAAATTTTATTTTAACAAATCTTTTTACTCGTTTGTCTAATGATTTCAGAATTTACATACTTATTTGTTTTTAGAAATATTTATAAAAAACAAAGAAACCTTTGTCTCCACAATTTTTTTTTAAATCGTAAAGGAAATCGTTCCATATTTCTTTTTAATATACACAATAAATCTATACGTAAAAATTCAGCCGATTTATTTTCATTTATTTTTTTTTAAACCGGCCGGAATTTTACTTTAAGCGTTGGATAAGGTACGTTAATAAGCCGTTTCGCATTATCGGCTGTAATTTCTTTTACTGCCGCAACGATTGTAAAATATTTCTAATATAAGTAATACGCTTCAAATTTTTTTCTCTCAGAGTAACGATATTCATTAGCCGATTCTTACGGTAAATAAAGACAAAGTTACTCGTTATTTGTAGAACTAATATATTAAAATTCGACGGGTTATATGCAGCATTCTTTTTTTTTTAATTCGATCAGAAAAACATTAGAAAATAACTTACAGCTTACTTTCTTTAAATAAATCTGGCCAGAAATGCCGCTTAGTATTTAAAATTTCTATTCAAATAACGGAATAAACTAAAATAACTCTGAAAATCAGGCGTATACCGTCTCACATTATGTACATACAACGGTTACGGTATACGATCTTACAAAAAAAAACGTGAACTTAATTCAAGATTTTTTATCGTAAAAAAATATCAGGAATAATCGGTTAACTCATGTAGAGAATAACCTCCAACACAAGTATAGGTTCACAGTTGGATTAAACTTAACGATTGTATTTTCAATTTTAAAGTCGGTAAACCGTAAAACACATGATATCTTTATTTAAGTTTTACTATACAATAAAGGTATACAATAAAGCTATCTGTTTAGGTAAAATTCAAATACGAGTGTGTATATAGTTGTAAGAAAAATCCAATCGTTTGCGATATTGTAGAAATAATGTATACTTTTTGTGGAATTAATTTGGTCGTATTACAATTTTTATTCGGTTGGAAAAATTAGCCGATGTCGTAAAACTCTTCTATTCTTCTAATTTACAATGAAATCTTCCATTTTTTAATAAAATTGTTATTTTTGTAGTAAATCCTAAGCGGCTTGACTTTGGATTACATAATTACTATCTTCTAACGTATTTAAGAATACTGTAACACTGTTACGATTTATTATTATTTTTTTTTTTAAATCGAACGAATTTTTTTTCTTTTTATTTTACTTTATATAATATAAAAAATAATTAAAAAAGTCGTTAAAGCAGTATCCGAGTATCAGTTTAAAGTAGATCTAATATATTAAGCCGAAAGTTTATTTGTTTATTCTCGCACCGCACAGAACCGACCGGCAGATCGCTTGCAAAGTTGCAGGATATATTTGTGTTATCCCAGGATAGGTTTTAAGCCGTAGACCGAGCCGCCTTAGCCCCCTCGGGGGTGAAATTGTGAATTAAAGATATTCATTAAAGAAAAGAAAAATTAATCCTTTTACTCCATTTTATTTCTGTCACCGCGGTAACAGAAATAAGTTATGAATTTTTGGTACTCAAAGGTGCGTGTCATTTAGTTACCGTAATTACTACGATTCGGATTTCTATAAAGCTCACACTCATGAAGGTGACGATTACTGCGGAGGTCCAGACAGACGAGAACGACAAGCTCTGGGATAGGCCCCGCGGCCACTGGGAGGCCTCGGGTCGTCTCCAAGGTTCTCTTGGGCTTACCTGGGCCCCGGGGGTCCAGACGAACCCCCGGTAGTCGGGGCTTGGCCTGCCCGACCGGCTAGAATATTTATATAAAACTTTATCCCGAGTTCGTTCAGAATTTTAGTAGAATTGACATTTTTACACGCTAATTCTCTCATCAGTAACGGCAACTGTATATTGAAGACCTTATATCTACAATCGCTAAAATGAATAACTAACGGTTTATTTTCCTATAAATAATTCACCTACTATTATAAATAAAGCTCATTCATTAATCGGAGAAAAGGATGTACGAACATGGAAAATTAAAAAAACGGGAGTCACAAATCACTATTTTCTGTTAAGTAAAACTAATGAATATTTTTATATTTGCTGGTTTTAACAAATATAAAACAAATATCAGTTTCTAGCGCTATTTAAACCGTACTTAAAAATATATTTAATAGAATAAAAAAAACAAAATAAAACGTGATTTGGCATTATAAAAATTTTATGACTACAATTAAATCTGATGTTAAAAAAAGAAGTAGATTCCGTTAATGTATACCATCTTTATATAACGAAATTGTGTGTGTGTGTTTGTGTGTGTGCGTGAGTGTACGCGTGTGTATGTAAAATAATCTAAACATTAGCAACCACAACATTTTATCGCGTTGAAAAAGTATATCATCACAGTATTAGATAGCACTGCCAAAAATTAAGCTATATTTAACATTTTTATAACCCTACCAAATGTTTTATTGTTATGGGAAAAATAAGTCAAAAGCGATAAAGTAATGTTTTTATTTTAACGAACCTATATTTCACTTTTGTTACAATAGCTACATAATAATAAAAATAATAATACTAAATGGTTGCTAAATGGGATAAAAAATCAAAAAAATTGACCCGCGACACCTTTAAAATAAACCAGATCTTAATTTAATAGTTTGTTAAAAATATTTTAACACAAAAATCTACCCAAGCATTAATAGCTTCGGTGTGACTTATATCAGAATTTATATAACAAAAGTAAATGTAACTGGCGACGCTTTTAGCGTTCGTGTAGTTTCACATTTATTTTAATCGCTTATATGAATCCGTAGTGTTATTAATGAGATGCTATCGTTCGTACAGTTTTGTTATTCTATTCAGACAAATCCATCATTTTCAAACGGTAAAGCGGTGTTTATCGTAAAATAGATTACACCTATTTACTTTTTGATTAAGACATGATTAGCTCGGGATATTTTCTATTTCTTAAGGAAAACAGATAATTTGTTTTAATTATTTTAAAAATCGACAATACCGTATGGAAAAATACAGGAAAGAGCCGATTTAAAAGTTAATTATCTTTTTGTCGAACGTTAAAATTTACTTAATATTAAATTCTTTATATTTAATAATAAGTATTACGTTATTTTATTAACAAATCGATAAAATATTTGTTGAAACCACTAGACCGGCCCGGTCTAGGGTTAATTCGTCGTCGCAAATCAGATGTTTAGCGGCTGATTTTCAAAACTGAAAGTTCTGAGGTTCAAATCCTAGTAAACGTCAGTCTCTTTTTTACAGATTTGAATACCTGATAGCGGATCCCGGTATACTTTGGCGGTCGGGGGTTCGATTAACCGCAAGTCTCAGGAACGGTCGGCCTGAGTTTGTACAAGACTACACCTCGTTTACATGACATACACATCATCCTCATCTCATCAGGCAACGGGGGTTCGCTAATTGATCGCTAGTCGAACAATTGAAATGCTGTTATAAGCCGAGGCATCGTCGTGTAAAAAAAGTAAAATCAAAATAATTCATTATAAAAAAAAATTAAATTTTAAATAGAATAAATTTTATTCGAATTCTATAAAATAAATTTTACAAATATATGAAAACGATTAAACTTTTTCTTTAAAAGAAAAGTCAAAACGTTTAAATAACATTTTAAAAAGTATAGATAAAAACGATTAAATAATTAATATCAAAATGCATCGATCGTATTACAAATATTTCAATAAATATTAATATTAAACACCGAGTTCGTTTAAAAAAATTACATTTTTTTTCTTAATTATTAATCGATGTAGGAGACAGCAAAGCTATATCAGACGAAATTCTAAAAATTCTAAAATATATCGACATTAATTAGTTTAATATTAAATTAATATCAAAACGTTGTTTTTTTTGTTACGAATGAGCGGGCATCAACAGCTACGGTCATCAGTCCGGTAGAAATTTAAGGCTTACGAGAAGATGTCCTCCTTGACCGGGATTCGAATCCGGGACCTCTGCACAAAACGCCGAAACGTTACCTACTCGGCTCCGGAGGTTACCGTTCGGTAACGATACAAAATTATTTTAGTTAAAATTAAAGAAACGAATTAAAAGTAACGAATGTTGTGAATCGATTAATTTTCGAAAAATGTAATTTTAAATTAGATAAAAGTAAAAAAGATAATTAAATGCGACAAACAAAAAGATAATAAACAGTTAGGTATTATCTTAGAAGAAAATAATATATTAGGAGTTGTAGAATTTTTCGATCGCTTAGTAAAACTAACATTTTACTACCCGGCTATATACCGTGTAATAAAATGTATATTATAACAAATAAATAAGAGAGAAAACGTTTACAATGAAATAGATATACAGTAAAAAGATCTGTACCGGTCGAGTTTACTTTCTATCTTATCGAAGTGAACAAATTGCTTTTGTTAATTTTAAAATAACCATTCCCGACTGAAATGCAACGCTGACAACAAAAGATTAAATCGACCAAAATAGCCAGTAAACGAGGAGCGCATAATGTTATCGGGCAAATAACAAAATATTTTCACGTTTTTGACGGGCTAAATTAAAAAGTAGCCGCAAAAGTAATTCTTTCTTCTGAAATTTGAATAAATAAATAAACTGTTTGGTTAAAACAAAGATGACTGAAGATTAAATGAAAAACTGAATAATTTACCTTTGTGACATAAAATAATTATGTTATTTAATATAGTAATTAATTAAAATTCAAACTCATTACACCAAATATAACACGGCGAGTATATATATAAATGATTGAAATATAACTTATTTTACGATAAATACGTATATTTTATGAAGTGTGTTATGTAAATATGTTAACGACGTATATTCTCGTCTATCGTATATCTGTTAGAAAGCTTTTAATAGAACGAGTATTCGAGATGTTAAAATTTGTTTTCATATCATTATCTAGCGTCCATAAATACAAATCGATGTTAAAAAAATTAAAATTATTAATTTATCCCGTGTAATCTTTGTTAAAAAGAATAGTCTTTTACACTTAAAATATAACAATACCGATCTTTACCGGATCAAATAACAAAACCGTTTTGTGTAATTTAAATCCATAAAAAAAGGACTTTTATTACGTTTCCGTTGCCGTTTTCAATAAATCTTATAACCGTTTAAAAAAATTCTTCCCGCAAATTTATTTAAATACAATTAAAAGGTTTGCTTTTAAAGAAACCTTTCTTTTAAAAAAATATAATTGTCGGAATTTCTAAATAATATTGTTTTTTCCTCTCGATAATTTTTTTATTTACAATCGGTTTCGGGTAAGGAACTACAAGTAATCCGTATTACAAAAAGCACATATGAGGGATTCCCGACGAACACGGTCAGTAAAGTGTACATATTCATAAATATTATAAAATATAATCTTTTTAAAATACTTTTGCCCGTTCAACTTGTACGAGTACATATATATGTTTTCAAAAAATACACAATAACGCCTTCTGAACTGTGAAACTATTTTGTAGTCGGTTTATATGATTCGTATCCTTAAGATTATTTCGTATGTTAATATGTTAACTTATTAATAAGGGCTTAAATTACATTTTTTATTTAACGATTAATATCGATGACTATCGAACGATATTTTTACCGCTATTTCTCTGATCCTTCCGGGCAAAGTTGGAGAATTACTATTTTTATCTGTGGAATTGTGTGTGATCTACTTATAATGCATTATTATATACCGATCGGAACGATAGATTAATTTATTAATATATCTATCAGCGAGCTTCATTAATTCTGTTTTTTTTTTAAACTGTATCGCTTTAAAAGTCAAAGTACACATTTATGCTTGTTTGTTCTGATTATGTCTAAATTAAAATGTAATAAACAAAAATTATTTATACAAAGGACGCGTATAAACGTATTATTATTATTTCTGATAAATAGCTTTACACCGTTTTAAATAATCGATAAATCGATACCGGAATAAGTATAAAATTATTTTTAAAGAATTAATAACTTTAAATAGCTTACTTGTTTTTCTTTGATTGTGATTAAATTTTAAATTAAACCCAAGCAGTAAGGTTAGAAAACAAAAAAATAAAAGAAAATGAGTAGCAAGGCGACGCGCGTAGTTCCTTTCTTATACGATAACGAAACGTACAGCCACCAAGAGTTCAGGAAAGGAAACGCTGGCCCCGGAGGGTATAGTTACGATGTAGAAAGAGACGGCCGACGGAGGAGGGACAGTTATGTATTTAATATTCATCGAAGACGGAAAGAAAGGCAGTGTTGTAGAAATTAACGCTGAAAGAATGACACCGTGTTCAAATTCAAATCCAAAAAGGTATTCTTAAGCTTATCATTTTAAGACCCCTTCAGATCCTCTTCTAGGATGGGACTCGGGGTTGATCGTCTTAATGCTATGAAATTACCAGTCATTATAAACAAAATAACAGATATTTTTCGGCTATTCCTTGGAACGTGGTTTAGTCGGTCGGTAGGGTTTGTAATGTGAATCGCCTTCTACTAGTTTTATTATTACTATACAACTACTATATTTACTACAACAACACACACGATATCTATGCATCTATCTATACGATGGATTTTGTTTGTACGTTAAGTAATCGAATAAACTTAATATATAGATCTGGTTATTTTTTTCCTAGACCGACTCGTAACTTATATTTTAATTATATTATTCTGAGGTTATTAAACTACATCAAATTTAGTATTCATATATGAATACATGAATATGTTTGTGTATGTGTGTGTATATATATATATATATATATATATATATATATATATATATATATATATATACACACGTCTCATTTTATTTTACGATCGACTTATCATTTTATAAACGTAAAACTATTATAGTTTGTGATAAAAAATATAAATAATTACTTTAAAAAAATTGAGTTAATAAAATATTACGTATAAAAATAAATTAACCGAATTTAATCAAATTTTACTTTACCCATTAAACCAGGCTAAACCCAATATATTAAGTAATAGTCACGAAACACTATTTTCAATTATTTTTAGTAAAGAAATAAAGTGGCTTTTTCTATAAATACAAAGGAAGGATTTACGTATGAATGTATAAACGACATAGACGATTTAGAAACGGAAATGCGGAAAAGAAGACTGAGGTTTTTTTGGCCGTATTAATAAGAGTGAAAATAGATTTACAAAACGATTATTTAGTTTTCACAAACATAGAAAAACAAAAATAGGGTGCCACCGGGAAGTAAATGTAGATCTACAAAAGTTAAATAAAAACCGGAATAAATTAATAACAGATAGAATAGTTTCAAAAAAGAATTGAGGATTTCAAACTACGTAAAAAGGAAAACCAAAGAACAACTCCAGAAAATTTACAGAAGAGAAAAAACAAGCGTTCTCGGAAAGCATGAAAAAGGACTGGAAACAGCGGAAAGAGTACGAAAGGAAGAAAATAAATGCAACGAGATCTAAAAGGGTCTAATCTAAAGAAGAAGGCAAACAAAAGATTAAACAATTTCTATTGTTAATTAATATTACTAAAAAAAAAATCCACAATTAAAAAGCTGAATCTTTCCAAAACGGTAATCGGGGTTTTTATATATTCTACAATTTTTATTTATAAGTAAAACATGCGCTTTTACTTTTTCAAAATTGTTGAAAACAGTTTATTATTTTATTTTGAAAAATAAATAAAATTAAATAAAAACAAAGAACTAAAATAAAACAATAAACATTATACAGACACAATAAAAAAAGGCATTAAAAAGTTTCACCTTATCAACGATGTAAAAGGTTTATACCATTGTTATGCAATATGAAGAAGACTTATTTCCAGCTATAATGGAGTAAATCAGGGTTGTTTTATTTCACAGACACCACTTAGTATTTGTGTAGAGATGTCTTCCGAGATTAAAAAAAATGTTTTAAATTTGTAATGCAACTATATATGATATAACATCGACAAAAATAATAGTTAAAGATGAAAAAATAATAATTCAAGAAACGGAAGATAAATTGCAAACAACGACATTTACATTTTCTGAAATATTACTTGATGTGTTTTAAGAATATCAGTACAGAAATCGAAGGTTACGGCTTTCAAATGTGCTAAACCGATACGAATTATCGATTATCATCGACAATAAAATACTAAAAGAAGTGACGTTCTCACTGTTGTCAAGTAAACTCGTATAATTAACATACTTCTCCAACCTGGACGCATATCTCGAAACTTCTCGAACGTATGAAATTCGTATGTAATCGTGGATCTCAGAATTCCTCGCCAAACACGGCGTTTGGGTTATGTTCCGTAGTATTTTATTCCGGAACCTTTGAAAGATCTCCACACTGTTGTTATCGGTTGTGTCACAGAGTTCAATTCCGTAAGTCCATACCGGCTTCCAGAAAGCATCATAAAGCAGAATCTTGGTGGATAAAGAAAGTTGCGAACCTTTACCCGATATCCAGTACATCCTTTTAAATTTAACGTCAAGCAATCTTCTTTTCTCCCTTACGTGATCACTCCAACTTAAACGGCGATCAAGGTACCTCAACGTAGGCTCAAGTACCTTATCTTATTCGCATGAGGTACTCTAACACCGTTTAAATGAACTTCAGAGCGATCTTTTCATCTCACGTGAACGTTACGCGGCTGAATTTTGTCGATTTACCTTTATTCTCCATTTTCGTAGTCAAATGATGACGGTATCCGGTACAGATTGTAATTACCCCGAGACTATATTCGGACTACCGTCAAACGCCAAGATTACCGTGTCATCTGCATACGATGTAACTATGACACTGTCTGGATTAGGTAGGACGGCGTGTAGACCAGGAATAGAACCGGTCCCAGGACTGAGCCTTGTGGAACTCCTGAGTCATTGTCGAAAAATTTAGACGTCTCTTGATTGTATTTAACCTTTGAGAAGCGACCATCCAGATAACTGTGTAGGATTAAATAATACGGTTGTGGTAGATAGGATTTTAATTTAAAAAGAAAAACGGGCGATCAAACGCTTGTTCTACGTCATATAAAATTCACTTCTGATATGAAATACCTTATTACTTACTTATTCTAGAAACAAAAGGCCGATATCTCATTTTCTTAACGCTAAATGAATCTTTTAACGTACGAAATATGCGAAGAATGTCCTGGATTTCAACGCAAGAATCTTCAGTATAAAAGGCAGACACGCCAGTTCTCCACCAATATTGAATTTAAACTATTAATATTTAAACTATTAACTATTTAAATCTATTAATATGTTTTTATAAAATCACATATGCTGTTTTACTGCTTATATTCCTTTATCGATAAATTATTTATATCGTAATACTTGTTTCCTAATATTTATTACACGATAAATTTCCAAATTAATATATATAATATATATATGTATATATATATAGATATATATATATATATGAAAAGTTAATTCTAAATGAAACACAAGATTACTAAAATGTCTATGTTTTTATTCTTTTCGTATTAGATAACAAAACTGGATATTACAAGAGAAATTTACAAAAATATTTTAAAGGGATTCTAAAGAACAAAAAACATGTCAGGGTTATTAAAGAAAAGTAACGAGTGAAGTTTTTCGCTAAGCCGTATATATTTTTAAGTATCATTAGGTCACACCTATCGAAATACGGATAATATTCAGACCTACAACTACAAGAAACATCTTCACCATCATACTGAACATCATCGCTTTCAGAAAAACCAATTTTTTTTAAAACTAACTGTTTTACGTGAATAATCATTAAAAAAAAATCCGGAAAAGATAGTATGACATAACAAACAGCAGTTTATTTAGCTTTACCGTTTAATGCAGTTTATATGTTAATATCCATTCTAAAATTACACAGTTAAATCGATTAAAGATCAAATACGTCTAAGGTATGTATAAGCCAATTAATTATTTACTTTAATATCTGTTTGATAAAATGCATCAAAGTTAAATAATAAGAATAAAAAAATAATAATAATAATAAGTTAAGAGTTGTAAAGAATAAATGGTAAACGCAGCGGTTTTATGACAACCAAGCCTTGCAGGGTAATATAACGTATACGTTATGTAATAAAAATAGTTAATTAATTGTTAATGGAAAGATATAACTGCTCCCTTAGTAATACTACAGAAAAGCGGTTAACATACCGATCAGATAAATAGCAAAAGCTGTAAAAATTTACCTCACGAGAAGACGAGGGTTTCTATAAAATAATGATTTAAGAAATCTACGTGTACTTTCACAGTTTCCTTTTTTTCTACATTACATATATAAAAGTTAAGCCGGATTATCGTTCGGTATCAGATGTAGTTAGTTACTTGAAGCTTAAACATTTAAAATTACTTATTTACATTTCTAATGTAACTGGATGTAATCGGTACAATAAAGAAAAAAATGAAAGAGGAATTAAATCATTTTATGTGTTATAACCCTATTTTATGGTTTATAATTCAACTCTTTAGACAAAAGAGTATGAAACCTTAATGGATTATTCTATCGTAGTCGTAATCTAACAAATCTTCTTTAAAAAAATTATATTATCGTACGTTTTTACTTTAAAAAAAAAAAAAATAAAAAACATACGTATTTATAAATTTTATGTATATATTGTGTTATAAAAAGCTGACAACACAGTCGTAGGATTTTTCCGTCACGCGGCTTACACACACATACACAAGAAAATTAATTAAAAATATTTACCGTTTTATTTAAATACAATATTTTTTGTTTATTTAATTCGATGATTCTAACTAAAGCGCGCGCGCATATTTATTTCGTTTGCGCGGGTGTGGCGGTAGTAGCGGCCAATTAAAATACATTTTTACGCTTTAAATATTATTTATTTATTTAATTCTACCGGTTACCAGTGATGCCACAACATAACATGCGACATCAGTAGTTCGTTCGCTAAGTTGGAGAAGGGGTGTGTAAGGGGAGGCTGGCTGGGTTAAGACCTCGCTTTGATGGGGGACGAATTTGTGGATCCAACGAGATGCTAATAGAAAAAACTGCAACGAAGAAGACCCGCTGTACTGCGTTCTACAATGTTTCAAAATTATTACTACTTTTTGGAGCGGGGTGCAATTTAGTAAAACGTCTTTACACAAAAGATGTTTTTTTTTAATAATTTTTCACAAAAATATTTACAAAAAACTACAACGAAAATCACACCTTGTACTGCCTTCTGTAACAATTCAAAATTGAAACGATTTTGAGCGGTGGAGGTGAAATTTAGAAAAAAACCTATTTTACAAAAGTTGTTTATTGATATTCACAAAATTATTTTTAAAAAAATATATAACTCTAATTATGCAAACTCTGGAGACGATTACCTTTTTCCCTCTCTATCCCCCACCTTCTGACCTTTTGAATTGATTCTCCTAGCCGAGTTCAGTGAAAACCGGTGAAGCAGTTTTGGAGACATACGCGCATTTTGTCGCGGAAATTTCGATGCCATTTTTCGGTTTTCTGGGGTCCTTAGGGGTCAATTCGTGAAGATTCCGTGAAAACCGGATATGCCCGATTTTGACCGATCACTGTACTCTCCCTTCTACAGCTATAGCAGCTACATAGACGGGAAAGTAAAAATACGTAAAAAGGTATGTATTACGTTGTAAATTCTACTGCAGTAGAAAACGTCTACGTAAAAAATAAATTTAAATAAACAACACGTTCAGGCTAACATTTAATTTATTTTTACAAATACGTGGAAGTCGTACGCAGAAAATGAAACCTATTTTATAAATAATAATAATAATTTACTTTTTAAATTTCACCAACCAAGAAGCGCTAATATAATTTCTTTTATTTTCTTTATTTATATAATTAATTAAAAAACATTCCGCTTAATGATTTTTTCTCCCTTTTTGTGTCTCTCGTTAAATGTTTTCGCGTAGATCTTTGATATTTAGCGACTTAATTTTCTTTTAAATAATAAATTAATTAAAAGTATAATTGAATCTTACATTCTAAGAGATAAATTGTTCACTCTCTCATCGATACAAATTTATTTTATCGATGATATTTTTTGTCGTAGTACGCATATTTCAGATAGTAATATACATCTATACGATCTTAAAATTTAATTACGGTTTTAATTAGTTTATTATGATAAAATAATTCCGTTCTAAAGAGGCAGAAATCTCTTCTGATGTATACAACTAGACGAGAAATAAAAAGCAATAAGTGGAAAACGTTTTAATTAGTTTCAATAAATTAATCGTTATTCTCTCCCGTTAAGATGCAGTTTTTTATACAATTCATCGGTTTTACCGTAGAAAAGGGATACGTTAGTTTGCTGCTTTAATTGATTTCAGAGATTTTTATGATCGTGATGGACTCTGCTTGAGCCTTGGTTCAACAAGCACCAGTAAAAGTTGCTTTCTCTGAGAATAATGATGTCTGCTATACGGCCAGTTCCTGCGGTAAATAAACGATATATTATATAGCTTATATTACATAACTATAAGATGTCACAAGTAAAATTTATATGCCGATGATACTGATCTCAATTAGAAGAACAATTGCTAACAGGAACCAAACAGCAACAGTAGCAATTGAAGAACATAAGAAAGAAGCCATAATAAGAAAGGGAGTCCGACAAGGATGTTCCCTATCTCCGTTACTTTTTAATCTTTACATGGAACTAGCAGTTAATGATGTTAAAGAACAATTTAGATTCGGAGTAACAGTACAAGGTGAAAAGATAAAGATGCTACGATTTGCTGATGATATAGTAATTCTAGCCGAGAGTAAAAAGGATTTAGAAGAAACAATGAACGGCATAGATGAAGTCCTACGCAAGAACTATCGCGTGAAAATAAACAAGAACAAAACAAAAGTAATGAAATGTAGTAGAAATAACAAAGATGGACCACTGAATGTGAAAAGATTACGGAGGTAGAAGAATCTTGTTATTTGGGAAGTAGAATTACTAAAGATGGACGAAGCAGGAGCGATATAAAATGCCGAATAGCACAAGCTAAACGAGCCTTCAGTAAGAAATATAAGTTGTTTACATCAAAAATTAATTTAAATGTCAGGAAAAGATTTTTGAAAGTGTATGTTTGGAGTGTCGCTTTATATGGAAGTGAAACTTGGACGATCGGAGTATCTGAGAAGAAAAGGTTAGAAGCTTTTGAAATGCGGTGCTATAGGAAAATGTTAAAAATCAGATGGGTGGATAAAGTGACAAATGAGGAGGTATTGCGGCAAATAGATGAAGAAAGAAGCATTTGGAAAAATATAGTTAAAAGAAGAGACAGACTTATAGGCCACATACTAAGGCATCCTGGAATAGTCGCTTTAATTTTGGAAGGACAGGTAGAAGGGAAAAATTGTGTAGGCAGGCCACGTTTGGAATATGTAAAACAAATTGTTAGGGATGTAGGATGTAGAGGGTATACTGAAATGAAACGACTAGCACTAGATAGGGAATCTTGGAGAGCTGCATCAAACCAGTCAAATGACTGAAGACAAAAAAAAAAGCTGATCTCAATAAAGAATGCAATAGAAAAATATTTGGCTCCTAAACTAAAAAAAAATCCATTCAGGATTTATATTGCTATATTGATCTTGATAAAATAACCAAGCAATCTTAACCATTAGTAGTATCTTGTGTCAGTTCATCAAGAACTAACAAAATTGTGACACACACACACACACACACACACACACACACACACACACACAATACATTCTCCCAATTTTTTTAGGCAAAAAATGTATCAAATCTTATTTAATTCAAAATTAATATATATATATATTAATTTTTTTTCTATCCGAATATTATTGGTACAATTCAATTTTGAATTAAATAAGATTTGATTCATTTTTATATATATATAAATATAATAATAATAATAATATAATAATATATATATATATATATATATATATATACCTTAAAGGCATTTGTTTAAAAGATCGCCAAATGGTTCAAGAAAGAGAGACGGAATGGAGTCGAGAAAACAATTAAAACTTCTTGAATCTAATTCGGTGTAGTACCGATACGGTTCGTACACAACGATAATGAATCCTTTCAAAGGAATTTCGTACGATAAACCGTAATAAGAAAATAGATTTTTTCTAAAATATGTACGATATAACGAGAGAAAGAAGAAATATAGTATAATGAAATCGTTTTTTGATACGAAATCGTAGGAATATAAAGTTTCTTACGATTATAGTGCAGGTACAAGTTAATTAACCGTATAACTTTGTATAAAAAGGATTTACATCTTCCCGAAAAAAACAACAGCCAGAAAAATTCAGACAGAAGTAACTTACGTAAAAATTGATGATCGTAGTAATATAACGTAAGGGACCACAAGCATGAATATTTTTCGTTTTATCTACAAAAGAATAAAGCTTACTCGAAGGAAAATTTTAAAATGTGTTTTCTTTGCGAATGGAACAGTCGAGTTAGGGATAAGCATTATGTTACCAGAGAGTGAATAAAATCGGACAACATAACTCCGAATGGGAAAAATATTATTCACGAGCCCTTAGTTGAACCTAAAAAATTATTTTTACTCCCTCTCCACATCAAGCTACAACTAATGAAAAATTTTGTAAAAGCAATGAAGAAGGATAGTCCCGAATTTTTGTACATCGGGCGGAAATTTCCGAATGTAAGTAAAGGAAAAAATTAACGAAGGAATATTTATCGGCCTCAAATAAGAGAGTTGGTCAAATGAACTAATGAAAAGTAATTATTATAAATATTAACGTTTGTTTAACGATTACTTTACATTTAAACATTTTTTAATTTTTTCTTCTCGTTTTCCCTGTACTTAAAAAAAATTAAGTAGGGTGCAAGCATTACACACCTAATAATGTACGAGTATGTTTAATATTTTATTTGTTAATATTAAAACTTTTACTTTCTTGTATGAAGTAAAGGCAGTATTGCGACAGCAAAAAATGTCGGTTTTCAGATTTCAACGGAAATATTCAAAAATACAAAAAATTGGATTTTAGACTTTTACTTAACTGCAATAATAACCCCTCATCGAGAACTTTTCAACGACGCATAAGCGGTACTTATTTGCATCTGTTCCACAGTTATAGCCAAATGAAATTTTATCTATAAGGAAATATTTACGCGTTATTTACACTAAATCTTCATCGGAGTGAGGTGCTTGCCAATGAATACACCTGAGCGTCTTAAATCAACACCTTTAAAGAAATCCTAATGTCTATATCAGTCAGGTACAATAAACGGTATAGATTACCCGATTTACTAGATAAATGCGCTTACTTGTTACAAAGGAAATATTGCCGATAAGCAACTTATTATATAACCGAGCTGTGCGATTGTTTTTTTATTCATTACTATTTATTATTGTATTACGTACAACCGGTGTAAACGTAGTTTGAAACTATCGATTCAATAATTTAACTATAAGCGATATGTATAATTCATTTTTTTGTCTATTATATTGTATAATATACATTTAAAATTATTTATTTCATGTTATTAGCCGTAACTTTTCTTCAATAATCACGTTATCACACAGCATGTTAGATTATCTTACGTTGTATAATACTTATTTATAATTATATTGTTAAACTTGTCGAGATTACAAACAAAGAATATTAATATTATTTTATGTTATCGCTTGTAATATTTCATTACAGTATTATAAAGGAAAAATCCTCGGGATTTTTGACGGGCGGTTATGTTCGGTTTCATGTCCTCCTTGTTAACGATAAACAATGTAACTTTTTTCTTCTTACTTACGTAAGGCGTGTAAATATGTTAATCTAGTTAAGTTCAACAGCTGTTTTATAATATATATTTTGTCTTTATAATACTATTGTTAATTAATTCGGTTCGGTTAAAGATATAACTTAATGTGAATCTAAATAAAATAATTTAACACAATACTTCTTAAAATATACATATTGTACATGTACATCGTAACTGATCCCAAAAATGCGATGTAAGTTACTAATAATACAACATTAAAATAATCGAAACGTATCTAAAGTACATACGTATAATAAAAATATAATTTATCTCACTAACAAGGTATTTATTGAAAAACATTAATGTTACAGCGGCATAAGTTCTGAAAACTGGAAGGTGCATTTAGGCGCAGTTATTCCAACATTTTTTTTGGTCATCGGTTGGAATCAGACTTCATCTCCTTTTTTTAAATTTATTTTTTGTTGCCGATCGTTTAATCGTTATTGGTTTGATATAATTCTTCCGATCTAAATTTATGTACACGTTCTCTAGTTTTCAAATTTTCTCTCTCTTTACATTAATCTTCTCTTAAAGTTTTTATTCTTAGTTTAATTTTAAAATTTTCTTTTCTTTATATTTATCATATTCTCTTAATGTTTTTATTCTTTTTTCGGTTTTAACATTTTCTTCCACTTCATACTCATCTTTTTGTTGATATTTTTGAGATGCATTTCTTAGTGTTATCTTTCTTTTTCCTGTACGATTGTTTCTTTTTCGTTTTAGATTATTCACCTAATAATCCGGTAACAAAAATTAAATATTTTACACCGTAAGATCGAAATTAACTTTTGAAACCGCTATACAGGACTTCGATAAACGGAATAGTTTAATTATTATTAACTTTTATTTATACGCTAGAATTTTAACAAAATAAACAATTTGTCGACCGTCAGGAAAAATAATATGGTCGCAGGTGATATATCAATTTGGGAAAACTCCTGACGCATTGCATTCCACGAGCCACGTGTGCTTCATATCGCTTAATATTTAGAAATCTACCGTACGATGGAATGCAATGCAGCTGCATCCTGTACCAAGTGTACAAAATAATTATTCACTTCTGAACAGATTCTCGTCGACTAAAGTTCTATCGCAGTACTCGTTCGATGCACTTCATCGTCCTATTTAATTCACCAATAACAAACGTGCAAAACGATGTTAAAAGTTAATTATTTACAGTTAAGTATACCGATTGTAATAATGTTAATCGTATAAATAAAGTTCACGTTTGATTTATTAATAATTATCGACCTCTGAATGTAAAAAAAAAAATTAAGATAATTTAGAATACAATAATAATAATAAAAAATAAATATGAGAAGTTATTAATGAAATAAAATTTTATTTACTTTTCATTTTTTAAAAATGTGTATATTTAATTTAATAGTCGTACAAGGAAGTCATGAGATGTCCACATTAGAATTTTTTAATACAAATTAATAACTTAATTATATTACTTTTTTTTTATTTCTTTAATAGAGAAAAATGCCACATTATCAAATTAATTGATTTTTAAATAATAGTATACTAAAAAAAATTGTAACGGTTAATACCACTGAAACAAGTAATATTATCATTTCAATTTTGAATCAAAGAGCAATGCGTTTTATTATTTAAAATCTTAACGCTCAATGATAAGTAGTTTTTTGTTAATCGTTAAGTAGGATGTGTTTTCATAACGTAATTAAACTGTGTACATATTCTGTAGTACAATATATAATTAAATGGATGTGCGTAAAACTTTTATTTTGTAATTTTTTATTTAAACTCGACCACAAATAACTTGCGGTCTATAAAAAAGTCCTTTGCGCGCCACTTAGCGCTGCCTGAGGGTCATTTCTTTAACATCCCCGTTGAAAAATACCACAGCTAATAACAGTCAAGAAGTTGAACTTCGTGTATAACGTATATAAGATAGAATCCGTTGCTTTTCCTTACCGTTCAGTTCGTTCTACAGTACCTCAAGACACGTGGTTGTCTCACATTTAATTAGCTCATCGTGATTTATGTACCTTGTTCTCAAATTATAAAAGAAGATCCCTGTTCGGTCAATATTTTAAACTTAAATATCTTGAGGTTTGTACCGATCGTCTTTCCTAAAATACTATCTGAAATATAAGTTAACGTTCGTTCGAGTTTATTGTTTATATGTTTTGAGGTTTTTTAACGCGATAAATTTTCCTTAAAGATAGTTTTCTTTTAGCGAAACTTTATTCATCTATTTCACCGGTTATATATTTATTGCATTTCAGTTTATTTTTCTTTATAAGAAATTACATCTATAGTTTGGTTGAAGGGGGGGGGGGGATCTGGGTAGACGGTTTAATTAAACTGGGATACCAAACATTTTCAGGGTCAGATGAGTTTATTACTTTAAGAATCCTTCAGGGGTAATATTTTTTTTATTTCTGGTAAAAAAACATATTTTTCCAATATTATTTAAGTTGATTTAAACAAATCGTTTGATCGGTTACATCGGGAATAAAGATATCCAGAGGATTGCGGGTTAATGAATGCTTAGTTCTTAGGAAGAGGGAGAAATTTTTACATATTGCTATAAAATATCTTCCCTTCAACATTAAATTATCATAGTTAAAAAAATATGAAATTAAACCTAGGAAGTTACAAATGCGAAAAAAAATCCGCGGATTAATTATTATGAACTTGTCGATTCCAAAAGAAAAAAGATTAGCAATAATCCCTTTTTTTATTAAATATTACGATTAAATATCTTATTTTTAAAAATATTTAACTTATTTTTAATAATTAATTTACTGAACAATATAGCTATGTCAATGTAAAACAGATTTAAATGAAATTAAAAATTTCTACTTATCAAGCCTGAATTAAAATACACACACACATATATATATATATATATATAAATTAAAATAAATTTTTACTATAATTATCATTAAAAAAATAATAACTTATGTGAAAGACCTACAGCGTTGTTATAAATTGTAAATTTTGCTGAAAAAATTGTAAATTAATGTAAATAATAACAGACTAAAGAATTTTATTTGTTTATTTTTACTTCCTTGTTCAAACTAAAGGAATTATTTAGATCGCGAAAAATTTCGATTTCCAGATTTCAACGGAAATATCCATTTTGACTATCCCTGAATCCATTTTAACTAGTTTCGGCGTGACGTCTGTGCGTATGAATGTATCTCGCATGTATATATATATGTGTGTGTGTGTGTGTGTGTGTGTGTAAAAGATGAAGGATACATATATATATATATAATTTTCCGGCCTCCGTGGTAGCGTCTCAGCCTTTCATCCGGAGGTCCTGGGTTCGAATCCCGGTCAGACACGGCATTTTTCATACGCTACATTTCCATATCCCACGCACAAGCTTCAAGCTTATGTGGCGATATTAAGCAAAATAAATAAATAAAAATAAGTTTATTTTTAAAAGACACGTACATTTGTAAAACGAGTTATTTTATATATATTTTTATAGTTTTCAATCGTATATTCATTCATGGCCATCTGCAACGACATTTTCTAAATTTTATGCCTCTACCGTCAGGAATCTTTCAACATCACTTTCTCCGTTAAATCAATACGGCTTTGTTTTCACACCTCGATCTGCGTCTTTCTTTTGAACATTTCACTTTATAATTTTTGAATTAAAAGCTTTCAATATCTCTTTACCGTTTCAATCAAAAGATGTTTTATCGTTATCGAGATGGCGTTTACTTCGTACCTTCATCTAACAGTTTAATTAAAAGTATAGAGCGAGAAAATGATTTTTCGAGAAAGATTTTAAAGAAAAGAAAAACGAATAATTTTTATCAATTTCAAAGGAAAAAAATTATAATTATAAAATGCTTTAAACTAAGGATAATTTTTAAGGCAGAATAATTTCTATCTACAAAAAAATTATAAGTAGAAAATCTACGACTAAAATAAGGGTTTATTAATAATTTATTCATTTAAAAATCTATTACGGATAAACGTGAATATAAAACGCTTATTACACGTGTAATATACCAAAACACAGAGTAGGGGTAAATTCAACAACGTAGGTTCTTTCATTTCGTTTATTAAATGAATTTTTTTTAATTAACTCTATAAGAAAAAAAAAAGAGAAAAATAAATATATTCTAAAAAATACAAAAAAAAAAAAAAAAAAAAAATTAGAAGACGTGTATTTTATGCATGCAAACAAGTCATAATTTTCGATGAGATGGATTTAAAAAACTACAACCGGTTTTATACGTAAACCTATATACCGAGTACGAGTATTAAATAATAACTTTAAGTTGTAAACTTTTATGTAAAGTGCAAGCATTATGTGTTTGTTATTAATACATAATCTCCATAAGAAAAGTTAACAAATGCCTACTGTAGATGTAAATTTTCATTTTTGTGAAATTACATATGAAACTAAGTTTTATTTATATTATAATATAATTTAAAAAAAACTGTAAAGTTAACCTTAATTTCAGAAAGTAGTTAGGTTAAATAAGTATAACGGTTAAAAAGTAGGTAAAAGAAAAAACCTTTAATTCACGGTAACTAACTGATAAAACACGCAGTATATCGTACTATAAATAACAATAAAAAATTACTTTTTTAGTATTAAAAATTATTTACGAGCGTATTTAGATACTCGGATAAAGTTATCCGACCAAACGGAACGGACTAGAAAACAAGCATCATCAGGATCGATAAGATTCTAAAATGCTATGACCTAACGAAGGACGTGTACCGTAAGAAACGGATCTCAAGGACGGGCAAGACCAGGCATTATACGAACACGGTAATCCGACCAAGAGCATTATATACGGCAGAATGCGTAGCTCTGAACCGAGGGGAAATGGACAAAGTGTAACTCGCTGAAAGACAGAAACTAAGGAATATCCAAAGACCCAAAAAACTAACAAAGGGTTAGAAATTATCTGGAAATTTACCGGGAGTTGGACAGAATCAAGGAAGCAATATGTAAGCGGAAACCGGCATTCTACGGTCATCTGACAAGAATGGATTCAAATAGGATTAGGAAAGATATAAAGTAAATTCGGTAGGATGCGGATGTGTTAGCTGAAGATTCTGTACCGCGGCTGCGATTTCTTGTTTTTTTGTTACAATTTTCTTTTGTTGCTGTTTTTAGTGTTTTTGCGTTTCGTTTTTCTTAGTTTTACTATTTTCCGTTTTTTCAATCCTAATCTAGCGTTGCAAGGGATTGTTTGTTTTGGTAAGCACGAAACACCGTCAAAACACCGTTTTTCTTCGAGTTTTACGTTAATTCTTAGAGGTTATTTACGTTATATTTAATTGACGATCTCGGGTTCCGATAGTAAGTCGGAGACGTTACAGGCGTATCGTGATGAGTCTGTGTTAAAAATGGAGAAAGTTGTGCGATAGGCTTCTCGCGATTACTTACCAAGTACTAGGCGAGGAGTGGCGATTAGGTAGTGCTCTCCACCCGGTTCGTTCGGGGAGGATAAGTCTGTCTTTTCTTCGAGCGTGAAGACCAAAGCTGGATGAGGACGGCGGCCGAAGCGCGGAGAGATGGCAGAGGACCGACCTCATATTGAGGAGGCTGTATTGTCTTGTGATCCTACGGGAAATGTTTGCTCGTCGGATAGCGAGTTGTCTGACTCGGCTTTGGGCCCTTGTGTGGAAAATGTGGAGGAGGCTCTATAATGGAGCCGAGAACACGCAAAAAACGTCGGAAATCTCGATCTCCACCGTACCTGGCTCAAAAAGGAAACTTCGAATAGATGAGGGTGCTGAGGCTGGGTCAGGCAGGAGATCTGGTGTTTCTTTGGAAGAAGATCTAATAATAATCTTCCAGCACCGTGTGAAGAGCAGGCTCAAATGCTGGCGGGTTCTGGTGTTGCGGTGGCTTTACGTGAACTATTTGACGCGTTAGAGAAGGTATGTGTCCTCGTACAGAGGTGCCCAAACACCAAACGGAGATCAAGTATATGTCTTGCAGCAGATGTTAGTGATGGAGAGGAGGCTCTCCCGCGTGGCCTGGACGTCCCTATTGGAGGCTTCTTCGAGGAGGGGTGCTCCTGCTTTGCCACGTGTTGAAGCGGCTACTCAAACCCCCTCCCGAGGGAACATGTGTTAAAAAAACATCTTATCCCGGTCCCAGTCTGACAAAGAGTTGCTACAGATGGTGAGCGGGTTTTGACCGCAGTTTAACGGATCAGGTGACTGAAAAATGAGTCGGCATGATGGGTAAGTGCCGATTTATTGATCTTTCGTCCGCCGGGAATCGTGAGCTGAACCTGGAGCGCGTGCGGGAAACATCAAAGAAGACTGTTCCCGCTTTTTAGGCCGAGAGGAATCCGCGCCATCTCCAAGACGTCTCACCGTATTCTGTGATGCTAAGACCGAAGAGGAAGCGTTTCTTGTACCGATTTTGAGTGCGCTGAGGGGCACTGGATGTGAATCGGTTTTGCCGGTCTTTATTCTCGCACCTGATATGAGCCCGATCGGAAAACGTGTCGAACGGGTGATCTTATACCTGGTTACCCGGGACGGGTCTACCGGCAAGGTGGTGGAGACCCGTATAGTTTCTACTGGGAGATGCGGTCGCTGCTCCAATACATCCTTCCGCACCGGCCGAGAGCGGTACAGTTGTCGTTCGATTCGCTGGCACTTGTATGCCGACCTAGTAAAACAAGTCATACGATCCGTGGAAGATCAAGATGTTGGTGATATACTTTCCCTACGACGGGGCAGCGGCATACGGGTAACAGGAACGACATAGTCGGGCCTGGTATTCTCAGTCCGGGAGTTAGAGGCAGGCAATAAATTGAGATCAGTTCGGGGGAGCTAACCTGTCATGCCGGTAAGCGGGGAGGCTCGTTAGAGTGAAAAGACACTTCCGCGGACTGTTTTATGCGTCATTGTGGTATCCGGTCCGTTGGTGACGGGAAAAAATATTCTTACAAAGAGAATCTTTCACGACCGTAAAGGTGACAAGACAAAAGTTAAACGGTTCAAGCAAATTAAAGAGGACCTAAGGGTATCAGAAATAAACATGACGGATTTAAGACGTATTTAAGGGTGGTTAGGGGAAAAATCTTAGAATTCAAAGGGATCTCGAAGGAAAAAAAGAATGCGCTAACCTTAACGGTCGGAAGAAAGAAGGAAGCGGCGCAGAGAAAGAATAGAGAAATATTGCAGAGCTAAGGAACCAGCCAGAAGTTAACTATTCGATGCGGTCCTACAGCAACTGGTAATGAAAACACAATTATTCTATTTCTTTTCTGTTTTATTGTTTTCTTTTTCTGTTTAGCCTCCGAAAGCACCATAAGGTATTACTTCAGAGAATGATGAGGACGACATGTGTGAATGTAAATTAAGTGTAGTCTTGTACAGTCTCAGGTCGACCGAGGTGTGTGCTAAATGAAACCCAAGACCACAGAACACCGGTAACCGCGATCTAGTATTCAAATCCGCATAAAAGCTGCCTTTACTAGGATTTGAACGTTGGAACTCTCAATTCGAAATCAGCTAATTTACGAAGACGCGTTCACCATTAGACCATCCCGTTCGGTATCTTGGGAGTTAAATATATTTAACTTAACGAATCAAAAGGCTCGATGTTAATACTCGAAACTTTTAAATTAGCAGGTTATTAGATTTAAAGTCGAAAAAAAACAATTCTTTCTAATTAAAATAACGATAAAATTACAGCATTACGGGTTAACGATGTTAACGTACCGCTTCTATTTGAATTATATTTGAGAATTTATGTAGGCGTAATAAATATTTAATAACGATGACAAATTTAGCGTTTTATAAAGACGCCTCAAAAGAAAACAGCTTGATTTTGTTAGAAACGAAATCAATTTAATTATCCCGATGGTAATTTGTCATTAAATCACCCAGAAATTTTGCTTTACGAGTAATAAAAATTCTACCTATCATTAATGGGAATTCTATGCGCGCTACCGGTAAATGAAAACCACAAGACGAAAGTTTTATCCGGTTTTTCAAATTTAGTTATTTACAATCCTTCCGGTGAATAACGTTTTTTCTGTTATCTATCGTACAATTATTATCATATGATATGGAGACTTTAATTTATCGAATTAAATTATTTACTACGACGTACTTGAAATATAAAAAATAATCAAAATTGCTCACGATAATGACGGTCATTGTGTAACCGTGTCGTAAATAGTGAAGAAAGTCACTTTTACAACCGAACACCATATGAATTTCGGTGAACTTAGCGTGATATGTAATAGTAAATTTTGCTCGATGAAGATTGTAAACGGTGTACTACTGTACTACCTTAACTTTTCGCTTAGGAAACATATGTTGTTTATTATTTTTGAATAGATAAACTAACTTCAAAAATGATTTGTAACTTACGCCGAGTCTTTAAAACGTTTTAGTTACGGAACCTAGCATAAGAACATTATAATTTTAGTCTTAATAGTTTATTAACCTTATAGTTATCTAACCAAAATTATATTATCGCTTATTCTTGCTTAAACGAAAAAAATAACGGATTTTATGTGGAAACAATCAATTTTATTCTTATTTTTATAAGATTGTATAATAAAATTCTTTCTTAAACGTATAAAATTCGTTCTGAGGTAATTAATATTACAAAAGATTTTATTTTAAAAACAAATTAACGACAAAACTTTCCTATATCGGCAGTCCGAACGTTTTATAATTCAGTTAATACTTCTATATACTACAAAGACGATTACCAGGAAGGGGTAAGTTAAGTTGATCCTTTAGAAGCCCTAAACGTTTAAGTTAATTAACGGAAAATTGCTGATAGTAATATGTTACTCGCACGTAAATAAAAATGATTCCGGTCTACCGAACGATTGCGTCCACTATCTATAAACAGCCCTAGAATCTTCATCCGTGTAAGGTTATCGATATCCTCGTGAAATTTCGGTTTAAATAGATTATCCTTTCCTTCTCTTCATTCTTTTATCTTCGATGACTTATTTTTCATATCGATTCTTCGGATAAAGCTTTGTCGAGAAGGAATTACCGTTGTTAATCGACTTGTGGACTCCGTTCGTGATGACTAAGCGCTTACCGGGCGAAATCACGCTTACTTACCGTTTCTGAAATCTAAAAGTGAAAAGTTGCGCATTTTTATTTTTTGAGTGTACGTCTTTAAAATTGACAACTAACATTCTAATATTACGTTCAATCTTACCGATAAAACAAACCGACCGATCTATTGAATTATCTAAGAAATCTGTATATATTACAGTTTTTATGAAAAATTTTGATTAAGTATATCGATAAAATTTTAAGAAACGCTGTTTACCTTTCACAAAAACGTTTTAAATTTATTAATTAGTCTGTAACGGACATCTATTAAACGATAAGTAGTAAAACGCGTTACTAAATACGTTAGCGGCAGGTTAAGAGAGAAAAAAAAATCTTTCCGAATAACTAAACGAAAGTAATAGCAAAAATTAGTTAAGCTAGAGAACAAGGAATATCATCCAAAGCTAAACGAATATACCTTACCGGTACGCAGAGGGATTCGAATACCGAGGCTGCGCTTGCCCGCCGCATGCAAGCGAGCTATGCTACCTCCCTTAATGCATATTCATGAGTCTAACATACTGGCCCGCCCTCCTCAGCCTGTGAAATATTAAGATGTTTGGTCGAAGAACAAAAATATTTTTATTTATAATTTATACTTTGCGCCAGTTTTCCTTGAACGTAAACTTCCCGCCCTAAAATCTGTTAGAATTTTTAGTTAAAAAAAACGTACTAAATAAACAGAAATAAATATTGTAATAAGGCAACGACAAGTTAAGAGTTTATAATGAATTAATACTCTTCGACAAACAGAAAACAAAAAAAGAGAATCGCTAATCACAGTTCGGTGAAATTATACCTACACGTTGTCAGTTTACGGCAAACGTTTATAATTTATCGCGTTCAAACACACACAAACGCGCGCACGCCAGCTATAAAAGGTTAAATTAACCCCTAAACTTCAAAGTTCAATATCCTTATAACAATAATATAACCTTAAGTACAGTAGAATCGGACGCTAAGTAACACTTAAGAAACAAGAGTCGCTAATTCATTAATCTTAATCGCTTTCTTTGAGATTAATGATGTTAAGCAGACAGCTATTCCCTGAAGATGTCGCTTATATATATTAATTATTTTACTGCAGCGGGCTCGGAATATTATCGTATAATTATTGTATACTTGGTGCGGTGAAATTACTTCACTTTTTTTAACCTAGCGTGAAATTTCTATTATTCTTGAAAGGATTTATTACATTTTCGGTAGTTGTTTTTCATCTCAGCAATTTTACTGCCTTTTGGATGTTATAACTAATAGGGACATAGATTATACGTCTGTGTATATTTAAGTTTATTTTCTTAAAATTTCTTATATTTTTTTTTACTGTACTAAGTATTTTTGTATCGATTTTATATAATAATAATAAAAAACAATAATTAAAGCGCTAAATTATAGATTTAGAAAACAATTGTCGATTATTTAAAAATGTTAATTATATTTTTAATTAATTTTTTTCATATAAAGTCTGTGCTGAAGAGGCAGAGACTTTGCGAAGGAACTTAACGAAAATTGACTTTTTTGTATTTTAAATAAAACCAAAACGCTGTCTACGTAAATTTATGTCTGTAGAAATATAATTTTTTTTTTTTGTAAATAAGGGAAAGCTTGAATATAAGATTTGTAGGAGCGAAAAGAAGATGCGTCGAAAAACACTGGAGAAAAGAGAATTAGAATAATACGAAGAGTAGGCCAGGAGTAATTTAGATAGATATAACACTAAAGGAGATACCGGACGACGAGCAAGATATGATAAACATGAAAATGGAAAAAGATACGCTAAAATCTCGATTTTGGTATACGTAGAACGAGTTGAAGAAGCTTTTTAAAATAGAATTTCATAAAAGGATCATTAAAACAAAATTATTTACAATTTTTTGTTTGTCGTCAGTCATTTGAGTGGTGTGATGCAGCTCTCAAAGATTCCCTACCTAGTGCCAGTCGTTTCATTTCGGTATGTCCCCTATATCCTACATCCTTAACAATTTGTTTTTATATTCCAAGCGTTGCCTACCTGCACAATTTTTCCCATCTACCTGTCCCTGCAATATCAAAGCGACTATTCCAGAATGCCTTAATATGTGGCTTATAAGACCGTCTCTGACTACATTTTTCCACATGCTTCTGTCTTCATCAATTTGCCCCGACACCTCTTCATTTGTCAGTTTATCCAACCGTCTCGTTTTTGACATTCTCCTGTAGCATCACATTTCAAAAGCTTCTAAACTTTTCTTCTCGGGTACTCCGACGGTCCGAGTTTTACTTCCATATAAAGCTACGATCCAAACACATACTTTAAAAATATTTTCTGACATTTAAATTAATTTTTGATGTAAAAAATTACATTTCTGACTGAACGCTCGTTTCTCTTGTGCTATTCGGTATTTTATGTCGCTTCTGCTTCGTCCATCTTTGAAATTCTCCTTCCCAAATAACAAAATTCTTCTACCTCCAAAGTCTTTTCTCGTCATATTTTTATACTCAGCGGACCAGCTATTTTATTTCTATTTCATTTCATTACTTTCGTTTCGTTCTTATTTGCAGGCGGTAGTTCTTGCGAAGGACTCGCAACTCAAGTCCTCGAGTTCTTAGAAGAACTCACTGTTTCTTCTCAATCTTTTTTATTCTCGGCTAGAATTACTATATCATCGGCAAATCGTAGCATCTTTATCTTTTCACCTTGCACTGTTACTCCGAATCTAAATTGTTCTTTAACATCATTAATTGCAGTAGCGGTAGGTTAAAATTCAAACAAAAAATTAAAATTTATCCCTGCAGGTATTCGTCATTTAATATATAACTCAAAAATGTTATAAAATTCAACAGTATGTAATAAAATATATAACGGCATAGTAGTTAAAAATCAATAACCCTGTTACTAAAAATATAAATAACATATCATAAAATATATATATATATTACATATCCCTATTTAACTTATCGATCTTAAGTACATAACTTGTAAAATGATTCAATGTAACATGTAACTTGTAGACTAAGAGGTTAAATACGTGGAAGAAAGGTTGGCCTCCCAAGGAGAGACGATAGAAGTGCAATGGTATAGTATAGCCACAGTATATACAGGGAAGGTAAGCTAATTTGTGAGGCTGTACCGTTAGAGCGTATTGAAATAGAAGCGAGTGATGGAGAGTCGAAGCCGTTCTAACGCCTTATAGCTTTAAAACATTAAATCTGTAATCCTTATATACCTTACGCTGTTATTCAACCCTATTTAAACCATTACTTATCGACCAGATGTTTATGACAATGATTATTATCTATCCTTTTTTATTTTCTTCTACTTCCTTCCTTTAAGTACAAAATAAAAAAAAATCACAGGATGCCCGCTCGCAGTATGTAAGAAAATGAAATCGGTAAACGTTAAAATGTCATATATCTGTTATTCGATGAAATTTGAACTAGATATGCTTGTAAAATATTTCTTACGTCGAACGATGTTATTATTTTATAAATCGTTTGTTTTAGTTTTGTTCGACGGAGGAATATACTAAATTACCAAATAAGGAGCTAGAATACGTAAAATTCTATTCTAACGCTAATAAATGTACATACGACGCCGCTCGTTTATGTTAAATGCAACTAGACGATTAGTTTTAGAGTAAAAGCGAGTATAAATAAAACGCACGTAATTTTGTATAAAACTGTTCAAACACTTCAAAAAAAAAAAACTAATATTTATTTGAAAAAAAACTTTTTTAAAAATAAATTTTAAATGCCATTAACCACTAATAAATTAACAAAACAACAGTACGAACTGAAACTACACCGCGGTTACAAAATTATAATAAACGACTTATACAATATCGTTTATATAATATCTTATATTTACATCGCATTTGAACTATCGTCTTGTTTACGTATGTTTTATTGACGGGATACGTTTGGTGAAACCCCCCATCAAGCGCTCATTGTAATTCTATTTACTTACGGTTTGAATAAATAATTAAATTAAATGAAACAGGTGTCAGAACTCTATTTCCAATAATTTCTAAGAAAAGTATTGTAAAACACAAAAAAAAAAATATGTCGCTAAATACAGTCTTTAAAGGTATAACGTAGAAGTATGTTTGACGTTCTGGTTAAATTCCCAGTACACAAATCTAATTACATAGAGAATTTAATACTGAGAAAATCTATGTAATGTCACCTGAACATAGAACTTAAGGAATCACACACACACACACACAGAGAGAGAGAGAGAGAGAGAGATGTGCGTAAAATAAATATTAAAAAATATCTTGTCACCGTTTTTCAGTCACACTAACAAACAACCGTCTGATCAAATTCTTAAGTAAAATTTCCCATATTCAAAAGTTAAAATTATTGGTTCAATAAATAAATATCTCAACTCAAATAAAGTAAAGTCGAGTTTAATTTTACAAAACCTATAGATATTAAAAGTAATAATCAAAGAAATAAAAAGTACGTCTACATACAGAGTGTCCCATAAGTTTCCATACGTAGAAAAGAAAAACATTTGTTTTACGAAAAGACACAAAACATAAATCGTCCCAAGGAACGTATCACTGACGCCATTACAAGCATAACTCCAGCTGTCCTCGTACGTGCTCAATGTGTTTTGAAAACAACGGTAATTTTGTAGACCATATTATATAAACAAAAATGATTTTTTTTAAAAAAGTGTTCATTTTTCTACGTATGGAAACTTATGAGACGGTCTGTATAATAGTCGATGCTCAAAAATTATTATAAAGAATGTTATATTTTATAGTAAGAGAGATCAGTTAAAAGGTTTTTGATACGATAAAAAGTGCTTTTTCATAAAAGATATTCTTTCAAATCAGTTTAAATGGATATCGAACTAGAAGACAAAGATTCTGCCGAATTCACAACAAACAAAATAAGACGTTTTAATGTAATTAAACAATGAATTCAGACATACTGAGAACGCTTAACAAATTTGTAAAATCATTCTTATATAAACATTATTTTACTAGTAATATATATTTTTGGATATTACTAAGAATTTTTCTGTTTTCTTCCCTTATACGGAAAAATATATAAAGTTTACTTGATTATATAACCGATATTATCGATTAATAAATTAAAAATCTAAAATACATAGATATATTTTTTTGTTAATAAATTAGATATAACTTTATAGAAAGTTTCAGCGCGAGAATAATTAAACGTCTGCGGAAAAAAATTCAAACCGCATAGATTTCCTGGAGTGAAGTAAAATATTATTACAAAAAAAATTTTTACTTTTCTTTTCAAAAATTTTTAAGTAATTTTTTACGACAATTTTTAAATAATATAAATATCCTATATATTCATTAAAAAAATTACACAAATAAAAATTACGCACCGAATTTAACGGTTAATTTTATTTTTTTTATTTATTTATTATGTACATAAAGTTGGTCCGGAGATAACGTAGTAAATTTGACGGACATGAAAAATCGCACGCTGCATTACAGTCATATCTTTAATCGTTCAGTCTTATATCTTTGTTAGTTTATTAAAGCGCAACGAAAAAGATTTAGTGCTACAATGTATTTCAAATATTCAGTCTACACCTTATATGAAACTTTTTAGTATAAGAAAAACATGCGTATTCCTAAATACCAGAAAAGAAAACCTTAGCTGATGCTCGGTCGTAGTCTTTTTTATGTAATTTATCTGCATTCCTATTCTTATTTTTTTTTATTAAAGTATAAATATTTCTTCTTTTGCGTTTGTTTGATTTTTTCCAAGAAGAATTTCTTTAAAAAAAAAAGAATATTCGTACTTTAAGTAAAAAAAAAAAGCTTATAACGTCAGAATTAAAAATCACTTCATCGATCTTCATAGTAGAGTAACAGTGTCTTGACCTTTCGAGCGGAGATATCGAACAACACGATTAACTGTTACTAACAATAAATATATGTATATATATATATATATATATATATATATATAGTCCAGGAAGAATGTAACTTAATTTCAGGATACGTTCTACTGCTAAAAATAAAGAATTTAACGTTTTTATGAAAAGAAGTTTAAGTTGGTATAAATATAGGTTTGGAAACTCCTCGTTAACGAGCGCCGGCCGGCAAAAGATTCCGCCCTGATTACTGCCCCTTCAGTAAAATGAATCCAGATTGTAATTCTTAGGAACCAGATTAAGGGGTAAATTTATTGGTTTTGTATGAAACGTGATCTGTAAAATTAAATACAAAAAAGTAGGTCCCAGAAATCCATTTTTTGATACTTCGTTATAATTAAGCGCACGTGTTACTTCGTCTTATCTAATCGGATTTTTTATATTTAAATCCGTTTTTTCTTCGTTTTCAAGTCGAAAAAAATGTAATCTCTATGTCGATATAAAGTAATCCTAACGTTCAACCTAAATTATTATTTGCGTATCGCGTCTAAAATTAAATAATAATCTAAAACGACGAACTAAATATAAAAATAGAACGTTGTTTAATCGTATAAATATTTATACACGTATCTGATGAATCCGGCACCTCTGTGACGCGATGAAATAGCCGCACCACATATCAAGAACCAAGATCGCGCGTTAAACGTCTATATTTTAGTACTTTCGAGAAACGTGGCGTAAAATACAAAAGATCGGGCTTAAAAATTCACACTATTTCGTTTGGCGTAAAATAACGTTGCTAAATCCGTTTTAAACATAACTTTCAGAGAATTTGATTTCCAGTAAAACGGTACGATTAAAGTCACAGAAACTGAATACAAACGTAAGAATTGTGACGTTCATTAAAAACAGAACGTATCAAAATTTGGTAAATTTTAATTAGGTATTAAACAATATTTTCAGTAATCGATATGTTTCGTTTCAGATCAGATTTCATACGAAATTTCTAATCATACCGCCTTAATTTCGCCCCAAAAATTATAGCCCGGTTTAATTCTACTTAAGTTTAATTTTACACCCGCTAAAGAAGCGTTTTCGAACCGTATTGTAACCGGTTAGTATTTTATATTCGTATTTTAATCGATGTAAGATGACATCAATTAAAGTATAAATTATGAACTGAAAAAATAAAGTTTTATTTATCTTTTTTTTTTTAAATTCTTGTAATATATTTTTAATGTTAACTTTTATAATTAAAATAAAATTAATTTATTTAAATATTATTTTATAAAAAATTTCAATGAAAATAAATCCAATACATTATAACGTGCAACCGTAATATTACGAATAAAATATAAGTTATAGGAAAGAAAATCGCAAATAATAATAATAATAACAACGATATTTTAAAATAATTAAACGCTTAAATTAAGTGAAGCATTTATTTATAGATTTTATATTAACTATATAACCGTTTCTTTACAGCGGGTATGGTTTCAATTCTCAACCTTAAAAAAAAAAAAGAAAAAAGGTTAACCTACATTTCACATCACGATATATCTGACATATGAATAGAATATATAGCAAGCTAAACTACACACACAAGCGCGCGTTCTCCCCACACATACACAGTAACAAATCTGTATTTGCGAGAATAGTTGTGAATGTGTGTGTGTGTGTGTGTGTGTGTGTTTGTATCAATTTTCAAATACAATAAATAAATAATTAATTACAGATATGCTTATTTATTAATTTGAATGGTTGTTCCACTGCACTGATGGTTATGGATTTAAAAACAAAACGATAAACGTAAATTAAAATAATTGTTATACACTTTTAACTATCAATAATATTTTTAGCCTTGTTCATATCACCCTAGAAAAATAGTAAACTTATTGAGAACGATCGTGTATTACAATCGCCTCGATTTAACTTTTAAACTACTATCTTTTTAAAAAAAACAAAATGCAATGTCTTTGGAAAAAACTGCTTTTTTCAAATTTAGTAACCGAGAAATGAACAGGAAGGAGCACACAGGGAAATATCAAAAATCGGTTAAGCGAATACTAACATAATCCGAACGTAATTTTCTCTTTAATGTAAACTTATATTCTTAAAAAAATTCAAAAAATAATCTAGTAAACGTTTAATGAAATCCGTTCAACATAAACTGTTTTATATATACTAATAAACATTTAGTTATACTTTCCTGTATCGGTAAGAAATTTTGTTTTTGTTCCGGTATTATGTAAGGACAAGATGATGCTTTCTGAACGATAACGATAAGACCGGCAAAAAAAACAAGATTAAAAAAAATTGTAAAAAATGTTAAAAAAAATCGATATTTTTAAACTTCGATCGCCTACCCCGCCTCCGACATTCGCCGCCCACAAACAAAGTATTTTTTCGGGGCCGCTCAAACTACTAGAGGCTACTATGTTTACGAAAAATTAAAAAAATCGGATAAAAATACGCAATAAATTATTACGATTAGACAAAACGTTGTATTATTTACATTTTAAATTACCGATAGGAGTTCCGTATTAAGTGGATAATACTCAAAAGTTACAATACTCGAGTTTATTAATAACTCGCGCCAGTATCCGATAGGTTTGGTCAAATTAATACGGATAAGTATTTTTTTTTTAAAAATCAACTTCCGGTGTAATACACTATATTTTTTTGAAATGATATACGTTTTTTAATTAGAAATAGTGGAAGCTATAACGGAGAATTATAACATCGACGTGAAAATATTCCTGGAGATTAAATAAAAAATAAAAATAATCTTATAAAAGGATAGGTTTTTTAAACGTAAATACAGCGAAGGTAAATTGAAAAATACATTACGCTTGAAAATTCTACTTTAAAACTAAAAACTAGATTAGATTGGCCGTTTCGATTTTTAAACAATCCATCGATAGATACTAAAAAAAAATATTTGTAAAAGTAATAAATAAAAGATAAACAGCGATAATGATAATCATTAATTAGAAGCTGCATAATACCGTTTAAAAATATCTTTAATTAAGAATAAAAAAATATTGTTTCTTATACAAATATTTTCCTCGATGTTTACTGATGATGATCGTTCGACGTTTGAAACGGCAATTTTTTATAATTTGAATAATAGTTTTGTAAACGGTCTTTCGGCGTAATTTTATATATTTTTTCGATACCGTTCAGAGAAACTCTTTATTTCTATAGAATTTCATATTTTTTTTTACGTGAAATAACCTGAAACAGAAAATATTTAAGAAAAAAACGTACTATTTAAATCGTTAGTTATTAATTAATTCGATACCGCATTAAGGTTAGTAAAATAATTAAATATTTAAAAAATTATTTTTTTAACGGTAAAAATGAACTACATTTTTCGTCGCCATTATTTCGCTATTATTTTTTTTTTATTTTCGTTTGATGAACATTACTCGTCTGGTTTTAAAAAAATAAATGTAGATACCGGAGAAGTTTTGACAGAAGTTGCAGATCATTCATCCGATTTCAAAAAGATCATCGCACTAAGAGCGATGATATCGAAACCCTAAATAGAAACGAGAATAAAACCGACAAAAACTATGCGGTAATAGCCGTTAAAACGATTCCTCTTCGGTGTGAAATGATCGAACCGTAAATATTTTACGGTAAAAAAATATAAATACGAAATAAGAATCTTCGAAAAGAGACGAGATAGCGGTGTAGTGGAATGCGATGAGAGGGACGTTCACCGGTTACGATCGGCAGTTAGTGGTGGCATTGTGATGTTCGCGGTGGTGTAGTGTGTGCGGTGAACGCGGTAGTGTTGTCGGGGTTCGATGCGGCTGTGAAAGGCCCGGCCGAAGCTAGCACCACTACCCGGCCGCAGCCGGTAGTAATGAGATCGAGGCGTGCAGCAGGCGAGCGAGCCGGCGATCTGGTGCGTGCGTGCGCCCGGCTAGCCCGCGGCCCTCGCGCTCCACCTTTCCTTCCTTCATCCGGAGAGAGAGAGAGAGTGACCGTGCGAGTGAGAACGAGAGAGAGATACGGTCCAACCTTGGAATTCGTATTGACCTGCCAACCTCCGCACTCACGGGCCGTGGCCGAGAGCTGCTCCTTGTCACCCTGAGACTGAAATACTGACGATGCGGCCAACAGCGGCGCAGTGTGTGCACGCTATCGCAAAGTATTCACCGAATGGATTCCACGTTCTTACAGAACGTTTTCAGCGATCGGAATCGTAGCAGATAACATTTTTTTAATTTTTAAAACACGGCCGAAGATATAAAAACATCTACAGTATAGGCATCTCGCACAAAAAATAACTACTTCCCGATTCGATACTACGAATAAAAAAATTATTGTTTTTTTTTTTTATCTTTCGATGAACTCATCGACCGTCAAACGTCAACAATTTTCTAACGTAGAAAAGGGATAAGACACGGTTAAATCGAGAGTACTAAAATGTATTAAACATTAAGCGACAAATATCGACATAATTATAGAACAAAAACCGCTGAAAACGGTTCCTTTACCTCAGGAGAATTTGATTTTTATCAAACTACAGAGAAAATGACTAAAATTTTAGAACCGGTTGATTTATATACGGACAAATATGTAAATCAGTAGTTTGCTTAACTTTTTCCAAATTATACCGTCTTTTGAAACAAATATTTTATCATCACCTCCTTCATAAAAAACAAGTCGTAATAAATTTCCTTTACCTCAGATCGTATTTACGATCGGTTTCGTAGATTAGAAACCGTAATTAAATTTCACGACAATAATCAAGTTATAAAAGACTTTCCCTTGAAACGCTTTGTAGACATAGATGGTGAAACGAAGGTAGCATAAGCGTCGATAAAGTCCAGCGAGTAATGAACTACAAATTACTATAATGTCCAGTACTACGATTAAAACCCCAACGTAAAAAGAAAAAGGAAAGTAACGTAGCAACAAATAACATCAGAAACGTAAACGTAAATCCTTTGATGATGTACAACTTCATCCTGAGTATCACTATTAATTTCCTAGTTCCGCCACATCTACCCGCTTTAATCGCCTTTCAACTTCTTCGTTGTCTAATAGGTTAACGGTTGGATAGTTTACGCGGTCGTTAAGTCTTATTTTGTATTCAATTGCGAATCGATCGACTCACAAACACACGGTAACCCAAAGTATCCGTGAATTTCATTGTTCCGTACAAACTACGGCGCCTGTGTAACGCAATTCACAAATTTATTCTAGAAACTCTGAATAATATCTATATTGCCGATACAGGAAAGTAATGAAATATATTTATTGAAACGTTAAATAAATGTATTTATTTCTAAACAAAAATACAATCCATCATCTTCCAAAGAAAAAAAAAATAGGGAAATCCACATAAGTACTGAATATATAAATTAATAATTGTACCTTAAAAAAAAAAAAATAAGTAAAATAATATACTTAAAAAATAGTTTATTGTTTGTTTAAAAATTGAAATGTAATAATTTCGTTTACAACATTAATTGTTATTTGCATTTACGATTTTATTTACGGATTGCACGATCTTAAAGAACGTTTATACCGATCACAGTAGCAACTATATCCCTCTTATTTTCTAGCGTCTCTAAGTATGGCAGATTTATATCGACCAGTTTTGGAATCGTTAGTCTAAACTAAAAAAAAAATTAATTATAAAAATTTAGATGTAACGCGAAGAAAAAATTGTTTAATTATATCTAACGATAATACTACTTTAAACTAAGAAAGAATATTAAAGATTTACATTAATTTGATAATAATAATTCAAAAACATTCACTTCAGGAAATCAGTTCAGCCTGATTTTAATCTCTGTAAAATATTCAGACGAGGTTACATAAGTATTTAATGCTGGATTAATTAAAAAAATATTAATAGCCAGTCGTCTCATTTTACACGTAGCATTTATACAAATAGTATATTTATTTCCTTATTTATTCCAAAAACGAAAGGATTTCAAATCTTTCGATTTTAAGCCTAAGTGAAAAAATGTATTACCGTTGAATAATATCAACGGTCTTAAATCGTATTAATATAAGACATTTTCCCGCTCTTTCTTAAACCACGTAAAATTTTTTTCTTAAACCCGCAAAACCGTGTTAAATTGTATCGCTAATAAAATATTTGGCTGTAAAAATATTGAAAATATCACATAACCCTGAATAGATTTGAAAACAAACGATCTGACTGAACAAAATAAATTTTTATTGTAAAACTGTATCGACTCCTACAAATTAAATTCACCATTTGATCTTATTTAGTCTAGGACCAGCACACCTGTCGACGCCTTAATTTAATTCCGACAACGAGTGTTCATTCAAATCGTTAAAATTAATTATAGTTTCAATTAAAATTAAAAAGGGTTTTCTCAGAATAACTACCGAGTAAAACAATCGCAGTTAAAAAAAATGAAAAGAAAAAATAACTTATACGGGTAAAGTAAATATAGAACGTAAAGACTTTCTGGATTTAAGATTATTTAAAATAATAAAAAGTAACAATTACGAGCAGAAGGTGTTTCTTATGATGACGTAAAAGTAGGAATAACCCGTGATGACGATCGATTCAGTACCACCGTACCGTCAAAGAAATGTTGTTGGCAGCTTGTGCCTTCCCCCGCCGTTGTCGTCAGGTCCTTTTTTATTTCTCGTTGTGCGATTTCACTCTAATACCTGAATTATAAACATTATAAATTATGCTGTACACGCGTCCGTTAAAGAAAAACGCCACGTAGTACATTCATGCACACCAAACTACGAAGAAATAACATTTTGATCGCAGTAAGCGCAGCAATAATTTCGGTACTAAACTCTCTCTCTCGAAAAAAATATTTTATCGGACGTTGAAATAACCGGTGTTAGAATTTACAGTAGCGAATAATTTATTCGAAGAATTTACTTATTCAGCGATTAAATTGAAAGAGGTTATCGGTCAGACTACAATCTAAAAGCGGGCCTTCGCTAACGATTCGTTTTACTGTATCGATACAGTACTACTTCTGAATAAAAAAAATAACGAACAAAACCTATAGCGAATTGCTAAGTTAAAAATCCTACGGTACTTTACGTAAAATAATTCTATTAAAAAAGACGAAGAAGAAAATTTAGAAACGTTATTAACGGTATTTTGAACCCTATAAAACGTTTTCTAATTCTAAAATGCCTACTTCCGTGACGAAATGGTAGCGTCTTAGCTTATCGTCCAGAATGTTCTGAATTCGAATCTCGGTGATGCTCCCTCGCTACAAAATTAATTTCTTTTCCAAAAAAAATGGAAAGGGTATGTGAAGTCGGGTGCATGTTGTTACCCGAGTATAAAAAAGACAGTAATAATTTTACAGATCATGAATCTTTCATTGCACAATGAATAATACGCGTATCGAATTACGCTTACTATTTATTTACTTTAAGCGTCCATAAATAAAAATCAAAAGGTCATTTTATTTAAAATATAAGTTATTTTCTATCGTAAAAGCAGGAATATTAATTTTACTTCCGTTATCATAATAAACAAGGCCTGTTAACTCTACGTTTCTCATTACTCTTAAGCACCCGTGAATTTATTCTTCGTAATATCTTTGCGAATTGTGAACGTGTAATATAAAATATTTTAATCGGTTAATGCGCATAATATATCGATGAAAATATTTAATCGATATTAAATTGGGACAATCGAATCGGGTAGTCGAACTTTTAAACCGATCACAGAATTAAATAAATCTAGATAAGTTCGCAAACAAGTTATCGGTTTAAAAAACTATTTAAAAGGAATGTTACTCCTTTAATTTTAAGAGTCTTAATTAATTAATCGATCGATTCGCTATTAATTTTTGTGAAATTTAAAATAAAACTGTTTAATTAGGAAAATTACAAATAAAAAAACAAATTATCGAACAAATAATTACAGAAGATTATTACAGATAATAATAGATATCTAATCGCCCTGGTCTAGCGGTTAACTCGTCGTCGCAAATCGTTTGTTTAACAGCTGATTTCCAAAGTTAAAGGGTCTGAGATTCGAATCCTACTAAAAGCTAGTGACTTTTATACCGAATTTGAATACTAGACAGCGGGTACCGGTGTACTTTAGCGGTCAGGATTCAATTAACCGCACGTCTGTCGGCCTGAGTTTGTACAAGACTACACCTCATTTACACGTCATCCTCATCTCATTCGGCCGTGAGGGGATCGCTTATACTACACTATTTAAACAGATTGCAACGTACGTATTAGAAAAATAAAACATTACATGCAAAATAAATAAATAAATAGTTCGTAAACTGAAGACTATACAACGACTGTTCGAACGTACTTTTGTAACGTCAGGTAAATATTATTATTATAAGTACGTTAATTACGCAACTTATTTTATTTTCCATGCGATAAAAAAATTATAGTTTTTATAATTTTTTTAACTGGGTCTTCGTTCGATATTTCATCGTCAAACGTTGAAAAAATAAAATGTTCTACCTTCATTGTAGCACGTAAAATATGTTATTTGAAATAACTAAGAATGCTATGTTAATAAAATAAATCGAAAAAACATTTTAACACCAATCACGGAGATATTTTGTGATCTTTACACAGAACGCGCAGATCAAATCAAAAACGTTCATAAAAATCATAAAATTAACCAAAATGACAACAGCGCAGGATAAGAAAACGACAAAGCTATCAGAACTTTGTCAGAAAGTAGAAAGGAAAGATATACCCGTTAACTCACTGTTTTTAAATTATTTTTGTTTTGAATAATAAACCAGAATTTCAATAAATTATTTTTTACGACAAATTCAGATTTATTATTAAAATTATATACGACAAACTTGATTGAAAAACAGTCTGTAACCTAAATGAATAATCGCATAATAAATTAATTCGCGTGAAATCTGGAGTAGGTTTGGAACCTATTACCAAATACAGAAGAATTTTAAATGCATAATATCTCATCGACTATTCTATTAGAAAATATAACGAATGTAATTTCAGTCTTTCATAAGATAAAGAAAATCAGACTCAAAAATTATTTATCAAGAATTAATTATATTTCAAATCGTTAAAACAAATTTTAATTAATAAAATATATAATCTTTACATATATTAATGATTTAGTAAGATTGCCGTTTTGAAATTATCTGAAAAGAAAGAATTTTCATATTTATCTATTTAGTGTGTGTGTGTGTGTGTGTGCGCGCGCGCGCGCGGGTGCACTTCACGTTTCCCACTTTTTGTTATAGCCGTGATCCATTTAAAGCAAGTGAGGTATAAGTCGCTAATCAAAGAATACTTTCTCTGAATGTAATGATGTTCATTATGCAGCATTTGCGTTTAAATTTTCATCGGATTAAGATGCTAATGTATAAAATATATTACAATTAATAAACAAAGCAAAAGGAAACCGCTTCACTCCTCTTTTTTTTTTAGTAATTCTGCTACGAGACGTTTATTATTTCTTAGAATTGTTTTTATAATTTTCAGTAGAGACATGTAAATCGTATCGTAGCTTACAATCGTTACACTTAAGACGATAAAGTTTACCTCGATCTCTTCATTTCATATGATTTTTTCTACAAAAGCAATAAATAAATAAACGGGCAGATTTATTTAGATTTTCCCGTTGTATTTTTAAAACGATTTTTTTCTCGAACGTTAAATGAATACGCTATCAAAACTTTAAACTACTTTATGTACTCTAAACGCACATTTATTTGTCGTTATATAATGAATGATGAAACGAGTAATTAAATGTTTATTTTTTTCAAAAAATTAATACAAAAAAGAAATAAATAAATAAGGAAACGCATTGAAAAAGAATATAAAATACAATTAACACTAATTGCAATAAAAATACCTTACTTCAAAAAATGCTTCAAAGAAGACTAAAAAAAATAATAAATAAAATTATGATGGGAACATTTTATGATTTAAACGCCGGGGGGGGGGGGGAGGGAAAAGAAACAAGAGGAGAAAAAATAAACAGATATGAGCATAATGTGGTTTTATGGTTAAAATTGTCTGCTATACTTTACTATACAAAAGACGACCAGTTTATTCTTCAGAAGAATATTCAAGTTATTTCCTCGTGTTCTCAAGACAACTGTAACTTGTAATACTTCAGCTGTATAACTATTAGATTGTAACCGACTGACTCGCTAGCGACTGACTCTTACATCAACTTCTGTTAACACACACCGTTTCAAATAATACTTTCACTAAACGGCGATAAAACTAAACTCTACTTAAAGTACACGAGTTAGCAGTGTATTTATGCAAATATTTACGAGTAACGCATAGCCGATCGTGAATATTATGTCTCATGACTACTTTACTTACGATATAAATTTCAATATAGATTTTTTAAATATAACACATTAAAAAACTTAGATTTTAATTTTTAAATTTCCGTACATAGCATTTTAAGGCTTTTTTATCAAATTTGAATTTACGTGAAAAAACAAAATAAAAAGTTAAAAGATCACTTTCAAAAAACGATATTTCTCGGTTATTTAAAAAAAGTCTTTGATCATTAATCTTTTCAAGCGTATAATGTTATCAAACGAGATTAAACTATAAAATTTATAATACGAACCGTAGAAAATAAATAAATAAATATTTTATTCGATTTAGTATGTAATATCCGTACAAATAAAAATGTAAACGTTCGTTTTTTTCAAAATCTTAAATCTCCGAAAGTTCTACACCGATTGCTTTGATGAAATTTTGACACAACGTTGCAGTCAAATACGCGCACGTTTGTATATACCTAAGATGTCTCACCTGTGACAGGTGAGACATCTTGGGTTAAACATTTGAATACTAGATCGTGGATACCGGTGTTCTTCGGCGGTTGGGTTTCAATTAACCACACATCTCAGGAACGGTCGAACTGAGAATGTACAAGACTACACTTCATTTACACTCATACATATCATCCTCATTCATCCTCTGAAGAATTATCTAAACGGTAGTTACCGGAGGCTAAACAGGAAAAAGAAAGACATTTCCGTTCAACAGATAGCGCTGTAAAATACAGCGCTATCTGTTGAACGGAAAAGCAACACAAGCTGTATTATAAATATTTTACGATTCCATTTCAATGTTTCCGATATGTGTGTCCGCTATAGATTAAAAAACTACTGGACCGATTTACGCTCGGGGAAAAAGGGAGAAAGGAAAAAATCGGAATCGGAAAAGGGAAAAATCGAAAAAGGCAAAAGGGAAGAAGGGGAAAATGGAAAAAGTAAAAAGGGAAAAACGGGGAAAAGGAAATGGAAAGGAAAAAGGAGAAAATACGAGAGAGGGGATGGGGTATGGAAAATTGAAAATGGGAAAAGGAAAACGGGGAAAAGAGGAAAAAGGAGAAAGAATAGAAGGGAAAAAGGGGTAGGAAATTTTATGAAGTTCCATAATGTTCATTCTGTTAATATTTTATCAAACTTTCAATCGTGTTCGTTTAATCTATAAGTATACTCAAACCTAGCACTGCAGCGAAACATTACCGTGGCTGCTAGTATTAATAAATCCTGACGGTAACGGTAGGGGCATCTGTTCTACGGATAGGAAGAAAAGGATCTGTCCTATTTCATTTGCGTAGACGAATGACGAGAGACAATTCTAACATTTTTATCTACGTAGTCATAAAATATACCTATTATACGTAAAAACAAACCGCAGGTGGTTAAAGGTCCTTATAATTAATAAATATATGAAATTATAATAACCGCATAAGTGAACATCCAAGTAAAACATAATCCAGAATAGGTTTAAAAAGAAATGAAACATCCAAGTAACCAAGTAAAAAAAAAATTAGGTATCTGTAATGAAATCTTTTTGAGCTTTTAGTATGAGTGTACTCGTTGTATTTGCTAAACAAAAAATACAGAAAAATCTGTAGTTTTTCCTTTTACAAACAGAAGATTACTAAAACAGAAAGTTTGAGGCAAAAAAAGCAATTAATAAATACATCAAATTACAGACTACAAACATTTCTTTTTTCTTTTAGTTTCGGCCACTACGGATCACGTTTGCATAGTTTTGACTTCTTCTTTCCCCAAAAGGTTTTCTCATTCTTTTGCTCTGTTATTGTTGCCTTTCTTCCCTCCATCTATTCAGGTTTATACCCTTTGTTTTTCTTACTCTCTGGGTACTTAGATTCTCAAATCGCTTTTCTGAATTTATCTCTGCCATTACCCAGATCCTTAGAAATGTTTAATGTTTTTAGATCTGTTTCTATTTCTTTAAAGGGTCGGTCTTTGTGGATCTGCTTATGTAGAAATTAAATATTTGTATTGTCAAACATTATTTAATGAAAATAAAAATATTAAAAAAGATAAATTATTTTCGGTCGAGCGGAGTATATAATAGAAGGGTTTAAATCCATCAGGCTTATATATATATATATGTATATATACAATAAAATTTTCAAACACATTACCGTCTTACTGAAAAAGAATATCAACGCATCCTCAACGTATACTCGACAAATTAATTAAACCGTGATGCGTAAAATAAGATCATCTGCTTTAGTCAGTCCCCAAAAGATTCAAGTATCGATTAATTTTTTTTTTTATCAACTCATCTATACCAATAGTACTAAATTTCAAAGGGCGCTATTTTTTTATCAACTATTCCTATTGTCTACGTTTAAGTACGATAAAACCAAAATTTATTTATTTTATGTTCCTATTTGTACGTCACAATCTATTCAACTAATGAACGATAAGCAACCCCCCCCCCTCCATCCGATCCGATTAGAATAGGGACGTATGTTTGACATAAATGAGATGCAGTCTTGTACAGACTTAGACCGGCAGTTCCTGAGCCCACCAAAGTACACCGGTATCCGCTGTCTAGTATTCAAAGCAGTTTAAAAGCGACTAAACTTTACTAGGATTTGAATCTCAGAACCTTCGACTCAGAACAATTACACCAGCCAGGTGGACGAAACCCTAAATGATGTACTAAAATTCAGTGCATACAGTGATATAGATATATATATATATATATATATATATATGTGTGTGTGTGTGTGCACTTAATTTAAAAAGAAAGTTAATTAAATGTTTCAATATTATTTATACAAAATAATTATTGATTACAAAAACTATTAAATTACGTTAGTATTAGCTTGCCTTTTTATCTAGAAGGCAGATGATCATGGTTTAGGCGTATTTTACCGCTAGCGGTTTTACTGTTCGATCACTATTTGTTATTCGGTTTTAATTAACAACATAACGAACATCGGATATATCACAGAAATATTAATGTTGTCATTCAATAAATCAAGGGAAACGGCTACTCAAAGATCCTTAATTATTATATCTTACACTTATAACTTTGACTTAAACCGTGGATAAATTTTCGTGTAGTGAATTAAATTTTTTTTTAATAAATTATTTTTTTTTAGCGTTTATTACAATCCAGTATCATAAAACTGACGATATACTTTTTATAAATATACAAAAAAAAAACTAATGATGGATCTATTTTAGATCGATTTCATAAGAATTAAAAACGATTAAGCCGGAAAATTTGAATTTATTTATTTATTACCTACTCCTATATCGCTTTTGATTCATGATGGAAAAAAACAACTTTTTTTTAGGTCATTAATCTTCATCACGTTAAAAAATATACCCTGCAACAGATAGAAAAATTTTTTTAAGTGGAATTTGAAAGTAAGTACATATCACTCTGACCAATAAGGTCGAACACGTTTATATCCTACACTATGTGAACATACGCGTGCGTGTGTGTTTGTATATATATATATATATATATATATATATATATATATATATATATATATACAAAGTATAAAAGGGATGTATCTAAAGAGATGAGGTTGAGAAGAGAGGACGAGATAGAAAGAGTAAGAAAAAAGAAAAAAGAATCAGACAAGTGCAATAACTAATGATAACGACATCGACCGGCTAGAGTGGATCACACAGAAGTTAATGGAAGTATCCATTACACGTGATTCCTTGTAAAGGAATATGCGGGGGCCTCCCCGCTGGGGCACGCTCCACGGGCGAGCGGGGGGCCATTCCCGCCGTAAATAACAAATGCAGCCTATCCCAGTTAACACTTAACATGGCGGGCTCAGTATTACTTCAGTCCGACACTCTTTCTTTGACGACAATCACATGCAACGTACGAGTACGTTACGTATTATTCGCTACATTGTATATTTAGACAGGGGTGATCGCACGATCTTCCTTTGTAACTTCTTTCCAACTAAAGTTAACGTACGCTTACATCGATATCGTAATATATCGACATACATTTTTCAAGATATAAAATACAGCATATTATCCCCGTTACATAATTATAATCGATGTAAAATCGTATAATTTATAAACTATATTACTTATTCAACACCGCACAAGTTAAGTTACATCCAAATAAACTACCGTATCGGCAAGTCTTAGGTACATAACTTAGCCGACAACAAAACGACAAAATAATCAATAAACGACATATTAATAATAAATATAATAATTATAAAAGTTAATTACACGAATTACGTTATACTTGCGTATTTAAGATCGATTAACATACGCTATAACAAACGTTACGTGTTTGTTTTGATGCGAAATAGTTTATCGTATGTTTACGATAAATTCATAATCCAAATAGAAAATACTTAAAAATGAATAGTTTAAATATTTTTTCATCGAGGGATTCATCGATTAATAACAGAACAATGAAATAATAAAATATAGAATTCTGAATCGAGAGTATCAACCGTACTAACAAAATACGTAGAACGTAAATAACAAATTAATAATTTCAATTCAAAATCTCAAAAATCAAATCGCAAGGATAAAATTATTTTGTTCATAACGACTTTTCAACAAAAACCGTAATTAAATTATTCAAAGTTAAGGGGCCTCGAACCGTATGAATTCAGAAATGTGTTACCCAAACGACGGGAAAATTTCGCACGAATTTTTCACCACAAGGGCTAAAATTACAGAGATCCAAATACATCGCTCGAGGTCCTTTAAGGAATACTTAGAAAGATCAATAACGTTATAATAAAATCATATTAAACGATTTGAAAACTGAACTGCGAATAATAAAAAGCATTTGAAAGTAATTATTATTTAGATTTAATTCTAGAAATGCAAAAATCCAGACAAAAATTTGAACTCCCAAACCGATCCCGCAACCGCTAGAAAGTCCTATTTTTCAGGAAAAATCCCGCACACCGACAACCCTGTTCATGTATCCTACGCGAAGAAGAGTTCAGTAATACGTTTCTGAAAATTTACATACTTGAAAATGTAATAGAATTAATATTCCGACCGATTTTATTACTTTAATGTATAACAGGTATTAATTTAATTTCGCTTTCAGATCTATTTTTTTTATTTGACATCGTAATAAGTTAATACGTTTAAATTTAATTTTTTTACATCGGAAGAAACACTTTTCTTCAAATCATTTTACAGTAAAATTTCCTCGGTGCGGTTTTAGTAAATTACACGTCTCCTTTGATATTTACTCTATCGAAAACAAGGCTACCGCTTAGGATTTAGAGGACAAGAAATAACCCATCTAAATATATGTTTTGGTGCCGATTCGTTTGGAAGTCGAAGTATAAATCGGTATAAAATAAAATAAATTCGTAGCGACCCGTAAAATATTACTATAAATTCAGATTTATAAATATATAAATAATAATAATCAAAACCTTGGAATCGATCGTAAGAGATCTGCTGTTGCAATTTTTGTTAGATTCTCATACATGTGATCTACATAAACGAGAGTATAAATTGTTCGTTTGACGATTAAAAAAGAATTAAGAAATTATTATAAAAAAAATAATAATTCATTTATTTTCATTGTGTTCTAATAAATACAGTTTATATTTTGTAACGGCGATACTCAATAATCTGTTATTTTTTAATTAAAATGTATAAATGTATTTTAAACGGCTCGAGTGAAATTGTTGGCAAAAATTACGTACCTAAGTTATAGACAAATATAATAATATAGAATAATATAGAAATATATATGAGTTTCTCTTGGATTCAAGAGATTTATTATTTATAACCTTACGATTTACGTAGTATACGTATTTAAAAAAGGTTTCGTTTCAATTCGGTCTAGCGAAGTTATTTAAGCAGGGTTATTTATCGCTAGGAATTCTTTTCTTTCGAAAGTTAATCGTTTTTAAAAAAATGTCCAATTTTTGTAATCTAAGATTTTTGAAAATTTCTTGCGGTAATGTGTAAATAAAACACTATATAATTATTAAATTAATTTAGTTAATTTACATTAAATTTTTCGATTCGAGTATCCTCCTTGATGCGTTTGACTAAATTTAGTACTCTGTAAATGGAATTAATTTTTTTGAATCAAAATTGATAAATCGCAGTAGTAGAAACGCAATTCCACGAGCGCATAGGTCGACTAAATAAATATTGCACTTATTTACTATTTCGCTTAGACTACCCGGTTAGTTTTATAAAATGTTAAATATTAACTTCGCTAGTAACAAGTAGAGAGAATAAATAAGTACAAAATAGCAGAAATATTTTCACGCTCAAAATCGTGAATACGATAAGTAACCGAAATAGCAAATATCATTTTCAAAAGAGACGAGTCGACTTCGTCACCGCACCGAATGAATAATTTTATAAAACGTTTACCGTTAAAAAACAAGTCGCGTAAGCAAATACGTGAGTAAACTAATAATATTATTACCATTTTTCAAATTATGAATTAAAAGTACGTGTTTTTTCTTCCGACACATTTGAAAAAAGATTTGAATAAAAATTACGTAATAAAATAAATTTTAAATACTGCGCTGGATACTTTAAAATAATTATAAAAAAGTACCGATAAAATTTAATTTAAAATTTTTAACTTCACAAGTCGGCAATAAATAAAAAGATGGCTTTTTTTGATTTTTGGGGAACGGGGAACTTAGAAGCAAATTTTGTTTTAAATAGTAATAATAAAAGAAGAACAAAAGAAGCTGTGCTTAATATAAAAAAGGGGTTATATTTGACCCCCAAAACCTCTCCACCCCCTGAAAATATTGATCCCAAAATTTTGCAGACAATATCTAGCTGTCCTATATCGAGAGTTATTTAGCTTTAAACACGCGTAAGTACGTACAAACATTACTCCTCCCCACTTTTCTTTTTGCTTTTTGGAGGTTCCTGGTTCACGAAACGTCGAAACCCCATTTTTTGACTGATTATATCATACTACCCTTTTTGCAGCATAGCGCTAGAGCTACGATGCAAGAAAACTAATAAATACTCCATTATTGGAAGTAACCGAAAATATAATCTTCCATCAAATTTTTCGATAGAAGATTATATTTATTCTATTATATTACTCTTATCTTTAGTTATCTTTTTAAAATAAAGATGACGTTATAAATATGTAACTAACAAGTATTACTTTTTGTGTAACTTTTTATCGCGAGAAAATAAATCGAAATTCAACGTTTATTTTTAGTTTTGTGGAGGAAGTTTGTCGGATGATTACATTGTAATTTCATTCCGGATAAAAATTTTCATAAAATCGTTTAAACGAAAAGTTACAGTCAATTTAAAGATTTTTTTTTTTTTAGTATTGTAACTAATTTAATATTCAGCACGGATGTGTCCTTTATATTTAAAGTATTTTAACGTGAAACTTCAAGAAAATTGGTCGAAAGATTACAAATAAAAGAATAATAATACATATTTCATTATTAAGCTCGATAGTAAGAACTTATATCGATCGTTCGTATTACGTTTCAAGATGTAAATTTAGGTAAATTTACACGTATTTTAAATCTAATTAAAACTAACAAAAATTCAAAATAAAAGAAGAAATTTCAACAAATAAGTAAATAAAACAATCTTCAAAATAAAGTAGGCTTTTTTAAATTTCTACCTTTTAAACCGGCAAGAAATACGGTTTAATAATCTGTTGTTAATTATTTTGCTTTAATACGAGTAACTGAACGGTTTTTTTACATTTAGTAGAGGGTTATTCTCATAGTGTGTTTTTGCACGTCGTTTATGTTATCATTTTTCAATACTGCGAAGTACTTTTAAAGTAATAAAATACTAAAATAAATGGATCTCAAATACTAGAAACCTTTAAATAATCTAAAAAAATTACAGAGAAATTTCATTTTTAATTTAAAAAAAAAGCGTGCGTTTTTAATAATATTAATTTTTCTTAGAATCGAAATTTTGTTTTAATATTTTATTTCTCTATGAAATTTATCAATAAACAGTCGACAGAAACGATTCGAAAATAACACAGGACCTAAGTAAACAGAGAAAAAGATTACAGATTACAAAATACAGAATTGTTAAATGTAGAAATAATAGCAATGAAATAAACCTTTGCAGAGCTAATTTTCTTAATTTTTTTTTAATTAACAGATTAAAAAAATAATAAAAATAAAATACCCGATATACACCTAATTTGAGTCGTACTTTACTCAAATTACGACCCAAAAATGTTTAAAATAATTTAATAACAATTAACTTCAAATACACTAACGATTTAAATAAGCGAATAAAAAACTTTTTTTTTTAAATAAATAAAAACAGGAAGATCTTTTTTAAAGTTATAAATCAAAAATAAGACAAATCTGCCAGACAAACTTTCGTACTTAACTTTTATTAGTAACACTTCCAGCAGATTTATATTATATTATAAGATGAACACAAATTCTTCAAATATATGTCTTTTACGGACGAATGTATAGTTGTATAATATGTAAAAACGTAACAAAAATATCGTCATAAAACGAGATACCGGAAAGTCAAACGTAGAGTAGACGTTAAAAAGAATAGGTATAATATTACTACCTTGAGGCACACCTGCAGTGATTTTTATGGAATCTGAAAACACGGCCTTGAAATAAGATATCATTATTCCACAATAATGTGTCATAGTCGAATGAGTTTAATAAAATTAATTACGTTTCGATTTTTTTCTATCGGAAAAAAAATTAAATTATTTCTGTCGTTCTTATTATTATTATCTATTTTATCTGAAAATTAAACGGGCTAGATTACTAAAAAACATCAATTAAAAAAATATATATATATATTTCGCAAAATATTGTTAACGAATAAATTTATTTTACGATTAATATAATTAAAAAATATTTATAAAATTAATTAAAAAGGAATAAATAGTAATCATTAACGAAATTTTAATACTTTATTGCAATCGTTGGATCGATTCGTGATTACGATAAAAAAATTTTATTAATTAGATTAATGATATGAACACTTTATTATATATGTAATAAAAGCAAATGTACACGATAAAGATTTATTTATCCGTACTGGCGATAAATGAAGCGACCGGTAAAAAGAAAAAAATAAATGGAATAATCTTACGTAGAATATTAATAATTAACTAATTATACACAGTTAAATAATCGCAATATTAATTTAATGATTTTATATAACTTATTTCGTGTATAAATACATGGATTTTCAAACAAATTTAAATACATATTTTTTTATCACTTTGTTTTATGTAGGAAAAACAACTTAAAATATGTAAATTACCGATAAATGATTTATGTATGTATTAAATATTAACGTACACACGTGTGTAATATTTTAAATGATATACATACACATATAAAATATAAAGAATTAAGTTCTCAAAACAACGAATTAAATATTATATATAAGAATACGTTTTTTTTTTTTTTTTTTTTTTTTTACTTTCTTCTTTTAATTTACATTATTATTCCAGATGGAAATATTTTCTGTGCAATGGTTTTTCTTCCAGTCTTGAGAATAATAAGGTACCCTCAGCCGTACAAGGTAAAAAAAAATAATAGAAAACCCCCAAGAATTTCTACGTATTTACGTTTTGGTCAATTTGAGGTTTAGTAATTCAAGAATAGCTATATAAAAATTCCTCAAAATTTGCAGAAGTATTATTATTACGTTATAAATATGTTATTTTGATCGTTATATAATAATTCATTTTATAAATTTCGTCTGGAACGAATAGTTATGCTACTTCATAAATAATAAAAAGAACTACCTGAGCGTTTTTTCCCGGTTAGATCAAGAAATCAAAGGAAAACTTTGATCACAGCAGCATCACAAAAATACACAATTATAAAATAAAACAGATGAAATTAAAGTCTATTATATTAAAGTAATTTATAATTCGGAAGACATAATTGAAAATTATTTGAGCGCATACTTTTGTAGACATCGAACGATATGCAAAAAGGTTTTGATTATAATAAATTTTATTTAAAAATTCATCGAAAGAGTAATATTTTTCCTTTAAAAGAAAACGTATTAATTGCATTTTAAATAAATTGGTTAGGAGAGTTTTTAAACGGTTCGATAATTTGTCGAAAATCATAACAGAAACATAATAAACCTGTTTTTTAAGCCGATATATATATATATATATTTTTTTTTTTCGTTAAACACGCCAGGAGCAACAGCTCCGTAACAAAGGTAACAACAAAGGAGCCGATGGCAACTTTTTTCGTGAACCTGAAATCTAGGGTAATAATAAGGATGTGTTTGGAATAATGTACGCAACTAACTACTGTGTTAGATTTTAAATCCCAAAGAGAACTCCAGGATCGGTACAGTGAATGAGGTGTCAGTAGTCTCACTAAAAATAATCGCACGAGATCATATCGCTGTTTGAAGTGTGCAGCAGAACACGGGACCGCCGATTGCCAGAAGACACATAGAACAACTCCGACAATTTGTGCTTTACATCATGACGAACATCCTGCAGATTATAAAGGTTGTACGGTCTATAAAGAAATTCTAGAAAGAAAAAAGAGGAGAGTTACACTCGTCTAACATCCCAAGGTCCGAGAGACAGATCGTACAACCTAATCTACGGTGATTTCCTATCTTTAGGACAGAGGACCGTTAGAAATACGAATAACAGTAACTACAATACCCCCGACAATCATTTCGATCTTCATCCCAGATTCCTCACCGAAGTCGTGCTGGAAACGATCATAAGAATTCAATTACGCTTGAAGAATTTGAGAAGCTAGCGTATAATATTGTGTTCTTTGTTCAATAGACTGTCAACCTGCTGACAAAGGTAATTTATGAAATTTGTTGATCGGAGATTACCTGAAAATAGCAATATGAAATATCAGTGGTGTAAAAAACCGAAGGGAGCAGATGGAGACGCTGATCTTCTGCGAACTGCTAGACGTCATCCTTATATCAGGAACTTATTTTACTAAGAAACTACCTGAACATTAAAGGCTGTTCAGTATACACAATCGACCATCGTGATGGAGGTACTGCGACTACGGTAAGAAATGAGCTACGGCACAGTCAGCTCCCTCCAATCAGGCATCCTCGATTGAGATCTTGAACCGGTTAGGACCTCTTAATCTACTGTCCAGTCGGTAATCAGAGACATGTTTTGTCAATGCTGTAGCTCACTTGTGCCGATTCATTGCGGCAGGTGACTGGAACGCGAAGAATGTATTCCGGGGATCTAAGCTTACAACTACACGTGGAAGGGCCCTACAGGTGTCTATAAAAAGGATGCGACTAGTCGTTATCTCTGGCCTTCGACCGATCTATTGGCCTTCAGATCCAACTCGGATTCCTGACTCGCTGAATTTTTATGTCGTTCGGGAATATCGCCGTTTTATATCGGTGTGAAAAACAACTACGAATCCACGTCGGATCACTCGCCTGTACTTTCGACAATCAGTACAATCATTGTGTGAAGGAACAGATCGCTGTTCCTTAGAACAGAAATAGAACGAAATGTGAATCGTATCGTAGTTGGATCGGGGAGAAGCTATCTTTATAGCGCTGATGATGTGAATCTAGCTACAAGGAGCTTAACCGCTTTCATGGAGGAGCGGCATGGCGCTCTACTCCCGGAGGTAAATGGAATACAACAAAGTGCGGACTACTCTAGGAAGATTTTGGAATTAATTAGAACAAGGACAAAGTTTAGAAGGAGATTGCAACGGCTCGGAAGGCCTAAACAGGGCGGCAATGAACAGAACAGCCCGTAGATTGAAAGTACTAATACGTATATACAGGAACGAATCGTTTAAAGAATATGTTCAAAGTTTATCTCCCTGAAGAGAGATGATCGTTCTTTGTGGAAGGCGACGAAAAAATTCAAGCGACCGCCGACCTCATTCCCACCGTTACAGATGGCTATTAGGTGGGCCTGTAACGACAGCCAAAAGGCCGAGTTGTTCGCTAAGAACTCAGGCAAGGTGTTTCAGCCGAATGAGATGCAAGTAGATATCGAGGAGGAAATTAGCGGGTTCCTAAATAGCCCGATTCCTTTTGTGTATCTTTTTAAGGCTGTTCTCGAAGGTAGAGATAACACAAGAAGTGAAAGGGATTGAGATCATACGAAAGGCTCCAGGGTCTGACTGCATTACGCACGGGAAGATGATATATTTGAGAGCTATTTCATACATACAGGAACTATTTAATGCGACATTAGGACAACTCTCTACCCATCAAAACGGAAAATATTGCAGATAACGATGAACTTGAAACCCGGCAAATCTTCGCGGGAAATATCTTCGTACAGGGCTGTAAGACTACTACAACCTATTTTATCCAAAATGTTTGAAAAAGTATTCCTGCGCAGATTACGGCCAGCGTTAGAAAGTGAAGGAGTGATACCCGACCGTCAATTCGGCTTCAGAGGTGGTCATTCGACAGCAGAACAAGCCCGTAGAATTACTATTGTTATCGTCAAGCCTCTAGAACAGAAAAAGTATTGTTCAGCGGCCTTTTAGAACGTATAATAAGCGTTTGACAAAGTTTGCTTACCTGATTTTTAAAATTAAAATCGTGCCTAGTACAATCATATTATTTAATCCTACACGGCTATCTGAACGGTCGCTTCTCAAGGGTTAACTACAATCAGGAGATGTCTAAGTTTTTCGACAATAACTCAGGAGTTCCATAGAGCTCAGTCCTGGGACGGGTTCTATTCCTGGTCTATACTGCTGTCATAACCTAATCCGGACAGCGTCACAGTTGCGTCACGTGCAGATGAAACGGCAATCTTGGCGGTTGACGTTAACCCGATTATAGCCACGAAGAAATTACAATCTGCACTGGATGCCGGCACCGTTTGGCTGCGTAAACGGTGAATAAATTCGACAAATTCCAGCCGCGTAACGACCACGATTAAAAGAAAAGATTACCTTGACGTTCATTTAAACGGTGTCAGAATACCTGGTGCCAGTAAGGTTAGGTATCTGGGCTTTTTACCTTGATCGCCGTTTAACTTAGAGAGATCATGTAAGGGAGCAAAGAAAATCGCTTGACATTAAGTTTAAAAAAATGTACCGGATATCGGGTAAGGGATCACAACTTTATTTATCCGAAAAGATTCTGCTTTACAAGGCTCTCTTGAAGCCGTTATAGATTTACGGAATAGAACTCTGGGGTGTAACCGGTAACAGCTATGTGGAGATCGTTCAGGAGTTCCGTAATAAAATACTAAAAACATAACCCAAGCGCCGTGGTTCGCAAGAAATACTGAGCGAGATCCACGATTACATAGCTATTCCATAATTCCGAGTCGATCGTCTAGTTTCGAGATACGTGTCCAGGTCGAAGAAGCATGTTAATCGATTAGTCTGAATTTACTAAACGGTGACGACGTTAGAAGGCTGAAAAGACCCCATGTGCTTTATCTGGTTGATGGACGGTTAAGATGCTTACGTTTATTATTTATTACGGTTATTTTAAAGCTACCGTTTTATTTATTGTTCTACTTAAAATTAATGTTTTATTTATTTTGTTCTACTTACGTACCCGACTTGATTAATGGTGTGAAGACGTTATTCATATTAATTGTTTTTGTACTCGTTGAGGATTACCATTGGATGATCCTCTTTCAAGTGATAGTCTGCTGTACGACTTACTTGTAGCTGCAATATAGAAGCTGATTGTAAATATAGGAGTTCAGAAAAAAAAAATTATAGTCGCATCAATAATTAGTCATTAGCGGTACTATCAATTTACTGTAACTGTATCGGTAAATGCGTAATGTTGAACAAACTCAGGCCGACCGTTCCTAACCCACCGGGTTGGTCTAGTGGTTAACGCGTCTTCCCAAATCAGCTGATTTGGAAGTCGAGAGTTACAGCGTTCAAGTCCTAGTAAAGCCAGTTATTTTTACACAGATTTGAATACTAGATCGTGTTCTTTGGTGGTTGAGTTTCAATTAACCACACATCTCAGGAATGTTGTACTGAGAATGTACAAGACTACACTTCATTTACACTCATACATATCATCCTCATTCATCCTCTGAATAATTGTCTAAACGGTAGTTACCGGAGGCTAAACAGGAAAAAGAAAGAAAGGCGTTCCTGAGACGTGTGGTTAGTTGAAACCCAACCACCATAGATCACCGGTATCCAAAGATTTAACGCTTTTCGTAATAAAAAGATATACTGAATAAAGTTCAACGTAAATTTCTACATTCATAACGGTACGAAAAAATATTTTCATTAACATTATCGTAAAAAAATGTAAGCTACAATAAATAAAATGTTAAATCCGGTGAAAAAATAACGTCAAAAAATGTTTAATAAATTTTTTAACGTAGATTTCCGTACAATATTTTACAATCGCTGTTTTTAAATTCTAGACGAATCGTTCTTTTTTGTGTCAGATATCTGCCGAAACAAATCGAAGTAAAAAATCTACAACAAATATACTGCGATTATAATAATTTTATTAGGTTCGTGTTTTTTTGAAATGTAATATCAACAAATAATCGTACAAGACATATTAGTAATATTTTTCATTTAATGAAAAATTTACGCGAAATAACTTAAGAGGAAACGAAAGATTATTTTGTCAAAATCCTTAGTTATCCTAAAAACGATCTGAAAATTCTGGCATCGCTATTTTATTGTTTTTAATACCGATCCTAAATTTTTAAAATGTATTTTATAAAAGTACCGAGAAGTAGAAATAAAAACGCACGCTCAAGTACATAAGCGCATGTGCTACTAGCGTTTACAAAATATTGAGTTTTAATATTATCTTTATTTACAAAATTTACCGATCGTTTTAACTATTTATCGGTAAGAATAAATACGGCCGTACGTATAAGATTTTATTTAAACACAGGTTACGCAGTAAAACTACGAGGAACAATTAGTGTTGACAGCGAAAATAATAACGCAAAATAATAATTTTATTTGAATAAAGAAAAAAATATTACGTACGCAATTCTTCTATACGACTAAACAAACTTAAAAGATATATATATATACATATATTTTAAGATATTTCAACGAATTTTTTTTTAAACTTCTTTATTTCTATACAGAGACAAAGAAATAAAACAGGATATCGTCGGCTGTAAACTCGAGTAAAATATAAGAAACTACGGACAATATAAGTCGTCTAATAGACACTTCTAACGATTTACCAACTGTATCGGTATTTATTTACGTATTCATTTATTTAAGATACATTATGTAATTCCTTTTTGTTTCAAAAGAAGTTACAACAAACTAAAGTTTATTACTTTTATGTAAATAAGAAAGAAGCGATACAAAAGTAGACAATAAGGTATCTTAAGAGACGCACTATATGGTGTCATTGTTTCCAAGCATACGCCAATGTTTTCTTACCATTATTGTAATAATAATAACACTAATGCACAGTTAAACAAGTTAGTATGATAATAGTCGAGGGATTTACCTGGAAAATGGTTGCTGTTAACTATTTTAAACTATTTTTAAATTATTCCTCGTTTACAAATACATATATTTCATTTTTAATAAAAGCGAATACTTTTAAAAAATAATTCCTTTAATGATGGTCGACTAAAAAATTTTAAGTACAAAAATTAATTAATTTATTTATTTTTTTCTAGAAAAATGCCGAAGTTTTGCAAATCGTAAACCTTAAATAAAAAAAAACCAATCGGTTTTTACTTTTAAAAAATGGATGTAATTTTAAATTTATTTATAAAGACTTCTGCTGCGTATCAAAAAAAAAAATTACAATAGTAGAACCTTGAATCTAAAGTAACTATCTATAAAAAAAAGTAATAAAATTTTCATAATTAAAGTTGTTAAAATCTAAATTACTTAAAAGGACGCTATGTAGAGTAAAAAAATATTTCTTCAATCTGTCTTTATATCAAACATTTTTGAAACGAGTCCCGGATCAAAAACAAATAATAATTTATAATAACCCTCCTATTATAATTTAAAAAAATAATTTTTCTTCCTTTTTTCTCTGCATATCATTTGTTTTATTCAAATTTACTTATGGTTCTTGTAAATCGGAACCTACTGTAAATTAAACACTGCGGCAAAAGAAAACTTTTTTTTAACTTCCTGTCGACTTTAAAAAATAATTTTTTAAACTTTATAAGTATTTAAATCGGTTTAATAAATCTTTTTACAGCTAATTTTATCAAAAGTTTTTAAAATTTTATTTTGATTTAAAGGTGAACAGGCCTGTAAGAAACGTGACGCTTATGAAACAAAAAAGTAATAAAAGAAAGAAACCTGCGTCTAGGGAGAAATAAAACTACTATCAAACTTTAGTTAAAGATTATTAAAATACAGAAATACGTATTTTTCTTTAAGTTAAATATTCCGATTAAATTATTTAACTTTTTTGCGAAAATTCTTTAACGTCAAATTATTTATCGTGATTTTCGGGTCGGTTTATAATTATTTTATTTGAACAATTATTTAAAAAAGAGTACGTTATCTCGAATAATTGTGAGAAAAAATACTGTATTTACTGTATATAGATACTCGTTCCGTACTTATTACTTAAAAATGCTTTTAATTTTAGTTATATATTTTAGAGATATGCTATTTTAACCTTGTTAAAATACCATAGATGGAAACGAAGATCGGTGTAACTTAGAAATATTCACTTAGTAAGGAGGAAGAGTGAAATCGGATGATGATACCGTTATTAGAAAAAAGGGTCGGATAATCCTTTTACTTAACAGGTCCTGTGTTTTAATAAAATCAGCTAAATTTCTTAGAACTTTGTTTTTTATGAACAGAATTACTTTTATCATACTGAAATGAGAAATATATAACTTGAACTCAGAAATATTAATAATATTTATTCAAAAATTATTAAAATAAAATATTTTTAATATACCCAATTTTTTTCTTTTTAATTAGCATTAATTTATATTTAATTATATTTTAATGAAATTAATTACAAGTAAAAATCAAATAGATTTAATCGAACCAAGTAAAAAAAAAAACAAATTGAAAGTATAATAAAAGGGAAAAATATAAGGAATGTCAGTTCATTTAATCAGAAAACATCGAATTTTATCTCTCTCTCTCTCTCACTTTCTCTCATTCTTTCTCCCACTCTCTCTCTCTCACTCTCTCTCTCTCTCTCGCTCGCTCTCCTCTCTCTCATTCTCTCTCTCTCTCTATCTCTGTGTGTGTATGAGATTTGAATAAAACCCCTAGAAATAAATTCAGGTGGCAGATAGTGATTTAAGGGGTGGTGACTGATGTCAACCCTATTAGAAAAAGGTATGACAACACCCAAGAGACACTATATTACTCTTCAAAAAGAAGAGACCTTCACAACAGGGGTGCTATATTCCGGTTAAGGTCAATAAACTTGATTTACGCATATGTTTATCAACTTTTAAATATATTAAATTTAAAAAAATGCTACCGAGTTAAATAAATATCAATTCGTAAAAACTTTAAAAAAATATATAAAATTCAAGAGTTACATTTAAACAACCTCTAATATATATATATTTATTTGATTAAATAGTGGAATATATATTTCAAAATTTTATTTTAGTTTTTTTTTTTTGTTTTCTGTTGAAATAGTAAGATACACAGTGAAGATATTAAAAATCTAACTTTTAATAATTTAAAATTTTTTTTTTAAATACAATTTCAAAAACAAATCGGGTTGTAAATTTCTTTATCCTTTAACATAGGATTCCAGGTTTGAATCCCGTTCACGGTACCGGCTTAAAAAATATTTTAGTAAAATTTTAACGATAAGTTTACTTTATTAATTTCTGATAATGAACGTACGAAATCGACTGCAAAAAAATTATGAAAACTGAGATGAGCCTACATCGAACATTTTTGAAATTTTCATTAACTTTTATTATTTTATCGCGACAATGTTAACTTAGGAAATTATTTCGATTTATTTCTATTTGATATATTTTTTAATATGAAACACGATTAAAATGCTTAATGAAAATTAATTATTTGAAGAATAAAAAAGATCGTATTTAAATCATTTTTAAAGACAAATAGAAAATTAAAAAAGAAACAGATTTTAATTAATCGTTAAATTTTAACTTAAAAAAAAATATTATTATTTTAAAACCGATTAAAAGAAAATAGGAAAAAGTAAAAAAAATAGTATATTACAAAATCTACTTTTAGAAGCCGTCACTAAGTTACAACCTTACTACCGTCAATTTCAAACAAATTTAAATTTAAAAGAACTGAAAAGTTATTTGCTTTCTATTACGATTTCAATTCGTTTTTTTACGGATTATCTTATTTACATTTATTTTTCTTCTAAAAAAACTGGAATTTTTCCAAAAAACACCGCCGCTCGTAAAACACAAAGCCTTCGCCGTTTAGATGAAGAGAATTATAAACTTTCGTATCGATACAAATGAGAAAATAAATTTAGAGAAACGATATAATGATTAATACCGTAAGTGAAAGAAGGCTCCCTGTGGAACTTGGAAACGGCGTATTTTTTCAGTAAATTGAATTGAATTTTTTTTTCCAAAAAAACTTGGAGTAACAAATTGAGATCGTTCATTAATTATTATACCGTAATAATCCGATACGAAGTAATGACTTTTTTTGTAATTCGTTTATTTACAAGCGGTTCCAGGAATGAACCGTAAGTTAATTGAATAGATTCGCTTCATAAAATATACAAAAGTCCGTAAATCACATAATATTAATGAACAAAGGAAAAGAAAACAAAACAGAAACTTTATTTACTTTTGAAAGGAATTTAGGCCTTTCATCAGGCATAAAGAAGATGCTCATCGCTTAAGGGAAGCAAGTAATGATGACAAAAAACCTTCGACTGTTATAAATAGATAAAGAAGAATATTCAAAAGCGTCCAAATATTTACATATTTAGGGAAAATAATTATCCCGAATATTTTAACAAAAGAAATAAAAACCTGAACACAAAAAACGGAAGTGCTTATCTTACGACAAATATTTACGATAAAAATCCTTATCCAAAAACACGATATTAAGACGTTATGTGATAAAATTACAAATTTTAAAAACCCCAAGAAGTCGTTTTGAAGAAACATATCTACTGTAGCGCCCCCTGGTAGCCTAAAACCGTAAAACTAATCGAAGAACCTGATCAAAGGTGATACCTACGTAATGCAATAAAACCGCATCAAAATCGGCCCAGCCGGTTTAGAGAAACACATCTACTGCAGCGCCCCCGTTTTCTTTTTCTGTTAAGCCTCCGAAACCACCGTAAGGTATTACTTCAGAGGATAAATGACGATGACATGTAGGAATGCAAATGAAGTTTAGTCTTGAATGCGATTAACTGAAACCCAACCGCCGAATAACACCGGTAACCAAGCTCTAGTATTCAAATCCGTAAAAATGTAACTGCCTTTACTACGATTTGAACCTTACAACTCTCGACTTCGAAATCAGCTGATTTCCGATGACGCAAATTACTAGACCGACCCGCTGGGATAAACTTCAGCGCCTCCTGGTGGCCTATAACCGTAAAACATGTCTAACAACCTGCTACGAAGAGATACCTATGTAATGCAAAACACCCCATCGAAGTGGTCCGGTAGTTTTTGAGGAAAATGGTAAAACACACACACACACACAATTTCTTACCCCGAAACGCAAATACCGTCTCCATTCCGACGTAAAAAACGAATGTTCGGGTGAAAAACGAAGTTTTACTGGAAATTTTTATAGTGCAGAATGGCTACAGAATTTCTCTGGAAAATAAATAATAAAAGTTGAAAAAAAATTGTAAGAAAAATCCACGGCCCAAAACTCGAAGATATTATTTATGAATTAAGAAAATGAAACTGTATATACAAACATTTTGAAAAAATGCCCCGTACAAGGTGAGAAAGAAGGTAACAATTTTACGGTCATTTTTATAGAACGGATAAATTATCTTTTTTTGAAGAAAAGAAAACCAGAATAAGTCGATTTAAAGAAAATTATAAACGTCTAAAATTATTAAATAATTCCGATAAAATTTAATTTTTCGACAGACAATCTTACAGAAAATTAACGGGTGTATATAAAGTTCAAGAGAAACGGAGAAGGAAAAGCATCTATCGAAAAGGGAATAGTTAAGTGAAAAATGAAAGAAATTTAAAAAAGTAAGAAGGCTGGATTATGACAAATTATCAAGCCCGACCTGAATAAAAAAAAAAATTAAGAACCAATTTTTTTAAAAGATTTCAGCTGTAATTGCCGACAGAAAATCTTGTAAATAAAATAAACATTTTTGCGAATTTTTGTAACTTAACGTAACATAATTCTTTTTAAAATAGTATGCACGATTATTGTTCGCAAAACTACGGGTTACAACTCGTAGAAATTCATAATAGATCGAATAATTTCATTTACTCGTTTTGAAATATGTATTATAAAAAATATTTTAGAATAAAATAAAATAACTTCATTAATGAAAACTTAACAAAGTAACATTAAAAAATCTTAATTAAGTTTCAGTAAGATGATTCCAAAAAAATATTTTTTACAGAAAAAAAAATAAACAAGTATATATATATATATACAGAGAGAGAGAGAGAGAGAGAGAGAGAGAGAAAATCTAACAATAAGCTGTAAAACTTATTGTTTCCGCTACAGTTTTTGAAAACCCACAAATGAAAGGCTTCAGAAGTAATCACATTTCATCCTCAAATAAAAGTTAATATCTGTTGATTTAATATCATTAAAAAAAATTTCCATAAGAAATAAAATAAAACCGATAGAGAAAGGATTAATTTAATTTTATAATACGCTTTTTTTCTTATTTAAAATTTTTTTAATGTATTTTAAGGGTCATCGTAACGAGTTTACTTTTTTCATCTTCAGGCCCGCTTATAAACTTATAACTTTAATAGCTATCTTAATAGGCTTAAAAGAAACAACACACATGAGAACAAAAAAAATCTGCTTTGGATGAAAAGGGATCAGAAGAAATTGTTAAATGCAACCTAGATATTTTTTAAAATTTCCATAATACATAATCGTTTGTAGTTTAAACTTATTTAATACTAATAAAATCTGACAGAACAGAAATAATTCGCTGCAATTAAAATAGAAAAATAACATATACTTAAATTAATTTATAAGAAACAATAAAAAAGAGGTAATAAAATAAGATCTTACAAGTACGTAGCCGACTGAAAAAAATAAAATTTTATAGCCTATAACATTAGCTAAATCGCAAATATATATATAAGATTTTCATTTAAATCAATTTTTTATCGCCAATAATTAGTCTCTACTTTCTATTTATATGTAATTTTATAATCAGAAACCTCACATATTGTTTGAAATTTAAACATCCTCAATATTAAATGTGTCGGTTAACCGGTCTCTAATAACAAAAAAAATAACCGAAAATTTTATGTACTTTAAAATTGCCGCACCGTAAAAAAAATGTGTTTTTATATAGTACAAACTCATCAGGAATTTTTATTTCAGATTACAAAATTTATACCGTCAAATATCTCTGGTAAAATAGCTGTAACAGACTAATTAAGGGGGAAGAACTGACAAATTTAAACGGTTATAATTTTTTAACAAAAAACATCCTGAAATAATATCTACGAGTACATTACACGAGAAAGTTAAATCTTATTTTTTCTATGTTATTTCATCAGAGACTATTTTTTTTGTTGAATGCTGCTTTTAAACACCAAAAAAGGAAATTTTTATTAAAAAAAAAAGCAATTGAAATATACAATTTTTATGATTAGTCTTTACGCAAACAAAACTGTAATTCCTGGAAAAAAAGAAAAAACCATGAAATAATATACGTATTTACGCTAATTAAATTTATTTAGATATTTTCATTCTTAACAATAACGTTTCTGTTAATATAATAGTATCGAATGAAGTATTTCACGACGTATCACAACAAACGTATCGCAAAAGCGTTAAACAAAAAGCTATTAAAAATCTTGAGTATTTTTTGTAATGAAAAATAAAAATAAAAAAAAATTATTAAATAATAAAATCGCTTCGATCCATTACCTACTGTGACTCCAGTATCTAGCGCTGGTTTATTAAAAAAAAAGAAAAGTTATTACTTCATTTATGCCGTCATGATAAGTACTTAATTCTCTCATATATGAACAAAGGTTAAAACAGACGCGCACACACACACACACACACACACGCGCGCGCACGCGTGAGTATCAGTTAAACGCCATTATTGGATGGTTGAAGACACTGACATGAGTCACAAATCCCATCCGAGTAACAACATCCTAACCCCAGTTTACTCGATACGAGAACTAAATTGGTTTCGCGTTAACTTCTTTATCGAGTAAAATAAACAGGTGCATATCAGCATGTAAAACGGGGATATTATTTAAATCCGCTATAAGTGACACCTTCCGTCTGTTTTATCGCGATCGGGACCGGCTGTATAGTGAACATCATTATTCTCAGGGAAACCTCTCTTAAACCTCAGGTAGTTAACATACATTAGGCCAGAAAGATACCGGCATAAATTAACGCGCTATTTTCTATTGTTAAACGAGTTATTTATACCGATTTAAATCGGCTTTTACAAACTTTTTTTTTCTAATTTGATTACGATTATCATTTTTAACGAAAGGAGGCGTGAAATTTGATGAGCTAAAAATAAAGGTTATGTTTATAAATTACTTTATGTAAGTTGCAATGACATTGCTCTCTAATTATAAAATTGAGATTTCAATTATTCTACATTACCAGACCGCTTTTAATAAATTTAAAAAAATATATACATTACCGACAACTGGAAAAAAGTCTTTAAAAATTATGAATATATATTTCAAACTTTTAACTGCTACTTTTTTTGTAAAGTAAATTTCTACAATACTTTATTAGGATTGAAGGCATTTAAATAAAATCTGAAAGAAACAAATTTTTAATTATCAGACTGGCATATAACACAAGACCCTTTTAACAAATGAAATTTATTTAACTCGATAGAATATCTTTAAATAATCTTTTCTGTAACAGAATTAAAGAAAAGATAAGGTTTTCGGTTTAAGTTTACTCCTTATACGGTTTTATTTTTTTTAAATATTGTATTTCAAGGCGCTAATTTCGATTGTTCATATTTTATTTGAGAGATTCCACTTTCAGTACCGTAGTAACTTTTTTCAGAACACTGAAATAGAAGATTAGAATTTTTTTTTATATTTACCATTATCAAATTTCATCTTTCTGAACTCGGTGACAAATTAAAAAAAAATTCTATCCATAGATTACGGTTTTACTAATCTACAAAATCAATATTTAAAGAAAAACTGAATATATTATTTTTTTTAATTTTTAATGCAAATTTTTTATTCTTTTTTCTTTTTTTCAAAAACGTACCGGCTTTAAATAAATTGGAAAACATATTACACACAGAACACGTTTGCAAACATTTTAGATAAAATTTAAACCTAGATTCCGATTTCGATCGTTAATCGATCATCATCAGCAGCCACTTTAATAAAAGCATATTATAAATAAATAATTAATTGTGTTTCCCATTCAAAATCACCTTTAAGGTCATAAAATATTTTTTCAAAAACTGATATTTATTTGTTACTTTTTACATGTAGATATTTTCTCACCGTTTGATGATTTTTTTTTTAATAATCAGGGGCTATTTAAATTTATATTTTGAATAACATTTTTGTCCCGTAACTTGTTTTTTCAATTTATTTAAATAACCGTTTACCGTCCTATATTTGTACCGCTTATTTTATTGTTTATTTAACTACATTAGTTTAATACTATAAAAAAAGTAATTGCGATTTTATCTCTCGTAAAATCAAACGCAAGAGCTTCTAGGCTCCAAAGAAAACCGTTGTGCATCTCCTTTAACGATGCGATAAATTTATAAAGGAAGTAAGGTAAAGGTCAAAGTAGTATATGTATTTTTGAAATTTTCTTTTTTAAATGCTTTAATCGACTCAATTTTATAATTTTTAAATCGATATACCGTTATTTGATACCCGGATAATTTAAAGATTTCATAACTTAAAAAGGATATAAAAATTTATAGACGTAACTTACAGATTGAATTGAGGTCTCGTTTCGTAGAAAAACACATCTAGTTTGTCACTAAACATTCACTTCGGTTCGATATGGCTTTCGTTTGTAATGCGACATACATCCCACCCGAAGTCGATTTCATTCCAGACAGTAGTCAGCGAGTCGGGCGTTATCTCTGCAACTGCGGTGTTAATTTTAAGCTCTACAAGATCGGCAGACAAAGGCGGTACATAAACCCGATCGTTAATCAAACCCCACGAAAAAATCTAGCGGGTCAAATCTGGGATTCGAGGAGGCCGTGCTATTGAACATTACCACCGAACTGGTAATCGAGTATCAATAAGATCTTGATAGAAGGTCTTCTAGGTGGTAGTGAGGCTGTGCCCCGTCTTGTTGATAGTAATGGCGCATCTTTTTCATTGTCTAACTGAGGAAATAGAAAATTTTGAAGCGCGTCCGGATAAACGATACCGTTTACGGTCGCCTCCTCGGAGAAGAACGGGCCGTACAGTCTTTGTTTGGTTACGGCACAAAAATCCATTGACCTTAGGGCTGTCACGAATTCGGTGTAAAATTTCACGAGGGTTTTCGCTACCCCATATCCGGCAGTTACGGGTATACACCTTGCACCGATCTGAAACGTTCCTTTGACTCGTCCCTATAAATTACATTATCTAAATATGTATCGTCGTTTGCAATTCTATACGTCATTTCCACGTAAAACTGCATCCGAGCAGTTAGTTTGTACGGCATCGTTTGTGCAATCGTTTACGTAATACGCGCCAAACAGTCGTTTGTGAAACGCCAGTCTTACGTGACGCACCTGGAGTTGATTTCTTCGGACTACGTGCAGAGCTTTCTCTGAGTTGTTCCACAGCATCTTCAGGGACGCGTGGGCGTCGTTGTGATTACGTACGTTTAACAGAACGACCTGTCTCGATGAAGGTTTGGTGCCAAGAGTAAAATGTACGCCGACTACGAGGCGGCTCCCTACCGTACTCTCTACGAAAATTACGTTGAACTGCAGTCGCCGACTGCAAATCGTGAAACCAAAACGCACAGCGAGCACGTTCCGCACCGGTGAATGTATCTATTTTTAACGACACTGGTGGCCAAATTCGGTACTAATGAACCATACGAGTCAAAGCTTTATGTGTTTTGCTACGAAACGAGACCGCAAGCGAATCTGTACGTTAAATAAATACATTTTTATACGATTTTAAAGGGTGAAATCATTTTTGACTCGCTCGATTTAATGGATTTGGGAATTCAGCGATCAAAAAAATGTCTAAAATTACCGAATGGAGTTAAGACACAGCATAGCAGCCAGACAGATTTCATTCCGTTGTATTATACCATGCTAAAAATAGAAATTACGAGTAACAAAATAATAATAATAATAAAAGCTCAAAACAATGTGTGCAAATATTTCATAACCGTCTAAAAATACATAAAATTTAACATTAAAACAATGACAATTTTTTTTAGAAAATAATAAATAAATAAAATATTATAATATTAGTAATAAATTTTTCAGTTAATTTTTTTTTGTGTATTCTAAATATCCTATTTTGAAACGCAATAAATATATCATCGGTTTCATAAGTAAATATGCTTTCAAAATTTGTTTGCTTTTTCCTTTCTTAAATTCAACTTTATATTTTTCTTTTCTGAATATATTATAATTATTGCATTCTGAGAGCGTTGTCACTATTCTAAAGTCGGTTTTAACATACCGCTAAATCAAACAATACATATCCTTATATACCTATTTTCTCTTCCCTCGGCAATACAATAGGCCTAAACAAGTGGGACTCCAGCAGCCAAATGTTTACCATTGTTCAAGTAACGAACAAGTCGCAGTTCCGGTTCCAGTTAAAAGTATAAAACAAATACGTACTCATCTAAAATAGTAAGTTAACCGACGTAATATTTATTATAAACGGTAATTTAATAAAAAAATTGATTATAAATTACCTTTTAATTAATTCATACAGATCTAATTAAAATAGAAAGCTTCCAAAAAAGCCTAAAAATCCGCAGAAATATAAAATTAATGCACAAAACTTCACATACAGATATTATTTATTTACAAATTAGTTATTATTACAAATAATTATTAATTGTGTTAATATTAGCATTACAATCACATGAGTATTATTATCAGACCTTTGGCATGACCGCGAGGTCGTCGTCTGCCAGGGCTTCAAGAATATAAGGAAAAAATCTGATGTGGACAACACATGACTTTCTTGAATGCCTATTAAATTGCATATACACATTGTTTTTAAATGTAAAGTACATAAAATTTTATTTCATTAATAACTTTTGATATTTTTCCCTTTTTTAATTGTTACTATTAAATAATAATAATATATTTTTTTTAAAGTTAAAAAATAGGAGATGAAGTCAGATTCGAACCCTGTAAGATGTGCCCTTGTAAGATCCAAATATATCGTTAAATAAAATTTGTATTTCTATAATTCTGGAACCTATGAAAATAAGTACCACTTATGATATATCGTTGAAAAGCTCTCAATGAAGGCTTAACTGCAGTAATAAGCCCAAATCTTTTTGGATTTAGGTGCACAACTAGATATTGTAACAGTCCAAAATCCAAAATTTCAACATCCTACGGCTAATCGTTTTTTAATTATGCGAGATACATACGTTACGTACGTACAGGCGTCACGCCGAAACTAGTCAAAATGGATTCAGGGATGGTCAAAATGGATATTTTCGTTGAAATCTGAAAATCGAAATTTTTCACGATCAAAATACTTCCTTTACTTCTTACAAGAGAGTAAAAAGACACTTCATTTTTAATATTATTTAATATTAATTTCTACAAAAATCATATATCACATACAGGTAATGCAAACATATCGGGTTTTCGAAAATTATTAACTTATCGCCTTCTAAATTTTTGCGCGTCCCGGGCATAATTATCAAGCCGTTTAATTTAGTCTGTTACTCTCGTTTGATATATAATTAATATCCTGCACTCCTAATTCATTTCTTCGGAACCTAAAGAACGTAATATTCCCGAGAACGACAAATGAACATACAAATTAACAATGTTTCCACCTCTTGAGCGTTACACACGGGAATATATGTCATATGTGTCTTTTGACCTCCCTAGATAGCTGATCGCTTAAGAGTAGGCTGCCCATTTATTGCTCTGAAATCGTACTAATAAAATTTTTGTTTTTAAATAATTTATTTAGCTTCCTCATCCGAACTTAAATTTAATTTACGCACCCCCTAAAACCACTCTTCTTTGCATTTCTGTCATTTTCTTTAGAAGTACCGGTAAATTTATATTTCCATCTGTCTCTGTCATTTGTAAATTTCTAACAATAGCCGTCTACACTTTGTGCCATTCCTTGCTTTGGCTGCTACAATTTCCGTAAATGTTTCAGGTAACCTGTTATCGGAGAGGGATAACGTCTTCAATACGAGTTTAAAATAATTTTTTTAATTTTAATTGAAATTTGTTTCAAAGATATTCAAGAAACAAATTTATATAATAAATTTATTCCCAAACTTTTTCGTAACGGGACGCCCTTTGTCGATTAAAATTTTTCCTTGGCGCCCTACCCTAAGTAAAAGTACGGCTACTCGTAACTAAGAGAGAACTCGTGTATCTTCATTATTTTTTTACTTTATTAACATTAAATTAATAGATATAAATATCTCGGTTCAATTAATTATGAAGCTTTTAAAATATTTCGCGGCGCCCCTGTGAAGAGGCTGCGGCCCCCGGGGCGCCGCGGCGCACAGTTTGGGAATCACTGATATAATATATATATATACTGTTTCATTTTCATCGCCCCAGGCGGTTTCCTTTTAAATACAGACAATACAAAAAAATAACCTAAACAAAAGTTACTCAGATTGGAAAGGGAGACACCTCATGGTGACCTTGGATTTGACCTTGAACTTGACCGTTATTTCAAGGTTAATGCGATTTTTTTCCAAATAGAATGACTTACTTTTGACCGCACCGATAAAAAGAGCAGAACATTTTACATTGAAATATGTAATCGCACATATGATCTTTGACCTTTTTTGAAGGCCATACGGATAGCCATCAGAGATACGGGGGATACAGTTATACGAATTACACGTTTTTAAGGTAATGCTGTAATCCCGTAATATTTATTTACCAGGCCATTTATCTCGCAAACTATGGAAAAGAGCATACAAATGACTTTAAACTATACTATAACACTATCTCTGATGGTTAGCCGTATGACCTTCAAAAAAGGTCCGACATTAAAAGTGCGACTACATATTTCAAAGTAACATTTTATGCAAGTTTCATTGGTGGGATCAAAAATGGCCATTCCATTAAAATAAATCGCGTTACCTTGAAATAAGGTCAAATCCAAGATCAAATACAAGTTCATATTGAGGTGTTCCCCTCGAATCTGGGTAAGTTTTGTTTATGTAATTTTTTGTATTATTCGTATTTTATGAGAAAATCGCCTAGAACGATTAAAATGAAACGCTCTATATATATATATATAATATAAATAAAAAATGTATTATTTTCTGTTCCGCAATTATATACAGTTGTTCTTTACATATTGGTGATTCGTAAATGTAATTTATTTAGTCGCATTTTTCAGAGTAGATAATATTCAATTTATTTTTTTTTTTGAGATGGACGATTTGTATTTCACAATTCTTTCCATATCGAACCTTCATTTGCAACATCTACCGTTAATTATTAACAATCTAGTTCCTACACTACATTATATAAAGGTATCTAGACCTATTTACTTAATTTTTGCTTTATTTTAATTAACAGTATAATTCTTTTACTATAATTCGAAATTTATTTTGTTTATATGTTCCTTCAACGTTTTCGTGAAAATTTTACGAGATATTATGATAAGTTGAACGTTTGGCATTCTACTGCTTGCGTATTTTAACTTACGATAAACTCTTGCTTTAAAAGAAAAAGGGATTATACAAGACCGTCGTTCGAATTCTATTAAATACTTAGATAGGCCTATTTACAATTATATGAGTTTATGTTTTCCAGCGGTAGTTTCATCATTAAGTTACAATACACGGCATCGTTTCCGTAATAAGCCGATCCGCACAAAAAGCTATTAAATAATTTGACAGCCTTCAACATTTTTGATAATTAATTTCTAATAATTTGAACATCTACTCTCCATATCAGAGAAACGATAGTCCGTGTGATACACTGTTGATTTGTGAGGACATCTTATGACAAACGGTATCTAGGAGAACACTATTAAGCTGTTAGTACGGATAGTTTTATGTCGGTCGAAGTTCGTGGAATGTTAAACGCTTACTCACAGCGCTATTCTGATACCTGTCTCGATCGGTAAAGTTGATTCTTTTATTCGGCTTACAACCTGACGTGAAAATTATAATTTCTAAATAAATTTATTATACAAATAAATAACCGAACAGTAAATTTATGTCTCCAAATTAAACAGTTTTATAAGTGCAATATTAAAAAAAAAAATTAAAGTACTACAATTTTCTAAAAAAATAAAATAAGTGGATAAAAATAAACACAATTTCTTGGATTCTCTAAATCCATTTTAATGTTCAAATACTTAAATATACGGTTACAATTTAAAATATTTCTTTATAAGAAATTCATTTTTCTTTGTTTTTTAATAAATCAGATTTAGAAATCTAAAATAATTATTTATATTTTATAAATTGTTACTTTTCTGATAACTCGACAGCATTATATTCTATTTTTATGACTTGAAATTTGAAAAAATTGTAATTCTTTTAGTTTTTTACAACAGATCTTAGCTATTTTACGGTAAATCTGTTTACTTATTCCGATAAATAAAGCTATGAATCTTATCAGGCATCCGTTTAAAAATTAAAGCAAGTTTCTCTATTACTTTGACTACATAAACGATACGATATATAATTTTGAACCGTACCAGGGAAGAGATCGATTCCCTTTAATTACCAGACCGTTCATTATCTGTTGATTCTCAATAGAATTTATCGCTTTTCACCGCTTCCTCCACAGAATGTAGGTATGGAGAGGTAATTTTAAAGCGATGTCACTCGTAGGTTTGAATTCACTAACTTTTTAAACCTGCAGGTTTCGTTTTGCAGTCGTACAATATACGCTAAGTGAAAAAGTAACCGAAAAATTCATCCCGAAATAATTTGCCGAACTAAACCAGGCATTAGATTCTTGTTATTCTTTAAGTCGAGAAAGACGTTTTCTGAGAGCGATCCGTGCCGGGTAGTTAGGAACCCTTAAGGTTATTGTACTTAAAAACAAAACATTCTCAACGGTAGCGAATAACGGGTAGGGCTGAACAATATAGTTTACAATTTTTTTTATTTTAAGACCGTTTAATATAAAATTTCAAATACTGAAGGATTTGATAAATATTAACGGAAAATTTCAAAATTATTTACCCGTTTACAAAATGATAACAAATATTATGAAAAGCGCTATAAATAAAAATTTTAGATCGTACAAAAGTTTTTAATTTCATAGCGTAAAAAAAGTAGTAATGAGAAATTACAGACTGAATCCTAACATAAGTATGCGATCGTGCGGCTTTTTATTCAAAATTATTCAAAACTACGGGAATTTACACGATGCCATCATTAAAACAACACTTAAAAAAATAATACTTTTTTTTAACTTTAAACTTATAATAAATAAACAGACGTTTAAAAAAAAATTAATTAAAATTTCCTTTCAAACTGAATTTTAATGTCGGTCCATCTGATTAATTAATTAATTTAAAATTTTATTTCGTTTGAAATAAATAACTTAATTTGCGTCTACCGATTTAACGAAAGAAGTAAAAATTAAAAAATACTTGATTGTAAATGAAACATGCCATTTCCTCTACGTTTACGTCAACAAAGATAAAGTTCAAAATATTCAGTAAAAAAAAAAATATATTTGTTCCACTACAACGTGTATCTGTTATTTATTCCAATTAATCGATGAATAATGGACACGACTTTTAAAAAAAAATGTTATCACTATACCGATACAAATAATTCTAACGTAATAATTAAAAAGGAAAAGTTAACGCTATACGTAAATTATTATTTTTTAATTTGCCAATATTCGGATAGATTTATATAATTATTAAAAAATTACATCCGATTACAAAATTTTGAACGTCATTTGTTAAGATTACATATTCGAATAAATATTTATATATTATTTAGCACTTAAATGATCTGTTTACCTAAATTATACTTTTTTCAGAAATAGTATAAAAATTCAATGTTGTTTTTTTAAAGTATTTATGAGTATTTCTGATGATATACGAAACAATTCACGCGTTGAACAAAGCAAAATAAAATTTATTAAAACATTTTAAATTAAATTAGTAAAGTTAACGTAGAAGAGAAAACATAAAAAAATATAAATAAAATACAGAAAATTATATTAAAATAACAAATTAAATAAGAATTTAATCTCAAGATTGCATCCGCAAACCATTTCACCACTGTTTTACATAAACCTGTTCCGATATACTTTTACGGATTTTTTTTAATTTTCTTTTTGTAATGTTTTGGCGTAGTGTTTGATATATAATCGGTTCCAATTTTCCAGAACCGTAAGTAAAGTTGAATCCCCCCCGTTCAGAGTAGGGTTTCTTAGAAATCCCTCAAAGAATTGTATATGTGTAGATATCTTATACGATAAACATAAATATGTACGTACAAAAATGAGTCGCAAAACATTAATAAAGTCCAGAAGTAAAAAGCAAAGAAAACACCAAAAAGTCTAATCGATCGCATAAACAATAATAACTAATCGAACAAAGAAACGGCGGAACAAATCAAAGAACCGACAAAGTAAATGGCGAAACGAAATGAAGAATTTTGACGATGCAGATTCAATCAAATTTAGGATAACGCCGAATTTTACAGAAAATAATTTGTATCAAATTCTTCTTTACACGAAATAAATTTTATATTTTCAATAATCATTAAAAATAAACGCTAGAAAAAAATATTTATTTAAATTTATGCGGGTATAAACCTATCTTGCACCAAAAGTTAAATGTCTATCATCAAAACCGGTGTGTCCAGTGAAAAGTTGTGACCAACCATTATATATACGCGTACACATATCGGGTCCGATTGAAAAATTACCCGTCTTTTTAAAAACATGAAATATTTCAATTTATAAATATCTATGCAGTATAGTTTGACGAAATACGATGATTTTTTTAAATTTTATTATTTTTTATAAGCAATTTTCAGAAACTATTACCATCTGTAGTTATCCGTAAAACATTTTAAGATGTTTCCAAAGTTATAATAATTTTTCAAATGATTCCTTTTAATGAAAAGTTATTTTCATAAAAGAAGCCTAAAGATAGTTTTACGGTACGTATAAGCGTTTTAACTCTTTTGCCGAATTTAGTCATGATTTGCCGATATATTTTTGTTTTGATGAGATTTTTATTTTGTCCCGTGAAAAGCATACTAAAAAAATTTAAAGCCGCTAAGAATCGACGCCTAAAAAATATTAATGCGTAAGGTTTTTTTAATTTTTTGTTTACGCTAGTTATATGAATCCGCTATTTAGTACGGTTATTATTGTTTAAACCGTGAAATATTTAAATTCAGTTTACTCTGAACGAAAGAAATTCAGAATCGACCGCACAAAAAAACAGTAAAAAACAGATAATAAAACTGAAGGCATAGTAAAAGTAAAAAACGGTCAAATGTTTATTCCCTTAAGTATTTAACGATAAGCTCTAGAAATATGCTATTTATTTAGTTAGATGTTCACCTTGACAAATATTAGAAACGAAATCCGAAGAATTCATAGCTGGATTTTTAATCGTCTTCTAGTAATTAAGCGGTACTTTGAATCGGATATTCTTATCGACAGATAACTTTTAAAAAATACTGAAGATATATCATACAGAACGATATAAAATAAAATACGATAATTTATTATTACATTTTTAAATAAATTATCAGCGAGTTAACTGCGAATTATTTAACACGAATAATACGCACAATAAATTACGATTTATTTTTTACAGCACTATTGCGTTAGGCGTTATTATTACAGGTACAGTAAAGTACAATAGTTATTTCAAGTTTTAATTCGTTAGACGTTTATATTATTTTTTAAATGTAAAACATACTTTCATAAGAAATATTTATGACGTAATTTCACTCTATGTACTTCCAGAATGAAAAATTTATTACTACTATAAAAACATCTTTTCGGTCGATCGCTTGGCTTCAAACATGTATATGTATGTATATATATATATATATATATATATATATATATATATATATATATCAATAAATTATTTAAAAAATTCCAATTTCCGTATAAACAGAATAGATATGACATTGATTTCTGTTACCGATCGATAAACAATAATTTTAATTCGTTTTCATAAAAATAAATAATAGCGTATACATAGAAATGCTTTTTTACTTTCATGGATGTTATAATTTAATTAAATAATGTAACTATTTCACTTATTTTTAACGTCTTTCGCATCAGGTACACGTAAGCATATATAACGTTATTAAAGGAAATAATTATCGATAAAAAATAAGTGTAGGGTCGTAAAGCAAAATTCTTGTTATTTTTAATAAGAATATCTAATCCTGAAAGGAATATTTAGTAAAGAAAAATACCCTGCTGATGTACAAATAATTTAGAATACGCTTTAAGAAAAGATTTAATAAAAAAATAAATACTTATTAAAAAAGAAATTTTTACTTATTAAATTTAAAATTAAAAACTACTTTGTTCATAATTTACCAACGATAGCAAAATATTGAAATTTAAAGAAGAATTGAACAAGTATTGTTTCCTCATTTTTAAGTTTTTTTTTTTTGTAAATTAAGAAAATTAAAATGTTATTTCCATTTAAAATATGAATAAGCGTACAAAAAACGCCCCCGGTAAGAAAAACGAATATTTCAAAGTAAGCCTGTAGAAAAAGAAAGTTAGAACTTTAATAAAATTCATATAAATGATATAGGAAAAGGTTATAAAGATAAAAAAATAACTATCTAGTTAAGGCATTCCGGGATGAAAAGAAATCTATTAATTTTTAATCTAAATTTCACGATTAATATTTTAAGCGTTACGGTATAACGATTTAATAATAAGCGACGATGAAGAATACAAACTATCCAAAATGATGTAATTTTTAATTTAAAAAATACATCGAGTAAATAAATTATCAGGAAAATTTACGAAAGGATCATTCAGAGAAATTTCTTTTTACTTTATAACTAAATAATTTAAGAAAAAAGTATTAATGCGTTTAAGAAATATTCGCCTACCTCCGCGGTAGCGTCTCGGCCTTTCATTCGGATGTCCTGGGTTCGAATTCCGGTGAGGCATGGCATTCTTCATACGTTACAAAATTCCATTTCCATATCTCACGCGTAAGTTTTCAAGCTTACGGGAGTGATATTATCAGCAAAAAAAAACCTATTTAAAAATTTTTTTATAAGCTAATAAGGTAACTTTTTTTGTTTATATAAAATCAGAAAAAGTAACGATGCTGCGCCCCAATACAACTAATAATTTCTAGTGCGGCTCCGTCAGAGACGACAAACATTTAAAAGTACCAATTTTAAAAGGTAAGAACCATTATTTTAGGATAATTTACCTTTATACTTTTTACCAAAACTAGTGACTATAATATAATATTTAAAAAAGGAAGCAAAATGGAAAAGAATTAAACAATTAAAAACTTTAATCGTGTACAAAAATTACGGGACAGATCGAATAACAAATTAATCGTTTAAATTTGAAATCAATTTTTTTTTTTTGAAAATGTCTGCAATAAAATATCTTCGATCGTAAAATAAATAAATTTTAAGTCTTTATAAAACTAACTAAATTTCTTGGATTTTTCAGGTAGTATTTTAACTATTTTATTAATGCGGTACTGTAATTAGTCCTTTCGTCCTAATATGTTAACGAACATTAAAAATAAAAAGTTAAAAAACAAATTGCAGATTTAGTAAAAATCGTAATCTTTTAAAACGTAAAATTTCATCAAAAAAATATCTTTTTACAGATAAAATAATAAATTTTCTTTTTCCTTTTAATTTACTCTTAGCCTGGAACTGAATCCAGGTTTCAAAACGCCAAATAAGAATATATACAATATATTATTATTAATTTAGACTCTCAGTTAATAATTCTAAAATGTTTCTTTTATTTTAAAACCGTTTTTCAAAAATCGCTTTTAAGCTAAAACAATGAATTCAATTACTTTCGTATATTGTGGTCCCCGATGATTTTATTTATTACATTGCTTAGTAATTTTGTCAGTTTAAACTTTTATTTAAATAAAAAGTAAAAAAGACTTATCTTAATAAATAAATCGCTTCTAATTAGCAATACCACGGTCTCTTTTTCTGTTTAGCCTCTGGAAAGGCCGTAAGGTATTTCTTCAGAGAATGATAAATATGAAGTCTTGTACGATCTCAGGTTGACCGTTCCTGAGATGCGTGGTTAATTGAAACCCGACCCCCAAAGAACACCGATATCCACGATATAGAGTATTCAAATCCGTATAAAAATAACGACCGGCTTTACTAGGATTTGAACCTTAGAACTCTCGACTTCAAAATCAACTGATGTGAGGCGACGCTAGTGGAGCGACGCTATGGTAAGCGATTTTTTTCCCTAATTAATTTAAAATTGTGGTTTCCGTTAAAATGGAAATATTCGATTTTTATGATAGTTTTATATTATTTATTGATTCTCTAGGTCGTTTCAACTCGTTTCTGGATGTTATCTCAACCAAAAAACTAGACTGTTTGAAATGAATCATCAAAATTCATCGAGAACTGATTTTCACGTACGCTTATAAAAAGAAAAACGCCGGGAATTTTATAATTTTCAAAATTTTGGCCGAACACTCAGGATGCGATCGGGCTAATAGATATTAAAATTAAAACTCTAAAATTTCATCGGATAATACGACTAACAAAAATAATATTGCAAGTATAGAATTAAAAGCGTTCTCGATAAGTTATTCGTTTCGAAATTAATCCTTAAATAAGCCAAACTAAACCGATTTTTTCTTCTTTCGGATGATTAATTCACCGTAAAAGCTTCGAAGCTTGTGCGTGTAAACACGAAACGAAAATTTTGTTTGAAAAATGACACGCCCGACCGGAATTCGAACTCGGGACTTCCGGATGAAAGGTCGAAAACATGGAGATGTTCGATTCCGCCTTGCAGATCTGCAAAATTTCTTAACGTACTTCTTTTTTATGATTAAGATAGACCTTAATTTTTTTTTTTTAGTTTGAAAGCCGGAATTTCAAAACGAAATCGTTCGTGCGATTTTGATAAAACTTTGTATACATTATTTTTATAAAAATTAAAATAAATTATAATTTTCAAAACATTTTTACCGTACCTGAAATTTTCAGAAACGTTTTTACCCGCATCCGGTCGGTTCAATAACAGATCCCACGAATAAGCGAACAAAAGCAACGCGCTACTTACCAAATTATGCGATTTGCTGTGACTTAAATACTTATATTATAATAATAGTTTATATATTTTAAGCGTAGTATAAATATTTTATAATCGAAACAGATTTTTACAAAAAAATATTTCACCGTAAACTATCAAAACGTATCGTTAGATAACTGCAGACGATACAGTATTCCAAAAATCTTGGATGAAAACTTCCAAGGTGTTGGAATAGAGATTTGCAACAATTATTAAAATATTTCACGAAAATAAAGTTTTATTTTAGCTATCAAAGTAGTTTTATTTAAATAATATATTTTCTCAATGTTTTTTATTAAAAGAACAAAGTCGATCGGTGTACTGCCGAATATCAAGTTTATTCAATGTCTTTCGGAACATTTATTGATGTCTTCCCATACGTAAAAATAATATATATATATATTTAAGATTAAATCTACATTGTGACTGTGTGGCTATAACTTTAAAAATATTGATCCGAGGGATTTAAAGCTGATATACCGAGTTAAATATATATAAATATCACAATCGGGTTTAGACAAACAGCATGAGACTATTGTACGGTAATAAACTTTGTTATCAAAAGGTATTCTCAGTGAGCGCACAATTTTGAGATCGTCTAAAACTATCTTTTTTTTCTTTAAATATTTTTGACCGTTTTTAAGAGGACGGTTTCTCTTTTAGTTATTTCTAGATTATTAAAAGGTTTGGCACGCCTAAATAAAATATTAAATTTAGGCATAAGAAACCAAACTCTTTCAATTTCGTCGGCCTAAATAAAACAAATATATTCTGTAATTTGAAATTTTTAAAAGTTTCAACGTGCGAATTTGGCCTCTCGGTGGTTCGAGAGGCTAATTCATCGCATCGTTAAATAAATGTACAAATATTCATATAATTATTAACGTTTTATTTTCATACTTAGATCATCGTTTTAGTATTGATCTTACAAAAATATTAATTTTTATGCCGATGTAAAGAATCCAATTATTTTTTAATATAATATTTTAACAAAAAAAATACAGTTTTTGAGTAACGAAAAAATAGGTTCTTAACGTAAAAGGAATTTATAACAAACCGATTAGATAAAAAGAATAACGTACGTACGCTTCCACGATCGAGCAGTAAGGGTAAACGAAATTTTTATATGGTAAACTATATAAAAATACTGGAAGTTTGGCATATTTTTCACATTTATTTCCATCGATTTTTATATTTTGTACAGACAAAGATTTTTTAAATATTCATTAAGAAATAATTGACGATTCATCACATTCTAGTTTAAAAATTCTTCTTCGTAATGTCTATTACTTTTATTTATTTACTTTTTTCAGTAAACTTAAAAATAGTTTTTAATTAATAAGGTTAATATTTTTTTAAGTTTTTTTTTTTTTTTTGTCTTCAGTCATTTGACTGGTTTGATGCAGCTCTCCAAGATTCCCTATCTAGTGCTAGTCGTTTCATTTCAGTATACCCCCTACATCCTACATCCCCAACAATTTGTTTTACATACTCTAAACGTGGCCTGCCTACACAATTTTTCCCTTCTACCTGTCCTTCCAATATTAAAGCGACTATTCCAGGATGCCTTAGTATGTGGCCTATAAGTCTGTCTCTTCTTTTAACTATATTTTTCCAAACGCTTCTTTCTTCATCTATTTGCCGCAATACCTCTTCATTTGTCGCTTTATCCACCCGTCTGATTTTTAACATTCTCCTATAGCACCGCATTTCAAAAGTTTCTAATCTTTTCTTCTCAGATACTCCGATCGTCCAAGTTTCACTTCCATATAAAGCGACACTCCAAACGTACACTTTCAAAAATCTTTTCCTGACATTTAAATTCATTTTTGATGTAAACAAATTATATTTCTTACTGAAGGCTCGTTTAGCTTGTGCTATTCGGCATTTTATATCGCTCCTGCTTCGTCCATCTTTAGTAATTTTACTTCCCAAATAACAAAATTCTTCAACCTCCGTAATCTTTTCTCCTCCTATTTTCACATTCAGCGGTCCATCTTTGTTATTTCTACTACATTTCATTACTTTTGTTTTGTTCTTGTTTATTTTCACGCGATAGTTCTTGCGTAGGAGTTCGTCTATGCCGTTCATTGTTTCTTCTAAATCCTTTTTAGTCTCGGCTAGAATTACTATATCATCGGCAAATCGTAGCATCTTTATCTTTTCACCTTGTACTGTTACTCCGAATCTAAATTGTTCTTTAACATCATTAACTGCTAGTTCCATGTAAAGATTAAAAAGTAACGGAGATAGGGAACATCCTTGTCGGACTCCCTTTCTTATTAGGGCTTCTTTCTTATGTTCTTCAATTGTTATTGTTGCTGTTTGGTTCCTGTACATGTTAGCAATTTTTTTTTAAGTTAATGTTTTTATTATTAAAATAAATATTTTTAAAAAATACGAAAATGAATCGTTAGATCGCATTATTTTCATTAATCCTATATCCTAAATGTATAAAAGCATTACCTTATTCGGGCAGCTTTAATATTAAATATGAAACATTAGTATAAAATCTGACATCAGAACAGCTTAAAACATTACGATTAGATAAATTATTTAACACAATATAAGTAAAAAATAATAAAAAATAATTTTGTTCGTTTCTATCAAAATACTTGGTTTTTTTTATTATAACGACACAGCAACTTTACAGTCTGTTCAGTAAGATAATTGAACGATAAGTAAATAGATCTATTTGAACTATCATTAAGTAGCCACAGACCCAGCGGCTGGTGACTTAATAATGTAATGGAAGAGTACTCTGTACAGCCAGACCGTAAATCGGTAAGGCAAACCAAGAACATTGTTCCTCAGCAATCTCAAAAAAAGATCGCCGATCGCGTTATTCAAATAATTCGGGTACCGATCCAAACGATTTTGATACCGTAGACTGACCAGAGAGATTTCCTGCCGAACGGCTTGCAACCTAAGATCGTTATATATGAGGCGGTTGCTTATGTTCCAGGGTATGTTTAGCATTTTTCGCAATAGCGTTCAAGTATGTCAATAGTGGGGTTGCACGCTGTACCCCACAATTGAAGCCCGTAAGTCCAAATAAGCTTCAAAACCGATTTATAAATCAATAATTTACTTTCTACCGAAAGCCGAGAACTATGACCTATCAGCCAGTACGTGCTTTTAAACTTGAGATCCGACTGTTTCCGCTTAAATTTTATATGTTTCGCCCAAGTAAGTCGTCGATCAAGATGAAAACCAAAATATTTACAGTCCTGAGATCTCGAAATCGGAACGTTGAAGATGATATCGAAATACTGAACTGAAAAATAAGTAAGAGAAGCAGAAAAATCTTGAATTATGCCGTTCCTGGAAAATAAATTATAAAATAACTCTTTAAACACCTAGGGTAATAAACTTACCTATTTTGAAATATTTATATCTTTATTTTTTTAACTGAAACACCTTTTGAAAAAAATACTTAATAAACTACTCTTTTATAGAATACAACATATCGCGTGATTTTTTTCTAACATAAAAGGTCTTAAAACTGAACACGTAACGATATTCCGGTATATATTTTTTATTATTACATTTAGGCCTATTTTTTTAAATTAATTTTTTCATAATACAAATTAAAATATTTTTTGCTTTTTATAAGACATTGAAATTAAAATAAAATACAAATTTTATTACTACGTCTTTCTAATACAAAAAATACTGTAACTTAATTTTACAGCCTTAATTTGACAAGCGATATAAAATGCTAAATAAATTTATGATAAAATGACGATGCGAATTTAAAACATAAAAATAACGTAAAAGATATTTTAATTTCGGTGAAATATTTTAGTGAAACCGAAACAATGTTTGCGGGAAATAAAACAATATAATCCAGCATAAGCATAAAGCAGTGAATTAGAGGCAGTCAGTATTTTTCAAAAACCGTTCATATAATTAAAAAAAAAAATTGTTATAAATAATCTTATACGTTTTTTACCTATTCTTTGTAATTTTTCAAAAATTAAAAAAAAATGGCATAATTATTTTTTACATTCTTCAGAAAATTATTAAATTTCATAATCAAGTTCCTTAAACGGTATTTATAAGATTTTAATAGATTTATTGTAATACAGTATTTTCATTTTGTATTTCTGAACATATTTTAATAACTTCAGTTCCAAAAGTTATTCCTATAATAAATAAACGTTAAAAAAATACACGTTTTAACGATTTACACATAAATATTGTTGGATATTTAATTTTGATGAAATATACCTTCTTTAAAATAACTAAAAAGAAATAATATATATTACCGAACACGATGTTATATAATATTTACACCCGATAAAAAGGGTACACGAGGAAGTTTCTTAACACCATGAATTCCTTATTTTTTTTAAGTCAACCGTTTTTATGAATTTAAATTTTACTGGATCACAAAATTTCCAGAAACTCTTCTTACTTATAAATATTGGATCTTGCTTAAAATTTACCTTTTAAATCTTTTATCGTAACTAAATTCATTTTCAAACCGTAGAGTCGATGTAGCTCGTAATCTCGTCATCGGCTTATTTCGAAGTCGAGAGTTGTCAGGTTCAAATTTTACTAAAGATAGTCGCTTTTATTTGGATTTGAATATTAGATCGTGGATACAGATGCGCTTTGGTAGTCGGGTTTCGATCGACCGTACGTCTCAGAAACGGTCGACCTGAGTTTGTTCAATCAAGACTTTACGTTTACCGGTACAGTTACATTACACTGATAGGTCGCTAATAACTTTAATTGTTCATCCGACTTTAAATAAAAATATTAATTTTTTTATAAATTAGAGTAATTCGTCGAAGAAACTTTAAAAAAAACCAAATAAAATTATTTATGAAGATATATATAATAAAATTTCATCTGTTAATAATATCTTCTGTTAAAAAGATTACATCAAAATTATTTAAAATCGATACACCTAATTTTTACAGAGTAAAGAATACTTTCCGAAAAAAAGCATTAAATTACATAATATAGTTATCCGTGTATAAAGCATTTAATTTGGGCTATAATATTTTGGGAAAGATATATAACAGGATAGAAGATATGAAGATATTATATTTTGAAAGACAATCAATCTTTTTTTTTATTTGTTTTACAAAAACGTTTAATTATTTAAGCATGGATTTCTGAGATTACAACTCCATTAGCAAGCTAAACAACAAAACACATTAGGATATATATATATATATACACACACACATGTATATAAACGGTTTTATACGGTTATATAGGGCTGGAGACACAAATATAACAGGATAGAATAATTTATTTAATTGAAATGTGTTTTATTATTTCACTTGAAAATACGGTCATATACTTGAAACCTTTTCAGTCAAATTAAATTTTTATTTAAAAAAGTATAAAACAATTTAATTAACTTTTAATTCTTGGTTTCACATTGAAGTACAACTTGGGAGGTAAATTTATCATAAATAAATTTATATTTATTAGCGGTTTATATAACCGATCCTGAAGAAAATAATATTAATGACGATAAACTAACAGATTTTATAAACACACTTGTACTTTATTGTAATTTTTTAAATATAAATTAAATTCCATTCAATAGATCGATCGGATAAGATAAAATCTAACCTAACTCAACATTACCTGTTGAAAATGAATAAATAAAAAAAATGAAAACGTGGCAATTTTCATTTTAAAGCACATTGATTTTGTTCAGCTAAAAGAGTAAATGTTATTATTGTTATTCCCGATACGCTTAAATATTTTTATTAAATGGAATGATTAATTAAAATGAATGTAAAAAATAGCATATAAATAAAAAAATTATTGAGATTAAAAAAATATATTACGTAATTGGAAATATTACATTTTACGAGTAATAACACTGATAAACATAATATTTGTTTCTTAACATGCGATACCTGATTTTAATCTTTTATTTGATGCTGAAAACGAATAAACGCAGAAGTTTCTATCGCCCACCGTTTTTTAAATATTTAAAAATATTAATTAAAGAATCTTTTTTCATTTTTCAACGTATAGTTAGCATTTTAAGCTCCATATTGTATTTTGTTAGCTCATTTTTTATTATTTAACATTGTTAACGTAATTTGTAAGCTATAAATAAACGATACTAGACAGAGAATTAAATCATATCATACTCGCATATTATCACATCATATCTACTACTGAAGAGTTAGCCTTCATGGACCAGATTAATCATGTTTGTGCGGGTCAAAAAACGTAGCTGAAAACACTGCTGTGTTGTTTGTATTAAGTACTGGATATAGGAATGAATCAATTTTGTTCAGTCTTATTGCTGTCTTAAGTTTGTTAACAGTGCAGTGTCATGATGCCTCGAAATTCTGTAAATGATGCGGATGCCTTTTGTTATGTATCTGGTGAGTTTACCGTAAAATCAAACAGAAAAACATTACACCTTTAATTAAAAAAGGTATCGTTTGTACTTTCAGTGTAAAATTGGTGGTCAGGATATGAGATGGGCTCCTCATATAGTATGCACTAATTTTTCTGTATATTTAAGAGGATGGCTGAAAGGTACACGCAAGGCTTTGCCGTTTGGTGTACCTATGGTTTGGCGTGAACCAAAGGATCGTGTAACCGATTTTTAACAAGTGCGTCTGGAATTTCTAAAAAATCAAAACATACTGTAAAATATACTTTATTGCAATCTACAATCAGGCCTGTACTTCACAGTGAAGTTATTCCAGTCCTGAGACGCCTGTGAATGTATGTTTTGAAAGCAGCGATGAAGAATCAGGCATTACTGAAGATTTTGAATTTGAATTATCATCCGATAAGCCACATCTTATTTCACAAGGTGAATTAAATGACTCGGTTAGGGATTTAAATTTATCAAGCTGAACGTTAAACATCAAGCTGAACTGTTAGAATCAAGACTGCAACGTTGGAATTTACTTTAAAAAAATACAAAAACTGCGGGTTTTCGAAGCCGAAAAAAGAACGTTCTCACTACTATATGAAAATAATTTGGTTTATTGCATAAATATTGAAGAGCTTATGTTAAAGTTAGCAAACGTTCATGAACCTGAGGACTGGCGCCTTTTCATAGATTCGTCCAAGTATAGTTTAAAAGTGGTTCTACCACACAACGGTAACAAATATTCTTCGATACCAACCGTTTATGGTATTACTTTGAAAGAGACATACGATGTGATAAAAGACATTCTTGAAAAAATAAATTATAAAAAAAACATAGTTGGGTCATATCTGGTGATTTTAATGTATAGCTATTATGTTAGGCATGCAGTTAGGTTATACTAAGTACATGTGTTTTCTTTGCGAATGGAACAGCCGAGCTGGGGATAAACATTATGTTACGAAATAGTGGAAGAAACGAGAAAACTTAACTCCAAATTGGAAAAATATTATTCGTGAGCCCTTAGTTGAACCCAAAAAATATTTTTACTCCCTCTCTAAATCAAGCTAGGAGTAATGAAAAATGACAGAAATTCAGACAGAAATTTCCGAGTTTAAGTGAAGGAAAAATTAAAGAATGAATATTTTTCGGTCCTCAAATAACAGAGTCGGTCAAAGATGATGTATTTAACTGGATGTTAAATATTGTAGAAAGTGCAGCTTGGGCTTCATTTAAAAACGTTTGCAAAAGTTTTCCCGGCAAACAAAAATCCGACAATTACCTATCAACTTCTTACTTTATACAGAGCTATCGGGTGTAATATGTCTTTGAAAATACATTTCCACCACTCATATCTGGATATTTTCCCGGACAACCTCGGAGACGTCAGTGACAAACACGGTGAACGGTTCCAATAAGACATTTCGGTGATGGAAAGCCGGTATAAAGTGAAATGGGATACTAACATGCTAGCCGATTACTGTTGAACATTAATTCGGGATGTGTTATAAAAGAAAAGCATCAGCGAAATCATTCTGACACAGAGACGACCGTGCAAAATTATAAATTTTACAGATTTTAACTATATTTTCTCTTAATTTTTTTTTTGAAGCGTAATTTATTTTAAAAACTAAGTGCGATAGAGAAATTGTATTTACAGATCTGTACGCAAAAAAGCAGTTCAAAAAAAGGTATCACGCTTAGAGAAGCATTAAAAATCTTTTTTTCTTTATCAGTGTAATTAATGAATATAATTATCTAAAATGAATAATATTAAAAAAAAAGTCTGAAAATCACGCGTAAAACAATCATTAAAATTGTTTTTGTACCACTCATTGATATAAACTTTTTATTCATTACCTAAATTAGAATTAACATTTTTTTTAACCTTTAACTTTTACCCGTTAAAAGAAAAGTATGAATTTCACGTACTTAAACGTTTAGGTGTATTCGATTAATCCATGAGGATGCGAACGGAAAACTTTAAGCGACTAGTATAAACGTCACCGATTTACATTTCAAAAAATCTTTTCGAAAATGAACATAATTTGTTCTCGATAAAAGAAAAAATCCATTAACACGAATAATATAAAAGCGACAAATTTATTTATTTGTTTTTTTAAATAATAAATTTTACAAGATAAAAAATAAACCGCATTATTAATTATACGTATATTAATTTATTTTGAAATACAAATTTTCAAAATATATTACCGGTAAATCTACTTGAACTTGTCGAATTAAAATATTTTTTCTAAATTTCATAAACGAATCGTTAAATTTTAATAGAATTATACTTAATAAAATGTTTTTTATACCGTGTAACTAGTTATTTGCCATTTTTGTCTCGATAATATTAATACAGTAATAAAAAAATTCCACGAATTTATATTGCAGAAAGATTTTAATAGATGACGTTTCAAATAAAAAGATTGCGTTTTAAATTATTATTACTTCCAAAATAACTGTTGTTTTACTCTTTTTAACGTAAAGAACTTCGATTAAGACCATTACTTCATCACCCAAGTTATTTATACCGGATTTTTCAATAATAAATATTAAAAAAACTACTAATTAAACCTTATTTTTTGCTAAATTCTATATCACATAGCCTACTTTTACGGCCTAACATAATACAATCGACTAAAGATTAACATGTTTTTAGGTTAGAATTTTTATGTTTTTCTTTTAATTATCTAGACGATTACAAATTTCACTTACATACGGTTTTAGTTTATAAATCGATAAATATTGCAAAAAATTATGAACAAAAGAAAGCCTAAAAATAAATCAAATTTAAAGCTGCAGACATTACTGTTGTTATAAGTTATATATATATATATATATATAAAATTTCTTAATGCAATATGGGAAAAATTCATCGTTGATGAAACAATAAAAATTGTTAATTTTTAACACAACTAAGAGAGAACTTAAAGATAAATGTAAATAAACAGAATTAAATTTTCCATTGCATTAGAAAAAACTAACTAAAAAAAAAAAATAATAATAATAAATGACATTCCCGTTTGGCTTTTAATCGCTTTCATAGAATTTAAAGGAATCGCATTATTCTATTTTATGTAAAAAATTATTTTAAAAAATCCAACGATGATCGTAAGCAGAAAATGTATATTAAATTAATTCATTCCTTACTATTTTTTAGATATCTTTATTAATTTATTTTTTGCATTAATATAAAATAAATGTCGTAAGTTTTTTTGAAACTTTTATTTCCGTTAGTTTTATAGTATCTTAAAAATTCTGCGTAAGCAATCTGCGTAATCTTTAAAAGAAATAAAAATTTTAGGCTACGAGAGAAAAACACTGGTATTTTACATCGCTCGAATCGTACCGTTCAGTAATCGACGCGAAAAAAAATCGTAAATATTTCGGAATAAAATATACCTTAGTGTAAATATAATCCTTAATACGGTGGAGTCCAGTGGCTGCTCTTCTCCAGTGTGCGTCGTCAGAAGAGCAAACACCGCAAGAGACCTGTAAGGTAGTATAGAAGAGAAGTCGCTGACATGAGACGATTCTTCATGCACTTTTTTAAATCACACGCGCACTGCTTATCGCCACCGTAATAGAATATCAAACAAAGCGACCGACAGAAACATAATTAACTATTAAATAATTAACGTTACAGAAATAATGAGAAAAAATCAAACACCGACATTATCGTTGCGAGGAAGTACAGAGAAACACTCGGAATCCAACCTACAACCCAACACTGACTGCTTAAGCAGGAGAGCCGTCCTGGCTCCAGGACAGGTTTCTCGGTAACCCGACAGGGATTACGGAATCGTACCGGATGGACCGGCCCGACCGCCGCCTTGCGTAGAATCCTACTTCCCGCAAAGGTGTAAAGTTACGAGTTCCACCGCCAGGAACAGCACCGGACGATCCGTGCCACCGCACGTATCTTTTCCCACCTTCAACAGTCCAACTATTGTAAATTCCACAGCTTGTAACGTAACGTCGACCCGCTCGCTGTATCAGCCGAACTTCTTTTCCTACGATACGCATAACGCGATGCGAACGCAGACGATCGATGCCGGCTTACTACCTACCTACCTTATTACCGCTGTCATACTATTTAAATATCGCTAAATAGTTTCATCTTAACTACTTTTTTTTACAATTACCAAAGTAATAACGCTAGCATTTTTTTTGTCACGGATAAAACTGCGCGACTAAATAAATTTAAATAATTTAACCGTTCTAACAATCGATTATCAAAAACATTTTCAATTATAGCAATACAATTCAATAAATTTTATACATTTACGGCGAATAATAATTCTAAATTATTTTAATATATTAAAAAAAATCATTCGTTTTAAAAAAGGATTACAATTAAATTTATTGTTTACGCATATCTCTTATTAAATGACGATTCTGTTTAACGGAAAATGTTCTTACCAGCATATATATGTATATATATAAACATCCATTTAATTTATTTATCTCCTTATAATAGATGAAGTAAATTTTAAGTATTTATAACTTACAAACGCGTCGCGTCTGTAAAACGTTACAGAATGTGATCTTTAAAGTATACATCATTATTGTATTTTGGATATATTAAATTAACTACTAAAAAAAAATCCAGGAGACAAATCGTGACCGGTTATGTATAATAATTTATAAATTATTAACATCGGATTCGCTGAACGGTACTTTTCGTAATTTATTTTAATTTAGCTTAATTAAAATACTCATACGCAAAAAAATTACGCTGAATTGTTAGTCTAGCAGTAGACTGTTAACGACTTTTTATTACACGACAGTGAAAAATCCGCAAAAAATATGCCGGTAAAAAATAAATCGTTCGGTTGTGAAGCTATTTAAACTTAAATTTTCTATAGATGTCGTGAATTTTTGCTTACGTAATATTTTTTTTCTGTTATATTTTACTTTATCATCTTCCAAAGAAAGAAGGAAATTCTCGATTCCATCCGTATTTATTATGCGTAATACAACCCTTTTATTTTCTTTTAAACCTCCGTGACAACCGTTAGGTATCGCTTCAGAGGTCGAGATGAATAACACAATAGCGTGTGTATGTGACTTGCCCGACCGGGATTCAAACCCAGGACCTCCGAATAAAAGGCCGAGACATTACCACTCGCGCCAGGGAGGCTGCTGTAATACAACCCTTAAGTTAAATAAATGGATCGACTTCGATAAATTTATTATTTTCCAATTATTATTATATATATATATATATATATATATATATTTTTTTTGTAATTTCATTGCACTTTCTTACTTTATTTCAGATAATTTAGGAAGAAAATGTTTTTAAAGAAAACGTTACCATTTTCTACATAGAAGATTTGAAGGTAAATCTTTTCATTGTTTAACTTTTCATCATCGCTTAACATTAGTATTTTATCGTGTGATAATATAACTTGATTTTACTCAGGTATTTAAAATATTTTCACGTTAAGATTCAAGAAAATCGATCGGAAAATTTATCGTAAAAAATTATATATATTCTCTCATTCCTGACAGTCTTAGAACATTTTTACCTTAGAAAATCTCTTAGAAAATTATTACCGCCTACTAAACTTATTTTTATTAAAACTCACACCTCGAGTTTAAATTTCACCTTAACGTTTTCATGCGGGAAGCGAATTTTTATCTTTTTGTAGATCTATCCGTGTTTTAAATAAAAATAAAATTTAATCTTACAGTACGATCGTATCTATTTGTACGATAAGTATTACCTTGATCGATATTCGATATTATTAATACGTTATTTTAATTAAAGATAAAAACCGTGAAAATTAAATTAACGCACGCTTTTCATTTAAATATATTTACTTTTCGTCGCTTAAACAAAACACCTAATCGTAATGTAGAAATAATTTTATTCTGTGGGAAATTAGATCGTTTATTTTTTAATCGTTTTTGTATTTTTTTTAAAAATAATCATGAGGAAATTTTCATACTATCAAAAATTCAATGAAAAATGTATAAAAAAAGTAAAAATTTATTTTATTTTATAAATTTTTATTTGGATTTCTCATATAATTATTTTATAGATTTTTTTGTAGCTATTCTGAAGTTCACGTTTAAAACACGAACAACGTATTTTTATAATTACGCTCTACATAAACCCAATTATTTCAGATGGAACATAGAATGCTGTTTGAAATGGACCAGGCCTGGTCCATTTCAGCGGTTTTTTTTTATAAAAGAAAAGTTTATGCCTTAATAGAATAAAAAATAAAAACGTTTTAATACAAATATAAAAAAAATAATTAAATCTAAAATGCAATATATTTTTAATTTTTAAAATTTTAATTTTTTTGAAATAGGGGACAAATTATTAGTAACTAAATTGTTGAGAGCTTTTTTTTTTAATTCTGCGCAGACTTCTTACAAAATTCAAATTTAAAGAAAAATGTTAAAAAGTATGTTTGTTTAGTTTTTTCTTAAATATAATTTTATTTTGTTTTTAAACTAATTTATATTAAATTAGCGGATGAAAGATTTCATAATTTTAAAATCTAACGTTTTTCTAGAGAATGGATTTTTTTTTAGATTGTAATTTACGTTACAGAAATAATTTATTTTAGCATATAATTCAAAATACTATTAAATTAACTAATAATAATAATGTTTTTTTTGTACGGCTTCCACACACCCCTTATATCCATCCCCAACGTCCATGGAGAACCTAATCTAAGCAGGGAAGCGGGAAAAGTAAGTGTAAGAAGAGAGCGCAACAGAAGGGATTAACAAGAAACCTTTGTGTGCTGCGCTACTCTAACTGGGAAAAAGGACACTAAATAGCTGCAAATCAGCTACATTGTCAGACAAACACTAATCAGAAAGTCAAACGCATAATAAAAACTTATCTATAAAATAAGTGCGATAAGCTATAAATATAATCACGCGTACACTAAAAACAAGAAACTTCAAACGGAAACGAATTAAGATCATACATCGAAAGTAATGCTCAAACGTCACAACGACTGCTAACCGATCGTTAAAAAGCAAGAATAATATCCGTCTCCGAAAACACGGTCCGCAGAAGAAAAATAAAATAAAAACGAAGAACCCGCAGTAACGAGCTCAAAAGCATACAAATAAGCGAAAACATAATTTAAACGTATAATTCCAGTTACAATAGATCACGATGAAAACTTAGTCGATAAACTATGCAATTTTTTCTGATCGCAGCTAAATCCACATTGAACCCGTCAATTCGAGCAGCTTCATTCACAACATTAAGTCTGCCGACACACCTAGATACAGGCGATAAAGCTCCATTCTGGCATTAAATAGACAGCTTATGCCTTCTACAGTAAGTATAAGGAACCCTATATCCTATGCTCGCATCCTCATCTATGAGACTGCAATTTTTTATATATAAACAGTAGGTTATAAATATTTGTCCTAGCCTCTAACAAGGCAATCCTTAACTGTGCGCAGTCCTCCTGGCATGACGGCTGCCTGACATACAGGCCACGCTGACACAGGTTGAAGAGAAACCGCTTCTGCACAGCCTCAATTTGCTGGCTAGTACTACCTCTGCCGGAGTTCCAAACCGCTGAACAGCGCTCTAAGACAGGCCTGACAGCGGCCCAGTACAGCCGCATAACGGTGTTGAAATGCTGAAATACTGATTCGCCCGAAAAAGATGCCCAAATTTCTCCTCGTTCTTGATACCGCATTACCAACACGTTTAGTGAAAAGCAGCGTAGTATCAAACGTGACACGTAAATTAAACACGTTTTCAACGCGTTTTATAGTGTACCATCAATGAAATAGCGATATTTAATCGTAAAGGTATTCCCAGAATAGCAAGTAACAACGATTTTACCCGCATTCAAAGACGTATTATTTATAGTATCCCGTTGAAAAATTCGATGAACATCGTTCTGAAAACCCGAGAACTCATCGTAAGAATCGACTCTGCCGCACAACTTAACATCGTCAGCAAACTTAATGATCTTCTACTTGACACCTTTTCCGATCCCATTCGTAAACAAAATGATCAACACGGGGCCAAGATTTGATCTCTGCGGGACGTCAGACGAAACACGAAATCGCTCTGACACCTCACCGGCTACTTTCGCTTAAAAAACTCTGTTGTACAAGTATAACTGCAACCGTTTCGGCGACTGTCCCTTGATACCGTAATACTCCACCCTACGCAGCAATACATCACGAGGGACTGTATCGAACGCTTTCCTAAGGTTAAAGTGTACAATTTCAACCTGCCCTCTGCTCTTAACCACCGTCTCCACAAATGAGAGCGTATCGTTAAGATTAATGGCAGTCGATATTTTCGCCATAAAGTCGTGCTGCCGGCAACCGATGAACTTGCTCGGTGTCGCATATAAATATCCACGAACAATTCTCTCAAACACCTTAGCAACTACGTTGATAACCGACACAAGTCTGGAATTGGATATTTCATGGGGATAACCCTTTTTTGGAATTGGAGACACCAATGCATTCCAACACTCAGAAAAAAATGCCGAGATAAACTAAAATTAAATATATCCGTGTTAAAACAAGCGGAATCGACTCAGCAATACCCTTTATTATGAAAGGTGGGATTCCGTCTGCAGCAGTGGATCCTGCTTTCAGCTTAGCAATGCCACGCAGGACATTCTTTTTCGTGAAAGTCACGAAACTGTCACGAAACTTTTTCCAAAATCGACTTGCTACTCCTTGGAACGTGCCGATTATACCGTGTTAAACCTCAGAAATCTATAAACTATAAGAGGGATGCTGCCTTCTTTCTGGCGTACAAGTGTACTCTTCCTCCAAAGGACCGATTGTGCCAGACAACACCGGGAATATTAAAGTCACCCGACATGATTATCCTGTACTTCTCGGGCCGGAGCATATCATCCGATGACACAATGTAATCGGCCAAGATTTCGGGACGGGAACTCGGGCTGAAGTAATAATGATTTCCTATCGAAACGTTGACGCCATCAATCATTTTAATTTTAACCCGTACACACTCAGCAGTACGTTCGAGATCAATGCGCCTGAGCTCGGCAAGCCACTCTTCACCACCGGCAAAGAACCATCTCCACGGACTTTGTCCAGCTCTATTAACAGGAGACTACTTCCCGACTATCGGGAAGTAGTCGCTTAGAATTCCAAGGAGTACTCCCAAAAAGATGTTTAAGCGCCTGCAATCACATCATAAGCAACACTAGCCACCGATGAAAAGATACGACCGATTTTGTCTTCACGTCTCTAATATTCTGATACAAATACTTAAATACTTAGTATCCATTATCGGTTGTGAATAATCCCCTTCTCCGTCGGTAACGAATCACCGGTAGGCTTTCCACCGGCATTCTCAAATATTTGTTTCTTCATTATTTTGCCGTAAAAAGGAAAATCCATGATCTGTTGGGCCAAACATCCAGAACAACAAGACACTCGTAACCAGCCTCTGCCACAATAATTTGAAATGAGCTGTAGCCGTCTCTTTTAGCGCGTAGTTTGGTATACTTAACCGAAGAAATATTTGTACCGGTCTTAATAAGATTTTCCACACGGTCAAAACTAGTAGAAACTTCAAAATGCGTTGCGAACAACGCTCTGTTCCGCAGCTTCACAAGGTAGCGGGTATTGGTGCGGTATATTATCGCTTTCTTCCGTTTGTCAGTCGGCTGACCCTTACATTTCCCTGAGGGTTTAGCCGCTTTAACAGTCTTCTACTCCTCTGCAGCACCATCGCACGGAACGAACAATCACCAGGAGTCCTCAACACAGAAACAGGAGTGTTGCATTAGTTTGAGGCACAGACACTTGGTCTTATGTTTTAGGACGACCGAATGGGGTGGTGGCAGGAGAAATCCCAAGCAACCTTTATATCGTACGTAATCAAATAACAATATCATACGTCAGTAAAAAATATTAAAAACGTCTGTGTTATCCGGTAACGACAATTTTCACTGCGTTAATACGGTGTAAAAATCTAACAATATTACGTTTTAACATAAGACAATTTCATTTTAGCTTATCTAGATACGATGTTTTCAATAATATTGAAATAATTAGAAATAATATTAATAAAGGTTTTGTAATATTGTAATAATAGTATGTTAGTTGTACTAAAAGTGTTCAAGCTAACTGTGACGATTCCACTTCTGTCGATATTACATAAATTATAAAAATTATTTAACAAGTATACAAGAAATAAATCTGTAACGACGTTTCTACAACGTTGATTAAACTTTATTTTTTGAACTGTATTTTAAGTACACCCGTTTTTATGTATTATATTTTATCCGGATAAATATATTTCATTTTTAATTAAGTTTAAAAACAAATATAAATGTAACGGTAATGATATAGACAGAAGTTATAGTAGACCGGGAATTTGTACTTAAATTAAAACCTCTTCATAGTAAAGCTTTTAACAGAAGAAGCGTGTCGAAATCATACTTCGTAATAAGTTTATTTTTTCTTGAAAAAAAAATGCAGTAATTTTCTTTTATATTAAAAACGTATAAATCCTAATAAGCAATTACCAGTTTCATTTTTTTTAATTTTTAATATAGTTTACCTGAAAATTTATTATTTCTTGGCCTTATCGTTTAAATCGATTTTAACTGCTTACCTCTTACGTTAATTATATTTTTTAAAAAATCATACGCCATAAATTTATATGTTTACGTTATCTTAATAACCGTTTAGTCGGACGATTATTATAAATAACGCCAGCTTTCCCTCCCTCCCAAAAAAACATACTTTGTCATATTAAACAATAATTAGAAAAATCAAGTACAAAAATGCTGTTTGATTTTTTTTTATCTCATTCTAAAGCAAAACGGCAACTCTTTACTGTCGGTTACCTTTTCTTCATACGATTAAAAACTGTGATTTCGTTTCAAGTTAAGTAAAAATAAATCAAGACAATGTTTGAACGAAATAAAACCGCGTTACAATCTCGACATTGATTAAAAACGAAAATTCAAATACTTTAAAAATAAGTGAAATTAACGATATATTAACGAAATATTTTTCTGGTTTCTTATTAATCGATTTTTATAAAGAGAAGGTTTCTATATTCAACTCCTTTTATTAGTTCAAGATTTTTTTTTGTTAATCGATCATATTACGCGATTTTTTATTCGCGTTTTAACTTTAAGAAGCAATCTCAGTAGTTATCCTCATGAAAAATCCTTTCAAATAAAAAATGGAAATATTTTAAATAAAAAATTTTTCCTGTCTACCAAATACTTCATTCTTATTTATTTTTGTTATAATCGCTTAGTGTGGGATTATTTTAGCGTAATAATGATATAAAAATTCAAAAAAATTAGTCGAGCAATTTCGTGTTACAAATTAATTTCCAGCATTTCATTATAGAGTAGTATTCTCGTTTGGTCATTTTGTTCTCTTATTCTTCACCCGCCGGTCGGTCTAATAGCAGCAACTCGTTGTCGTAAATCAGCCGATTTCAAAGTCAAGTCCTCAGGTTCGAATCCCGATAAAGGTTGTTGCCGTTATTCAGGTCTAAATATTAGATCGTGAATACCTGTATTCTTCAGCGGTTGGGTTTTAATTAACCGCACCTCTCCACAGGTACGGTCGATCTGAGTCTTTTTGTTTTTTTTACTGTTTAGCCTCCGGGAATCACTGTCAGATATTACTTCAGAGGATGAATGAGGATGATATATATGAATGTAAGTGAAGTGTAGTCTTGTACAGTCTCAGGTCGACCGTTCGAGCTGTGTGGTTGATGAAACCCGACCACCAAAGTACACCGATATCCGCGATTTAGTATTCAAATCCGTACTTTTACTTTTATACGGATACTAGGGTTTGAACGTTGGAACTCTCGATTTCGAAATCGGCTGATTTGCGAAGACGGGTTTCCCACTAGATCAACTCGGTGGGTCGGCCTGAGTCTGTACAAGACTACACCTCACTCAAACGTCACGAACACGGGACGCGACTGCCTACGCGCTCCGAATCCAGAAAGATGCTCGGGATATCTGAAGACTTCCGTTATATCCATACGAAAATATATAAAATATTAATATTTTTTTTTAATATACGGAAGTATTTCGACTTATACGCTTCTGTGATCCGGTAATAAATTATTCCGGTTAATACAACCGGAAGATTTGCTAAACCAAAAGTTACATTTTCTGAATAAAAAATGTAAAGATTTTTTCAATTTTTACTGCCGTACCTGTTTAATAATGAATTATTACATCGTAATGATAAATCGATATGGTCTATCGTGCTGTAATTCAAAGAATTTTCGAATGAAAATTCGTTTAAAATTTTACGGTAAAAACGAATACTTATTCTCACATTTAAGAAAGCTTTATCTTACGTCACTAGCGGATACATCCCGTCATTTATTTTCATTCTTTTTCTTATTTTAATGAAGACGCCGATATATCAATACTAAACAGTATCTTTTGTTTACAAAAAAATTTTTTTTTAACCTTTTATATTTTAAATAAATTTAAAAAAAATATATATATATATACACGAGTATATATTAAATGAGAAATCTCTTCTTGTTTTAAAATCATTAAAAATAAAAAAGACTGATAAAAGGCATTACAAATTTTAAAACGTTTACTAAATCCATTTTTAAAGTTAGAATTTTTTAAATTGACGTCAAATTTATTGGTAGTTGATTATTTGTCATTGACGAACAATTTTTAATTTAACAATTGTTAAAGATCCAACCACGATTATTTTTACTTTCTATTAACACTTTTTTAAGTCGATTACTTTAAAATGTTTTTTATTATACCATCTGTTTATATTATTTATTATTATTATTATTGATAATAAATTCTCTGATAACTTTAGATTGTTTACTTAAATATTTTTTCCCTTTAATTATTTTAAGCTCCCTATTTTCGTTATTTGAAAAAAAAAACGTTTTAATTGCTGTATTCCTTAATAAAGTACTTAATATAATGCTTAATAAAATTAAAAATATAATTTTTTCATTTTTGCAGAGTATCATAACTTTTCATTATAAGACATAATTAAAGAGACCTATGATATTCTTAGGTAATATACACACAACATATATAAATACCCGTATATCTATGCTACATAAACAGACGTCGTTTACATTTGTTCCCGATAACCGCGAAAACTACTGAACCGATAATTACAAACTTTTAACTTTAGCTTTATCGCATGTTTGCCGAAATGTTTACCTCGGTTAAAACCTCACCGATCTTACTTCTATTTAAATGATAGTTAAAAAAGAGTATAATTGAATAACCTAAAATTACTTTTACTAAATCAAATTTCATCGTCTGTAAAAGATCAATTTTTATTATTATCATAATATACGTAAAACCAAATCGGTTTGATAATAAAATGAAAGGGAACGACGCCTAGTTAGTCACACATTTAAAAAAAATTTGACGGTTTGAGAAATATAAATTTCGATATCAGTATCGGCCGCTTCAGAAAGGTATTATATGTTTTAATAAATTTAATGTCGTTGTCTAACCTGGCGGCTAGCCGCGAGAAATCATCCTCGCGCAAAAGAAGTAGAACTCTAGATTTTTATACTCTGAATTAGGAATTCCGTCAGGATAAGTCATATGCATAATTGAAATAAATTTGACATTCAATTTGGTATTATTTTCAAAACGCTAAGGTCGGTGAGCTCACAGATATGATGAAATACGTCTAGGCTACTAGAATTTATGATCGTAGACAACGTGAATCTACGCCAGGGCGTTCTTTTATTTTATCATGTTAATGAAAATTTTTATTTTTATTGACAAGTTGTTATTCATCCAAACAAATCCATTTATCAGGTAAGTTGTGAATAGTGATAACTGAGAGTTATCCACACATTATTACTGAAAAACTATTTTCAGAAACATGTAGCGCTGGCAAAGCCGCGTCAGACGAAGCTAGTGTTCACACACACATATATATATATATATATATATATATATATATATATATACACACACACATATATATATATATACACACACAAACACTATTTCTATTATAATTATATTATACCGTAATTATTCTCTGATTATAACTTAAATACATATCAAAATAGCTCATAAATTTTATAATTTCAAAAAAACTGTAAAAAAAACTTTTACAGTTTTTTTATTAAGTAATAAAAATAAAACCTGAAAAATATATCGTTTATTAAATGCATATAAATCAAATTTCTTGTTTATTTATTTATTTTTTATTTTGTACAAAAATATATATACTCGTATATATAAACTAAATGGTTTTTTGTAGTTTTGTGGTTCTGTTCTATAGAATTTTTTCCTTCTTAAATAAATCTTTTTTTTTAGAACTCTATTACGTCAGCGACTAAAAAAGAAGTCAAAGTATTAAGTAAACCTTACCCGATTAAAGTAAAATGCGTAAAATTAAAAAATTATTCAAAACGATTTAAAAATCTGCAATTTGATCTACCCTAAATTAGTGTAAAGCTCATAAAGGTCTCTTTTTTAAATAACCGTTCGATTAGTTAAATATGCAGTTTCATACTGTTTTATATTTTCAATTATTTTCTAAAAAAATATATATTAAGGACAGCTCTTATTTCCTTAATTATCAGTAAATAAATATCCATTATGATTTTTTTTAAATTATTTTTACCTCTTACACTTTCTTTTAACACAAAATCATTAATCCCGAAACCTTTAATGTACGCCTTATCTTTTTTTTTTTTTTTTTCTTTCTCTCAGCTCCCCTGGGCCGGACCGACTTGTTGGTATTACGCCGCCCAGGGGAGTGTCTTTAAACTCAAATAAGCCTCCCCACCTACCGGCTATATACCGGCAAGGCGGCTACCGGTTAGCTCTTTTTGAGAGTTCTTTATCAATATTGCCCCCTTGGGGACCCAAAAGGGCAATACTAATACACCACATTATTACACCACGCCAGACCCAGTTCGCCGGGACGCGGTACCGGGTCCCTTCAGTGTGCTGTTGCCTGACTGTTACCCGTGGAGTCCTTGGTGGCTCATCAGTGCCAACACACCGCAGCATGCTGGACCTCACCGGCAAGGCTGTCCACCCGGTCCTATTCTAGCCAACACCTTGTCTTCTCTCATCGGAGTATTTCTGTAGAACGACTTGTCTAACAAAACTAGCAAAATTATTCCGGTTTGACTCGCTTCTTAGCATGTAGTCTATTGTTGTCTCTGGAGTTATACCTGTGAGTGCCTTACTATGTCTAAGTGTGTCCCACCTATTGCACTCAAAAAAGGTGTGCTCAGCATCATCTATCTCGTTGCAGTAGTTGCAAATCGGCTCTTCTCTCTTGCCTATTTTGTGCAGGTATTTATTGAAGGAACCGTGTCCTGTAAAAATCTGCGATAGGTGATGATCAACCTCACCAAATCTTCTCGACAACCACGGCTTGATGTCGGGGATGAGGGTTCTCGTCCATCGACCCACAGCTTCCTGCGACCATCTTTCCTGCCAGATATTATAAACTGCATCCCTGACCTCTTGTTCTGGCTTGCCTTGTGCCCTCTCCACCCTCTTTTTTGCGATTAGGTCAATAGGAGGTGTACCCGATAACACGCACAGGGCGGCATACGATACTGTCCTGTATGCGGACACAACACTTAGGAGCACACACCTGTGCGTCCTCGCCAGTCTCTCTTCGTTGCGCCTGATGGCGATAGAGCGCCACCAGGCCGGAACGGCATACATAAGCGAAGACACGACGGTGGTCGCCAGTAAACGGCGCTTTGAGGCCCGAGGGGCATTCTGCGATGACATAATGATGTTTAGACTTTTTATCATCCTCTCTGCCTTGTTGCATACATTGACTATGTGCTCGGTGTATCTACCGTTTTTCTGGAGGATAACTCCTAAGTACTTTATGTTATTCGCTTCTTCTATAGCATGACCGTTGATGGGAAATATTGAACGGTTCTAGCACTCTTCTTCCCGTAAAGGCAATACACCGGCATTTTTCCGAAGACAGTTGCAGACCCCTGGACCTCAACCACTCCTGTATAGTGTCGATGGCCGCATACACCCTCTCCCGCACCTCCAAGACCGTCCTTCCCTCTACGAGGACTGCAAGGTCATCTGCATAAGCCAGGACCTGGACGCCGACAGGAAACTCCTTCTGAAGGAGTTCATCTATAATCACCAGCCACAACAACGGTCCCAGAACAGAGCCCTGCGGAACTCCACCGTGCATTTGAAAATGTACTGTTTCTTCCTGTGCTTCCACCAGACATCCTCTGTTGGACAAGTAACATTCAATTTGCCTACGCAGGTACGGGCTGAGGCCCCTAGCCGCAATTGCGTCATTAATATGACCCCAACCAATAGCCCCGAACGCGTTTTTTATGTCTAGTGATAGCATCATGTACGCCTTATCTAATTTACAATATTCTAACTTAGTTTGTATATTCTTTGAATATTATCAAATATTCGGATCCCTGTGGCGAAGTGGTAGCCTCTCACCCTTTCATTCAGAGGCACCGGGTCGAATTCCGGTCGTACGAATTTTCACGCAAAATATTTTCATACTCCGACGCAGAAGCTTCCGACTTACGTCGTGAATTAATTCATTTAGAAAATAATCTGAAATTTCTGACATACTAAGCTTCTCTTCTTTAACGTTAACCTCCTTTCTGTCAAATAAATTATTACGTTAATCGACATCATTTGCAAGTGTAAAATCGTTTAGGCATTAATATAAAATAAACTGTAAAGCGATGAAGTAATTCTACGAAATAATTTTCTCAATTTATTTCTTCAGGATTAAAAATTATAAAAATGTAATTAATGTTTACCGCATTATGCGGCAATATCCAGAACGTATTTATATTACTGAAATCTATTATTAAACGTATAATAAAATCGGCCGCGATAAAATTATTGATATTTACATTTAATTATATTATATTGAATATGTACGTACGTGAATTAAACTGCTTTTCAATTAATACATTCGAAATGACACGGCATAAATTGTTCGAAAACGGCTCGATAATTAGCTTACGTCGTTGTGTGTGTGTGTGTGTGTGTGTGTGTGTGTGTGTGTGTGTGTAAATCAGCTTTGGTCTGATTTCTGACCCCGAATTTATATAATTTTTTACTCTTTTCTAATTTATAATTTTTATAACTTTTTTAGTCAATAATTACTACAATAAATAAAATTTTAAGCGGCCAAAAGCAAGGGTGCTAAATGTTGGGATATCATATTAGGATAGAAACCTTTTTTACTATAATTTTCAAGAATTAAACTCCAACTATATTTATTATTAATGTAGACAACAGGGAACATTTTTTTTTAAAACGTCCCGTGGGACCAGACTTAAGAATTAAACTTACCATGATATTTTTGTTTTACGAATTACACTCTAAACACAGAGTATTACGGTGATAAAAAGTCATTTGATCAAGACGGTCAACCTGGACCCAAAACTTTTTACTAAGAATTTTAATTTTTCAATTACATCTTGAACAATGTACAATTTTTAAGATAAAATGTCATTTGATCAAGCGGTGTAAAATAGAACAAAGTTTTTTTACGAAAAATTTACTTTATTTTTGCAATTATACTCTAAATACCGCATAATTAAGTCATAAAACTCTATGGCGAAATGTCATATAGCCTACCACATAAAATAAAAATTTGCCAAGGGTAAAGCCGGAAAAACTACGCAAACTTTTGCCGGCTTTTATTTTTATTTTCATGTCTGACAATTACTTGGTTTCTACGGAAGGATTAAAATGAGACTTGTAATAAATATTGTAGAGAGTAGTTATTTTGCTTAGTCTTTACTAGTTTCAGAAAAAAAAACTTAAAGAGAAACGGTCTGAATACATCTAAATTAAAAAGATGAAACTTATAACGCATCATTTTTGGTTCTCGGCCTCCGGCCCCGTGCCGTAAACTTGCTTTTCAGCTACCGGTAGCTATTTATGTAGTTTTCTGCAAGAACAGTGTTCCTACGTAGCCGTCGTCGGGGCTGTACAACGATCAATGACTGTTAGTCAACCTGCGTTGCTGTAGAGTTGATAGCTAGACAGCGACGTAGTGCCGCTGTCGGCTAAACGAGGAAGTTTTCTTTGTCATCTGGTGTCCAATTTTTGCATGTCGGTGAGGTCAGTTATCTTCTTGATCCTCTGGCGAGTTCGAGAAGCGATTTAGCTTTGAAATCGCCGGTGATCATCGCGTTTTAGGAGGTTTTTGAATCTGAACATCGAGCGAGGTTGTGTAAGAACAGAAAACCTTGCTCGGAGTTAATGCTGACCTCACTTTAGGCTTGTGTTAGGTGTTAGAGTTCATTCAGGCTCCATCGTAGTACCTGGGGGTGCAGTCGGTATATTTCTTAATGGGAGACCGTGATGGAGTAAACCGGAGGGGATGGCCTGAACGATTTGGTGGGACTAACTTAAGATCTAGTTACTGTTTACCCCTTCAAAACGAGAAGGTCAATCGACAGGTCTGCGCCGAGGTCGCGAGCCACTGGTAGAGATACTGCGGTCGTCACGTGGGAAGTACCCCTACCCCTCTTAAAAAGGTGGATTTGCATATTAATCCTGCAAAAGCCTCTGTATCGAGGTGTGTGGAGAAAACGGATGTAGGAACCGCACACGGAGAACACAATTGTGGCGAGCGAAACAAAACCGAAGGGAGTCCCCTCGCGAAGTAGAGGTTGTTAGAGGATAAAAATGAGGTATTCGGTCCTAAGCCTGCGGCCCCTGAGGTGAGGTTCTCTTCGGAGAAGTTTTGCTCTGGATCTGGAAATTTGGAGCGGATTGAAGAGATGAGGACTGCTTGGGTTAAAATTTCTTGTAAAAAAAGCCGCGCATTTTGATCTAGTTCCGCCAGTTAGCGGACTCGTAGCTTTCAGAATGTAGCTTCACGGTGGCGGAGCTGGCACTTATATGTTAAAACCTTCAGAGCGCAAATCGAACCCTCGATACGGTTGTGACTCGACTATCGGGAAAGGTGGACCAGGTTGTGGAAGGAGTCAGGGACTTTAAACCGGCAACAGGAAAGATCCTTGGCGTGATTCTCTTTGAACCTCTTTGAAATGGAGGAGAAGGCTAAAAGGTCTGTCTTCTTCGCCGCAGTAACGGCTGCTCCAGGGTCTATGCGGGTTAATCCCCCGCCGGCAGATCAGAAGGAGGCCAACAAAATTAAGCGGGATACTATTAAGGAAGTACCGGTTAAACCTCGTCCTCGACCTTCGTCGGCTAAAAGGTATCTAACCCTTAAAAACGTCCTGGACCCGCGGAGAGAAAAGATCCAAGTCTTCCGATCACATGGTCGACAACGCTACATGAAGTCCACCCCAAAAATAACCGACCACCAGCCACCAAGACCTTCCGGATCTTAGGCAAGGTCTCAATTACCCTTAAAAACGTCTTGGACCCGCGGAGAGAAAAGATCCAAGTCTTCCGATCACATGGTCGACAACGCTACATGAAGTCCACCCCAAAAATAACCGACCACCAGCCACCAAGACCTTCCGGATCTTAGGCAAGGTCTCAATTACCCTTAAAAACGTCTTGGACCCGCGGAGAGAAAAGATCCAAGTCTTCCGATCACATGGTCGACAACGCTACATGAGGTCCACCCCAAAAATAACCGACCACCAGCCACCAAGACCTTCCGCATCTTAGGCAAGGTCTCAATTACCCTTAAAAACGTCTTGGACCCGCGGAGAGAAAAGATCAAAGTCTTCCGATCACATGGTCGACAACGCTACATGAGGTCCACCCCAAAAATAACCGACCACCAGCCACCAAGACCTTCCGGATCTTAGGCAAGGCCTAATTACCCGGTGACGTTTTGGAGCTTCGTTCCGCCCCAACTGTCGGACCACCCTGGTCCCCTTGAGGAAGTTCTCAATGGGTCATATCCAAATCAGGATTTTGACTATGTATGGCCTTGAGGATTTCGGGATTCTCTTCCCTTGTTGCTCTCAGTAGATCATATACCAATATCTGAGGTCTCCGCTCGGCCAGTAACTGAGCCTTCAACCCGTTCATCAGAACGTTTGCCCCCGGTAGATGTTTTTCCTGCTGCTCATTTACTATCTCCAAAACGATGCCGTGGTCCTTTGTTTTTGTGATCCGGAAGCACTCGACTAACAAATTTTCAAACGGTTTTTTCCTAATTGCGTTATAACTTCAAACAAAAGTATAAACATATTGATATAAAGAGTTTTAAGACTACTTTTTTGTAAGGTTATCGATTCCTTGACCCCTCGTTTACCAAAAATAAAAAAATAATCGCATTTCAAATGTTCTTTACAAAAACGTTTTCTTGCTTTGGGGACGAAGCTTTGTCGTACAGTTTGTGCTTCTCTCTAGGTCTCTAAGTTTGTACCACCTTAAATTTCTTAAAATAAAAAAACGGATTGTTAAAACGCTCCAATTATTATTTTTTCTTCCCAACACGTAGAAAGACAAATACGAGTAATAATAAAAATTACGTTAACACCAAATAAATTGTTATTACGTGTTTGTTTGTGTTTGGTAGTTGCTTTTAATTTGGTAACGACTTCAAAAAGACAAAATGTGAAAACGAACTGAAAAATGCGTTATTCTTTATCGTTTAACGTTTATTTTATATTTTGCATCGCTCTCGACGGTACAATTAAAATTAAACTTGTTATTTCTTAAAAATAGTTATGGCATTATTTACTAATTTTTATAAAATCGTACAACAAATATACCGAAGTTTAAACTGAGCGAAGAAGTTTTCAAACGCAATCGGAAACCTTTTCAAACTGTAACGATATAATCTCTCTTTCAAACCGTGCGTAATACTATGTTATTATACGATATTAAAATGTTTAATTCTTTAACAATTCCTTTTTACTTTCACTCATTTTTGCAACGTAAGTAAAGTACGGAAGGATAATTCGAATCTTATGGAAAGAAGACAGAAAAAAACAGGTTTTGAATGATACCGGTAGCTTTTTTATCACACACTAGATACTTGAAACAACTCGTAATGTCGTAATCGCTAAAGTAATGGCAACATTTTTCTATAATTACTAGTATTTTCACAAATTTTTACTCTAAAAAATGCAATAAAATTACATTTTAGTTTTGCTTACACAAACTTTAAGACAAATAAAAGTGGTTTTATTTTACCGTCCGGTACATAACCCACACGTTTCTCCATTAAAACGACATTAATAGAACAAAAAAAATTGTTACAAATATTATTATTTACGTTTCCAGTAATTTTTTAAAGATATAAAATACTCGTAAAAGTTTAATTTTTCTTATTTTATTTAATTAAGACCAAATTATTTGAAAGAGTTTAGTCCGCGGTATTAAAAAAATTGAAATCAAATTGGTTTTAAACGATATCACGAGAAAGTATTTTGAGATCAGAGCTCACAAAAAGCTTTTAACGGAAGTGAAAAAAAAATAAAGCCGAAGAGGACTAGATAATATACTACCAGAATTACTGTCGTTTAGAAAAAGTATCCTTCTCTCTCAAAAAGAAAAATAGGAGCAAATTAGCGGGGGAACTCCCACTAATATATACCACCAGATCGGATGGTATATAATTACCTCCTTATCAAGGTCGGTAATTCTGCTCGTCAAAATAATAGTAGAAGACAAATGAAAAAACTCACCTATACGGCATTTGTAGATCTGGAAAAACCATTTAATTAAGTAGAACGACTAAAATTTTTAAATCGTAATGAAAACTGGAATGAAATATAGAGAAATACGACTTACATACAATTTGTTCCGAGATCAAGTAACCGTAAAAACAGAAAATAAAAAAGGCAAACTAATTCAGTAAATAGGAGGGAGACAAGCGTGTCGCTTGTCTCCCTGTCCTGTCGTAAGCTTCTTTTGAAAGAGTATGTAGAAGAAATATCGAGAAAAGAAAATCCATTGGAGTCGAGAGGAAGGAAATAAGTACAGAGAAAGGGTCGATAATGCCTATTCAAGAATATAAATATTTGGATACGATTTGGTCATTTGTTGGGAATTCAGGTAATGATATCTCGGAAAACATCGGTAAAGGTAAATCGATTACAAAAATTTTGCAGCCGGTTTTCTGGCACGATTGAATGTAATAAAACACGGAAGTTGACATTCAGTTCCTTTGTTGAAAGTACATCCAGTTACGGAACATCATCACGCACACTCCAGTATACGCTAAAAAGTACAGCGATGGCAGTGAAAAGGAGTTTATTTATAAGTTGTCGGTTGACCGTCCAGAATCGAATTAGAAACGACGATACCTTGAGGAGGACGGACAGAACAAGTATATTAGCCGACAAAATGGAAAAACGACAACTCATCTAGTACGGTGGTGCGAGACGAACGAAGGAAAGTAGAATACCTTGGAAATGGATTCCAGCTAGACGAAGGAAGAAGGGACGTCCCAGGCGAGAATGGAATTGGGGAGGCCGTAGATAGGAGAGGCCTAATAGACGATGATGTGTTTGACAGAAGAAAATGGCGTTATGGAGTTGCGGTGTATGGCCTTATGTTGTAATCGATTATAATAACGTATAAGAAATAAGGGCCTGAAGGAATCATTTTAGAGTGGATGATTAACTATCCAACGGATTGCAGCTGACGCTGTTCTTTCGGCAAAAACCAACAAAATTTGTTACCGGTATTACCTGGACATTAGTTTATTAGAAACAATAGTTTTAATAAATTTCCGTAACGTAAACAGATAGCGATTAGGTAGTCGGGAAATTTACTTAGTCGATATGACGCGAACAAATGATGACGGACCAATACCTAATAGCTTTATAAATTCTGAATTTATTACAAATCCTTCTGCGAAAGTTTCATTTGCATATTGAAACGGATCCACTCCCTAGGCGGGGACGTCTCTTGGATTGCTATCTTTATCTTTTTTGACATATATTTGAACTTGTTATGCTACTGCAGTATTTTGTCTATATGTATTTATCGTTTAATAATGTTGAGGATTCTTTTTAGTTTACTATGACCTCTTGAACCTTTGCGGTCCCGATTAACGCAAGAGTATTTGTATAGACTTTTTACGTATATGTAGTTTATTTATGTTGTACATTTGAAAAGTCTTTGCGTGCTTTTTGCAATGCAATTTACCCTTGCGGTTCCTTAATCGGAACCGATTGTAAACACACCATTTGTGAGACAAAAAAACCTAAGCAACATGCAACCATTAAATCATAGTAAGCGATGTAAATCGGAGGTTTAAGGGTTTTATATATTTTTAAGCTTTTCTTTTTCCTGTTTAGCCTCCGGTAACTACCGTTTAGATAATTCTTCAGAGGATGAATGAGGATGATATGTATGAGTGTAAATGAAGTGTAGTCTTGTACATTCTCAGTTCGACCGTTCCTGAGATGTGTGGTTAATTGAAACCCAACCGCCAAAGAACACCGGTATCCACGATCTAGTATTCATATATTTTTAAGCTAAATCTAAGAATTCTAACGGGGTGTTTCGTTTCAGAAACACCCCGTTAGAATTCTTATATTTAAGAATTAATCTAAGATCGTTAATTTTCTTAGATTTTAGTTTCTATTTCTTAAAACTCAGCTAAAATACTCGTTTTATGAAATTAAACTTATACGAATTGAATTAAGAACTATTTATAAATACATAAATTAATATTTATTTAATTTTTGTTTTATTAACTAATTTTTTTTCTGTTTAGCCTCCGGTACCACCGTAAGGTATTACTTCAGAGGATGATATGTATGAAAGCAAATGAAATGTAGGCGTATACATTTTTTTAAATACACTTCTTTCGGAGTGTCTACTGATGATGATCGTTTGATAATCGAAATGACCATATAGGTTTAATACTTTTTGTAAACGTTGTTTTAAGCGAAAGCTTTTTCTTAATTTGCAATTAAAAAATCTGACAAGAAAGTTTTAATATTTCCTTGTACCGGTTATTTATTCTTTTACAGTGGAAAATAATTATACGTTAAAAAAGGTAACTAACATTTCTTTTTTGGGTTGGGGGTTATTTATGATGAATATTTATTATAAAATTATCATTATACGTTTAAATAAAGCAAAAAACGTTTAAAAAATTGAAAAAAGGTATTTTCTATTTTTTTCTGCTCCCCTCCAAAATAATCTTCCAAGAGATTTTTTTGATTTTTCTTCGTTTACTATGTAAATTGGAAGAAACTAAAAAGAATTCCACTAAAAAATATACAACCATTAAAAGGTTACCTAAGATTCATCTTTAGATGTGGAGCTGAATTATTATGAAATTTTATTGTAATATTATTACTAATAAATAAATGTTTTGAAAAATTTTTTAAAATCGATATCGTTAAACTTTTATAAGCTTCCCCAGCCCCAATATTGCTACCAAAGTACTTTTTTTGGGGGGGGGGGGATATGTTGCACTACTATTTTGCTTACGATAACGTAAAAAAACTTTAGTTAAAAAAACACGCAACAATAAAAAGATAAGCTTTTTTTGTTTTTTGAGGGAGAGGTAATTTTGCAGCAAAACCTTTTTAAAAATGCTAAGTTAAGTGTGCACGCATGTACTGCTGAGCTTAATACAAAGCGGGGGTTACGTTGGAAAACGTCTGAAAAGATCGACCCCCAAAAAAACCCCATTCTGTGAAGATAATGACCTCAAAATTCCACAGACAAATTATCCCATATACTCGAGTTTCTACACGAAATTTCATTAAAATCTGTTTATCCAGTCAAAGGTTTTTAAGCTTCAAACACGGCAACGAATACGTACGTACGTAGGTACAAATATTACCTGCCCCCCGCTTTTTTCAATTTTTGGCATGCCTGAATTATTAAATGTCGATAAATCAACAAAAAAAAATCCACATCCTCTTTTATGATTTATTACTATACCGCTCTTGCAGCATAGCTCTAGAGCTGTGATGCCAGAAAAGTAAAATTGTTTATCCGAAACCGGCCAATTTAACAAGAAAAGATTAGTTACATTGCAATTAATAGGGCGTAGTTCTAGAACGTCAGTATGCGTTTCATACGAGCGTAAATTCGAATAAATTAAAAAAGTAATCGAAGAGAAAATATTTTTGTTTAATTCTTTTCAACAAAAATTTCAACGACGTAATGAAATTCCTTAAGTAAACAAAACGGTGACTATTAATAAAGTAAGATCCCGACCTATTTATTAGAGTAATTATGAAGCATATTATAATGTTTATTGCAAAGAAAAAAACGGAATCTTTACCCGTTGAAAAGTAGATCTTATTATAAAATTAAAATATAATTAATATAATTTAATATAATAAAAAAAACAGCAACTTTTAAAGAGTTAGTTTTGCTGTATTTTTCTCTTTTTTGCGGTTTGTTTAGGATTTTATTTTACTGATTCCTAAGTATCTACTGACGATGACAGATAGTTGAAGTAGTTATTTAGTTTTGGAAAGACAACGAAAAACTACGTTTTCCTCATTACTCCTAGACCTGGCACGGAAGCATGTTACTTTCAAGGATAACTAGATCATCTTTGGTCGTGATTCACATCAGGTCGCCTACAACCGGTACGACATTTTATAAAAGTTCAGGAAATAAATAATAATAAAAATTTGTCGAATAGAATTTTTATCGGGAAAAAATTTCAACGCTTTAAAAAAAGTAAAAAATACATAAGTATCCAAAATAGATGTAATTACATCTTGAATTAAAACCGGCTCCGACATTATAAAAATAAATAAATATATTAACAGAACCTGTAAAAAATTATTAATCTAGACGTAATTAAAATTCGTTTCAACGAGGAGGCGCTCTGATACTCGACATTTCATTTCAATTACTGATGAAAAGTCGTTCTTCTGTGATAATAATAAAACGAATATTTCTTATTAAACGATGATAAGACCGTCGAAGTATTAGTTCACAAGGATTTTTTTAAACGCACATTCAAAAAATTAAAAATAATTCCAGCGGTAAAGTTAAGCAGTCCGAGAAAAAAATACAATTCAGGTAGAGATTTAAGATAACGATTGTCGTTGAGAAAAAACAGTGCCTGAAGTAAAAAAAAAAAACACGACTACAGGTTATGTACTTTTAATTCAACAAGGATTCAAGGAGAATAAATATATAATTGGCGCCCGTTTGTAAACGAGTAAATAATTATAAGCTTCGGAAAAAATATTAAAAGACAATAGAAGTATTTTTTGTTTATCAAAATAGCTTACAGCAGTTATTAAGTTACAATATCGTAGAATATCAGACGCCGGACACAAAGCGTCAGTCAGCTTGTTGATTCTGAGATCTGAATTACGTCTGCCTAGGTTACATCAAAACCGATTATTACGAAACGGTAAGTCAAATATAATTAGTCTATTAAATTACAGGAAGTTCTTCGACCGGGTCCTTCACAGAAACATTAACTAATGTGAAAGAAGGGGCGGCGTAAATATTAAAATATTTATATGAGTCTTGTAGAATTCTATATTACGTTACATATTTTTCCGTCGAGTTTGAAGTTAAACACTTCCTTCATAAATAATGCAAAAATATCCTCCCAATATTTTTTTCCATCAGTCTATGAAATTTCATTTTATTAACGAAGTTTTTTCAACATTTCCCGTATCGTGAATCACACTTTTCCGATTGTTGATAGTTTATAAGACGTAGCTTCTTTAGCAGAAATGATTATTTTTTCACTTTGTATACTACGTTTTTGATTTAATTAAATGGAAACCTATTACCGTAACAAAAGACGCGCAGTTCAACCCGTAGTTTGTCATATTCCGGATTAAAAGGGCCAAACTTATTAGCGTTATTGCAGGGAATCCCACAATCAAACACGATAACATTTGATCGTTTAGGAGCTATTGGAAATTTTCCTATCTTCTATACAATAAAAAAAAAGTTGTTTATTTCAGTTCAAAGAAATGTAAACGGGGAAGCAACAATATAAGACAATAAAAAAACACGTAAAAAATGTAAATTTTTTTACCGTATTGAAGATACATTGAGAAAACAACCCCCGTTTAAAATAAAATTGGAATACAATGTATTTGATAATTTTAATGACGATTAAAGATTTTAAATTCAACGTTGTAATTCTTTTATATACCGTAACTTATTAATTCTGTAAATTGTAAAAATACATACTTTTAAGCCCGGTGGAAATCGGTAGCCAGGTGGAAATCTCGGTATTTCGTGCTACGCACGAAATACCGAGATGCCCCTTTCGGTCGCCCTAAAGCATTAGAACGGCTGTCCGTACCACAAACGGCTGCTGTTCCTCAAAACGGTTTAGCGACAGATATCCTAATTAGTTCCTAGTGCATACCTAACTGCGTGAAAGGAATAAGGATGGTGCCCTACACCACTCGCTTGCGTGTCCAACCGCTCACTTGTCATATATTACTAAAACGGGTAGGCGCACCCCGTCTTCATAGTAAAACATATGACTTCTCGATAAATTAAAATTTATTCCGTCGAGGACAGCGACTTGCTGCCACGCCATGGTCGCTGAATACTAGCAAGTACCTGTCCGCCAACCCACGGGGTTGGTCTAGTGGTGAACGCGTCTTCCCAAATCAGCCGATTTGGAAGCCGAGAGTTCCAGCTTTCAAGTCCTAGTAAAGCCGGTTATTTTTACACGGATTTGAATACTATATCGTGGATACCGGTGTTCTTTGGCGGTTGGGTTTTAATTAACCGCACATCTCAGGAACGGTCGAACTGAGAATGTACAAGACTACACTTCATTTACACTCATACATATCATCCTCTTTCATCCTCTGAAGAATTATCTGAACGGTAGTTACCGGAGACTAAACAGGAAAAAAAAAGTACCTGTCCGCCATATTATAGCGATATTTGACCGATGACCAGGCGTTTCTCAAAGGTAGCTTCCTACAGCAAGCGGTAGGAGTCTTATATCCCTTAAACTAACGATGCCGGTGGAACAAATCAACGGCATCAAGGAAGTCCCACACCGTCCGACAACGCGGCTCACACCGCTTATGAGCGGCCAATTTTCCCCTTGACCTCTAAGTTCCAGGGCGGCTTAAGTTCTGGCACTCCCCACAAGAGCCGGGCAGTCGAACATCATGCGTTCGTTCGACTGGACCTTTCCGCAGACGAACAGCACATCGGCTGCCAGGTGGAACCGAAATATCGGTTCAAATTCGCGTGGTTGGAAAGGACTTGGGCTCCCGTCGCCCGTAGAAACGAACTAGAGGCGTACCCTCTCCCCAAGTCCTGTGTTAATCTATACAAGAACCTACCCTTAGTCGTGGCATGCCATTCTTGCCGCCGTATTTCCATCGCGAGACTATAAAGCCTCCTCCGCAGGCGAGAGATGGGCAACTGTTCGAAATTTACAACCGGTACATTGCGATCACCGTTCCGCTTCGGTACACGTCCGGTTAGAAACCGCATCCCAAATACCTCGATCTCCCTACCTGTTCCCAATTTTCACATGGCCGCCCGAAGCCTACCCATGATGTAGCTTCATACAGGCCTATGAGCTTGTTGTTACCTATTCTATCGAAGGTATAGTAATAAATGAAATACCCAAAAAAATGTTATCGGTATACAGCAGCAACTTCTGTAAAAATTATTTACACGTACTTCGGATGTTAAAGTTTATTTTTTTAAATTTAATTTACTCAAATTCAAAAAATTACAATAGAAAGAAAGAATGTGATATAAAAATTGTCCTTGTTAATTTTTTACTTATTTTTAATACGTTAAGATTGATTCCTAAATATTTTTATAATTCACACGTAAATTCAACCTATTACAGATAAATAAGTTATATTAATCGTATAAGCTCTCGTTGATTTACGGAATTTGAACCTTACAATTTATAATTCGAGAATTAAATAATTTGAATTAAACTGAAATGTAACTTTGTTTAATAACAAAAATCTTCAGTTAGAATAACTCTGCCAATTTACAGAATATCCTGTGAAGAAACTGCGGAATTTCAGAACATGTTACATAAGTTAAGATAAAAAAAGTTCATATAAACAAGGATTCGGAAAAATTTCGTTTTCAAATTGTAGATTGAGAAAAATTTTACCCTGATTTTTGCTTCAAGGATAAATTAAATCGTATTGAATTTCTTGCGACTTAATTATTAGACAAATTTGATGATTTTAGTCTGAAAAAAATGAATAAAAAACGGTCTCAAAATTTCATCTCCAATAATTTTTGGGAAAATATTGTAAATGTAAAAAATTGGTATCGCAAAATTAATATTTTTTAAGTTTAATGTAAAATAAATTTGTTTAATTGCCGATAAACAATTAAAAATTTCCAATATTTTTTTTTTATAACAAATTATATTTACAGTCAGTTTCACAGGTAAAAACCATAAGTAAATTTCATCACGATAAGCAGCAAGCGGTTAAGAAGTTTCCTTAAAACACCTTTACCGAATACATCCTAAAAACATCAATAGTAAATTAAAGATAATATGCAATGATAAAGGCTAAAGTCTAATAACCGGGTACCAGAATTCATAAAACGTTTTATAAATTACGTATAAAAGCGTAAAGTAAAAGAAAAGTATAAGAACAAATGACGCTAGAAACGTAAACAGTCGTTAGCATAAACGTCAGGCTCTTACTGATTATCATTATTAGCTTCCTAGATCTAACATAAAAATTTGTAAAGAATTTAACCTGAATAATTCTAGGTACGTAACGTCAACCGAACGTGAAGAAGAGTTTAAGAAATTTTACATAAAAAAAAGAACAAACAAAACAAACCAAAATGCGACAGTAAAATAACGCATGTTAACTTTAAAGCGAAGTTACTATATTTATATCGGTCGGAATATATATAAGAAAATTAATGAGAGTTAAGGAATTTATAACGGGATGTTTTCTACAAATTTTATTATTTAAACATCTTAACTTAGGATTTACCGTTACAATGAAGAATAGTAATTGAATAACTATAAAATATAAACACATTTATAGGGAGAAAGTAACTAGATAAAGATATGTGTACACACGCACACATACACACAATCTGTTATATGTAATTTTTTTCTTTATTTTTATAACTGGTTAATTTATATAAAAACTAATAATAATAAATAAGTATGTTTATTACATTTTTATAACTCTTAATTATAATCTAACACAGATGGATAGAATTACTTCCAATACTCATAAAAGAATAATCGATTTAATATTACACCTTGTGAAAATTACATTCAATTTAACATACTTGTAATTTATCATAAAAAGAGTTAAATTAAGGAATAAAAGATTACTTAATTTGATTCTTAATATTATAATTTCAGTCATATTGTGTGGATCATGTAGCCTAAACAGAAATCTATTTTTTTTTTTAAATTGTAATTAAAATTTGTACGGAAGTACAAAGTAAAACAAGTAACGTCGAGCTAGTATAAATAAAATTTATTCTGATTCCGCTACAATTATTATTATTATTATTATTAATCAAAAAATTCTCAAACAGATGAAAATTCTTTGGGCTGTTGTAACAAAAAAATTTTAATTTAATTTTTCTTAATAAAAAAAAACAATATCATCCTTTACCTCTGTGACAAAGTTACCATTTATATGTTATTGTCAGGGTAATATCGTCTTTTTTGTATTTGTTTCACAACAAATATATTTAAAATCGGCTCCTTAGATATATTGGAACCGTAAGTAAATAGTTTGATAAGAAGCCCATGATAGGGGGTTCTTATGGAATCCCCATAATAAGTCAATCCATAATAATAATTATCAGTAAGCGATAATCTTAAATTGCATTACAAAAATAATATTTCTGCCGACACTTCATAGTCCATAAAAACAAACCGTTAACAAATTAAAACCGATGTATAAATAAATAAGCAAAAATACCCCTTTTCTTTTTTAATTTTTCCCACGATTTAATCCCAAAAATCCTTTATATTCAGACATTTACTGAGCTAAAATTTCCCCTAGGATTATCATAATCGATTTGAGTGTTATTGTCTGCCCTCCCTAATTACCACTCTAACGTTCGTGTTGACGGGTTTCGGAGTACCTTCGTTTTCAAAAAAACTATTCGCACGGTAGCGCTTAAAATCTTTTGAGAATTGGAGTACTCCGAAACGCGTCAAGTACAAATGTTTGAGTGACAACGCTAGGACGAGCAGAAAATAACACTGCAATCAATTTATTGAGCTATTTCAAAGAATTTATGTTAAGCCGGTCAAGATATATCAATCAAACTACCGATACACACGTACATAACATATATACATGCATATTCCAGAAATTTGTACGGGTTTTTTTCTACATTTAGTACGCGAAAGTAAAAAGATATTGTAGTAAATCTCTCTGCGGTAATTATTTTAATCTCAAATTAATTCCGTTTAATGTGTTTACTTCTATTTCTGCGTTCAAGTTAAAAAGTAACGGGAATAAACAAACTAAAAATATTATTCTATATTTTTTTTTAATATTATATTTTTCTCGATCAGATAAAGAAAGAGAATCCTTTCTTTATCTTTAACTTTTATAAGTAAATGTTTTGATATTTTTCAAAAACAGAAACTTATAGTTTCACCGGAGAATTATAAGTAAATTATTCGAATAATATTAAATATTTGAAAAAATATTACCGGCATTTACGAAAATATTTTTAAGTAAACCGCGTTGAAAAGTTTGCATCCGTATATCTGAACGTTTAGAATATTACACGCGACAAAGTTGTAATACAAAATAATCAACGACCGATAAATAATTGAAGTGCGGAAAGATAACTAAGTAGTCAGAAAACGAAGCGAAACATAATTCACGCGAGGAGTCTAAAAATAGGTAAAATTTAGATAAACCATTCGTAGTTATGCTTTATGCGTGCGAAAGGAATCCGGTTTGGATTTGATTTTGTAGATAAATGTAGGAAAACGCAGTAATGCAAATGAAATATTGTTAATGCGGCTGCGGATACTTTTCTAACTCGTGAAGGGGGAAACGAGACGCAGAGCTCCAGAATCGGCTCTATGTAGCATCGTCCGGAATCAATCGACCGAATGCAGTAAATCACATAACCGCCCGGCCAGGTATACGTAAGACTTATAACTCGACACGGCCAGTCGTAAACCAGTATTATCATCACCTAAGGTATGTCCGATGAAATGCACTCAGCCGGTCGGTCGTACTCGCACGTCAGCGAAACTGCACAGAACAGGATGCAAGGATGCACTTTTTTATTATGTTATCAACTTCATACCCGTTTCACAAACACGTATGAAACGAACAAGTGCTTCTGACACTTGCCTCGTCATCGCTGGAATTATTGATATTATTATCGTTATCATTACCGTCACTATCGCATCGAAGACGTAAGAATGATGGATAATATTTTAACAGCTGTATATATAAAACAGAGGTACCTTTAATCATTATCCAAAAATAATTATCATAATGGAATAATAAATCGCGTTGTATAAATAATTTAAAAAAAAAAAACTTTATTTTTGTTTTAATTTTCAGTTTGATATAAAGCTATTTTCCGATCAAAATTATATATTTCCAAGCTATTTAAAATAATTTACCGTATAAAACAAAATTAATATCGGGTATTATGAATTTTGTAAGGGACATTACTTGTACTTAATCCGGTTTAGGAGCTGATGAGTACATAAAATACTTAATACAATTTAAAATATCCCGCTAGGGCGTAAATAACGAACGATTGGGGGGGGGGGGTAACACGATAGCTAACCCCAACATAACCTACTAACTTCTGCTAATTCGACGCTCGGGCCAGCCGATAGTAGTAAACAAACAGTCCGACTCCACCTCTTCCACTGAGTAGAGGGGAATAGTTACGAGTATGAACGACAACAGTATGTGAAAATGTATCTATGTTTCTGAGAAGACGCCTGAGGCGATAAACGAGTGACGGGCTTCATTCGACGGAAACAGATGAAGAAATCAGCAATTTACGCCACCATAGCCCAAAAACTAACTTACCCTAGTAAAAATCAAGCCGTTATACTACATTTCATAGGAAGTATTCCGATCGATGCCTATATCGTGGTCAACGGTAAATCATTTATTTCTGAGAATATCTTATACGCATCCAAGATCTCCACGAACCGAGTGTGTACCTAACAGGCGAATAGTGATCTTGTTAAATCGATCACCGACAAAAAAAAGTTACTGCTGGCAACCACCTCTTGGAGATTCGTCCCTTTTCGATCAAATTCAAACAAGCAGTCCTCTCAAATGTGTGCCCAGTTAACCCAAATGAGATATTAGAGGAGGAACTTAAACGCTCTGACATCCGCCTTGGATCCGCTATAACCTTCCTGTGTGTCGTTGACCCAAAGTCGGACTACAAAAATGTCCTGAGTTTTCCTTGTCAGATATACGTATACCCTGACGACATTACAAAGTTACCGAGTTACATGAGCCTAACGTACGATGATTTGCAGTATTGGATATATTTCTCGGCCGATGCCGTATCCTCATCTAAGATGCCCGGCATCTCCCGATGCCGGGCGCTCTTAGATGAAGATCAACCTCTTACACCTGTTCAAAACTATCCTGGAGAAAAGAGTGTTTCCGGACGTCTGGAAGGAGGCTTTAGTCATCCCTGTAATTAAGCCCAACCGTGACTTCACTTTGGGAGAGAACTACCGTCCGATTGCTTTAACATGCACCCTATGCAAGGCGATGAAAAAGATAATAAATAACAGACTGAAATGGCATGATATGGAATGACAGACTGAAACGGAAAGAATTAAATTCTTCTCCCGATACCGATACGGGTTTAGAGAAAGAGATCAACCACGGGTCTCCTAGTATCTATACAGACGGATGTGTGTGAGTCATTTGCCTCTAAGGAGCAGCTCCTTGCAGCGGCCTTAAGACATTGAAAAGGCCTATGAGATGGTTTGGAGAGAGAGAGAGAGAGGATAATAATTGTCTTACTACAGAACCTAATTTTCTGCTACTACTAATTTTCTGAGCACACGGACGATCCGTCCGTGGAGTCAGAGGTAATGGAGTGCTTTCAAAAGTCTCAGAAATTAAAAGCGGAATCTCTCAGGGATCTGTCCTAAGCGTGATGCCCCTCTTGGTGCCTATTAATGGGGTAGCTGGTGCAATCACTGCGCCACTGAAAGAAGTATCTTTGCTGACAATATCGCTACCACCTGAAGCGGAAAGAAATTGAAACTACCAGGGAAATAATGTAGAATTCGCCGAACTCAGTGCAAAGATGGGCGCATATAGCGGTATAAAATCATCGGAAACTATGTCAAAGATTTATTGATTTCCCTAGACAACTAGACGTATACAAGAACGTAGTAAAATTAGACTTAGGAACAAGCGAGATTGAACTTCTAGTTGTGACTTTTGATGACAAGCGGATTTTCCCGAACTACATTAAGTACACGAAGGTTGAATTTCTAATGAGAAATAATGTCTTTAATCTCCAATCATCTTGCTACTGGGATGCTGACAAACACGTCAATTCTAGAATTCTTGAACGATTCTGAACACGTACAGAAGCCTTGTTTTGTTGAAGCTGGAGTACGGGTCTATCCTGTACGACTCTTCAAGAGAAAGCTTAAGGGCATACTAGAATCCTTATAAAATACCTGCATTCGCATATCCATAGGGGCATTTACCCGCTATCCCAATACAAAATTTACTGATAGAATCCTATGAACTCCTATTATATTACAGAAGAAAATATCAGACTATCCGAACGCGAACAGCGGGTCCCGTCTCTCCAACAGCTCAAGGCAAATGACCAAGCGCTCGCATTTTACAACTCGAGGGGGAAGAAGGTCTTACCGCAGTCTTTCACCCTCAGATTGCTTCGCTATCTCCAAGAAGTAGATCTGTCTTTTCCGAGGATTCTCGCAAAGGAGATAAGATGCGGCGCTTTTTGACTGCGTGCATCTCTAAAGATCGAATATTTACCATCTGGAAATCGTAAACGAGATCCACGTTATCGATCTGCTCACATCTATACAGACAGCTCTGCTTTGGCCGACAGTGTGGCTGTTCCATTATACTCCGTGACAACGAGATAATATATAAGCTTAGTGCCTATTCCTCTGTGTTCTTTTGCGAGGCCTACGTAATTTACTCCGCGGTGAAAGTTATCGAGACCCGTAGTGACGACAGCTTCCTGGTAATAACAGACTCTACGAGTGTACTTGGGAACTTGAGCCGCATACGATCTGAACCCACCGTCCAAATAATCTATTATATCCTCTCAAGAATAAATAAGGCGGCGGTATTCGCATAGGTCTCGGGCCATCGGGAACGAACGGGCCGATGAGTCTGAAAAGAGAGCGGCAACAAATGGCCTCTAATTAGAATTAACATGTGACAGGAACTTCATGAAAACAGTCCGTGTTAAACTACGTTCTTAATGGAATAAGTTCTGGCTGCTAAGTCCTTCCGTGGCTTTACACGGCATTCGGGAGAACACGTTCGAGAAACCTTTTAATTCAAACAACAGAAGAGACCAAGTAGTCCTAACTCGGCTGAGAATCGGACACATAAAACTAACCCGCGCCCATCTATCTGGCTTCCTCAGCTGAATTGTGAGGCGTGCAATGTAAAATGGTCCGTAAACCGCTTTCTCATAGACTGACCAACGTTCGGGTCTGTTCGACGACAATTAAACCCGGATTCAGATGTGAAGTGTTTACTGAACTAGAAGAAATACGTAAAAAGACTGTTGCGGTTTCTTTCTGATAGCGGGACGAACTTAATTTAGCGGTTTTGCTTCTATATGCGCAGTGTAAATAGAGTAGTGGTGATATTTCACATTTATTTTTCTTGTTCTAGTTTGTGTTTATCGTTTATTATTTATGATCATGCAGCTGTATTTAAACCGCTAATAACTATAATCGTCAATGTGACTATAAATAAGCAACGGGAGAAAAAATGGAATAAATTTTATATCGTTTACTATGGTAACTTTACAAGTACGAGTGATAGTAAAGTAGTGTACATTAATTATACTTTTTTTTAAATTCAACCGTAAAAATATATCACCCTACGGAAGTAAATCTCTTAACTCATTGCTTCCGTCACGGATGTTTTTAGGCCGATTAATAAAATGTTTAGCATACTCATTAACAAGTTACGCTTCACTACTTTTTTAAAATCTCACCTACTACTCTCCGTAACGCCACTGTACACATCGTAGAAATATAATTATATTTCTGGTTCGACTATAATTTACCGTCTTCATCCGGTATCAGTTTGGTCTACAATAAGATTAGACGACGTATATTGATCGGTTGAACGACTTAAAACCGAACCGCTACAGACTAAGCGCAATCGCGATGTATAACATTTTATAAATGAAATTGAAAAAAATAAATCGTAAATTAAACTAAATTTTGTTTTTACATTAACAAAAGGTTACATATTTATCATATCTTTGCAAAAGAATGTTAAAACCGAGCGTCCTGCCCAGAGATGCAATTTAGTACTCGAGTAGTCGTACTGAATAAAAGTCACCTACCTGAAACGTTGTCAGTGTCGTCGATCTCTTGTCGATTGTTTGTTCATCGATAATGTTGAGATTTGACTTATAAGTTCTATCCTATATACAGCCCGAAGGAAAAATTCGCAATCTGTCAGATCTCAGAGACTCAGAAGCAAACCCCCTCTGCTGAAATTCGTTCTTCTGTAAAAAAGACGCAAACGCATGCTTGTGAATCGTTTGTGTTTGATGTGTCGCTCTGTTTTGATAAAGCAAGCTTTACTCTTTTTCATGATTTGTTAACCGAACGTAGAATTCTTCGTAAATTGAACGGTATACTTCAATCCGGTTAAAATATTGGCCCCGCTATACTATTACTAACAAGTTTTAAAATTAAAACTTTAAAAAACTCACGAAGCCGTTTTGAGGAAACATAACTACTGCAGTGCCCCTGGCTGCTTATAACCGTAAAAGTATTCTAAGAACCTGCTCTGAGATAATACCTATGTAATGCGATTAGATGATGCCTATGTAATCCAAAAAATGGCATCAAAATCGGCCGTGCCGTTTTAGAAAAACCCATGTACTGCAGCGCCCCCTGGTGGCCTATAACCGTAAAACATGTTTAAAACCTTGCTCTGCAGTTATACCTATTTAACTCAAAAAACCGCATCGAAATCGGTCTAGTAGTTTTTGAAGGAAATGGTAACAGGCACACACACTTACCCTAAACGCATATACCGTCTCCGTTCCGTCGTGGGTAAAAATAGCACACGACACATACAAAACACAAGCACATCGATTTACTCGTCGTGAAGTGGACGTTCAAACATCCGGTAACGATTTTCAGTCATTCGATACCTGGTATCGTACGAATTAACATACCCAAATAAATGAAACCGCGCCTCGTCTGATATGAAGTACATCAGATCTCATCCGTCGACAATGTTTTTTGAGAAGCGATTCACAGTAATTAAGACGTTTCGTTTTATATACTCTTTTAAGTTGTTTCACGATATGCGGCTTCTAATTTAAATCGTGAAGAATCTTAAGGCAAGATTTGTATTTTAAATAGCCGGTATAACGGTTATAGGTTAAACCGTTCCTTAGATATAACGCAAAATAGACATCGTAAAGTGTACACAAATTCAGAATTTTATTATTTTTGGTCTTAGTTATTTAATTATATTAAGGATTAACTTAGTGATCTTAAAGTCGTGAAACCCAAATTTTTCTGCTTTATCAAAATGTCAGTTAAATTTGTAAAAGATGTTTTAATTCGGGTCATTTTTTGTGCGACAGAATTGTGTACGACAGCTCTGCTAGATCACGCCTCCGGGCAACAGTGGGCGTGGCACCAAGCAGTTTTTTTAGTCCGAGCAGCAATGTCTTTTACGCAAGAACAATGCGTCTTTACTGTTGTGACTTACTGCGTACGCGAACTGTAAAGAAGATTTTTTAAACGCCTTTCCAGATGCTAACGTGCCTGATAAATCCACTATATGTTTATTTAATAGTTTTCGGGATACAGGTAGCGCGCACGACCGTAAGCGTACCGGCCGTCCAAGTGTTTTAACTGACAACAGTCTGCAGACGTAAATGAAACACTTCTTGGTTCTCCAAAAGAAGTCCCTTCAAAAACTTTCTAACCGGATCGGGCTATCTTACAAAAGTGTTCATAATGCTACTAAAGTTCTAAAATTACATTCGTACCGGATAAACGTAAGTCATCGGCTCCAAGAACCAGATAAGGAGAAACAAACACAGTCTTGCGGTTGCAATTAGAAATTTCATTCGAGATTACATATCTGTTCTAGACAAGGTTTTTTTTCAGCGATGAAGCTTGGTTACATCTTAGCGGATATGGTAACAGTCAAACATACAGAATATGTCTTCAGAGAACCCGCATGTGTTCAACGAACAGCCAATACAATCGCAAAAAATTGGGGTGCGGTTTGGTGTATCTCGTCGGAGAATTGTCGGCTTTATCTTTTATTCGGAGACTGTCACAGCGGAACGGTATGAAGAAATAATCATGCAGTTTATAGTTTTGCTACACGCTGATGAACGCGATTGCTGTCTACAATTGCAGGTGATTGCTGCAAGGAGCAACTGCACGTACGGAGTACGTATGCAATTTCTTCGATAACCGAATAATATTTTCTCGTGGTCTATGGCCTCCTCGTTCACCGAACCTGAGGCCTCCCGATTTTTATTTGTGAGGCTGTTTAAAAGATAACGTGTACTCCAAGAACCCGTATACACTTAATGAACTTAAGATATTGAGGACAGCATATCAAATACTACTGCTGTTACAGCGAATAAGGTCACATACGATGTAAGAAAATGCCTTGATGCGTGCATTGAAAATCACGGTGGACATTTTCAGCATTTATAAACTTGTAAGTAATAAATAACTAATAAAGTAATAATGTAAGTAATAAATAACACTTGTAAACGATAATATCATTTTGTAAATTAATAACAAAACATTCCTAAAAAACAATTTGTTGTTTGGGTTGCGCGACTTTACGATCAGCCTTTAATAAAGATTCAGCCTGAAATTTTTACGGCATGTTCTTTACAATAAGATGTAACTTTTTACACGACTGTACAAAAAGGAGTGTAATGTGGTTATGGTGTATATATGTATGTATGTTTGTTCCACCGTAGCAGCATAACTGCTGAACCGATTTAGATTTATGAGGCCCCGCATTGAAATCCTTACGTTACGCTTTTTGTTGAGTTACGGCTAGCGAAAAATTTCGCGCGGATTTCAGTTCCTCCGGTGAAATTTCAGTATATCGGCGATAAACTTTCTTATGGTTTTTGACTTGAAAAATCGAATAAAATATGTCCCAGAATTGCATTTCTCGAATCTAATATAAAAAAAAAACTTGTGACCAAAAACATTTTTTAGGTTTGAAGTACAACTTTGTTAAACGAGTAATAAATGCGTAAACGTGTAGAAAATTTTATTTTAAGACAATCGATAAAGCCTATGAAAAACAAAAAAAAAATCAACTTTTATTATTAAAAAACTTAATAAAAATATCTTATGAATTTATCAAAATTAAAAGCGGCTGTTTTTTAACAACAAAATTAGACCTTTGAAAAATTAAAATATTTTTAAAAAATTACTTTTAAAAAATATTCACTGTGATTTATACTGTAATTATTCATTACTCGATTGCCCGAAAAGGAGTGTAATGTCTATATGTTTGTTCCACAGTAGCAGCTCAACCGATTTAGATGTATGATCGCAGCCGGCCTCCGTGACGCGAGTGGTAGCGTCTCGGCCTTTCACCCGGAGGTCCTGGGTTTGAATCCCGGTCAGGCATGTCATTTTTCACACACGCTACAAAAACATTCGTCTCATCCTCTGCGGAATGAATTGCTTGACTGCGGACCCGGAGGTAAAAAGAAAAAAAAAGATGTATGATAGCGCGTTGCAATCCTCATGTTACCGGGAGTGAGAGGATATATAAATATAAATATATTTGTATGTATTGGTTAACTGGCATTTCTCCCACCACCACCCCATTCGGTTGCTCTAGAGCATAGACCAAATATCAGTGTATAGATACGGCTACTGTACCTCTAAAACTGTTTAGCGACCTCGTTACCTAAAAGCTCATAGTGAGCTACCTATCAGCGTGAGCGTATTAAGCAGGGTGCTATTCACCACCCGCTTATGTGTCCCAACCGCTCACTTGTGAAACTAAATCTAGATCGGGGAGGCGCACCCCTTGTTACTAATTACTAAAAGACAATAACGTTAATAATAAAAGACAGCAATTTAGGCGGTCACGCCTCGGTTGCTGTATGCCAGCTAGTGCCTGTCCACCATCTAAAGCGCTTTGAGCTTGTATCTGGCTGGTGGCCAGCCATTATCTCAGGAAAAACTTCCCACAGCGGCGCTATAGAAATCAGTGTAACCCAGATTAATTAAAAAACTCTAGCGATGACGGTTGAACTTCGCAACCTCATCGAGGAACTCCCACACGGTCCGACAATGCGGCTCTCGTCACACTGACTCGCCGTTTATGAGCGGCCAGTTTTCCCCCTGACCTCTAAGTTCCAGGGTGGCCCGATCTCTGGCTCCCCAAGAGCAGGGCAGTCGAACATCATATGCTCGTTCGACTGGACCTCCCCGCGGACACACAACTCATCAGCCGCTAGGCGAAACCGAAACAGATATTGCTTCAAATCCACATGGTTGATGAGCGCTTGGGCACCCGCTGCCCTTAAAAATGAATTCGAGGCATACCATCCCCCCAGATCCACATATACAAGGATCTTCCCTTAGTCGTGGTGTGCCATTCAAGCTGCCATGCCTCCATCGCGAGACTCCATAGCATCTTCCGCAGGCGGGAAATGGACAACTGAACGAAATTTAGATCCGGTGCATTGTATTGTGATCACCGTTCCGCTCCGGTTCTAGCCCGGCTCGAAACCGCATCCCAAATGCCTCGGCTTCCCGACCTCTTCGCAACTTCCACATGGCTGCCCGAACTTTCACCACTAAATCGATTGGGAGAGCCTTTCCCAATACGGTGGTGGCTTCGTAGGAGGTTGTTTTAAAAACACCAGTGCATACTATCAAGGCTCTGCGCTGGGCACTCCTTAAATTTTGAAGCAGTGGTCTATTTCTATCCAACCTATGCGCCCAAATTGGCGCCGCGTATCCTTCCGAGCAATCCTTCTAAGTTTGTGCATCACAGAGACGGCGTCCGCAGCAACTTGCTTAATGTGGATACTAAAAAGCAACTCGTCATTAAACAAAACACCTAGGTACTTATGAACCCTTACTCGGCTGATTACACAGCCTTTATACTTAATGTGGGGGTTACGACTGCTTGATAATTTGTCTGTACCCTTCAGAAGCATAAACTTCGTCTTGGGCACAGAAATCTTTAAATTTTGCATGTCCATCCAGCCCTCGGCGGTTAACAAAGTCGCCTGCACCCTATTCTCTAGCTGCGGTCGTGAATTACCACGAGCAAAAGGAGACAGTCGACGGCAAAAGCCTGGGCCGTGGCCCCTTCTGGGAATGTCAACCCCAGAAATCCATCAAACACCAGGTTCCACAGCAGGGGACCGAGAACGGAACCCTGCGGGCTTCCCCTGGTGACGGATGTTTCCACAACTAGGGGCGCATCCTTAAACAGAGCCGTGCGGTTAGACAAATAGTCTCGTACTACTGCCTGCAGGGCTTCGGGAACATTGCGGCGTTCCAATTCATAGAATACAGAACTCCAACACAAGGAAGGGAATGCTGCCTCTATGTCAATAAAAATTGCCAAAACGTATTTGCAGTCGGCGCTTTCCACCTCGGCAAGAGCATTTAAGATGCAATCCTCGGTGCCAACCCTTTTCATGAAGCCATATCGACCTCGATTTAGAAAACAGTTCATATCGATGCTATCCCAGAGCCGTTCCACAACCAGCCTTTCCAGCAACTTGCCGAGGACAGGCAAGAGGCTGATGGGCCGATAACTGCTGACCACATCAGGATCCTTTCCAGGTTTTAAGAGCACCCTCACCAAAGCCATCTTCCAGCAAGCCGGAAAGCACCCTCAGCTTAGGCACCCCGAGAACAGTCTGCCACGCGGCTCTCTTACGACAGGCAGCAGATGGTAAAAAATATCCGGGTAAAGTTGGTCAATCCCCGGTGCTTTCTTTAATGCCATTCGAGAAACCACTCGGTCTATATCTTCGGGTTCCACGGTCCGAACGCCAGGGAATGGTGTTTCACCCGCCCTAACGCCGATTTCCGCTTCACCCTCCGGAGCATCTGGAAACAGAGTATCCAGGAACGCCTGGTAGGTCACCACAGATGTTAACGTGCGGTCAGGACCGACAAACCCGCACCGATGACTGGACAACACGTGCAATGGCTTCGGCTTGTAACAAGTCTTTGCGAGCTGCCAGGGATCGCGTTGCAACTCGCGCATGGAGTCCTTCCAAAACTTGAGTTTGGCTTCCTCGATGGCGTGAACGTGTTTATTACGGGCACGCCGGTAGATCCGAAGACGCTCAGCGCGCACGCGGTTAACGATGGTCCCCGTTAGGGGGGCAGCGCTGGTACCTTATCCTCGCGGACCTCACTCTTGCGCGCTGCACGCTAAGGTCAGAGGACCACCATTTCTTACCGGGCCTCCGTCTGCGTTCCACAGACGCCTCCCCCCCCCCCCCGTAAGAAGGGGTCATGACGGCTCCAGGCACGCTAAGACCAGGGACCAGCTCCAGGCTGTTTATGATGGGTCCATCCATTGGCCTAGGCCGCCGTAGGACCACATCACAGCCAGTCTTGATGGCCCAGCCATATATGTATGTATATATATGTTTAAATAAATTTAAAAGATATGAAAAAGTAAAAAGTTTATACTATATACAAATACTATACACATAATCGTCACCCGCACGCTCTTTAATTATCCTATATTTTAAAGCAATATTTTTTTTGGCAGGCGTGTTTTTAAAATTTTTATCTCTTGTAAGAAACTTTAATGTAAAATTAAGTGATAAATGAAAAAAAATGCTTATAACAATGTTGAAAATCGGCGTTTTATTTGAAAAATCACAAAATAAAATGATATGTTGAAATGAAATATAAATTGTAAAGATTCAATAAACACGTAAAATCTTAAGTCTTCCATAAAGAATGATGTTCTCAAGTTAATATGAGGTCGCACAGGGCAAACTAGTTTCCTTAATTGGACGATCAAAGTACTCCGTTGTAATAATGATAATTAAAATCGATCTAATCATAACTGAAACCAGTAATTATGTTTTAAGCAGGGTGTTTTAGTACCAGGGAACAACCGTAATAACAGATAAATAGCGATAAAATGAATCTCTAATCAATTTTACGAATTAATAGTTGCAATACATTCATAATAATTAGCAATCAAAAAAAATTTAAAACAGTATATAAAAAAAACCGACTTTTCCACTAAGAGCTATCGAAATGTAAAAAATCGTAAATCTTATTTCCGTAATATACTTTTGAACTAAACACAAGGCCACCGAAAAGGGTATTTCCACTCGGTTTATGAACCGAAAGATGCAGGCTATGGAACACACGACACGCCTATTATTATTAAGATTTTCAACAACCATTACGATCAAAGCCGAGAAGTACAAACCGGTGTACCGAAGGTCATTGAGTTAATAAAATTTGGTATACTGTAACAACCCGCTTCTAAAACTCTAAAAGAAAATTTAAAAAATATATTTTTCTTTCAATGTTTTTTAAATTCTGTTGTTTTGAAGAACGTTCCAGGTTAAAAACCGATACCGACAACTTAAAACTTGAACGATCCTTACTTCAAACGGTCACAACATTTAAAAAATTAAAATAAAATACATTTTTTGTCGTTTTGCAGGAAATTTAATAAATCTTTTTGTAATTATTAAAAATGTAGGCTTAAAAAAATTGCCGAACGAAAAATAAGAAATAGTCTTCAAGAAAAAGAAAAAAGCAAATCAATATTTTAAAATAAAAATAAGCGAAGGAACGCAGCGCAAGATGAAAACAGACTATTACTGATCGTGAGGTATGGACCTCTGCAATGCGAAAACGGGTATTATTATTACATCGGTAGTTCAATATAATTAAACACGCTGTAGATGACAGCAGAGAAATTATCGATTTGACGACGATAAAACTAACATTACTTTTCGAGATAATCCCGCGTTACATTTAGGTATTTATCCTATCGTTCTGTGAGAGTTCTTATTCCAGTAGTAAAGAATCGTTCACCTTGATGCTTTGAGCAATTCTTGCATCGGATTCTTGATCTGATCGTTATCGATGAACTCAGTACCGCTTTTAAACCGTTTAGGAGGTCCAAAGAAAAAAAGAAAATTTGATGGTGAGAGTCGGACCGTAAGACGGATGCGGCAATACATTCCGACGAAACTTTTGGATAGTATTCGTTTCACTAGAGCGGTATGAGGCAGGACGTTACCTTGCAGCAGATAACGCCTTTTGAGAGAGAACCGGGAAGTTACTAGGTTTCGGATTCGACTATTTTCTAGCGTGGCACAATAGTACTCGCTGTTATTTGTTAATTGTACGTCGGTCGTTCTTCTAAATAATCGCAATAACTTGGACTATTTTAGTGCCAAGACATCGTTAGTATCACTTTATCGACTGACTCGTAGATTTGGAATGTTTTCCTGGCGGATGAACTCGGATGTCTCCACTCCCGTACTCTAACGTTCGGATTTCAGTTCAAAATGATGAATCCGAGTTTCATCGCAAGTTATTATGCGATTTAAAAAAAGCATCAAATTCCCTAAAAATCCGTTGCTTATGATCCGTACAATAGAGATTAGATTTTTTTCTGTCTTAGAACCCACCTAGAACACGATTTGCGGTAATTCAGCTTATTAAGGATAATGCGGTAAGGACAGTACCGATTATTCTTAATAAAAATTTCAGCTATTTTCCAAATGTTTCTTCGTCTATCATCGCGAATAGAATCAGATCGTTATGCGATTTTGCAAAGCGACAGTCGAAATTTCCACCGGTCTTCCGTTACGATCGGTATCAATGATACTTGTTCTACCGATTTAAACTGTTTGATCTACTTATTTTCACGCCTAATATACTTTACTCTGCAGCTGTATTATAACGTCTGAATTACGCGGCTGGAACCTTGTCAGAATGAAGGTCATTATGAAACAGATTTTCATTACGATACAGGTGTTCAACCGATCAAAAGACGACTCTTTTCTATTATAGACCGATCAGAAGCGGGTATTCTTTAATATATCAGCTGTTTTCTTTACACGACTGCTCAAAAAAGAATGTAATGTATGTATATACATACATATACGAGGTGTGTGAGAAAAGTAATGAGATTGGTAACACTGCGAGCGATCTGGCAACGCTGTGTCTATCTGTCTGTGCTAGACCGGTTTGTTCATCCCTTCACATGCTCAGTACGAGTTTCAACTCCATTCAGCCAAAACAATATTTTTGACGGCGCCATCAGTGAAGTTGTGTTTTTGTTGTGCGTTACGAAAACGGAGCATCGGAACTTAGAGCGACGTTGTGCGATCAAGTTTTGCGTTAAACTTGGGGAATCCGCGAGTGTAACTTTTGTAAAGTTGAAACAAGTCTTTGAGAAACATTGCTTATCAAGAGCGCAAGTTTTCCGCCGGCACAAATCATTTTTGGAAGGCCCAGAACACGTCGAAGATCAACCTCGCTCAGGGAGACCTTCGACTTCAAAATCTAACGAAAACGTTGAGCGTGTGAGGGTTCTTGTGAGATCAGACCGTCTTTTAACAATAAGGATGATGAGTGAACGGTTAAATTTGAACGCTTTCACCGTACATCAAATTTTGACAGACGATTTGGACATGCGAAAGGTTTGTGCGAAATTTGTGCCGAAAAACCTCACAACGGAACAGAAGGACAATCGAAGACACGTGTGCGTTGATCTTCTTGAGAGGATTGACAACGACCAAGAATTCTTCAATCGTGTGATTACAGGTGATGAATCCTGGATATTTGAGTACGATCCTGAAACAAAGCGAAGAGTGGCACACTCCGTCATCTCCTCGACCGAAAAAATGTCGAATGAGCAAATCAAAGATCAAAACCGTGCCGATTTGCTTTTTTGATAGCAGGGGTATCGTCCATAAAGAATTTGTTCCTCCAGGACAAACTGTCAACCAAGTGTTTTACAAAGGTGTTCTCGACAGGCTCAGGAAAAAAGCGATTCGCGTGAGACCAGACATTGCAAACAAGCGGATGCTTCATCATGTCAATGCCCCGTGTCACACGGTCATTTCCATCAGGGAATTTTTGACCTCAAAACGCATTCCTACGGTTCCTCAACCCCCCCTATTCACCTGATTTGAGTCCTTGTGACTTTTTCCTTTTCCCGAAATTGAAACGTGACTTAAAAGGACGTCATTTTGGAACTCAGGAGAACGTTCAAAAAACTGTGACCGACCGGTTAAAAGCCCTACCGGTTGAAGCATTCCAGCGCTGCTACCAGGAACGGGAACAACGACTTCGCCGGTGTATAGGTGCCCAAGGGAAATACTTTGAAGGGGATAATATTGTTGTTTGAAAAAAAAAAACTTCGGTAAGTAAAAAGTCAGTCTCATTACTTTTCTCACACACCTCGTATATGTATGTGTGTATGTATGATTATTCCACCGCAGCAACTCAACGGCTGTACCGATTTAAACGTATGAACCCGTGTTGGAATCCTTACGTTATCAGGAGTGCCGTAGGCTTTTTTTAAATAAATTAAAAAATTTTAAAACAAAATTACACTACATAAAAAATTGTACTTGCACGTTCTTTAATTATCCTATATTAAAGAGCAATGTTTGAAATGCAAGCGGAAGTTACGGTAAACGACGAGGATAATGTGAATGAATGAGGCGATTTACTTAATAATATGTATCTCGGCGAAACCATTACTACTAAATATGAATTCTGTTTTACCTGATATTACCGACGACCGTCCGATACCCATTCATCAGTTGAAGCGTAAAACAGCTCCTCCCATCCGCGTTATGAGGAAACAAAGGTACGGCAGAGGAATCGGCACGGGTCAACTGTTTCCAGACGGTAGTAATGATTTCAGAGATTAGCGGTCAGAACCCGGTACTCCACTTGACTACTTCCAATCAAGGGTACCGACTAACGAAAGGAGATTACAAATCGACGGAGTATCTTTTACACACTCTCAACTGCAGTTACATAAAGTTCAGCGAAATGTATCTGTTTGCGGTCGCTTATGCCGAAATGGAGTCGAGCCTAATAATTTTCGAACAGCGAATATTTTTTATACCACGGGTGCCGACTTAGACAGCTTCGGTATATTCCGTTAAATAGTTTTCCGCTGCTGCCGTTTTTTTGTCTCATTAGTTATAAAATGACCCTCCTGTTATTATTCTAATTTAAGATTTTTGAGTAATTTTTCAAGAATTTTCGAGTGAAAATCCGTTCAGTATCCAAATTACAAATGAAAAAGACGTTTTTAAATCTTTAATCCCTCTAATTTGACAGTGTTAATTTTTTTTAAAGACCGGATACTTAAGTTATATTGAAAAAATATCAGAGGACTTTTCTCTTAAAAAATAAAAACATCAAAGTTTGTACGTTTGATAAAAACAAAAACTTAAACGTGTATAAAAATTTAACGAAAAGCTGTGGGTAGAATTCAGACACGTATTAATTCTCATATATATTTTATTCCTAATAATAATTACCGTTATTATTAAATAGAAATATACAGTTTCAACGCAAAAAATTTATTTATATAGTATAAATAAATTTTATTATCTTTCTAATATTGTAAATGACTAATCCAAACAAAATTTTAAGAAAAACGGTATTGAAATCAAAAGGTTAAATGAAAAAGTTGAATATAAAATTAAGATCATTAATTAATTATTTTACTACAATATTTATTAATAAAGTTAATTATAATTAACACGCTTCATAAATTTTATATACGTAAATAAATGAAATAGAAATTTAACCGTTATTAAATTTCTGCTGTTCATTTATTATTAAGTCGCTGAGAGCAGTGATTTTGTAAAAAATAAAATTACAGATCATTTGTCATAAAAATAAAGAGCTTTCTTTTTAAAAAAAAGATTTTAAAATATGTTGCCCGATATAATTGGATTTCCAAATCTTTTCGCGTTATTCATAAACGGTAATATTTATCGTAATATGATAAAGAGATGAGATTTTCCAAATCTCATTGCAAATACTCATACAAATAACACCAAATGATTTCAACAAACGGCAGATATTCAGTTTAAATCGGGATACCGAGTACAGATAAAATAAAATCAGGAATGAAAATACAAAAAAAATCTGATGTAGACGTCACATGGCGTCCTTGTACGCTTATTAAATTACATATAAACATTTTTTTAAATGAAAAGTACAAACATTTTATTTCATTAATAACTTCTGATATTTTTTCATATATATATATTTCTTGTATTCTTATTATTGAATTATTATTTATTGTAAAAATTTGTAATAATTAATAGATATGTTTAATTATTTAATATAAATATTTTTAATAATTATTTAGTTTTTTTAATTGTTAATAATCAATATATTTAAATTAAAAACAAAAGTTAAAAAAAAGACATGAAGTCCGATTCCAACCTATTTGCCTTCCCCTTGTAAGATCCAAATATTTCATCGATGAAAATTTTATTTGGCTATAACTCTGGAACCGATGAAAATAAACACCGCTTAGATATATCGTTGAAAAGTTATCGATGAGGGCTTGTTACTGCGGTTAAGAAAAAGTAAAAAATTCCAACTTTTTTAGATTTTAGGCTCTTTTGGACACTTTTAGACACAATGTAACTTGTCAATTGCAATAAAAAGGGGAGGTGCACAACTATATGTTACAACAGTCCCAAATCCAAAATTTCAACATCCTACGGCTAATCTTTTTTGAGTACGTATTACAGACATCACGCCGTTACTAGTCAAAATGGATATTTCCGTTGAATCTGAAAACTAAATTTTTCGCGATCACAATACCCTTCCATTACTTCGTATAAGGAGTAAAAATAAACGCACCTAAAATTTGTTGAGGTAAAATTTTCCTAGTTTTTTTTTTAATAAATCTCCTAAAATTAGTATAAGTCTAGAATACGGAAAAGGGACGAATCTATCGAAGATATTGCGGAGCACAAAACAAATAGAAAGTTCAAAAGAAAATTCAAAGCCCCTTAAAGAATACGGGCGTCCATCCCGCTCGTAATTCCTCGACCAAAGAATTTTTTCTCCGAGAAAGATAGCGCATCACTGATGAATGCTTTTTTTCTAACCGGCTTAAATCAACATATGCTAAAATAAGAACTAAATTTACCTTGTTAAAAATTATAGATGTTCGCGTGAACCTGTGTATAGGGTTTCTAAAGGATACTTCCATCCGCAAAATTCAGTGACCTGTGGAAGCGTCTAATTAAATTCTAATGTAAGTTGTTTTTTATATAACTCGGCTACAAAATATCCTTATTCGTTATTACACAATTAATTATTTTTTTCTTCATAATATTAAGAACAATTTATAGGTATGATGGAGAAGTAGACCGGCAGGGAAAGCTTACCGATCATAACTACTGATCGGTTAAAGACCATTTGGTGAGTAAGCGAGAAGATAACACTCCATCCACCGTAAAAATTACCTTCTCTCTATTTATTTAGATTTTTATGGAATGAAGAACTATACAGAAAATCAGAGAGAGAAACGATTACTCTCCATTGCTGAAAAGAGGTTATAGCTGCAAAGCCGTGGTAAGTGTACGACGAAATAGTTCCGGTAGTCGTGCGTGAAGGAATTAAAAATTATAGATTTAGCAAACTACAGATCCGGTAAAAATTATTGCGGGAAGACAAGAAATTAATTAATCGGAGGAAATGTACTGGGTAGGTCGAAATTTGGGAAACAGATAACCGTTACTCAGGAACGTTCTATAATGTTTGCGTTGTTGTTATAAACAAATGTTCTAAAAATTGTGGGGGATAATAATTCAAAAAGTCCTGAATTTTCCAGAGAAGTAAGTAATATTCGGGGCTGGCACCTCGTGACAGGATAAGTGGGTTGGGCTTAATATGCATTAACGGAACTGAGGCGACCTTCCGAAGAGACTCCTCTCATTCAGTGATTGATCTCGCATTTGTTCCTATGGAGAGACGATTACGTGAATCGGGCGATCTTAGAAAGCGAGAGTCTTTCTAATCATTTTTATATAGTGGACGAAACAAGGACAGGTGTGGTTAGTATTACTACGCCGAGAATGACGGTCTCCAGAAAAGAATGTCTCCTTTTTGGTGAACGTATACACGCTAGACTGATCGGGATTACGTCTCCAACTGAGGTGTTTACGATAGTTCAAGACGAATGTAAAAAAGTCTGGTGATTTTGACGCCAAGAGGAAAAATAAACATGCATATTGGTGGACTGAAGAGATACAGGATCTCAGGAAGTAGGCATGGAAGATGCGAATGGTGTACCAAAGCTTGTTAAAGAGGAATGCCCCTGAAACGGACACGGCCTCGAAGCAATTACGTAACGGCTAAAAATGTATATAAAACGGCGATTAATGACGCCAAAAAGAGGTGTTGGAAGACTGTGTGAAATTATCGATCAAGATCCTTGGGGGAGAGGCTTTCGTTTGGTTACTGTTAGACTTGGAAGAAGACTTCCTTCGCTGATGATTTCGCTATTTCCGCGGTGTGATGGCCCCATAGAGAGAAGATAGTGGCCGATGATATGGAGCTGTTTACAATGCGGGACTTGATTGAGGCATCTAGAAAGATGAAAATCAGGAAAAGCCCAGGATCTGATGGCACACCGGCCGAGATTATAAGAATACTAGCGGAAAACGTACCGGATCATGAATGGTATACTGCTCGACGAGTATATACTCCCTACGTGGAAGGAAGAAAGAATCGTTTTTATTAAGAAACCAGGAGCTGAGATTTCTTCAGCAGGATACCGACCAATTAGTCTATTAATAATGCTTGCAAGCTTGTCTAGCAGATGCTGGAGGCTAGGGTTAGACGAAACATAGAAAGGAAAGGAAGTTTGAGTGATCAACAGTACGGCTTCCGTAAAGGTAAATCCACTACGGATCCAGCAGGCCAGGTGATGAGAATAGTAGATGAAAGCGTAGCAGCTACTTGGCGCACCAGCGAGGAAATTGTCGTCATATTATTCGACTTCAAAAATTATTTTAATTGCCTACGGTGAAAGGCAATTTTTCAAGCATTAAGAGCGAGAGAGAGCGATACCAAATTACCTAAGGCGGATAGTGCAAAACTATTTACAGGACAGAGAGCGTTCCCTCCACGCTAAGTGGAGGGAACGGAGATTAGATTCCAAGCCGCTTGTGGGGTGCCCCAGGGCTCTGTCTTGGGCCACCTTCTTTGGTGTTTGGTCTACGATGGAGTCTTAACGTTGAATACACTAATGGAATTGTACCTATCGTCTTCGCCGACGATCTCGCTCTTGTGGTCTCGGCGAGGCGTGAAAAGGATGTAGCCGCAAGAGCGAAGGTTGCTATTGATATGGTTAACAGGTGGATGAATGATAAGGGGCTGATCTTATCGCCTGAGAAAACCAGATTTATTCCCGTGACAGGAAGAAGGAGAACCCGGGAGATACCCGTACAGGTTCAGGCTTACCCTGTGCGAGCTGAATCTAAGATTAAGTACTTAGTAATTTGGCTAGACCAAAGAAAAAATTTCTCGGGGCGTGTAAGAGAGAGATGTAAAAAGGCAAAGCTGATGGTAAAAAACTCAATAAGCTTTTAACGAATGCGTCGAGTCCTCGATAATCCAAGAGACGGTTGAGTGTTGATCTAGCAAATTCAATTTTGCTATATGCTGTACTTGTTTGGTGGAGAGCCATGGCTATTGACAGATATAGACGTGCCCTTGAAGGAGTCTAAAGACGGATGGCTCTAAGGGTCGCGGCTGCGTATTCTCCGGTATCATCTGAGGCGCTTTTTGTCATTGCGGGTGTTCCACCAGTACAACAACTGGCCTAAATGAGGATGAAAGTCAGTAGAGGTGTAAAAAAGGATGAGGCGTTTAATGATATGATGACCAACTGGCAGAACTGGTGGAACAACTCAACGCAGGGACGTTGGATCTATCGTTTTATAAGGGATGACGGACAGTGGACCGGGAGGGGATTTGATGAACTTAATTACTGGTTCACCCAATTCCTGACCGGTCATGGTATTTTTAAGACGTATCTCCATGCGAGGACGAGAACTGCCCTTTTTGTGAACATCTAGATACACCGGAGCATCTTTTCATTTCCGAGATGGTTAGTGGACAGGAGGAAGTGTGAAGACGTAACAGAAGTTATAACGGTGGGGAATATTATAACATGTATGCTTTCTGGAGTTGAATATTTTGAAGCCGTCTCCAAGTTTGTTACTGGGATAATACAACGTAAGGATCAGGAAGCGAGGGGGTGAAAGACAACTCCCTACGGAGTTACCGTTCATTCAGACTTGTCTGAATGGGCGGAGGCGATGAAGCAGGGGGGACTCTGAATCCCTTAAGCTGCTGAGCCTTTACGAATGTGGAAGACAACAAGGAAGATGTGAAAAGACCCGAAACCGGTGGGGGAAGCCAGAAATGGTGTTTCCCATTAGATCGGGCAAAATATGAAAAGATCAGAACTGGTAGGGACGCCGGAAATGGTGTACCCTTATTGAAGTGGGCAAGGAAAACAAAAAGATCCAACCGGATGACCCGACCTACCACGGGAAGGGTCGTTTGAGTTAAAAGCACACCTCCTGTATCGTGCGATGCTTAGCTGAAGGGCCGATACAGGGATCAGGTAGAAAAAAAAATGTTTCAGTGTTAAGTACGTGGACATTCAAAACGATAGATTTTAAAAAAGAGAAAAGTTTGGTGGAGAGACCTAATAAAAGAAAATGGGGAAAAAGAACATCAGTGAAAAGTCTATCTTGATGATAAACCATGAAGACGGTAAGAGAACGGAAAAGGAAAATTAAAGTAATCGCATAGAAAGCTAAAACGTTTAATTGGAAATATTTAGGGAAAGAATGTAAAATAATCTTAAGAAAACCAGAAGGATGAAAAATATATTAATATCGTCTTAATAACATAAAAAAGAGGAATTTTTTAGCGAGGCTCTAAACAGCAGGAGGCCGCTGATGAATAATCAGAAAGAGAATAGCTTTAAAATGAAATAAAGGTGGATTCTCTGATTTCATTAGAAGAAAAAATCTGCGGGTTTTTTGGCCATTATACGATTAGTCCTCCTTTTCCTGTTTTAGCCTCCGGTAATTACATTTCAGATAATACTTCGGAGGATGAATGAGGACGATATATATGAGTGTAAATGAAGTGTAGTCTTGTACAGTCTCAGTTCGACTATTCCGGAGATGTGTGGTTAACTGAAACCCAACCACCAAAGAACACCGGTGTCCGCGATCTATACAAATGCGAGTAAAAATAACTGACTTTACTAGGACTTGAACGCTGGAACTCTCAACTTTCAATTCAACTGATTTGGGAAGACGCGTTCACCACTAACCAACCCGGTGGGTTTATACGCTTAGCTCGGGACACAACAACTAACCCGCAAGGCTGGGATGATAATTTCGGTTTATAAAAAAAAATACAATCCTGAATTTAGCAACCCCGGCGTCACTACTTTCCAGTCGCTATCTAAAAAAATCTAGTGTAGAATTTTGGGCTGTGATTATAGATTTAGGGAAACGATTATAGATTCCAGGGCGGTTTCAGGCCGGCAAGAACTATTCAAGACTTATTTTCTCAGCTAGAATGGTACAGAAGAAGATAGCTGTATACGAAAAGGAAACCCGTTTTGGGTTATTTTTTTTGTTAATATGAAAAGGCTTTCGATACGACCTCAAAAAAAGTTTAGTTTTTAGAAAAATGAATGTCAGAAGAGCTAATCCGCGGGTACAGAATTGTTGAGAAAGAACAGGAAGTAACGTGGCAGCAGGGAATAGCTGATTTGAAGAATTTAAAACATTTTAGGGCGCGTAACAGAACGCAACCTGATCCGAAGGGCGATCAGGTACTACGGGCGATTTAATTAATACTCGTAAGTGTAGAACACATTAGAGAAATTTCACCTCCGAAACTACAACTTAACGCGGTTAAACTAACAAAATAGATTTCCCTTATGATACTTCGATTATCGCTAGCGATGCGAAATACCCGCATGAACCCTCGGAACTCATAACACAAAGATTAGAGGATTGCCAATGAAACAGGTGACAGGTACGGTACCTCCAATTTGCCCGATATAATATATAGATCGATCACTTTATTTTAATTGAAACGCTCCTACCCAAAACACTACGAAATGGGAGAAACAATACTGAGATCTGAATTTAAGAGAGCATTAAAAGATTTAAATAGCAGAAAGGCTCCTGGAATAGACGGAATACCTGTAGAATTACTGCGCAGTGCAGGTGAGGAAGCGATTGATAGATTATACAAACTGGTGTGTAATATTTATGAAAAAGGGGAATTTCCGTCAGACTTCAAAAAAAGTGTTATAGTCATGATACCAAAGAAAGCAGGGGCAGATAAATGTGAAGAATACAGAACAATTAGTTTAACTAGTCGTGCATCAAAAATCTTAACTAGAATTCTATGCAGAAGAATTGAGGGTAGAGTGGAAGAAGTGTTAGGAGAAGACCAATTTGGTTTCAGGAAAGGTATAGGGACAAGGGAAGCAATTTTAGGCCTCAGATTAATAGTGGAAGGAAGATTAAAGAAAAACAAACCGACATACTTGGCGTTTATAGACCTAGAAAAGGCATTCCATAACGTAGACTGGAATAAAATGTTCAGCATTTTAAAAAAATTAGGGTTCAAATACAGAGATAGAAGAACAATTGCTAACATGTACAGGAACCAAACAGCAACAGTAACAATAGAAGAACATAAGAAAGAAGCCGTAATAAGAAAGGGAGTCCGACAAGGATGTTCCCTATCTCCGTTACTTTTTAATCTTTACATGGAACTAGCAGTTAATGATGTTAAAGAACAATTTAGATTCGGAGTAACAGTACAAGGTGAAAAGATAAAGATGCTACGATTTGCCGATGATATAGTAATTCTAGCCGAGAGTAAAAAGGATTTAGAAGAAACAATGAACGGCATAGATGAAGTCTTACGCAAGAACTATCGCGTAAAAATAAACAAGAACAAAACAAAAGTAATGAAAAGTAGTAGAAATAACAAAGATGGACCGCTGAATGTGAAAATAGGAGGAGAAAAGATTACGGAGGTAGAAGAATTTTGTTATTTGGGAAGTAGAATTACTAAAGATGGACGAAGCAGGAGCGATATAAAATGCCGAATAGCACAAGCGAAACGAGCCTACAGTAAGAAATATAATTTGTTTACGTCAAAAATTAATTTAAATATCAGGAAAAGATTTTTGAAAGTATATGTTTGGAGTGTCGCTTTATATGGAAGTGAAACTTGGACGATCGGAGTATCTGAGAAGAAAAGATTAGAAGCTTTTGAAATGCGGTGCTACAGGAGAATGTTAAAAATCAGACGGGTGGATAAAGTGACAAATGAAGAGGTGTTGCGGCAAATAGATTAAGAAAGAAGCATTTGGAAAAATATAGTTAAAAGAAGAGACAGACTTATGGGCCACATACTAAGGCATCCTGGAATAGTCGCTTTAGTATTGGAAGGACAGGTAGTAGGAAAAAATTGTGTAGGCAGGCCACGTTTGGTATATGTAAAACAAATTGTTAAGGATGTAGGATATAAGGGGTATACCGAAATGAAACGACTAGCACTAGATAGGGAATCTTATAATATATAGGGAATATATTAGAATAGATAGGGAATCTTGGAGAGCTGCATCAAACCAGTCATATGACTTAAGTCAAAAAAAAAAAAAAAACAGCCAAAAGATTTATTCGTTTATTTATATAACAATTCTATCAATCAAAGTCGAGCTGAAAAGAAATAAGAGGGTTTTAAGCTTCATGAAAACTATACTTTTGAATGTTTTTTTACATATCAACAAATGAATATCTTGAAAATACCATTTACAAATTTTTGATAAGACTTACTAAAATCAACCCTGCTTTTAAAAATTTCTTTAATTTTTGACCGTTTTTATAAAAAAATTTTTTTATTACAGTATTATTTTTCTCTGGGTAGCTATTTAGAATAGGAAACGGTTTTTAAACCTTACGAATCGGTTAGTTAACTACCCCCAAAATATAACTTTTAAAATTTGTTTAGTTTTTCTCTCAATCGACTTGAACTTTTCCTGACTGAGGTTTTATTAGGGTGGAAATAAATTCAACCTTCACAGAAGTACACGTTCATTTTTTTTTTTTTAAATAAACAAAAATATATTTTATTATCAAATTCCCCAAAATATTACAATTCGTCAAAACTTTCTGGATCGACGTTACCGCTCTGCTATAAAGGTCAATGTTTTCGTTACTTCATCGGGCTCCTGGGAATTCCGCTTATCGTTATATGCAGGGTTACCAGATTATTTTTATAATTATTTTTATCAGGATTATGGAAATCGGAGATCAAACGTATTAAAAAATTCGTAGTTTTTCTGGATTTTTTTTAATAGGAGTTAAAATATCAAGTTTCATACTAATAAAATTATTTCTTAATCGAATAAAATACAAAAAATTAATTTTTATTTTGCTATTCTATATCATTTTTTTTTATGTTCTAATTCTACGTGTTTTCTTTTGTAAGGCGAACTATTATATTTTTTTTTCACGAGAATACAAGTAAAATTTAACTAATAATGCTTATGCACTATTAAGAATAAATATAGTCGAGCGTTAAAATTATTTAAAACGTAAATTTATTAGGCTAACAGTTAATTAAATAGTGGTGGAAAAACTGCAAGTGGGAGTGGTTAAACATATCGTGCGTACAAGTTCAGAAATAGGCAATGCATTACGTCAGTGTTTATATAAGATTAATTAATGGCAGTATATAGATTCACTGAATAGTTAAGAGGGTTTGTTGTTTAACATCGAGGATAAATTTCTAATTAAAAAAGAACCCGGACTGGAAGAACAAGGCATGTCTTTATGCATGCGTGCGTGCGTGCGTGCGTGCGTGCGCGCGTGCGCGCGCGTGCGCGCGCGCGCGTGTGTGTGTGTGTGTGTGTGTGTGTGTGTGTGTGTGTGTGTGTGTGTTTTGTGTTATAATACTGCTTTAGATGGATGGAATATTCTTGCAGTGTTAACTTTTGAACTTCTCATATCATATGGCTTCAAAGATTATATTCATTTAAAAATATTTAAATTAAATAGGATTACTTTCAAGTAAAGAGAGAATGTTAATAAACCAACAACTACTGAAGCATTTTTAAGTTAGATTTTAATAAAGACAGTGAAATAAGTTTTCATTAAAATTTACAAGATCGATCCTTTAATGGCAAGAATTTCTGGGAAAAAATCCCCGATTACAATCTTCTTGATAAGCTTTTTCACGGCTAAAATAATATTTTCTGTCTACAAATTTTTTTTTAGGTATTGCTTCACAGAATGAGATGAATGATTTGTAGCGTGTGTGAAAATGCCATGCCTGACCGGGATTCAAACCCGAGACCTCCGAATGAAAGGCCGACACGCCTTTCATTCGTGGCATAATTATTATTATTATCATGTTTTGCATAGATTTATGTTATCTGCGTTTGTTATTACCTGTGTGCTTATGTTAACGTTAACGTTAATGTAAGTTAGTTAGTTAACACGCTTCGTTTTTAACTGTTAAAGTAATATCTGCGGTTGTGACACTATTACAGTGTACGGTACAGAAAAACAATCTCGCCTTTACATTCCAGGAAGGACACAGACTGTGATTAATATTTCAAGTACGCGTGAAATAAGTAAAAATATATATTTTTGTGTTGGTAATTATAAACAATCGAATATACAGATTATTTAATTAAAAAAAATATATATATATTTATCAAAATATTAATTATCTTAATTTTTTTTTTCTTAATTTGACTGCATTAATTACACTTTTGATGTTAAACAGTAATTATGTGGTCTAACATAACAGTTATTTATTATAATAATATTGTTTGTGCCCTTTTTTTGGGCTTTTTTTCTGATGGAATGTGTTTAACTAATGATTGTATTTTTTTCGTTTTTCAAATTATTATTTAAAATTGTATTCTGAATTATGTATACATGTTTATGTATACTTTTGTGTGTATACAAAAGACTAATATAATAATAATAATAATAATCCTAATATAATTAAAACTCCAATTATTATTTTCAATTTTGAGTTTATAATTTTATTATTAGAATTGTATTCCTAATTTTATATATTATAAAGTTAATAATAATAGTATTTTTTAATTTATATGTAAATTGTTAACTTGTAATTATTGTATATGTTTTCATGTAATATTGTGTAAGATGGAAAGGTTTTACGTAGCTGTTCTATTGCACAAACAAACAAATAAAATAAATAAATATATTGTTATTATTATATTTAACTAGTAATATATGCCGACAATATTACTATAAATAAATGAATTTGTTGCTTTTTAGATTTTATGGAAAAGGTTGAAAAATCAAACGACAAAATGTCGGATTGAGGTAGATTAAGTTGGACTAAAAATTGATCGTATTCACTTGAATATATACTGAATGGCTAAATAAACCTCCTTAACGTTTAACACTGTAAGTAGGCCTTCCGTCATATTATATTAAAACATAGAATATACTAATATATACTATAGATAATGATTCCATTTATAATCCGGGAATAAATGATGGAATCAAATGAAAAATTACATTAAGTTTTACAGGCGTGCTAACAGACTAGTTTTTTTTTTGTTAATTGTATAAATTAAGGAGGAGATTATTACGTAATTTTTATATTGATTTTGTTTTTTCCATAAATCGAAAACAAAATGCTACTAGTCAAAGGAAGTGGCTTCTAAGAGAGATTAAATTACTTAAGGTTCTGAAATCTAACACAAAATTTTAATTTTTCAATATGTAAATACAGCATTCTACAAATTAACATAACGTAAATAATAGTAATAACGATATAAAATCATCTAAGTGAAGACAATGTGTGTGCGCGCGCGCGCGTGTTTTTATGTATTTTCGTGCGAGTGTGCGTGTACGAGAGGTCATATATGTATTATGTCTTGTTAACCATCTTAAACGAAAGCGCCATTGCGGCCACTTTTATTATAGTAGAAAACGTCGAAAGTTAATTACCGATCTTGTAAATTGAAGTAACGTCACGACCGATGTAAGGTGTAATTAACCAGTGCCAAGGTCATATGAAAACTTGCCAAAATTGGATGCCCGATAAACTCTACCTTTATAGATTTAAAACGACTGAACCCCCACCGCTGTACGAAATACTGGGAATTTTTTTTAACTTCAAATGACATCTTACAGTAACGCACAACGTTTATTTTTTTTGTTTTTTGTTTTTTACATTTCTATTACATTCTGAGTTAAGATACGATTATTTAAACACGCGATGTCTGTTTTTCGTTTTAAAATGAATATTTAAAATGATATTTTACTGCGGTATGACAAATGACTCTTACTAGAATAATTTTCTTCTCGTATTCCTTCCATTATTTATAAATTGTTTTCCTCTTTTTAACTTGTTATGATACAACATTTTTCCCGTTTCTTAACCTCTTTTATTTTCTATTTACCTACTGCATCATTTTTTTTTTTTTTTAAGTAGTCTTTCGTAGATAATTAAACCGTTTTAATACCGGTTCAAATTTTAGCTGAGAGAAATTAATTTAAGTCCTGAAATCAAATACAAAAATTTATTTTCTCAAATATTATCCCTAACCGAATCTTTTTAATATAACATAATAAAACAAAATATATCGAGCCGAGGATATTTATTAAAAAAATAAGGTTAAGCGGGAAAAGAATAATTATGTAACTTTGTAAGTCTTACGGTAGAGTAAAAAAATAAATTCTATTGTTTTTCTGAAATACGTTTATGAAACTAGATTAAGTAGATTTGTCGAAGGTAGATGAGGAAATTAAACGACAGTCTATAAATCATTTTAATATTGCAAAATTACTTTAATAAATAAGCGATTAAATAATTGATTTATGATTTCGTTTATTTTGATACCGCCAAATAAGCTTGAAGCTTGTGCGTGAGGCATGGAAATAAAATTTTGTAGCGAATGAAAAACGAACGTCATGCCTGACCGAGATTCGAACCCGGGACGTCCAGATGAAAGGCTACCACTCATCCGCGGAGATAGAGAAGCGCTTTTATACGAGTCATCGTATAAAACTGCGCTTCCAACCTGACGGTTGGAAGCGCAGTTTATAGATTCGATGGACTCATCCGTACGGCCGAAAATTTCAGAATGAGTTTTTCTCCTTAAAGATCGTATAACGATCGTCATTCCCGAAAGAGAGGTCTACCGATATTACTTATTTATCGCCTGGATAATTCTCATTACCCTGATATTGTACGGAAAAATTAAGGTGCCAAACCCCTAACGGTTTTTGTCGATCTGACACGAGTAAAAATTTCTTCCCGTAAAGGACACGGCCGATCTCAAAAATAAACAGGCACCTCAGGAGAAATTTTAGAAAATGTGAGGGATTAAGCGGGTTTCCGTTTCCTTCTACACAGCTGGATATCGATATTTCAGATTCATCAAAATGATTTTCAGCCCTACAAGTTTCACCTCATCTCTGTTCACAAAGGGGGACTTGTGCTTTTTGTAACTAGGTAATTTACAATCATAATAAATACTATATAGGCTAAAGAACAGACATATATACATATAATGGATCAAAAGATTAACTACCCTTTGTTTTAATATTACAGACCGGTTAAACCTAAATAAAAAGAATTGTTCTCATCGGTTGTTATACATTTAATTTGATTAAAGTGTAGCGGAACCCGACCAAACAAATCGATAAATTTAATTGTGTTAAGATCAACATAATTTTTAATATATATTAGCGTAATTTATTTATTCTGTTACAATTTTCCAAATTATCTGCTTTACAATTTTTATTATTTTCATGAAGTTACCGCAACAATTGATATTAACAGAGATTGTTTGCTAACAAGTCGTTCGATACTAACAACGGCCACCGTTCTGTTATTCTTGTTAATTCCACATTACGGCACGGCGATCCGTCGATAGAACAAAGGGAGTAGCTTCCTTGAAGCCGGTAAAGACGAAACTTTCTCGGCTTCACACTTTGAGAGATCTTTATTTCAAATAAAGATCTGGGTTTTCAGATATAATTCGCTATTATTATTTTTACTTAAAATCAATCGAGTAAATTATGAAATACAAATAGATAACTATTTTGGAAATAGATTTTAGATAAAAATGCAGTAAACAGTTTTAGAGAACGCTTTTTCCACAGAGAGTTTCTTGGGGTTCAACGATATCTCACTACGTGGTAATGAGTGTAGCAAACCGTTTTACATTTTCCTTATAAAAAAACACTTTGACCAACTTCGCGCATTAATATAATATTTGTTTAATGACATTACAAAACACTAATAAGTGTGGAATAGGGTCCACATTACCCGTGCTTCTGGAAACGTTTAGACTTATCATTTTGTGCCTGTTTTCACCCGTAATTTCTGTATTTCAGTTATATCGCAGCTGTTTATTAATCGATCTGAATAAATGAGGTGTCATTTTCTTTATAATAAAAGGTTTAACAAATAATCTATTAAAACGTTATTCGATAAACCATATTAACGGAGCTGTTAATGATACAAAAAGTTTAAAAGATCTCCTCCATTTTGGAATTTTCAAAAGTAAAATATTCAGACTTATTCATTTTGTAGAAGATGTTGTTGGAAATGTATAAAAACCAAAACCGGGATATACATATCCCAAAAATTTACAAATACGCTAAATTTCATTAATATTTAAATACGTTTTTAAAATATAAATATTTATTGAGAAAACAAAAAATTGCCGACGGATGGAAAACGAGGCGACATTGAGCATTTATCTAGTTGAAGATTTTTGTTTATTTTTTTGCTCTGAATCAATCCGTTAAGTTTGGCCGACACATTCCAGGTCTCCCCCAAATAATGATTCCCGGGAGAAATATTTTTTAAACTGCGATCAGAAGGAAAATGAAGTGAGATAAGGGATTCTTCTACATGAATAAATACGGGTATCCTTTTCCAATGGGAATCGCATATATATATATATATATATATGGAGAGAGAGATAGAGAGAGAGAGAGAGAGCCCATCTACATAAACGATTTTATTTGCATGTATGTTGGAATCACATTCTAACATATACTTGCGTGTTATTTTCCGATTTCTTTCTACTGACGTAAAAATAGAAAAAAAAACAGTTTTTTAGAAGATTTCGGAAAAATAAAATTTAGACAGGTATAAAAAAAATATCCGATGGAGATAAAAATCTGATATTTTTCTATGTACGTCTAGCCTTTATGTATTACAGTGCGTTCGGAAAGTCGCTGTGCAGTGTGTTTTAGAATTATGTGGTGCTATATGTTCTTTCGACGCTAGATTGGTTGCCGTCGTTCATTGGGCGTTGTTCAGTAATAATCCATGATGTCAGTTGTTGAGTTGTGATTGAACGCGCTGAGATAAACGTGGTGTTTCTTTCGGTAGAGCAACGCATTTTTCTCGCCGAACACGTCTTTCGTAAAGGTGACGATTATACTGATTTAGTGAAGCAAAGGTTTTCTGAAAAGTATCCAAACACTCCTGTCGCTTACCGCAATGCGGTTCGAACTCTTTTTTGAAAGCACAGTTAACAGTGATCGTTTATCGTACTGTTTTGATAAACTTCATTGATCACTTAATGAAGGCCGAGCGTACGCGGCCTTATCAACCGCAGAGAGCTGGATGGGTACGCAAAAAGATTTCTGTGCCCAAGACGAAGTTTACGCTTCTCAAGGGTGCAGACAAATTATCGTACAGTCGTAACCCCCCGTATGAAATATAAAGGCTGTGTAATCGGCCGAGTTAGAGTTCATAAGTACCTAGGTGTTTTGTTTGACGAAAAATTGCTGTTTAGCAACCACATTAGGCAAGTAGCGGCGGACGTCGTCTCAGGAAAGCACAAACTTAGGAGGACTGCTAGGAAGGGCTACGGGTTAATCAAATGTAGACAGTGTACGGAGGTGTCTTCGAAAGCGCGACCTCTTACGTGGCGCCCGTTTGGGCGCTTAGTTGCATATGAATGGAGCAATTCTTCAAAATTTAAGAAGTGCCCAGCACAAACATGTTAGGATATCAGATTTTTATTACTGTCAGTTATTTTTTTAAAGGTCTGATGATTTTTTAATTATCTGAAAGTATATCGAATATTTTTTTTCTATTTTCACACCGATAAAAAAAAACAGAAAACCCCTGGAAAAAAGCTATTTTATCTACTTTTAAAAGATTAATGATTCTTACGGTGCGATTAAATTTTTTTAACGATTTTTTAAGACGAGAAAATAATAAGGATAAGTTATAAGCCACTAACTACAACAAAACTGGAACATGTTATGCGGTAAATAACAAGTGATGATGATAGTCCAACGGTTAAAACGCGCATTTAATTCTTGAGTTTTATTTTATAGTTCTTATTATTTACAATAATAACAATAATTTATCGTAAATATTGGTATTAGCTTACTAACACGTAAATCACAAAATAAGAAAAGAGTATTTAAAAACTTAAAGATTTTAAAATTACATCAGAAGCGGGAAATATGTAGAAAAAAGAAGTCGGAATTATAAAAATCTATTTAAGATTTTTGAAGGATTCTTTCGTAGGTTCTTGTATTTTTTTTATTTTTCTTTATATATAGATAAAGAAAGTGAGATGAGAGAGTAAAAGAAGTTTTTACGACTCCTTTTACCGTCAACAATAAATGAATAAAAAAGAAGTAGAATTAGGAGTAATATAAAGAAGGTATATATAAAATAAAGAAGAAGACGAAAGAACATATGTTTCATAAACAAAATTCGCTTTGGATAGCCTTAGACCGTTTGACCCCTAAAAAGAAGCTCCACGGACATAACTCAGATCAGATGCGACTGCATTCAAGTCGTTGCTGTAATATGGTAGGCGATCGTCTGCATTAATACCGGCCTAGTCTAAAACCGTTTAATACCGTAGCATCGTCGCTGACCTGCCGTGTCACTGCCACCGGTTACTGTGCGCAAACATTAATACGATAAAAATAAAAAAACAACATACACGCGTACACATACGTGCGTAAATAAATATATATTATATATATCGGTTTGCTGATTCACAGAATCTATCCATTAATCCTGTTTATACACGTAACGTATACCGAGAAAATAATTTATAGCTCGTTTTATATTAATTTAAAAATATTAATACACGTAACCGAACCTAAAGCAAACGATGAACCGAACATTATAAGGTTTTCAAATTTCAAAAATATTAATTTACCAAAAATAAATCCTGCTGAAAGTCATCGCTGTCATCAAAACTACTAATATATAATATCGAGTAAAATATTTTTTATGTAATATAATATTTACACGTTTTATGAATTATTGAAGATCAAGTCGGTTTATTTACTTACAACAAACAAAGAAGATATTCTAATTAAGATTTTAATTCAGTCGTACAAATATATTTTTATTTTAACTTAATCTGAATGTACATTGCATGAAAATAAACGTGAAATTAGATTAAGCAGTAGTTTCCATATATCTGTACATCGGGTCTTACAATATTTTAACGTATAAGGGAGAAAAACCTTTTTAATTGAACATATAAGTTAAAACATAAGTTTTTTGTGGTTTTAAAAAAAGCTTTGTGTCAATTTAAGTTATTCCATTACTTTTTTCAGGTACTGGAAAAAATGTTTAACCGCATACATTTGTTAATATTTCCATAATAATAATAAAATTATGACTTAAAAAATGTAAATTGGATAACACAAAAAACCATCGATTTAAAAAAAAAAATAAAATCAACGAATGTTTTATAACCTACATCAAAACAATTATGTAGGTTTAGTAAACCTACATTTAGGTTTACTAAAGTCAACCTATCACAAACACAAAAGCTATTACTTATAAATGATAGGTAAAGAAATATTCGTTCGAATTTCAAAGATGATTTTCTCAAAAATGATGCGTAAGCATTTATATTTGGTGTCGCATAGGTTGCTACGTAATATTAATATAAACGATACTTTCGATTAGATTTAAAGATGTTGTTGAAATAATAAATTCATTAATATTTAGACTTTAAAATCATATTTCGATCGGTTTAGAAAATTTCGATTTAAGATTATTACGCTTATTAGTATACGTCACAATTTATAAGTATAATTTTAAAATTTATAGGCGGCAATACTATAAAGTTATCGATTTTTAAATCTATTATTTTTTTAAGTTTAATGTGGATCACAGTATCGGCTGCCGTTTTAGAAATACTAGTCGGCACCTAAAAGAAAATATTAAAAGTCGGTTTCGTTCGAATTCACGGAAACACATTCGAACTCTTAGAATATTACTTGTGAAACGATCGATCGATTTCTATTCTACTCCGGTCTCCAAGGAACCCTATCTCATTTAGAGGGATTTAATTTGGGACGCACATGGCTCGACTGTTACTTAACCGATCGATGTACTTAAACCGACCGGTTTCTAGCGCTACAAGCGAATGTTATCTCCAGGTGGTGTAACCTGATGTCAGAAGATCGACCGATCGGTGAGGACCGGAGGGGTTTAGTAGCGGCTTTTATCGCTTAGGTTAGACAGAAAGCTTAGTACGCTTAGTCTTCTCGCGTTTCGACCTGAGGTTTTCAAGGGCGGTCTATTGAGATCGAGACGTAAGACACAGGCCTTGTCGGACCGTGTGGGAGTTCCTGGATGCGGTTGCTTTGTTCAACCGCCCTGTATCGTACGCTCTCATGATGTCAAAGATGTTTGTGGAATGAATCTACTAGCATTCTCGAGTACCAGGAAGGTAAAAGAGGAAAGCTGATATCGGGCGTCAGCATTATCGTCATATCGTAATGGGAAGGCTTTACTATAACTGTTCCGATTTGTTCTTTCATCGATACATCTCCGAAGTCTTTTGTTCACTACGCGGTCGGCACTAAAAGTAAGTTGTCACAAAGAGATCGATTAATATGAGGGAATCAACTTGATGAGCATAAGAAGAGGTCAATGTTTGACAAAGTACCGGTCGATGACGACATAAACGTGCATGATCCGTCATTCAGTAAACAGAAGTTAGATCGTACAAGTAACGGTGTCACAAAACGGATTTAAATTACGCATCTTTTTTCCCGCAAGGTAGACAGCGTTTTGAGAGGTCATATATGTAGTAAGTATGCCGGGGATATCGATATAAAGCGCGCTTTAAAATACAGGAACAAGTGACAACCTTAAAATTCATTATAATTACGGAAAATCTTTTTTGAAACTGTAAGAAAATTACGTGGAATTTCTGGTAGGAGAATTATTCCAAATGAAATAACTGAAAACAATAATTGAAAATTTTTAACGAACTATTTCGATCGGAGACAACAAAAACACTGCCGTATTGAGCGATACTGGGGTGGACCGTCCCAAAATCTCAGTACGCCGTCGTCTACTGCAACTGGACATTTTAATAAGCATAATGCGGCGAATTTTAACGAAAAACCTGCATCTGCACCTGTTCAAAATTCGATTAACCCGGGAACTAAACCAGACAACCGTTTGATATTCTGGGCATTCGTCGATCGGGTGCTGGAGAGTTTATTTACTTAACGCAAAATTTATAAGTTCATTAACTCCTAGCCCACAGTGTTAGTCTAGCGGTTAACTCGTCGTCGCAAGTCGGTTGATTAACAGATGATTATCGAAGTCAAAGGTTCTGAGGTTCGAGCCCTAGTAAAATTTAGTTACTTACGCTATGGATTTGAATATTAAACCGGTGTACTTTGGCGATTGGAGTTCTATTAATCGTACTTTAGGTCGGCCTGAGTCTTTACAAAACCGTACTTCAATTTTTTTGAAATCTGATTTTCTTCTTATTTAGGCTGCACGCTTTCGGACCGCTAGCATCGCTCTCCCAATTCTGCACGACTTTCCTTAATTTGTGCGGCGGCATCTGTAATGCCAGCAACCGACTCTTCACGGGTATGAACTTTTCTCGTTTCACAATATTTTACATCCGACCCCGCACGCAAAAATCTAACGGTGTTAGATCAGGTGATCTGGGCACCCAGGAATGCGGCTCGCCGCGGCCAATCCATCGCCCATTTAAGTACACCCATACGGCACGCGACAACCGGAGAGGCGCACCGTCGTGCTGAAAGTACATACATCACTTAGTTTGGGTACCTAAAATTTCAGCGCAGTTTTATTTCACTCTTTGCGCAGAAATCAGAGCGAAATCTTTCGCTAGCAGTAACTCGCTAACGGATCCGTGTTTATATGAACTTTTTCATTATTTTCGCTAGTAGAACGAGTTGAGAAAGCGCCGGTAACACTGCGCGAATCGCTCTGTATATATATATATATATATATATATATATATATATATATATATATATATATGTTATTATGATCTAACAGTATTTGCTGCTGAAAGCTGTCGTCAGCAATAATCTTTACCAAACCGGGCGACAGAACTGTTTTCGTGTAACACAAGATAATACTTCGATTTACGGGAAAGCTCCTTATTATACATCCGTTCTCATTTTTAATAAACCTTTTTTTTTTTCGGTATTGCGGAGAAATACCGTTTACTTACCCCTACAAGTGGGGGAGAGTCGAACTCGCACGGGTTCGGCTAGATATTATTAAGAGCCTATATGTGCCCGCACCTTACCGACTAAAATTCCTATTTCACCTTTCCTTCCCGACCGAAGTTGGATCCGCAGTTAAACAAAGCGCGACCCTAGGGGTGCCTTTGAGCTCGGGGGTCAAGAGTCCCTGTGCCTCATCACCATCCACGCAGGTGCGGACGAACGATGACTCCGTAGCGGGCTCTCTATCGCCCCTTCGCTCTCCAGTCAGTTCTTCACCTGTATTCAGATCTTCATTCTCTTTAACTCTCTTTTTTCTGTTTCCTCATTACATCGGTTTACGACTTTGCTAGAACATGTTCTCAGGACTTCCTTCTCTTTCCTCTCTTCTGTTGTCTCTTGTTTGTCTCTTCACTCTTTTCTGTCACTTCTCTGCTTTCTCTTGATACATTACTTTATACCTTTAACGGTGCCTGCATCGGTATTCTATTTTAGTTTAGATCTCACCCTAATGGACCTATGGACCATCGGACCGACGGTTTAATTCTATCTACCTATTTAAAACTCCCATCGATTTATTTAAATTAAGATTTAAATATTTTCTTCCCCAGGAAAAATATTACTCCACAGAGAAATTTTTAAATAATATTTATAAAAATCCTTGATTTTTTGCATCTCCGTTTAGCGTGTAAAAATAAATGTTCTCTCAAAATTTTCAGTAAGTCTGAATTTTTATTTACGAGTATTTAATGTTTCCGATATACTATTATTTCATCTATTTATTATTTTTAATATTATATATATATATATGAATTTTTTTTCTATTTTATAACTAGATATCCATTTTGACGCCGATACGATAAATATTTAATCGCAATTTTCCTTTAACAAACTAGGAGACAGGAGGAGTATTCTTCTTTATTTTTATTCGTGGATTACCACACTACCCGTTCGTGACACGATCTACATACTGTATTATCCCGCGCACCGACAGGAATGAAATACTTATTTTATTTATTATTTTTAATGGAGAGGAAATCTTTAAATTAGTATAATTAACATTAGTAGATGTTTCCGCGAGCGGTATCATCGTATAAGTAAATGTTTGCTCCTTACAGAGCGTAACAAGTTTTTATTTTCGATAAATTTTTAAATAAATAATTTAATTAATTTCTTATAAAAATAATTTATTTTATAAGTTCCAGAGATTACAAGAGCTTTCTTTCTTAATTTAAAATAATCGTTCGCAGAAATATCACATAAAGAAATTTAAAATATTTAATCGGCCTTTATTTAATCTGTGTAAAATTTTGGCTTAAAAATGAATAATGCTAAAAGATGTTACTTAAATTATTTCCTGTACTGACTATAAAAACAAAATGATGAACGTACATTTCAATTAACAATTTTTACTTTTTTTTGTAAAATGGTGTTTAAATAAACGATCTTGTTGTAGCTTTTATATAAATAACAAAGAAAGTAATTTTCAATAAATAGTATTTTTTATTAAAAAAAAATAAGTTTTTCTTTTTTTCATAAATGTTAATTAATTTTAAGATCACTTCTGCGGTATCGATGCTATAATAATTAAACAAAACAAACACTAGTTAAAATTATATTGAGTTTTAAAACGTATCAAAAATAATAATTTTAATAAGAGATTTGGCAAAAAAATTACTCGTATAACAAGAAAATCAGCTTCATGAGAAAACATTAAAAAGAAATAAGAAATCATCAAATACAATCTAGATACGTTACAAATTTCTTTATTGTTTCTGTCGTTTAAACTTATTTAATTTTAATAAAGGCTAGTGGAACAATTATAATTTACTGCGATTAAAATAACGGGTAAAAGATATTAATAAAATTAATCTGTAGAAATAAAAAAAAGACAGATGTAATAAAAACTTAAGAGCATGTAGTAGACTTAAAAATTAAAATTATATAGCCGATAATATTAGCTATTTAAATACATAAATACGTAAGATTTTCACTTTAAGACGAACGATCTTTTTATTTCTACTTATAAACAACACATATATTTTTGCTTTCTACTTAGGTAATTTTATAATCGGAAAAATTATATTCAATTTTAAAGTTAAATTTAAACTTTTCCCTTTTCATCATTAAATGTCAATTCTCAACCGGTCTGTGTTAAAAAAATAACGTTTTCGTAAATCCGTTTTTTCTTTTTTGCTTCAGTGTTTAATTTACAATCGGAAAAAAAAGTCTGATGCGACAACACATGACTGACTACCTTGTACGCCAATTAAATTACATATACATTTTTAAAAGTACATAAAATGTTATTTCACTAATAATTTCTGATTTTTTTTTTCTTTTATTATTATTATTGAATACTATTTATTGTAATTTTTTTATAATCAAAGGTTAATAATTATTAATAAATGAATATATTTAAATTAAATAAAAAGTTAAAAAATGTAAAATGTAAAAAGGAAGAAAACGTTGCAAACAATGAAAGAATTAAAAGATTAAGAGAAGATGATGAATATAAAGAGAGAGAAAATTTGAAAACTAGAGAACGTGTACACAAATTAAGATAGAATAATTATATCAAACCAGAGAGCGAGCGATTAAATGATCGGCAACTAAAAACAAATAAACGAAATTATGATCGAGTCCGACAATATCAGAGGAGTAATGAACTAAAAAATAAGAATTCTTTGCAATTTATTAAAGATCGGGCATGTATGCCTCAGTGTATATGTTCTCGTGTCTATTTCTCAGTTACCTGCAGTTAACTTTCATCTAGATAAAATTAAACAGAAATTCCATAATAATTAAATAAAATTGAACAGAAATTAAACTAGAAAAATAAAAAAATAATACGATTCTAAATTATAATTTTTAGTTAAAATTAAGTAATCAGATGTTTCACCGCGATGAGTCTTGATGAATAGTTTTGATAGATCTATTATACATACACATATGTAATAATGTCTATTAAATTACATATACGCATTTTTAAAATTACATAAAATTTTATTTCACTAATAAATTCTGTTTTATTTTTTAATTGAATAATTATTTATTGTAAAACCTTTTTACAAGCGACGGGTTAATTATTAATAAATCAATATTTAAATAAATAAAAAAAGCTTAAAAAGAAGAAAAGGAGATGAAGTCTTTCCTTGTAAGATGCAAATATTTCATTAAAGTTTTATTTAGCTATAACTCTGGAACCGGTGAAATAAGTACCGCTTATGATTCACTCGTATCGTCGAAAAGCTTTCAGCGAGGGCTTATTTTAAAAAAATTCCGAAACCCAAATGGTTTTGGATTTTGGGCTTCTTTGGAAACGTTTGGTTCAGTCGATTGCAATCAAAAGGGGCGGTGCACAAGATGTTACAACAGTCCTAAATCCAAAATTTAGCGTAAATTTTGTACAAAATTTAAAGTAAATTAACGTACCGATCGCATTTATCGATTAAAATTTTTACCGATAAAGTGTTTTCCAAAAAAAATTATTCGTTAAACGTTAAAAAATAATTTTAAAATTTACCTTACTGTAAAATATAGTACCGTTGAAGCGGTTATAGAAACAAGTAGGTAATAAGATCACAAAATAAACTTTGTAGAATAGAAACTAGAAACCGGAGTCGAAACAAACATATAAGTGATATTGTAAAAAATTTGTGACTGTTCTTTTTTTTTGAAGTCGATAAGGAACTTGATTTATAAGAGTATGATATGGGTTGTAGAGTGCACATAAATCAAACGGTTTAAGGATTTACTCTTCTATTTGTGTGACGAATATATTTATCATCGTTAATACTCTGATTTATTTTACGTCACACCAATATCATCACCGCATAGGTCTTTAGCCACGAGAAAAAGGGGGGGACCATACCGAGTAAATTTTATCGTTCGATAAAACAAGAAAGTCTTTAACGGCGGCATTAACCAATCAAGAAATACCTTTTGCGGAACGTCAACCAATAATATTATTTGTTTCTTATATGTAAACTTACTAACATACCGATGAGATAAAAAGTTACAATAATCTATCTTTTAACACTCGGTTTTAAGTTTCATATTTTATTACTTTTTATACAAAAAAACTTTTTTTTTTAATTTTATTTTAAAGAAAAAAATTATGTTTTATGTGATAATGTAAACGATGTACTTATTTTATAAAATCCATTAACTATTTGGACTGACATGCGACCGCTAGCATTAATCACTGTTCAAAACGTAAAAGCATTCCTTCTATGCGTATACAAAAATTTAACTAAATAAAATAACAAAGCGTTGATAAATATACGGTCTAATATTTAGGCTACAAAAATCAGTTTAAACAAATTTATATGTAAAACACCGGTACAAACATCTTAAAATATTTATTAATTAACATACAACAAAAAAATTATAAATCGGTTACGAAATTTTTTTATTTAAATTAGGTTAAATTATATTTAAAAAAATAAATAACCATTATTAAAATTAATAAAGAGACTGTTTTTAATCTATGTTAAACTCTATATCGGCCCATTTTCCACCGAAATCCGATTGACTACTTTGTATTTAAATAAAGCTGTAGCTGCGGTGGCGTTAATACGTAAGTACCAAAGTTTATTAATTACACAAATTATTAATTTAACGACGTTTTGATTTTCGTCAGATAAGTCAATATTTAGGGAAAATAAATATTAACCATACTACATATAATTAATCAACAAACCCATTACAATAATACAAAAATCACAAACTGATAATAGTCATACTAATAGCCATATTAATGAAATTTCGTCCACATTTCTGCTAATTTTAAATTAAATAAGCTACTTATATTTATGTGTTGTGCATTTATTACAGAACAATGCCACGTCAGGACAACGTCTGTCGGATCCGCTAGTATATATATATATATATATACTTTGGGAAGTAGAATTACTAAAGATGGACGAAGCAGGAGCGATATAAAATCCCGAATAGCACAAGCGAAACGAGCCTTCAGTAAGAAATATAATTTGTTTACATCAAAAATTAATTTCAATGTCAGGAAAAGATTTTTGAAAGTATATGTTTGGAGTGTCGCTTTATATGGAAGTGAAACTTGGACGATCGGAGTATCTGAGAAGAAAAGATTAGAAGCTTTTGAAATGCAGTGCTATAGGAGAATGTTAAAAATCAGACGGGTGGATAAAGTGACAAATGAAGAGGTGTTGCGGCAAATAGATGAAGAGAGAAGCATTTGGAAAAATATAGTTAAAAGAAGAGACAGACTTATGGGCCACATACTAAGGCATCCTGGAATAGTCGCTTTAATATTGGAAGGACAGGTAGAAGGGAAAAATTGTGTAGGCAGGCCACGTTTGGAATATGTAAAACAAATTGTTAGGGATGTAGGATGTACAGGATATACTGAAATGAAACGACTAGCACTAGATAGGGAATCTTGGAGAGCTGCATCAAACCGGTCAAATGACTGAAGACAAAAAAAAAATATACATATATTACACTTTCTTGTGGACACGATAACTGCCGTAATTTTGCGCCAGTCACTTACGAATTGATACATAAAATGTAACCACCCAAAATCTCGGTCGATCTCGTTAATGGACAAAAAAAAATCGGACCATCGGGGTGGAAATGGGGGAGCTTTTTCGAAAAAACAAAATATCGCTATCGTCTTCTTATTAAGTAAAATATCGAATTCGTTTAAAGGTCCTACTATTCTTTGGACAAGAACCTAAAACTTATCTAAGTAAAACTTTTGATATCGCCAACCATTGGCCCAGCGGGTAGAAAAAATGGGATTTCAAATACAAAAAAATCATACCTCCCTTAATAGGCACAGTATCAAATCGGTTTAAAGCGGTCGTTAGTACTCAAAACATTACCAAAACCGTTTGTCTGAAACAATTTTTGATATGACCAACCGTTACGGCAAGGGATGACCAAAATGTTGCTGGAGTTATAAGATGGGACTTGTCTAATGCTAAACATGTGAAACTTTTTTTCACATGCAACCACTGTCGTATCGAGTAAATTTTGAAGTTTTTCTTAATTTTAAGAAGGAAATCTTTTTTATCCCTTACTTAGCACCGGTGAAATTTACCTCCACCTTCTGGCGTGCCGAAAGGGATTTTTTTTTTGGAAACAGCCGTTTATATATTTTTTTAGAGTACTGTTAAGTTTTACAAGCTTGTTCTTATTTTAAATTTTTAAAAAAATAGGGAACAACATCGGTAAACTTTCCCGGTAAATGGCCTTAGGTATGATTCCTGATATTCCTTTATTTTCCCACCCTTTAGAGACCCTAGCTTTACCAAACTAATACAAACCAAATATCATATACACACACCGCATACAAATGTCACCGTGCTAATTTGAAAATTTTTGGTCCAGCTAATCACACCCAAATATTACTGACCCAAATAGACGCCCTGAAACGCACTTATATGAAAAGAGATTATCTCTTTTTTTGTTCATTTTTTCCTTTTTTTTTTTGTTCATTTCCGACCTTTCATGACCCCCGAATAAAAATAAAAATGGAAACATGATTCACATATGATCACCGTACTTTCTCTTTTACATTCCCGTCTAAATAGCTCATAGCAGAGCTACAGCTCTAGAAGGGAAAGTATTGTAATAGATCCAATTTATTTATGGTCAGATTTGAATTATTTGGGCGTTTTTAATCTAAATTTATGCTTTCTATTTTTATTGCTTGTTGCATAATCCGTTTTATGCTACTTCAATAATATTGCTTATATCCCAGTTCTTATTATCGCTATTTCTTAATTTTTTTTCACTAACTTATCCCCGATAAGGATTTTTTTTAACTTTCTTTATAAGTTTATGCTTATTCCCCGTCGTCTACTGATGATGATTGTTTAACAGTCAAAATGGCTATATAAATTTGTATTTGAAATATAATTTTTTTTAAAACTTTTTTTTACGTAAATTTGTTTCTCGATCTATAACGATTCTACAAATTACCGATTTCATTAATTTTAACGGGCTATAGGATTAAAGTTACAACGGTACTATGAAAATCAATGTAACTAAATAAACAAATTATTTGTAAAAACGAATTTATAATAACCAAGATATTTTTCACCGATAACTCGAAACTAAGGCGTTGAATTTAATTTGATTTTAGATTTAGATGAGCCGAAGAGAATGTAATATATATATATATATATATATATATATATATATATATATATATATATATATATATATATATATTAAATGATGTCACGTTTAAAAAATATTTTACGTCAAAATTGGATACCGAAAATACAAATGCAAATTAAGTAAAAAAATAATTTGTTTTTATTTTCTTGAATCTCCAAAGATTTAAACGTGATTTTTATACGGTATAAAAATATTTCGGTTTATTTTCAAAGCAGTAATGAAAAAAAATACACTTTTAAAGTTTTAAAATCACCATTAAGACCGAAAACGTCCATCGATTCGACACGTACAAAAAAAACATGTCGCCTCAAACTCTCCGCTCCAGTTCTATTTATCTATCTAAATTATCTCAATTAGCCTTCTAACTGTTAATGTGTTCTCTCTCCGTCTCCCTAAATAGATTGAAATAGGCGTTCAGTCCACTCTTCTTAAAACTTTTACGCGAAAATATAAACTCCAAATTCCTTGTACGTTTATTAAATTACATAGACGCACTTTTAAAAAAAATGAAAAGTACATAAAATTTTATTTCATTAATAACTTCTGATATTTTTTATTTTTTTTATTATTGAATTATTATTTATTGTATTTTTTTTACAATCGGAGAATAAATTATTAATAAATCGATATATTTAAATTAAAAAAACAGTTAAAACAAAGAAATGAAGTCTGATTCGAACCTATGTGCCTTTCCCGTTGTAAGATCCAAATATTTCATCGATTAAAATTTTATTTGGCTATAACTCTGGAACCGAGGAGAATAAGTACCGCATGATACATCGTCGAAAAGCTCTCGATGAGGGCTTATTACTGCGGTTACGAAAAAGCCCAAAATTCAAATTTTTGGACATTTTTGATTCAGTCGATTGCAATCAAAAGGGGAGCTGCACAACCAGATGTTACAACAGTCCTAAATCCAAAATTTCTACAGGCTACGTCTAATCGTTTTTGAGTTCTGCGAGATACATACGTACGTACAAACGTCACGGAAAAACTGATCAAAATGGATTCAGGGATGGTCAAAATGGGTATTTCCGTTGAAATCTGAAACTGAAATTTTTCTCGATCACAACACTTCCTTTACTTCGTAAAGGAAGTAGAAATAAATGTTAACTTACTGAATAAAATTTCAAAAAAAACTCCTTTATAAAAAAAAAAACTTGTTACAAACTCCGAGTTAAAGTCCGAGATTTCCTGTCGGTTAAATATTTCATAAAGAAAGAGATGTAAACCGGCAGAAAATGCGAGTGTAATATATTCCGGCTGACAGTTACTATCAGCTATGAAAAATACCAGGTTTAAGTTCCATTCAACAGTAAGCATAGTAGTAAAACAGTCTCAAAATAATCTTAAAGCTTTTTAATAAAGCTAAATAATAAAAAAACCACAAAAGTTACGCGAAAAAAAAATAGCTGAAATTAAAAAAAAAAAAATTCATCTAATAAACGATAGTTAAATTAGAAACAATAATGAAATAAAATAATTGAATGATCAGAAAAAGACCTTTAAAATTTGTACTCAAGATATTTATTTATCGTGTTAATAAAAATTGATCGGTATTTGTTATTTACGGAACACACTCGATTTTACATTCTTAACATATTTTTCGATGGCTTTTTACCCATCGAAAAATATAAATCATAAAAGACCATTTTTCGATAAATAATTTTATAATATACGTACGTCATCATGTATTCCGTATTTAAATTAGGTCATTTCAGTAACAGTATACTTGAAGTTTAAACATTTTCTAGTAAATTTTATTTTATCAGCGCAATGTTATTATTAATGAAAATGAATTTTCATTCGCTTATTGGTTATTATTATTTCCCTCGCTTTCTCAGTAATGAACGCTTTCCCAGATATTTCTGCTTTGTTGGAACGTACCAAAATATAAATTTTGAATTAAAAACATAAATAAAGAATAAGATAATATATATGTATATATACAAAGCTCTCGGGAGAAGATCGCGTAGCCAAAAATAAAAATAAGCTATTCATATAAACATAGGTAAGAAAACAGTCGTTAGCAAGTTTCGGCTTGCAAAACGTTTAGCCCTATTTTCTGCATTAACATTCAGAATTAGATTCTCGGCAAAGTTATGTAAAGATTTTTATTTTTTTTATCGGAAAATTTAGAAAGTTGTTTTATCGCTAACCTAAATAAGTATATTTGCCGACGGAACTTTTTCGTGTTTTAAAATTAGCGAGATAGAGGTCTGGGACCGATTTTATTCGATTTGTTAGATTAAAACTCATAAAGAAGCACCAAATTTACCCCTCGATTTGTATCCCAAAAATTTTAGTACGATTTAATTTCACAGAGGGAGCAAAAAGTAAGGCTAAATGTTTCGCGAGCCGAAACTCGCTAACGAATCGTTGTGTGACCTACGTTATATGACATTTTTTTCTTATTCTTGGCTACAGAATCTTTATCCAAGAGATTTTGAATCGCTCTTTATGTATAATATTATATCGATATAAAAATTTATATCAAAGATAGCGCATACATATCTATATTTTAATTTTTAAACTGTTTTTAATTAAAAATTTATATATTCGTGGGTTCTGAAGAAGCAGACATAATTTTGAAAGCGCTTGACTCCGAGAAAACAATGAGGGAAAAATAATGAACAGTCAGTAAACGAATGAGAATTTAAAAAAGTAAATATATGTATATTTTCTAATCAAACTGCAAAAATTTCAATATGCTATATATAAATACTTTTATTAAAAATTCAAGAAGTATTATTACGTAATCTAATATCGATCTACGGCAAATTCAAAAATATAATATTACAGATATTACGCAACATGTAACAAACTTATATTAGAAATTTGTTTATATTTTTTTTACTAAACGTAGAACAATAAAAAAATAATCGAGTCTGACTGAAATTTGAATACTGCATTTTGAATTATAATACGTAATTTTTTGAAAAATTTATGAGAACCGAATAAAATGAATGCGATTAAAGAAACTTCGCTTTAAATAGGAGTCTTACGTTATACAGAGAATGTTTATTACATTTTACACACACGGACGCGCAGGAGAACACGTACAAACGAATAACTTGTATTTGAAACGGCTACGATAAGCGGTTCGAATAGAGACGACCTTCCATTCTGGTAACTTCAACGATTACATAGCATACAACCGGATGACAACGATTATGACATGTCTAATTCTGTCATTTTCCACTAAACCCATGCACAAACTAAAACCATGCGGCGGAAATTCCATTAACCGAAGCCAAAAACAAGTAAAAGTGTACTACTTATAGTTAGGCAGCTCTCGCTCGCTTCAGGGTAAACCTAATCGGTTCGATTTACAAATTTCCCCGGAACATATTACAGTCGATTGGAACAAGACCGTTCTAAGAAATGGGTCTTCCACTCAACTTAACAAAAATAAGAAAGAAAGAGACACAGAAGAAAGAAACAAACAAAACGACACGTCCTTAAAATACGCTACATATTTTATTTACATTACCGCAGCAATATTCCGAACATGTAAAACATAAATAAACAAATACGAAAGGATAATGTTACAATAATTTATACCCCCGAAAATAAATGGATTCTACTGTAATTTAAATTTTACAATGCATTCTTTTACCAAATTTTAAATTCACCATTCGATACACGTTAACTGTTAGATGTCATCACGGTGTTTCAGTTATAAAGTTAAGTAGTATAGTTTTTTCTTTATTAAGCACATAATTTTCGAAAATAATAACCGCAACGATAAATAAATTTTTATTTTTCTAAGATATTTTGGCTTCCTCCAAATAAGCAATATACTGTAGATTATATTCGTTATAACTTCAGAACTAATTTCGACGAAACTTTATCGGATTTTGTATTTAATCTCTGAAATAAAAACTGCAGTTACTTGAAGGAGAAAGTAATTTCTTCTTATCTTTTTTTTCCTTATAAGTAGGTCGGCAGGCAAAACGATCGGCTCAACCGCTGAACAATAAATTGCCTCTACGGCTCGATAAGATGAGGATGATGTGACGTAGAAATGCGGCGCAGCAATCTTCGAAAGACTCAGGTCGACCACTCTTGAGTCGCGTGGTTATTTGAATCTCGACCACCAAAGTAGATCGGTATTCGCTGTCTAGTATTCAGCTGCCGTATAAAAGCGATTAACTTTTAACAGGATTTGAACCTCAGATCCTTCGACTTCGAAAGTCAGCTGTTAAACAAGCGATTTGTGACGAAAAGTTCACCGTTATTTTACCGGTAAAATTTCTTATTTCATATATTTTTCAGGTTTTAGGAAAGGTATAGGCAATGGCAAACAATTTTAGCGCTCGGATTAATAGTAGAAGGAAGATTAAAAAAAACAAACCAACATATTTGGTATTTATAGACCTAGAAAAGGCATTCGATAACGTAGAGTTCAATAAAATGTTCAGCATTTAAAAAAAATTAGGGTTCAGATACAGAGATTGAAGAATTGCTAACATGTACAGGAACCAAACAGCAACGGTAATAATTGAAAGAACATAAGAAAGAAGCCGTAATAAGAAAGGGAGCCGACTAGGATTCCCTATCCCCGTTAGTTTTTAATCTTTACATAGAACTAGCAGTAAATGATGTTAAAGAACAATTTAGATTCGGAGTAACGGTACAAAATGAAAAGATAAAGATGCTACGATTTGCTGATGATTTAGTAATTCTAGCCGAGAGTAAAAAAAATTTAGAAAGAACCACGAACGGCATGGATGAAGTCCTACGCAAGAACTACCGCATGAAAATAAACAAGAACAAGATGAAAGTAATGAAATGTAGTAGAAATAACGAAGATGGAATGTGAAAGTAGGGGAAGAAAAGATTATGGAGGTAGAAGAATTTTGTTATTTGGGAAGTAGAATTACTAAAGATGACGAAGCGGGAACGATATAGAATGCCAAATCACAGGCGAAACGAGCCTTTAGTCAGAATATAATTTGTTTACATCAAAAATTAATTTAAACGTCAGGAAAATTTTTTTGAAAGTGTATGTTTGGAGCGTCGCTTTATATGGAAATGAAACTTGAACGATCGGAGTACTTGAGAAGAAAAGACTAGAAGCTTTTGAAACGCGGTGCTATAGAAAAACGTTAAAAATCAGACTGGTGGATAAAGTGGCAAATGAAAAGGTGTTGCGGCACATTGATGAAGACAGACTTATAGGCCACATATTAAGGCATCTATCTAATAGTTGCTTTAATATTGGAGGGACAGATAGAAGTAAAAAATTGTGCTGGCAGGCAACGTTTGGAATATGTACAACAAACTGTTAGGGATGTAGGATGTAACGGGTATACTGAAATGAAACGACTAGCACTAGATAGGGAATCTTGGAGAGCTGCATCAAACCTTTCAAATGACTGAAGACAAATAAAAAATAAATAAATAAAAATATTTTTCAATAGTTTTTCTCCTTTATTATTTCTTACCTGAACTAACATATATGTTACTCGAAATCCGATATATCCCGTTTATAACATTAATCTTAAATAAAGGTTAAAATATATTTAGTATATTTACCGGTAAATTAGAGCAGTCGATTTACATAAAAATCGTGTTGAATCGTATTCGATGAGAAAATTGGTGTTGACAAAATCAATGAGCGAATGGAGTTTGAAATGTAAATAAATAAAAAACGACAAAGTTTTTCCTAAATAAAAATAGATTTACTACATCGGTTTTAATTCTCGGGCACATCTCTAACACCGTGTGATATTTTCCTAAAATAATGTACTTAATTCCACCGAACCGCTTATAACCTTGTTGTTTGAAGAAAATCTAAATCGGGGTTTTCGCGACATCCCGCAACCCCCTGAACAAATTTTGAAAAAAAATTAATATAATCGATTCCCATATATAAAAATATTTGAGCGGAGTTTGAAGAAAATTGTTTTGATTAATCCTGAGATATGCAGTCGAAAGCGATGTAACGCGCATACGTACGTACGTGATGCATATATATATATATATGCGCATACGTACATACGTGATGTATATATATATATATATATATATATATGTGTGTGTGTTTTTCGGTCGAGATGAACTAGTCGGACCCTAAAAGGTAAAGAACAATTTGTAAAACCCGATATCCCATTTTTGACACGATCACCATCCTTTCCCCTTTAATATAACTATTCTAGCTACATTCGCCAGGAACGTAATAAGAACTTTCATACGGACATTACATTAATTTAAGTATTATTATTATAACATTTTTCGCTCTTCATAGAAGTGATTTACAAAAGTTCAGCTTGTTATTACGAGTAGTTACTGTTATTTGTATTCGTATTAATAACAGAAAAATACGAATGGATATTTATATCCATTCATATTTGCGTATGAATGTACATCAGGTCTGTCCTACATCTATTAAAATCGCCGCAATTTAATTTTTAAATTTGTACACACATTAAACTTCTTTACTGAAAACATTATTGTTTTTGTCAACCGTTATAATCTGAGAGTTATGCATTATTTTCTACAATTAGATATTTTTTATCGGTATCTTATGTATGGTGTTTTCTACAACGAACGGATAGCCGTCCATTAGCCGGCGCTAAATGTTTCATTTTTTTATTCGATCTAAAACTACGTTGAATAATTCAAGGATTTAGATAGAAGGTAGGAAATCTTTTAGACACGTTTTGCCGTACTATTACGGCAGTGATAATTCAGTCCCACGGCGCTTTGCCGTAATATGTATCGCTATCAGCCGCAGTTGTGTAAAATGACAAGACTCAATTTATTTAGTAATATAAGGGAATAGTACAATTAGGCTGTAAAATGTTATTCATAGGCTTAATTTCTGTAACGATTACCAAGAGAAACAGCTGTTTTGAACGTTCCTTTACTGTAGCCTGTCATTCCGTTTTCCACCGCGTCGTTTAAAGTTGTTCAGTTTACACGTACGTTTACGCAATTTTTGTTATAAAAACATCACATTTACAGTATGTTTTCTTTCCGTAATGTAATATACTTCTTTTTTAGGAATGTTGTTTTTACGTAACGTTTTCTTTTTCCAAATGTAGTTATAAAAATATCACGTTTATAATACGAATTTTCTTTCTTTAACGTTTTTTTGGTTTTTTAATTTGTACGCGCTTGATTTTTGTTGTTTTCAATTTTTGTTTTAGGGAAATTTTTTGTAGAAAGTAAACGGTTCAAACACGGCAGAAAATATCGCTTATGCGATCGATAATGATGTAGTAAGGTTATTAGATGACTCAGCATCAGAATCTGATTTCTCTGATGCTGAACATTTAGATATTGTCACGTTAGATGAACGATGATGAGAACGAATACGGTAGTATAATGTATAACGGTTCTGACGATGCAGTAGACCTACAAGATGAAATTTTTAATAAAATCGCCGAATTATTTTCCGGGAATGCGTTTCAAGTCGCTGATAGTAACAACTTGGGGTTTAAGTTTGATGGCTTGTATGATTGTGAAGCCGGCTTGAGCGTAGATCCGCGTTTTGAGATCTGTTACGTTAACGAAACCTTTTAAGCTAACCGTATATCTTCTTTATCACGCTAAAACATTTACTAATCCGTATTCTAGAACGTTTACTTTTTAACTGTGAAATGTTATATTCATATTTTAACCGGAAGTTAAAGTAAATTCAAGTAACACGCTGGTTTCTGTACTTTTATTTTAAAAAAACCCACGCAGATGGGAGTTACAGTTACCTGCATAACTAACACGTTAAAGGGTGTTTCATCGTAAAAATTACGTGTTTATTAAAAATGACCCGTTTCTACGTTCGTGAAGATTTGAAAAAAAAAGAATTTATTCGAGTAATTCTGAAGCCCCTAAAACCATTCGTAATTTAAAGTCCGTTAACGGAAATAAATTTTTTTTTTCCTTATGTTATACAATAAATACGTGGAAGTTGTAAGGAGTTCTAAGAATCGAAGCCTTCCGTTCCAAATATTACTTGCGAGAAGGAAATTATTTTTCCATCGGTTCATGACATCATAATACGGCCGCCATTACTTTCTTATTTCCGTCACACGACGGCGACAACTGCCGCTTCATGTAACCCGTATAAACGATATCGCAATTCAAAATGTTTGCCGTAGAACGCATTACACATTTTTTGTTTTTCTTAAAAAAAATCAGTTTCAGAGACGTTTAACTTAAGAAAATGTATATGAATATATGATCTTTAGAAAATAGTTACGATAAAATTACAATACAAAAAAATTACAAACGTTCCCATAAGAGTTGCGATAGGCTAATTTTGTTGACAATTTCAATATATTTTTTAACGTAATTTAATAAATAACTATTTCACTTGACGTTTTATCGTCTGCACGCTCTCGCGCGTGAGAGCACAGAAAAGAGAAAGTTCGAGAGAAATAGAACGAGAGAAAAAAAATTATACATATTAGTCTCTGAACAAATATATAAAAAAAGTGTCTGCGAATAACTTAAGCAAAAAAAGAAGCGAAAAATATACATTCAAAATTGTAAAATCACTTTATTCTTCGATTAATAAAAAATAGCAACAAAATACGTAACTTATTCACCGTCCATATCCGTTTATATAAATATATAAATCATCAAAATTGAAATAAAATATTTTAATTTTTAAACAACATTTCTTTCTCTCTCTCTCTCACTCTCTCTCACTCGCTCATTCATTCTCTCTCCCTGTCCTTCCAATTCGTGAGATGAGAATGCTCTAAAAGATATTTCTAAGATAAAAATGTGGAAAGGTTATAACAACAATAATAATTATAATATTATTATTATTATTATTAAACTTAAATTAAAGTACAATTTTTTCAAGTTTTATTGTAAACTATAATAACAAACCAATCATTACATTACCCTCCCTTGTATTACTTTAATAAAAAATAAAAAGATGTTCAATAAATGGTATCAACCGGTTTAATTTTTATAAATACAATGTACCCCAACATACATTTCTTCTTCTTAAATTAAAAAAAAAAAAAAAAAACACTATATATACATATATACAACACCGCGATTATATATAACCAATCAAACTGTAAGTTTAATAAAAACTTTCGTTTATATATATTTTAATAAATAATTTTGGAATAAATATTTTTTAAATAATAAAATTCACGTAAAACTTATGTAATTAAGTTATTATGTTATATATTGGCCCTAATATTTAAATAAAGTAATAAATTTATACAAATTAAACTTTATTTACATATCTATTCTGAAAGTTTACTTATCAGACGACTACAACGATTTCAGTACACAGTAAATAAATAAATCTTTTATTTACATCCGTACGTAATTACAATTTTTGTTCGACTGTCGGTCGATCTATGTCAACGTTATGTATTATTTTCTACTATTACATGTTTTTTGTTATCGGTATTTTACGTACCAAGTACGAACGGGTATCCGTTAACCGACGCAAGATGTTTTATCTTTCTTATTCGACCTTAAACTACGTCGAAAAAAACGAGAGTTTAGATAGAAGGTAGAAATAAATAGATTACATTTAAACCGTGTTCGTCTATCTGCTGAAAACATCCATCGTAAAAATATTCATTTCTAGATAAATAGCTTTAGAAAGAAAAGTATTGTAATCGGTCCGATTTGAACGTATGCGGTTTTCTCCGGATTTTGACGTTTTGACCTCTGTGGAACCCAAAAACCAAAAAAGCCGGATGGAAATTTTCCGGATGTTAATACGTTGTTCATATGTACGTATGTGTGTTCGCTGTCGTCCTATAAATCACCTTATATCTCCGGAACCGCTGCACCGAATTTGACTGAGCACGGTCAGACTACTTCTATATACGGGGAATCGATGCCGTTAAAGTTTTAACTTAAAAGGTGAAGGAGATGAGACTGTAGAGCAAGGTATCAGTACCTCGATATTTCGCCCGATTAGGGTCATATTTTTCTTAGGAGTGTTTGTTAACGATTAAAAAATAACGACATTCGCAAAATAAGATTTGGAAATATTAATTATTTATTTTACTTAATCTAGTTAATATTTCAAAAGTCGGTAGCACGATAGCGCTAACGTACAGCAGTTTTCACAGGTTAGCGGTAGAATTAAATAATGTTTACGGCCTGGCCGGATCTCGAACTCGCTCCCGGTCGACTCGGTACCTGGTGCGTTAAGCCTCGAGGCTACACCGGTATGCCAACCGTACAGCGAAATTTGTTTTATGTAAGTTGTAAAATTACATTAGTTTAGTAACTGCCGACCGTCGCCGCTAGTACCGCCACACCCACGCGCGCCCTTTAGTCAGAATCATTGAATTAAATAAACGAGAAAAATATTATATTTAAATAAAAGAATAAATATTTTAAATTAAGTTGTGCTTGTAAGACGCGCATCAGAAACAACCCGCAGTTGTAGGACTTTCCCGAAACGCGGCTTTAGCCGCGTGACGGGAATATCCTACAACTGTGTTGTCAGCTTTCTTATCTTATCTTAAGGTAAAAATGCCGACAAAGGATCATAACTTTGCTCTGAACAGATTTCTATTTTAAATACTCTATAGGTTTATTAAGGTATTAATCGATTCCGCAATATTTATACTACGATTGAAGAAAAAATCAAGATGTTCGGTGAAAAAATTTGGCTCCTATTGAACCCCGTCGATCAAATTACGGTTTTACCGTAAAAAGTTATGCGGTATTAAACATATAATTGAGAAAAATCTAAGTAAAAAAACGGATTCCAGTCGACTCCCTTGACTGGATTATGTTTTTATTACAAAAACTATATTGTATTTAGAATTTAATCGTTAAAAAAAAGGTTTTTGTTTTGTAAACATATTTGATGCCTATTTTACCCCCTTGTTTAATATCTGTCTCGTAAACCATTTTTAACGACAGGCACGGATCTATAAAAAGAAGTAATTTTTTAAACGCTTAATTATTGGCTGTTAACGAGTCGGTTCCTCTTTTAGAATTTTTAATGTCATCTACATTAATACTAGATACAGTTGTATTTTCAATCTTACAAATTAGAGTTTAAAAAAATTGATGTTTTAATTACTGGTTCGTTAATATTCCGATTCAGCCCTTTGATTTTTGGCGACTAAAAGTTTGTTTATCGTAGTAATTATTTACTTCATTAAGTCGGTCTGATTCGGAACATTACTGAACTAGGCTAAACAATTATAGTTTAATAAAAAAAAGATTACGGATACCGTGATGCCCCCTTGTCTAACGGCGTCAAAAATCAGACCAAAACTGGGATATATATACATACAAATTTCGGCTTTTTTGGTCGATGGATTTTCGAGATATGAGGTAAAAGGTTTATAAATAACGATGAACATTATTATATACTCGACAGTTTACAGCGATACATATTAAATACTTTCATCGTACTAATGCCCAATTTTCTGCGAAAATTACCCCTACCTTTGTTAATTTTGTCTATAATATGACAACAATGCACCGCCTTTAAAAATTTGTGAGTATTTCCGAAGAATTTATGTCGAGTCGGTTCTTATATATTAATCAAAATAAGGTCAAAAAGCGTATATCTTCTGTGAATTTCTATGGGGTTTTACGGTTTTTTTAATTCAGGGGGTCGTAAAAGGTCGGCATTTCCAAAAAAGACGACGTAGAAATTTTGGATCGATTTCTGCATATTGTCCTCTCACACATAGAGCTGTAGCCGGAAATCTAAAAAGTCCCAGTATTTGCTTACGAGAAAACCTTCATCAAAAGCAGTACCGCAAAATAAAAAAATAGAAGCGATTCAAGTAATTAATAAAAATCTAGAATAAAACACAAGAAATCATAACAATATTAAAGTACGGGTAATATATAAAGATGCTAAGTAATATTACAAAACATATTACGATTCAGAACGGGTTGACGAAAACTAAATACTTATATTTTGTACGATGATGTAGAAAATTGGTGGTTTTTAGTTTCTCGGCCGTGAGATGTACGCTGCATAGCTATAACGGGAAAGTATATAGATCGGTCAAAAATAAAAAATCTAAAAAAATTGGTATCGTTTAAGTTTTGTTCTTTTAAGAAAAGATTTAAATAAAATTAACAAAAAATAAATAAATTTTAAGAAGAGGTTTTTTTTTATTCCGATTCTCCTAAGTCCATAAAATCTAATTTTGTAGATGGACGTTTGAACGTATGGATGGGTATGAATATGTGTTTATATACGTCGGCCTCCATTTGGTTGTATACCTCTGCACCCTGTTCACCGATTTTCTTCTAATGCATTTTTTTTCTTCAGCCATTTGACTGGTTTGATGCGACTCTCCAACATTCCCTATCTAGTGCTAGTCGTTTCATTTCTGTATACCTCCTACATCGTACATCCCTAAAAATTTGTTTTACATATTCCAAACGTTGCCTGCCCGCATAATTTTTCCCTTCTACCTGTCCTTCCAATATTAAAGCGACTATTCCAGGATGGCATAATATGTGGCCTATAAGTCTGTCTCTTCTTTTACTATATTTTTCCATATGCTTCTATCTTCATTAATTTCCCGGAACACCTCTTCGTCACTTTATCCACCCGTCTGACTCTTAACATTCTCCTATAGCACAATGCCTTTTCTAGGTCTATAAATGCCAAGGATTTTGGTTTGTTTTTCTTTAATATTCCTTCTACTATTAATTTGATCGCGCCTTCAAACGCCTAGTAAGATTTTTGCCCGCTCCGAGGGTTTGCGGGGAAAAATATTTAAAATTTAAAATTAACTATTTTAAATAAAGCACGTGAAGCAATTAAACACGTAAAAGGAGATGAAAATTTAATAATAGTTGGAGATTGGAATGCAAGCATTGGAAAAGGCAAGGAAGGAAATATAGTGGGTGAATACGGGCTGGGCAAAAGGAATGAAAGAGGGGACCGACTTATAGAATTTTGCACGAAGTATAATTTAGTAATTGCCAACACCCGATTTAAAAATCATAATAGAAGAATATACACTTGGAAAAAGCCAGGCGATACTGGAAGGTATCAGATAGATTATATCATGGTTAAGCAAAGATTTAGAAATCAACTCGTTGACTGCAAAACTTACCCTGGAGCAGACATTGATAGCGACCATAATTTGGTGATAATGAAATGTAGATTGGGGTTTAAAAACCTGAAGAAAAGGTGTCAGATGAATCGGTGGAATTTAGAGAAGCTTGAGGAAGAGGAGGTAAAGAAGATTTTTGAGGAGGACATCGCAAGAGGTCTGAGTAAAAAAGATAAGGTAGAAAATGTAGAAGAAGAATGGGAGAATGTTAAAAAGGAAATTCTTAAATCAGCAGAAGCAAACTTAGGCGGAATAAAGAGAACCGGTAGAAAACCTTGGGTTTCAGACGATATATTGCAGCTGATGGATGAACGTAGAAAATATAAGAATGCTAGTGATGAAGAAAGTAAAAGGAACTATCGGCAATTAAGAAATGCTATAAACAGGAAGTGCAAACTGGTGAAAGAAGAGTGGATTAAAGAAAAGTGTTCAGAAGTGGAAAGAGAAATGAACATTGGTAAAATAGACGGAGCATACAGGAAAGTTAAGGAAAATTTTGGGGTACATAAATTAAAATCTAATAATGTGTTAAACAAAGATGGTACACCAATATATAATACGAAAGGTAAAGTCGATAGATGGGTGGAATATATTGAAGAGTTATACGGAGGAAATGAATTAGAAAATGGTGTTATAGAGGAAGAAGAGGAAGTTGAGGAGGATGAAATGGGAGAAACAATACTGAGATCTGAATTTAAGAGAGCATTAAAAGATTTAAATGGCAGAAAGGCTCCTGGAATAGACGGAATACCTGTAGAATTACTGCGCAGTGCAGGTGAGGAAGCGATTGATAGATTATACAAACTGGTGTGTAATATTTATGAAAATGGGGAATTTCCATCAGACTTCAAAAAAAGTGTTATAGTTATGATACCAAAGAAAGCAGGGGCAGATAAATGTGAAGAATACAGAACAATTAGTTTAACTAGTCATGCATCAAAAATCTTAACTAGAATTTTATACAGAAGAATTGAGAGGAGAGTGGAAGAAGTGTTAGGAGAAGACCGATTTGGTTTCAGGAAAAGTATAGGGACAAGGGAAGCAATTTTAGGCCTCAGATTAATAGTAGAAGGAAGATTAAAGAAAAACAAACCGACATACTTGGCGTTTATAGACCTAGAAAAGGCTTTCGATAACGTAGACTGGAATAAAATGTTCAGCATTTTAAAAAAATTAGGGTTCAAATACAGAGATAGAAGAACAATTGCTAACATGTACAGGAACCAAACAGCAACAATAACAATTGAAGAACATAAGAAAGAAGCCCTAATAAGAAAGGGAGTCCGACAAGGATGTTCCCTATCTCCGTTACTTTTTAATCTTTACATGGAACTAGCAGTTAATGATGTTAAAGAACAATTTAGATTCGGAGTAACAGTACAAGGTGAAAAGATAAAGATGCTACGATTTGCTGATGATATAGTAATTCTAGCCGAGAGTAAAAAGGATTTAGAAGAAACAATGAACGGCATAGATGAAGTCCTACGCAAAAACTATCGCATGAAAATAAACAAGAACAAAACAAAAGTAATGAAATGTAGTAGAAATAACAAAGATGGACCACTGAATGTGAAAATAGGAGGAGAAAAGATTATGGAGGTAGAAGAATTTTGTTATTTGGGAAGTAAAATTACTAAAGATGGACGAAGCAGGAGCGATATAAAATGCCGAATAGCACAAGCTAAACGAGCCTTCAGTAAGAAATATAATTTGTTTACATCAAAAATGAATTTAAATGTCAGGAAAAGATTTTTGAAAGTGTATGTTTGGAGTGTCGCTTTATATGGAAGTGAAACTTGGACGATCGGAGTATCTGAGAAGAAAAGATTAGAAGCTTTTGAAATGTGGTGCTATAGGAGAATGTTAAAAATCAGACGGGTGGATAAAGTGACAAATGAAGAGGTATTGCGGCAAATAGATGAAGAAAGAAGCGTTTGGAAAAATATAGTTAAAAGAAGAGACAGACTTATAGGCCACATACTAAAGCATCCTGGAATAGTCGCTTTGATATTGGAAGGACAGGTAGAAGGGAAAAATTGTGTAGGCAGGCCACGTTTGGAGTATGTAAAACAAATTGTTGGGGATGTAGGATGTAGAGGGTATACTGAAATGAAACGACTAGCACTAGATAGGGAATCTTGGAGAGCTGCATCAAACCAGTCAAATGACTGAAGACAAAAAAAAAAAAAAAAAAATTTTAAATATTAAACAAAAAATACTTTTTAATTAAACAAAAAAATTTAGATAGATCTATTTTAAATCTAAATCCACGTCGCAAGTTACCGGTCGCTTTTAAAATGTAAAAATCTTAATTTTTTGATAGCTCTTACTCTTTAAAATTTCTGTAAAAAAATGTTAGACAAGTTTATCACACCTTTATGATAATTATAACTTAGTTTATTTAAATTATGGTTGTATCTTTGTTTTTTTAAACGACTTGAAAAGATCTTTTTTAAAATTTTGCACCGCTTAGGGTTTTTTTTCTTAAAAATTACCCGAATAGTTCCTTGAAGAGCCGTGAGAGCCCCAAAAATGAAAAAAAGAATGTTATCGCGATTTCAGATTTCAATTTTGGCTGAGATAAATGATTTTTTTATTTAAATTTTAGTAATTATTTTATTAACAAAAAAAAACCCTGATGCCTCAAATTTGCAAAAAGGTCGCGGAAATATATATATCTATCTAGAAATTGCGATGCTAATATACTAATATTAAAAGTTTTGCTTATCGCTTTTATTGTTGAGCATCTTCTGCTTCCAAAGTTAAAATCAAAAAATTAAATATAATCAAACTAGCAATCTTATTTTTAATAAAAAAAAATTTAAATCGACATTAAAGTTTTTTACAATACAAAAAAAAATTAATTGCAAAACTTGACCGACATAGCAGGCAAAGTTATGCAATTCACCGCCGGCTTTTTTTTATTAATTTTTAATAGTATTATGTATTCATCGACAGAATAATATTTTTTTCTGTAAAGGAAAATATTTGAAATTCGGAGATCAGGCACGGCCTTTTTCGTACGCTACAAAACTCCATTTCCTTATCCTACGCGTAAGATTTAAGTTTATGTTGCGATATCACCAAGCAAAAGAAAAAAAAATTAAATAAACACTTTACAAAATATTTTCGGTAATTCATTAAAAATAGCATCGGAAGCATAATTAATGTATTTTCTCGTCAGTCGAAGTACTTTGTTGAATTACAGGAAAACGGTTTTGTTTTCTTATCTGTTAAAGTGGTTATCTTTTTTTTTTTTTTAACAGACATCAAGACCGTCTAATGCGACACGTATATAGAATTATAAGATACTCATGTAACTATCGATGTACTTTATATAATATATACTTTATACTAAATATAATATACTTTTTTTTAATATAATATACAAATATTATATATGAAGTATATCGGGTCTGAGAAGTTTTAGACGAGATATTTCGGTTTTTGATGATTTTATTAACGGCGCTACATATCTTGTGCAGAAACTCGCATTACCTGCCCTAGTAAACACCACATAACATCATCTAACGTGACGGATACATATAGAATGTCAGGATTATCACTATCTCTACCTACCCGTCGGTCGGCGAAATATTATTTTTTCAATTTTCAGCCGATATTTGTGTCTAAAATGTTTTTCAACATCGTGGTGCCACCGCGAAAAGCAGCTGCGTCGATCGCAATAAGATTTGATCTGATTAATAGAATATAACGGGTCGAATATGTAAACTCGTTTTTTGAAGTCGGTTAAAAATCGGCGGAATTTTAAAAAAACAAAAACGAAGAAGAATCGAAGAAGAAGAAATTTTTATAAACCGTACAAAAATTATAGAATAGTACTACTAAATAAATATTTTTATAATATATTAAATACATATTACAAATAAAATAAAGAGAAATCGTATCGTACCTGTTTTTCCCCTATTTAATTTCATGCGTTTTTTAATACGGTTTATCGTCTGCGATGTCTCCATAAACCTAAAAAGACTCCTCACCTCCACCTGAAAATGTAAATGTTAAGATAACAAAATTTTGTTAATTAACAAATAATTAGTATTATTTTCATATAAATTGCACCTTTAAAATGAAAAATAAAGAAAAAAATACAAAAAATTCGTTTTATTATTTCGTTAAAAAAATCGTTTTTGTACTTACAAAAAATGTTTAAGTACATATAAAATATTTAATGTTCTTCAATAGATTTGTAATGAAAAAATTCTGCTGTTTTATTCGATCAAGTTTTCTAACCGCTATACCCAAACTACCAAATAAATTCACGATTATAAGTTGAAACTTCCTGATAAAAGAAAATTGTACATTTGGATTTCCGAGATCCTGATCCCGACCCCCGCAGGGATAGACACCCGCCTTCTGACACCACCCCCTCCGTTCCTAGTCCTTATGGATTTAACCGAAGGTCTTCTTTTAGGTCTTGTAAACGTGATAATACAACACAGTCATTACTTTGGCCTCTGTCAGGATGCCATCGATGCAAATGGCTCGGCAGACATTTCTATCGGTGTACTTAAACAACTTAGTAACGCCATCATATGGCCTCTTCCAACCACGACCGCCTACCGTACCTTACAACCCACAACGATCAAATTAACTGACTCGCGGAAGCGCGATCCCCGCGTTTCTAACACCGCAGGTTTCAAACAAAGACTCTTCCGATGACTTACTTCAATTAGACTATGCGCCCAGGACATTACTCGGTTGAGTCTTTAAACACAAAAAATACTAATCTCATACCGACAAAACAAGTTTTGATCGCAACAACGACCGTTTTGTTTTACGATTCAATCTATTCAAAATCATAAATTTACAAAAAAAAAATCAAGAAACAGATTACAGATTTATTAAGCCTCTAATGAAAAGATACCTTATCTCTCTCACTCTGTCTGACTCTCTCTCTCTCTCTCTCTGCTCTGGTTCGCTTTCGGAAGCGACGTTAACGCCTACACCCTCCCACACCGCAGCTCCATCACAGGATTCTACACACATCCATCTCATCCTAACAGCAAATATCTCGGTTAACCGCGCCTCGATGCCAAAACGCCTACCTTGGCGATGTAAGCAACCAGGCGGGCTCCTAGCCACCAGGGTCGCTATTCTATCTATACATCAATAACATCGTCAGACTCCCTCAGCCGTCCTCCGCAGCGGTAAGAATCTAAGGAAGCCGGCAACTATGTTCTATTTCCTTTCGGCTTTCCGATTAACTTGCAGGTGAAAACCGCAACGATCGTCGCAAGCTATTCGGTACGTTAGGCTTCGTACTTGGGGCCTACACTTGACCCTACACTTCGGACGCAAACTTGAATTAATCGAACCAAATCTGGCCGACCTATCTCCAAAATCACCACGTCCAGAAAGAAACTGTATAATATGCCGATCGGGAAAAATCCACCTGACTACCTGCGTACCTCTCACATCAGAAAAAAACACCATGCGTGTGACGGCCTGCCTTAAATGGAAAAAAACATTGGTCGTCTACTTTTTTTACGCGTCCAGAGGTAAGTCGGCCTACTTTCTTAGCATCATAAGTAATCGGCGCTCAGTGAAAAGGGTATCAACGGGCGGATTTATGACACCCAAAACATCGGTAAATGTAAAGTTTTAGAGCGGGTGGAGTCATTCTTGTTAAGCGACTATTTTCATTTTCGAATAAAAGTAACGCGATAAAATTTATTTAAGAAAACTGTTAAATATAGTCGATTTTACCAAATTTTATAAATTATAATTGATAATTTCCGCGACTAATATTTTTTCTCAGAGTTACGCTGCTGGTCGATCGATAATAATTAGTATATTATCTTATATTAAACAGAATACGATCCGTGAATCATTAATTATCCGATTGCGTTAGGTTAAAGAGAAAAAGTAACAATATTATCCTACATCGCTCGTATTAGTACGCCTAATCGGTACTGTAAAAGCAATATACGTATAAAATGATAAGAAGTTAAAAATACTATATACCGCTTCTACTCTACTCAAAAATCAGCCTAGTAAAAATTATTGAGTAGGCGTCTGGGAAGTGGCATTTACACATGAAAAGGCGATCTTTTAACGAATTACATTCGGGGATAACTGGCAATATTTTAACTTTTAATAATTTTTTTAACGTAAAAAATTTGTTAAATCGGATCTCAAATTTCACCAAACGGGTTTATTTTCATTAACTATTATTTATTTCGTTAAGGAAGTACCTACGGTTGTAATTTATTTTTAAAAGATCTGCGGAAGGTTTTTTAAGCGGGTAATTACTTCTACGTAAATAAGTAGGACATATTTTGTTTATTATTAAGCCGTCATAATCGTTTAATATCGGCTTGTTTCGATCTAACCGTAGTTAGTGTAATGTACAAAATATTTTCACGTGAAAATTAAAAAACAAAACGAATAGGAAAACTTAGGTTAATTAATATAATAAAATTGAAGTACGCTCGCATTCCGAATAACCTTTACTCACATCAGTAGCTGTTACATTGTTTTTTGTTTACCTTTACATTCTTTCTTTTATGAAAAAGCAGGTTTCTACCTTTTAATTTTTTTAAACGACTTTTCATACAAGCAATATATGTTTTTTAAACGCCTGTCCAAATTCTAAAAAAAAAAAAATAATAAATAAACTAAATCGAAACAGACTTGAAAAAAGGAATCCGATTGATTCTTCCTTATATTTAAATTCTTTTAAGTAGGCGCCAAAGTCAGTATCAGTTAGTACATTCTGTTTTTAATTTAACTTTCAGCTTAAAAGCAATATTATTTTTTTACTCTTTAGAGCGGTTTTTATTATTTTTTTCTAATAAACTTATTTTATTTTTATAGGGGGCATGTTGATCTGAATTTAATTATCTTTATTAAGCTAACCGTTGTCATTGTGGGTGTCGCCAGTTATAATTAAAGAGAACTGCGAAATTCTAATCGCTTGGATATAGTAAACCGCCCAAATTATATGCTAGTATTGAGATCCTTCCCCGCCTGAAAGCAGAATGTATTTTTAACGGTTTCAATACCGCAATAATATTTCAATTTATATAAATTGAGGAGGCCAGAGGACCTTCAGGCCTGAAGGGCCAGAGAATTCTAAACCTCTGCGAGTAGTATATTTTTAATTATCTCTTAAAACAGAACGCATTTTGAACATTGGATATTTGGTACGCTACAGAACAGTGTATATTAAAAAGATTCATCCTATTTAATTCCGCAACCGTTCGCCGCCAACGAAAGAACCATTATATCTTATAAGAGAGGGGATTCTAGAATTTCACTCGATTGACGACAGAAGCGTACCTGTCGCAGTTTTGCGACAAGATGGCGATACCCGCAATCGGAAGCGCTTCATTATATTTATAATTTATCGCAAATTTATACGTTCGTTTCTTTAAAATCAGATAAATATTTTTATGAAAGCTGTATTTCAATTTTCCGATAACGATACTCGAGAAGAGTAAATCTTTTTGCTAGACAAAGTACTCTGCGTCCTTAAAAAATCTATATATATATCACAACTTACTTCTTCTTTGATAGAATTAGAAGTTTATTTGAATTAAGCTTCAATAAATCAGAGCAAAGTTCAAAAAAAAATCTGTAAAAAAATTAACAAAAAACATTAGCTAAATAAATATAAGCCGCATCAAAATAGTCTCAACTTTATTATGCACGATTTTATTATATAACATTGCAGGCTATAAAATTTACGCGATTCTCTGCGATTGCCACGTTTATTTACACTATATCTGGGCTCTACAAATTTTCGCACGTACAATTTTAATCGAGTACTATCCTATTAACTTTTGTTAATAATATTTGAATTCTTTACGTAAGTACGTACTACGTGAAAATCGGTTCGATAAAATTATGTAATATTAAATTCGTGTAAAAACTAGTAGCTTCAATAACCTTACTTTTTTTAGAGAACGACTCTCTACTATTATAATTTTTCTTTTCGTAGTTAAATCGTTTTTATCTGTTGAATTTTATTAAAACTGATGACGCTTAAATAAACTTTTACTAGTGCGTAAGCAAAACGTTATAATAAATCGAAAATTAACAACAAAATGTAAAGTCTAATTCGGAAATAAAACCCGTAACGAAAGGTAAAACAATCGACTATTTTCTTTCGTTACCGAGCATCGATAACGACATGTATTTAAATCGGTTACAATACCCGCAATGTTGTAAACTACTTCACGTAAATCGAGTAGACAAGCTATTTTTAGATAAAAAAGTACGGCAATTATCAAGAATTATCCCAAGTCAGGTTTTTCACGTAGTGAAGTGGTTTCCAGCCGCGTTCTTCGTCGAGTGGAGTACACTGTTGCTTAACAGGATGCTGTAAGCCCACGCTCTACGGGTATTTCAACGCTGCCAGTGACACCCTCACTCGATTCACGTCCGGTACTGGATCTATTATGTATATTATTACTTTCAAAGAAAGTAAATTTAACTAGAAATGACTTTTCTAATTTAAGTACTTTGTGTAATGTTACAATCGCAAGAAAGACCGGTAACAAACTAGTTAAAAGAAACAAATTAATCGGCGCTTTTCCGTACCTTATACTAACGATTAATCGTTTAAAGGTCATTTTCCACACGATAGCTATTTATGGCAACAACGAACGATTACACTTTTTTTTTAACTCTGATTCTGCACATTAATTTTTTAATGTGCGTTTTTAATGTGTAACTTTCTAATAAGGGAATGACTAGCCATTGTTTTTAGTAATTTCCTTTTTCAATCGCTATACGTTTATCAGCCGTGCTCTTTCATCTTATACTGTTACACCGGTGAAGTTTTTTTTGTCCTGACATGATAACAGGTAGAAATACATCGAATGTCCATCGAGATAAAATTACTTTAATTTAAAAACGATTGGTCGACTTAAAAATAGATTTTTATACGATGTAGAATAGTTTTAAAACAAATAATAGGCGGTCTAAAAAGAGTTGAATCTTTTGCGCACGAGATAGCGTCAGCGTATTCTTGCAGAAGTCGAGGAAGAACGGCATGCAAGCGATCGTGACATTGCCGATGACCCGAACATCCATAACCATTGTTAAACCGTTTGGAGAAAGCCGGCTACAAAAAAAAATTTCGACGTTTAGGTGCCGCACGATCTTTCTCGGAAAAATTTTCTCGATCGAATTTCTATATGCGAATCTCTGCAGAAAAGTAAAAACATCGAGCCGTTTCTGTAGCGGCTGATCACGAGCGATGAAAAGAGGATAACCTAAGGCAATAATGTGCGAAAAAGATCGCGGTTGAAGCGAAGAGAACCGTCACGGTCTGCAGCAGAGCCCAGGAAGGTTATGCTATGCGTTTTGCGGGATCGGACGGGCATCGTGCGTCACGAGCTGCTGCCGTCAGGCAGAACGGTAGACTCAGACCTGTAGCGTCAACGATTAGCACGATTGCACCTAGCGATTCAAAAAAACGGCCTGGACCGGTCAAGAGAACCATGTCGACCACGATAGAACGAACGCATCTTAATGACCCGTCAGAAATTGAGGGAGGTTTAAACGACCCACCGTATAGCCCAGACCCGGCACCGTCAGATTATCATTTATATAGGTCTCTGCAGAACTCCCTGAACGGTGTTAAGTTAGTTTCAAAAGAGGCCTCTGATAACCACGTATTGTAATTTTTTTTCCGGAAACCACAGAAGTTCTATATCGACGAGATTACGGTGTTGACGGAAAAATGGCAGGTCATCGAAAAAAAATAGTGCATATATGATCTCATGATGTTATTTTCCGATACAAAAAATTTACCCTCAATTTTGATCTCCAATGTTCTAATACCTTTTAGACAGCCTTATACATAAGCTGCGTACACGACTTCAGTCGGTTCTTCCTCACCTCTACTCCAAACATTGCTGTGGATTCTTAATTTTTATTTTTGTTACACTGGGCTGAAGTTGATGCCTGTCTTAATAACTTCAGTAATAATACGACTGTTAATTAATCAGCCGGTCCATTGGTATTTTTACTACCTCGCTATGTCGATGTACGCTGTTATAACAATAGCTATTATGGGAAGTACATAGATAAAAAAAATTGGTCTTTTTTTTAAGTTTTGTGCTTGAAGGAGACGTAAAAATTCTTTTTTTAATAAAAAAAAGTAAATTTCAGTAAATTATAAATTAATGAGAAAGAAAAGTTTTATTTTAATGCTCCCAAGTACAAAAAATATGTTTTTATCAGACGGATGTCTGTGCGTCTGACGTATATACATGTTGGCCTGTATTTGATCTTAATACTCTGGACCCCGTTGACCGATTTTCTTCAAACTCGGAAGACAGGTATTATCTTGTTGCGGGAGGGGGAAAGAATCTATTAAATATTTGCAAAAATTGGAAAAAGGGGTGTTTTGGCAGAAATAAAATTTCAAATATTTACTAGGCGCTTAAGCAAACACATTTGTTTCAAAAGTTAAAGTTTTTATATCAAGATCGCAAATTAACAAAAATTTTGTTTAATATTCACCCAAACATAATTAACTTTATAAACTTTTTTCTGTTTTTTACCATATCTTGCTTCAAAAAAGGAGTTGACGTGAGTTTTTTTCACGTATATTTTCTACATCAATCGGACTTGAGACCACCACAAAATGTTTTTACGAGTTTTGCTCCACGGTATCTGGTAACAAAAAATATTTTTCTAATTAAAAAAGAAAACATTTAATCTATTTTAAATTTAAATACATCTAGCAAGTTACACGTTGAATTTAAAATGTAAAAATTTTAATCTTTAATAAAGGGTTGTGGCTGTAAAATCATTACAATTAATACTGAACATTAAGAAACTTACAAAACATTACGAAACTTCATAAAATTTAACCTTTCACTTTATAAAAGTCAGAATGTAAATAAATCCAATTGTCGAAACACCACTACCTATCGGATTTAATTCAAACTACTCTCTAAACACAATAGTTCGTTAAAAATACGAATTTTAATGTAATAACAACACTAAGCTACGACGCAAGTAACTGATATGCGAAAAAGCAAAAAAAAATTTCTAAAACGAGATCGCAGCGCTGCCTACCTGATCAAATTGTGAACCTTAACCACCCCAAGATCAACAACAACACATAAATAAATAAATTAAAAAAATATTTTCTATCGGATCAAATTGTGAATCTTAACCGTTCTCGAATCCCCTTTAACACACACAAAAAATTTCATCAAAATCGGTCCAGCCGTTTAGGAGGAGTTGAGTGACATACACACGCACACAAGAAATATATATATAAAGATAAGGATTATTTACCTTTTATACATATATATATATACACTAGCATCCTCGACGCGGCTTCATCCATGCTAAATGGTTACTTGTGTTTTCCGTCGCGGTCAGGGATTTTCAGCCGGTCAGAGCTCGCTTCGCTCACCCTTCCCGTTTAGCCAGCCAGAGGGGTCTGCCCGCTGAACCTCACTGTATTCACTGAACTCACGCCTGTGAGAATAATAATGAAAAATAAAAACTAAAGTCTATTCGACTTATAAAAACTATTAGCGAATTGTAATTTATTCAGAGCAACGGTTTAATCGGTATAGAGCCCGCTAATTCTTATTTTTTAAACTTTAGATTTCCCGTCGCGGCTGTACTCGCGAAATATATAATCGAATGAATTACAAACGTAAATTACCGTTACGATGTTAGTATATTTCGTAAAGATTGATTCTACAGAGGTATCGTAAACCGGCAAAAATGTAAAAAAACAATTTGTTTTTTTACCCCCTTACAATACTTTTAGATATTTATCTAAAGAGTATTGCAAGCTCAAATATAATGAATATCTCGTTTTATAACCGGAAACGACTTTGATATATATATATATATATATATATATATATAGATTTGTATCTATAAAGCAAGTTATCGTAACCGACCGACAAAACGCTCAGCAAAAGCTGCTGAAAATAAATCGATGAAAATTTGTACATAGGTTCTTCTTACGGTGTAAGTATGCAGTAATAAAGGATTTTGAGAAATTCCGGGTGTAAAGGGTTAAAACGGAATAACAACTGAATTTAATATTTCTTTTAATTTCTCGGTAACAAATGTAGTTGTTATCAACTCGTGTATAATCTTCATCTGAATATCTAACAACCGATTTCTAGAGTTTTCGTAATTCACCTCAAAACGGGTGAGGAATGCAAAAATAAATTTGAACAGCGATTTCACATTTTTCCTATTTCCGGCAATTCTAAACGAGATATTCACTAGATACGAACTTCCAAATACTCTCAGAAAATATCTAAACCCGTTTTCGGGTTTTCTTGAATTTTGATTTTTTTTAAGGGGTGACGGTTTACCTCACCCTTGGTGGCTCAATCTGCACAGCCGCTGTTACTTAACGTACAACGCGACTGACTGCACTCGCCTCCAGTTACTCGACTAAAAAACATAAAATTAAATTAATAAAAAGATAAAATAAGAAACGAAGTACGATCATCTGTTAGCGGTGTTTGTCGGGCAAAATACATTTTTACCCGTACCAAGCCTGACCGTTTTGAAACCCGTATCCTTAGGTCGCTCAATGTTAAGATCTGTACCGACTAAATTGTTGATGTGAAGAAATTACGCTACACCGATAGATTTAATAATTCGAACAGGCATTAATTATCATTATTATTATTATTCTCATAAGCATGACTTTAATGAACACACGAGAGGCTACGGGGCAGAGCCCCCTTGCTGACCGGCTAAACATCTCGTGACCGCGACGGGAACGCAAGTAACGAAATAGCGCAAGTTAAGCTGCGACGGGTCTGCGCTATTTTATATGCGTATCAATAGGAATAATTTATAATAATAATTTTTAAATTAAAAACAAATAAATTCGATTTCTTCTGGTAGGTTCGTTATTCTGTAAAATAAAAATTCTCGAAATAGAAACGCACTTTTACACCAAACAGTTAACAGACCCAAAAAGAAATCTAAGGTCTCTTTTCTCGTGTTGATTTTTTATACATTGATACTTCTTAACAGAAGTAGTAATTTCTATACAAAAAGTAACAACCGTCAAATAGAGATGTTTAATACAATTACAAATTTATACAAGCTAACATTTATTACGTAAAATATTGTGCGCATTAATATTATTCGTTACACCATTAAGTACTTTACTAAATGTTTAAACTAGTAATAATAATAATAATAATAATAATTAATATTTACCGTTTGTTTCTGTTTTATTCTTCTGCATATTTTACATCGCTCGGAAGTAATAAAAACTTCTTAGTAAAACAAATTCTTTGTTGTAATCAATGATTGTATTAAATACGGTAACTTTATATATGTAGATACACACGGTAATAAATAATTAATTGTAATATTCCTAAATCAATCTGGCAGTAATGAAATTAAATTGTAAAATGCGTTGTAAGAAATTTAATTGTAAACGTTTAAAAATTCCGTTTCAAGCCGTTCTATGTTCTAGTATGAAAGGGCCTAATGTTTTACTATAATCGGTTGTCGATCGTGCCGCCCCAAATGTTCACCAAAAATCGATACTGGAAATTTGAAGCGTTCGGGTTAATGTTGTCGACCTAATTTATCAAAGGTCTAAATTACTGTAATAAAAACAGTTGTTTTTTAAACAGCTGTTAAGTTTTATTAATAATAAAAGTTGATTTTTATGTTTTTTTTTTATAAACTTTACTTCATCACTTTTCTCAGAATTAAATTTTCTACAAGGGTTTTTAAAACAATTTACGCGTTTATTAATCGTTTAACAAATTTATTATATTTTAAACCGCAAACGCCTTTTTCTTCACCGGATTTTTCTGCTTTACATTGGATATGGCGAAAACTATGGGAAATACAATTCTGGAACCTGTTTTAATCGATTTTTCAGGCCGATAAACATAAAAAACACAGTTTACCTTTTCATATAACCCTTTAAAGATTTCAGTATGACCTCATTTCACTGGGATAACTGAAATCCGGGCAAAATGTTTTGCTAGCCGCAACCGCAAAACATAGCGTTTTCGGACATATGTTTGTTTGAATTGTTTTCCTTATTTCAAGTTACAGAATCACTTTCAAACAAATTATTTTTTCCCTTCATCCTGAATAATTCTGTATATAAAACATATATATATATATATATATACATAAAATTAAACTTTTACTTTTGTTATAGACAATAAAATCTTACTTTTGTAATTTTCTTTTCAATAAGTTCACGATTAATGAATTAATGATAACGATTAATCTCATTTAAGTTTTTAAATTTTTAAGATATCATAATACTGAGTTAATAATTATTATCTAAGATTAACACTTTGTTGTTTAAAGCGATGGCAAAATTAGTGGCTATAAGCTATAAGTCATAACCGCAATCGCACTAAATTAACGGCACTGCAGTCTAACCTCATCAGAATCTCCAAAATAGGTTATGAAAAAAAAGAAATGATAATAACCCGGTCCTCGGTGTATTATATCGAAATAACGGTAGTTATTGCAGACTCCTGGAAGTTTAAATTAATTTAAATTTATATATTTTAGCGCTATATTTGTCGAAAGGTTTAATTTATTATTATTTTTCTTAATATACGTAAACTCGATTCAAAAAATTCCTTCTGTTGTAAAGTAAAAAAGCCGGCCTAGTATTGCGTTACTTTCTCGGCTACGCCGGACGAGTCTCGATTACCAAAATAAGATTTAAGCATCAAAATCCCCAAATAATTTCGAATAAAAAATATTTTTAATTTCAGGGGCTTCCTTACTCTGAAGAGAAGATTTAGGAAAAATTCGTTTATAAAGAAGCGATCCGTAACGGGGAAAATAATAATACAAAAGAAAATCGTTTAAAAAATATTGCAAAAAATAAAGTATAACTTTCACGAAAGTAACGAAAAAATCCGTTTCTCATTTTGGGTCCGGGGTATAACGAAGGGGCCAAAGTCGCTTTAATTTTAATAGCCCTTTAAGCGGAAAAGAAAAATTAAAAAAGTTTTTTTTTAATAATAAAAATTAAGCGTTAAGAGATAAAGACAAAAAATTATATACATTTTTTAGAGGCGGGGAATGTATTTTTCTAAAAATATTCCCCGCCTTAAAAAAATTGCTTTAAAAAAAGTAATTTTCTCTAAATCTAACGTTCTTTCAATTGAGGCTAAAATAAGAAAAAGAAAGTTTTCAAAAATAATTTTTACACGTCAGGTCCGGGGTACACAATTTTAAAAAATCGCAGACGTACTAGATCGTGAATACCGGTGTACTTTGGCGATCGGGTATCAATTAACGACACCTCTCGGAGACCGTACGAGACCGCTTCGTTTACATTCATAAATATCATCCGCGTTCATCCTCTGAATTAATACCTTACGGCGGTTCCTCAGGCTAAACAGAAAAAGAAAGAAAAAAAAGCATTTTACATAGTTTTATTTACGAAGTATAAATTTCAAGATATTTTTGAAAAATATTTTTATAAGGAATATACAGCAAAAGAACAAAAAGATGTATTTCAGTTTTAATAGGTAGAGGTTGATTTAATTAAAAATAATAATAAATCGGACTATTTATATATACACTGCAGGTAACAAGTTTACTTTTATAAAACTTTTTATAAAACGCCTATGAAGAAAATCAAAATAAGGTTTTTTTCGCGATAGAAATAAGCGAATACGTAGAAATATTTAAGCGAAATTTGAAGAAAGTCGGTTTAATCGATCCTGAGATATAAGGCCAAAAGCAGTGCGACACGCATAATACGTAAGGGCATACATAATTACATAAATTATTGTTTTGTCTAGATGAACCAGGTGGACCCTAAAACATAAAGGTTTGCAAAAAAACCCACACCCAGTTTTGATATGATGCCGTACTTTCCCCTTTAATATAAATATTCTGGCTATATTCGCCGGGAAAGTAAAATATATATATATATATATATATATATATATATATATATATATATATATATATATATTGGCTATGTTTGATATGCTATAGAAAGTACAAAATAAGGAATTATTATTTATTGTTTAGTTATTAGTAGCTAATACAGAATGCTAAAAGTTTTTATTTAGGTAGTAAAAAGGTCAGAGGTTCGTAAAAGTATTATTTCTTAACGATGTAAGAAAATATATTTATCCTAAACCGGGAGATCTTACGTGTAGAAGAAAAAACATTTCTTTTTAACATAATAACATATGAACTAGAAAAAGAAAATTATTAAAAATATTTGTAAATCAATAGTATTCTACAGAAATGTAATATAGAAAATAGGAAAGAAAATAATATATATCGTGTAAAATAGACGTTTTTGTGGCATAACATTGTAAAAGATAAACGAAGTAGTATTTTAGAAGAAAGCGTCGAAGATAAACATTCTAAAAATAAATAAGAATTTATATAGGATGTAAAAAAAATATATTTCGAAGGTAAAGCAATAACATTGAATATAAGGAATAAACAAGTCGATTAAACCGGGTAATGAGTATTTTAATTCGTAAATTAAACTCTTTGCAGCAGATTGATATTCGTAAGCCTCTTCTTACCGTATTTTTGTAGTAATTTATTTTTCCGAACGAGATAGAATCATAGTGTTGATGTGAAAATATAATAATCATGTGGCGTTTTAAATCGTTATTCTACTCATCTTAAAGGAATTACCGTTTTTTAAAAATTTAAACCTCTTTCTCTTATTTAAATCCACATTTTAAAACAGAATATGTTTGAACCGATCGATTATTTGTTCAAAAATGTTTCCGCTGTTAACTACCTAAATAACATATCGAAATCGATCGCGTTAAAATTATAATACCGACTCAGGAGATTATTCGTAAAAATAGTTTTTTGTTTTATAGTTATTATCTTACAGGTAATAACAAAACTATAACACGTTTTTGATCGGATTTCAGTATCTTTCGGTTAAAAATAACATTTTAAACGAGATTATAAAAAAGCCGGCAACGAATCGCATAAATTTGCCGGTTAAAACATTCGGAGGCTCGTGCATCAGGGAGCTTTTTAACCGATTAAAATATTCGCTAAAATTGATAAAAATTCGATTTTTCTAAAAACATTTGGGAGCTTGCCGACAGAAGCGTTAAGTTATTTTAGTAAATGTATCGTTTAACAATTTCGGCATTAAAAGTTTGAAATTACAAAAAATGTCTTTCTTCGTTTTCGGGGCTCCCGAACGCAAAAAGAAACGTTCGGGTAAAATTTATTTTTTTAGAAAATGATCCTCATCGGTGATAATACATTTTAAAAAAATTTGGGCGGTTCTCCATAAAGACTGACTTTTCGTAATTTTATTTCGTGTAATTTTTTACACGAGAAATATGCAAAACGTAAATTAAACGAGGACGCTAAAAGAGGTATATTTATTTAAATTTAATATTAAATATATTTTCTGATTATAATTAAATTAAATTACTAAAACCGTAATTTTACGAAATAATTAAAAGTAATGAGCAAACCCTACGCACAAGCGTCAAATTTAAACTCGCTCGCAGATGTGTATAAGCGCTGACGAAAAATACACCGATTTTTTTTTTTTTTGTCTTCAGTCATTTGACTGGTTTGATGCAGCTCTCCAAGATTCCCTATCTAGTGCTAGTCGTTTCATCTCAGTATACCCTCTACATCCTACATCCCCAACAATTTGTTTTACATACTCCAAACGTGGCCTGCCTACACAATTTTTCCCTTCTACCTGTCCTTCCAATATTAAAGCGACTATTCCAGGATGCCTTAGTATGTGCCCTATAAGTCTGTCTGTTCTTTTTACTATATTTTTCCAAATGCTTCTTTCTTCGTCTATTTGCCGCAATACCTCTTCATTTGTCACTTTATCCACCCGTCTGATTTTTAACATTCTCCTATAGCACCGCATTTCAAAAGCTTCTAATCTTTTCTTCTCAGATACTCCGATCGTCCAAGTTTCACTTCCATATAAAGCGACGCTCCAAACATACACTTTCAAAAATCTTTTCCTGACATTTAAATTAATTTTTGATGTAAACAAATTATATTTCTTACTGAAGGCTCGTTTAGCTTGTGCTATTCGGCATTTTATATCGCTCCTGCTTCGTCCATCTTTAGTAATTTTACTTCCCAAATAACAAAATTCTTCTACCTCCATAATCTTTTCTCCTCCTATTTTCACATTCAGCGGTCCATCTTTGTTATTTCTACTACATTTCATTACTTTTGTTTTGTTCTTGTTTATTTTCACGCGATAGTTCTTGCGTAGGACTTCATCTATGCCGTTCATTGTTTCTTCTAAATCCTTTTTACTCTCGGCTAGAATTACTATATCATCGGCAAATCGTAGCATCTTTATCTTTTCACCTTGTACTGTTACTCCGAATCTAAATTGTTCTTTAACATCATTAACTGCTAGTTCCACGTAAAGATTAAAAAGTAACGGAGATAGGGAACATCCTTGTCGGACTCCCTTTCTTATTAGGGCTTCTTTCTTATGTTCTTCAATTGTTATTGTTGCTGTTTGGTTCCTTGCTGTTTTATTCCAGTCTACGTTATCGAAAGCCTTTTCTAGGTCTATAAACGCCAAGTATGTTGGTTTGTTTTTCTTTAATCTTCCTTCTACTAGTAATCTGAGGCCTAAAATTGCTTCCCTACTAAGTCAAAATACACCGATACTAGGTCAAAATGTTTCGCAAAATCGTCATCGTAAAATCAGCTGATCTTCGAAGTCGAGAATTCTAAGGCTTGAGTCCTCGTAAAGGTAATCGCTTTTATACGGTTTTGAATGCTAAGCTGTGGATACGGTGGTGCTCTTTGACAGTCGGCTTTCAGTTAACCGCTCTCAGGAGCGGTCGGTCCCGAGTCTGTACCAGACTACTTGTTTACCGGTATATTTGCACTTGCACTGCAGTAAGTTTGCAGCTACGTTAGGCCTGACAAGCCGGTAAGTTTTGCATTCGCCTGTACACCTGTACAGACCCGGCAGGAGTCGGAAAAGCGGTCGGAAAAAACAATAAAAGAAAGTCAAGATAAGCTCAAATTGAGGTTATGTTATCTGTTGACGTCCTTAAATTGAACGTAACTCAAGAAAGATTCAACCGATTTTCATATATACTACTAAAAACCATCTAAATTTCAATGAAATCGATCTAGTAATTTTGGAAATTTTCGAGCCGATAAGGAAATTACATTTTAAGTGAACGATACTTTCGTACTCTTACGTCAAAACGTAAAGAAAATCAAATTTCAACCCTCCACATTCTCACTGTGCGACCAAAAGTAATACCGTAATTTTCAGCGAAAAATCGGTAAAAAATAACTATTTAGAATCGTTTAAAAAAATACGTAGATATAGTCATAATTCTAAAAAAAACTGATGCGGATACCTGATTTGACTATCTTATAAGCCTGTTAAATTACAAACACACAGTTTTTAAAAATGAAAAGTACTTAAATTTTATTTAATTAATAACTTCTGATATTTTTTAATTTTTTTTTATTGTTATTGAATTATTTATCGTAAAAGTTTTTTTACAATCAGAGGTTAATTTATTAAGAAATCAATATATTAAATTAAAAACCGATGCGCCTTCCCTTGTAAGATCCAAATATTTAATTAATTAAAATATTAGTTGGCTATAACTCTGGAAGCGATGAAAATAAGGACCGCTTATGATACATCGTTGAAAAGCTCTTTATGATATCTTATTACTGCGGTTAAGAAAAAGTCCAAAATCCAGATTTTTTTGATTTTAGGCTTTTTTGGACACTTTTGGTTCGGTCGATCGCAATCAAAAGGGAAGATGCACAATGTCCTAAATACATAATCTCAACGTCCTACGGCTAATCGTTTTTGAGTTATGCGAACAAGATACATCCGTAAACACGGATGGTCAAAATGGATATTTCCGTTGAAATCTGAAAACCGAAATTTTTCGCGATCACAGTACTTTCTTTAGTTCGTACAAAAACGAATTTGTAATTTTCTAGTAAGGAGACCTCCCATTAACTCTTTTTCTGAAGCAAGATATAGCTAAAAAGTAGAAAAATATATAATAATTTTTTTATGAGGGAGTAAATATTAAATAACAATCTTTTTTTAATTTGTGATGTCGATAAAAGAACCGTCAACTTTTAAGAAAAATGTTTTGCTAAAGTTCATCGGTATAGATTTGAAATTTTATTTCGACCAAAACCTCCCTCCCCTTTTTAAAACTTTTGCAAAAATGTAATACATTCTTTCCTCCTAAACGAAGTATATGTCTACGAAGTTTGAAGGGAATCGGTGGACGGAGTCCTGAGTTACAAGACATCGTTCTCTATATAAGTACATGCACTCAAACGTCCGACAAAAATAGATTTTTGAACTCGGGAGCATCGGAATAAAAAAGTTTTCAGATCTATATAGCTGTAGCTGGGAGATTAAAAAAATATTCTTAATGCGACAGATTTTTTTTTTTTTGTTTTGAAAAGAGAATTACTTTGGCGGTTCCAATCCGAGTTTTCTCTAAGAAAATTACGCGGGAAGTTTTTAAACGAAGATTTAATTTACGTTCGTAAACGATTTGAAAATAGTTTTGATTTTCTGTCTTTATCGTTCCTGGGCATTGTATCGTTATAGAGTATCGATTGATACTCGAAAGTATTTTCGCGTAAAATTTCAAGAAAATTAATTTGAAAACTAAGGATAAAGATAAAGCGTATTCTCTCATTCTACAACAAACTCCTCAAGCTTTTAGCAGGCGCTTGTATTCTTATATTTTAAATAAATTTAAAAAACGTAAAATAAAATATATTTTACAATACGGTACTAGATAAAAGATTAATTTCGTTAGCGTCTTTAATTTAGTATCGAATCAAAATATAAAATGAAATTGCAAAAACTGAAGTCATTTTTATTTATTTATTTACACGGTTTTCTTTTAATTTATTCTATCTTTAAAAACCGTACGTATATTTATAGCAAGGATAAAATTAAAGAAATAGCTGCTTTTGATTAGCGTATATTTTAATGCCGCAACAAAAGTTATTGTCAATTTTTACGACTAATTTTAATTTTAATCGACAAGAAATCTATTTATTTATTTTACGTATTTTGTCATTATTCATTATTATCTCATTAATCGTATTATCTTAATATTTTGCTATTACCTATGGACTGTTTATTAAACTTAAATAAAAAACTCCACCGATCTCCGCGGCAAAGCGGTAGCGTCACGGCCTTTCATCCGTGCGTCCCGAGTTCGAATCCCGGTCAGGCGTAGGATTTTTAATACGCTACAAATTCTCCATTAACATATCTCACGCCCAGGCTTCAAGGCTATGTGGCGATATCGCCGAGCTAAAAAACTCACGTTTTTTAAAAGTATATATATTTTTTCTAATAACGTCAAAAGTCGTTCTCCACCGATAAATAAATACACAATCGTTCGGCTCACGATGACAACTTCTCGTAAATTCTGACCAGTAACAACAACGACAACCTTAATATACGTCAAATTTATTCCTAGGAAATCGGCTATATAAATGCAAATTAAACAAAAAAACACTACGAAATATTTGTAATATTGCATCAACGTGGCGGTCGATTAATTAATAAAATACAGAGAATGAATTAACGTTAAACAAAATTTAAATAAAAAAAACAAAAGATAAATTCTCAAAAACCGTTAACAAAATACGAAAATATATAGTTACATACGCATTTCGATTTCTAAACGATCATCATAAAATACATCGATTTTTTTTTTTGTCTTCAGTCATTTGACTGGTTTGATGCAGCTCTCCAAGATTCTCTATCTAGTGCTAGTCGTTTCATTTCGGAATACCCCCTACATCCTACGTCCCTAACAATTTGTTTTACATATTCCAAACGTGGCCTGCCTACACAATTTTTCCCTTCTACCTGTCCTTCCAATATTAAAGCGACTATTCCAGGATGCCTTAGTATGTGGCCTATAAGTCTGTCTCTTCTTTCAACTATATTTTTCCAAACGCTTCTTTCTTTATCTATTTGGCGCAATACCTCTTCATTTGTCACTTTATCCACCCGTCTGATTTTTAACATTCTCCTATAGCACCGCATTCCAAAAGCTTCTAGTCTTTTCTTCTCAGATACTCCGATTGTCGATTAAAAATTAATATAAATAGAAACGTCGAAAATAAATAAATTAAATTAAAAAAAATAATAAAAAAATATCAAATAATGAAAACCTAAATTTTCCTTGGAAGACAAAAATTTTATTTCCGACTAGGATAGCCAAGCTAAAAGAAAAAAAGATCGGCTTACAATATAATATTTATAAACTTTGTTCCTGGGCCGCTCAAAACCTTTCCCTCATTGGATTCCTTTTATACGAAGTTTAAAACATATTTATTTTAATACGACAAAAAATAATAAAACGGTTCGAATGGCAGAAAAATCGGAGACTTTCGTGACTAATTCTATTACTCCATTATTCGTATTTTTTAAATATTTTTCAATTACCTATGGATTATTTACTACATTTAAATAAAAACCTCCACCGATGTCCACGGCAGAGCGGTAGCGTCTCGGCCTTTTAGAAGAAAATCGGAAATTTTTGTGACATAAGTTACCATTTTATTTTATTTATTTATTTTTTTTTTTTAATTTACTCGCTAAGTATTTAACGTTTTCGCATTGAAAAATCATCGCGATATTTTCTTTTTTAAATGTTTCAATTTTAAAAGACTATATATATTAGCGTCCGCTATCGTTATTCAACGACGTATTTTCTCAATCGTCGGTAGAATAATTAATTTTCACATTACGTTCAAGTTTTCGTAACTAAATTTATACTACGACCGGTCTCCAAGAAATTTTGGGCTACAGTCGCTTTTTCTATCTTTTTAATTACAACGACACGATTCTTATTCTTTCAATCTGACTTAAGAATCCTAAATCAACGCGATTTTTTGTATAAATTAATTTATAAATATCCATTCTCTGATCTGTTTTAGCTTTAGAGTTTCGAGGGCGAGGCTAATTTTCTAGACGTAGCCGTGGTAACGTTAAACTTATGTTTGTTTTTATAGTTTTATTTTTTTTTTTTACTGTATCGTTATAGAGAAAGAGCACAGTATAATTTCTGACTACGCTTAATCCAGTTTTTCTTGTAATAGTTTATCGAAACAAACTTTACTTTAATAAATACTTTATCATTTAATAAACTCTTTCTATATACTACCGATGTTTTTAACCGTAAAATAATATTTATTTTAATAAACATTATGTATTCGGTCGATTAAAAAAAATTTTACTCAAACAACGGCAGGTGTGAATAAAATTTAATTAGTTTCGTAAAAAAAATAAAACGGACTTCAGAATTGATTCTCGTATAGACGTATATATATTTTAATTTTCATTTTTATTCCTTTAAAAGTAAATTCGATGTCGTACCGAATAATATATTTCAAAATAAATAGTAGGGATAATTAATTACGTTTTCAATCGTCGACTAAGAAATTCTCTCTTCAAGAAAACGGTAATTTAATGGCATACGACAAATAAAATCGGTCATCAGAATTTCTTAATTAATAATTAAAAAATTTGTCGGTCACCGATTTACGAAATAAAGAACAAATGTGTTTCACCGATCGTACTCCGTAATAATTTGTTAATGCGAATATTATAAAGTACCTAAATACAAGATATATTTCATCGGTATTAACCGACGAATAAAACAGCTAAATTATAATATTAACCCGACTGAAATTTAACACGATCTGACCTTCGATAAAAATTTAATTTTTAAATCTCGGTTTTTGGATCCATTTTTAGCACCGACGGCAGATTTGGAACGATTATATTATTTTCTTAACGTTTGGCACCGTCGGTATTTATACAATTTATATAAAGAATATAGTATCCACTTACCGACAGTTGTGAGTAATAATTATCAAAGAGCTTTCGGATTATTCCTCCATCGTCTGGGATTATTGATCGATTATGAATTTTATAGTTGCGCATATAAATTTTTAAGAATTAGAAATTAAAACGAAGATAAAAATTAAAATTATTATATTCGTAACAGCCGATTGTCAAACGTTAAAATAAGCGATGCGTTCAAAGAAAAGGTTTTGTCAATAAGTTGTTCGCAACTGTTATGAAGTATAAACGGAATCGTTTAGCCAGCCCGATAATTATTAATATCGTATAATTTGCCTATATAGAAAATCATTACCCGATCAGATTTGCTTATTATTATTCAGTTATGTATGAAATGTTTCTAGTTTACTCGTTTTGTGAAAATGATTAGTGTTTTCCAATATTTTAATGTTCATTCTCTATAATGTGTTTAGCATCTTTAGTTCGTTCTTTATTATTTTTATTTACGAAACTGACGTGTGTTCTTTAAGAGAACGAACGATTTGTCATACCAAGATCACAATTTTTACACTTAAGACAATACATTCCTTGTTTTTCTAGATCGTATTTGTTATCGCACTTCATTGTTTTAGAACGGTCCTCATTATTTATTTATTTTATCGTTGGTTGTACGCGCTGTTTTTAATTAAAAATGTTTTAAATATTTTATTAAAATTTATATTCTATTTTATCGTATTATTTTGTAGTATTAATATTTGTTAGTTTTATTTTTTCCTTTATATTTATATTAGTTTTTATTTTGTTATATAATTTCCTTATTAAGTTTCCATCGTATCAATTATTTAATGCGATAAGTTTAATGTTATTTATCCATCCTTTAGTTTTATATTATTGTGTTTTAAATATTTTATTGCTCTGTAAAACTTTTTTTAAAACAAATCGACTCTAAAAAAACAGTAAAAATCAAAAAAATAAAATATAATTAGATTTCAGTTAAATTTACGCCTGTAAATGAGTAAAATATAGTAACGTATTAAAGTAAGTATATCGAAGTTAACGTGAATTTTATAACAAATATACAGAGGAAAGCAAAGGTTATAGTCTTCTTTCACCTTGAAATTTTTCGTTGTAAAACAGAAACGCTAACTAAATAAAAAAAAAGATAAGTAATGCAACAAAATTTAGCGACGCGATAAAAAAAAATAGTCACAATTTACACACGATTTACAACAGGATGAAATGAAAAACAAATTACACGAAAACGTAAAGGCGATTAACTAATTCTGCGGTGCACGTCACACACTTAATTTGTTTTTGATAGGAAATCATCTACGCAAAAGTTTGCGTTAATATGGAAACTGTTTGCTCACCGGCCGGGTGTAGCGTTCACCTCGTCATCGCAATCAGCCGATTTCGAAGTCGAGCGTTCTAAGGTTCAAATCCTAGTAAAGGCGGTTACTTTTATACGGATTTGAATACTAGATCGTAGATACCGGTGTTCTTTGGCGGTCGGGTTTCAATTAACCACACTTCTCAGGAGCGGTCGACCTCAGACTGTTTTATTGTTGAAAGATTTTTTATAAATTTTTGGTCGTTTTGAAATGAAAGTGTTTTTTTATTTATCTACACTTCCTTCAAATTCATACGTATCGTCCTCGTTCAACCTCTGAAGTAATACCTTACGGTGGTTCCGGAGGCTAAACAGAAAAAGAGAGACTACGGGTACTGTTTATAGATTTGAAGATCGGTATTGATGTTTAACAAGGCACGAAGACGATACGTTTACATCGGTAACTTTCTAATTTAATAATACTGAAATATAAAATAAAAGAGTTCTCTAGCGACACTTTTTGCGCTATACATCTTCTTATCTACAATAATAGATTTTTAAACGATGAAAAAGTTTCGTAGATTTCTAATTTTTAATGAAATTAATCGTGCGAGATACATTTCATTCGTTAAACATCAAGAGAAAAGATCGATTTAAGCTTAATGAATTATTATCGCGTTTATTTTACAACTTATTGTAAAATTACAATAAAAATAAATCGATAATTAATTAATTTTAATATTATTAAACGAGCGTCAACGTTGTATAAAATATCAGTTGTTTTTTTGTCTTTAATTGTTCGAGAGTAACAAGACGCAGATCGATTTTTTTATCCTCAACAAATACTAATATAATTTATTTATTTTCAAGGCTAGTCGTTTTGACTCGAAAAAATTATTTATACGATTAAAAATAATCGAATAAAGGGGGAAAACTTGTTTAAGTCGGATTCCTTTTACTTGTACACCTAATAAAAAGATTTTAAATTATTTTTTATTCGTGAAAGCTACTATTTATTTAAACTTACTATTAATTCCGTGAAAATTTGCGTTTCTCTATTTGTTTCTTTTTTTATTATCGATCCGTTACTTAAATCTGAAATTGCGGTTTTTAAATAGCCTGTCATATTAAAATATTTGTTTAACAAATAAAAAAAAGATTTAGTCTAGGTAAAAACAAAATCTTTAACAAACGATTTCACTTCCGACTCGTAATAATGCGTTTTATATTTACACGAACCAAGTCTAGGTGCAAATTATTAAAATAATCGATAAACATTTTAATAGCTTTTTAGTGCAAAAAAATCACTTAAAGTATTAAAAATAAAAAACGACGACCGATAACCGTTAATTCATCGCCTGTTGTTACTCTTAAGCCGCAATAATTGTAGAATAAATCTTTATTTTAAAGGCGAGATTATTGTCGTTCTGCCGGTAGCGGCAGGCTAACACCGTCACCTACACCGTCTCTGCCGGTACGACGATGAAACGTTGACGAGAAAGAAAAAGATACGGCTAGATAAAGATACAACGAAAGAGTCAAAAATCAGAAGTCGCGGCCGGTCGCTGTAATGGAAAAGAAGGCTAAGCCGTCGAACCGGACGGTTATCGGTCGATCCGCAGGAGCGCCACCGTCCGGCTCAGAAGCCCGCATTCCTTCACCGTCGTTCCGATTGGCTGAATTATACGGAATGGTTCCAAAGAGGCGGTCTTTACCGACACGACTCGCATCGACGCGTTCGATGGGAGGACATGCCGGAAATTAGTATAGATATTAGCCGGACTCGACCGGCGTCATTTTTCTACAATCTAACTCGACTGATGCAGGCGGTCACAAACAAGGTTCAAGAGTCTGCCGATGACGTCAAATACTTTAGACAGTCTTAATCAAAAACTCTGCTTTAACGATCCCAATATTTTTCGTTCTTCTGTTTAATAACGCGTATTATTTTCTCCTTTTATTATTATTTTTTTTTTAAATATACGGTATAGTTAATATACGTTTACATCTACGCAAAACAAGCGGACGCACGTACGTGTGAGCGTGCACACAAACACACGAGTTTTAAAAGGTAAATCCAATATGTTAAGCGTCCTTCACAATAATGTCACATCTAATATAAATTATTCGCTACTGTCACATTACTTTGAACCCACCCGATGTACACGCGCGCGCGCACATTTTAAAATATAAATAAATTTTCCCATTCTAATAGATTATAACTAAAATGTATGACCTATGTTTCTTTTCTAAATGTACAAAAGCGGTTGCATTTAGGTGTCATTAACTTTGTATAGAGATTATTCTCTTTTTTGTATACATATATATATATATAAACGAGCATGTGACCGAATAACCTGTCAGGAACACATTTTTGACGAAACATGGATCTTGAATTTAGCAGGCGTGGCATTTTAGAGTAACAGGAGGGGAAAGATTGTCCCGCCTCTTTAAAATTTCGATGATAAAAGGAGATAAAACTTTTTAAAAACCGAAGTTTTATATTACTGTTCGAATTGAATTTAACAAGTGCAAAAAAATTATCGATGTTTTTTTAGGCCGGCTCTTATCTCCGTTCAAATCTTGAATAGAACATATTATATTATTGTAATATAGGTTTTTTCATTCAAAATTTCTTTTTTTATTCTGATGTAAATTTGTAAATTAACAGTAACAAACAAGACATTAATTCATATTTATTAGTACAGAATATTTGTAAATTTTTCAAGTTCAATCTAAAAGATATATTATATGTTAAAAAAAAAAAAACTAAAACTGTCTAAACTAATTTAGAGAAGCTTGAGGAAGAGAAGGTAAAGAAGATTTTTGAGGATATCGCAAGAGGTCTGAGTACAAAAGGTAAGGTAAAAACTATAGAAGAAGAACGGGAGAATGTTAAAATGGAAATTCTTAAATCAGCAGAAGCGAACTTAAACGGAACAAAGAAAACCTGTAAAAAACCTCGGGTATCAAAGGAAATATTGGAGATGATGGTTGAACATAGCGATGAAGAAGGTAAAAGTAACTATAAAAAATTAAGAAATACTATAAACAGGAAGTGCAAATTAGCGAAAGAAGAGTGGATTAAAGGAAAGTGTTCAGAAGTGGAAAGAGAAATGATCATCGGTAAAATAGACGAAGCGTACAGGAAAGTTAAGGAGAATTTTGCGATACATAAATTAAGATCTAATGTGTTAAACAAAGATGGTACACCGATTTATAATACGAAAGACAAAGTCGATAGGCGGGTCTAATATATTGAAGAGTTATACGGAGGAAATGAATTAGAAAATGGTGTTATGGCGGAAGAACAGGAGGTCGAAGAGGATGAAAAGGGAGATACAATATTGAGATCTGAATTTAATAAAGCACTAATGGATTTGAATAGCAAAAAGGCTCCTGGGATAGACGGGATACCTGCAGAATTACTGCGCAGAGCAGGTGAAGAAGCGATAGATAATTACTTAAACCGGTGTGTAATATTTACGAAAAAGGGGAAGTTCCGTCACATTTCAAACAGAGTGTTATTGTAACGATACCAAAAACAGCAGAAGCAGATGCAGATGCATGTGAAGAATACAGAACGATTAGCTTAATTACTCGAGCATCAAAAATCTTAACTACAATTCTGCACAGAAGAATCGAGAGGAGAGTGGAAAAAGTATTAGGAGAAGGACATTTTTGTTTCAGGAAAAGTATGGGACAAGGGAAGCAATTTTAGCGCTCAAATTAATAGTAGAAGGAAGATTAAAGAAAAAAAAACCGACGTACTTGGCATTTACAGACTTAGAAAAGGCATTTGAGAACGTAGACTGGATAAAATGTTCAACATTTTCAAAAATTTAGGGTTCAAGTAAAGAGATAGAAGAACAATTGCTAACATTTACAGGAACCAAACTGCAACAGTAATAATCGAAGAAAGTAAGAAAGAAGCCGTAATAAAAAAGGAGTCAAACAATGATGTTCCCTATCCCTGTACTTTTTAATTTTTAGATAGAACTAGCAGTTAATGATGTTGAAGAACTATTTAGATCCGGAGTAACAGTGCAAGGTGAAAAGATAAAGAGGCTATAATTTGCTGATGATATAGTAATTCTAGCCGAGAGTAAAAAAGATTTAGAAGAAACTGTGAACAGCATGGATGAAGTCCTTTGCAAGAACTACCGCGTGAAAATAAAGAACAAAACGAAAGTAATGAAATGGAATAGAAATAATGTAGATGGACCACTGAATATAAAAATAGGAAGAGAAAACATTACGGAGGTATAAAAATTTTCTTTTTTGTGAAGTAGAATTATTAAAGATGGACGAAGCAGCTGCGATATAAAATGCCGAATAGCACAGACGAAACGAGCTTTCAGTCAAAAATATAATTTGCTTACGTCAAAAATTAATTTAAACGTCTGGAAAACATTTTTGAAAGAATATGTGGGGAGTGTAGCTTTATACGGAAGTGAATCTTGGAAGATCAGTATCCGAGAAGAAAAGATTAGAAGCTTTTGAAATGCGATGCTATAGAAGAGCGTTAAAAGTCAAACGGGTGGACAATGTGACAAATGAAGAGGTATTGGCAAATCGATGGTAGAGAGAAGCATTTGGAGAAATGTAGTTAAAAGAAGAGACAGACTTACAGGCCACGTATTGAGGCATCCTGGAATAGTCGCTTTCATACTGTAGGGACATGTAGATGAGAAATATTGTGCAGGTAGGTAACATTTGGAATATATTTATACCTAAATGAAACAACCGGCACTAGATAGGCAATGTAGGAGAACTGCATCAAACCGGTTAAATGACTGAAGACAAAAAAAAACTAATATTATTTAAATTCGTCTTCCATGACAGTCTACAGTGTGAATCCTACCAGACTAGCAAATGAGGCCAGGGAGCAAGTCGTAGTACGGGAAGTTAGACGGCATTAAAACAACCAAAAGGCACATTGAAATTATCGTGTCTTATTTATTACCGCATTTTTTTCAAGCGTACTTATTTATTAACAACATTCTTGAAGGAGTACACGCAGAATCTTTTCTTTGGTCTGTTTCCGGTGATTAGTTTTGCGATAGAAAAAAACTTGACCGATTACATATTAAAAGGTAGAAAAAAACCGCCATAAAGCCAGTTTACACATGTAAATCTGACAACTACATTTATTTAGTCACAAATACGTATTATGAATAGCGGCGAAATGAAAGCAGGAGTACAAAGAAAGAGAGCCGTTCAAAAAATAACCCGTTAACAGACCGATCTTATTTCTTCATTGTCCTCTCCGAATTTGAACATTTTGAAACGACGGTTTTCCAGTTAACAGTCGTTTTCGTGTATTATTATTTCACCGGTATTTGTCGAAACTGAGATCGACTATTCGATCGCGAAACTTAATCGGTTGTATTTAACAACAAACGTACGTTTAAAGAAGAATTACCTACCTATATCTTTGTCCATTTTTCATTAAAATTTAACAGCATTAATGCCCGGTAAGCGCGATCGTTACGCTAAAATTTTATGATTATACCTATTCCAAAAACATTAATCGAAGCGGTGCTCGATTGATAAGATAATATCGGAGCATTAATATTAATATCGATAATATGATAATCGGTGCATCGAGCGTCGAAATCTATCGTCTAGAGGGTAGGTGAGATCGGGGTCGGCCAAGAAAAAGACAGATGGAAGACTTTGTGATGCCGAAACAGCATCCGGATCCTAATCCGCGATAGCTGAAGAAGATGTCGATACAAACGAATGCGCACTGTATCGTACAAACACGCATCCGTATGTATATATATATATATATATATATATATATATATATAGGGGATACCCGTAAAAGAATTCCGCGGTTTTAAATTAAATACAATTACGAAAGTATGCGTTTTATTACATGAAATTACAAAGTCTAAAGTTTTTTTTTCCTCTTAATGTAACTGGATACGAGCACAGCACAGTTTACAGCCCTGCAGATGTCAAACCGATAATCCACCTCGTTCCACACTCTGGTGAACGTGTTTGCAGGAGGCGCTTCCACGGCTGCTCTTATTCTTCGACACGAGCGGTCAAACAAGTGGATTTTTTTCTTGTTACACGATGTTTTTTACATAGTTCCGAAAGAAGAAATCGTCGGCGTCAAATCGGGGCGTTGCGGTAGCCAAGCGCCGGAAGCTTCTCTGCCTATCCGGCCTTTTGGAAAACTATCATCGAGCACAATCCCGCGACTTCTGAATGACGTACAGGGAGTCATCCTGTCGGCCCTCCAGATTTTCAGTCTGCGGAAATAGAAAGTTCTCTAACACGTCTGGTTACACTACGCCCGTAATAGTCTGCTCGTGAAAATAAAATGGCCCAAAAATTCGATTACGCATGATTCCAAACTAGACATTCGCTTTTCCTTCGGTTGCAGACGAATTCCACCGATTTGTTTGGATTTTTAGAGTCGCGTACTACAATTATAGAGATTAATGACTTCTCGAACGTGGAATGTTGCGCGTCATCGAAAATAAAATGCGCTGCAGTTAGTCTTTATCAGCAGGAATATAGATCTAACATGGTCTTTAAAAATTGAACTCCTTGCGGCTTATCGTTAATCTAATTTCACGGTGCAGCTGCATTTTACAAACGTGAAGTTTTAATCGTTTGCGAACATCATAGACTGCTTTTAAGAATTTTCAGCTTCGAGTAACACTGCGAACCGAACGTTTCGAACTTCGTCGAAAAAGCAGTCGAATTACTTCCTTGTTTGACACTTGTTTTAGGAGTACCCGGTGAACGTCCTTTCAAAATAGATCTGTTTTCCAAAAACTGTTCGCACCGCTTACGTCACTCCGCCTTTGAGTTTCTACGGTAGACTAAATTTTCATTGTTATGACGGTTAAGATTTTATTTTTGCGAACCGATACGCGCACTATGCTTGCGGCGACCACGCGGTACTGAAGGTCGGACTTCGGACCCCTCCGTGTTCATTAAACTCGTGCTTGTGAGAATAATAATGATGAAAGGTTTAAAGCCTCTTCAATTTATAAAAAATATCAGTGTATTGTAATTTCTTCAGAATAATTTGGGCATTAAAGGACTCAAACTTTGAGTATTCCAAGAATATGGGTTTCAAAAGAGCCTGCCTCCATCTTAAAAATATTAGTTATAACCGGTTACTCGCACGAAGTACGGGTATTTTTTCCGGTTCATAGCGTTATCCGATAACCACCGCTAGGTGGTGTTATTAATGCTATTTTATGTTTTTTAGTCAAATAACCGGTGGCAGTTGCAGGCAGTCGCGTCGCAGATGCGATAACAGTGGCTGTGTCGATTGAGCCTCCGCGCCGGTACATCGTCGCCCCCTTTAAAAAATTGAAATTCAAAATATCCCGAAAACGGTTTTTAGATATTTATCTGAAGAGTATTTGCGAGGTAGAATCTAGTGAATATCTCGTTTAGTATACTCGGAAACGGGGAAAATTTGCGATCATCGCTCAAATTTTTTTACCTTTCTTCACCGCTTTCACGGTCGGATTTCGAAAAATCTAGAAATCGGTGTTTAGATACGTAAATTACACGCGCCGATCGAGTCGATATCTTCATATGTTACCGAGAAATTCAAATAATAGTAAATATCATTGTTATTCCGTTTTAACCCTTTAAACTCGGAATTTCAAAAAATCCCTTTTCAGTGTGCACTTACACCGTAAGAAGAACACGTATACGAATTTCTATCGACTTATCTTTAGATTTTTCCCGGGCGTCGACGAAGAGGTCGGTACAAGTCGCTTTATAGGTACAGATTCACATAAATTTTGACAACAGTATAAAATGATATAAAGCAGCTGCTGTAAGCGGCCTGAAATTAGTCGCCTAAAAACGTCAGCAGCATTTTCAAAACAAAAAAAAAACAAGCATTGCAAGCCGTGTTTACTATGGAATTTTAAGAGTAAAGCGGTTTTCCAATACTAAGTAGACAAGCGAAACCGACCGAAACAGATTCGATATTAATCTTTATAAGCGATATATTCTCTTGAAAAAATAATAAATATCATTACTTTTAGAGAAAGCGACTACGGTTTACGTACGTTATAACTATAAAAAAGATTGCGACAAGTATTACGAAATAACATAGAAATGTACTTCTTTTTGTCGTGAAAAAACGAGTTACTGTCGACGATTAATAACAATCGAAACGGGACTCTAATTATAATTCTTCGAGGTTTTAATTAAAGAAATTTGCGTGTTATTCACCGCTTAACTTTATATTAGATTAATTAGAATTTCTTTTTAGGCGACCCGTAAACCCAGTATCCTACCTACTCGAGTTCACACATAAGTCATCGCAGTAATACGAGGTGGATAATTACATTTCACGTAAAACAACAAATTTAAATTGTTAGAAATTTAAAAACGAAACGATTTTGATTTATAATAACAAAATCATAGTAAGATGACGAAATCGAAAAGCAATATACCAACATTCCTTAATTTTCTTTATATATTCACTCTTATTACCAAACCCAAGGCAAAGCAGACGAAATTAATCTGTTTAATAATTCCTGCCGCACTTTTATTAAATTAACCTATGCACAGGCATATTTAAGAAGCTTGTTAAAAGAAACACTTTAATCACTGGACACATTAAAAGAAGAAAAAGAATTATAAAAATTACCGATCTACAAATGAAAATTATTTAATTTTATTAATAACTGTATTTTTCTCGGCCGTGATTTTAATTTGAAACATTTCTTTTAATTTTATAATTAGTACTCAGAGACGCGCGAGCCTGCGTATACTAATGTGTGCTTGTGTAATACGCACGCGTTATCATTTCTTCACTATATTATGTCTATTAGATGACATTTTAACCGGTAAAAATTAATAAGATCGGAACAACAAATAAATTAACGTTATGAATTGTACCAGTCGCGCTCTACTTTTTCAGGTGTGGTTTCAAGGTTAATAACTACTAATCGTATAATAATAGAGAAAATAAAAATATCCCGTGCGGTCTTATCTTATTCCAACGATTAATTCTCGATTAACCGAATTTCATTCCGACATTTAAATTGTTATAATCGATGAAGTGAGGAAACTTAAACAAAATTATTTTTTCTCAATACTTTTTAATATGTGTATAATAATATTATATAATATATATATATATATATATATATATATTCGGTGCCTCAAAAAAAAAGAAGAAATTCAGCGAATGATAAACGGGGATGTTATAATTACGACAGATTGTTTTGTTTACAAGACTAAAATAAGGAAAAGTTTCAGCTCTATTTCGGTCATCTGAAATAACGAATTCAAAAATACAGTTTGCGTGTTTGACAACGCACATCGGAAAAGTTTAATTTTTTATATAGCTAAACTTTTTATTTTATTTATCGATTTGTAATAACCTAAATCAAAAAGAAGGTTTTGACGTGAAAAAATTGAAATATTTCCGTTGCAAATAGCGGTTTTTAAAAATATTTAAAAGAATTACTTTGTAACGTTTACACTTTTTCTTTTTTATCTGTTATAATTTGGATCGGATTGAGCTATTAAGAAAAAAAAAACCGTCTGGATACATTCGCATAACACATACCAACACCGGGTATTAACTTGTTTGGCGACGTAAATAATGCACTAGCCTACCGGGCCGGTCGGGTAGTAAACTCATCGTCGCAAATCGCACGTTAAACTGCTGATTTTCGAAGTCGAAGATTCTGAGGTTCAAGTCTAAGTAAAGGTTTGTTGCCTTTATACGGATTAGAATACTAGACAGTGGATGTGTACTTTAATGGTGGGGATTCGATTAAGCGCACCTCTCAGGAACGGTCGGCCGAGTCTGCACAAGTCTACACGTCGTTTAAACGTCATACATGTCATCCTCACTCGTTGTGCTATAGGGAGGTTGTTTATTGTTCATTAGTCGAACAGACTGCGACGTAAACATTAGCGAAAAAAGCATAATTGTAAATTATATTTTGTAATACTATTATAAGTATTCGATTCGCCGGTATTTTATGTTCTTGCCTTAATTTTTTCAACGCTTATTTTTTTGTAGAATCCCTCTGATTTTCTCGACGTAATTAATTACTTGTCGTAATCTAGTGGAAAATGTTTAAATAAAATTACGTTATAGGCGACTTGAATGTAAACGTATGCGTTTTCTTTATTATCGCTTATTAGAATGTTGCACGTTAACGATACTGTAGCGTGAATTCATCCGTATTCAAAGCAATTTCGCACGAAAATTAGTAAAATTTAATTTTTATAAAAAAAAAAAATATTTTTGTAAAATATTTTTATTTGTAGTCGCATCGACCGGTAAACTCATCAGCGATTCATCAAGATCTGCTTGAACGTACGGAAAACGAGGAGTCTTGAACAGACTCAGGTGACCGTTACTGATTAATTGAAACCCGACCGCCAAAGAACACCGGTATCCACGATCTCGTATTCAAATCCGAATAAAAGCGATTACCTTTATTAAGAGTTGAACCTAAGAGTTCATCTGAAATTAAGAGTAGATTGCTCGACTTCGAAATCAGCCGATTTACGACGACGAGTTTACCGATAGACCGGGCCGCGGGTTAAATTATTTTTAATTATTATTAAAATATAATACAAATTCTCTAATATTAGATAGTCTAAGCTTACTCGGTAGCAATTTTGTTATATCGTTTTCCTGCATCTCCTTTCTTACTTTTATTAACTAACAGGCGCCTATACGTTTCGTCGGGAATAGTTTAGTTATAATAGGCCGTATTTTACAAGACCGTTTTACGTATTAGATTGAAAATCAGTAAAAAAAGGTGTATTCTTCTTAAGATATTCGAAAGAAAATTTCAGAAAAATTTATGGAATAACAGAAATATTTGTGAATATATTAAAAGGATCGTTCGCAATTTATTACTAAGCTTATTATTAAACGCCAAACTCGTCAGTAAAAACGACACCGTTCGACTAATACGGTCGATAAAACGAGCTAACGTGTAGCGTTAACAGATTTTTTTCATAAAGGCCATTTTGTGTCTAATCGTTATTGTAACTAATAGTGTAAGATTGTAAAAAAAGGAACAGTACGTGGGTTGTAAAAGCAGGATGTAATTTAAACAGAAATAAAAATCGACTTTTAATATGACAGATGACATAGTCGAGTTATAATTTTATTATCTATGTATTTCAGTGATAAATGAATAGAAAAATAACTAAATAGCTTAATAACTTTTAAATCTTACACGATAATGTAGACAAAATTTAACTTTGATCGACCGGTTAATCAAAATTAATTTTAAATTTTAATAAATTTCTACATCTGTTTCACGATACATAATTAAAACAACTTTAATCTAAACCGAGTTTTTTTTTGTCTTTTTTCACTCCTCAGTAACGTAAGGTTACAATTTTATAACTAATAACTGAAGAAAATATGTTTTTAATTTTTATTTAAAAAAGTAATAAAATTAGTAAACTAATAGAAAATTACGATTAAAATAACAAATAAATATAAAACTCAGAACGTCGCGTGATTATCAGTTATATAAATCCTATCGGTGATAAGTAAAAGTTCCACTTTACAGTTAATAACAGAAATTGCTTTTATTATTTAGGCTACCCGTTTAAGGATCAAGGAAAAATCAGATCGGTGTGACAAAATAAACAATAATTATTTGTAATAATACCCGAAAGCCCTAAATAGATAATAGCGTACAAAAAAAAATAACAAAATTTGTTAAAGTATATATTATTTGCACAAGTTAAACGAAGGAAATATATTTCTTTTTACACGATTGCCCAAAAAGGAGTGCGTATGCTACGGTTCCACCGTAGCAGCTGTGTGGCTGAACCGATTTAGATGTATGACGCCGCGTTGTAATCCTTACGTTACCGGGAGTGTCATAGGCTATTTAACTCTATATATATATTTAAGTAAGTTTTAAAAGTTATATACAAATAGGCCCTACTATCTATAGAAAATTGTCACCCGCACGCTCATTAATTATTCTGTATTAGTAATTATCCTATATTTGTCATCAATGTTATTTTGGCAATTGTGTTTTATTTTTTATACAATTTCCTACCGGTGGTCGGCACTCTTTCAACCAACCCGGTAAGCCTCGAAAGACGAATATTAAATTACTGTCAAACATATCTTAAGAAATGAGAACCTTTTACGACCTATCCCTCGCTTTCCTTCAATTTCCTTTCGATTAAATCGATCGTACGAGACCGTACTTATTAGTAATCGTAAAAAACGGCAATATATGCTGCGTTTCTCTTTATCGAGTTAAGAAACTGTTGTGTCAAATTCATTCTTCGAAGCGACCTTTACTCTACCGAAGACGATTCCAAGAACAGGCCTTACAGCCGCATCTCAAAGGAATTAGATCTTAATAACGCGCTTTTAGGTTTTAATATCCGGCTTTCAATTCGTATAATAATACTAATATACTCGATCCATTGTAAAGCTTTTCGGTCGTAAACAAATCTCGTGGCGTTGTAATAGACAGCCTGGAAAGTTACGCGACAATAATTTGTCGCGTAAAATATATAATTATATTTTGATGTTTTACGTTCGATGTTTTCATTTGGCGCCGACAGAAGTTATTTACGGATTAATTACACTATTTAAAGTTATATGTTGTTGAAAAAACCACGATATACGATAAAGTATACGTAAATACGGGCGAAGACTAAGAAATCGAGCCGCTCGGTACATTACTGCGGTGACGATCTCAAACGCTGCAATAAAATATCATTACACAAACAACAGCTAGGATAATTCATTACGTCTTTTTTTAATAATAACCGTCCCATCTAGTTTTGGCTTCATCGATCTAGAGCGCATTCTTTTTGTAACTTCAACTTTAACTTCAATTTTATTCAACGGGTAGAAGAGATAGTCATTATCATCGAAAATAAGAGCACGATATCGACGGCGTACCGTAAGTAGTCGGATTATCATAGGAAATAATATTAAATTTCTTACTGAAATATAAGAAGGAATCGTACTTGACAGCCTTCAAAAAACGTTTTCAAGCTAACCTGTATGTTTTAAAAAAATCTTTTAGAGGTAGTTCTCTCAATAGTCCTCAATATTTTTCATTCGAGCAAAGTAAATGCGACATTTTTGAAACGAAAAATTGCACAGCCTACGTAGCGGATTTAAAGATAGATGTCTTCTTTCTTCTTCATTATCCCATCACAGTAAAGTGATTACAGTACTGTAATGAATTACGCGCTAATATATGCAAAAATTCAACAGTATCGATTAGGTAATTTAAGGTTAAGAAAATAGTAAACAATTCCGGATACCGGACATATTTCTCAAGCTCAGTAGTAATCTCTATATTCTTTTCTTATCTTTATTATGATTTATTTTTCTCTCCTTTCCGTTTCTAGAAAACCTTTTTCTATATAAGCAGTGTCTTTATAGACGTACTCTAATATTAAACAAAACTAAATAAATAAAAAATAAAAACTAACTTTAAAAACACACCAAAAATATATGATTTGATGTAATACATAGTATATATAGATATATATATTTACTTCCTTGTACGAAATAAAGAAGGTAATTTCGGTTTTCAGATTTCAACGGAAATATCCATTTTGACCATCCGTGAATCCATTTTGACTAGTTTCGGCGTGACGTCTGTACGTACGTATGGCTGTATTTCGCATAACTCAAAAAAGATAAGCCGTAGGATGTTGAAATTTTGGATTTAAGACTGTTGTAACATCTAGTTGTGCACCTCCCCTTTTGACTGCAATCGACTGAACATGTCCAAAAAAGTCAAAAATCCAAAACAATTTGGATTTTTTACTTTTTCTTAACTGCAGTAATAGGCCCTTATTGAGATTTTCAACGATATATCATAAGCGGTACTTATTTTCATCGGTTCCACAGTTATAAGCAAATGAATTTTAATCGATGAAATGTTTGGATCTTAGAGGGGAAGACACATCGGTTCGAATGAGACTTCATCTCCTTTTGTTTTTACTTTTTCTTTAATTCTCATATATATAGATAGATTTATTAATAATTATTAACCGCCGATTGTAAAAAAATTTTTACGTTGAATAATAATGTAATAATAAAAACAAAAAAAAAATATGAAAAAATAAAAAATCCTTTTTGACTACTTCATTACACAACTCAAATTTGCGTTTCAGTAAAACTTGCAAAAAAAATCCCTAAAAACATTTTTTATTAACTAATATTTTTGAACGTAATGTTCTCGTCTAAACTGACCGGTGTCTTTTAACCGGTAGCATTCCAGTTATCTATCGTTCAAATAATACCACGCAGGGATGATGATTATTTTTAAATAGTTTCTGTTTTGTATCTCAGATTTTATTTACAATCGGTTCAATAGGTAGAGACGAAAACTAAATTTCATCACAATAAGCAAGTGTAAAAGAGTTTTCTTGAAACACCTTAATTAAATACATTCTAAAAACACGAATAGTAAATGAAAGATAGCATATGCGATCTGTGATAAAATCAAGATGCGTACTAGAATTCGTAGAAAATCTAGTAATGCAAATAAAACCACAAAATGTAAGAGTAAATAACATAAGAACGCAGAATTGTGTCCACATTGCCGGTACATGCCGTACCCCAAACAGGAACGGTTTTATGATAACTTTGTACAACAGTAGCTTGGTAGATACGGACGATTTCGATTTCCTGTCTGCAAACCAATATGGCCCGTAAATTTGATGCTTCCTTTTTTCTTTAATATAAACCTTCCAGGTTGACGAAGATGTATGTGAATAACTAATTACTGTATCTCAGCCGGTGGGATTTAACACACTTGTGGCATAACGGTCTCACCGATGTTAGTGGTGAGATGGTTAAGGGCTTTGCAGCCCAACACGGTATGCAAGTCTTTAATAATGAACCTGGCGTCGGTCGTTTGCCGGAACGAACATTGATGTTACCGTTGTAAGACATTCCTGCCGATGTTTACAAACGGAGAGTGGTTGACGATCGCTCAAGCGATCTTCGGTTAATAGTTTTTGAGTCGTCGGTGGTTTGATCGTTACCGATGCAACGTTCCGGTCGAGCGAATCGGCTTCTGCACAGGCATGCAGATCGGAAGAAGTTTGTCGATCTTTTGTCTGCCACACTTTGCGTTTTAGATCAGGGTCTGGACACGATCGACCTAGAGGACCTGGCGGAGATGTTAACAGCGGCTTTTATTAATGCCGCTGAGTACTCGATTCCCAGTAGTTCTGGTCAAGAGAGCTCGGTTCCTCGGTGGAAATCGGAGTTGTCTAATATGAAGTAAGCTGTCTGTCGTTTATGGACGGCCTCTCAACGTGAGGGTGATCTGAACGGCGGGCAGTTCTTATCGGCGAATACAGGGATCGGAGATCCATCTATTTTCAGAAAGTCCGGACGCCCAAGAGGGACTCGTAACGTTCCTTTGTGAACGACCAGGGAAACAAGGATTTCTGGGAAGTCGTGTATACGGTTCAAGGACATAAACGTTCTTCTGCCCGCTCTCTCGACCCGGCAGGGCTCGGTTTCGGATATCTCCGAAATTTTACGCAGACTCCTCGACGATCTTCTCCCTGGTGATAGCGAAATCGGAGAGACCGCATACCATTTTCGGGTACGGCTTGAGGTTGCTCTGTTTCGCGGGGATGCACTATCTGTGGAGATTGCTGGGGCCGAGGTGCGTCGGGCAATCCTTAGTCACGGTAGAGGTAAGGGGCCTGGCATCGATGGACTGACGGCTGAGCTTCTTGTTCGCTCGGTTGGAATTAACGTGAAAATTATCATACGCGTATTTAATAAATTATTGTTTGGCGGGTTTTCTACAGCGTGCTGGAAGAAAGGGATTGCAAAATCGTTGTTGGAAGAGGGCGACAGGGATCCAGCTGTACTTCATCGTATCGGCCCCAGAGGTTGCTACCGGTTATCGGCAGTCTTTGAGAAGGAGTTGTAACTTCGTATAAATGACAGGTTCGCCTCGCGCGGGTTGCTGGTGGAAAATCAGTACGGGTTTCGCCCCGGAAAAGGCACCGACGATGCCGTACTTCGAGTGTTGAGTATGATGTCGGCCAGTGAGGCGGAATATGTCTTGGGAATCTTCCTAGATATTTCCGGAGCGTTTAACAATGTCCGATGACCTTCTGCCATTTTCCAATTACAGAGGCGAAGATTCACAGAAAATTAAGTTCAGGTGTTGAAAAGTTATTTCAGAAATCGGAATGCGTTGCTCCGTGAGGGCAGCCGTGAAGTAGGGAAGGTGCCGTCTAAGGTTTGTGGAGTTTGACTCTCTTCTGCGGCTGAGGTTGCCCAGAGGGTATCTTGTTGTGGCCTGCGCGGACGACGGGGTCCTGCCGATCGAAGAATACTTGCGGAGGGAAGTCGAGCTAAGAGCCATTCGTGCATGCAGGGTGCTTGAGCTGCGGGATCATCAACCCCGGAGAAGACCACGATGATGCTCCTAAAAGGCCGTTTGGCGGAGAGTCGGCGGGTTCGAGTATCGATGTCAGGCCGTCGAATAAAGTACACTCAAGTTTAGAAGTATCTCGGGGTGTATCTTGATGAGACATATCGGCTCAAGAGGCACCTTCAATACGTCGCAGATAAGGCTGGTAATGCCTTTATCTGACGTGCGGTCAATCCGGATCGGTGGTCACAATTTTATTTTTTTGCCGTACTATCATACGGATGTGCGGGCGTACTCGGATCAAAACGTACCAAGGCCAGTGGAGAGGATGTAGGCGACCGATACCTTACGTCGCTCGATTTTTTTTTACGGGGGACAGTAAAAGATGAAGTGTACCGTTGTAAACTAGGTAACCTGAACCCACTTTGGGATGAGATTCAAGCGGTGCGGGCAGAAATCCTATCGGACACTTCGGTGTAAGTAGCGACTCGTTCTCAGAAATGTATAGTTGCTGAAGGCCACCGTTTTGAACATTCACAAGAAAGTACATTTATTTTTCAAATCGGAATGCAGCCTGACTTATGACTGAAATATAACCTTGTAGGTCGGAAAATAAATTTTCTACGACGATTCAAAGTAAGTATACATTTTTGAATCGTTTTGTATATATATTAGTTAAATTACTCGTAGACGGTTTACAACTGAATCTACGCAAAGTAGGAAAATGTTTAACGCTTATTGCCGTACATATTTTATTGCATTCTTTGTTTTACGAACATAATAAAATATTACAGAGGAAATGTTTCACAACCTAATTAAAAAGGCGCCTATAAAATTCTAATTTCATTTAAAAACTCTGACTTTACATCCTTTTAAGCTTCGATTGTATTTTATAACAACATAACTTACACAAATTTATTATCGTCAATAAATCTTACAATTATAATAATAATTATTATCATTATTTAATAACTGTTAATTTTATTTATATTACAACTATTAGTTTTATTATTATAAGAGCGTAGTAATCGTTTTATAACACTTAAGTAATCCGATAAGCGGCTAATTAATCGAATAATTTTAACCGTTTAACGTTGTGTCATTCTTCGAACTGAATTTACAATTTAATTCCTTCATCTCATCTTATTACTATAAAATACTCGTAATATCTATTCTACATATTAATGATGTTTTAAATTTATAATTGCCGCAGCAATCTTTCAAACGATCGAAATCATTTCCAGAATCGTACAGATTATTTACCTTTCATATTTAAATTACACAAAAATTAAAAATTTTTAAATTAAACACAAGATGACTTATACTTTAGAGAAAATGTAAGTTTTTTTTTAACTTCTCAAAATAGCAAAAAAATGGACTATTTGAAGAGAAAAGTTACAACAAAACATACAGAAAATAAAAAAGAGATCAAAAGCAAACCGTTACAAACAAGAACTCTCAAGGAAAGATCCTCCTAAAAAAAAAAAAAAAGTTGACAAACCTGGAAAAAACAAAAGCCGTAAACGGATTGAATCTCGGAATAAGACGGAATAGCCATATATCGGGATTTTAATATGTTATATTAAAGGTGTACAGTGTTGATTTAAGGCTGCTGCGACGATGAACATAGAATTCTCTATCTTTCCGTTTGACAGCGCCGCAAAGCAAACATGACGATTTCTAAACGGAGAATCTTTTATGTTTTGCGGTTTGCTAAACGTAAATCTATAGTTACGGTTGGATTCGCGTTCCGTAGAAAGTTTAATCGTGCTCCTCCAAGCGACAGTAAGATTTCTCGATGGCATAATCGATTTGAAACGATCGAATGTCTGCGTAAAGCGAAGAGTACACTGACCGCAGAAGAAAATGTCGAACTTGTCAGACGTTCTTTCCTACGTATTCCTAAAAAATCTTTAAGAAGGGATATCGCGAACTAGCGATGCCGGTAATGATAATACGACGTTTAATGGAAACGGTTAAATATGCGTCCGTACCGGTTACAGCTGTTAGCCTTTGAAGCCTAACGAATCGTAATCGTAATGACGATCGCTCGATCGTATTGTATTTAGTACGAGTCGACAATTCATCTTTGGAAAAATTAATGCGCGTAATATCCGTATCTGGGAATCAGAAAAAAGCCCCGTATATTTTTACGATCGGAAGGGACTCCCCAAAATTAAATATTTTCTGCTCGATATCCCGACGGAAAGATTACGAGCCCTTCTTTTACGCTAAAGCTAGAGCGGCAGGAGTCGTTTATTTGGATATTCTGGGTACGCGAATCTTTCCTCGCCGCAAAATCAACCGGATTTTATTTGGTAGTAAGTCAGTGCGCCCCGTCACCGATATATCTCTGTACGGAATCGGTCGAGTGACATTTTCTCCGACCGCTTTGTCGGTCGCCATGGACGCAAAGACAGCGTCTGTTTGCTGTGTCTTCAGAGATCGCCCCCCTGCACTTAATTTTCTTTTGGGGTTTTATAAAGGATCTTGTCTATGCGCCTTCACTTTCTATTAACTACCCGATTCGAGGCGTAGCATTGAAACAGCTGTCGCTTCATTACTCCAAATATGTCGGTTGAAGGACGGTTGAACTCTTAAACCGGTTTAAACCGTTTAGAAAAAATATTTTTTTACGTATAGGCTAAATAAATCTCGTACCGATACACGTTTATATAAAGATTACATTGAAGGGAAAGATAAAAAAAAACCTTATTCGATATTAGCCCGATGGCCGGTCTAGCGGTTAACTCGTTGTTAATTCGCTCGTTTAACGACTGATTTTTGTCCAAGTTTTTGAGATACAAATCCTAGTTAAACTTAATCGATTTTATACGGATATGAATACCAGGCAGCGGATACCGGTGTACTTTGGTGATCGGGGTTTAGTTAACCGCACGTCTCAGGAACGATCGACCTGAGTACGCACAAGACTACACATCGTTTACAGGTCACACATATCGTCATCTCATCGGTCCCCGGGGATTTGCTTAACGTTCACAAGTTGAACAGATTGCAACGAATACGTTAGGAAAAAAAATACATTAAAGAGGCCATTCACAGATTGCGTAGCGTTCTTTATTCCGGGAAGTGTGGCGAAGTATCGGGCTTCTTCACCTTTAAAAAGCTGGAAGGATGAAAAAACACGGAAATTTAAAAAAACTACGAATTTAATAATATTTTTTGAGCATATTACAATTTATGAAATTTTTATTCGTAAAAATCAGTAGTAAAAATGTATTCATTTAACATTAATCTTGAATATATATATATATATATATATATATATATATATATATATATATAAAGAAAATAATAGACCGTTACTTGGTAATAACTTTCAAAGTTTCCTTATTTACCTTAAACTAAGATGTCAACTGTCAAAGTTTAAAGGCTTAATTAACGCGCAAAACGTGGATGGATTACTGACGCCTTTTTTTATATTTACCACGTCTTATCGCAGTGTACACTACCCCTTTCACCGTACGTACTGTTAGCAGAGTCAAAACTACTTCAGAAATCCCAGATAGAAACTACTGATTACGCTATCTAGATTTTGACAAGTATACTGTGTTCAGCGTAAGAGTTACCCTAACTGTTGTTTGTGTAGTGAGATTTTACTGTATCGTGTTCAATCGCGTTAGTGTAGTAATGTGCCGAGCGAATCTGTTAGTCCTCACCGTTATTTATAAGACTTTATCGTCTTTCGCGTTTTTGTGAACAGCGATATAACTTCATAAATATAGCTTCAGTGTAATTAATCGGTAAAAAATTCGATTCAGTCGGCGCCAAACGAAAACATCAAGTAATAAATGAATCTTTCTTACATTATTTACTGTTGTTACTTATTAGTACGCGTAAATTTCGAGACGGTCTATTACAATGCCACGCGGTTTGTTTACAACAGTATAGTCTTAAATTGAATCGAGTAGAATAAATAATATTACTTCAAACTTTTACCGGTGGCCGCATTTAAACCGGACAATTTACCGACTCCTTCTTCTTATCTTTTTAAATAGGCTTTTAAAATTACGTAAAATATTTATACTTGACTCCGGCAACCGCACTAAAATCGGGTAAGTTGGATATCAAGTTAAAATTTAGACCGATAAGAACTTTGAAAATGTAAATTTTATCTTGAACGGTTGAAAAAAAATTAAAAGAGACTTTTTGAATATACTGCGTAACAAATAATTTTTTTTTCTTATGGAGGGGACAGGAAACACTGATAATTTATTTCATAAATTTTTTGATGACTTACAAATTTATAATATTTTTACGTATTCATCATTTTGTATTCAAAAATAATAAATATAAATTAAAAAAAAAAAAAAAACAATAAAAAAGTTCTATTAAAGTAATTTAAAAAAATTAAAAGGTTTTGTAAAAATAGTTTTTAATGTAATCATTTACTTTTTATTAGAATTGGCTTTAAATAAAATAAAAAAACTGCTGAGAGTTTTTACTTAAAAGTAATTACTTTTTTCGTAAACACAGAGTTATTTTTTTATAATATTTAATAAATAAATACTGTTTACTTCGTTAATAATTAACTACATAAACCACACATATAGATTCGGTTCGTTATTTCATTTTATCATTTTGTCTTTACGTTATTTTTAAGCGTTAGATTTTTCTTTATCGATGTTATCTCGGCGACTACAAAACTTTTTTTAACAATTTTTATACTTTTTTATATTATAACATATAAAACGACTAAAAATAAAATCCAGGTACGATTCAGAAAAGCATATATTAATTTGATTTATTAATACATTATACAATGTATAGAAAATATACTGACATAATATATTGTTAATCGTTTGTTCAACGGTTTCTTTTTTTAAATCGATCGTTTCTCTATCGATTTTAACAAGTTCTAGTGACAAAAAAATTACTAGGATTTAATCGATATATACGCGTTTTTTCAATATAATTTACTTAATTAATTATTGCAGTGTATATCAGAATAATTGTCATGTTATTTGTTAATGATGTCTAAGAAAATACAACGTGAAATGAATCTAATGTAAAATCACTGAATCTCCAACCGGTAAATTTTTTGTCTTTTTTTTCAATCTATTTCTTTTCTTGAAAATAATACTGTAAAATATTTATTTATTTTTTAACAAATAAGTAATTATTAATTAGTAATAAATAATTGAAGCAAGCAGGAGTAATAAATAGACACGCACACACACACACCCACATATTGTATATATCTGCAACTTTAAATCAACATGTCCTAACTGACTCTTAATTAATGCTCAGCAAAAACTACTTAAGATGAATTGGTGAAAATTTGAATACAGTTCTTCCGTTTTTTTTTTTTTAAATTCCAAGTTTAAACAATTATAATTAGACCCAAGGGCAGGGCTTACAGTCTGGCCCCGAATGTCAGAAGCCTAGTCGACAAGAACAAACTTAGGAGTGGTCAACCTTTGATCGACAGTCGTGGAGCTAACAATGTATTCTGTGAGGAAGAGATCGATGTAGGGGGCACGACATACACGACAGTCGGGGACTCCGGAGATGTTGATGACAGGAAAGCGTGATGGTATACGGTGGTTCTCGGAACGCCACGATCTTGGCCCGAAAGATGACGGCGGAGAGGAAGTGAAGATGAGATGAGATGCTATGGATGTGGAGAGAATGGACATGTCGCAGCAAAGTGTGGAGAACTGGGGACCCGGACGCTTTGCTTCCGATGCAACGGCGAAGGCCATAAGAGAAGTGAATATTGTCAACGTGAAGGGAACGTAGTAGAAAGGATAACGTCATGTGTTGGAGGTGGTGTCTGTATGCTGGGAGGTGTCTGCTCGGCTAGACACCGACATTATTGCGGTCAGTGAGCCTGATCGGAGGACAATCGAGGACACCAAATGCACTGTGGCGGCTAATGCAGATACGGCAGTACTAGTGGTCTCTGCGACTATAGCGGTGCGCGGCACGGGCTCGGTATCGTGCTATGTGCGGGTCGAGCTAGCGAGGCTGGTGATGTATATTGTTTACCTGTCGCCTAATATTGACCTGGTGGCCTTCGAAAGACCGGTAGACGACTTGGTCAGAGACATCGGGAGGTGGAGGACGAAAGATGTCCTGGTTGGAGGTGATTTCAATTCTAAATCCAGAACTCGGGAGAGCCAGGTTGAAGATGGAAGAGGCCGCGTTCTGGAGTACGCGATGGCCTCAGTAAACCTCCATCGCATGAACCGGCGTGGAGAACCGACGTTCGTAAGGAGCGGTCGAGAAGTTTCTACTCCGGACCTGACTTTTGTAAGCACGAGGTGTGTACGGCGGGTTGGAGGGTCCTGGAGAAGGAGTCGCTCAGTGACCACCGCCTAATAACATATGAGGTTGACGGAACTGTTCTGGAGAACAAGTGAATATGAGGAGAACCGCCTTGATCATAGTAGGTTGGAGCGATTTCGGGCTGCGGTCAAAGCTGGATTCCGAGGAACGCGAGATAGTCGACCCGAACATCTTAACAGATGCGGTTTACCGAGCGGGCAGAGAAACTGGGATCATACGGTCTCTGGTCACCGAGGAGTTTACTGGTGGACTTCTGACCTGATAGTTCTAAGAAGAAGGTGTACGGCTAGTCGACGACGTCTCCAACGAGCGCAGGGTGTGGATCTGGACGATGAGCTGCATCGACTTCGAACGCTCAGGAGAGAGTAGAAGAACGGTATAGCGGTGGCCAAGAAAATAAAGCGGTTACAATTGTGATGACTGTCGTGACGAAGAGATTCGGGAGGAAGTTACCGGTCTTGTCTAAAGGAGATTTGGTGAAAAGTGAAACAGACTGTTTCCACGAGGCAGGGACACCAACATGGAGGCGGTAGTGGTCCCATTCACCCTCTATGATTTGACTACTTCTGCCAAAACTACTAAGGGTGGCAAGAGTCCGGGACTGAACGGGATCCCTCCTGAGGTTGTGAAGATCACAGTAGAGATCCTGCCGTACAAGGTCTTACAGGCCATGAACACAGTAATCAACAACGAGTGAATCCCTGAAGGATGGAAGGGTGCGAGATTGGTTATGCTGCGGAAGCAGGTACGACGTCTGAGTGCTCGAAACAAGTCGCAGGGGAGAGTGGCAGGCAGGCTGGAAGACTGCAGTTGACCTAAAGCGGAGCGACTGATGCCGGATATGGCTGTGGGCGGTTAGCTTTAGTGAGTGGTCGGCGGGGGCTCCTCGGATTCGTCGTTCATCGATGATTCCCTGGGGATGTCGTGTCATTTTGAGAGTATGTTTGTTGTTTTATAAAAGTATTCTAAGAAAGGATTTTGCGAAATTCGACTTCTAAGGGAGTGAAAAAGGGTTAAGAGTGAATTTCGCCTTTTTTCGAATTTTGTGGAAAAAATTGAGATATCAGCTTGATTTTTGGGAAACATGTTTTTTATATAAATATCTGAAAGTCAGTTTCTGCATTTTTTCAACATCTTGAAAAATTAATAATTACTGTACTCGACGGTTTAGGTACGGCAGTACCTTCTTTAAAAGATCTTATAGTTAAAATTTTATCCAGACATTGCTGATGTCAACGACAATTCTATGGAATGCGAGAGAGCAATTCAAACACCAAAAAATGATACGGCTGCCGAGATCGATGCCATTTTATTGAATTATTTCAAAAGAGAATGAATGGAGTACGCATCCGTGCAATTGGATAATGCGGTGCAATATTCAGTAGAATATCTCAACGCACTCAAAAGTCGGGATACCGATTATACGGCCGCAAACGTTTTGTTCTCCTATGTTGTACAATGGTACACGATTACGTGTAAAAGCTCTGAAGAAAAATGTAGACGAAAAAACATAATGACTGGCTGTGCCCGAATAAAGTAGGTTGTCGTTCCTCGCACACCACATATTCCTTCTGACAACCAGTTTGAGTTCAAACGGATGTAATTTCCAATTAAAGTCTGCTTTGCGATGACCATTAATAAGTCCCAAGGGCAGTCACTGAAAGTTACAGAAATCGATTAAGGACATCACTGTTTTTGTGACGGCAGATTATATGCGGCTTGCTAAGTAAGGTCTCCATCGAGTTTACTGATTTTAGTACCGAATGGAAGGATTACTAAAGCTATCGATAGAAAGGTTCTGACATAATTTACTGTGACAATTATGTAAAAAATGATGTACAAAATTATGTAAAAATTCACAGAAAATATGTATCATACGTATTTTTTTTATAAAAAGCTTTTTTCATAATTTAAATGTACTTCGAGTGAATAATAATAGATTTGTGCGATATGTGAATACCGAATTTCTTTCTTTTAAGGAAACCCACCCGTAAAACTTAGTGCTATGAAATTGGTTGTTTAATCCAGTTAATCTATGTAATTTCTCATTTAAATTTTCTTAGCCGAAGCCGCGATGGGTAAATACTAAATACTAGGGTGTGTGTGTGTGTGTGTGTGTGTGTGTGTGTGTGTGTGTATACAGAGTGTCCCATCAATCACTCATCCATGAAATTTTACTCCCCTACTCGTTACTGAAATGGACTCGTCCAACATCTGAACATCGCGGCGACGCAGTAGAACACTACCGATAGTAACAACAATGCAATCATAACGTTCAGTGTTTACTAGAGAAAAGATGGTGTTTTCCCTAGATGAACGTGTTTTCATTGTTGAGTCGTACTTCAGTACGAAATCAGCGGTTGCAGTGCAAGATTTGTTTCGCCATAAGTACCCAGATAAACCGGCTCCTAACAAAACATCAGCATTAAGGTTAGTCGCAAAATTTAGAGAGACCGGTTCTGTTAATAACAAGGAACACAAAAGTTCTGCGTTAGTGTTGAATACAGATACAGTCACTGAAATCAAAGACCGATTACTCGCCTCACCAAATAAATCGATCAGACGTTTGTCTGCTGAAATTAATTTGTCTAAATTAACCGTTCATCGGGCGACCAAACAATTATAATTACGACCAAACGGTTCATCGACTTCTTGAGCCCGACAAAGAAAAACGGCTACAATATTGTCAACGGTTCCGTCGATTTCTGCGTGAGGGAATTAATGTTACGGATTCCTTATTTTTCACAGATGAAGCGCGGTTTCATTTGGATGGCTACGTAAACAGCCAAAACAGTAGAATTTGGAATGCTGAAAATCCCCACGTTTATCACGAAAAACAATTACACCCGCAGAGTTCGGGCGTGTGGTGCGCGATATTGTTGAATAAAATAATCGGTCCTATTTTTTTCTAGTACACCATTAATGCAGAACGATATGAGGATATTTTATTTCGGTTCATCGCACTCTTGGAAGAGGAACACAGACACTACTGGCTACAACATGACGGTGCGACATCGCACTACGCAGGTTCAAGTTCTGATTTCGTCGAGGAATTCCTTGGTAATCGTGTTATCGGTCGAGGCTTGTGGCCCCACCAAGATCTCCAGATTTGACAGCGGCGGATTTTTTTCTACGGGGTTACCTCAAATAAAAAGCCTACAGCAACAAACCACGAACACTTGAACGATTGAAAGTCAATATTGAACAAGCTGTATTAAATATCCAGCCACAAACTTTGAAAAAAGTTGCAAGAAACGCTGTAAAAAGAATTGAAGCTTGTATTCAAGAAGATGGCGGCCACTTCCAACATTTACTCTAAATGTACGGTAATGGATGGTAATAATAAAATTTACATTTACATTTACACATGCCTTTTTATTATTTCAATACCTACCAATATAAGGTTGGGTTGCGTTTTATATGGGACACTCTGTATATATATATATATATATATATATATACATATATATATGCATTAATTTTATATATATAAGACTGGAATTTTGTACTTTGTAATCAATATAAAGAAGTAGTGCTGATTTATGGGAAAAAAAATTAAATTAAATAAACACACAACTGAAAATAGCTTAACAGTTAAATAAAAACTATTTATAATTTTGTTGTAAAAAAAAAATTTTAATATAATACAAAAATATAACCGTCACAAAGAATAGCTAGTCTAGTAAAAAAAGTAACAAAAAACTGTATATAAATTGGAATAAATTAATGTTAAAAGTATAAGTTTATTAAAGTACATTATAGTGTATAATTATCATTAACAAAAAAGAAATCTACTGGTAGATCAATTAAAAAGCAATATCATAATCATTACGTCATCAGAATCGTTAAAAAGACATGATATGAATACATAATATATAAAATACTAGCCTAACATAGTATATTGTAGCAGTAATAGTAATAATACGTAAAGAATATACCGTAATTAAATGGAAACGAAACTTCTTAACTGTTAAGGCCTACATTTTACCGATCGAGCTAATTTTCTAAATAAGTTTTGTTTTTATTTTTATTATTTTTAAACCGGATCTTATGAAAAAAAAGTTATTTTCAAAACTACAAAATAAAAAAAGTACATCGGACTCTCTTATAAACGTACTGTTTTTGTCTTCGTAGATTAAAAATGTACTCGCCAAAGTTATTACGATACGATGATTATACACAAATCAAATAAGAAGTATCGGTTAACGGTAACTTTTCACATCGGTAGTTACACTCGACGGAGAAATAACAAATGAAGTACGAACTAGCGATTTATATTTCACAGAAAAAAGTATACGACGGGATAATGCGGGCGACAAATACGTGCATATATACGACGCAAATTATTTTTTTTTTTAATTTTTGCTTACCGAAGATGACTATTCGTTACATCCGAGTAGGCTGAGGATTTATCAATTAAGTTAAAAATTATAACCGGTTTAAACCGGATTCTAAAACCGGCAAACATCGGATTAGAAACTAGTTACCTTCTATCTTTATCCTGAACCCCCTCCCTTATTAATAACTAAAGAGACAGCAAAATTACAAAAATTCCTTTATTAATTTCTTTTTTTTACTTTTCCCCAAAGAGATTTATTAATGCGACGTAAAATAAAGGGTTAAGAAGCACGAGGTTAAACCGCGCTACAATTCTAGGTCGGGTTTTAAGGAAATAAAAATTCCAGTATTGAACCCGCTTCATTAAAGTATACAAATACGGATATCTGTAACTAAAACAGAATTTTATACGTTAAGAAACGGTACTGATTGGCATCTACGCGGAACAATTGAACGGAAAAGAGCGGATGGTAAAACCGACGATCCACCGACAGAGCGACAGAAGAAATATATTAAGACTATTCCAGTTAACAAGAGCGAGCAACTCTGTGAGGCTAAATCACGTCGAGGTACGCCCATCGCGTCGACATATTCTGAACGTTGGTTTCGTCGATCGGGTCAAGTAAAGTATACTATAAGCTTTAAGAAACTGATCTTTCTCCCGATATAAACAACCTTCCCGCGCTGAGTGTGGATAACGATACAAAGCGAAACGTTAAATTAATCTCCTGTTTGATTTATGCGATTTCTTTTAGTATATTTTAAGAGTTAAAACGTTTTTTACGAAAATGATTTTTCTAAAAATAACGTCAAGTCCAAAATAAAGTCGTTCTCTGAGATGTACTGAATAAAGGTTTTTCTTTTAGCGCTGAATATTTTTATTACCTGCATTTAGACGAGTTTGACATACGGATACGCGATAAGTGTATTACAACACAGTTTACAGTTATTAATAAGAATTTTTTTTTATCGTTAACACGATTAATAAATATCGAGGAAACCTTCAAAGTATCGTACTTCTGCCCTTACGCTTTGATGGCGACGTTTAGACACCGAATTACAATTTTTTTCTAATACTTTTGACCGATTTATACGATCGGTCGATAGCTTGAAGCGATGCGTGACGAATGGATCTCAAGTAAATACCACGTCTTTGATTATTTTATATAACAAAAAAAAACCAACGCATCAAACTCGTGAACCGATCAGAAAAAGTTTGATGGAAGCAGTCTACAGCATAAAGAGCATAATGAGGGAGTACTACCTCGTCTTGCTGATTAACACAAGGGGACAGCCGATGTGAAACAAAGGATTGTTTAAAAGCTCCGGAATAACAGCATCTCAAGATACGAATCGCCCGTTACATTTCCGTTGAAAAAATAAATCCCCCGCCAAAGATTTTTTGTAACTCCAGGAATATTAAGTACCTTCTCCGGAATTAGACGACCGTATTTCATAGACTCGATAAACACAATTACGACGATCAGTAGGCCATTCTATTTGATAAGCTCGCTTCATTAGACCGTACCGCTGAACTGAGGATCTGCTGAGCCGTCTTTCTGATGTATAAATCTGAAATTTAACGATCTGGGTGTTTCTTAACAAAGAAATTTTTTTTAAATTTAGAAAAATTTAAAAACAAAAAAAAATTATAGAGATACAAATAAAGTACATAAAATCGAATATCATTCGTTCATTTTTCGAAAAATGAAAGAATTATACAATTTTAAAAATTATCGGTTTGTGAAAAATTTAAATTTCTTCGTTTCGCTAGTAATACTGTATCGTATTCGATAAATCTTTTTTATTTTCTTATAGAAAACACTTCTTTTTTATAGGCTAAATTGTCACAAGTAGGCGTGTGTACCCGCGAACTTTCAGTCAAAACCGTTTTCACGGAGTGTACGAAGTAACCTTGACCGATGGCATTTTAACTTTAATTTCTTCGGAATATTTTGTAAAACTCCTCGAGTATTTCCAGGCTAACGGAAACGTTTCCGGTTGACATCGACGAGGAAGGGAAATCAAACTAATAACGTATTTTAAAAACGTTGAACCGATTCTAGGTCTAATTCGTAGCGGAGTATTTCCAACGCCATCGGTATTTTCAAATTTTACGTTCGATTTGTTCGAACTGTTGAAGGAAATCTCGCCTAGAATTGTTTACGGATCATCATTATTTTTCAACCGATACCGAGGCGTAAATGTCGTTCTTAAAGACGAACCGAAGAAAAATCGGATAATAGACTACCGACTCCAAAATCAAAATTTCCCGCCTCTTGGAGGATATAAATCTTCGAGGAAGGAAACTAGAAAAATAAAGATCTAAAAAAATAAAAATTATTCCATTCAAACTTTTCCCGGACGAATAAGAAGCTAAAGAATGAGCAAACGACTCCGTGTGATTTTCACTCGACTCGCTATTTTTCGTTCGGTGAAATCGTCAAAAATAAGTTACGTTCTTCTAATCCAAATTATCTTAACCGCCTTAAGCTCTTCATCGAAAACTTAGTCGATTTTATGAACAAGAAAAACCACTAAAAAATGTTTAATTCAGCGCTTAAACGTTGCTGCGAATGAATAAGTGCAAAAGTAAGTTAATTCCTCTGATGCGAATGATATATGCAGTAATAACAGTTAAAGTTTTTTTAGTAACCGGGGAGACTGAATTTTGTTACACTCTATACGTTAAAAAATATATTTATTTAGACTGAAAGCGTAATAATTCCTACGTTCTAATATACACCTAGTGATATTAAAGTACGGAAACGGTTTAATATTTCAAAACCCACGGAGGTAAAAACAGGTTTATTATAGCGCGATACCCGTAAAAATTAAGATACGTCCGATAAACCTTTTTAATTTTTTAACTATCCGAATTTATGATTATCCAGATTCTGCCTCGCTAAGGTCAATCCAGACAATCGAGTTCGATTGTACTTTTTCCGCCTATACAGGAATAAAAGAATCGAGAAGCGGATTACGATAAACAAGTTCATACACTAAATAACTTATGAAAGCAAAAATTACACTTCGATAATTTTATTAATAATACAATTTGAAACGGATCAAAACGAACAAAGCGGCAGAATAAAAAGAAGGTGTAGTCGATAGACAATAAAAGATATACGTTAAGAAACAGAACAGTCCAGGGCTATAACGAAGCTATTACATGAATTTACAAGTTAGAACCGTTTTCTTAGTCGGTGTTTTGTACGCCTACAATACGCTAAGCTTTTCAAATCGGTACGCTACTAAACACCGATATATTACGGGATATCATAGTAATATTAATCGAATGGAAATGGATGTTTTCATTTGAAAGCCGCCATTCTTTTTCTAAAATCCTAGACGATTGAAATTTTCACAGAATATTTCTGGATCCTTGATTAAAAGGTACGTAAAGTTTGAATAGATTCGGTCGGGGAATGGGCGAGTGATACTTCGCAGCACACACTGAAACCTAGTTACTGGACGAGTAGTTAAAAGTTTATTATTTATAGCGAGAAAATGGGAGAAACAATACTGAGATCTGAATTTAAGAGAGCATTAAAAGATTTAAATGGCAGAAAGGCTCCTGGAATAGACGGAATACCTGTAGAATTACTGCGTAGTGCAGGTGAGGAAGCGATTGATAGATTATACAAACTGGTGTGTAATATTTATGAAAATGGGGAATTTCCATCAGACTTCAAAAAAAGTGTTATAGTTATGATACCAAAGAAAGCAGGGGCAGATAAATGTGAAGAATACAGAACAATTAGTTTAACTAGTCATGCATCAAAAATCTTAACTAGAATTTTATACAGAAGAATTGAGAGGAGAGTGGAAGAAGTGTTAGGAGAAGACCGATTTGGTTTCAGGAAAAGTATAGGGACAAGGGAAGCAATTTTAGGCCTCAGATTAATAGTAGAAGGAAGATTAAAGAAAAACAAACCGACATACTTGGCGTTTATAGACCTAGAAAAGGCTTTCGATAACGTAGACTGGAATAAAATGTTCAGCATTTTAAAAAAATTAGGGTTCAAATACAGAGATAGAAGAACAATTGCTAACATGTACAGGAACCAAAAAGCAACAATAACAATTGAAGAACATAAGAAAGAAGCCCTAATAAGAAAGGGAGTCCGACAAGGATGTTCCCTATCTCCGTTACTTTTTAATCTTTACATGGAACTAGCAGTTAATGATGTTAAAGAACAATTTAGATTCGGAGTAACAGTACAAGGTGAAAAGATAAAGATGCTACGATTTGCCGATGATATAGTGATTCTAGCCGAGAGTAAAAAGGATTTAGAAGAAACAATGAACGGCACAGATGAAGTCCTACGCAAGAACTATCGCGTGAAAATAAGCAAGAACAAAACAAAAGTAACGAAATGTAGTAGAAATAACAAAGATGGACCGCTGAATGTGAAAATAGGAGGAGAAAAGATTATGGAGGTAGAAGAATTTTGTTATTTGGGAAGTAAAATTACTAAAGATGGACGAAGCAGGAGCGATATAAAATGCCGAATAGCACAAGCTAAACGAGCCTTCAGTAAGAAATATAATTTGTTTACATCAAAAATGAATTTAAATGTCAGGAAAAGATTTTTGAAAGTGTATGTTTGGAGTGTCGCTTTATATGGAAGTGAAACTTGGACGATCGGAGTATCTGAGAAGAAAAGATTAGAAGCTTTTGAAATGCGGTGCTATAGGAGAATGTTAAAAATCAGACGGGTGGTTAAAGGGACAAATGAAGAGGTATCGCGGCAAATAGATGAAGAAAGAAGCGTTTGGAAAAATATAGTTAAAAGAAGAGACAGACTTATAGGCCACATACTAAGGCATCCTGGAATAGTCGCTTTAATATTGGAAGGACAGGTAGAAGGGAAAAATTGTGTAGGCAGGCCACGTTTGGAGTATGTAAAGCAAATTGTTGGGGATGTAGGATGTAGAGGGTATACTGAAATGAAACGACTAGCACTAGATAGGGAATCTTGGAGAGCTGCATCAAACCAGTCAAATGACTGAAGACAAAAAAAAAAGCGAGAAAAAAAAATCAAAACGTACACTACATTAACAAGTGAAATAATAAATATCTGTCTCACAGCGATACAAATATCGATAAAAGTATTATGTATATTAAAATATTATATCTGTAAAATATTAACGATTAAAAACGTACGTAACCTTCTTTTGTAATGTACGTAACGCAGCAACTCGCGTTAGGATTGCAGATTAATCTATCCGTAAGTAACAGTTATGTACGTAATAAAGAAATTAAACCTATACAGCTATGAAAAAATGTTACCTTCGTGTCCTTCCAGTTTTCATCGTAAACAACAAAACGTAACCGGCGATTAAACGCTACGAAATATTATGAAAACAAACCGCATTAAGAGACAGCGCATCGACACAACGCAGCCGTGTTACAGTGCGTGTGATGAAAATAAAAGCTTGCTCGCACGAGGCAAACGGTCGCTGTGCAAGGCATTACAATTACTCTTGTAATGTCATTTTGTTTAATTTCAGACAATAATTTCTTTAGACGATATTTCTTACCGTTTACGGAACAAAAACGAATATTTTATACTTGTATTAGTAGATTATTATTACAATCCCTCTATCGAGTGAGTCTATAATAAATGACCGCTTTATACAAATTAAGGTTATCGAAATATTTCATTTCAGTTAAATTTACTCGTATATACAATAGATTTTAGTATCGTCGATGATGTTCAAGCGTACAAACGATTGAATTGTTCCTTCTGTTGTGTAAGGCGTGTTAATAAATTCGTATGTTTTTTTGCATTTTTTGTCGGTGAATTTTTTTTGATGTTAGAATTTAAATCTACCTAAATATTATTTTAAAATATTTGGATATTTTTAAAATTCGTTTACAAAACGTAAAATGATTTAGGAATTCTTTTAGGAAACGATACAAAAAATTATATTTATTTCACGACATCGCGTATTAAATTGATACGCGATAAAAAATATTAACAAATGTTAACGTTTTTTATTTTCCAACCTTGAATTTTTACTCTGCTACCAAAAACATTATTCAATTCCAATATTTCTTCAATAAACAAGACAATGGGAAGTGTTGGGAAGAGTCAAAATACTTGCAGATAGATCTTACTCGTTTCTGAATCGCAGATTTGCGCTCTACTCTCGTTAGAATTATCGCATTGATAAGATGAAAACAAATTTTCATTCTCTGTATAACAACTGATGTTCCGTAAAACTTGTATATTACAATAATAATTATAAATATAAAAACATATGTAATTTCTTGAACTATAATATCGGTGGTATTTTTTTTTAATTCGATTCGATTTGATTGTTTATTAAAATATTTTCCTGTAACAACTTTGTTGAGCGCACCTACTTTTATTATTATTATGTTTTTTTGTAACTTCAACTGAGAACCAGATTTCAATAAGAATACTCGTACAGGTATCAATTCAACATCAAGGTTTAGTATATGTTGTAAAGACGTTCAACGGTTTATTAATCGGTCACGTATCATATCAGCTTCGTATAGAAAATACGTTAAAACGTGTTCAAAGTTAATATAATGTAGTTTTGAACAAGTATTAAAAAAAATAAAATATAATAAAAATTTTAAACGAAAACGCTAAACCTCAATTAAATATTTTAAAATTTCATAAATATATTGCCTTTAAAAAGTAATAAAAATACGTTTAAGGTTTAAAGAAAAAAAACTATCGTATACGTTCTCCCGATACAAGATATATCTACAAAAGAAATCGTAGTTGCAATTATCAGTTCGAGTTCAGTTTAATTAGAATATAAAAAATCTAAAAAAAAAATAAAAATAAATTATAAGGACAAAGTACACTGTAACTATATTTCGTAAATTTATTTGAACGAATAAACAACTTTTCTTCTTCAGTTCTATAGTTATTTAATAAAATACTTTTAAAATTTTATTTACTCTTTTTTATTGATTTCAACGGGATCACTCGGTACTCTGTATTTATAAATTCAAATAAAATTTGAATAACAGCGAATAAAATTTATTAACAGCAAACATTTCTTCCTACTGCGTAAAAGAAAAAAGAGATTTAACCGTTTATATCACTTTTTTACACGCTTTTCTTTTACAGCGGTTCAATCAGTGTCCTCAAATCTTACGACTTTAAACTCATTTCCCGACGTCATCGACGGTGATATCTTACACGGCGAAGTAAGTCATGCGACAATACAATCTTCCTTCGTTTATTTCATATATTTCTATATTTTATAACAAATAACAAAAAGGGAACGTATCGAAGAAGGGAGCTGAACCGATACGATGTAGCTATCGATCCGATTGATTTTGACTGTCGATTCGATTTCGAGTAGATGAAGAGGCGACTGTTGAATCGCGTTTTTAATGTAACTGCAGTATAAATTTACCTTCTAATCGTCCGATTTAGTTTTAAATAACTTGTATCGTTTATAATAATGAAAACTAATCATCTAGGTTATAAAATAGAATAAAATTGCAGGTAGATATTTATTTTTGTTTTCTAGAGAATTAAAACGACTAAAAGTAACGGCTTAGTTGTCGGTTTAAATAACGCATATACAATTAAAAAATAAAAATTTTGGAAAAATTAACACTAAACGAGGAGATTTTACGAGTTAACAGAATTTAATTTGTATCGACCGAGTAAATAAATATAGCATTACACGTATAATACGAATATATGTATGTATATGTATACGAATATAAAGCACATCATTCATTAGAAATAAATATATGTATTTTACTGAAATTAATCTTTTTAAGATTTATATTAACCCCACGACTCAGGAGTAGTCTACCTGAGTTTGTTCAAGACTACAAATTTATCAGTACAGTTACATTACACTGATAAGTCGCTAACGATTTTAATCGTTGATGCGACTACAAATAAAATTATTTTAAAAAAATTATATTATTCCTCTGTACTGTTAAATTAAATTTTAATTCTTTTAAATAAACCTCATAATTCTCGTAACTTTAACGAAAAATTAACGAATAATACGTTTTATCTTAATATTTTGTCCTAGGTGGTTAATTTAATAGAATTTAGATATAATTTAACAGTACAAAGGAATAATCTATATACATATATATATATTTATATATTAAAAAAAATTATAAAACGAAAATTTATAAAATAAAAATTTTATAATTTTATAACGAAAAATAAGTAAAAATTTATATTTTTGTAACGAATCCATTCCATTTACTTAATACTACATATGTAGAAAATAAAAAAAAACATTTTTAATTTTTAAAAATATGCTTTTCTTCAAAAAATAAAAATAAATAAATAACAAAACAAAATAATTCGTACTAAAGAGTAAAAAACCATTTTATTTTCAATAAAATTACTTTAAAAGAAAATTTCTTACGTATGACTAAAAACAAGCGAGAGGCGCGCTCTAATTTTAAAGTGGTTTTATATGAGAGCTTGGTCATCGCTTTCTTTTTAGTCGTGCATAAATAAAACATTTTTTAAAAGTATTTTTTTTAAAGTAACTCTCTTGAAAACAAAATTATATTTTACTTTTTAGTACTGATTGTTTTGCTTTATTTTATATCTATACGGTGTAACGAGCGTAAAGCGTTTGATGCACAAAGGTTAAGTTACAATTACTTTTTAAAAAAGTAATGATGCTCTCTAATTTGCAATTCCTAATGGGGATCGGGAAGAAGAAGGTTTCAATCGAAGAGCTGAATGTAACGCAAAATGAAGTTGGTGTTCTGACCTAAAAACGTTTCACTTTTTTATAGTAAGAGATGTTTGCTTTTTTTGGCGATGGCTTTGCAGTTTCCTTAACTAACAAGCAACACGTCAGGTCGCTACGAAGGTTTTAAAAATAGCACCGAGTAAATAAAGACTTAATCGAAAAAATAAGTACGTATACTTGTTTGTATTTGGATTTATTTAAACTACGACCTTTTTACAAACTTTTAATATCATTATTTTTTTTAATCTCATAAATTACTGCGATCATCAGAAACTACATCGGAGTCGGCATGTTAATAAGTTTCTAGATCCTACTGTTAATAGTACTTGAGAACTGCACTACAACCGGCAATCACGTCGGTTAACGCCTGTGCCACCGAAAATAACCTTCATTTTTTTTTAAACATAAAAACCCGCTCGATTCTAAAAATCAATTTTTTTATAATTTAAAAAAATATACCCGTAGATATTAAAAAAATAAAAATGTTTCCTTATTAAATAAAGCTGTTTACCACAAAAATAAACGTATAGGCATCGGTATCTACGTTAAAAGTAAGAAAGGAGGTGCAGGAAACAACGTAACAAAATTACTACCGACAAATATAATATTAGAAAATTTATATTGCATTTTCATAATAATCAAAAATATTTTAACCCGCGGCCCGGTCTATCGGTAAACTCGTCGTCGTAAATCGGCTGATTTCGAAGTCGAGAATTCTACGGTTCAACTCTTAATAAAGGTAGTCGCTTTTATTTGGATTTGAATACTAAATCGTGGATACCGGTGTTCTTTGGCGGTCGGGTTTCAGTTAATCAGTAACGGTCGATCTGAGTCCGTTCAAGACTCCTCGTTTACCGTACGTTCACGCAGATCTTCATGAATCGCTGATGAGTTTACCGGTCGATGCGACTAAAAATAAAAATATTTTACCTAAAAAAGGTTTAATTGATTTTTGCTAATTTTCGTGCGAAATTACTATACGGGTGAATTACTATACGGTAAATTATTATACGGGTGAATTCAGGCTATAATATCCTTAACTCGCAACATTCTAATAAGCGATAATAAGGAAAACGTATACGATTACATTCAAATCGCCTATAACGTAATTTTATTTAAATATTTTCCGCTAGATTACGTACGACACGTAATTAATTATAGCGAGAAAATCAGAAGGATTTTTAATTTTAAAAAAACGATTCGCCGAAAAAATATGCATTTGAAGAAAATTAAGGCAAGAACATAAAATACTGGCTGAAAGGATTACTTTTAATCGCTTTATATGTTTTCTAGCGCACATATTTTCATTTAGAATTTTGCGACACTGCTTGTACGAAAATATACGAACGGTCTTCACAATTCAAGAGGAATTTCTGACCTCTTAATCTGACATTGGGCTTGTTTTCACCGCCTTATTTATAATACGAATAGCACGTACTTATGTACTTCCGGGGTTTGACTTCAGGTAATTGGAATTATAGTACGTAGTTAACTCTAAATGTATCTGATATAATTAATTTTTCTTCTACATCTATTTTTTTTAACGTTTTTTTTTCTCCGAGCACCAAACTGAAACAGAACCTGAGAAAACACATATAAAGTTAATCACCAAATACTTCAACATCCGCGGCTTGGTAATCGCTACGTCTTCGGCGCGTTAGGATAAATGAACATTAGAGTTTTACGACGACTGAGAATAATAAATATGTGAGGATTTTTAATTTATAATATATTATATAATAAATATATGTAAGCTATTTATTTCACCTCGGTTATTCGTACATTCTATTTTATACATATATATAAATATATGTGTAATTAATAACTTCTTATCTAAATTACATAATTTAAAAGTAATTTTCATTTAACAAAGAAACTAAAAATACGATTAATTACTATCGAATTAATGAAGTTTACAAAAATATTTTTTCCTTTATAGGTTATATGTACATATTATTTCCAAGATAAACTATAATGAAAAACAAGGTTAAAAGAACAAAGAATAGATTAATAACGTAATTTTTTTTTCTCACCCGATTAAAATAAATACGTATAATTCCCTATAGACAGACATCTTATGATGATATGTTTATGGATGTATACGATATATATATATATATATATATATATATACATGCACACATATAAAATTGAAAGTAAAGCGCACGGTTGAGTATATATTCTCACAATTGTTGTTTTTTCATTAATTTTACAGCGTTTACATCCGGTCACATATGGTTATTAATCCGGCATGTGAATTAATTTAGAAATTCATTTCACGCGTTAAAATTATTAAAATATGGATTATTATATTTACATTAAGTAAATAGAAAAGATGGTATGTCATTTAACGTTTAAAAAGGCATAACATAACGATTTCGGGGGGGGGGGTTAAAAATGTATAATATAAAATTAAAAATAAAATGTACGACGTATAGTTGTTTTTTAAATTTCTCATTTCTTTATTAATAATTTACAATAAGAGTACAAACTCTTATTTTAGAAGGAAATTAAACACGGAAGGGTACTCATTTTTGAATGAATATTACACGATTAATTTAACGTCAAAGGTTATTTATTTTGTTGTAAAATATGTGTGAACTAATGTCATTTATTTCAACCCGTGTGACAGTACGGTGTGCGATATGTAAGTGTAATTTTAACGGACTTTATTTATTTTTTTTCAAGAGGAGTAAAAGCGATAACAGTGAACGATAAACACCGTTTTTTTCAGCCAGAACTACAGATAAGATGCGCGGCTCCAACAAGATCGGGTCGCAACTCACACCGCCAGACGACCCGTGAACACTCTATGAGGATTGTTTCCTGGACGTTTGATTTTCAGGTTCGGAATTGAGCCTTCACCTCCTTGATCTCCCGACCTCAGTATGTGCGACTTCTTAGTTCGGGTGTATTTAAAGGAGCAAGTTTAGATCGATAAATCCCGTTCGTAAGATAAACTGAAGACAGCTATTCGCAGTGAACCCACCGGGTCGGTCTAGCGGTGAACGCGTCTTCCCAAATCAGCTGATTTGGAAGTCTAGAGTTCCAGCGTTCACGTCCTAGTAAAAGGCCAGTTTTTTTTACACGGATTTGAATACTAGATCGTGGATACCGGTGTTCTTTGGCGGTCGGGTTTCAATTAACCGCACATCTCAGGAACGGTCGAACTGAGACTGTACAAGACTACATTTCATTTAGACTCATACATATAATCCTCTGAAGAATTATCTAAACGGTAGTTACCGGAGGAAAAACAGGAAAAAGAAAGAAAAAGCTATTCGCAGTGGCGGAGCAGATCGCTCATGAGACAATGGAACGCGTGTAGGGCAGCTTCAGCTCTCGACTTAAAAGCGCATTAACATGGACATCACCTTCCAGATGTGATATTTTCTAGCTAACACAAATGGCATTCCTTTCCGCACCTATTAAAACCAACGTAATAAAGTTTGGCGTGTAATATTCATTAAAAAATGAATGTACTCCCCTATGTTACTATACGTAAAACAGAATATTCCATTCTTGAAGGATCTTTGATTTTATACAAAGCGTATTACTAATTTATAATAAATATATGTAACGTTAAAAAATAAATAGAAATTTAATTTTTTCTAGTTTCGTGTCCTGAGATGTAATGAATAATTTTTTTTCACAAAATAAAAATATATTAAGGAAAGGAAATGCAATTAAGAATATACTTACATTTGCTTTTTAGTTAGCGTTTACTTAAATGAGATTAAAAATCAGCGTAATTAAAGGACGGAAAGTAAAAACAAAATACCTTGAAGCTCTTTAAAAAATTTACGTGTAAAAGAAACAATGGTGTTAATACAAAAATATTAACCGCTATTTGTTCATCGGAATTAATTTTACAGAATAACGTTTATAAATTAAAAAAGAGCAATTAAAATACTTTTTCTTTTTCATTTAATTTTACAAATTTTAACTTATCACAAATACGTATAAAAGATAGGAAAATTTGCTTGCGACCTGTAAATTGTTCGAACGAAATCCATCGTATCAACAAATAAACCAATTTCTATCGGCTACAAAAGTATCTGATCCTAGATTTTTATTTTAAATCTAACGTCTAACTATTTAAATTCAACCGTTCATTAAACAGAGAATTTTTATTTAAGCAGGAAATAACTTTACACGATCAAAAAATGATCCGGTTAAAACGAACAAAAAATTTTAGGATTTTTTCTTCTTCTACCTTCACGAGTTTGTCGGTACTGCTTGTTCCGGCACCGATCTCTTCTTTGATCTTCCAATATGTCTCCTTCCCCTCGTATGTACTGTCTGCTAGAACAGATGAATGTCTTCTACCGTCTTATTAAGATGTTCAATCCGCTCAAGCCTACATTCCTTAATCGTTTCATTTGGAGGAAATATCTACAACTGTATCTGAATATGCAAGTTTTTTAATCGATCAAATCGAATGCGCACCTTCTTCCGATCGGAGGAATTTCATTTCCGCTCGTCTTTATAGCTCGTTCATTTTTTCTATCTGTTCACCCGAGCCTCGCTACCCCGCATCAAAGCAGAAACAGCCGCTATTTTACAGAACTTCAGTGCGGTGTCTTGTTTCACGCTACGAATCGTTCGAAAAATTAAATTAAAAATTTCTTATTATCCAGATCATCTTCGTAGGAAACATGTCATCCCGAGTAATTAGAGAAACTAAATTGTTCGATTAAAAAATTATTTATCATAATTTTTTTCCTTATTTCCATTAAAAGCCGTGATTTTAGTTTAGCACCAGACATCGGCAAATTATAGTCGTTCATCTTCGTCGCAAGTCTAAATATTGATCTCTGTAAATTATCTTTACTATCTTGAAATAAAACAATATCGTGCACAAATAGTATTACGCTTATGCGTTCCCCTTTTCCTCTTCGATCGGCGTAATTTCTAAATTATAATTTTCTTCCCGTTTTCGAAACCTTTCATCTTACAAATGTTAAATAATGTAAGTAACAAGGAACATCCCGGTCGCACAAGCTTATCGGTCTTAATACGGATAAGCAATTTACCTTAATCCATAATTCTTACAGCGGTGTAAGCAATGTAAAAGCATATAAAAATTTATTTTCATAACTTACAGATTCGTTTGCGGCCTCGTTTCATAACAAAATACATCAGGTTTTCACTTTCTTAGTTCATTAATACCAAATTCGGCCACCAGCGCTGTCGCTAGCGTTGTTAAAAACGGATACATTTACTAGCGCGGAACGTGTTCGCTGTGTGGGTTTCACGACATGCAGTCGGCGTCTGCAGTTCGACGTAATTTTCGTAGAGAGTACGGTAGTGAGTCTCCAAGTAGGCGTACCGTTTATTCTCGGCACCAAACCTTTGTCGAGACAGGTCGTTCTGTTAAACATAAAAAAACCAACAGGACGCCCACGCTGCTGTGGAACGACTCGCAGAAAGCTTTGCACGTGCTCCGAAGAAATCAGCTCGGCGTGCGTCACGTGAGACTGGCGTTCCACAAACAAACGTTTGGCGCGTATTACGCGCAACGATTGCACTTGAAGCTGTACAAACTAACCGCAGTTCGACGCATTACAGATAAACATAGTCGCTCGGTTGCAGTTTTGTGTGGAAATGATGTATTGAATTGCAGACGACGTTACGTTTTTAGACGATGTAATTTTTAGTGACGAGTCAACATTTTACGTCAGCGGCAAAGTGAACAGCCACAATCGCCAAATACGGGGTAGCGAAAACCCTCATCAAACTTTACAGAGCGTTCGTGATAGCCCTGACATCGATCTTTTCGGGCTCTAAGCGAACAAAAACTGTACGGCCCGTTCTTCTTCCAGGAGGCGACGTAAACGGTACCGTTTATTTGGACACCCTTCAAAATTTTCTAATTCCTCAGTTAAACGACGATGACCAATACTATCTGCAAGACGGGGCATCATCTCACTGCCGCCTAAAAGTCCGAGATTTCCTTGATACTCGATTACCAGGTCGGCGGATCGGTCGTGAAGGTCCAATCGCAACTCGCTCTCCGGATTTGATCCGATAGATTTTTTCTTGTGCGGATTTCATTAAAGATCGGATTTATGTACCTCCTTTGCCTGCCGATCTCGTCGAGCTAAGACTTTCTTCGAATAACCGCCGCAGCTGCAGAGGTAACGCCCGAATTTCCGGTCGCAGTATGTAAACAAATAGACTTCAGGCGGGATGTACGTCGAATTTCAAACGTAAGCAATATATAAGCCAAGTGAATATCGGGTGACGAAATCGATTTGTTTTTCTACGAAATGTGACCTCGACCGAATCTACAATTTATCTCAATAAATGTTCACACGCTTTTAAAATTACGAAGTTCTTTTTGAATAGCTCTTTTAATCCTTATATTAATCAAATGAAATAGATAACCTTAAACCTTAAAATCTCCCGTGAACTTTAATTTTTTTTCTGAAGGTTAAAAAAAGAACGCTAACGCATTATTTTCTTTTTGTAATATAACATTAACGTTTTTCTTAAACCGCTTCAATTTTTTTTTTCTTTTACTTTCTATTCTATAGTTATACTAATTATAATTTAATCTCTTTTCATTGAAAACAAAAGATATTCTTAATTACATATTTTTTTCTTAATATATTTTTATTCTGTAAAAAAGATAATTCATAATAAGATTTAAGGACACGAAACTGGACGGAAGAATATATATTAAACATTTTTATTTTATATATACGTATATGTAATATATACGTACAAGCTGTTTAAAAATCTCTTCTACATAATACAGTTGAGCGATTCATTAAAATAATGTAGAAATTAACACGTAGTCGATGAATATATATATTTGTGTAATATACATATATCTGTCGGTATTTTTAACGAAATAGCATCGACAGACAAATACGAGTATTTTAGGTTTAGGCCACGCTTTAGGATTTCACGAGTCCTTTATTTAAAAAACTTTCCTTTATTTAAGTTATTTCTGTGACAAAACAACCTAATCCTTTCACTATAAACAACACAAACGGAACAATCGGTGATAACAATGATCGTGTACTAAATAAAATTCAGAAAGTAAAAAATAAAAAAAATAGAAATCAAATGATAAACATATATATGTGCGTGTGTGTTTTTATTTAATCTCTTTTACACGGTTGAGAGTATGATAGTTTCTAAATAGATGTAAAATACCTTCGTCTTTAGCCAGTGTCAACCACCTAAAAGAAATTTTAAAGACGTAATTAACAACTATATTAGTAGGATTGTATCTTTTCTAATGAGTTTTAAGCTTAACGATTCGTTTCCTTAGAGCGATAGATACAAAAGATTACACGAGTAAAATTTCTCTTAACGAAAGAATTCTACGGAACTTACTAGAATATTGTACTGAATAATACAATAATAAAAATTAAGATTTTTACAATTTATTTTTTTAATTATATAACCTTTTTATACATAAAACAGATCTATTGTAACTTAAATAATAATTATTTTTAACGTTATTTCTGATAATATACCGCGTAAATAAAGTATCAAGATATGAGTCTGCTCTTCTAATCTAAATTGACAGATAGGCTTTCGATTGTAATCTGAACTATTCTTTCGTGAAATTACAAAAATTGAATCTAAATTTTTTTCTTCTAATTTATATCGAAATAAAAACTGCCGCTTAAAATTATCAAAATATCTTACGATACAACCGCTTTCTTACAACTTTTAAAGTTTCTACAATCTTCCTTGTATAAGTCATCAAAATCTAAATAAAAAAAGTCTTATTTATTTACGAGGTTCAGTCAGTCGCCTTCGATTGTTTTTATAGTATCATTACCGACCCACCTGGTCGGTCTAGCGGTTAATTCGTCATCGCAATTCAACTGATTTCGAAGTCGAGAGTTCTAAGAGATTGAAATCCTAGTAAAGGCTACTTTTATACGAATTTCACCGTGGATACTTCTTTGGCAGTCGGATTTCAATTAACCAAATATCTTAGGAAGGTCGATCTGAGACTGCTGTACTAGACATCAATTTATTTACATTCATACACATATAATCCTCTGAAGTAATTCCTTACGGTGGCTCCGGCTAAACAGAAAAAGAGAACTTTATATTATCGTTATACGGTAGCTGATTTTTTTTTTCTTTCAGTAGCTGATTTGTAATCAGAGGTATCGTAAAGAGAATTTTTTTAAATGTTTAATAATAAAAAAAAGAAAGTATCATCGTACCGACAACCAACGGTTTTATTAACGAAATTCGAATCCAAATTAAACATAAGTGTCAAATATACATGAGCAAAGGAAAAAATATTAAATATTGAAAAATAGCCAGTTATTTTTACATGGATTTGAATGCTAGATCGTGGATACCGGTGTTCTTTGGTGGTTGGGTTTCAATTAACCACACATCTCAGAATTGGTCGAACTGAGAATGTACAAGACTACACTTCATTTACACTCATACATATCATCCTCTGAAGTATTATCTAAAAGGTAATTACCGGAGGCTAAACAGGAAAAAAAAAGAAAGAAAGGAAAAAATATAAAACTCAACCGATATTTAGCGTTGTATTACACGGTCTAGTCAGATTTTTTTTTAATAGCACTTAAAAATCACTTATAAAAAAGTACATAACAGCTAATAACAAATACACGAAATTTTTTATTCGTCTATTATCATTTTTGAAATTTTTTTTCGAAAAGAATGCATTATTAACACGAGCGTTTTTCCATTTGAAACTCAAATTCTGCATGCGACGGCGAAATGACATTTACTTCCACTAAACTTAGGTCTATAACGACCTAATTGTAAACAGAATTTTCAGTAGGTTTTGTCTTTTCGGTTACGTGACGGTTATTAATAATCTGTCTAACGGCATTTGGATCAAATCACCGACTTGTTTATCTTCTTCGGTGTGGAAAGTGACGACCGACATATTGTTTCAGATTCACGATAAATCCTCTAAACGGTGCTTGTATTAACCCCGGTTGCAGTCGCTGTTTCTTCGACGACATTATTCAGAGAAATACCTGCTCGTTATCCTTAAAATAATTAAATACGAGTACATCGAATATTACACCTCTAGTTTGGTTCTTAATGATTTTACTTCCGCCTGACTTGCTTTAAATTGCGAAATATTAAAATCGTATAAGACAACGTTCGACAATATTCCGAAGCGGTAGGAAAAAATAAAAAAGTAACGAAAAGGGAAATTTTATTTCTCCTTCACAGACTTTAAATGAAAAATTCCGTATGCGCTTAGTACATTTACTATCAAGCTAATCGAAAACAACTGTAAAACTTTCTACCTGCTAGGAGTTCTATAACATACAGTTGTACAACAGCGTGGAAATTAATTTTTTTTTTTTTTTTTTTTTGTCTTCAGTCATTTGACTGGTTTGATGCAGCTCTCCAAGATTCCCTATCTAGTGCTAGTCGTTTCATATCAGTATACCCTCTACATCCTACATCCCTAACAATTTGTTTTACATACTCCAAACGTGGCCTGCCTACACAATTTTTCCCTTCTACCTGTCCTTCCAATATTAAAGCGACTATTCCAGGATGCCTTAGTATGTGGCCAATAAGTCTGTCTCTTCTTTTAACTATATTTTTCCAAATGCTTCTTTCTTCATCTATTTGCCGCAATACCTCTTCATTTGTCACTTTATCCACCCGTCTGATTTTTAACATTCTCCTATAGCACCACATTTCAAAAGCTTCTAATCTTTTCTTCTCAGATACTCCGATTGTCCAAGTTATTAATTAATACGGAAATTAATACGAGTAAAGAATCTATATAGTAAAGAATCTATAGTAAAATGGATATTATCTCTAGGAAAAGAAGTAAATTAGTAGTTCTTGCTGAACATTTTCCACGACAGAAAGAGATATTCCCGAGGTTTAAAATGTTTAGTCGCTGCCAATAATATCTTTAAGCGTTATAAAGAAATCGGCAGGGTTTTCCCCTCGACGGAATCGGGATTGTAAAAGGAAAAAGAAAGTCGGTAACAGAGATGATTATATTTTAATAAGAAAATCTAAATAAAATTTTAGGCTCGCTAGTTTTAATCTTCAAAATATCGTGGCCCAGTCTGGAGTAAATATTCGTAACTCGACTGTTGGCCGAGCCCTGTTGAGGCCGGCCTGTAAAGCAAACATCTGCAAAAGAGGCGGTTACTAACAGAAATTATCAAGAAAATGAGGAAATAAACGAGTAAAAAAATATTAAAACCGGACGGAAAGCGATCGACCAGAAGTCCTTTTTTCAGATGAAACTCCACCGTAATAAATTGCGACAGCTTTTTCGGTACGCAGTATCTTCCTCAAGTGTTACGAACAGAAAAACCGCGGAAAGTATCGCGTATTTTTTTGAAAAGTTATTACCGATCATTAATGCGCTGTTTTGACGCTCGTTAATCGGTTAACGCAAGCGGAAATCAATCGCGGTCGATTCCAACAAGGTGGCGCCACAGCACGATCGCCCCTGACTCCCACAGATTGCTTTCTATAGATCGCATCGAAACAAGCGGTGCGCGGCAAAAGACCACGCACGATTGACGAACTAAACACCGCAATAAAGGCACACGTACGAGACGTTGAAGCGTTTGAAAACACTATTGAAACGTGTTCGCTGTCGAATAAATGTTAGAGCAGGTAATTTTCAACTTCATTTATAAACTATTCCGGTTATCGTAATATCAGTTTCTACAAAATATCGAAATGAAAGCTTCGTCGTTACGCTTCCATTATTCCAGTGCACAGCAACTTTCCGAACGTACTGTATAATTCACGGTCGCATATAATTATACATACGATAATTTAAAAAGCGGCTAATAATAATTTTAACGTTCAAAAAACGCCTAACAAATATTTTATTTTATTTTCACAAAATTATTTAAAAACTCACAACAGCTATTTCACTACAGAAAGTGAATACACAGAATAATGTGGGTTAACAGAATAAGAATGTATAATTCTCAAACGTAATTTTTAAATAATTTTGGGAAAATCAAATAAGAAATTTGTTTATTTATTTATTTTTTTGTTTTGTTATGACAGATTTTCATCAAGTAACAACTTCATTTATCGATTATTAAAAACACCTAAAAACGTAACGAAAAGAGTAATTTTTCTTCAATCTGTTTAAGAAAGAGATTATAAATAAAATAAACTTTCTCCAATTTTTTTTCGGTTTATTGTTACGAAAATTATTTGCAAACCTCTAAACTCTTCGCCAAAAATAGAAGCACACTATGTCGACTAGTATAATGCACGCACTAATTTTTTGTACATTTTTGACCACGGAGACCTTGGTTCGCAAAAAAAAAAAACAGAAAAATACACAACTATTTAGGTTTATGACACATCCGAAAGAATTTACAACGTTTCAGTTCAAAGTACGAACTGCGACTAAACAACCGTATGAATCGTATACAATCGCTTATGAATTTATTTGAATCGCGTGTTAATCGCTAGACAACGGAGATGTCCCTAGAAGATTAAAACTGCTACACGTTCTGCACCTTAAGTCTTAAGTGTAATTTCAATCGCGAATGCTGCCCATTATCTTTTCAAGTTTTATTTTCAAATTTATCGCGTATTCTTTTCTTTTTCTTCTCATCGTTACATCGTGTATTACTGCGGTTAAGAAAAAGTTCAAAATCCAATTTTTTTGGATTTTGAACTTTTTTTGAACATTTTTGGACCACCGACTGCAATCGAATGGAGAGGTGCAAAACTAGATGTAACAACAATTCTAAATCAAAATTTCAACATTCTACGGTTAATCGTTTTTTAGTAATGCGTAATATCTGTAATACGTGCGTATCTATAATATCTGTAATACGTACGTACGTACATACGTAGGTACAGATATCATGCTGAAAATAGTAAAAATGGATTCAGGGATGGTCAAAATGGATATTTCCAATGAAATCGAAAAACCGAAATATTTCGCGATCACAATACTTCGTACAAAGTAGCAAAAATGAGGTAACCTTGTTTACATTATTTATTTTTTTTTTACTTATTGGAAAATCATAAAGGATCAACTAAACAGTCTTTTTTCGGTAGTCGTGCAATCGGCAAGGAAATATTTTCATTAAGCGTTTCAAAAAAGCAGAAATTAAGCGATTTTTATTATTTTTCTTCAAAGCGCTCTTCATTTATCAACTTTGGGTGCTGCTAAATTTATACATCGCATACGAGTACATCTATAGTACGTGTTTATTAAATTACGAAACACATTTTCTAGACGAAGTATAGAATCTAACGGATGTTTTACACAGCAAACTATTAAAAATAAACAACGGCATCTTGAACGGATTACAACAGAACTTATTTTAGAGACACTGTAAATTTCAAAATATTGAATTATTTAAATATAATGTATTCCATAAAGATATTTATTTCTTTGAAAGGTTACAGTTATTCACTAACCAATAAAAAAAAAAAAAAAAAAAAAAAAAAAAAAAATGCTAAGAATACGTCAAAATAAAATTTTAACATTTTTACTTTTTAGTTCATTTATAATTAAATTTTTACTTAATTACAAAAATAAAACGTATACTCTGACTTATCATCTAAGAATAAGTATATATTTGACCAGCCTGTACCTAACACCTGTACAATGAAAATAAAAAAACCGATAATTTCGTTATGCCGAATGAAATTATTTTTACGACATATTTATCTACTAGTGGTTGGCTACCCGCGGCTTCGCACGTGTATTTCTAATAATGCAACCGATAAAAAATATTTTTTTCTATAAAAGAAAAGATTTATCGAGATCGGTGTAGTAGTACTTGCTGGATGAAGAAATTTATACGTTTCATAAACTCATAATTTTTATCAAAATTGTATAATTTCTTCATTTTTTTTTTTAATTTATCTATAATATCGAATTTTATTTCTACCCTATATCTTTCTACATAAAAAAAGAAAAAGATTCATGGAAATCGGTGCAGTAGTTTTTGGGCGATTAAAAAACAAACTTTCAGATTTATATATTAGGATGATTATTTTTTTTAAACGTTAAGTACCGAATTTGATAGTAGAATTTGAGAATTTATCAAAAAAATAAGAAATTTTATAACTGTTTGACCGATTGATCTTCATCGGAAAAAATATACCGAAAATATAACGAAATAGCTGAATTTTCTACTGGAAATACTAAAGAATAAATTTTGTTTAATAACAGCCGGGCTTTATATTAGGAAAAAGAATTTCCTAATCGGCCTTTACTCGGTCTGTAGGTAAATAAATTCATTAAGGAAAGTGACCTTTTAAAATCATTTTATCTAAAAGAAATAACAATTTATTTCTTTACCGATCACAAAGCCGTAGTCTCGTTAAATAAAGATACGACCCGAATAGTCGATATTTTACACAATTTATCCGGAGGTTGAGGAAAGTAACCCTAATCGGGATATCCGCATTTTTGGACGAATCTATTTTTTACCGTAACGGAAGTTTTAAGAAGTTTTAGTTTTAAGAAAAAAAGCCGGATTACAGTTTGGGATGTTCTTAACTGCTGACGATGTTTTATCTTATAAAATAACCTACAAATAATATAACCTACAAAAAATATTTAAACGAGTTAAAGCATCACATCGTTCCGCTTTTTAAAATTCTAAAAATGAATTGTATTATTTTTCACGGATATATTATTCCGTATGCAAATATTTTAAAACTATTTTTAAACGGTGAATTGCCTGGTCGTTGAACCAACCGGATAAGGATTTTTTTATATGCCCGGCCGCTGATAACGATACTTCGTTGTGCGCCCAGGGAAAAAGAATTCATATGGAGCAATTTTACCAAAATTCAAGTTCCCGTAATTTCTTTGAAACTCTTATTGAAGAAAGGCTTACTCCAAACGTTAAACAGAACTCTATTACAACTCGTATAGTAGGATTTTATACCATATTGAAGAGTTATACGGAGGAAATGAATTAGAAAATGGTGTTATAGAGGAAGAAGAGGAAGTTGAGGAGGATGAAATGGGAGAAACAATACTGAGATCTGAATTTAAGAGAGCATTAAAAGATTTAAATGGCAGAAAGGCTCCTGGAATAGACGGAATACCTGTAGAATTACTGCGCAGTGCAGGGGAGGAGGCGATTGATAGATTATACAAACTGGTGTGTAATACTTATGAAAAAGGGGAATTTCCGTCAGACTTCAAAAAAAGTGTTATAGTAATGATACCAAAGAAATCAGGGGCAGATAAATGTGAAGAATACAGAACAATTAGTTTAACTAGTCATGCATCAAAAATCTTAACTAGAATTCTATACAGAAGAATTGAGAGGAGAGTGGAGGAAGTGTTAGGAGAAGACCAATTTGGTTTCAGGAAAAGTATAGGGACAAGGGGAGCAGTTTTAGGCCTCAGAATAATAGTAGAAGGAAGATTTAAGAAAAACAAACCGACATACTTGGCGTTTATAGACCTAGAAAAGGCATTCGATAACGTAGACTGGAATAAAATGTTCAGCATTTAAAAAAAATTAGGGTTCAAATACAGAGATAGAAGAACAATTGCTAACATGTACAGGAACCAAACAGCAACAGTAGCAATTGAAGAACATAAGAAAGAAGCCCTAATAAGAAAGGAAGTCCGACAAGGATGTTCTCTATCTCCGTTACTTTTTAATCTTTACATGGAACTAGCGGTTAATGATGTTAAAGAACAATTTAGATTCGGAGTAACAGTACAAGGTGAAAAGATAAAGATGCTACGATTTGCTGATGATATAGTAATTCTAGCCGAGAATAAAAAGGATTTAGAAGAAACAATGAACGGCATAGATGAAGTCCTACGCAAGAACTATCGCGTGAAAATAAACAAGAACAAAACAAAAGTAATGAAATGTAGTAGAAATAACAAAGATGGACCGCTGAATGTGAAAATAGGAGGAGAAAAGATTATGGAGGTAGAAGAATTTTGTTATTTGGGAAGTAGAATTACTAAAGATGGACGAAGCAGGAGCGATATAAAATGCCGAATAGCACAAGCTAAACGAGCCTTCAGTAAGAAATATAAGTTGTTTACATCAAAAATTAATTTAAATGTCAGGAAAAGATTTTTGAAAGTGCATGTTTGGAGTGTCGCTTTATATGGAAGTGAAACTTGGACGATCGGAGTATCTGAGAAGAAAAGGTTAGAAGCTTTTGAAATGCGGTGCTATAGGAGAATGTTAAAAATCAGATGGGTGGATAAAGTGACAAATGAGGAGGTATTGCGGCAAATAGATGAAGAAAGAAGCGTTTGGAAAAATATAGTTAAAAGAAGAGACAGACTTATAGGCCACATACTAAGGCATCCTGGAATAGTCGCTTTAATTTTGGAAGGACAGGTAGAAGGGAAAAATTGTGTAGGCAGGCCACGTTTGGAATATGTAAAACAAATTGTTAGGGATGTAGGATGTAGAGGGTATACTGAAATGAAACGACTAGCACTAGATAGGGAATCTTGGAGAGCTGCATCAAACCAGTCAAATGACTGAAGACAAAAAAAAAAAAAAGAAAAGGATTTTATTAGCGGATTATTTGTGAAAACAATTTTTAAATCTGAAGAAGTTTTTTCTGGCGTGTTTAGCCGTAATTTATTAATAATTTTTACCTACGTGTTGCCGTGAATGAAATGCAATCGTCAGACAGTACGATTTATTTTCGATTCGCAATCGTACTACAAGAATGTAAAATTATTAACGATTTAGTTCCGCCGTAAAATAATTTGATTTTACTAAAAATTGGAATTTTATTTTGAAAGATCTTAACATCTGTTCGTATACAAATAAATTACAAGTATTTTTTCTTGTATACTTTTTACGATATACTAGCTGACCCGCTGACCCGGCAACGCTTCGCTATCGCTAGATTTGAGTATATATATAGATTAAACGAACGCAAATGAAAGTTTGATAAAACATTAAAAAACTCGCGTTACAAAATTTAACCTTTTCTTTTTTCACTCTTTCCCCTCTTTCCTTTTTCGCAAAAATATTTCTTTTCGCGTAAGTAATATATATTCTGAATACGAGCCAAATCGGACTATAAATACAATTTTCCGAAATATCTCGATCCCTTTGCCACCTTCCGAGTCCAAACTAATTCAAAAACCTTCACGGGCGTGCAGACAACTCACGAAAGTTTCATCGCAATCGGATGAATGATAATATAGGAACGCATACGGAACAAACAAACATTCAATTATATGTATATCTATAAGATATACTAGCGGACCCTGCAATGCTTTGCTATTGCCAGAATGTTTACCGCAGTTCAAACCTCACTGCTATATAAATCATAAAAAACACTTTTAAATAAATAACCTAAAATTTATTTTCTAAATTTAACGTCGCATGTATGGAGAGATATCGTCTATATCGATTGTCATTATCTATATCGTTTTTTATGTCGATATCGACTTCGTCAGACAGTTATTATGCGATTAAATATTATGAAACAAATAAAAAGTAAACACTCCCGGGATAAATAATAATACGATTTGAAATTTTCACCGAAATCGGTTAAGTACAAAACGAAAATTGTCTTTTATTTATATAGATTTTTTTTTCGCGACCGTACAAAATTTCATCTATATCAGCTGGAAAATAAATGAATTCGGTAATACCCGGAGGCTAACCACCAAAAAGAAGGAAAAGGCAGTCTCTTTAAGCGACACTTAGTATTAATTTAAATTGGAATTTTTATGAACAAAATGATTTTTATCGTTGTTTATTAAAGAATTTATTATTAAATTATATTATTTAATTAATTTATTTACAAACTATATTTTTACCGATACAAACAAGGAACTACATCTAAAACAAATATGTTAAAGGGATAAACAGCTAAAAAACATATTTATTTAAAAAGACAAACAAAAATGTATTTTTCGGTTACTTTTTTCTTTATCTGTAATTAGTAATTTTATATTCACAAAATCGCACAGAATTACACGTTAAAAATAAAGTTGATTTTATAATAAAAATAAATCGGTTTTAATACGAGTGTTATTACCGTTCCTTTGTATTTTACATTTTAGTTACGTTTTTATTAATTATATTTTTGTTTATTTGTTTATTTATTTATATTCTTTAACATCTTTTTTTCAACAGGTTACGTTAAGAAAGAGGCACGAACGTTATCAAATATTTTCCAAAATTCAGAGATATTCATATTAAAAAATTCCAAATCATTTCCACTAATAGAATATTAATCGACACGGTCGAACAAACGTGTTGATTTTTTGTCGTTGGTTTTTTTTTTCTTTAGCAAAACATTTCAACATCTTCACTCCATTTTACACTTTTTTTCTTAACTTATAACTACATATCATTCTACACACGCTCTTAAAAATTCCATCTCTTTTCATTTGTTCGCCCGTTCATGAGGAGGTGCGTGATCGCGATTGTGCGTACGTACGCTAGTTAAACTATGTTTTTTTTTTTTCAAAGTTTGTATGTGCGTCCTTGTTTTAAAATATTTTTTTAGATAGTATACGTGTTAACTAGAAAGACACAATTTCAAATATATATATATTTTCCCTGCGTTTATAAATTCCTCTTTCAGATAACAAAACTCTATACTTAAATATAGGCTAGCCTTGAGTAATATTAGTAAATTAGAATTTCGATTCTAATAAATTGCGAAGACTTAGATTAATAGAGACCAAATCGGTCGGTATTCCTGGATAGAATTATTATTAAATTAAATATTTCGTAAACCGAAATAAATAACGGATTTTATTTACAAAAGAACAACAAAAGTATTAGTATAAATTTTAACGCGATTTAAAAGCAGCTTGCAAAACTTTTTTTCCTGCTCTCGCACAATGTTTTCAAACGAGGTTCATTATTTTGTTAATAAAATTAAACTAAATTTGATAATTTATAAAACAAAATAAGTTTACTATATAAACATAACAAAATTTTTTACCGGCAAATATTACACAACCGTGGTGGAGCGGTAGCGTCTCAGCCTTTCATCCCGAGGTCCCGGGTACGAATCCCGGTAAGGCTTGGCATTTTTCATACGCTATAAAATTCCCACGCACAAGCTTCAAGCTTATACGATTATAATCATCCGGAAAAAATGGATATTACAATAATCGTCCTAAATTATTAATATCCATTTACTTAACGATTTCGCAACGAGGAGAAGTGACTGTCCACCCGCGTCTCCATCTTGATCGTTGTCTAACGCGTAAGGTTCAAGTGAAAACAAGCGAATGTTAAGTTTAAGGAAAGATCAGAACCTTCACGACGTAACAAGCAGTCGTACACGAATATTTAGAAACCGATTTGGAAGTACGAGATCCACGTACAGGGTAGTACAAGAGGCAACACCGTAGAGATAATACAGCGATTCTAAAACAAATTACCGAGAAGCATAACAGAGGCGCTTTGATTTGTAACAAACAATAAAATTTACGAATATCTGAGTTTACCGTACGTCCGAGAAGAGATACATCGATTAGGTACAAAATATAAAATGCGGCTAAACAACCGCGTGAATTATTTAGCTATTAACTTTCTAGACAATAGTGAAAACCACTCCACGTGTTGGACGTCGATGACTTTATGCGATTTGAGTTTGAGTGTTACCCATCGATTCTTCGTATAATTTTACTTTTCTCTCTCTCTCTCTCTCTCTCTCTCTCTCTCTCAGGGTTTAATCGTTTCTTTTGTTTATTAATCCTTACGATCGATTTTGTTTTGCTTTTAGCCACCGACGGTACTGTTATCCGACCTAATGTTACGTGTAGACTTACAATGAATATTCTATAAAGGAATATTAGTAAGTAATTTTTGAGTAGCTTCGATGGAATCCCCTCTGCATGCGATTTTATATGTTTATATACCGTTTCTTTAATATTTTAACCGATTGTAAATTTTATTTTGAAACGAAAAAAAAGATTTACTTAACACGATAGTTCATTATTCTTTCAACGATCGGTAAGAAAAATTACCGTTAACCGAATTTTAAATGGAATTCTGTCTCGTCTCAAGAAGATAATGCAAAAATTTTAAAACTAAATAACTAATTTCCCAGCGCGGATCATAACTATTTCAGAGTCGATGACCTTCAAAAAGTTATTTTAAAACGCCTTCTTTAAATCTAACGACAAAAAATAAGTGCGGGTTAGGTTTTACGATGTATGTATTATCAGGCGTTTTGTATAGGATGACTATAAATAGAAATATAATTTAATCCTTAAGTTAGACTCGAAAGTAAAGTTACAATTAGTTATTTTTATACCTTTGCCGACGAGATGAGGATAACAGCTCGTTGTTTAATAACAATATTTTATTAAAAACAAAGACAGCCTGTTTTATTCTCCGATCGTAATTTTGTCAAATTAAACAATTCTATTTCTTAAGTGAAATTTATTTAAAAAAACATTTGTAATCGCTTTACTTGAATCCTATATGAAATACGTATTCCTTATTTTTTTCCTGTTTAGTCTCCGAAAATTACTTTCAGATAATACTTCAGAGGACGAACGAAGATGCGAAGTGTACTCTTGTAAAGTCTCAATTCGACCGTTCCTGAGACGTGTGGTTAATTGAAACCCGACCGCCAAAGAACACCGGTATCCACGACCTAGTATTCAAATCCGTGTAAAAATAACCTTTCTTTCTTTCCTGTTTAGCCTCCGGTAACTACCGTTTAGATAATTCTTCAGAGGATGAATGAGGATGGTATGTATGAGTGTAAGTGATGTGTAAGTCTTGTACATTCTCAGTTCGACCTTTCCTAAGATGTGTGGTTAATTGAAACCCAACCACCAAAGAACACCGGTATCCACGATCTAGTATTCAAATCCGTGTAAAAATAACTGGCTTTACTAGGATTTGAACGCTGGAACTCTCGACTTCCAAATCAGCTGATTTGAGAAGACGCGTTCACCACTAGACCAACCCGGTGGGTTGTGTAAAAAATAACCGACTACTAGAACTTGAACGCTGGAACTCTCGACTTCCAAATCAGCTGATTTGGAAAGACGCGTTAACCGCTAGACCGTCCCGGCGGGTTACGTATCCCTTATTAGCTAACTAAAAACTTAACTTCTCTCGTCGTTCTAAATTCTAAATAGTAATTTCAAAAAACGATCGTTTGACCGTCGAGTTAACGACGATTACGATTAAAATAGGTTTGACGACTTTATAAAAAAACCTAAAGCTTACTTTTATTTTTAATCGTCATTCATTCGAGCGGTTTAAGGCAAAACAGCCTTACGTATACGTTATTTCGGCCGTGGCCGATCGATCGCTTTCGTAATCTATTCGCTTTCTGTTCTGTCTTTCATCAGGACAAGTAGAAAGAGATCCAAATCAGACCGTACAAGAAAGTTGAACTTTTATACGATAATGAAGACTTCCGATTAATTAACCTGTCAAATGTAAAAATTAGAAAGAGATTCTTATATATTTGTACGGGCTGAAGCTTTTATTTTAGTCGTGAAAGATAAAGCGAACGAAAATTTGGTGTTTATCGAAAGATGTTAAACGTTAGCTAGTCGATAAAATTTGAAATAATGACATCTTAAGAGAAACGGAAGAGGAGAGAAATTTACAATAGTCTTGTCGAAATCGAAATATATATGAACCCGTGTAAATGTATTTATTAATAAACATTAAGTTTAGTTAATTTAATAACAGAGATATTTAAAAAGTAAAACTAGAAAAAGCTGGAATAAATAAAAAAAAAAAAAACAAGCGACTGAGAAAGTAGGCCGTAATAATCGCGTAAATAAATTATATAACATATAACATAAAGCATAGGAGAACGGCATCAAAACAGTCAAATTATAACTAAAGAATAAAATTAATTATAATTTATTGTTAGGTCGTCAAATTTAATTTAATCGTAATCGTCGATATTAACGTTATAAACAAAATATCTTCAGAACGCGTTCTACAATTGAAAATAAATAAGTTCTAGAAACTTTTCTAATTCTGAAACGGTTCTTGTTTTTGTTGAAAATTACAACACAATATTTCCCCGGCACGTTTTGACCCCCTTTTATTTTTAATAGTCGGTCTGTTTAGAACAGGTTATATTAGTTAAAATTCTTTTCCACGTTCAACTGACATTACGTACAGAGATTTTTACAGAATTAAATCCTCCATAAATTTTGTTGAAATTCGATAAAGTTATGTACGTTAAATCTAAAAACTTGTGTTTTGCGATACCGATTTTTATGTTTGCTAAACAATTATTACATACGGTTTTGGAACCTGTTTTATTTCATTTTTCAGATAAAAATTATCAAATTTTTTCAGTTAATTTAAGTTGTAAGAAATTCAGTATAGTTCCATTTTACTCCGGGCCCGTAAATCAGGCCGAAATTGTTCGTAATCTACAACTCGACAACTAAATGTTTCCGGAAAAATGTTTATAGAAAACCTTTTTCTTTATTTTCACTTTTAGAACGCCTTCGAAAAGTGAAATTCTTTCGTTTCTGCGTGGATACTCTTAATGAATAATTTAAAATAAAAATTAATTTGCATCCCGCCGGTTATCCCAGAAAAGATAACTTTTTAATTCTAAACAACACGATAAAAAATTGAAATCGATAAATTATATTAATAAAGAAGTAATGTTAATCGATTAGATAGGATTTTTATCGCCGGTACTTGTGATATTTATAACGAACTAAAGTTTTAATTATAACATTCTTACATTACATTACTTTATATGAGAAGTGACGTCCGTATGCTGTTTTTCAGATTTTAAAAATAAATACTCCGCCGCAGTGTATTTCATAATTTGAAATTTCTCAGCATTTTAATTTAAAAAGCGCATACCCAAATAAAAAATTACATATATATTTACAGAACCGAAAGTTTGCTTGTCTGTCTCTTTGTTCTCGAAGCACCCGAGAACCAAAAGACCGATCGCTTTCAAATTTGCAGGTTACATTAGATAATCCCAGGAAAGGTTTTCGACCGAGGCTCTAGACCCCTTGCGGGTGATGTTACGATTACAGGAATTCATTAAAAAAGAAAAAAATGAATAATTAATTATGTCACCGTAGCGACAGAAATAAGCTGTGAATCTTTCGTCGTGAAAGGTTCGTGTGCTTGTACTTTAGTTAATCTACTCGCTAATATTCTGTCTTGTGTAATCTACTTTCTTTTCGGGTATTTAGAAAGCCCGAATACTTAAATCGTTATTTATCAGTATCATTCTCACAACCGTGAGGGTACAAACGTTGCGAGAGAGCTGGCTAGACGGAAATAGCGAGCAAAGCGTGTTCTGAGGCCCTGCAGCCGCAGGATCGACGTTCTGTCGGCCCTGTGGCCTCGGGTGGCAAAAAATATTTTGCTATAGGAATCGCAAAAAACTAATCGTAAAACTAAATATAAATAGTAAAATTAATATTTAAAAAATATATATGTTATAACTAAAAAAAAAACCTCGATTAAGCGACCTCACTTTATCTTGTATCTCGCTACATAATTTTCGAACGATTGTAGTTTTTCCGACTCAAGATCTGTTTGATAAATATTATATTAAAATCGTTTCAGTCGTTCTATTATTTCAAGCGTACAAACAAATAATCTTCCTCCAGGGGTAGTTGAGTTCAAACTCAGAAAATTATATTTGAAAATCTCTTATTTATGAAAAAACAAATTTCAAGCACCCGATAATAACGATGAAGAATGAGGATCAAGTTAATCAGGTGTGCCAGTAACGATCAGGTTAGTTCGAAAATTCATTTTTATAACGCTCTTAAAATACGTTAATATATTTGAAATTAATAAAAATTAAATATCCGTAACCTGATTACCGCTAATTTACGGTAAAACAAATGACGACGATTTTTATTTTGAGTAATAAAGTTATTTTTGTTACGTTAAACAAAGCGTCAAAAACATATTACTAAGAAATTTAAGTTTTATATTTTTTACGTTAAAGGGTATTTTAAAATAGAGGAAGAAAAAAATTTACTTCTCTTCTTTATGTGCATTTTATAAACGTACTCGTATAATATAGAAAGAAAGAAGTCTGCCGCTAAAATCAAATGGAAACGACAAATTATACGACACCGGTTAAAAGGAATTAAAAAACATTACAAGTTTTAAAGCGATTTTATTAAGTAAAAATGAAGCCTTTATGCTAAGCCTGCCTGTTGGATCGTAGCTAACATTTCTCCAGAAATCTACAATTTTTTTTTGTAGTATTTTTAGGGTTCGATAAGGGAACCAGCGTTCTCGCAGCTAATGGCCAGGCCTGATAAGCGTCCTGTCAAATATATTTCCTTTCTTATGTTCCTGCCTAACTTGATTGCTTCTTTCTAAATTCTCTATTTCTCTCACACCATAGCACACACACACACACACACACACACACACACACACACACCTTCCCCCGCCAACACCTTCTTTTGTCTTTTTTTTACTACGAGGCTCGAATTCCCTTCGTCAATCTATCCATCTCTCTTTAATTTCACCTCCCCTACCGATACAATTCTCATTGCTTCATCAGTCTATTACCCGGCTTTAATTCTCTTTCCTTCTCAGGCTCAAAACAGCCTCTTCCCACTTAAGATCGAATTTCAATCACCGGTAACTACAAAAAAAAACCAAACCAAGAACCAAAACCATTTCGTTCGTGGGATTAATATATCTATATATTTTTTAAAAAAAAACCGAAAAAAAACATTCACAATATAATAATAAGTGTACTGAAATAATTTATAATGAATTATTATTACAAAATTAATATCTTTTATGTAGTTAGAACGATTTAAAATATAACGACCAAAAAATCATCACCGTAAAATAAAAACATTTTATGTTTTTTTAAGTTTTCCAAAGCAATAAGATTTTATTAATTTTTTTTTTATTACCGATCGAAGAAGAAATTATTTTTAAACTTTTCTTCTATAAGGGAGGGTTCCAATCGACCACCCCTTCACTTATAATTTAGTTAATTTTATTTAATTACATTTTCTCATAATCTAAACTTTTCTATCAAACATATTTTACTGGCAGTATTGAAATAAAATAAAAACGCATGTATTTTTACCGGGTATTATGTTAAATTTTAATCACAGGTTTTATAACGACCAAAATTTTTGTATTTCTTATATTTTTATTTTTTAAGCGTTATTAACAAATAAGATCGATCGGATAACGGTTGGACTGGAACTCATCTCAAGCAAAAATAGCAATAACAATATAAAATAAATAATCGAAGAGAAATATCAAGAAGCGACCGTAAACGCCGTTGTTGCACGTTTAGTGGAGAAGAACCCACGAAAAAGACTAAGCACGTCGGCAAAATACTTCAGTATTGTTATTCATATAAGCGTGTAAGCAAGAAGCGGGCAGACTGTTCTACGTTTAGTTCGTGCAATTATTATAATACAAAGAAATCGAAGAAGTCGCTTAAAAAAGTACTTTGAAATTAATTTCGGTAATTAATCTTAAACGCATTTACGATTTACTTCTAAGCGGAAAGATTTTATTTTCCGAATTAACAAAACAGTCGTAAAAAGGAACATATTAATTTTTTCGTACGGGCTCTAGGAACTCCCTTCGGTATACTAGGGTCGTTCGATGATCAAAGAGGTAAACGACAACGGAAAGACTATTTATTTAATAGAATAAACTGAAGAGTCTGCACCGCCGAAATAGAAAGAGTAGCTGTTCGAAAAGAATTTCCACTGTTATAACAGTTATCGTTTCTTTCAAATGTCGGCTCCGTTTGAAACCTGTATCGCGGAAGAACAACAGCGTGCTACGACAAAATTTTAACTTTCTCCTTTGATCCGGAGATTCCGGGTACGAATTCCGGTCGTGGGATTTATCGTACGTTCAAATTTCCATTTTAACCTCCCTTACGCAAGTCTCCAGCTTATGCGGTGAATTTATCGTTAAAAAACAAAAACGCAAAAAAAAAAAACAGTACGGAAAAAATGTATAAACCGTGTAAATCTTTATACGTGAATCGAACAGTTTTAATCCGGAAGAACAATCGACGCCGATTTTCATCGCAGAAGACCGGTGGAAGTTTCGATTGCCGTTTTACAGAATCGTATTAATGATTTTATTTTCCGGGAAGGAAGCGTATAAATTTGAGAAATTGCTAAAATTTGTATCGCGATACTGTAGCGCTGCTAGTTTCCCTATCCGTGATAAGCTAAATTACCGCAAAACGTGTTTGAGGTGGCAGCCGACTAATAATTACAAAGACACTCGAATTTAAATTTTTACGGATCTTAAACGACGGTTGTAAACGGAACGCTTTTTTTGGTACGCATATTTACTGATGATGAAATAAATTTTTTTTGCTTCGAGCCGGAATCCAAACGTCAGATACGGGATGGAAACGTCCGAGTTCACTCGTCAGGAAAAACGAAAAATCTACTCTTCAGCCGATAAAGTGGTACCGGTGTTCTGGGACTATACAGGGTCTATTGCGTTTATTTGAAAGAACTACGTGCGGTGCTGCATCAAGAACTATCGCAACACGCTAAAAAATAAAGTAAAATATGCAATAATGAGGTTTCGCCCTGGTTCTCTCTCAAAAGATACAGGAAGCTACCAGGTCGGGAGGCGTTGCCGTAACCGCCTTACAGTCCAAATTACTCGCTATCAGATTTTTTGTTTGACTGGTCCTTTCAAAGAATTTAATGAAATTCAATCGATTTATTTAAATAAATAAATTGCGAATTTTTCAAGGAATCTCATTTTTATTTAAAATGGATTTAAGAAAAAAAACAATTATATTTCCATATCGCGCTTGATTCCTTTAAAAAGTTTTTTTCGTTTTATTATACTTTGATTTTATTAAAACAGAATAAAAACAAAAAAAAAAATCGACGGCAAGATGGTTAAATTTTTCCGGAAAAATGAAATTTTTAATTTATTCAGAAATGCTACAACCTCTATTTCATACGATTTAACAATATTGTTTGTTTTTTTTACCGGCTTTCCATTTACTGCCAGAAATGTGCGTGTTGTAAATGCAATTACGGTACCGCCATGCCAGGCCTGACGTAACTGCAGTGTATTGTAAGTAAATTTACCTGTAAACATGTAGTCTGGAATAGACTCAGGTCGACCGCTCCTGAGACGTGTGGTTAATTGAAAACCGACCGCCAAAGATCACCGGTATCCGTAATGAAGCATTCAAATCTATACAGAAGCAACTGCCTGCCTTTACAAGGACTCGAAACTAGAATAATAATTTAACGATTATCATTCTTAAATTTTTATGATTTTGGGTTCGTTACGGTAAAACCCTAAATCGTTTTACCGTAATGGCCTCGAATACGAAAAAACAGAAAATTTTTATCTTAAAACATATACACGTGCGTATATGCGTAAGTTTAAACGAAAAAATTCAACCTTTTAATTTTCCTATTCAGAAGTCGTTTTAGGAAAAATGTAAGATATCTTCTTTTTTAAATAAATAGCTTAATACTTTCGTACTAGTAAAATTTATTAAGTTCAACGCCGACCGAGATATTATCTACGTCTCCACTTTCCCCACCCTTTTGAGATCTTAACGTAAAACTTGAATTCCATCAGCGCTTCATATACCGAGTCATCATAAAAAATTATAGATTTTAAATCCTCAATTAAATAATAACATAAATACTTACAATTTTTTTTTTTATATGTCAAATTTTCCACCGCAAATAGTTTTGTTGCGTAATCGATGTCACTCTGCATCGCATCTTATACAGAAGAACATTTCCGGCTCGCGGTCAAAATGAATAAAAAGAATAATCCGATTTGAAAATCATACGCTTGTGCGACCTGAAATTTGCATCGTTTGAAAGCGCGCGTCCTATAGTTTCAAATACCGGACGCCAAATCGCAATACTAGCGTTCCAACGTACGCTAACCTAAATAACATACATGCAACGGAAGGCGTTTCGTGTTCTAAAATTTACACGGACGGAATCCGTAATAACATGTGTGCGTTTCGAAGGCGTTTCAGGATCGACTCATCAGGGACTCAGAATATTCATCGCCGGTATAAAAAATTTGAATAATTAGGGCGATGAAGTACGGGAAAGAGTCCAGGCTGACCTTCCGCTTCAGAGGAAAATTACACCGAATTTGAGAGGCTTTTCAGCGAAGCCCCAAAAAATCCACATGCCATCTCTCATACGGCTGTTTGGCGTGCGTTAAGAGACGCTTGCGTTTCAGGCCGTACCAATTACAACCGGTACAAGCACTTCGTGTAAGCGACGAAAGAAAACGTAAAAATTTCTACGATATGGTCGTAGTCGGTACGAAATACGATACGTTCTTACCGCGATTATTTTTTAGTGCTGAACCAACGTTTCATTTAACCGGTAAAGTTTCACGTCACGATGTTCGCAATCGGCGACTTCAAGAATCCGCACAATATCGTACAGCAGAGTGAAATTCACAAATAGTTAATGGTTTTTTGTGCGGCTTCGTTTACAAAAATTTAAATCCCTTTCTTTTTTTTAAGAAACACAGAAACAGGGCATTTTTATCTCGAGATGCTGCAGGACTGGCTTTTTCCAAACCGAAGAAAGACGCTGAAGAATTCCTTTTTCAGCAAGATACAGCCGCGTCGACACGACCGAGTTCGTCGGTTTCTATATGAAATATCACCTCGACGCTGAATAGAGCAAAGGAGAGCCCAAGACTAGGCGCTATACTCTCGGCCCCCAAAATCCATAGACGTTAAAAGCTAGTGATTTTTTCTCGCGGGGGTAAGTGAAACTAAGCGGTTATGTGCTTACTGTTCGTTATTCGTCGGTTTGGATGAGCAGACTGCAACGCGTTGCGGAAGGATTCAGCTATCGTCTTGATGTCATTATGCACCGAATGGAGAGCGTACAGAACATTTATCGCTCGGTAAGTGACATTTAAAACGTTTTTGAATAGTATATATTTTGTCTTGCAATCGTAACGCATTTTTATTGTGAAATATATCTGTTTGAAATCTGTTCGTCCTTTTGATACGTACTGTACCGACAAAACTTCACGGTGAAGAACTAAACAACAGTATTAATAATTGTGAGTGCAATCTTAGAAAAAAAATTAGAATTTAAAAATATTTAAGCGTATAGTTTTCGGGTAATCGTTTCCGCTGAAAACGACAGATAAATCAAATTGAAGTTAGCGTAATATCGGTCTGCGGAATATTTTAATATGTAAAGAAATTATCTTCGCGTTATATCTTGATATTTTTATTGTCGATGTCTTTTTTTAAGTGAATTTTTTTTAACCTGAAACACATCGATAAATTTGAAAGAAATTTAAAACGACAATTTTATTAAATTAACTGAAGAAAGACGATTATACTCGTCCTTCAAAAGGATGAAACATTTGCCGTTAAATGTGAACATTTATAACGTTCTGAAGATTTTCTATAATAAAAGTTATGAACTAACCCGCAAGACGGATAGAATAACTAGAAAAACAGTAAGAGTCCCGTTCGCAAAAAAAAAAAATAAACAATAAATCTAACAAACAACGTCTATCGACTGTAAATATAAGGAAGTAATAAAAACAAAACAAAAAATTCTTTCGCTATAAATAAGTAACTTTAGAAATAATTAAATTTTATACTATTATTGAACAAGAAATTGCTAAATAAATAATTAAAAACGATCGATAATATTGTAAAATAGTAATCGGAAATAATAATTATTATCATCAGGGTGGACCGGTTTTCAAAGGAATAAACCCCAAATGTTAAAGATAAGAGCTCTCGACTTTGTTTTTATATACATACTTAGATGGAAATATTTTAATCTTAATTTCATAAGTAGACGGTCAGTTATATATTTTTCTTATTAAATTAAAAAAAAACACAATTGAACCCATAGCATAGGGAACTGCATCGGCTTCTACGCAGGTACTCACCCGAATAAAGTTCTGATTTACAAAGTTATCCTACGACCGATCTGGATTTACGGCTTGGAGTTGTGGAAGACGGCAAGTAATAGTAACGTACATATTACACGACGCTTTCAAAACAAGGTAACGAGAACAATTACAGAGACGCCACGGTTCACATGGAACGATGCGATTCACGAATTTCTGGAGCTTTCGACGGTTAACAGTGTTAATACAAACAACTTTTAGAAAATCACTTCAATCACTTAGCGATCAATCTGCTTGATAGCAACAGGGACGACCGAATGTTGAAACGTTTCCGCGCTCTTGACTTACGGACTACTGAATGACAGTTTGCAGTTACCGTCGCTAAATCTAGTGATAATCGTTTACTTTATTTATTTTTTTTTTGTTTACATCTACAAATTGTTTTGTTCTTCGTTCGACCAGCTATCCTTTGATTATTTGTTTCTTTCTTTTATCAGCTATTTATTTGTTTATCGTTTGTTTTTATGGACTACGAAGTGTCGGCAGAAATATTCTTTTACTATTGAAGTTACTATTATTACGGATCGACTTATTACGGTAGAATTCCTTATCGTGCGCTTAGTTACGGGTTCACTTAAGGAGCCGATTGTTAATAAACTCGTTGCGGAACAAAAATATGAACAAAATATTAGAAAAATATTTTGTTCATATTTTTGGAGGTCTTCTCCTAACACTTGGAGGAAGTGTTAGGAGAAGACCAATTTGGTTTCAGGAAAAGTATAGGGACAAGGGAAGCAATCTTATGCCTCAGATTAATAGTAGAAGGAAGATTAAAGAAAAACAAACCAACATACTTGGCGTTTATAGACCTAGAAAAGGCATTCGATAACGTAGACTGGAATAAAATGTTCAGCATTTTAAAAAAATTAGGGTTCAAATACAGAGATAGAAGAACAATTGCTAACATGTACAGGAACCAAACAGCAACAGTAGCAATTGAAGAACATAAGAAAGAAGCCCTAATAAGAAAGGAAGTCCGACAAGGATGTTCTCTATCTCCGTTACTTTTTAATCTTTACATGGAAGTAGCAGTTAATGATGTTAAAGAACAATTTAGATTCGGAGTAACAGTACAAGGTGAAAAGATAAAGATGCTACGATTTGCTGATGATATAGTAATTCTAGCCGAGAATAAAAAGGATTTAGAAGAAACAATGAACGGCATAGATGAAGTCCTACGCAAGAACTATCGCGTGAAAATAAACAAGAACAAAACAAAAGTAATGAAATGTAGTAGAAATAACAAAGATGGACCGCCGAATGTGAAAATAGGAGGAGAAAAGATTATGGAGGTAGAAGAATTTTGTTATTTGGGAAGTAGAATTACTAAAGATGGACGAAGCAGGAGCGATATAAAATGCCGAATAGCACAAGCTAAACGAGCCTTCAGTAAGAAATATAAGTTGTTTACATCAAAAATTAATTTAAATGTCAGGAAAAGATTTTTGAAAGTGTATGTTTGGAGCGTCGCTTTATATGGAAGTGAAACTTGGACAATCGGAGTATCTGAGAAGAAAAGGTTAGAAGCTTTTGAAATGTGGTGCTATAGGAGAATGTTAAAAATCAGATGGGTGGATAAAGTGACAAATGAGGAGGTATTGCGGCAAATAGATGAAGAAAGAAGCATTTGGAAAAATATAGTTAAAAGAAGAGACAGACTTATAGGCCACATACTAAGGCATCCTGGAATAGTCGCTTTAATTTTGGAAGGACAGGTAGAAGGGAAAAATTGTGTAGGCAGGCCACGTTTGGAATATGTAAAACAAATTGTTAGGGATGTAGGATGTAGAGGGTATACTGAAATGAAACGACTAGCACTAGATAGGGAATCTTGGAGAGCTGCATCAAACCAGTCAAATGACTGAAGACAAAAAAAAAAAAATTAGAAAAATTTAATTTGAAGGGTTTCAAACTACGTTTTATGATACCTTACAAAAAAGTATTTGAGTTTAGAGGAAATTTTTTACGACGGTTTTCTAGATTAAAAAGAAAGTTATAGATTTTTCTTTTAATGTTTAATTTAATTAAAAAATAATGAAATAAAAAAAAAATAATAAAATTTGAAACAAAGAAAAAAAAAAGTAATTTTAACCTTGGAAAAAGGATTAAACGACAATCTGTATACAAACGTTGCGATAATTCTGTAACGACGTTTTCGTTGTTATTTACTTACATAAGGCTTAATCATCGCAATTATTTTACTTTGAATTCCTTTACTATCGTTTTGAGTATATTCGATTTATCTTAATTTCATTCGGAATTTATATTTACGTAATTAATTTTTGTTATATATCAGAGTCGATTTTCCGATATCGGGAAGTAGTAAAAAATAATTTCATTTTATATAAACGCATGACCGCTATTACGAATATAATATATTCTTTCGAACGTATAAAACAACGAATGTCTAGTACATATACTGTTAGTTATACGTACACCGCAGCGACTTACCGCAGCGTCTGTCTTCTTCTCTCGACCGTAACGGATAATGTCTCCGGTACAACTCCATTTGTAACAAATAAAAACCTTTTTTTTCCTTCTGAAACACCATTTTTCATAACAGTCATCGCTATTCTTGAATACAACAATTTTAAATTTGATACGAGATTAACTCCTCTTATATTCAACATGATGATTAACGATGAGCAAAACTATTTCCATATTTTCTTCTTTTTTTTTACAGAGATATTTTATGTAACGGTAGCAGTCGAATTCTAGCTACGCGTTAACAATTTCGTATCGATATTTGCTTCACGATGTAGTCCCGCTAAAAAAAATTATTTGCGCTTTCTCCGGGCACGACGATAGTTAATATCGAATGAGAACCGGATTTTAGAAACGAATAAAAGGTTAAACGAAAAAAACACGTTAAATAAATTATCAAAAACCTTATCCGTCGATTAAATGAACGTTTAGGCTTTGCGTTTTTTTTAATTTTTATTAAATCGATCTATAAATTTGAAGTTAATTTGTACTTTGTTTAAAAATAAAAAAAGTTATGAAAGGTCAACGAAAACTTGTGATTCCTTACCGAAAAAATAAGAAAAATTAACCGGTGAAAAACAAGAACGAATATAATAAAATGTATTACCAAATTGACCGATCGAAAGAAAGAGCTGACAAAATAGGCTTGTAGGTCTCCCTTTTCGAGAGAGAGATGTTGACAAGCGCTAGTAAACATCCAAAAAAGATAATAGAAACAAAGAACGGAAAAATTAAGATTACGGGCCGTTTTAAATATCTTGAAGAAATAGTTTATAGAAACGGAACGGTTAAACTAGCGACCGAGACCGAAAAATACAAATTAGAACGACTAAAACTATACGCAAAAAATATTTACAATAAAAAGAAGCTTCTGTTCGTGCAAAGTTAAGCCGTTATAAAGCAGCGGTAAGACCGGAAATCTTGTACGGCATGGAAACTACAAATGTAACCGGAATAGAAAATCTACTAGAGGTAGATAGAAGAATTTTAAAAAGAAACCGAGAAAACACAAGGACACAGACTGAGATCAAATAAAGAGATAAACAATAAAATTGAACGCGAAAGTAACGATAAGAAAACGACGACTAAAACGGACGCATCGGCGCGAATGAACCGATCGAGGCTAAACAAACAGATTTTCAATAAACTCTGGAATTATAAAGGTCAATGCGGCTACGTTAAAGCAGATTAAATATGAGCTCAGAAAGTTCAACGTTACAGAAAACGATTGTCTAGATAAAAAAGAATCAGAAATAACTTGTTTTTTAATAAAAACTTTCCTGTAGATGGAACAGAAGAGCTAAACGGTCCGAAAGAACGAAACGTTTTTGGAAGTAAAAGCGATAAACTATAAATGAAGTTTGAATGGTCCTTGAAGGCCTATCCGCGGGAAAAAATATTATAATTTGTTTGAAATATGTCCAGAACACACAAGCGCGCAGTAAGGAAGTATAATTATAAAATAAACTCGGTGTAGGCTATACGATCAACAGGATATAAACTTACAAGATCTGTTGGAGATATCCAAACCGTAAACGATGTCGATTGGTGGACGTTGTTCCTCCCCTCCATATTTCGCCGAAAATTGTAATGGCTACTAAAATATATCGATTACAGCAGAATTAAAATGTTACCGTTACGTTAACAAATTTCTTTTTCATCATCCTGTCATGTAAACCGCAAATGAAATATCGGAGAAGAGAAATATATCATAAAATTAACCGTAGTTCGAATACGACAGACAATACGATATTTTTCTACATATATTTATATATTTTACATAATTCGAAGATTATAAAACTTAACCGCGGGTAGATAGCGTCTCGGCATTTCGTGCGGAGGTTCCGAGTTCGAATTCCGATCAGGCACGGCATCTTTTCAAACGCTATCAATTTCCACCGGGTTAATAATCGTCGATTTGATGCCGGCTCTTTAACGACAAATAAAAAAATTATAGTTAAAAGTTAAAAATAAATCTATTATTCCGATATGCTAAACTCGATTAAACTACAGACTAGAATTATTAATAAAAAGCTTCAGTAATTTTAGAACCGACAAAACAATAGCGGTAAATTTTCTAAACCGATTAAATTCCGAAAAAGTATAACGTTTAAAAATCGTCCAAATATATTACGAATGTACAGTTCACTGATATAGTCAGATTACCGACTGACCGTATCCGACGTGCTCGTTACCTTTAATTTTATAACGTCATCTATAACAGTCGACTGCCAAGCCGATTTTTCGAGCCCTTTTTAAGATCGAATATCGACATGAAGCCGTGAGATTCCACTCGTAATCTCACGTACAGTTAATTTGTAGGACGAGGAGACTCCGTACGGCATCTTGAGATTTTTCTATATAAACTCGTTCGTCATATTCTAACTAGAAATCTATATACTTAGGGTCCTGTTACGTTAACTTTTGATAGAGTTAACAATTTCGTAATTTTTAAGAACTAAATATCAGATTTTAACGTTTAAAATTGAGTTTAGCCCGCAGGACCGGTCTAGTAGTAAACTCGTCGTCGCAAATCGTTTGTTTAACGGCTGATTTTCCAAGGTTTGAGGTCGAAATCCTAGTAAACGTTAATCGCTTTTATACGGATTTGAATACTATATAGCGGTCCCGGTGTACTTGGTGGTTGATATTCGATTAACCGCACGTCTCAGGAACGGTCGGCTTGAGTACGCATAACAGTACAGCCGTTTACTTGCCGTACGCATCTCGTCGGACTCAAGGGAGGGGGATCGCTTATTGTTCACCGACTGAACAGATCTCAAATGTACACATTAGGAAATAGAGTTTTTTTTTATTTATTAGTAAAAACTAAAAGACCGATGAGCTATAAAGAGTCGTTGTTTCGCATATTATAAACAATGTTACACCTAATTTAGTAAAAGTCTGCTCGATGACGTTCCGAGAGTTCATACTAACTGGTCGGTACGCTCGGCTTCTGTTGTCGAATTCTTTTATTTTACGGAACGTAAATTAAAAAATATACATTTTTCTTTCGGTTTTATCTATTAGTTCGTAGTAATTATTATTTAACAGCCTATCTTAAATATATTTATACTTTTCACGCGTCATAATTTTCTTTTTATTTTTAATGTACAGTAGTTTTTAATTTTATAAAAAATTATATTTTTTTTAACATATTTTTTTCTAATAACTATTAATCGAAAAAGCTTACTGACTTTTTACGCGAGTACTTTATTTATAAAAATCGAACGGTTACATGTTAGAATCGGAGCAAACATAAAGCGCAATACCGTAGAAACCAGCCGCTAAAAATCTCATGCGACGAGTAAATTGTAACAGACTTTAAGTAACAAACCGTACGATTAAGTTTAATTAATCAAAAACGATATTAACATTTGAATCTTATATCTTATTTTGTACGATATATTATACTCCTATCGTATGAAAATAAATACGCTAAGAAAAATTATGCGCCGCTGGGAGGCCGTGAGATCTCACATCCTAGGGCCATCAAAATCTTAAAGTAGTAAAATATTCACTTAGTATTTGCCGAAAACGTATAGCGGCCTGTTATAAATATTAGGCGAGTCTCTGTACGGGAACTCTGGGCAGTCAAATTGTTAAGAAAAATATCATTAATCGTCTCCACGATTAATTAATTACATTTTTACTACTTTTAATTGAACAAGTCTCATCTTCACCGATCGACAAAAATAATAATAATAAAATTCCATAATATACATTTACCTCGATAGATCTAACTTAAGATACGATTAATTAAATAATTTTTTTAAAAATCACGTAAATCTCCGTTATAGTTGTTATTTAAATAATTTTTATTAATCCTCACTTACAGCCTGATTTCGTCTAACCTATCCTGTAAATATTGACCAAAAAAAATCTCGCATAGCGGTCGGTCTTCAAAACAAATTCACTGGGAAAATACCCGATAAGGTTTATAAATATATAAAAAAGAACGTAATTATCAAAACAAAACAAATAAATATATCCATCCGAACGGGCGTAGGCAAAATCTAGATCAAGGCCTAATAATTTTAAGTTTTATTTTCATTTTAATCGCCGTTTATAAAAATTTATGTGCAAAACTATAAAATTCATAATTAATCAACAGTCCCTGACGATGGAGGAATAATCCGAAAGCGCTTGGACAGTCAATACTCACAATTGTTGGTAAATGGATACTCTATTTTTTAATATAAATTGTATAATACCAACGGTGCCAGATGATAAGAAAATTGAACCTAAAATATCAGTATTTTGATTAAAAACAAGCGGCCCCGTCCGGCCGACTCGTGTATCGCCGGTTCCTACTTAAGATTTATCTTCAAAGTTAATCGTAAAAAAGTCAACTTATAAGCGTATAGAAAAAAAAGAATGGCAATTTAATACACTATTTTTACTAAATTTAAATACGGAAAAAACAAATGTTAATTAAATCTATTTTTTAAGTTTTCGATAAAAAACGAAAATTAAATCTTTTAAATAGCCGACTCAAGGTTTTACATTAACTTACCAAAACCGATTTTCTAAATAAACTTAAACTTACTTTTAGTTTTCGTGACCTATTCAAAAAAAAAATGTACTGATTATAACATAAGCGATCTGCGTTTCTGATAAATAAATCGGAGAAAAAAATCGTTAATTACTTTCTGAGATCGCAGATTTACCTACTCAAAAATGATCAGAATATATGTAATTAAGAAAATACCTATGAAATAGCCCGATGTGTTATTAAACTGAACGTAAAAACTAATCGCCGTCGATAAATATTTTTGCGTACAGAGGAACATGAAAAATTGATCTCATTAAGTATCTTAATAAATGAACGGCTGAGCTTAGTTTTAAACGATTTTACAAACGATAACTTTTATTAAACGGACGTTTCGATATAAAATTGAATTAGAATCGGTGAATTCAGCGTACACTATTATTATTATTATAGATTTAATTTTTATTTTTACCGTCACAAAGTTTGAAAAACAAAACGGATCTACGGGCGAATAAATGACCTAAGTTCCTATGATCATATTTCCGAGCTATACGAATACCTTGAAAAATTTAATTTCACTTAATCAAACTACAAAACCAAGATTAATTGAAAAAAAATTCTTCGAGAAGGAAGTGAATAATAGATAAAAAGTTTTTGTAATTTGCGATCTTGATAAAAAAAAAAATTAATTGTTGTAACGAAAAAAGCATCCCGGTAAAGATTTGAAATTTTATTTCGGTCAAAACAGTTTCCAACTTTTGCAAACATTTAATACATTCTTTTCCCCAGAACATAGTATCCGTCTACCGAATTTGAAGAAAATCGGTCGACGGGATCCACAGTATAGGTCAAAATATATACATACGTTACACACGTCCTTGTCACAAAAATAAATTTTTTGAAGTCGGGAGCTTCGGAATAAAAAATAATGTTTTGCGGATTATTTGCGATTACATTCAACTCCCGATTGTCTGCTAGCGGTTTAACCGCTAGCAGACCGTTAAATGTCTCTTGGGAAAAATCGTTTTCATTATGCTGCGCTAACTACGAAGTTCAAATAAAAGAACGTATTTTCAATCGTTAAAACAACGATCGACTGCGTCTTATTTTAAAAAAAATCTGAAAGAGTAAAATACACAATTTATTAATTTTTTTTTTAATGTCTGCAATTTTCCTCTCGTTAGCTACTGTAGTTTTACTGCCGCATGTAGTTTAGTTACTATTGCGCGTACAGTCTATTTACGTACAGTATTAGCGATAGTGAAAATTTTTTATATATTAATGACCTAGGGTTAGGATGACCTAACCCTAGCACTTTAACACGTATTCCTTTTGGATCGACAACAATTTTTCTATGATTTTGAGGTTCTGCGACCTCTTCCCGGGTATTATCCCGGATATTTGTTTTTTTAAGCGTCTCCTTAAGGAACATAACTTTGGAAAATAACAATTATTTAAACTGATTTTACCTATCTATATATTGATACTTTCCCGTTACAGCTATAGCAGCAGCATATATCGCTGTAGCCAGGAAAATTTTCCCGGTTAGCACCAATAATACTTTATATATTTTTTAGTGAATCTACAGAATTACAAAAATTAGCAGTTAACATAGTTAAAAATGGTTTTCGAGAAAAAAAATAGTGATCAGTAGTTAATTTCCAACATTTCAATTCAACTTAACAAATTAAAATCGTTTTGAGGACCGATATTAAAATAAATAAACTATACTAAACAAATCTGACTCTGAAAATAAAAATAAAAAAATTAAAAAGAAATACAAAACTACAAATACCTTCCAATAATTATTGTTTTCTCCAACCGGTTTTCCATCTACTGCCGAGTCTGGGTGTGTATGTATGCAGGCAAATGCGATTACCAAGGTCTATGTAGCTGCAGACGTAGAGCAACGCAAGTCTAAATTACCGGTAAACATGTTGTCTGGAATAGACTCGGGTTGACCGTTCCTGAGACGTTTAGATAAACCGAAAGCCAACAACCAAAATACGCCGGTATCCACAGTTAAGGCAACTGCCTGTAGATACTCAAACCTTAGAACACTCGACTTCGAAAACCATCTGATTTTACGATGACGAGTTTAACCGCTAGACTAACCCGGCGGGTTACCTTCCAACGATTTACTAACTCTCTTAATTTGCGCCGACTTCAAACGGTTGAAATTAAAAGAAAATTAATTAATAAACGAAACATGTTTAATTTTATTCTTTTTAAAATACGAATACGCCTTAAAAAAGCACTGCCCGGATGCAAAAAAAAATGACAGAAAGTCGTAAAGGCTGGAATTTTTAATAAAATCAAAAATGCCGATCTTCGTGTGGCGGAGTATTAATTACTCGGTCTTTCGTCCTTGATACCGAGTTCAAATCCTAGTCGCGCATGGCATTTTTCATTCGCTATAAAATTTCCATTTTCAGATTCCCGCGTACAAGCTTTTGGGGTGAATTAATTCATCAAGCGAAAAAAAGGGGAAGGGAAAGAAACGAAGGAAAGATATGGTTTTCGAGCACGCGTTCTCGTGCTCGAAAGTAGTCTCCGATTTTGTTATCAATTTTCGCGCGGAAACGGTTCAAATATAAATATATATCTGGTTGTACACCATTATTACGTTATAAAAATCCAATACTGAACAGAAACAAAAATAGTAGTGTTTCCAAATCGTTTATACGTAATGTATTTTTTTGTTTAAAATTTCTTACGGTTGTTACTTAGAAAAAAAAATTACTACGAAATTACTACAGAAACTTTCTTAACAAAATATAAAAAGAATCGTGAAAATCGTTCGTTTGAAAAAAGTAATCCTTGAACATAAATAAAAAAAAAAATGCGGATCTAATCGACAATTTTTTTTTGTAAAATATTAAAAAACGATTACGTTTGAGTTGTTCCAAAAATTAAAGATGTCGAGGTTTATTTTTTGTTTAAATTAATTAAAAAAATCTATGTTACAAATGAAGTTCGAAAGAAAAATCTTTTATCGAATACCGCCTTCACCGGTTGTTCCCTTTAAATCGGAGGCTTTTTTGAACTAATAACTTTACTCATCGGTAATTTATTTGCCCCACCCGCGTCGTCGCTAATCGGTTGTTGAACAGCTGAGTTTTAAAATCTGAGGTTAAAATCCTAGTAAAGGTTAATCGTTTTATACGGATTTGAATAGCGACAGCGGTTACCGGCGTACTTTAACGGTCGAGATTCAATAAAGGACGGTCGGCCTGAGCTGCACAAGACTACTACATCTCATTTACACGTCATTTATATCATCCAAATCACATCGGGCCGCGGGCGGACATCGCTTATTGTTCACTAGTCGAAGAGATCGCAACGCAAACATTATGAAATGAAAAAATAAAAATTTACCCGCTACTGTTATCATTTCGGCTTAAAAATCACGGAAAATTTACTTAACGGCTGCTCCACGGTGACTTCCGGCGGCCGGGTATATCTTATTTTCTCGAGTATTTCCTGGAACCGGTTCTCGTCCCTTACCGTGGAACGCCACATGAATTCAAAAAAGTAGAATTCCACGTACCGCCTGGCAGTTACCGTACGCTTTTTATTTCGCCATTTCAACGACCTCCACGAGTGTTGAGCTGTTTAAGTACGAGCACCGCTGTGAGGATCGACGAAATGATACCGATGATTCGCTTTATAACGACGGATCTTACGTTTCCGATGCATTTTTTGTACGCGTTCAAGGTATCCTAGTACAATATGCACCCGTCATTAACGAAGTCTACGTTAGCTTTCGATCCCGACAACTTTCACAAGGAAATACTTTCCGTTTTAACGGAAACGTCGGCGAAACGTCATCGTTTTCGGTATCTGCGACCTACGTGATTTTTGCGCCTCGAGAATAGCGTCTCATCGATCTCGACGATCGCATCGTTTCCCCTAATTTTTTACCTCGCCTGTACTGTTTGATGTAATCGAGACGCACTTCTTTAACGACATTATTCCGTTCGTCTACCGTATTCGAACCCGTACCCGATCGAGGTGACACAGTGCAATACTTGATAGTTGAACGCCCGATTATATAGAAAACGTATGACGGTCACGAAATGACGTTTGAATTAATTTTTCAGCCGCTTACCGACACGCGTATTGAATTTCGACCGGCAAGGACATTTACTGTTATCTTATCCTTTCGATCGGAGGCGTTTAACCAAACGGCACTCCTTTATCGTTAAAACAAATAAATCTCGAACTTAAACAAATAATCAGCGGCGCCGGTATTCGATAATAGTATACGAGTAATGTTTTTCTTTATCCGCACAGATACAGAAACGTCAAATAATTTAGTCGGGTAGTGGATCTAATAAATTATACCTAATAGAATAAAGTTTGAAAATTCATTTAGCCTCGATGAGAACAGCTCCAAACGTTATTCGTTCAGATAGAATTTGATACTTTCGACGTTTACTTTTCCCACGATCAGAAGAAAATTATAAAAACTAAAATAATGACGTCGATATAAGATCAAAACAGGAATTTCAACGGTTTCAATACTTTTTCGATTATACAATTCGCTATAAACAGAACTAATGTATACTTATTACTCTGTTACGTCGTCCGATCATTGTTTCGTACGCTTCCGTCCGATTTTTCAACATAAGAAAAATCGTTGTCGATGGTTTAACGATAAATATATTTAAATTCACATATCAAATTCTTAAAAGTATTTTTTATTCGATTTTCAAATAACTAATCGTCAGCCGTATTCGTGTTACCCTTCAGTACAGGTCGGGCTCAAGAACGAATCGGCCACCTTAACGCGTCACACAATTCTCGGTTTCGGCGAGGATTTTTCTCAGGAAATCTGATACAGTAATCGGGTGTCACGGCCGTATTTTTACGCCTTAATTTGTCGATTACGGTAAATCATCGAATCGTTGCGACGATCTCCTTTCGCGTCGGGCAAAGATGCCTCAAAGATCATCCGAAGGATTACGGAGATACCCGTTGTCAGAAGAAGACTATGAATACTTCTTCGACCGAAATACTTTATCTCTTTTTGCGATTCCTCAGCGAGTAAATCGTCTTTCGACCCTTAGTCATTTCCTTCCGGTGAAATTCCGTGTAGTTTTCACTAAACGCAGATAGAATCGTCCTAAAGACATGAAGATATCGACCAGGCTTCGATCTTCATTCTGGTAAATCGTATTTAAAGGTCGAATCAAGTTTTAAACGGTACGGTAAACCTGTTGTATTTGCGGTTGCGATTCGTTCGAATCAACACCCTTGTTTACGCTTTAAAATAATCAAATCGTAATGAATTTTTTTTCGAATATGTATATTACGAGGAAAAAAGACAAATAACTTGTGCTAATTTGTTCCTCCCTGCTACTCTAGAGACGGCTACTAAATTATAAAAACGAACAGGAAACGGTAACAAAAGTAGAGTATAATTAATATTTTAAGGAATCCAAGATTATAAACAAACATAAGTGTACGTAAAACTACCCGGTCGTGAAAATTTTATTTTATTATAAATATACGATAAAAAGTTTCATTTGAAGATAATATTAGTATAAGCTGCGTTAAGCGCTATCTATTGATCGACTAATGGAACTAATTTCTCACGAAACCTGACATCAAGTCCGCCTTAAACGAACGAACGATCTTCGAACGTATTTAGAAAAAATCTCTCGAACTAAAAAATGTTACCGAAGAATACTTCAAGGTTTTTTCTATTCGAATTATTTTATCTCCACTGGAGCGATCGTAATAAAAACCTCATCTAATTTAGGCGAGTACATTCGACAAATTTGAAAGATAGTGAACTAGCCGATTTACGCATAGCCGATAAACTATTAACGCATTAACATCATGTCGAAGACAAAATTAGCCGTTTTTAATGGTAATTACAGAAAAAAATATCATTAAAAACATCAGTTTCTAATTGAAAATCAAACCCAAGATTTCATAATTAAGAAGCTAATCGACAGGCCGTGATCGCTAAATCAAATTATCGATAAATTATTACTTAATATTTTTACATCGCATAAATGCACCTTGAATGTTTCTAAACCTTAAACTATTTCATATTTTATAGATTTAATATAATATTTTAATATATATATATATATAATTTTAACTTTATTTACATCGAGAAGAATACGATAGTATAAAAATAAATAGAAAGTCTATTAGAGTTGAAGATAATTAATATAACATGTGTGGCATAAAACCCGAGAAAATTTAATAATAATTTACAGTGAAATTATAGTTCGACTTAAAATTAATCGATTCATTAAGGAAATGTTCGGGAATTCGATTAGCCGACACCAACAACCCGAATAAAAAAATAACGTTGACTATTGATTAATTGTTTATCGTATGTGCTTTAGACCGCACCACAAATTTTTCTAACTAGAAAATACTCTATTAGGAGATAATAATTTGTATATTTATATCTTAATAATACTGTACGTGTAATAATTATTACTCGCGTAATTTATGAAAAGATTTTAAAATAAATTTATGAACCTTTAAAAACAAAAATCTATATTAAACGCTTAAGAACCGTTTACAAAAATTAAAAATCAAGAGCGATTACGCATTTCGATTACTAACAAACTATCTTCAGAAATTAAAGAAATAGTAAAAAATACCAAATATGAAAAAGAAAAAACTTAAATTACTTATAAACAACACGCTAATAAATCTGTAAAATAAATTATATATTAATAAAAGTAAAAGAAAAGCCGATAACATACGCAGCTATAAATATACATCGATCTTAAATATAAGAGATAAGCGACCGTCGGTTAAGTTTGTTACATTATATTTATCATTTTTACCTATAACACAAGCCTGTCTCTCTTTTTCTGTTTAGCCTCCGTAAGGTATTAATTCAGAGGTTGATACGTACGAATATAAATGAAGTGTAGCCCTGTGCAGTGTCAGGTCGACCGTTCCTGAGGTGTGTGGTTAACTGAACCCGACCGCCAAAGAATACCGGCGGTATACACGACCTAGTATTTAAATCCGTATAAAAGCAACCGCCTTTACTAGGATTTGAACCTTTGAACTCTCGATTTCGAAATCGGCTGATTTGCGATGACGAGTTAACCGCTAGATCAGGTGGGCTATAACACAAATTTGCGACGAGTAGATTTTGATAATTGAATTTTATCTATTTTTAACGCTGAATCCGAAATAACCTTAATTTTTTTTGGAAATTTAATAAAGTTATTTTACGTCTAACCTAAAAAATTGTGCTTCGTGGACACCAACTTGGATCTGATTATATCAGATTTTCGCAAGCTATATCTCGAAAAAAGCATTTCCGGACCCGCGTTTATATGATTTTTTGTTTAATCTTTATTTGTAAAACTTGCCCTGAAAGTCTTTCCCTTTCTTTGTTAATCCTCACGTAATTTTCGTCGTTAATTATTTATTATTAATTCGGTTTATAACTATTGACGATGATCGTTTAACAATGAAAACCCGCAGTTAATTTTAGACTGTGACTTTTTGTAAATGATTTTCGTGCGTTTTCTTTGTTATTTTATTGTAGCCAAACCGTTTTAGCTTAAGCTCTTTCTTTCAAGTACTGCATGCACTATATTTTAATGCGATTAATCACGCTGTGGATTTTGATCTAACTTGCATTTAATATTTAATATCCTCCACAATCTGCCGACACACACTGTCGCACGAAGAAACGGAAAAATATTGCTCTACAAGTGAATGAATAAAGAAAGAAAAAGAAGATTCATATAAACACGGTCCGGTAACTCTTTGGTTTTGAATACTTAGACGTTACTTTACGTTTGTATTCTAAATAATCAATACGGACGTTAACCATATTTATTTATTTCATTCTGTAATTAACTGCATATTTTCTGTCTGTTTTGATTAAGGTTTTAAGGCTTTCCCTCTATGTATCCAAGAAAATACACGGTTGGAGTTCCTTTTTTATTTTTCTGGCGTGATCTGTATAATTTATTATTTTGTACGGAACAATAAAATATTTATTAATTTATTTACCACATAAGAATCGTTATAATATTATCTTATAATTAAGCGGCTTATCGTTATGTCGGTCACATCATTACTCCTTCGGATAACAGAATCAAAGAATCGCTCACGATTGAAACGCATATTACAGTTGCATCACGTAAATATGAATATATAAGTAAAATTATTTAAAGTTAGTTATTTATTGAAAAAAAATTTCGAACAACTTGAAATGAATTAATTCCATTAATTGACTTTTTTCTCTAAAAATTAAAAAAAAAAGAAAAATTTGGTAAATATTTAAACTTTTATTTAAATTAAACTTTTTAATCATAAAAGGATACTCTACATATATTTTTTTTTTTTTTTAAATTATAAACTAACAATAGTTTATACTTACATATTATATTAATTAGTTTTTAAATTCAACAATTTATTTACGTCATATTTTATTCCAACAATGAAAAGAGAATTAACCGAGGAACATGATTATTATTATTTATTATTAATACATTGAAATAATTTTCTTCTTCCTAAAAAAAAAAAAAAAAAAAAAAAATATTAAAAAATTTACGGCTATCAAAGCCAGTTTGTTTCTTTGTTGGTCGGCCTTCTACAGTTTTTTTTTTCTAAATAGGCCTTTAAAAACTTGTAGTTAAATTAACGAAGATTATTTGATAATGTTACGGAAAAATCCATTAAGATTTAATCGAAAGGCAATCTACGAGTCGAAAAAGAAATTTGTAATTACTGGAAGGAGATATTCTTACGTATTATTTGACAGATAAAATCAATGAGAGTATATTTTAAGTGCTTGACTTATTATTAGGCCTATGATCATCTACAGCGTATTTTAGGGGATGCCCGCATTCATTCATTTATGTTATTCTTTCACCGATGTGGAAGAATGTATTATTACTATTATTTATTTTCTTTATTATTATTATTATTATTGTAATATCTGCTAACCTACACTCTTACACTATAACCAGACGATCGTTTGAGAAATACGAATAAAAGAAAGTAAATACGTAATATATTAATACGATTTATTTATTTAAGAATACTTCCTGACACGTAGAATAAAATAAAAAAAACGATGTGCGTTGTGTGACGTGTTTTATCAGATTTTTTTGGAAACTTTAAAACTTCAAATAGTTTTTACAAATAGATCGATGATAACCGTACCTAACAGTAACTTTAGTAAATACTTCGATAACCTAAATCTTTTTTTTCACCTTCGGGACCGCCATTACGTATTACTTCATAGGATAAAATGAATGTCAATTTTTGTAAACCTAAATCTTTAAACGCGATAAATCTTACCGAATTAATTTCAAGTATATTATACACCAGAACTGTTTGCAGGACATCCGACTGGAGACAAAGTCACTACCGAAAAATGACATAACCGTTCTTCGAAATATTAAGATAATGATTTTCCCGTTCCCTTTTTAACAGAGCCAAATATACTTCCGCATACAAGTACATGAGATTAATCCTTTCGAAGGCACCTTCAGTCTGTTGAACCCAACAGACCGAAAACCTAATCCGATTAGTAAAATCTCAGATGCTTTACAAGCATCATAATTTACAAGAAAAACTGCGAAATACGATGAAAAATAATAAATTAACCCGTAACCCGTTCTGTGAATTATTTTATCGGTTACAGCCACCGTTTAATTTTGATTTAAAAAGAAAAAAATAATTTAAAAAACCAGCGATTAAATATCGTCGTAAATCAGCCGATTTCGAAGTCGAGAATTCTCAGATTCTAATCCTGAAAAAGTCAGTCGCTTTTATTCGGATTTGAATACTAGATCGTGATATCGATGTTCTTTGGTCGTCGGGTTTCGATTAAGAGACGTCGGTACGAACAAGAGACGCAGCCGCTTACGAACCCCGAATCCAGAAACCTGTAGGATATATCTATAAGAAAACAACCGTTACATAGCTCAGTAATGTTTTTATTTCGACGACTCCACACTGTCCAAATCAAACATTTCTTTCGGTTAGGTTAATTTAAACGCGATTATGCAAATGTCAAGAGACGAATCTTAACGCGAAGTCCAAAACAGATAATATCAGAAATATTTTTTAAAACGTTATATCGCTCAGAAACATCGTCGAATAAAGGTGCACGAGACTGCTGACATGTAGAAGTGTAGACATCTTACATATACATTTGTATACGAAAGAGAGGGCTGCGTTTGTCACAATCTTTGAATAATCACCGACAAAATAAGCATTTAACATAACACAACAGAAACGAAAGATCAATCTAAGCAGTCGGTAAAGCCTGGAAGGCTCTTTCCAAAGAAGTTTAGGACAAAATAAAAAAAAGGGAAGGAAAGTTTTCAGAATTTTAGAGAAAACTGAGCTTTACTGTGATGAAAGTACTTATTAAGTTATTTAAAATGCCAAGGTCGATCGGATTTATGGTTGTGGGATATTCAACATTATTTTAAACACTTTTTGCCTCGTATCTCGAAAACCTATTGAACAAAAGCGTTTTAATTTTGTAATATTGTTTAGCTATATATATATATATATATATATATCCTATTCCATTTTTGGTTCGATATTCGACCTCATCGAACTAAGCAGTGCATATCCATTTTTTTTTCAATATACTATATTTTGTTAACTTTTTGAATAATATTGCACCAAATCAGGCTGACTTATTTAAGCGTATAACTTTAATAAATAAAATTTTAAGCCCGAACAAAATAAGGGATAAAATGACCCGTTCTTAAAATATCTATTTCTTTTAAACTTTAATCTTCACGATCGAAGATCAAACTGTATCTGGTTAGGATTAATGTAGACGACAAGGGAACTTTTGAAAAACGTGCGTCCCATGGGACCTAACTTAAAAATTTAAACAATTTTTATAATTTCTGATGTTTTATTCTCAAGTTGTATTTTTTTATTAAAAATCCTGTTTGAGGTAGCAAGGTGGTCAAATGAAACCCAAATTTTTTTAGTAATTATACAGTAAATATATTAAAATTTTGATGATAACAGTTCATTTGATCAAGACAGTCAACAGGTCCAAAACTTTTTTACTACGAATTTTTATCTCTTTCTCAACAATTATATTTTTACCCTTTGTAATATCGAATAATTTTTAAGGTAAAAACGAAATTTGATCAAGGGGGTCATCGAACTAAGATTTTTCCTCTGAAAATTTTGATGTTTTCACAATTGTATTCTACATATTATATAATTAATCTATTGATATTTCAAAACGTTAGGGCGTATTTGAATTAAGAATTTGTCAGTAGAAAAACCGGGTTTAAGTAATGCAATCCTTTGCTGGAATTTTTACGAGGCCATAACGTTTAATTACAACGGATTATTTTCAGATTGATGGTTACGGCAGATTTATTTTATTTCGCCAAATTACTTACGCAGTGGAAAGTCAAAATAATTCGTACAAATGTAAAAATTACTGAGACTACAATTCGAATGTCATTTTTTAAAAATTTATTCGATTTATGACACGCCTGAAACTGACCTGGACCTATGAAATCCAGCTTTGAGATTCAGCAAGCAGCGGCAACGTTGAGATTATACAACGATTACAAAACAAATTACTGAGGAGTATCATACAGGTGCATCGATTTGTAAGAAAGAGTGAAATTCACGACTATCTGGGTTTACCGTTTGTTGAAGATATACAGCGATTCGTTACAAAATATAAATTGCGGCTAAACAACCGTAGACAGTTTTAATTATTCTTTCATTAATAATTATAGTTTTATTTTCATTTTTCCCGTTTATTAATCCTTTGATCACTTCTGTTTTACGTTGAGCCGCCGACGGTACTATTCTCTGACTTAACTTCATGCGTGTAAGACAGCGCTTCCGCTCAACAGCGTGGATGGATCCTCTCGAAATCTATATCGACAAACGATGAAGAATATGAAATTTTTTATACTGATGTCATTCACCGCGTGTGGATTGAAGTAATTTGCGACAAAAAGGCGACGGTGGGCGCCTAGCTATACATAAATTGCTTCCAAATTCATTGCATTACCTTCATTTAGCGCCGAGTTAATTAAACTTCCTTGTACGAAGTAAAGGAATTATTGTGATCGCGAAAAATTTCGGTTTTCAGATTTCAACTGAAATATCTATTTTGATCATACCTGAATCCATTTTGACTAGTTTCGGCGTGACGTCTGTATCTCGCATAACTCAAAAACGAATAGCCGTAAAATGTTGAAATTTTGGATTTAGGGCTTTTGTAACATCTAGTTGTGCATCTCCCCTTTTGACTGCAATCGACCGAACCGAAAGTTTCCAAAAACACCCGAAATCCAAAAACATTTGGATTTTGGACTTTTTTTAAACTGCAGTAATAAGCTCTCATCGAGAGTTTTTCAACCATATATCATAAGTGGTACTTATTTTCATCGGTTCCAGAGTTATAGCCAAATAGAATTGGCTTTTAATTTAATATATTGGGTTATCAATTATTAACCTCTGGTTGTAAAAAACTTTTACGATAATTAATTCAATAATAACAATAAAAAAAAATTAAAAAATATCTGGAGTTATTAAAGAAATAAAATTTGATGTACTTTTAAAAATGCGTATACGTAATTTAATTGGCGTACAAGGAAGTCATGTGGTGTCCATATCAGACTTTTTTTTCCTAACGCGAAAAAATCAAATAATAACCGATCGATAAAGAAAAGTTTATCTCGAAAAATCGTGTCTTTCTAATAGTATTTACAGCTGAAATATTTCGGTAATAAGCTTAACCAAAAAAATTAAGAAATTTCAAAAAAATATTATGTTTTCATTGTTATTCAGAAAAATTACCAAACGCCCGTCGTATAATAAACGTATAGAATATTATACTAAGTATATTTGATTGTTCAGAATTTTTCATTTCATCAATAAATTGAATTTTATATAAAATTTAATTATTAATAACCGTTAAATAAAAGTATACCTTTGGTCAGCGCAGAATGAGCACTCGGTTATGACTAATGAATAAGCCAGGCGTTATGATCACAGCAAAAGGCTATCATTAGTTTAAAATTTTAATTTAAAAATAATAATAATAATGCGTATAAAAACCATTACTTCAAGGTTATACCTACGTTATATAAACAATTTGAAGGCTAAAAATTGCTAAATCCCTATAAAAAATTAACTCTTTAAATTTAATTACAATTTAATAAAGTAACACATCGCTAGAAAAATTAATAACACACGTTAAACAAAATCGAATGACACAATTAATTACACCTATCAGAAAATAGATATTCAATTATCGATGTCTGAAGGTAAACAACTTACGAATCGGGGATAGAATTCTATAAAAAATGATAATTAATAAAATGAACTACTATAAAAGTTAATAAAATATTTTCTGTGCCGAGCCGATATCGTGTTATATAGGGGCTGTAATACCGGGTTAAATATTCAAGAATCGCGTTATTTCAGATTTATTATTATCTTATTATCATCGTAACAGTAATACGAACTACCCGGCCGGCTAATTAATAATGTAGGGTCTTCCAGTTCGCATAATGAATGGTCGGTATTATCGATTTGTATTACTTAAAAAAATTATATAATGAAGGAAAGAGAATGCCGGATTGTAAACTATTCACGGCTAGTAAATAAGAAGAACTTCACACTATGTACATCGCACGGAGATGATTGAAATAAAATTACTTTTTTAAACGCTTACAAAATGAAAATATCAATCTAGTGTATAATGCGGTTAGACTGGATAAGAACAAAAACAAATAGTATCGCAAAACAATTTTCTTTTGCCGCAGCGTTTATTTAAAATCGGTACCAAATTATATATTTTATTTAACAAAAAATGACGTGCACGAATGAAATTCGATTAAACTGTAGCCGTTCCAAAGAACTGTTTATCTTAAACGGTATACGTAAATATATAATACGCGTAAATAAATACATACAAAGATGAATCTAAGGAACGCTGTTAAATTTCTGATCGTAAAAACAAAGAAGTCATATCGATCGCATAAAGAATAACTAATCCGAACATAGAGAAAGTAAAACAAATCAAAGAACCGACAAAAGTCAGTGACAAAACGAGATGAAGAATTTTCACGTTGCACAACACCCTAGAGTAGTCGATTCACCTCAAATCTCGGAGAATTTACAGATCTAATACGTGCAGTTATAGGCGCCTAACGTCCTCGCTGATATACGCGTTAACCGCTAACTAGCTCGCGTGCTTGTTCGGTCTAATTTTGTATCTTGTACCGAATCGCCGTATCTCCTCTCGAACGGTTGGCGATCCAGATAATAGTGTACCTCTGTTTTTTTCGCAAACCACAATGCTTCTTCTGTTATATTTCTCGACTGTTTGTTCTGGAATCGCTGTACGACTTCGATGTTACTTTCGCTTGTCGTACCCCGTAGAAGGATTCCAGTTTGAGGACCGCTGAGTACAGCGATTACTTGTTAGATAATGATTGTCGTGATCCCTTACCGACCAACCGGTTCATCTCCCAGAATGTAACGTTAAGCCGCGTCCTTTTCTCCCCGACATGAATTCTCTACGTCAAACGGCGATCCGGATGCAGTCCAAGGTATCGCACGCTCTTAGCATGCGGGATAAAAATGCCGTTATCCTTACTTCAACTTCCTCGACTGTACGATTAAGGAAGGCTCCTTTTCAATTTATAGAGCAGGCAAGGAAGCCAAAACAAGTGACGAGAAAAAAACAAACTCTTTCGGAAACATAAATGTTTGTTGAATTGCCCTCAAATAATATTCACCCTTTATTTCACAGTTTTAAAACAGCGGACGTTAGCTCCTTTACACGTATACCGATCGCGACATATTACAAATTCATTCTCGAATGTGAATTATACGATTTCAATGTAAATCAAATGGAAACTCCATTTTGGAATCTTTAGGTCGACGATTAGGGTCTCCGTGTAATATTTTTAATTTCAATTAATTTTACGCGTTCAAACATGTAAATTAGTAAAGAAAGAAGATTGGAAAAAATAATATCACGAAAGTATCCGCTACCTACTTTGTTAACATTAAATTACAACAACGGTCTAGAAAGATTTTATAAAAACTAGTATACGAAATATTCTATCGGTAAAATTTTTACGCAGATTGGTTTTCGAGAATTCTCTTTCAAACCGATCGATGAAATATGTACTAAATTAAAAAGTACCTTTCGGCACGTCGGAAGACGGTGCTAAATAGGGGATAAAAAGATTTCCACCTTCAAATTTACTCGATACAACAACGGTTGCATGTGAACAAAAGTTTCACATGTTTAGCATACGACCAGCCCCCATCTAACAATTCCAGCAATATTTTGGACATCCCTTGCCTAAGGGTTGTTCATATCAAAAATTGTTTCAGACAAAAGTTTTAGGTTATGTTTACAGGACCAACAATCAGTTTAAACCGATTCGATACCGAGCCTATTACGGGAGATATCATTTTTTTGCCTTTGAAACCCCATTTTTTCCACCTCCTGGGCCAACGGTTGGTGATATCAGAAAACTATACTTAGATAATCTTTAGGCCGTTATCCAAAGAACGGTAGGAACTATAAACGAATTCGATATTTTACTTAATAAGAAAGTTATAGCGATATTCTGGGTTTTTTTTTCGAAAAAGCCGCTCCATTTCCACCCCCACGGTCCGATTTTAACCATTAAGAAAATCGAACGAGAGTTTGGGTCATTATATTTTATGTATCAATTTGAAAGTGATTGGCGCAAAATTACGGCAGTTATCGTGTCCAGAAGAAAGTGAAATATATATATGTATATAAGCGTATATATGAACTCTTGAGCTGACGTTGGTTTTTGGGTCTGGGGGATGTGAAACGCGAAGATATATCGAAATAAGTCAAATTATGGTACCTATTAAAATAGGTAGCTTTCTTATGAAATCTACCTAAAAATACGTTATTTTAAAAACACGTCGGTATTATAAATCGACAGCAACAAATTAAAATTTCTAACGTATGAAAAAAACATATACACAGTAAAAAATTAAGAAAAATAGCAACAAATTTTTTGGATTTTTTGTTAAAGCGCACAACGAAGATGCGTTATTAGCGCTCGGAAGCAATGCTTTCACAATAAACGCTAAATATCACGGATATGCAATATAAAAATTAAATTAAAAATCAAAAAACACAATATCACAGTCAAAATAGTAAAAATTTAAAACACATTATATAAATTAAGTATTTGAATACAGACGCACGGCCTTAAGAAACAGGATGTTTGATAACATCGTCATTTTGTTTCCTAAACTATTTCTCATGTTAGTCACCAATTTAAATTTCCAACGCAGTGCTGCATAACAGACACAGTCCACAAATTTGTGACATAAACAGGTGCATAGGGGTGAGTCATGAGATGTCCATGAACGAGTCTAGTGCGCCCTATTCGCAAACGGCAAATAATAACCTCCTCTCGACGGTTAATTCTACTTGAAGAGCTCCATGGATACAAAGTGCTTTTAATTTGACGATGTTGATCGTAGCGTTCCATTCGCTTTGAGAATCACGTTTACGAGATTCCCAAAGAGAATCGCATCTCTAACCACCGTCATAAGAAAACAGACAAGATCGTCAGAACCAGGCGATTAGTGAAATGAGGTTGCACACAAAGTCTCTTTTACCGTACTATCAGCGCGCTCATTGTCTGAAATTTCAGTCATTTCAGAAAAAATAGACTGTATCTCACGGTCAACAGGCTGTCTGAAGCAAATGTCACTGCCAAATCGCCTGCTAGGCGCGTATAAACTCCGAACAGGCGAGTACGTGTCGATATGTTAACTATTTTTAAGACCTTATAATAGCGTTCAGCTCCGCGAAGAAAACACTGACGATGCTGAGAAGGCCAAACATGTATGTTCTGTTGTCGACCGCAAAAGCGCAACCGACAGAATTATAGTAGTTAGAGCCGTCTGTATAAACTACAGCATCAATATTCATAATATTTACAATGTTATAAAATTCCTCTTGAAATATAACAGATTTCGTGTACGTTTTATGATATCGACAAACACAAAGCGATAATTTACTACAAACGACGAAAATATAATTAATGAAGTTTTTGTCTACGATGACTAGTTCGGGGAAATAATATTACTTTTCCGTCGAAAAGGAGAAAATGTGGTGGTCGTTACAAAAATGGCGGGTAATTTTTCGGAATCCGACAACCGGTTTTTAAAATTTTATTTCTCGGACTTAATTTGTTTACCGCTTCTTAAAACTAATTATAAATATAATCTAACCAAAGTTTACCTACGCTCGCCGGTCAAGGTTAGCGAGCGTAGGTTAAGTTTGGTTCGATTATATTTATAATTTAACTGAACTAAATGCAATAATTAATTAACGCAATAATGCTTATATTGGACCTCTTGGAAGACCCTTGTTTGAATAAAATCGATGAGTAAAAACAAAAAAAAAATATAAACATAAATACTTTCTATGAATTTATCATTTTACGTGTATTTATCCAATATATTTCTAATTAAGCGTTCAAAACAAGCTATTTTATAAGAATTAAGTTAAATTTTTGTTTTAAATTGGCCATCGGATACCGAAAAAGTACCAAACGACGCATCAAGTTTTTTTGCGAATCTTTACGTTTTAGGGTAATGGTTGGTCATGTAGACCAAAATAACATGATACGTGTGTCGCACTGCTTTTGGCCTTATATCTCAGGTATGACTAAACCGAATATTGCGAAAATACAATTTCGATTTTTTTTTTTTTTTTAAATTATTAAGCAAATTTGTTACCTACAACGAAAGTACTGTATAAACAAAAAAACTTTGTTAAAAAAAATCAGCTCCCTTCAGAGATATGTTTTTTTGTTCTTTTGCTCAAACCTCCCAACTGTTTATATATTTTTCAAATTTTTTTAGAAATTTTATACTTCATTTATAGATCTCTTAAGAAATGTCTACGGGTTTTATAAATTAGAAACCCCGGACCTAATATGCAGAAACCTTTTTTTTGAAAATTTTATTTTCCTTATTTTAGCCATTATCAAAGGAAGCGTTAAGATTTAGAGAAAACTATAGTTAGACAAATTTGCAAAGTTTAACCTATAAACGAACATTTCTTAAATCGTTTTCCCCGCCTCTAAAATACGAGTGTATGTATTCTCTTTTACGCAAATTGCTTTTTGTATTTTTCTTCATTAATTAAAGGGCTATTAAAATTGAAGCAGCTTTGACACCTATTTACTTTCCCGGCAAATTCGGTTAGAATAGATAAATTTACGGGGAAAGTAAGGCGATCGTGTCAGAAATGAGGTATCGGATTTTTATTATACTCCGGACCCAAACCGAGAAGCAATTTTTTTCATTACCTTCATAAAATATAGTGTATTTTATAAAAGTTATACACGACCAGTGTAACAGGTTTAGGACGTTTCATTTCATTTCACCGACTGAAACTGTAAAAAAAAAAATACTTTTTTCCTAACGTTTTTAAATTACGTACTTAATTACTTCATATAAAATAACGTTTAAAAAAATCGGTTATCTCTTCAAAAGTTCTTAACGGACGTAATAAATGAAACAGAAAAGTGTAAATATTAATCTTTAACCGACAAAGTTATCCGTTATGAAATATTATTTTGAATTCTGCGGGATTTTTCTATTGCAAACAGAACAGGTGCTCGACGGCTTGGAGCGCTAGCTTGCTTTGTCAGCAAAGGCAAGGAGCAATAAATAAGGCGGAGGGTGTTAACGTTAATGTAAAAAAGAAAAAAATACTGATGCCTGGGGTCGGAAGGTGGCTTTGTGTAGGTTCTTTCGGTTTAGAAAGAAAAACGTTAACTTGTTTTTTTAACATAAATCCGTGTAATTATTTTCCGAACGCATAAATAATGCGTGTTCATTAATGCAATAATGTGCGTTTGATTTCTACCGATCATATGTACATAGTCTTTCACATCCTGCATTTTATTTCATTAACACGTCATCAGTCATAAATAGACTCGTAATAAGTTGGTTTTACCTTTATTAATTAAATCTGTTTTTATCTTTTTTATATTTAGCTAGATTTTTTTTTTGCATCAAACGTTAACTTTCTCGGGCGGGGTACTGTGCATGACCCTCTAACATCCATTTGGGATTATCATTGCTCCGGTATCGGCAGTTATGCCAATTCACACGGCCGGTTACCGTGAATGTTGTCATACACACCGACGAGTGCTTTTGTACCAATTTCTACTATATTGGAAGAATAGAAAACCTAATTTTTTTTTAACGTTAAGAAATTATTAGTTTTCTTTAATTTTTTTTTATAAAATTGATTAGTATTTTAAGGTAGTAAATTTATCTATTTCATTTGTTTTTTTTTTTAACAGTAAAATATTCTTTACCTAACTCTTCATATTTAATTAAATGAAGCCGTGAATTTAATTACATAGCTGAACATTAGATTACGACTATTTTGTAACATTGATATTTAAAAAGTCGATAGAATTATTTTTTCTTTCAGTTTGCTTTGTATATTGCGATTATATATTTTAGCATTCGGTTTAAAAATTTTTCATTAATATTTATAAAATTAAAAACGTTAACTTAACCGTGCGTTTTTGCCGGCCCCCGTGGCGCGAGTGGTAGCATCACGGCCTTTCATCCGGAGGTCCCGGGTTCGAATCCCGGTCAAGTATGGCATTTTCACACGTGCTACAGATCATTCATCTCATCCTCTGAAGCATGCCTAACGGTGGACCCGGAGGTTACAAAAAAAAAAACGTGCGTTTTTATTTATGAATGTGCAAAAACAGTCGCTTATTCTTAAATAATTCAATCGTAATAATATCCACCTCTATTAAATTATAATACAAAATTTTTGTGTATTTAATAAGATACTTCAGTCTAAGAAAAAAAAATCTTTTTTGTAATTATACTGAATTTTTAATAAATTACCAAATCGTGCCATCAATTTATTTAAAACAAAAATTCAAGATTCTTCTTTACAGATTATTTATTTATTGAATCCATGAATTTTAAACGATATAATTAATTTTAAAAAAATAAGAATTTTCTACACCTCATTCAATGTAAAAAACTTCACTCGATTTTAATAAATGTTTTTAATTATATTTTTTTTTAATATTAGTATATTTAAGTACTTACTACATTATTTTATAAGATTTATATTTTAAATAATTAATATAGACATTAACTACATCTACAGTTAGTTTTATAATTAACTGTATATATTGTGTGACTGCTTTAACCAAGGTTTTACCATAATTAAAATCTTATCTTACATATATATATATATATATATGAATGTTTGTCCCGTATGCGTTCCTATACCATTCATCCGATTTTTATGAAACTTTGGTGAGTTGTGCGGACGCCAGCAAAAGTTTCTGAATTAGTTTCGACCCGCTAGGTGGCGCTGGGGTCGAGATATATCAAATAATTGTATTTATGGTCCGATTTGGCTCATGTTCAAAATATATATTAGTTACATGAAAGGAAAACTTTATGCAAAAACTATACCCTGTAGATGTCAAGATATTTACGAAACAAAAACAAACAGAATTTCTTCTTTTATATATATATATATATAAGGCAACGTTCGTATGTGTATCCGCTATAGACTACAAAACTACTGGAACAATTTACGCTGAATGATTTAAAAAGAGAAATGGGGAAAAAGAGAAGAAGGGAAAAGGGGATAAAGTGAAAGGTTAAATTTTGTGAAGTTCTGTAATGTTAATTTTTTAATGTTTTATCAAACTTTCAGTTGTGATCATTTAAATATATATATATTTATTTATATATATACTCAAATTTAGCGACAGCAAAGCATTGCCGGGTCTGCTAGTATTGAAAATAAAATATTTTACATTTAAGCAAAGGTTTATTAATGATATTACTAGATTTTTGACAGATTCATTTATTCTGTTATTACAAAGTAATTGCTGTTCTACATTTAATGAAAAATCTAGTATTAGGATTTTTTCTTAAATTTATGTTCTCTTTAGTTCAGCGACATGCCGGTCGAGTGAATAATTACATAAAATCAAGTATCGACTCGTTATTCTAAATTACAATAAACCAAAATCTATCTAATTCCAATACTTTGGACTCCAAAGCGCTCTAATACGGTAATACATTCTGATAACTTGAGCAAATATTACCGATAAAAATATTTCATTTTTTAAGAAAGAAAAAACAACCGTGATTAGCAACATAAGTTTCTAGATGGAAAAAGAATTCAGATCGACAACACGCTTAAGATTTTAAAATGCAAATAAACACAATGCTCTACAAAAATTATTTTAAGAAAATTTCTTTTAATTAAATGTTCTTTCTTTATAAGGAATTAAACTGACGATTCTAAAAATATAAAATAAACAGGAATATTTCATCTGCATATTTCCTACTTGCTCTTTTATAATCTCGAAAGAGTACATGTAGTATCCATCCTAGCGTAAAAGAACAACTCCAGTGTGACACGTTTCAACGGTCACATTCATGCACTCATTAATTCCTCATTAGTTCATTTCAGCAAATACAACAAGACACTCAGAAGTGTGCGTCCTTATTGTGCTGATAACTCGCTCGATCTGAAAAGACAGTTAACAGATTCTTTTCACGACGTCATAGCTATCAAATAATCATCGGCCAATAAGATCATAATTTAATAGTTTTACCGACTCGAGAACCTTTAATGTTAAGATTTACAATTAAACATTTTTTTTTTCAAACGCTACATATCAATATTAAAAGAAATGTTAAAAACCATTAAAAATTGAAAACAAAAAACCGAGCGTGTTTTTTTTTCTATTTTATTATTGTTAAATATAATAACACATTTACGTTTTTATAAAACCGTTTTAAATAACCTTTTCTTGTTTTGATTCAAAATATCTATTGGCGTAACATTTTATCCTAAAATGACAATACAAGATGACTGAGGAAATTTCTTCGTTTTAGGTACTAACTTTACAGAAAGTAATCTTCTATCAGATATGACAAATAATAATATATTTAATTTTACCCGCTCTTTCACCGCTTCATTTTCTTAATATTACATTTTCAAAGTACACTATTGCTGCTAATGAATCACAAAATATATGCAACAGTAATAAAGTATTACATTTTTTTTAAATAATAAACAAAAATACACGTCCAGTTGTAGAGAAGCGGCTTACAACCGGTTAAGTTACACTTCACAAAACAAAAGTTTTTCACAACAAAATACCATTTTTGGAATTCTTGTTAAATCAGTTTAATTTGCAACATCAATTTATACCGTTTTACTTTGAAGACTCTTAATCGGTCACTAAGGTTGGCGTCATTATTAAATACTTATTATCCCTAACAGTAATCCTCACTAAAATATATTACTTAGGTCTATTTTGGAAATAACAGAATGAGCTTTTATGATATAACAACGAAAAACTGTATGTTAGATTTGATTCATATGGACAGGTCTTTCGTAAATTAAAAATCAACATTTTCATGGATTTAAAATTATGAATATGCTATACTTGCTAAAAAAAAAAAAATGATATACATATACAAGTGTAATTAGTGAATGGGAACACTTAAATAACCTTCCGACTATTAAACATAGAAAAATGAAATTTAGCTATCTATTTTTAAGTATCAGACCAGCAAACTCCCCACGGGGACAACTCATAAGTAATACATTACGGTGGTTCCAGAAACTAAACAGAAAAAAAAATTCCGTCTTCCATATCGTCCATGCTTTGCTTCCATACAATCCATTTGGCTAACCTCTTCCTCAACTAAATCCAGACTCTTATTACATAGAAATTTTCTCTTCTTACTGAAGGCTTCCTTCACCATCTTTCCTTTAACTTCCATTGCGGTCTTCCAATCTTTTATCACCAATTGTCCCCGATGTATGAACAAAGTCGTGAGTTGATGTTATTATCAATTATTTATTATATTTGATGATACTTTTGTATGTATAAATTGAATGTTTAATACGCTTGAAATATTAACTGAATTATTTATACGTTATTAAATGTTTATTATAACTGAATTATGAACTGGAACTGTTATTGAATGCGATTGCCATTTGTAGGTGACTGGCTATGATTGCGACTGGCTGGAACTAAACAAGAGTGACGAATGAAGAATGAGTAATGAATGACCACAAGAATGATGATGGACTTGCTAAAATAATGTTGCTCGAGCCGCTGCTTTGTCAGGAGCTGAATGATGTTGTCAGGAGTCGAGTGCACCTGAAAGGAGCCAAATGACGTGTAAGGAGCCGCTGAATCGTCAGCGGCTGAATGCATACAAAAGAAGCTGAGTGTACTGTCAATAGCCGAATGAATCCGACCAAAGCCAAAGATATTTAAATTAAAGATATTTAAATGACAATAACAAAACATAAATATGTGGAATATTTAAAAACTAAAGAAACCAAAGTCCCAACACCCAAATGGCTGTAATTTCTTACTTTTTCTATTTTTCCTTTACTTGTCCTTAATAGTAAATCAACCTTGCTGTTAACTTCTATTACTTTACTTTTTCCTATATTTATTTTCATTCTACCCTTTTTCATTTCTTCCTCCAGGATTGTTAATAAATTTGCTTATCCGCTAGAATTACCATAACATCAACAAACCTTATGCATCTTTTTTTTTCATCCTTTACTTATTCCTTCCCTTTCATGTAATGTATTTCTTATCGTATCTCCGATATAAATGTCAAAGTGTCAAATGTCGAACTGTCAATGAGAAGCGGCATGCTTGCCTAATAAGCAGCACGCTTGCTTCTGGGGCAATAAACTCTAAGGTTTCAAAATATTCTTAATTTTATATCCTTGCAAAGAATAAGAAGATAATGGAAATAGGTCTTAACATTCCTTCCAGTATTCTAGGTTTTTACATCCCTGATAGATTTTCAATTATTCAATCTACGCTTTCATCAACCTTAGTGCTTTGCTCAGAGGAAGGCAGCACTATTTGTACCTTTGAAATATATTACTTGAATATTCCAAGTCTGTATTAAGTGGAGAAATAGAATTGGGTTGTGAAAGATATAGGTTCTGATGAAGATACCGATAAAGATAATCAATCAATAAAGATATTGATATGGATTCCTGCCTTTCTGTATGGAATCAGAAATGGAATTATTAATCGGGATTAAAACAGACGTAATAATTTTAAAGTAATGTATTTGTTTTAAGCGTATAGAATATGAAATAGCATATTATTTAAAATCAACTAATGGAAATGGTTTTTGAATTTATTTTGTTTTATTTAGCAACGGATTACATTTTTTTAACATAAAAGCTAACTACTGCACAAAATAGCATTAAAAATATATCTTTAAAATACATAGCAGTTCCAATGATTTGTTTGTATAATTGATATTTGTAAAATTTATATATATTAAATTTTATTAATATAAATCACCTAGTACAGAATATTGAAAAACACATATGTTACCTAAATTTTATCACGAAAGTATTTTTACAGGATCCCATATCCTCAGTCATGATTGAATTAAACTGCATATTAAATGTTAAAAATATTAAAATAAACCATGCACATGTTTAACAAAGAATATTTTTTTTTTTTCCATACAGCCATGGGAACAGCCATCTGCCAGAGTTAACAATACATTTTAAAGGCTGTTTTTGCAATCAACACGCTTGCCTCAATCGGTAAATATGGTTACTTAAAATTTTCTCAAGTCTACACTCGTTGAAATTTTAGAAATAATTTACGCGACAAAATAATACAGGATGATTCAAAGAAACGGGAAATTTTGAAAGTTGTGTTGGTAGCCGTGGGCGATTGGTACCACTTGATAAGTGGCGCCAGCCTCTCTAACCTAACCTGTCATTTAGTTGTCATGGATCCTTGGAGTGGTGCGCAACGCGCATTTACTATCAAAGCGTTTTACAAAAACAATGACAGTGTGGAGGGAGCGCGTGGAGAATTTTGCCGTCATTTTAATCTGGGACGGCACGATCGTGTTCCATCAGCACATGCAATTAAAACATGGATATCTAATTTTGAGGAAAACTGGTTTGGCAATGAAAAAGAAACCTCCAGGCCATGAGCGAACCGTCCGTACACCACAGAATGTTCAAGCTTTACAAGATGCTTTCACACAAAGTTCACATCGGTCAATCCGTCGTCTCTCAGCATCTTTACAATCGCATAGTTCAAGTGTTCGAAGAATTTTGGTGATGGACTTGCAATTCCATCCGTACAAGTTGCAGATCGTCCAGGAACTGAAACCGAACGATGCAGTTGTGCGAGTACAATTCTGTAATGTAATGCTTCAGAAGATAAATGATAACGAAGAGTTTGTTCACGAACTGTGGATGTCAGACGAAGCACATTTCCACCTCAATGGATTTGTTAACAAGCAAAATTTCAGATACCGGGCACATGAAAATCCTACGCAGCTACACCAGCGTCCGTTGCACAGCCAGAAAGTGACTGTGTGGTGTGCTATGTCATCTTACGGGGTTATAGGCCCTTATTTTTTTGAGGATGACAACGGTCTTGCGATTACAGTGACGTCGGCTCGTTACGTAGCCGTGCTTGAAACCTTTTTTGTGGAACAACAAAAGAGATTTCCACAGATTCTTAACACAGCCTGGTTTCAACAAGACAGAGCAACGTCACATACTGCACGAATATCGATGGCAGCTGTATGCCGATTGTTTGGACAACGTGTCATTTCACGAAATGGTGACATTAGATGGCCTCCCAGATCGCCTGATCTCTCAGCTTGCGATTACTTTTTGTGGGGTCACCTTAAAAGCAAAGTGTTCCACAGTAGACCCGCTACAACGCAAGAACTGAAGGCAAAGATCCGAAAGCAATCTGAGAAGCAATTGCCAAAATTCCAGTTGAGATGTTACGTCAAACCATGAACAATATAACAAAGAGACTTTGTGAGTGTTTACATATAAGAGGTCACCTGGAAGATGTCATCTTTAAAAAATAAACTAAAATGTATGTATCCTAAAATGGCAACATTTATAAAATTACATGAAATAAAAATCATTTTCTAAAAAAATTTTTCATTAACGTTATTTAATTTTTTTAATTTCCCATTTCTTTGAATCACCCTGGACTTTACTAAATTACAAATAGACATTTCTTTATCTGTGAAATAACTTTTCTTTAATTTAATCCATGTAGATGACATAAATTAACATTTTATAAGAGGAACATTTTTGGACAGTACAATTAAATTAAGAAAAATATAATTGATTTGACAAGAAATAAGTAAAATCACTAAGGTAATTTCAAATTGCTCTTAATAGAGATTACAAAAAGAAAAAAAGAATAATAATTTAATTTAAATTCACAACAAATGAAGTAAAAATAAAACAATCAAAAATATAATAAATAAAACAATAATAAATATAAAAATACTAAATAACAAAGAAAAAAAAATGAAATTATATTGATTAAACAGGAACAAAATAAAATATCAAAACTAAATAATTAATACTTTGAAACCAAGCCATATTAATGCTCATAAGTATACTATTGAGACCAACAATGTAACAACATTTTAGAGGAAAAAGAAAGGCAAATAAATTTTACAAATAAAAGATCTTTTAATACATTCTCCCCAATTTCATACAAAAAAAATTATACAATTGAAATATTACGCAGTGTGGTTTATTAAACCCCTGTTTAATAAATGTCTCGTGTTAACTTTTGTTCAGTCTGATATTTCTGACAAAGAATTAAAAGTAATAATAACTTCTTAAAGAAATCCATTTATATTAGTAACTCATTAAATACCACCATTTATATTAGTAACTCATTAAATACCATAACACTGTTGATGCAAAGGAAAAAATTACTTTCAACAAGCTATGAACTCATATTTGCATCACTGTAAAAATAACATATCTTATTGTTAAGAATAAAACACAAATTTTTCTCCTTGTTTTAAAGATAAGTTATGAATGCATTATTTCATTTGAAATACAGTAAAATGAAAGCAGTGTACTCAATTTACTGTACCGTAGAAATGATATGTTCTTCCAATAGTAGCGATTCTTTAGTATCTCAGTCATTTTGTGGAAAAATTCATTTCTGTAAATTCACTTATGTTGTTACCGATGAACTGGACTACTTTAATGTGAATTTCAATGAAAATTGTGTTGAAACATCAACTGTTTTATGAGGCAACATCAGCAAACACGACTAATCAGATGACAGTAACTTACCACAGAAACTAAAAATTAGTTTAAACATAATTAATCATAAACATCGTAATCATTAAATAAGAGATCGGATAAGAAATCATTAAATAAGTAGCACATCAATTACTAACAATAAAAACAAATTACAGCATATTTCATTTATCTTACGTTATCTAGACAAATTCCTGTTGAACAGGTCGGTTTGCATCCAAATTGGAACTGCACGGAGCCGGTCATGTCCTTAATATTATATATATACATATTTTTAGTAAAAAAGGCTACTAGAAAAAACTCAAAACTTCTGTGGCTTTCATCAACTTTTCTGCAGCATATGACACAGTCTGGTGCCAAGGTGTCATTTACAAATTAAACAAGGTTATACCATGCTGGAATATCCTAAGACCGATAAACAACATCATTGGAAACTGAAGCTTCTGAGCACAATCGGGAGAGAGCATAAGCGACCTACGAGTACTCAACGATGCACTGCTGCAGATATCAGCGTTAGTTTAAACTTTATATATTACCTACATCGGTATAGGTACTTATAAAAGTATAATTCTCCAGCATATCGGCTACATTATACTTACATTAACATACGTACACCGTATCTGTATACGTTAAAAACAGATACAAAGTAAGAAAATTGGGTATGCTGATGACCGGGGCATACCTACGGGACACAAGTCTTTTAAGACCACAGAGAGAATTCTCACCTCTAACCTGTCGATATTAAGACTTTCTTAAACAATAACTTAAGCCTAGATCACTATGGTGACAGCTATGATTGTAGCGACCCACTTCCACACTAACAATAGGCCAGCTTGAGACATAATTTGATAGGAGGAGGAGGCTTGCTCGTGAAAGACAAGCTGAAATACAGTATTGAAAGTATTTTAACCTTTAAAGCCATCTTACAAAAACCGCTGAAAAAAATAGAACAAAAAACAACTCAATTTAAAAGCTATACGGTACTACTTTTTAGGATCAAATGTTACAAATCTTGAGAACCTCACCGATAAGTATGCATTATTGCACGACAGATATTCCAGTTCTGTTTGGCTAAATAGTATCGATATTTGAGAGGCTAATGTAAAACTACCGTGCGCCTTATTTCTGATGTAATTAACACAGCACCCGTGTTTTAGTTGTCGATGAAGAGCGACATATCTCCTCCACCGCATCTGCAGAGGAAGGAATTCCAGACCTGAACACAAACAAGCTTTGATCAATAAAATTCCCTATCTCCCCTCTCTCTATATCCTCTCTCCTCGCCCTATAGGATATGGATGGCATTGAACAGACCAAGGAGCAGATAACACAGATGCCCGTGCACTAAACGACTAGGATAGACAAATATGTAAAAGTACTCAATGTTAAATATAAAACTGTTTTTTAATACACGTTCATCTTTTAAACCTTTCATATTTGAATATAGACTGAGTACATCATTAGTACGTAAATACACATAAATATATGTAAATACATAAATGTATGTAAATAAATTATAAATATATTATAATAAATAAATAACAATAAATAAATAAATGAATAATAATTAACAAATTAATAATAAATAAATACACATAAATATATTATACATAAATGTACATAAATGCATTAGTACACGTTTATTTTATTAAAGTACTACTTAGCCAAACTCGGTTAGGTGTATGTACTGAAAAAGCCATATACTAAATAAACTATATAGAGACAAATGGTGTCAAAATAAAATTTCAGAATAATTTTGAATTTTTCACTTTACCAGCACAGGTTAATTACATAAATTTTATAAAGAAATTATTTCAAGCAACATAAGTGGTCAGGCATAAATATTCTAACTAATCAGTCTGCATTGTGAAGCACATGCTTACATTGAAAATAATTTATACAATGTAAGCAAGCCAGACTTGGATTCAATATTTGTGATTTGGGAACTCATTAATTCATTAATTATACTACTGATACAGTACACGAATTGGTAATGTTAAAATGAAGTTTTTGGCAATAAGGTGAAGTTTTATGGAGTTGCTAAGTGATTTATTCAAATAATAAATAAACTTTTATGTAGACAATTTTTAATCATCTCTTATCAATATTTCATAGTTTGTACCAGTAAAAATAAAATAAGCTAAAATTTGATAAAGCATCAGGAAAATGCATATCTTAACACCCAAGTCTAAGAGAGGGGTTTCAAAGATTCACTTAAAATGAATCAAGTTATAAAAGGAAAGTAACTTTTTATCCAAATTCTCAGGATTTTTCATTGTTGCATGGGTAAATATGTCTGAAAAGTATGTGTACATTTTTAGCCATATTGGATGTTTAGTCTGTTGCCAGCTGTCAAAAGGATAACACGTGTTTTGGTATGATCAGTGATTTTTTATTTATATAAATAATGGAAAAAATAGTTTGTATTAAATTTTGCTATAAGAATGGAATAGTGTAGCAATGTTTTAAAATGTTAAATATTGCTATTGGTGAGTTTGCTATGAGTAAAAAGCAGGGATTTCCAAGAAAGTCATGAAGACGTTGAAAGATGACGAGCACCCCGGACGCTCCAGCACATCAACAACCGATGAAAACTTGGAAAAAGTGAAAGAAATAATCATGCATGATCGCCGAATCACAATCAGAGTAGTTGCTGATGATTTTGGGATATCAATTGCCTCGTGCCGTGAAATATTTTTGGATGTTTTGGGGAAACATGCGACAGCAAAATTTGTTCCAAAATTGTTGAATTTCAAACAAAAACAGCGGCAAATGGAAATTGCTCAGGAGTCACTAAATGAAGTTAACAACGATGCAGAACTACTGAAACGTGTCATAACAGGTGATAAAACATGGGTTTACGAATATGATGTCAAAATTACGGCTCGATCGTCCCAGTAGAAGCATTCTGGATCACCAAGACCAAAAAAAGCTCAAGTACAGTCGAATGTGAAGGTTATGCTCACCATGTTCTTCGATTTTAACGGCATAGTGTATCACGAGTTCTTGCCACAAGGTCAAATGATCAATAAGGAGTATTACCTACAAGTTCAACGTCATTTGTGTGAAGCAATCCAAAAAAAACGCCCGGATTTGTGGGGAAACAATTCGTGGCTTTTGCACCACAATAATGCACCTGCTCACACTTCATTGCTTGTTCGTCAATTTTTAGCCAAAAACAACAATGAAATGATACCCCAGCTGCCATATTCGCTAGAAATGGCCATGTGTGACTTTTTTCTATTCCCAAAAAAAAAGAAAAGAGAACCTTAAAGAGTCGATTTTTTACAAGCATAGATGAGATTAAAAGCGAATCCCTGAAAGAGCTAAACACTATTCCAAAGATCGAGTTCCAGAAGTGTTTCAGGGATTAGAAAAAGCGCTGGCATAAGCGTATAATATCTAATAGGGATTATTTTGAAGGGGATAACATTAATGAAGATGAATAAATAAAGTTCTTTCCAAAAAAACAAAAATTCTTGTTACTTTTAGAGCACATCTCATGTAACAAACTAATAGACTGAATTTTAAAATTCAGTTGTTGATTATAAATTAAAATTATTTAATACATGTGTATTAAAATTAAATAAAATAAATGTACTCGATCACTTACTTGCATCTCACTACTAAGTCATTAATATTAAAATTAGCATAAAATTCAGTCATTTTATAAATACCAGATACCAGTCTTAGTAATAATAAATAACATATACAATTTAAATAATCACTTCTTTTTGTTTGTAGATGGCATTTTTACAAACCGAAGAACAGTTCCACTGGTTGTATCGACACTGAAATAAATAAATATTAATATTAAGTTGTAATATAGAATTACTAATTCAATATTACTTTTAATTACCCTGTATTATGAAAAGAAAAAATACAGTAACTAATAGTTTCACAGAATAGCTAACAAAAGAAAAGGTTGAGTTGGAGCTACTATAAATTTATATCAAGTACTTTAAAAAAATAATAGGTTAATATTTTCAAAATCACTTGGTAAAAATAACATTTTAAATTTTCTTCTAAATGAACACAACTTTATTACTTTGGTGCAGGCTTTGGATGGATTTAGTTTAATTTATATAATACACATGTAGCCCATTAATCTTATAAAAGGCTTTGACTAGATCGGCAGAAGAATACAAGCTAGCTTTATAACTTTGACAAAATAATTCTGTAAAAGATGTAATTAACATTTTTTATATCTGAAAATTTATTTTTACCTCTATCAAATTTCAGTGATTATAATACTGACACTTTAAAAAAATTACATCTCCATTTCTTGTTACTAATAATAAAAACAATTCTTTAACAAAATACAAAAATATTAATAGAAATTAAAAAAATGTTATAAATTTGGACACCTAGCTGAAAATAAACAGTAAAATTGATAATAACAGAAATACATTAAAGAATATTCAGTCAATAACTTACTATATACACTACAACAGCATAGTCTACATGTGCGAAAATCACAGTCACTGTCCAATGATATTACGTTTTTATATGCCTACCAGCCACATTTCTTTAAAATGTCTTTATGGTGTTATTGTATAAAATAATTTAAATCTCTTTTGCAATTACTTATACATAGTATTAATATATATTTGGTAAAAAATAAACTTTTGTGAGGAAATCTACATGTGAATACACGTACGAAATTATATGTGTATATTATATATACAGGTTATCATAAAAGAATGGTGCAGTTTCAGTAATTCATAGGAAGACTGTAGGGAAACTTTTAGATGTTATATTGGTATCCCTGAAAGCCTCCAACCCAAAAGTTTGTTTATCAGCAGTTGTAACCACAAAGTCAGTTCTTGTATTGTTGTTGCGGTGAGTTTAGTGAGTTACTATGTTCTTGGATAAAGACAAAGCAATGTGTGTTTTATTGATGGCCAATTAAAATCCGTAATATTAGTTCAACGTGCGTTTCGACGTGAATTTGGAAGAGATCCACCACACAAAAATAACATAATAAGTTGGTTCAAACAATTCAAAGAAACTGGATCGGTTAAGAAACAGAAATCAACCGGCAGACCAAGTGTACCGGACGAAACGGTTGAACTAATTACACAATCGGCAATTAGAAGTCCTGGGAAGTTCATCCCCCGTCGAAGCGTCGAATTAGGTATTCCAAAATCAACAGTTCACAAATTTTTACATAAAAAACTGAAATTACACGATTATAAAATCCAGATATTGCAGGAATTGAAACCCGATGATGGAGTAAAACGTTACAATTTCGCTGTTGAAATGTTGGACAGAATAAGTGAAAACGAATCATTTTTAGACGATATAATTTTTACAGACGAAGCTACATTCCATGTGAATAGGTGCGTTAACAGACACAATTCACGAATATGAGGCTCTGAAAACCCACATGCAATTATTGAGAAACAACGCGATTCGCCTAAAGTTAATGTTTGGTGTGGTGTGATGAAAAATCGTGTAATAGGGCCTTCTTCTTTGCTGAAAAAACAATTAATGGAGTTGTGTATCTTGACATATTAACCGATTATTGCTTTCCTCAGCCGGATGAACTCAAAAACATTCATCGACTTCATTTCCAACAAGATGCTGCTCCCCCACACTTCAATGCATCGGTCACAGACGCTTTGAACGAAAAATTTGGAGATCGATGGATAGGCCGGCAAGGATCCATACTTTGGCCTCCAAGGAGTCCAGACCTGACACCTTGCGATTTTTTCTTGTGGGGGTACATCAAAAGCGTTGTTTATATACAATAAATTTGTGACCTAAACCGCTTAAAAAACAGGATTAATGAAGCAATGACAACCATTAACGAAGAAATGTTAACTAATGTTTGGAGAGAAGTTGAGTATCGTTTGGAAATTTGTCGAGCGACTAAGGGCGCACATATTGAAATCTATTAATTATGTAAAAAAATGTTTGAGACGAAAAATTTGAAAAATAAAAAACATAAACTGTAAGTAATTCTGTTTTAATTTAAACCATGTTCAAATCCGCACCATCTTTTATGATAACCCTGTATATAAATATATAATACACACATATAATTTCATTTATTTTTAATCATACTATTAAGCAAACTTCGTAACTGGTTGATTCTTATAATAATTTATTTATTATTAGCAAATTACTTAATTATTTCTGGTGGCTTTTTGGTTTTAACAATTAAAAAATGATCTTTTTTATCAGATACCGTAGGCCCTAAACAAATGTTTAACTGATATAAAGGGCGATTGAACAAGTAAAAGCTAAATTCTGTTTTAACATTATCTTTAAGCATTTCATCTGTTTGTTCATGTGTTTATGATGCCGTTACAACTTTCTTTAGAACTTAATTAAATCATCTATCTACAATATTTTTTTTTTTTATGTATTAAACACAAAACTAAAAATAGAAATCATTCAATTTAAATCAAACAGTACAAGTATAAACTGTCTGTCTCTTGCATAGTTGTATACATATGGTAATGAGCATAATCATATTCGTGTCAGTAGCTACTGTCAAACTATCAGTCACCTTCTTAATTATGAAGCTGAATACAATCAGATTAATTAGAGGCTCTAATCCTGCAGCTATTTTAATAACTAAGCCACCAGATTTCAGTTTTAGATATTTTCTGTATTTTGTATTAACATCTAATACAATGTATAGATTGTGTATAGAATACACTCATATAGCGTTATGAACTTATATAGATTATTTAAGTACTAATGAATAATAAGTTAATGTACTAATAAGCTAATTTGTTCTAGTTCTTCATAAAATTTAAGTAATGTTTTCTTGATGTCACATTCTTTGTGACTGAAGGTTGAATCTATATCTAAATACATTAATTCCCATGATACACAACTAATGATTAACTTGAAAAATGTCTATAAAGTAATAAAGAATAAGTGTAGATTGTACTTTCCAGAAATTGTATTAGAGGGATTTATATTCTTTAAAGAAATTACTATATGTGATGTTATTCTGAAAGTTTTATCGATTTCATAAGTTGACACACAGAAGTAGAGATCAATTATCTTGTTACCAAACAACATTGTAAAACAATACAATACACAAAAAAAGACAATATCAGATGTACACTGTGTCTGGACATTGAATCATCTTGAAGAGCCTTTAGGATTAGGTATTAGCAAAATTAAATGGTATTACACAATTACAACTGCATTCATTTTGCGGTCAACACAAATACTCACTTGGGTTATGATACACTTACACATACAATTTATTTTAATGTACAACTTACTAGGTAGGCTTGATATTGGGCAAATGCATTCATATGAAATGAACTAAGAAAAAATTAAGTTCATTAAATAAAACCTACAATTCAAATGTGCAATTTGTTTAAGATCATTACATGATTTCAATTATCTGTGATTTCTATTTATTCTGTAAATATTCATCAAGTTAGAAAAATCCTGCAGGCAGGATAGTCTTCGACATAACTGACAGCAAGCATGGCATCTATTTAAAGAGGCACTTGGGAGTACACAGGAAAAAGGCAGGGGATGCCCATTGTTCTGTCTTTGGATCGCAAACCTCACTCCTGAAGAGGTCACTGCACTGCAAACAGTAACAGAATGTAAAATAATTGTAGTAAAATTTGCAGTACATATCACAGTAGGCGAAGTTCTTGAGAAAAGGCGAGAAGAAGGAGGTCAAGATCAGAATTAAATGGGAGACCAAAACTGCTGTAACCTTTAAATCAATATTAAAAGATAGGGTGGAAGATACAGGGGTGTCTTAAAAGCAAGACACACAGGAAGACTATAATGGATATTACAGAAACAGATGCTAGGACAGATGTTCAGATAACTGACAGGTGGGCAGATGCTTCAGATGTTGTGAAGCCTTATAAGAGTCTGACCGATTGGCCCCAAGTTTCAACAACAGTAAGCAAAGTCATAAGACAACAATGTATGGAGACTGCGACATATGCAGTCTGTGGGAAGGAAGGACATATGACAAGTATGGTACTGGACAGGCTGTATGGTACTCTATAATGAGGATCTTGCAAATTAACTGTAAAAAAATGAATTGCTGCGGCTAGAAAGGGATTGGGTTGTTGTTGACTGGAAAACAAAACAAATGACCTGGCAACACATAGACTACTTTACCTGCTAAATAAATTCAGAAAACTGTACAAGATCTCTCAGTACGTATCAAAGAGAGCATCGATTATAGTGGCAGTCTTCATCAATGGCAGTATGGCTTCTACTAAGGTAGATCTGCAGTCAACATTCAACATGGTAAGCCATATTATGAGGAATGTCAATGAATCGGCAGCAGGCATACAGAGGAAACAACTGATTCTGACTACTGTGATGCTGATCGAGGCCAATACGGCTTCATGAAAGGGGTTGGCACCGAGGATTGCATCCTAAATGCTCTTGCCGAGGTGGAAAGCGCCGACTGCAAATATGTTTTGGCTATTTTTATTGATATAGAGGCAGCATTTCCTTCCTTGTGTTGGAGTTCTGTCCTCTATGCTTTGGAACGCCGCAATGTTCCCGAAGCCACACAGGCCGTGGTAAGAGACTATTTGTCTAACCGAACGGCTCTGTTTAAAGATGCGCACCTAGTTGTGGAAAAATCCGTCACCAGGGGAAGCCCGCAGGGTTCCGTTCTCGGTCCCCTGCTGTGGAACCTGGTGTTTGACGGATTTCTGGGATTGACTTTCCCAGAAGGAGTCACGGCCAAGGCTTTCGCCGATGACTGTCTCCTTTTAGTTCGTGGAGATTCACGACCACAGCTGGAAAGCAGACCGCAGGCGGCTTTGTCAACCGCCGAAGGCTGGATGGACATTCAAAATTTAAAAATTTCTGTGCCCAAAACGAAGTTTATGCTTCTAAAGGGCGCAGACAAATTATCATGCAGTCGAAACCCCCACATTAAATATAAAGGCTGTGTAATCAGCCGAGTAAGGGTTCATAAGTACCTAGGTGTTTTGTTTGATTATAAGTTGCTGTTTAGTAACCATATTAAGCAAGTTGCGGCGGACGCCGTCTCTGTGATGCACAAACTTAGACGGATTGCTCGGAAAGACTACGGGCTGTCGGGCCGCCAAATGTACTTGGTGTACCGAGGCGTCTTCGAGAGCATGATCGCATACGCGGCGCCGGTTTGGGCGCACAGGTTGGAAAGGAATAGAGCACTACTTCAAAATTTAAGGAGTGCCCAGCGCAGAGCCATGATTGTATGCACTGGTGTATTTAAAACAACCTCCTACGAGGCTACTACTGTATTGGGAAAGGCTCTCCCAATCGATTTAGTGGTGAAAATTCGGGCAGTCATGTGGAAGTTGCGTAGAGGTCGGGAGGCCGAGGCATTTGGGATGCGGTTTCGAGCCGGGCCAGAACCGGATCGGAACGGTGATCACAATGCACCGGAGCAAAATTTCGTCCAGTTGCCCATCTCCCGTCTGCGGAAAAGGCTTCAAAGCCTCGCGATGGAGGCATGGCAGCTTGAATGGCACACCACGACTAAGGGTAGATCCTTGTATAATTTTATACAGGATTTGGGGGGATGGTATGCCTCGAGTTCTTTTTTAAGGGCGTCGGGTGCCCAGGTGCTCACCAACCATGTGAATCTAAACCAATATCTGTTTCGGTTTCGCCTGGTGGCTGATGAGTTGTGTGTCTGCGGGGAGGTCCAGTCAAATGTACATATGATGTACGACTGCCCGGCCCTTGGGGGGGCCAGAGACCGTGCCACCCTGGAACTTAGAGGTCAGGGGGAAACCTGGCCGCTCACAAGCGGCGAGGCAGTGTGGCGAGAGCCGCACTGTCGGACCGTGTGGGAGTTCCTCGATGAGGTTGCTATGTTCAACCGTCATCGGTAAATTTAAGGGATTAAATGTAAATGCATTTAGACTCCTGAAAGCTTTGCTGCTGGAAACCAATTGCCTTGTTAAGAGGGCTGGCCACCAGCCAAATCAGCTCCAAGCGCTGTTAAATGGTGGACAGGTACTAGCTGGCATACAGCGACCGAGGCGTGGCAGCCAAAATTGCTGTCTTTAAATTAAGGACGATATAGTTTTAATTTGTACAAGGGGTGCGCCTCCCCGATTTAGTTTTATGTTTGACAAGTGAGCGATTGGGACACTTCAGCGGGTGCTGTATGGCGCCCTGCTTGATTCGCTCACGCATGTTAGGTAGCTCACTAGGAGCTTTTAGGATTTGGGTCGCTAAACCGTTCTGAGGCTCAGTAGCCGTTCTTGGCACGGAACATTTGGTCTATGCTCTAGGGCGACCGAATGGGGTGGTGGTGGGAGAAATGCCAGTTAACCAAATACTGTGATGCTGGATGTGAAGAATACATTCAACAGTGTCATTTGGCCCACAATTCTGGATGCACTTAAGATGAAAGAGAGTTCCTAATAAGAGTGGTCCAAGAATGGGTAGGAGGATTGTCGAGGAGGAGTGATAGTAGTCACATCAGTTCTGAAATAAGGAAAGACATTCTCCAGGGTTCTATCATTGGTACACTACTATGAAACGTGGTCTATGATGGTGTACTTAGTCTCAGATTATCTGGGCGAGTTGACCCCTGTCATCTTCACCAACAATCCGGTTTTGGTAGTTTTAGGGAAGAACAGAGACAGAGGTATCTACACAGGGCAACAGCAATTGAAACAGCGAGAGATTAGCAAATTCATAAAGGCCTACACCTCACATCCACGAAGTTCAAGGCAATTATCATGAGGTACACGAGGAAACTCGAACATATGTGGTTTTGAGATTGGTGAGGTGACAATCGTTCCTAGTCCGGCAGTCAAAAATTTGGGTGTCGGGTTAGATCACCTAAGATAATTATGGTATCACAACACAGAAGTAGACAAAAAGGCTGAAGCACGTTATAGACTTTTTTTTGTCAATCTGAGTTGTCTACTCGTGAATATTTGTGACCTCAAGACCTTCAGGCTGAGGCTGAGGCACGTTGTTCATTCAGTTTTGTTATATGGGGAACCACTATGGATTAGGGCACTTAAGCTCAACACAACAAAGCAATGGTCCAGAGCATATAAAGAAAGATTTCAATAAGAATATGCTTCGGATACAGAATAGTATCATCCAATGTGGCTTATGTAGTCGTAGACACATCTTCAATTGATTTTCTGGCTAGTGTGGGGGATGAATGTCATTGTGGTAAGGGAGGCCAGAAACATATAATGCCCTCCTGGGAAGAATCAACAAAGCGCAGATGGATCTTCAAACTGATTCCAGAAATTAAACCATGACTGGAACGGAGATTTTATAAGATAACTTATGAACTCACCCAGTTCCTGACTAGTCACAGCTGTTTCAGGACATACCTATTCAGTTTCAGGTGCAGCAAGATGAACAGTGTCTGTTCTGTGGCACCCTAGATGACACTGAACATGTGATTTTCATGTGTTTTAGGTGGGCTGATTCAAGGGTGCACAGTACTACAGTGATGGACCCTCTTGATGTCAACAATGTTGTTGGTGTTCCCCATATTGCTGGTGACTCTGCTGAAAACTGGGACATGGTCTCTGAGATAGTGAGTAGCATCATCTCTGGGAAAGAAGCTGAAGAGTAGGATAGGAGGACAGCCTGCTTGAATAAGGGGAGCATATCCTTGCCATCAATATGGGAGTGCATTCTCCAGTGAGACCCATGGGAACCCTCTTTATCTTTGCTGCATCCTTCTGTCAGGTGATCATGTTCTTCACGTCATGGCGATGAGCATCTTCACAAGAGGAAGACAAACAAGAGGGGAGGGAGAACCTACAGCAGGAAGGGAGTGTTCATTCACAGCCAGTCATGGATGAGTTGAACCTCATGGGACTTTGACAATCCGCTACCTCCTTTAGACTAGCGATCCTGCAAACCCGTCTGGAAACTGAGTTATGCTTTTCAGTTGGTCTAATCTTTGCAAGTTGCTGAGGAGGAGGTTTTCAGTTGGTGAAAGCCCAACACTTCCATCTGTTCAGGCAGATGGCAGCTAGCACAATTTTCCCCTCTTCTGATGAAAAAAAGAAGACAGAAAATCAAGTGCATAGTGAGTTCTTAAATGTACAGTATATTTTTGTACAAACTTACCATTTAGCTAATTCAGCACCAATTACATCATGTATATGATATTGCATTGATTGTGTGATAGATTTTTCCAGAGACCTTTTTTCAAGTTCCTAAATAAAAATTATTTTTTATTAATTATATATAAATACAAATGAATTTTACTGTATCCAATGTTTATTCACAAATTTATATATATCTATTTCATATATATATATATATATATATATATATATGAAATATATGAAATATATATATATATATATTATATATGTATTAAAACATACTGACAGCTTAATACTTTATTTAATTTATATTAGTGACTAAATTTATAATGAACAAATCAGTCATTTTGGTTGAAAATTTCAAATTTTCATACCACAAATTTTTAGAATTAAGTTTATCAAATTTTTATGAAATTTATATATATTGTATATTGTTTTTTTTCTTTTTTAATCCCCAATTCCTACCACTCTTACTTGTAATATCTTGTACATTCTGGTTTTTCAGAAAAGATCCAGTTTTTAGTTTTTCTCTGGTAATGTCCCAGTGTTCTGAAAAGTTATTGTTAGAAGCGGTAGTAAAACCTCCCAGTTTTTCAAAATTAAAAAATAATTTTTGCTAATAAAGAAATCCTTTACTAGATCTGTTAGCCAAAAACTAGCGTTTTTCAATTTAACATCTTACGTGGACCAACCCAAGAACATAACCTGTGTTGTAGCTGTACAATAAGCCTAATGACTGAAAAACCGATTGTTACTGGGTTAAATTGGGCCACATAATCCCAATTCCTTCTGAAATAGAGAAGTATAAATATACTAATGGGTAATAACAACTACATTAAATTAAATAAACAATTTCTTACCGTTATAAGAATTTCGCTGTATTTACATTTACGAATTGTTCTCATAACAGCTTTCCTTCCTTTAATAAAAGTTTTAACAAATTCTCCAACAGATGGTATAGAAAACCAGTAACTTAACTCTGATTTTACAGTTAACAGGCCAGCATTTATAAACTCACTGCAACATTTATGACAACACTTCATAAATTCTGTAGAATTATTTAGCTTAAAAAGAGAAGAAATAAACTGAAATGAACATTATTTGATGATAAAAAATGTGAATATTCTGACTACACAGGCAAAAGGCACGGAGTCACTAGTCTCTCTCTTAACGTAGACATCACAATTATAAGATAAATATTAATTTTCTGAAAGGGATGTAGTGTCTCAGAAGACTATGGCATTCGTTGATGGCATAATCAGTTTGAATCGACTGGATGTCTGTTGAAGGGAAGAGTACAAGATGATCAAGGGTGCCTGAAGAAAATGTTGTATTTGCCAAGTCTTTACTGTGCAGTTCTAAAAATTATCTCAGCCACAAACTAGCATTCTATTGACTGGCTTTTACAGCTGTTACAAGCTTTGAAGCCTTCCAACTACCACGTGTATGCCAAATTCACCATCAAAATGTTGCAGCATTACAACTTTCTTGATTGTAATGTATTTAGTGATGAGTCAACATTTCATCTTGGTGGAAAAGTTAACAGGCATAATGTTCACGTCTGGGGGTCAGAAAATCCCCATCAACTCTTATAATGCGACTTGAACCCCCAAAATTAAATGTTTTCTGCCAATGACCTGACGGCAAGTATATGGGCAGTTCTTTTTTAATGAAGCAAGTGTAGCAGGAATTACTTATATGAATATGATATATACAAGGTTCTTTCCTCAACTCCAAGATGGATCAGAGCTTTGGCAACAAGATGGTGTACCTCCTCACAATCATAATATGGGAATCGGATCGATTCCCATATTCAACACTGCTGGATCGTAGGTATGGGCCTGATGACAGAGCTAGTTTGCAGTGGCCTCCAATTTCCCCCAATCTAACCCATGTGATTTTTTCCTTTGGGGTTTTATAAAGGATCTTGAATATGCAATTCAAATAAGTATAACTAATATATCAAATCATGCACTGAAATGAATCCTAAAAAGTAAAAAGCTAATAAAAATATCTAATAATGAAACATTAAATTACGTAATATACGACTTTAAGAAACACTTAAATGCAAAGATTTTTACATTGGACATTTATAACATTCTTATTTTTGCATTCATTTGAAGAATAATTAATAGAATTCATTAAGATAACAACATTTTACTGCATTTTCACAATAAATGCTTACCTTATATCACGATCAGTTAATTTAAATTTTTCTTTAAGTAATGCTTTTTCAACACAGACATCTCTAACTTCAGGAATAATTACTTTTATGAATTTTTTAATCGAATGATTTGATGAATAACTTTTATTCAAAAATTCTATAAGGTCATCTGTAACAACAAGTGCTAGAGAACACTCGTCTATTCCCAACTTAAAAAGGCGAACTTTTCCACATGCTTGTAGAGCATTCTGAAAAAATAAAATTCTCCGAGTTATTAATAAAATTAAGTAAATAAGCAAAAAATTCATATATCACAGAATAACTAAATGATATTTGAGAATATAGAGTAATACTCAAATTACAAACGCTCACCATTACAAACAGTGGAATCTGTCAAAACCAGTATGAGTTTCACTTAAAGAGTTCTGAAAGATTTTCAAAGCCCTAAATTATTTTTATGCATATTACATTACTAGAATGACCTTCCTATGAAAAAGACATGTGCAATTAGAAATGTTCTAAAATGAAAAAAGGTTTATTCTTTAATCGTTATCATTTTTATAGATTTTTCCACAAGAAAGTGGAATGTGTTTCACAAAACTTGACCAGTAATTGTCAAACAAATAGAGACTAGTTAAAAGGACTTCAAGAAAATTCTTTAATATTCCTTTTATGTTTATAATTTACATAACATACAATTTTATCCATTTTTTTGTTTAATCTTAATATTAAAAAATTATTAGAAATTGGATAAATAGATATTATAATGTTAGTATAATATTAGTATAATGTAATTATACTTCTCAAATCGGTTTGTTTGTAACACAATATATAAGATTGTAGAAAATATATCGTAACTAATTAAGTCAAAGTATGATTTTGCTTATCAGTTTGTTAAACCAACAAGAAAGAAGTGCTTCTGATATTTTGGCATATTTTTCTGTTTACAATTAAAAATATGTTATTTAAAAAAAAAAACAGATTTAATTTTAATCATTTATTTATAAGCAATATTTTATATAATATATTATGTGAAAGTTAACATGAATCAAGCTGGTGTAAAGTTAACGTTGTAATTACATATTTTTATATAGTTGTTCTATTCATTATTACTACAGGATATGGAATTACGTTAAAAATTACATGAAATATATTTTTATAAATTTAAAAACAGATTATATATCATTTCATACAATCTTTTAAATTAGAATGTTCATGTTTTTTATTTATTTGTTTAAAGTTGGAACTACTTGACCAATCTGAATCGTTTCTTCGACATTCAACTTACTAAAATTTAAACAAATTTTAGAGGTAAATTCATCCTGAAAACTCCATAATTTGGTCAGGCTTAAACCTAGTGTACATTACATTTCACAGCATAATTTTCTCAGTAATAATTTCGGGTGGGGAAAATAGTTTCTTCACATTTTAATACAAAAATAAAAAAGGCTTTTTATATTTCAAAACAGATCATTTAACCAGATACGTACCGTTTGATTTCAACCACCTTTCACCATTTTTCAGGTAAAAACACAACCGAGTCGCTGTAGAACTTCTGTTTTCTGGATGAAAAACTGTGAAAAGTGATTTTCACAATATTTTGAAGCTAACGTTATACTGTTAAGAGAGTTCTGTAGAAACCGAAACAAATGGTAGTCTGACAATGAAAGGTCAGAGCTATGTAGTAAATGCACCAAAACTGGCAAGCTCTCTAAATTTTCGACATGTCATTGCTACGAGCCTACATAGGGAAGGTGTGGAGACACCTCACATACTGAACAACTCTGGTCTCTTGATCTTAATTGCTTGCAGAAGTATCAAAATTAAGTAATTTTAAAGTTGGTGAAGTAGAGGTCGGAATCAATCTTTTGACTGGTTGGTAGCAACTCATACTGAACAATTCCCTTCCAATCCCACCATACACATAGTATTACTTTTCTTGGAGTCAATTCTGTTTTTTTTTTACTTGTTTACAAAGCTTCAATCACAATTTTTTCCATAATTATTGTCATACATAATCCATTTTTTATCATCATAATGAGCCATTTCAAAATGATTCCATTTCATTCTGCTATAATGATTTACAAACTGAAATTTGATCCATTAAATTTTTCATTATTAAATCATGTAGCACTTACACACCGTTTCTTTTGAAACAGACAGACTTCTTCTTCAAACAGTTAAAACTATTTTGTGGTTGATGTTTTATTTGTTTATGATATCATGACTGCTAACGTGTCAGTCTGCTCAATTTTTCCCATTAATTCAACTTTTTCAGCCAAAGTGAGGTGGTACACATTTGCAGATTAAAAACATATCACATTAAAAACACGTATCTCCAGATTAAAAATGCTGTAATCACCTTTGTGCCAGATTTACTGATACTGCATCCTGTGCTGGTAACCTGAGTCGAATTTCTTCCCTTTTTGCAATACATTCAAAATGTATCGAATTTCTACTTTATGTTCACAATTTTCAATACGCAATAACTTTTAAATAAATAAACTAATATAATCACAACCTTTCTAAAAAAATAATTAGTCGTAAGTCACCTTTCAAAAGCAAGCGTAGACAGATTTGATAAATATTACCTCGGTTATGCTGTCCTAAAGCCATCTACCAGGGGAAGATGAAAACTTTTCCCCAACCCCAATATTTGAGTTGCTGGATACATCATACTCATCTGTACGAGGCAGCTATATCCTATGACTTAGATTTAGGAAATATACTGAATTATATTGCGATAATCAAACTTCTATAGAATCTACTTAAGGTATCAGAAATTAGTACGAAAATGTTACTGTCTAACAATTTACATAAATGTGGTACTTTTAAGGGAAGGTAAATTATTTTTGCTTATGCCAAAAGGCATTTTTAAAATATTCTGCTTGTATTTGGCTTCAAAATTATTCAATGAATTACCTAAAAAAAAAGAATTATTATGTGTGATGAAAGTAATTTAAAAAAAAAATTGTTTGAACTCCAAACATAAAATAATAATAGTACATAATACAACAATCCTATAATGCTAGCCATTAATGCACAAATGAGAAGCAAGTTACAACACTTGCCAAGGTTCGTGTCACAGACTTTGCAAGAGTGCATTAATGGCATTATACAGAGAGTTGCACACCATATTTTTTCTACGACTGAGAAAATATTGCAATTATTGATTTAAATCAATGATAAAACATGTTGTTTATGGAATACTTTTTTTATTTTTCAAAAAATACATTTAATAATACACTTCTGTGGCAATAGGTTATTAGTCAAAGTTCTGACTTTTCTTTAAAATCAATCGGGGTTAAAGACATTTCTTCCTCAGAATCCAACAAAATTAACATCAAAAATGTTAAGCACGAATAAAGTAAAAGAATAATAAATTACATAAAAAAGTAAAAATAGCACTTACAATTTGTTTATCGACAGTAGTTCTGCACTTAATAAAACTGTAAAATTGATGAACAAAAATTATAGGAGGATTCTTATCATTCTGCTTAAAAGTTTTTTTTAATTCTTGCAACGTTGATCCTATATCACAATTGTTGGTTTCACTTTCCAGATAATTATGTGTTATGCCATACGGTCTCTTTTTAAAACCATAATAATCTGATATTTTCCTTTTGTTCATAATGTAAAACAATCATTCTGAAAACATAAAGACACAAACAAATTAATAAAAAGGAATTAAAAAGAGAGTGGCAACATAAAATACTTCTCATATTAATAAAATAGCAATTTTGTGAACCATGTTTCATAGTGTTCTATAGAATATAAAAACAAACAGTTACTCTAGAAGAAATAATCTTAATTACTTACACAGATACAAAAACTACACAAAAAACAGCATAAACTTTACAAAATTTAGAAAATAGTTTGCAACATATTAAATACAACATGCAAGTTTTATACATAGTACATAAAAGTCAAGAACTCAACACACTTAAGCAGTATACAGTTTATAAATACAAGGAAAAAACGTATTAAATAACAACTTCAACAAAGATCAATCACATTATGAGATTTGCAAATTCTTTTGGTGGGCGGCACAATCAACAATGGCATCAGTAACTTGATAGATGATTAAGAAAAAAATTAGTGGAACAACAACTTCCACGCAATTTGAAAATAAATCGCTGAAAATTTGTTAATTTTTTTTATTTATTTAAAGAATCTCTAAATATTACAATGAACAATACTGTACAATAGTTAATTATATTTTATTCATCTTTAACATTTTGGAAAGATGTTGGGGGGAAAAAAGAAACACAAAAAGTAAACTTATAATAACAGAATAAGACAACATTTTAACAAAACAAGAGTTAACTTTATTTTTCATAATGTTATAACATCAAAGTTTTGAGGAAGAATTTTGTAAACCTCTTTTGTAGTATATTCAGGCACTTAGTATAAATATGAAACATAATATATATATATATATATATATTTAATATTATATAACCACCAAAACACAGTAATTAGATAACTTAAACTTACCACATTAATTACCCATAACTAGATTTTGCAGTATCCTACATCTTCAGTTGGTATTTAATTCTACACCTATTACATTGAAATACTTCTTTTGTTTGTCATTTTATTCGAAATAATGTTTTATATTTTGAAATTTTGAATAATACTATGAGTGTACATGTAAATTCTACTGTCCAGTACTGTAATGATTTACATATATATAAATATATGCAGCTCAACATATGTATGTGTGACACACATATATGCAATACTAAGACCTCAAAATTGTTATAAAAACCTAATTTCTGTATAAAAGATAATATAAACTATTCAAGATTTAATTTCTTGTTTTTCATACAGAGAATGAAATAGTCCTAGATTTATCCAGGAAACAAGACTAACTTCCTGATGCTTCTGTTCCAAGAAAAATAACAAAACATCCGTGATAATATGCAATGTATTTCAGTTATTAACCCTCCATCAGGTGCATTGTATCTGACATATGATGTTGCACCATTTTGCCTTGTAGCCTCTGCAAACAGCTCCCTTCCCTTAAATGTTAGTCCAGTCTTAAACCTTGATTTGAGTGCAAGTGTCTTTCAGTGAAGGTTTTGTATCTATCAGATACATTGCACCTGTTTGTGTTAGTTTTTATCGCTTTTTAAATATCATGGTTTTTAAATATATAGTAAACTAGCGGACCCAACAGACGTCCTGACGTGGCATTGTTCTGTAATAAATGCACAACACATAAATATAAGTAACTTATTTAAAATTAGCAGGAATGTGGACAAAATTTCATTAATATGACTATTAGTATGACTGTTATCAGTTTGTGATTGTTGTATTATTGTAATGGGTTTATTGATTAAATATGTATAGTATGGTTAATATTTATTTTCACTAAATATTGAGATATCTGACGAAAATCGAAACGACGTAAAATTAATAATTAGTGTAATTAATAAATTTTGGTACTTGCGTATTAACGCCACCGCAGCTACAGCTTTATTTAAAAACAAAGTAATCAATCGAATTTCGGTGGAAAATGGGCCGATATAGAGGGTAACATAGATTCAAAACAGTCTCTTTATTAATTTGAATAATGGTTATTTATATTTATTTATTTTATAAATATAATTTAACCAAACTTAACCTACGTCCGCTTCGCTCGCTAACCTTGACTAATTAACAGGTGTTTTGATTATTTAAGTAAAATTAATTGCAATAATTACTGAATTTATTAAATAAATACTAAAAAAATTACGGTATTAATTAGTCAAGGTTAGCGAGCGTAGGTTAAGTTTGGTTAAATTATATTTATAAAATAAATAAATATAAATAACCATTTATTAAAATTAATAAAGAGACTGTTCATTTTCCACCGAAATCCGATTGACTACTTTGTTTTCAAATAAAGCTGTAGCTGCGATGGCATTAATACGTAAGTGCCTAAATTTTCATCCACGTTACTTCTAATTTTCACTTAAGATCATTTTAAAAAAGTACCTCCTGCATTTTTTTTTAATTTAATAATTTTGAAGTTTCATAACCATGTGATAGCTTAATTAATCAATTAATAAAAAATTAAAGCACTGTAAAAAAAGCAACGTTGTTAAAATTTTAGTAGAAATTTTTATCATTTTTCTCATTCTTTATTTTAACATCTATTTTACCAAATTTTAGATAATTGTAAATTAAAAAAAATTTTAGAAATTTTTTTTATAAAATTAATCAGCTACAAAAATTATAACTTCAATTTTTTAAATATACTTTAAACTATAATTATTATACGTAAATTATATTTTAATTTTATAAATGTTATAATTTATTTTACAAAATGACATTTTTATTTTCAAAAAGCAGTTCAATACTTCTTAAGTTGCATAGAATCAAATGAGAACTGACAATTTAAATTTGTAGGTTAAGTTGATTGTTATTGAATGCAGGTGTATACATCATTAAAATTCATGAAATATCATGTAAAATACTTACGTCAATACTGCATCTTACAAATTTGCACAATGTATATTTTTTAATTAGACTTTAAAACGTTATTTAAATAAATAATATTCTCAATAAGCGGACAATTCTAGCAGACTCGGCAATGCTTCGCTATTGCTAGATTTGAGTACACATACAAATTAAATGAACACAATTGAAAGTTTCATAAAACCTTAAAAACAATGAACATTAGGAACTTCACAAAATTTAACCTTTCACTTTATAAAAGTCAGAAGGTAAATAAATCCAAATGGCAAAACAACAGCACTCCCTATCGGATTTAATTCACACCACTCTCTAATCACAGTATTCGGTGGAAAATAATTTTTTTAACAAAAAGTGTTGTGGCTGCAAAATCATTACAATTAATACTCAACATTAAGAAATGTACAAAGCATTACGGAACTTCATAAAATTTAACCTTTCACTTTATAAAAGTCAGAATGTAAATAAATCCAATTGTCAGAACAGCACTACCTATCAAACTAATTCAAACTACTCTCTAAACACAGTAGACTGTTAAAAATATGGATTTTAATGTAATAACAACATTAAGCTACGACGCAAGTAACTGATATGTGAAAAAGCAACAAAATAAAGAAAAGTATAAGTGACTTATATACTAAGCCACTAATTAGCTGATTAGTATCGTCGTTCTGCATTACAGTTTTGGCTGAAGTTACTACAAACAGGGGTTTTTTAATAACAAAGTAAATAAGAAGGTTGTATTCTGAAAGTTTACTAAATGATTAAGGTTTAATTTATTTCATATACTTCATCTATGTTAGATGATTTTACAAGGGGCAGCAATAATGTAATACACACTGGAATTTAATGCAATTACAAAAGTAGCACAGAACAACAGACTTGACCATCTTGTAGTTTCATTCCCCTACTACTAACATTTCAAAAACTCACTGACCCATGACCCTCTTGATTTTCTTTTAGTTACCATTATTAGAGAGTAGAATACACCTGCTACATCAATACATCTAATCATGCAGCAATTGAATTTTTAACAGCAACAAAAGAACACTGGTGACATTCATTGTTGTTTAAAAACTTTTTATGTTGATGAAACTGTTGATCGAAACACTACGAATATGTTGGCAATAAAATTCTGTGCATAAGAAGCAGGTAAAACAGATATGTGAGGACGAGAACACTGCAGTGAACAAGTGGATGAATCAATAAAAATGACCATCACATCACACACTGAGTCGCAATCCTGATAGGCATATTGAGAGAACAAGTACGGCAAATACTGCACAACTGAGCTACCATATAATTGGTTTGCGATGGATGCAACACAAACTTGCAGAAAGGAATAAACAATGAAAGGAATGTTGTGAAAGCTTCTGAATATTGTTGTGAAAAGAAGGATTATGATAGTCAAAACTTAGGTGTGCATCATTACAACTCAAAAGAAAATGGCAGAGCATGAAATATCAGCATTATGGATCATTAAAATCAATTCAAAACCCTCCGAAAAAAATTTTTTTTGACAGTATCAGGGATTCCAAACAATACATGTACATACCTGACTACCTTGAAACTGGATTGAATGTAAATACTGAGCAATATAGATATTAAAACACCTTATGTGTGTCATGTTAACCCATGGAGCCAATAATTCTGCAAAAACATGATAATCCTTGGCCTCACACATCGCATCCTCAACTGTCAAGGCTCTCTGAGGTCAAAATTTGAACCTATTCCAAATACTCCATCATACACACCAGATTTGATACCCTGAAATTTTCACTTTTTCCATAATTAAGAAAGGGATATTAAAGGTATTCATTTTACCAAAAATGATGAACAAAAGGACGCAGAGGTCATGGATCAAATCAGAATTGCCAGTATTGTTCTTCATTAACAAATCTCTTTTAATTTGCAAAATATGAATAACTATAAATTTACATTTTAGCCACCTCACAAATATGGATGATTAATGGACACGACATTGTATTGTTTTTAAAAAAAAAAAATACAATTTATCATTCAATATTAAATACAACAATATACAAACAAAATTTATTGTTGTTTTGTTTGTTATACCCAAAACCACAATAAAAATAAATTTCAAGATTTACGAAAAGCAACAATGACAAATGTTTATCCACAATACTACAAACAAAGACTCACCCTTCAAAATGGCTCAACACATCTATTTACTTAGCATCATATATAAATTTTTCTATTTTCCTTTTGGTAGGTTAGATGTTCTGTCATAAATTATTATTATTAAAATACATTTATTAAAAGTAAAACAAAAATTCAATAAACAAAGCACACCTATAAAAAAAAATACAAGAAAATATAAAAGCAACATTATCATAAAAATTCAGACAATTGTTTAAAAACAACAGTCATTAACTAAATTCACTGTCACAGTTGATTTGTTGCTGCCAGGTAATCGCTAACATAATTTTTTAAAAACATATACACTGTAGAATGATGCAAGTATGTTTAAAACTTGTTAAGTCTTTAATGCTTTTAATGTAATTTAAGATGTCATTATATAATCTGACATATCATTTGTATAGCAAAGTCCTTTTTGAATGGGGTATTATAAAACAACTTTCTTGTTATAATTTGGATATGAATGCAATTGTTGTTCATTAAATAATCAACAGTTTCAATCTTGGTATACAAAAACTTGAAAAATATATAAAGTAAATCAAAACAAAAACAGTACAAGATAAGAGTGTTTAATGGTTCCAGTTTGCTGGTGAAGTATAATAAAAATATAGGCACAGGCAAAATTTCAACAAGCAGCTCAGAACTGCTTACAGTTTTACATCTTCCACAATTGAAAAATAAGGCTGAAAACATGCTATGTACGATAAAACTTTACTATATTTTGAACCATAATGGAGAAAGGATCCAACAGAGAAAACTAATGTACAAACAAGATTAAAAGTCTTTATCTTAATGATAATGAATACTTTTTAAAATGAATAAAAATTCTTTTGTTTAATGAAATAATTTCTCAAATTGTACATAAACATAAAGAAATTCAGCGATAATAAAGTCAACTTTTTTATCACAAATTACTCTTAACGGACAAACTTCTACGAAACTTTAACAAGCATGCAAATAGTTAAATTTTATTTTAGGAGCCTAAATAAATCATAAGAACCATTGCTTTTAAGAATGTCTTCTTTGTGAGTTAGTTTTTCATTAAGCTCTGTGTCAATTCATTTGAAATAGTAGTTGCTGACCGATTCAAAAAAACTTACTTGATTCCTGTATGTCTCAGGACCTTAAAACTATTATTTTTTTATTTAAGCAGTTTACCTGTAACTGCCATTTTTGTTATAGTGCACACACCTATTTTTGTGATTGTAAGGGTATACAGAAAAAATCATTACTAAAAAACTATTGATCCTGAAAAGAAGAAACAAAAAGCAATAAAATATTCATATTTTCTCAAGGTAAAAGATTGGTCAAGTGGTTTATTTACCTATTTCTCTTTTTTCTATGAGAAAATTAACAATAAAATTGAACATGAAAAACTGTTAATTTCACTTTTGGTAATTTTTTCCAAGAGGCAGGGACATCTAAAAAAACACTGTAAGTTGTGCAAATTTGAGATTTTTATCACTAGCCCCATCAGTTAGTTGAAGCCAAAATTTGATTTTTTTTTTAATTTATTTTCAAAAATTCATAAAGTTTAAGGGAGGTATACCACCATTAATATTACTTATGGTAAAACTAATAACACATGCCAACATATTAAAAAATAATTCAAACTGTGTATGCCATCCCTGCCTCTTGAAAAAATTACGAAAAGTAAAATTTCACAGTTTTTCATGTTCAACTTTATTGGTAATTCTCTCAAAAACAAGAGAGATAGGTAAATAAACCACTGGAACTATCTTTTACCTTAAGAAAATATGATTAAATTGCTTTTTGTATCATTCTTCCACGAGCAATAGTTTTTTACTTCTGATTTTTTCCGTAAACCCTTCAATCACAAAAATAGGTGTGCACACCGAAACAAAAATGGCCGCCGCAAGTAAACTGCTTAAATAAAAAATTTAAAAAAATAGTTTTAAGGTCCTGAAACATGTAGGAAACAAATGGGTAAGTTTCAATTTTTTTTGAATTTGTAAAACCAGCTTATGTTTTTTTGGGGACACTTCAAATAGACCTATAAATCCAACAAAAAAAATCATTACGAGCATTTTTATTGAAATAACTTTTCATATTAATGATGATTGTGAATCTCTTTTAATATTAGTAATAATAAATCACACTAAAAGATACTGATAATAAAATTTAAAATACACTAAATTCAATAACACTTTTAAAACTTCACATCACAAGTACATTTTTAAAAACATTATTCACAAACACAAAAATGTCAAAAGAATCAATCATGAACTGAAGAAAAACCACACACTTTACAAATATTATTTATCTAAAGTTCATCCTTGGTTTTATAATCAGTATGTTCACAAACTTTATCACATACTTTATTTTTGGCACTGTCTAAACCATTTCGTATTTGGCCTATAATAATTTCATCATAATCCTCAACTATTTCATCACAGTACAATCTCAAACTTTTATTTAGATTTTCATCCTGAATAATATCAACTTCAGACATAACTGTATTCATTTGACCACCATTTAAAAGTGGGATTACCATTATTTCTCCTGTTTGTCTATGTTTTGCCTTTACATAATCATCCATTTTGTCACAAACATTTTCCATTACTTCAGTTAAGAATCTTTCTGACGTTCGGTATCTAACAGACTGTTGTTTATCATTACTATCAAGCAAGTACCCACCAACATTTACAGTTATATGTGGACTAACTTTTGAAACAGCTTCAACAATATCTCCCATGACCTGTTTACAAACTAGACATTTGACTTTCTTAAAATTTACTTCTTCATGAATTACTTGAGACAAAGAATAGGAGAAGCAAAGCACAAAAATTAAATATGACCGTACTGTCTCATTCATTCTGATTTAAAAACAAAGATATTCCACTATAAATACTAAATGTTGTTCTATTAAGCAATCCTTTTTACAAGTTATTACAATAACTTTTTTTAATAAACTCACTTGGCCAACAGTTTGTCAGTATACAAATAACTATTAGCGATTAAATTTTTCAACGCTAAACACAATTCTGAAATCGCTTATCATGCATTTATATTAGACAATTAATTTTACAGTACATTCAGACTCAAAGTACCGTTATAATCTAGACAATTATGTAATTCTACATGCACATGCATAACCAAAAGTATACATTTAATAGAAAACTTAAATAAACGAAACTAGAAATTGCCGTACCGAATGTGTTACTCTCAAGTTGGTAAAATAAATGTCTTGCTACTGATTTTGATGTACAAAGTCGTTGCTGCTGATAAAAACGTTTAGTGAAACAAATAACAAACTTAAGATAACGTACGAGATTTAACAATGACAAATCCACAGAAGTTCACAAACGAATCGATTAATGAACATATGTTAATATAACCATAAGTCGCTATTTAAGATTCGTTCTATAACTAAAAACCCTGTCAAATCGTTCAAAGGCTCAGCAGTAATACATATAAATCCTGTTTAATGAAATTTTAAAATTGAAAATGAATGCTTTCTTTAAGATATTGCTTTTTTATCCATTACTAACGAGTTTTTCGCATTACTTAAAGGGAAAATCTGTAAACTTTACTCCAATCTTAACTAGCTTTCGCCCTAAATCAATCTTCACAGTCTGCAGCTGGAATCGCTGGTTATTTGAAATAAAATTTGAAGAATTTTTGTCGTTTGTGATGTGTACGAAGAGTATGTATGATGTTATTTCAGTGTTTATTATTACGATCTCCTACATGCTTTACATAAATGTTAATGAGAAGAGATAGATGTAATGATTGGGGAAAAAGAATCCAAGATCCTTACCGGGAAACGAACAGCTGATTTAGAGGCGAACTAATTACTTACAAACTACCTTATCCTTTATTCATCTAAAGTATAAGTTTTTAATATATGTATATTTCGCGTTGCTCAAGTGTACCTGCATTTTTTCCGTTATTGTTTGTGCGTAAGATTTTAAGATGTTGATATTTAAAAACTATGTGACTTGTCTGAACAAGGTAGATTGCGAAATTTGATTCAGTACTTTTAAGTAATGACAAGCCGTTAAAGAGCACTTTTTGTAGAATTTATATTTGGTGCTTGCCTAGTGACTTGTTTATATTAGTTCAATTCACGAACGTGAAGGTGCTCGACAATTGTTTTATTTCTTTTCACTTATTCAGACTCACAGTGATATTGCGTACATTAGGTTCCTACTGTTACCGTATTCGTGATTTTTTCTCTTCGTGATGCATGTTTCCGATAATATATATCATTTCTATTAAACAGGTCGTAAAACAAAAAACTGATATTTTTCAGAATGGTATTTTGTCAGAAAATAAATTATATTATCTGAGACACCACACAGTTTTGAAGATTTCGGATAACAGAGAATAATGTTACGACAAAAGGGAATGCCGAGTTGACATTCAGCTTCGTCTAGCCTCCTTTCAATCACCAACGACAACAGGCAGGGAATAACGCAGGTCTATTCTATAAGTGCCCGAACTTAACCAGTGTAAGCAGCCCTTTCAGACCCCTCCGATGACAGGCGGCAGGCCTATTCTACAAGTGTCCGAACCTACTCGGTGTCAACCTCCCTTTCAGTCACCTCCGATGATAGGTGGCAGGGAAGGCGGGATTACCGCATGAATTTTCTACAAGTTCCCGGACCTACCCGATGTGAGGCCACCACATACGACAGGCGGGGTTCTTGCGGACATCTCCTCTCTTTTGTTTTTGTTACTTTCGTAATTAGCTAACCACGTACCTAGTCCAAATATTTTGATTAAATCAAAAACAAGCTGAAAATGACTGTGAATGTCATACCATTCATAAAATGAGTCTAATTCAATACAGATCTAATAGCAAGTAAAATTGTTAATTCGCAACAACGGTAATTTTGCCCTATTTCTGCCCTTAGTACTGTGTATTTCTCTTGGTACCCCAAAATGGCAGACGAATTCATTCACCAGAGCATCTGCTACCAATCATGCTTCTTTGTTTGGTAAAATGTAGGTTCTGGTCATTTAGTGATAATCTATGGCTACTAGCAAATACTTATTTCCTTGATTGTTGACTAAGAAAGCAATATTGATAGCAATGCCATAACCAGTAAATATTTATTTCTTTGACTCCCAAAGGATGCAGGGAGTGGAACTTCAAGGAACTACTGAGTAGGCAAACCTTTTGTTCTCCTCTGGGCAAAGTTGTTTTTTACAGTTCCTATGAAAATAAATTGATTTTTCTCACTGTTCGATTGATTTTTTCTTCCCATTCTGGGTTTTGTTGTGTAGATCAGGCTCTATTAGGCCGTGCTGAGGTTGCAAAGTCCATTAAATTGAAGAATATTGGTATGATCTGTAAAGAATGTTTCCGAACTTGTAAGCTACTTACTTTACAGTAAGTAGCTGCACAGTAAGACCAAACAAGTAAAGTCTTGCTTATCAAATAAAGTTATATTCTAAAACATAAAATGCAATTTAATAAATCACAGATATTCTGTGAAATTAGATGACCGACTCTGTCGACAATGGAGTGAAATGAGGCTCACTCAATCGAATGGGCATTCATTCTGACTGCAATACTTTGGGAAGTTAGGTTATTATTATAACTCAGGGCAGCAAATTACTTTACCCACCCGGTTGGTCTAGTGGTGAATGCGTCTTCCCAAATCAGCTGATTTGGAAGTCGAGAATTCCAGCGTTCAAGTCCTAGTAAAGGCAGTTACTTTGAATACTAACTAGATTGTGGATGCCAGTGTTCTTTGGTGGTTGGGTTTCAATTTACCACACATCTCAGGAATGGTCAAACTGAGACTGTATAAGACTACACTTCATTTTCACTCATACATATCATCTTTGAAGTAATACCTGAATGGTAATTCCTGGAGGATAAAGAGTAAAAAAAGGGCAACAAAATTACTGATTAATTATTTCGCATCAATCAGCTGAAATAAATGCTGCAAAAAAGTTTTTTGCCCTTCCAATAAAAAATGTCATCTTATAACAAGCTTAGATATTTACAGAAACCCTTGCCTATCCCTGGAAATTGTACTGGTGTACTAGAAATCATATCAACTATAAATTGCTCAGCAAGGTATTCACTGTAGATATTTATGAGAATAACTGAAAGCCTTGAAGTGGGAGACAATGAGGATTTTCTTGAGCAACTCTTTATTTTGCTAATGTTGGTATCAAGATTATAAAAAAATAATCAGATTATAAATTATGAAATTTACAAAACTAGCATTTAACAGTACATCTAAATGTACATGCAATTTTTTTCACACTTTGTCAAACTTATGATAAATATATTATAAGTTAATTTATTTTTCATAAATTTATTTGATTTTTTATATTTTTTCATTTTTTTTTTTTTTTTAGTACTGATACTAAAGAGTATCAGTTATTTATTTATGTAATAATGGTATCAGATTTTAAACTTTTATCATACTTTTGCTTTTGGTTTGTTTACAATTAATGAATATGTTAAGCAATGGAGACTTCAATAATTTGTTTATGCGTTGAATAAGTCACCAATCTGATTTTAATACAAATTTCAAGTGGCTGATGAAACATCACAGACTGTAACAACTGGTAGGAAATTTAAGGGCAGTTAATTTAATCAATTCAAAAGGCTATAATTTAGAGTGGTATTTCAAATTATTATTATAATTAATAGAATTTAAATATACAGCATTTCTAAAATGGTGAGCTGGCTATACTTTTTCGAATTCTACTTATAAAACTAAACAAAAAATATCCTTAAGAAAAATGGCAATTTCTCCTTTGTTCTCCCCCTGTCTGTCAGTTTGTTATTTTTATATAAAAATCTATATCTCAAGTTCAATTAGAGGAATCAAATTAATATTTGGTAAGGGTCTTTGTAACAAAGTTTTTTTTTGTCTTCAGTCATCTGTCTGGTTTGATGCAGCTCTCCAAGATTCCCTATATAGTGCTAGTCATAATAAAATTTTAAAATTAGCAAAAAATCAGGACTTAAATACCTTTGCAAATTACAAAATGACGGCCATATTTATTTTTCTATTCGTTGTGTGTCTCCATAAAATACTAATTTACGATACTGGAATTAACAATAAATAAAAACAATTAATATTTAATCGAATTAGGCGTAAAGTGGAGGACATGAAAACCGACACAAAATTAGATCAATTTGCTGCCATAACCCAGCTACTTGTTAACCGATTTAAAAAAATAAAATGTCATTTTGTTAAAAATAAAAGGCTTAACATTTTAGCAAAAATACATTTTGATAAAACTTTTCTATTAACCCTATTTAGTAAACAAAGTGCAGTCAGTATATTATAAAAAGTTTTGAATTAAAGAAAAAAATAAAATAAAATATGGGTAGCAACATTAGAACAAACAGTGAATTTTATTTGTTCAGAGATCATTTGACAAAAATGATTCTGATAGACCTAGTACATTGTCTGCTTTTAAAAACGTCTTTCAAAATTTTTTTTTTATATTCTTCAGGAACAGTATAGTTGTGATATTTTATTGGAATGAATATAATCAAATGCCTAAGCATTCGTTATACGTAAACCTGACGAAATTCTCTTAACCTGACGAAATAATTTGTCAAAACAAGTTCATTCTAAAACCTGACAGATTGATTTGTTTTATTTACATAAACAAATGAATTTAATAAAATATGTTAAATTAAATTTTATGTTCCTATTATTTATGTTGATGTTAAATTGTGTGTTTTCAAAGGATACATTTGTTTATCATGATTCCACCAATTTCTTTTCTGCTACTTCACATTTGCTTTTGTTTGTTAAAACTTGTTATTTTTGTTAGTATAAAGTAACATTAATATTAAATTTTATTAGTATAAGCTGTATTTTTTTAATATAATTGAGCAAATCGAATTGTAGGACAAAATTGTCATTGTTGCAATCAGTACTTGTTTGGTTGGTATGAGAATAGTAATTTTGGTGTTTAAAAGACTCAATCTAATAATTTGAGCGCATAGTCTAATTGAAGTTAGATTTATAAAGAGTTTTTGTGTGAAACCTTAGATGTTAGAGGAAGGCGCAGAGATCACGCTTCCATGACTCAGTTAATTTGATAGTTAATGGTTGTAAGTTGGAAGAAGCCCTACAAAGATGATAGTAAGTTGTGTAAATACACTGATGGAAATATTTTATAATTGAAAAACCTTTCTCTTTTCTGCTTATGTTAACAAGATGAAATATGTTCAACTGTTATAGGAAATTTTCTAATTTAAAAACTAAAATAATGTCATCAAAATCTGCGTACTTGGTAAAAGTAAGGCTTTTAAAATACATATATCAAATTGAAAACTTTTTGAAGCCCGATCTTCGAATTTATCAAAATGACAAAATTTATTTGAAAAACGCACAGAAGTATTCAAAATATTTCCACTAAATGCTATATTAGACAGATACACTTATCCACAGATACAATAGACAGTTCACATGACAGAAAGATCAAATTTTTTATTAATCTTCTCATAGATACATGAATTACATATAAAAACAATTTTACTCATAGTACATAAAAACAGTGATTTTTAACTCTGTTGAGCCATGTAAACTCATAAAATTTGATAAATACTGTATATTATGAGATAGTACATTATTTTACCAGATACTAAAGGCAATTTTTAACTTTTGTAAGAGAGGGTGTATGACATCAGTTACACGTCATTCATAAAGATTTCAAGTAATTGAAACGGTACTTTTAATTTTTTAGTACATGTTTTCAATTGGTTTTTAAACGCTTTATTTTTTATTTGAAATATGGATGGTCTGTAAAAACTGCTCCATTTGGAAAAAACTGTTCACTAGGATTACAAAGATGAAGACATCTAGGATAAACATAAGAAAACAGTTCAGAGAAATGTATATAATAAATATCAACAATGTAAATGTACTGCAAACAATTAATTGATTTTGAGCTAAGGTTAAATGGTATGCAGAAATTTAACTCTTTTTCTAATTAATAATAACTAAGTCTTCTACTAATCTTGATTTTCTTTAAATTATATGTGAAAGTACTTTAAATATCAGGAAACATCAAACAGAATGTCATTATGCTACAGTAATTTAATATCAAGAAATAGTAAAAGAAAAATGAGAAAACTTTAAATCCTATTAGCAAATTAAACTGTTTATTTAAAAATTTAACCACTTAGGTATAAGGAAAAAAGTTTCAACAGGAACATCAAAAGAACTTCTACAAATTGTAAAAAGCATCATTAAAAATTGTCTATGGTGAAAAGTAAGACTAGAATATATAGAAGAAAAAAAATTTCATAAGGATCAAATTTTGACCTTTTCCTTCAATTGAAATCAGTTGAAAAGCATTTTTTAGTTAAAAAAAAATGTTTTTTTAATGTTTATTATTTTGTTCTGTATAATTAATAGCATTGTCTGTACACAGTACAAATTTTGATCGACTGAATTCAGGGAAACAGATACTTGGAGAGAGAAGCGTAATATACATTTGCTTTACACATTTTGGAATTGATATCTGAAAAAGTCCCAGATAATCAACACTAGCGCGCTCAAGGATTTTTTCAAACTTGTTTATTAATTTTTACGTATGGCTTCATTAAGTGAATGATAGAACCATTTAGGGAGTCGCTGAGGTGCATTGATGGTCAATAAAGATCAGAAAATAAACTTTTCCAAATATTGCACCGACTACTTATTATTCCCGATTGCCAACCCCCAATCCCATGTGTTTAGTCAATTTTACTTTAAATTGACTATCTTTTACTTTAATATTTAATAAATAAAGTAAATTCTCTTTCCTTCTATCTAACATCATTCAAACAGTCGAAGGAAAACTTTTTCTTTATTTAATTGCTTATGTGTAAAACCCGCGTTAAAACAAAGCCTTTAAAACCAGACCGATTAATATATAAAGTCACTTTGAAGCCTAATTAAAAAAAAAAAGTTGTTATAACTTTTCTATCCGGCTGCTTGATGGGTCCAGTAATTAGTCCAATTTGACGTAACCCTTTGTCCCTGATCTGTGGAACTTCATTATTGTAACCGTTTATTGCAAAAATTACCAATTGTATCTAAATTAATCGGTAAACTTCATTTAAATTTTCATTTCTCTTGCTCTTTTATTATCTGTTTGGTGTAGAAACATTACTGCCGTAGAAGCTTTCTGAAGCTTTTGTTTATATCTTTCTATTTGTTTGCTATTTTACCCAGTAGCTTGTCCAATTGGGGAAAATAATACTGATTTTTCTGTTTTAATTTTTGATATCAAACTTATCAAAGGTGATATTAGAAAAGAGGATACTGCATTTGAAATCAGATCATCCTGTATAGGTTTTTGGTTTTTGTTTAAACAATATTAATAAAAAAATGTCAGTAATGAACACTGTGAATAATATAGGTAATTTGTTATTCTTAAAATCAGACAAAATCTTTCTGAAGTATTTCAGCATGTTTTTCTAAGTATTATTTTTTGACATAAGTTGACAGGATAAATTTCACAATAATTACTTTTGATAACGATATTAATAACTGTTTGTTGATAATGTTTATATTACAAGGAGTTATCATTAATACTGTTGAAGATTGCTATAAATAAATGAATTTTTATTAAGTACAGTTTTTTACTGTATATTGACGCCATCCTATTTCTATTCAACAATATACACTTTCACTGTTATTAACTCTCTACATAAGTGACTACTACAACTTTTAAACTTCTCTTTTAATTCAGGTGTATATGCGCTTATGTATAAAATTTTAATTTCTTTCTATACAGTAAATACATTTTTGGAAGCTACAAAGGTTTTCTTCTACAATCTTACTCAATGTAGGATTAATTCAATTATTTTTAGAATTTTTATCTCTGTCCATTTGTGGGTTCTATATCATAAGAATACTAATCCAATTTGAAATAAAAATTCACTAATAAAAAGCATTAAATTAAAATATACAGCATTTATAAAGTATGCCTGGGGGTGGACCTCTCTAGCTATATTCATAGTTGTCTATTTAAATAGTTTTCAGTTTCATGTCTTTTTTTCTGACAAAAACTGTAATGAAAATTGTTTTTTGGCATTTTCTTCTTTTTTTTTAATCTCTCAATAATTTTATCAAAAATATATTAAAATCTACACAGTTTGTATCGACTGTTGTCTAAAACACGTTTTTAAATTCTTGCATTACAGACCTGCTCCCTGTTTTGTATAAAACAGTTTTCTGCCATTTTTTCTTCTTTGTATGAAGTAAAAGAAGTATTGTGATCACAAAAAATTTTGGTTTTTAGATTTCAATGGAAATATCCATTTTGACCATCCCTGAACCCATTTTGACTAGTTTCAGTGTGACGTCTGTACGTACGTACATACATATATAGTATCTCGCATAACTCAAAAACAATTAGTTGTAGGATGTTGAAATTTTATATTTAGGACTGTTGTAACATCTAGTTGTGCACCACCCCTTTTGATTGTAATCAACTGAACCAAAAGTATCCAAAAAAGCCCAAAAGAAAAAAAATGGATTTTGAACTTTTCTTAACTGCAGCTAATAAGCCCTCGCCGAGAGCTTTTCAATGATATGTCATAAAGGTACTTATTTTTATCGGTTCCAGAGTTATAGCGAAATTAAATTTTAATTAATGAAATATTTCGATCTTACAAGGGGAAGGCACATGGCTTTGAATCAGACTTTAACTCCTTCCTTTTTTTATTGAAATATACTGATTTATTAATAATTATTAACCTCTGATTATAAAAAAAAATGTACAATAAATAATAATTCAATAATAACAATAAAAATTAAAAAAATTAAAAAATATCAGAAGTTATTAATGAAATAAAATTTTATGTACTTTTAATTTTAATAAAGTGAGTATATGTAATTTAATAGGCGTACAAGGAAGTCATGTACTCCACATCAGATTTTTTTAATTATTTAGATTGTATCAAACTGTAAACTAGAACAAATATTTAAGCCAAAAAAAAAAATGTATAATGCTTTGAAATCTCAACCTCGAGCTCAATTGCTCTGAAAAAAATGGTTTCTGTGATTTGATTAAAAATTCACAGGAACAAAGATAAAAACATCATCTATTTTTCAGCTACATTTCTTATGCATAATTAATACAATTTTAAGTGGGATTCCATCTTTTCTAGGTAAACTTATTTTTTGTTGTCATCCATAAGCTGCAATGTATGAAAAAACGTTTGACAAACTAATTAATTACCATATAATCTAATTTTCAAAAGAATGATTGATTTAAATATATATATATATATATATATATATTACACTGTTATTCTGAGTTTGATTGAATTGAAAATAATTGTGATTGAAAAATATCTTATTCACTTTATATGTCGTGTTATAAGTAGTATACATATGCCGGTTGAGAGACAGGTCAAAAGGTCACACCGATTCTGGGACAAGGTCAAAGCTCAACAGAAAATGGCGGAAAAAACTTTTGGTAACATCATAAAAAAAAATTGGCGGGAAAACATTTTTGCTTACATCATTGTTTTTGTTTGTTTTATCTAACAGAAATAATACTTGTCTTTAAAATGATATGACTTAAGTTCTTAAAAACATTTCTCTTAAAATAGTTTAAATGAAAGGAAAATGATTTAACAATTCTCATCAGTAAATACTAGCTTGACTCTATCTTAAAGAAAGAATTTAAAAAATATATATCAAGTACATTTGTTTTTTATAAACAAGCCGGCATTTCAGCATTGCCACTGGCTTAGGGTTGCAATCTTACCAGAAAATTTCTGTACAAGATAACATCAGGTCCTACATGGATTAATAGCTGAATAAAATGAGACCAGATTATTTAAATTTCTATTTATTTTTTAAATTCCTATCTTATGATTAAATGAAAATTTGAGATTACTAAGCAAAATAGTTAGGAATGGTATGACTATTTATTACATATAAACTATGTTTTAATAAAGTGTCAAAGTTTATATAGATATCACAATATGGGACAAAAGCAGGAAGTGTTAATATATATAAATAAGTTTGTCTATATCCACACAATATCAATAAAAATCATCCAGTTTTGTTCATCTTGTCATGAATCAGTAAATCTTGTTTTGCATACTGTTATGAAAACTTATGCAGGAATTATTTATATATTCTATATCTGTTGAGTCATCAGTCAGTCAGTCAGTCAGTTGATGCTTCTCTCCATTATTTTCCGTTCTGTCATTGTTTTACTTTAACATACCATATACTACAATCTTGTTTTTTCTACACTCATCCTAAATTTATTACTACATTTATTAAAGATGGAAATTTAAACACAAGGCCAACTAATCTAGTTCATTCTTTTAAAAGATTATGCTATAAACTTCTCTCTTTTCCTATTCTCGTTAAGACAGTTTCATTTTGTTTTTAATAGACCCACACAATCTTCAACAACTTCCTACTTTAATAACCTCATTTAAAGGTGTTTTATTATTTACTTTCTGTTTTTCCTATTGTCTATGTTTTGCTGCTAGTCTTTTGTACCATAACAATATAATATATCCACCTGCTAAATAATTTTTACAAAGGAAAAAAATTTAATGCAAATAGCATTCTCAACAAAGTATCATATCTTACAATTTCACAAACATCGTTAGAATAATAATTAATAACTAACCGTGCTCATGACAAAGTCAAAGATCCTTTTTAAATGTTACCTGAACATTTTAAATGTTGTCAAACACAAATTTTTACTCCAAAAAACACGAAAATGGCATGCTCTTTGAAGTTTACTGATAATATAACAGTAGTATACATATTGCGGTTGAGAGGCAGATCAAAAGGTCACACCGATTCTGGGACAAGGTCAAAGGTAAAAAAAAAATGGTGGGGAAAAAAATGTTGGTGACATCATTGTTTTTGTTTGTTTGTAAGTTATCTCTCTCAATGACAAGGCTAACGGTTTTATGTAAAAGCCCGCCAAATACCGGGTTTTATTAAGTTCTTACTGTTCTCTACTAGTGTATACTGTGTTGTGTTATTCTTCTTCTTCTGTTTAATTTTCCTCGTCGTTATTATTTTTTTTTATCATTTAAGGTAAGTTAAACGTTATTTTAATAACTTAATATGAAATAATATTTTGTCTTTATATATATGTAATTGTAAAATTTCCAAAAAATATAATTAATGCTAATATATATATATAGTACTAACACATTTTAAAATAACAGTGTGGTTTGTGTATAATTCCAGCAATAATAATTATGGTTCTTAAATACAATTTGTCTGTTTAATTCCGGCAATAATTATATATGTAGTTGTACAATATTTATACATATATATATATATATATATATATATACATATATTATTGTTTGATTTAAAACAATATGTATCCAAAAGTAATAATAGTTATATACATTTGTAGAATTAATACGTTGATACAGTTATTGTTAAAGCGGTTTAATTTATTAGTAAACAAAATTATTATCGATTAATATCGATAGAGTCGTAAATGGATTCGTTTAAATATATACTTATGAATTGTACAGTAATGTTATATAAAACTGTTTTTTATTCTGTATTTTCAGTTAATTGTTGATTTTAAAAAACAAACAATACTATTTTATTTGATCGTTTAGGGTACAAAGTTCTACCAGAAATGATATCATTATACCACCGATTATCATTTAGAATAGTGGATAACAATGTCTTCTTGTCTTCGCCTTTAACATATATTGTAAAATAAAGCGCTAAACTTTTAAGGATGAACAGTAATCTCGAATACGAAATGAATCCTGAATTCCAACTATGGCCTATTTCTTTTTGTAAATTCTGTACTTTAGATTTTGCAGTTTGCGACGATATATCATAGTAATCGAAAGGCGGTTTAAACAAATGATGCTCGATTTTTTGCTCTTCCAGAGAAACGATAGCCAATTCTCTGACGTACGCGGCCGTATCAGATATGCGAAAACAACTGAAGTCTGCCACGAAGGAACACATATTGTCGCTCATAGACGACGACGAACTGGACTGGTTAAAAAACGCCTCTGACTGTGCACCATTAGCATCACCGTACTTTCCAGTAATATACAGGTAACTATCGCATGGCAATGTATATATGTCCTGTTGTTGAATAGGGGTTCTTATCTCGTCGCTATTATTGAACGTGGTTGCAGCATAAGGGTAATGAGTATGGTATTCTTTGCCCGTAATGCTTTCATCAAACACCGCGTTCGCAGAGTCTACATTTATTATCTGCCCGTTCATTATTGTAAGACCGTGAAACCTAAAGATTCCAAAAAGCGCACGTTCTCTCGAGTTAACCGTTTAAGTTTCTTAGGTTGACTGTCAGATAATGTAGCCGTACCAGAGAATTTATATTCTATATCATCGATGAAAATCAGACCCATCGTCTCTTCGTCTCAAATGCAATCTTACGGTCACTTCTTCTTCGTCGAAATTTATCAGTTCAGAGTTTTAGTCACAGACGCGTACAGTTATATTCTGTATAGACTTGATTTTGACTGGCAGATAAATGACGCTAGTCGTCACTTCAATTATCTTATATCCTCGTCCGACTTTTGGAAAGAATTCCTGAATTACATCACCTTCTCAGCCTACGTACGAACCCCGAACGATGTTGCAGGTTATGCGTATAACGTTTAAAGATGAAATACTTACTGGTAATTGAGAAAAATCCCACGTATTTGCCGGAAGGACCGTCTCATCAAATCCTAAAAGAGTACGGATAGAATAGGGTTTCGTAAAATCTACCGTTTCAGAACACAAGAGCTGCGAATGCATGGTCGTAGGTTCGACCATAATCTTTAATACGCATTTTGGTGGAATATTTTTACTTCGATTTCGCAGCTTTCGTTTATCATCATCCGCCCCGTTCGAATCGATTTCTTCGCAATCGCCCATCGCAACCTCAGATCTTCGATCTCATACATTCCCGAAGTTAACTTTATAATTTTACCATCGCCATAATAAAACACGTTATTTTTCCCTTTTTTCACGTTCAGAACGTTGTTGTAAGAGATAAAATCGACTAGACCGATTTCCCGAGTGACGTCGCCGAGTTCTATCGGCGGAAAAAATCTGCAGACAGAACGGATGATTTTCCATTTAGGCAGAACATATTAAAAACCTCAAACACAGATGTCCGCAAACAACTGAATCAAAATCTTGTTTGCGGTCTAAATTATACTTAATATCGACTTTCTCTCCGCCAGATTTGAAATAATTGACTAACTCTTTAGGCGGACGTAAATTTTCATAACTGTCGAAATAATCCACGTTCGCGTCTCGTTTTTTGTAAGAAACCCAATTCGTGCCCGGATTGAGGACGCTGTCTAGATTTACTATTCCTGATTCGGATTTTTTTTTCTAGCCGGTAAGGTATCGCGCATGAAAACACCCTGAATTGTGGTATTTTCACTTTCGCACAAATCGTTTCAGCTCCATAGCCGTTAAAGGTTGAATGGAAAGCTCGCGTAACATTTCTATTGTTTTCTTTTTCCACGTTGCTGACGTCTGCGCCTGCGGCGTGCGGGTTGTCGCTTTCTTAAGTCGCATCCTTTCTTGGAAATGTAAGGGTTCGAGGTAAACACCTTTCCCTTTTTTTCTTATGGTTTTTCTCCGCGTACCTCTGCCTGAAGAAGGTCTCCTCAGTTTACCGCCGAATTTGCTTTTTAGTTTCATAGCGTTTGTCACAGCCCATGCGGCGGCTTTCTCAGCAATGCTAGAATCTGACGCCGACACCCTTTGCCAGGCTCTTTCTGCTAGTTCTTTATCTGCCTGCGCTCTCCGGCGAGAATCGCTGTATGTACTGTATGCGATATCGTGTGCTTTGCAAGCTTTATTGAGCGCGTTAATCCCCGGATCTCCTCTTTTCAATCGTTCTTCTAGTTTGGTTCCAGGACCGCAATACTGGTAACCTGGTATGTGAGCTTCAAAAGGAAGCAGGTCTACTGGACGATTCAGTACTGTTCCTGCAACACCACTTGCGATGTCAAGTGTTTTACCTGGTAGACTTGTAATAGAACTTAACAAGCCGCGTCCCGCCTTCTTACTAACTATTTGCTTATTCGCGTTGCTATTTTATACACGACTAAAATTCCTCGGTTGAATCATCCGTTTTTATATCGTAGGTTTGGGAGGTTTCTGCATCTTTCCCAATCTCGCTTTTCAGTCGCGACTCCGTTTCACGTAACCGCTGTTCGACAGCGGGAGCGTTCTTGTTTGCGCTTGTTAACGGATTAACCGCTTCTTTCTTGATCATATCTTCGATTCGGGTGATGACCGTCGAATTTCTGAAGGAACCTTGCGTATCTCATGGTTATGAGGTCGTTTTCATTGTCTGGATGGGCAGCGTTTTTAGCACGAGCGCCTTTAAAATCGATAAAATTAAAATTTGTTTGTTCTTCGCGCGTTAATGCACCTCGATCTTCGAAGTATTGCTCGATAAAGTACAAACAATCATCCATGTTAACAGCATCATCTGGACTTTCAGCACAGGCTAAATTACAAATTTATTTTTCGCAAACGTCGATGTCGCCTTCGTCGGTATCCCAAACGGAATCCTAGCGCTGAATTCTGACTGACCTAACCTGTTGATTGGCATTTTTTTTTAATAAATCGGCTACGGCGTAACCTCTCCTTTTATTAGTCCGCGTTCTTTCAATTCCTCAATTATCGATACTATATCATTATCGTGAGCCGTATTTCCAGCCTTTTTAGATGCTATCAGCAGTTTCAACCTCTCACATATTTCGTTGGGGTCGTCGAAATAAACGTAATCGGTCTTCTTTCGGTCTTCGTATAAAGTCATTTTGTTAGGTATTAACAGTCCTTCCCCTCGTTTTTTAATTACTCCTGGCGGAAAAAGTTTGCTTATTATCTCGACATATTTGAAACTGGGATTGGTCTTTAATCGTTCCAAAGCGGAGTTGTTTCTTCTGTGTGCGTTTGTCGCGACTAAAATTTTCTTGTAATCTTCCAAGTCCTCTTCTGTGTACAACTGCGGTTTTCTCTTAAAAAGCAACTCAAACAACCCTCGAGTCGCAGGATATGGATCCTCCCTAATAAGAATATTACTATCCCTGTTGAAGTCTACTTTTTCATCACCAATTTTCAGGTCGTTTCCATCATACGCCGTACACGTACGTTATCCATGTTATTTTCTACGTCTCTTATAGCGTCTAACATATACTCCTGCGCTAACCCTTCTCGAATGCTGGTCCTTACGGCCATACTCGCCTTCATCTTCCCATCGGGCGTATGCAACAACTGTTCAATCGTGGGATAGGTTTCAAAAGACTCCTCCAGTTCATGTTGTAATTGCGGTTCGGCATGTTTTTCAGCCTCTTTTTCAGCACGTCGTTGAACCATGTAAGGGATTAATCTTTTTGCAGTGTATCGTTTTCTTGCTCCTTTCATCTCGTCATCAGTCATATCAGACGGTTGAGCCATCTCGAAAGGCAACATGCTAGACGTATCCATTTTCTAGTGTAACTCGCTAACGGACCGTTTACTTCCTCCAGCTAGATCTTCGTCTATTACGGAACGCTTAGCAAGCTTCATTCTATCTTCTTTGGTCAGTATATCATACATAGAGCCCTTATCGAGTCTCTTTTCAAAATTTCGATATTCCTCTTCTTCTTTTTCCCTAAGCTCTTCAGCCGATACTGGCGGCGTCGGTCTCGTCTTTGGATTTATTTCTTTTTTATTCTCTTTACTTCTCCTTCTTCCAAACTAATTTTATCAGCAAGCCTAATCAAGGGTTCGGTAAGGGGTTTAAATTCTCTCTGCAGCCTCAGATTGCACTTGAATCTTCCTTTTACCAAGTCGTTATGTTTCTTTTTAATACTTTTCCGGATCTCTGCTATCTCTGCAGAGATCCGCTCATGATCCTCCAAGGTAGCCATTCGTCTTTTGTATGATCCATTCATTGATTCGTTGCGGCTTAAATACGGTCTAGAAATCTTACGCGATAGACCCTGCATGCTTTTTCAGGCTTTTAGAAAGCCTTCACGCTAGCGTGCAAGGTAACGTGCGCGCCTGAAAATTGTGCGAGCCTGAAAAAGCGTGCACGCTAGCCTGCATGCTTTTTCAGGCGTTCCAATGAAGGTGTCAAAATTAAATCCATACCGTCCTTTATCGATATCTCTTTCTTTATCAATTACTAAAAATCCATTTTTTACCGGTTCCAACCCTCGTTACATATTTCTTTAAACTTTTCAAATGACATATCAGGTGTTACATGATCGTGATATATATGTCTTAGGTTTCTTTCATCCTGTCGAAAAACCATAAGAAAATTTGCGAACAAGTTGTTTAGGGATTTTACTATACGACTGGCTCATATAAAACACATCGATGTTATTGTGCCGACCCATAGTAAAGTATTTTGTTATGTTATTTTGTTTTTCGCATATTACATCGTCAAATATCATTATCGAATTAGACTCTGTTTCTTCAGGCGCTACAATAACATCATTATCGCTGTAAGGGTGGTAACCTATTCCTTCGACATCGGCTAATAAACTATTTAAAAATAAATATTTAGGCTGGTACAAGGATTTTGAAAACACATACATTACTGAACCTCAATCCGCTAGGGTCAAACAAAAGGTTAAAAACTGCATTGGTCTTACCGGAATTTCAGGGACCTACAACCAAACATCTTATATCGTTTGGAAGAAGAGGACTATGTCTCCTTTTTTAATTAAAATCGACTACATCGCCAATTAACTGGTCAAATTAATTACCGTCAACTTCCGATCTTGTTCTTCAGCATTCATCTCCGCTACTGAATGTAATTTAACAGCGAAATTTATTTTATAAGATCTTGCTTTTTTATCCACGAATCCTCTTTCTTATCGAAACCCAGCCAACGAACTAACAGTTTATTACCCCTTTTCTTTAACACTTTTTCTACCAAGTACACATTACGTACTTGGTTTTACTAAGTTCTTCCGTATAAAAACTTCCCTTTACTATTTCCCCCTTCCCGTCTTTAAGAACGAATGTTATAGGCTGTATCATTTTTACCTTACAGATTGTAAACATTTCATTCGTCCAATTCGGAAGATATCCTTTCGTAAATGTCTTTTTATACTTACTTATCCTTACCTGATAACCTACATTAAATTTACTTGCAACCGTACATCGACGACGCTTTTTTGCAGTTTTTGATAAATTTATCAACACTTCGCATTCGTTTTTATAAGAAACATCTTGAGGTTTAAAATCTGTAGACCTGTGCACCCTATTATTATAATTATTAACCAATTCATCTAATATTCGCGTCCAACGGTAATTTCCCTGCTCGGTAAATTTACGCCACATGTTAGATTTGAGGGTTCTGTTGAACCGCTCAACTGTTGACGCCTTTTTATCGGAATATGTCGAATAATGATTTCAATTTAGAATTAAACCATTCCCTACCGTCATCGGTTTTAAAATGTTTCATTTTATATTTTTGAAATATCATCTCAAGCGCCTTTACAACATCGTCAGCTTTTTTACTCTTCAAAGGAAAAGCAAAAGCATATTTCGAAAAACAATTTATAAGTGTAAGAATATATTTATATCCGCTGTTAACTTTAGAGTATTCAATCATTTCAACTAAATCAGCTTGGTACAAATCGTCTATCCCTTAAGTTCGACAGGTCTTGTCAAAAAATTTCTGCGAGCTTGCTTGTGAAGCTCTTTCGCAATATCTGCTTCATGCTCATGGTTCGGCGTCAAATTATTTTTTAGAATGCCGACCATTAATTGTATAGATTTGCAATTCGTATTCCAGCTCCTTTAATTTATTTTTAAATGCTGATAATCGCTCATCATATTCCGCGAGTATATCCTTCTTGGTTTGCGGCATCGGTTCAAAAATGTTCAAAAATTACCGTATTAAAATAAATATATACCATACCTATTATTTCGATATCGTATTAGTATATGAATATAATTTCTATACATCATCCGAGTAACCATTAGTTAACTGAAACGGAAAATGAAATAAAACTATAATTTATTCGTTTTAAAACAAATAACATTTATTAATAAAAAAAAAATTAACATTTTACAAACTTTTTATCCTCGTATTTTTAATGTAAACAAACAATTTATTTTAAATACGCGAACTAGAACAGAATTATTTTAAGTGAATAATTTTACATTTAAATACCGGCTGGAAAAATAATTTAATTGAAACTGCAAAGAAAACAATTGCATTACTATTTATTTTAATTTTATGAACTAGAATATAAAATAACAATTTATTTTAAATACGCGAACTAAAACAGAATTATTTTAAGTGAATAATTTTACATTTAAATGAACTTTTTCGGCGGCGAATTGTTAAATAAAACTTTAATTTATTAAAGTTATTAAATTATTAAAACAGATTTTTATGCTCGAATAAATAATCCCTGGAAAAAGAAAAAAAATATGTTTCTAATACTAATTAATTTTTAAATAAACTTACAAATAAAATTATATATTTAAATTTAAAAAAAAATGTTATTATTTAAAATAGTCAATTAACTGAAAATAATCAGTTTCATTTAAAATTACTGTACAATTCATTGGTGTATAAATATTACGGTTATAATATATATTTACTCTATCAATATTAATTTTATTCGCTAATAAATTAAACCAGACATAAACAATATTATTATTATTATTATTATTTTAAAATGAATAATTATTTTATATATATATAATATTAACAAAAATATTTTGTTAATATTATATAATATTAACAATATGCTTTATATATATATATATGTCGGAGAATAAAGTACAGTGGAGTATCTTCCGACAAAACGATGAGAATATTCTTTAGAATATCTGTATTTTTAGTAGTTTTAAGAAATGTACTATTACTTGTAATATTATGTAAAATAAGGTTTAAATTGTTTTATTGCGGTAGGCTTAGGCCTAGGTAGGCACATGGTTGTCAACGTAGTCGGGATCCCAGGACGATAGGGGTATCATAAAATTAATAAGGAAAAGGAAATATGCAGTAGGTATATTATTTGAGAATATTGAGAAAAGGCAGTCTTGCTTTGGAACCCAGATCGAACAGACTATTATAGGTGATCGCGAATTCGTTATTTCCCTGAGCCTCGGTCTATCGCAAGTTGTTTTAATATTATTTGAATTCTAAATTAAATTAATCTTATATTATAATTCGTGTACTACTGAGTTATTGATAAGTGATAATTATCATTTGTAATTATTTCATTGTACGAGTTATCTACTCATTTTTATTAATTGAACTTTATTATAATCTTATATATTCTCCACTTGTAATAATGAAAATGAGTGAAACACAAAACGTTGAATCCCTGACAAATCTCCTCGCCTCTCCGACATATATATATATAATATTAACAAAAAGATAAAAATATTATTTTATATTAAGTTATTTGTGGATGATATGTATGAGTGTAAATGAAGTGTAGTCTTGTGCATTCTCAGTTTGACCATTTCTGAGATGCGTGGTTAATTGAAACCCAGCCACCAAAGAATACCGGTATCCACGATCTAGTATTCAAATCCTTGTAAAAACAACTGGCTTTACTAGGACTTGAACGCTGGAACTCTCGACTTCTAAATCAGATGATTTACGAAGACGCGTATATATATATATATATATATATATATAAATATTGTACAACTAGATATATAATTATTGCCGGAATTAAAAAAACACAATATCATTTAAAATGCATAGCTACTCTAAATATTAATATTTAATACATTTTTGAAAATTTTAGAATTACGTATAAAATTATTATTTATTGCCGGAATTAAACAAACAAATTTTATTTAAGAACCATAATTATCAGCTGGATTTATACACAAACCACACTATTATTTTAAAATGTGTTAGTACTATATATATATATATATTAGCATTAATTATATTTTTGGAAATATTACAATTACATATATATAAAGACAAAATATTATTTCATATTAAGTTATTAAAATAACGTTTAACTTATCTTAAATAATAAAAAAAAATAACGACGAGGAAAATTAAACAGAAGAAGAAGAATATTCGTTATTATTTATAGACAGTTCAAAACAGAGCGAATCTTTGAAAAATAGTGCTGTAGATACAAAAATCGAGATTCAAACTAATAACCCTATCGCCGCCAATACGACAGCTTACTGCTTGATGATAAGCGATTGTATGAAGCAATATTTGCCTTTAACAGGCACAGTCAGAGGCGTTTTTTAACCAGTCCAGTTCGTCGTCGTCTATGAGCGACAATATGTGTTCCTTCGTGGCAGACTTCAGTTGTTTTCGCATATCTGATACGGCCGCGTACGTCAAAGAATTGGCTATCGTTTCTCTGGAAGAGCAAAAAATCGAGCATCATTTGTTTAAACCGCCTTTCGATTACTATGATATATCGTCGCAAACTGCAAAATCTAAAGTACAGAATTTACAAAAAGAAATAGACCATAGTTGGAATTCAGGATTCATTTCGTATTCGAGATTACTGTTCATCCTTAAAAGTTTAGCGCTTTATTTTACAATATATGTTAAAGGCGAAGACAAGAAGACATTGTTATCCACTATTCTAAATGATAATCGGTGGTATAATGATATCATTTCTGGTAGAACTTTGTACCCTAAACGATCAAATAAAATAGTATTGTTTCCGTAATAGACGAAGATCTAGCTGGAGGAAGTAAACGGTCCGTTAGCGAGTTACACTAGAAAATGGATACGTCTAGCATGTTGCCTTTCGAGATGGCTCAACCGTCTGATATGACTGATGACGAGATGAAAGGAGCAAGAAAACGATACACTGCAAAAAGATTAATCCCTTACATGGTTCAACGACGTGCTGAAAAAGAGGCTGAAAAACATGCCGAACCGCAATTACAACATGAACTGGAGGAGTCTTTTGAAACCTATCCCACGATTGAACAGTTGTTGCATACGCCCGATGGGAAGATGAAGGCGAGTATGGCCGTAAGGACCAGCATTCGAGAAGGGTTAGCGCAGGAGTATATGTTAGACGCTATAAGAGACGTAGAAAATAACATGGATAACGTACGTGTACGGCGTATGATGGAAACGACCTGAAAATTGGTGATGAAAAAGTAGACTTCAACAGGGATAGTAATATTCTTATTAGCGAGGATCCATATCCTGCGACTCGAGGGTTGTTTGAGTTGCTTTTTAAGAGAAAACCGCAGTTGTACACAGAAGAGGACTTGGAAGATTACAAGAAAATTTTAGTCGCGACAAACGCACACAGAAGAAACAACTCCGCTTTGGAACGATTAAAGACCAATCCCAGTTTCAAATATGTCGAGATAATAAGCAAACTTTTTCCGCCAGGAGTAATTAAAAAACGAGGGGAAGGACTGTTAATACCTAACAAAATGACTTTATACGAAGACCGAAAGAAGACCGATTACGTTTATTTCGACGACCCCAACGAAATATGTGAGAGGTTGAAACTGCTGATAGCATCTAAAAAGGCTGGAAATACGGCTCACGATAATGATATAGTATCGATAATTGAGGAATTGAAAGAACGCGGACTAATAAAAGGAGAGGTTACGCCGTAGCCGATTTATTAAAAAAAAATGCCAATCAACAGGTTAGGTCAGTCAGAATTCAGCGCTAGGATTCCGTTTGGGATACCGACGAAGGCGACATCGACGTTTGCGAAAAATAAATTTGTAATTTAGCCTGTGCTGAAAGTCCAGATGATGCTGTTAACATGGATGATTGTTTGTACTTTATCGAGCAATACTTCGAAGATCGAGGTGCATTAACGCGCGAAGAACAAACAAATTTTAATTTTATCGATTTTAAAGGCGCTCGTGCTAAAAACGCTGCCCATCCAGACAATGAAAACGACCTCATAACCATGAGATACGCAAGGTTCCTTCAGAAATTCGACGGTCATCACCCGAATCGAAGATATGATCAAGAAAGAAGCGGTTAATCCGTTAACAAGCGCAAACAAGAACGCTCCCGCTGTCGAACAGCGGTTACGTGAAACGGAGTCGCGACTGAAAAGCGAGATTGGGAAAGATGCAGAAACCTCCCAAACCTACGATATACAAACGGATGATTCAACCGAGGAATTTTAGTCGTGTATAAAAATAGCAACGCGAATAAGCAAATAGTTAGTAAGAAGGCGGGACGCGGCTTGTTAAGTTCTATTACAAGTCTACCAGGTAAAACACTTGACATCGCAAGTGGTGTTGCAGGAACAGTACTGAATCGTCCAGTAGACCTGCTTCCTTTTGAAGCTCACATACCAGGTTACCAGTATTGCGGTCCTGGAACCAAACTAGAAGAACGATTGAAAAGAGGAGATCCGGGGATTAACGCGCTCAATAAAGCTTGCAAAGCACACGATATCGCATACAGTACATACAGCGATTCTCGCCGGAGAGCGCAGGCAGATAAAGAACTAGCAGAAAGAGCCTGGCAAAGGGTGTCGGCGTCAGATTCTAGCATTGCTGAGAAAGCCGCCGCATGGGCTGTGACAAACGCTATGAAACTAAAAAGCAAATTCGGCGGTAAACTGAGGAGACCTTCTTCAGGCAGAGGTACGCGGAGAAAAACCATAAGAAAAAAAGGGAAAGGTGTTTACCTCGAACCCTTACATTTCCAAGAAAGGATGCGACTTAAGAAAGCGACAACCCGCACGCCGCAGGCGCAGACGTCAGCAACGTGGAAAAAGAAAACAATAGAAATGTTACGCGAGCTTTCCATTCAACCTTTAACGGCTATGGAGCTGAAACGATTTGTGCGAAAGTGAAAATACCACAATTCAGGGTGTTTTCATGCGCGATACCTTACCGGCTAGAAAAAAAAATCCGAATCAGGAATAGTAAATCTAGACAGCGTCCTCAATCCGGGCACGAATTGGGTTTCTTACAAAAAACGAGACGCGAACGTGGATTATTTCGACAGTTATGAAAATTTACGTCCGCCTAAAGAGTTAGTCAATTATTTCAAATCTGGCGGAGAGAAAGTCGATATTAAGTATAATTTAGACCGCAAACAAGATTTTGATTCAGTTGTTTGCGGACATCTGTGTTTGAGGTTTTTAATATGTTCTGCCTAAATGGAAAATCATCCGTTCTGTCTGCAGATTTTTTCCGCCGATAGAACTCGGCGACGTCACTCGGGAAATCGGTCTAGTCGATTTTATCTCTTACAACAACGTTCTGAACGTGAAAAAAGGGAAAAATAACGTGTTTTATTATGGCGATGGTAAAATTATAAAGTTAACTTCGGGAATGTATGAGATCGAAGATCTGAGGTTGCGATGGGCGATTGCGAAGAAATCGATTCGAACGGGGCGGATGATGATAAACGAAAGCTGCGAAATCGAAGTAAAAATATTCCACCAAAATGCGTATTAAAGATTATGGTCGAACCTACGACCATGCATTCGCAGCTCTTGTGTTCTGAAACGGTAGATTTTACGAAACCCTATTCTATCCGTACTCTTTTAGGATTTGATGAGACGGTCCTTCCGGCAAATACGTGGGATTTTTCTCAATTACCAGTAAGTATTTCATCTTTAAACGTTATACGCATAACCTGCAACATCGTTCGGGGTTCGTACGTAGGCTGAGAAGGTGATGTAATTCAGGAATTCTTTCCAAAAGTCGGACGAGGATATAAGATAATTGAAGTGACGACTAGCGTCATTTATCTGCCAGTCAAAATCAAGTCTATACAGAATATAACTGTACGCGTCTGTGACTAAAACTCTGAACTGATAAATTTCGACGAAGAAGAAGTGACCGTAAGATTGCATTTGAGACGAAGAGACGATGGGTCTGATTTTCATCGATGATATAGAATATAAATTCTCTGGTACGGCTACATTATCTGACAGTCAACCTAAGAAACTTAAACGGTTAACTCGAGAGAACGTGCGCTTTTTGGAATCTTTAGGTTTCACGGTCTTACAATAATGAACGGGCAGATAATAAATGTAGACTCTGCGAACGCGGTGTTTGATGAAAGCATTACGGGCAAAGAATACCATACTCATTACCCTTATGCTGCAACCACGTTCAATAATAGCGACGAGATAAGAACCCCTATTCAACAACAGGACATATATACATTGCCATGCGATAGTTACCTGTATATTACTGGAAAGTACGGTGATGCTAATGGTGCACAGTCAGAGGCGTTTTTTAACCAGTCCAGTTCGTCGTCGTCTATGAGCGACAATATGTGTTCCTTCGTGGCAGACTTCAGTTGTTTTCGCATATCTGATACGGCCGCGTACGTCAGAGAATTGGCTATCGTTTCTCTGGAAGAGCAAAAAATCGAGCATCATTTGTTTAAACCGCCTTTCGATTACTATGATATATCGTCGCAAACTGCAAAATCTAAAGTACAGAATTTACAAAAAGAAATAGGCCATAGTTGGAATTCAGGATTCATTTCGTATTCGAGATTACTGTTCATCCTTAAAAGTTTAGCGCTTTATTTTACAATATATGTTAAAGGCGAAGACAAGAAGACATTGTTATCCACTATTCTAAATGATAATCGGTGGTATAATGATATCATTTCTGGTAGAACTTTGTACCCTAAACGATCAAATAAAATAGTATTGTTTGTTTTTTAAAATCAACAATTAACTGAAAATACAGAATAAAAAACAGTTTTATATAACATTACTGTACAATTCATAAGTATATATTTAAACGAATCCATTTACGACTCTATCGATATTAATCGATAATAATTTTGTTTACTAATAAATTAAACCGCTTTAACAATAACTGTATCAACGTATTAATTCTACAAATGTATATAACTATTATTACTTTTGGATACATATTGTTTTAAATCAAACAATAATATATGTATATATATATATATATATATATATATATGTATAAATATTGTACAACTACATATATAATTATTGCCGGAATTAAACAGACAAATTGTATTTAAGAACCATAATTATTATTGCTGGAATTATACACAAACCACACTGTTATTTTAAAATGTGTTAGTACTATATATATATATTAGCATTAATTATATTTTTTGGAAATTTTACAATTACATATATATAAAGACAAAATATTATTTCATATTAAGTTATTAAAATAACGTTTAACTTACCTTAAATGATAAAAAAAAATAATAACGACGAGGAAAATTAAACAGAAGAAGAAGAATAACACAACACAGTATACACTAGTAGAGAACAGTAAGAACTTAATAAAACCCGGTATTTGGCGGGCTTTTACATAAAACCGTTAGCCTTGTCATTGAGAGAGATAACTTACAAACAAACAAAAACAATGATGTCACCAACATTTTTTTCCCCACCATTTTTTTTTTACCTTTGACCTTGTCCCAGAATCGGTGTGACCTTTTGATCTGCCTCTCAACCGCAATATGTATACTACTGTTATATTATCAGTAAACTTCAAAGAGCATGCCATTTTCGTGTTTTTTGGAGTAAAAATTTGTGTTTGACAACATTTAAAATGTTCAGGTAACATTTAAAAAGGATCTTTGACTTTGTCATGAGCACGGTTAGTTATTAATTATTATTCTAACGATGTTTGTGAAATTGTAAGATATGATACTTTGTTGAGAATGCTATTTGCATTAAATTTTTTTCCTTTGTAAAAATTATTTAGCAGGTGGATATATTATATTGTTATGGTACAAAAGACTAGCAGCAAAACATAGACAATAGGAAAAACAGAAAGTAAATAATAAAACACCTTTAAATGAGGTTATTAAAGTAGGAAGTTGTTGAAGATTGTGTGGGTCTATTAAAAACAAAATGAAACTGTCTTAACGAGAATAGGAAAAGAGAGAAGTTTATAGCATAATCTTTTAAAAGAATGAACTAGATTAGTTGGCCTTGTGTTTAAATTTCCATCTTTAATAAATGTAGTAATAAATTTAGGATGAGTGTAGAAAAAACAAGATTGTAGTATATGGTATGTTAAAGTAAAACAATGACAGAACGGAAAATAATGGAGAGAAGCATCAACTGACTGACTGACTGACTGATGACTCAACAGATATAGAATATATAAATAATTCCTGCATAAGTTTTCATAACAGTATGCAAAACAAGATTTACTGATTCATGACAAGATGAACAAAACTGGATGATTTTTATTGATATTGTGTGGATATAGACAAACTTATTTATATATATTAACACTTCCTGCTTTTGTCCCATATTGTGATATCTATATAAACTTTGACACTTTATTAAAACATAGTTTATATGTAATAAATAGTCATACCATTCCTAACTATTTTGCTTAGTAATCTCAAATTTTCATTTAATCATAAGATAGGAATTTAAAAAATAAATAGAAATTTAAATAATCTGGTCTCATTTTATTCAGCTATTAATCCATGTAGGACCTGATGTTATCTTGTACAGAAATTTTCTGGTAAGATTGCAACCCTAAGCCAGTGGCAATGCTGAAATGCCGGCTTGTTTATAAAAAACAAATGTACTTGATATATATTTTTTAAATTCTTTCTTTAAGATAGAGTCAAGCTAGTATTTACTGATGAGAATTGTTAAATCATTTTCCTTTCATTTAAACTATTTTAAGAGAAATGTTTTTAAGAACTTAAGTCATATCATTTTAAAGACAAGTATTATTTCTGTTAGATAAAACAAACAAAAACAATGATGTAAGCAAAAATGTTTTCCCGCCAATTTTTTTTTATGATGTTACCAAAAGTTTTTTCCGCCATTTTCTGTTGAGCTTTGACCTTGTCCCAGAATCGGTGTGACCTTTTGACCTGTCTCTCAACCGGCATATGTATACTACTTATAACACGACATATAAAGTGAATAAGATATTTTTCAATCACAATTATTTTCAATTCAATCAAACTCAGAATAACAGTGTAATATATATATATATATATATATATATATATTTAAATCAATCATTCTTTTGAAAATTAGATTATATGGTAATTAATTAGTTTGTCAAACGTTTTTTCATACATTGCAGCTTATGGATGACAACAAAAAATAAGTTTACCTAGAAAAGATGGAATCCCACTTAAAATTGTATTAATTATGCATAAGAAATGTAGCTGAAAAATAGATGATGTTTTTATCTTTGTTCCTGTGAATTTTTAATCAAATCACAGAAACCATTTTTTTCAGAGCAATTGAGCTCGAGGTTGAGATTTCAAAGCATTATACATTTTTTTTTTTGGCTTAAATATTTGTTCTAGTTTACAGTTTGATACAATCTAAATAATTAAAAAAATCTGATGTGGAGTACATGACTTCCTTGTACGCCTATTAAATTACATATACTCACTTTATTAAAATTAAAAGTACATAAAATTTTATTTCATTAATAACTTCTGATATTTTTTAATTTTTTTAATTTTTATTGTTATTATTGAATTATTATTTATTGTACATTTTTTTTTATAATCAGAGGTTAATAATTATTAATAAATCAGTATATTTCAATAAAAAAAGGAAGGAGTTAAAGTCTGATTCAAAGCCATGTGCCTTCCCCTTGTAAGATCGAAATATTTCATTAATTAAAATTTAATTTCGCTATAACTCTGGAACCGATAAAAATAAGTACCTTTATGACATATCATTGAAAAGCTCTCGGCGAGGGCTTATTAGCTGCAGTTAAGAAAAGTTCAAAATCCATTTTTTTTCTTTTGGGCTTTTTTGGATACTTTTGGTTCAGTTGATTACAATCAAAAGGGGTGGTGCACAACTAGATGTTACAACAGTCCTAAATATAAAATTTCAACATCCTACAACTAATTGTTTTTGAGTTATGCGAGATACTATATATGTATGTACGTACGTACAGACGTCACACTGAAACTAGTCAAAATGGGTTCAGGGATGGTCAAAATGGATATTTCCATTGAAATCTAAAAACCAAAATTTTTTGTGATCACAATACTTCTTTTACTTCATACAAAGAAGAAAAAATGGCAGAAAACTGTTTTATACAAAACAGGGAGCAGGTCTGTAATGCAAGAATTTAAAAACGTGTTTTAGACAACAGTCGATACAAACTGTGTAGATTTTAATATATTTTTGATAAAATTATTGAGAGATTAAAAAAAAAGAAGAAAATGCCAAAAAACAATTTTCATTACAGTTTTTGTCAGAAAAAAAGACATGAAACTGAAAACTATTTAAATAGACAACTATGAATATAGCTAGAGAGGTCCACCCCCAGGCATACTTTATAAATGCTGTATATTTTAATTTAATGCTTTTTATTAGTGAATTTTTATTTCAAATTGGATTAGTATTCTTATGATATAGAACCCACAAATGGACAGAGATAAAAATTCTAAAAATAATTGAATTAATCCTACATTGAGTAAGATTGTAGAAGAAAACCTTTGTAGCTTCCAAAAATGTATTTACTGTATAGAAAGAAATTAAAATTTTATACATAAGCGCATATACACCTGAATTAAAAGAGAAGTTTAAAAGTTGTAGTAGTCACTTATGTAGAGAGTTAATAACAGTGAAAGTGTATATTGTTGAATAGAAATAGGATGGCGTCAATATACAGTAAAAAACTGTACTTAATAAAAATTCATTTATTTATAGCAATCTTCAACAGTATTAATGATAACTCCTTGTAATATAAACATTATCAACAAACAGTTATTAATATCGTTATCAAAAGTAATTATTGTGAAATTTATCCTGTCAACTTATGTCAAAAAATAATACTTAGAAAAACATGCTGAAATACTTCAGAAAGATTTTGTCTGATTTTAAGAATAACAAATTACCTATATTATTCACAGTGTTCATTACTGACATTTTTTTATTAATATTGTTTAAACAAAAACCAAAAACCTATACAGGATGATCTGATTTCAAATGCAGTATCCTCTTTTCTAATATCACCTTTGATAAGTTTGATATCAAAAATTAAAACAGAAAAATCAGTATTATTTTCCCCAATTGGACAAGCTACTGGGTAAAATAGCAAACAAATAGAAAGATATAAACAAAAGCTTCAGAAAGCTTCTACGGCAGTAATGTTTCTACACCAAACAGATAATAAAAGAGCAAGAGAAATGAAAATTTAAATGAAGTTTACCGATTAATTTAGATACAATTGGTAATTTTTGCAATAAACGGTTACAATAATGAAGTTCCACAGATCAGGGACAAAGGGTTACGTCAAATTGGACTAATTACTGGACCCATCAAGCAGCCGGATAGAAAAGTTATAACAACTTTTTTTTTTTAATTAGGCTTCAAAGTGACTTTATATATTAATCGGTCTGGTTTTAAAGGCTTTGTTTTAACGCGGGTTTTACACATAAGCAATTAAATAAAGAAAAAGTTTTCCTTCGACTGTTTGAATGATGTTAGATAGAAGGAAAGAAAATTTACTTTATTTATTAAATATTAAAGTAAAAGATAGTCAATTTAAAGTAAAATTGACTAAACACATGGGATTGGGGGTTGGCAATCGGGAATAATAAGTAGTCGGTGCAATATTTGGAAAAGTTTATTTTCTGATCTTTATTGACCATCAATGCACCTCAGCGACTCCCTAAATGGTTCTATCATTCACTTAATGAAGCCATACGTAAAAATTAATAAACAAGTTTGAAAAAATCCTTGAGCGCGCTAGTGTTGATTATCTGGGACTTTTTCAGATATCAATTCCAAAATGTGTAAAGCAAATGTATATTACGCTTCTCTCTCCAAGTATCTGTTTCCCTGAATTCAGCCGATCAAAATTTGCTATAAATTTACATATCATTATTTAAATATACATAAGATAAATTAGCATTCATGTTATGTATTGTAATAACAATTGAACCTAGGACTAAGCAATAAAATCAAATATGCTATTGCAGTTTCACCAAATTTTAAAAGTTATATTTTTATAGACTATATAACAAATTTATGCACTCTTAACATTAAACAGACTTTTTTAGAAAAGACAACAAATTAATTCCAATCACAATAATTATAGCATCTTACTCATATTAACAAAAACAGCTTGTACTGTGTACAGACAATGCTATTAATTATACTATAAAGAACAAAATAATAAACATTAAAAAAACATTTTTTTTTTAACTAAAAAATGCTTTTCAACTGATTTCAATAGAAGGAAAAGGTCAAAATTTGATCCTTATGAAATTTTTTTTCTTCTTCTGTATATTCTAGTCTTACTTTTCACCATAGACAATTTTTAATGATGCTTTTTACATTTTGTAGAAGTTCTTTTGATGTTCCTGTTGAAACTTTTTTCCTTATACCTAAGTGGTTAAATTTTTAAATAAACAGTTTAATTTGCTAATAGGATTTAAAGTTTTCTCATTTTTCTTTTACTATTTCTTGATATTAAATTACTGTAGCATAATGACATTCTGTTTGATGTTTCCTGATATTTAAAGTACTTTCACATATAATTTAAAGAAAATCAAGATTAGTAGAAGACTTGGTTATTATTAATTAGAAAAAGAGTTAAATTTCTGCATACCATTTAACCTTAGCTCAAAATCAATTAATTGTTTGCAGTACATTTACATTGTTGATATTTATTATATACATTTCTCTGAACTGTTTTCTTATGTTTATCCTAGATGTCTTCATCTTTGTAATCCTAGTGAACAGTTTTTTCCAAATGGAGCAGTTTTTACAGACCATCCATATTTCAAATAAAAAATAAAGCGTTTAAAAACCAATTGAAAACATGTACTAAAAAATTAAAAGTACCGTTTCAATTACTTGAAATCTTTATTAATGACGTGTAACTGATGTCATACACCCTCTCTTACAAAAGTTAAAAATTGCCTTTAGTATCTGGTAAAATAATGTACTATCTCATAATATACAGTATTTATCAAATTTTATGAGTTTACATGGCTCAACAGAGTTAAAAATCACTGTTTTTATGTACTATGAGTAAAATTGTTTTTATATGTAATTCATGTATCTATGAGAAGATTAATAAAAAAATTTGATCTTTCTGTCATGTGAACTGTCTATTGTATCTGTGGATAAGTGTATCTGTCTAATATAGCATTTAGTGGAAATATTTTGAATACTTCTGTGCGTTTTTCAAATAAATTTTGTCATTTTGATAAATTCGAAGATCGGGCTTCAAAATGTTTGCAATTTGATATATGTATTTTAAAAGCCTTACTTTTACCAAGTACACAGATTTTGATGACATTATTTTAGTTTTTAAATTAGAAAATTTCCTATAACAGTTGAACATATTTCATCTTGTTAACATAAGCAGAAAAGAGAAAGGTTTTTCAATTATAAAATATTTCCATCAGTGTATTTACACAACTTACTATCATCTTTGTAGGGCTTCTTCCAACTTACAACCATTAACTATCAAATTAACTGAGTCATGGAAGCGTGATCTCTGCGCCTTCCTCTAACATCTAAGGTTTCACACAAAAACTCTTTATAAATCTAACTTCAATTAGACTATGCGCTCAAATTATTAGATTGAGTCTTTTAAACACCAAAATTACTATTCTCATACCAACCAAACAAGTACTGATTGCAACAATGACAATTTTGTCCTACAATTCGATTTGCTCAATTATATTAAAAAAATACAGCTTATACTAATAAAATTTAATATTAATGTTACTTTATACTAACAAAAATAACAAGTTTTAACAAACAAAAGCAAATGTGAAGTAGCAGAAAAGAAATTGGTGGAATCATGATAAACAAATGTATCCTTTGAAAACACACAATTTAACATCAACATAAATAAAAGGAACATAAAATTTAATTTAACATATTTTATTAAACTCATTTGTTTATGAAAATAAAACGAATCAATCTGTCAGGTTTTAGAATGAACTTGTTTTGACAAATTATTTTGTCAGGTTAAGAGAATTTGTCAGGTTTACGTATAACGAATGCTTAGGCATTTGATTATATTCATTCCAATAAAATATCACAACTATACTGTTCCTGAAGAATATAAAAAAAATTTTTGAAAGACGTTTTTAAAAGCAGACAATGTACTAGGTCTATCAGAATCATTTTTGTCAAATGATCTCTGAACAAATAAAATTCACTGTTTGTTCTGATGTTGCTACTCATATTTTATTTTATTTTTTTCTTTAATTCAAAACTTTTTATAATATACTGACTGCACTTTGTTTACTAAATAGGGTTAATAGAAAAGTTTTATCAAAATGTATTTTTGCTAAAATATTAAGCCTTTTATTTTTAACAAAATGACATTTTATTTTTTTAAATCGGTTAACAAGTAGCTGGGTTATGGCAGCAAATTGATCTAATTTTGTGTCGGTTTTCATGTCCTCCACTTTACGCCTAATTCGATTAAATATTAATTGTTTTTATTTATTGTTAATTCCAGTATCGTAAATTAGTATTTTATGGAGACGCACAACGAATAGAAAAATAAATATGGCCGCCATTTTGTAATTTGCAAAGGTATTTAAGTCCTGATTTTTTGCTAATTTTAAAATTTTATTATGACTAGCACTATATAGGGAATATTGGAGAGCTGCATCAAACCAGTCAGATGACTGAAGACAAAAAAAACTTTGTTACAAAGACCCTTACCAAATATTAATTTGATTCCTCTAATTGAACTTGAGATATAGATTTTTATATAAAAATAACAAACTGACAGACAGGGTGAGAACAAAGGAGAAATTGCCATTTTTCTTAAGGATATTTTTTGTTTAGTTTTATAAGTAGAATTCGAAAAAGTATAGCCAGCTCACCATTTTGGAAATGCTGTATATTTAAATTCTATTAATTATAATAATAATTTGAAATACCACTCTAAATTATAGCCTTTTGAACCGATTACCCTTAAATTAACTGGATTACCAAAAATTCATAAATTAAATATCCCAATATGATCTTAAATCAATTTTAAATCTGCACCCCCGTTATATTATATCTAAAATAATATAGTGGTACCTCAGTATATGACCTGATCCATTCCTGATGTTTGCAATAATATCAAGTAGGATGTACACCAAACCAACCTTTTCCATAAAGAGTAATGTAAAAATGATTAATTGTTCTCATGTAAAAAAAAAAAAACACCTATTGATATTAATTATAACTACATTAATGAGGTTGTAAAATAATTTAAACACTGTTTAAACACATAAATAAAAAATGAGATTTTATTACAGATTTTTAAATTTAAACTCTGCTTAATACTAAAATGCAAAATGAAACAAATAATGTTCTATTCTGTGAAAGAGTTCCTTTGCAATAAAACCTGACATTCTGGTATTTTTTTTTCTGTCTTCTGTTGTCTGTAGGCTCAGTAGCTGGTTTGACTTTTATTAAAAATCTGTCCCAAAAACTTTGTTTCAGTTTTCTTGTCAGGATGTATGTAAGGTGTGACATTGTCTAGTATTCCCAAATGATGCTATTGCGATTTGTTTGAACTTTGTTGGGGTGGTATTTTTCTGAAAAATTTTTCAGATCCATCCATTTTGAAAGGATTTCTTTGATTAATTAAGAAGGAACTTCCTCTATCTCATCTTCCTGTGGGTCTGAAGAGGATGTATCCATTCTAGTCTGATGCTCATCCTTCTCCAGTTCCTGTAACTACTCAGCGGTCAATTGTTCATTGTGTCCTTCCACTAACCCTTCCACATACATTCAATTCCACAGATCTGGTCTGAGAAACAATATCCTCCACTATAGAGGGCACAGATTTGATGTTCCTTTCAGTTACTGCTTGTGGCCACAAATTTCTCCAAACAAAGTTCAATGTTCTGTGAGAAACTTCCTGCTAAGTTTTGTCAATGAGCGATAAGGAATGTATTATATTAAAATGATCTTTCCCGAACTCTCTCAGGGTTAATTCTGTGTTGAAGATTACTCGAAAGTACCTCTGGAATAATGCTTTAGTGTAAAGTTTCTTGAAATTACTTATGTGACCTTCTCATCCATGGGCTGAATGAGAGGAGTCGAATTAGGAGGAAGGAACTTTCTAGTAATGAAGTCGCACTCACGCAAGACAAAATCCTTCAAGCTTGGTGGATGACTGGGAGCATTACACATTAAGAGGAGAGCCTTCAAAAGCAGATTATTCTTCTCTACATAACTTTTTACACTTGGTTCAAACACAACATTAAACCATTCACTGAAACACTGCTTCGTTACTCAAACCTTGCTATTTGATCTGCACATCACAAGCAGCTGACACTTCTGGACATTATGTTTTCAAAGTGGTAGATCAATAAAGGCTTCATTTTGCAATCCCCACTAGTATTTCCACAGAACAATAGAGTTAGTCTGTCCTTCATTTTGGTTTGTGCCCTGGAAATGACTTCTTGTGTGATGTAGGTCCAGCTTGACATTTTCTCATTTTCTTCCACAACAGGCCAGTTTTATCATAATCAAAAACTTCTTGATAAATAAAATGCTCACTTTCCACAAACTCCCCAAACTGTTTAACAAATTCATTGGTTTCAACTTTATCGGCACTAGCTCCTTCTCCATGCTTCACAACAATGTGAATACCGGTCTTTTATTAAAATTCACAAATCAGCCATGGCTAGTTTTAAACACCTCGCTTTCCTGGCTAGTTCCTGCTTGATTTTTCATGAGATCAGCATGTATCACTTTAGCTTTCTCACAAATAATTTCTTCTGATGCGCTATCAACAACACATTGTTTTTCAGTTATCCAAAGCAAAAGCAATTTCTCAACATGCTCTAATGTCTCCAATCTTTGTTTATAAATTGATTTAACACCCTTGACAAAGTTAGCATATTTAATAATGTCTTTATTTTTCACTATTATCGATATCGTCATTAGTGGTAAACGGTATGCAGCAGTTAAGTTGCTTATACCCATGCCACCTTCATATTTTTCAACAATCAATTTTTTCAATTTCATAGTGATCCTAGTAATTTTTTTAGTTTTGTGTTTCTTTTCATTTGCCTTTTTACATTCCATAATTAAAATTTACTTAAAAATCAAAATCAGGAGAAAATTAACAAAAACTTATAGGACGAATACTGTTTACTTCTATAGCAGCAGCTGTACTGACATTCAACCGATTACAGTATTGTATCTTATTCACATCTATATCCCCACCCTAGTCATCCTTGCTGCACATGCATTGAAATACAGTGCTTGCGCATGCAAGCACGCTGTTCAGTACAATGAATCATATTTATGATTTAAATTCAGCTATTATTATGCAAAGTACATAACAAATTATCAGTAATGAACAACCTAGAAGTTTGTTAAAAATATTCACTAGTTTATTTAACATAATTTTTAAAATATAAATGTAGCCTAATGATTCCAAATTAACAAACCAAATGGAATAAACTTTATTGCCTCCTGTTTAGCAGTTATATTTTGTTATATGATATCCTTACTTGTATGATCACTCATATAATAATATCAACTCCAAATATAAATGGTTATTAATTTAATTTTTCCTTTGAGATAATTATTTAAAAATGAAGCAAATTTCACACAAAAGATTTATGTCGTATACCAAGCAAAATTTGTCACATCCAAACAGGATGTACGAGGTGTGTGAGAAAAGTAATGAGATTGGAAACACTGCGAGCGATCTGGCAACACTGTGTCTACTGGTGTGAGCTAGACCAGTTTGTTCATCCCTTCCAAATGCTCAGTACGAGTTTCAACTCTATTCAGCCAACACATTATTTTTGACAGCGCTATCAGTGAAGTTGTGTTTTTGTTGTGTTACGAAAATGTAGCATCGGAATTTAGAACAACATTGTGCATGGGGAATCCACGAGTATTTTAACTTTGAAAAGTTGAAACAGGCCTACGAGGAACATTGCTTATCAAAAGCACAAGTTTTCTGCTGGCACAAATCATTTTTGGAAGGCCAAGAACATGTTGAAGATCAACCTCGCTCAGGGAGACCTTCAACTTCAAAATCTGATGAAAACTTGAGCGTGTGAGGGTTCTTGTGAGATCAGACCGTCATTTAACAATAAGGATAATGAGTGAACAGTTAAATTTAAACACTTTCACCGTACATCAAATTTTGACAGATGGTTTGGACATGCGATGGTTTGTGCGAAATTGGTGCTGAAAAACCTCACAACGGAACAGAAGGACAATCGAAGAAATGTGTGCGTTGATTTTCTTGAGAGGATTGACAATGACCAAGAATTCTTCAATCATGTGATCACAGGTGTTGAATCCTGGATATTTGAGTACGATCCTGACACAAAGCAGCAAAGCGAAGAGTGGCACTCTTCATCATCTCCTCGAGTGAAAAAATGTCGAATGAGCAAATCAAAGATCAAAACCATGCTGATTTGCTTTTTTGACAGTAGGGGTATCGTGCATAAAGAATTTGTTCCTCCAGGACAAACTGTCAACAAAGTGTATTACAAAGGTGTCCTTGAAAGGCTCAGGAAAAGAGTGATTCGTGTGAGACCAGACATTACAGACAAATGGATGCTTCACCATGACAATGCCCCGTGTCACACGCCATTTCCATCATGGAATTTTTGACCTCAAAACGCATTCCTATGGTTCCTTAACCCCCCCTATTCGCCTGATTTGATTACTTGTAACTTTTTCTTTTTCCTGAAATTGAGACATGTCTTAAAAGGATGTCATTTTGGAACTCTGGAGAACATTCAAAAGACTGTGACCGACCAGTTAAAAGCCCTACCAGTTGAAGACTTCCAGCGCTGCTACCACGAGTGGGAACAACAACTCTGCCGGTGTATAGCTGCCCAAGGGAACTACTTTGAAGGGGATAATATTCTTGTTTGAAAAAAATAAAAATTTTGGTAAGTAAAAAGTCAGTCTTCTTACTTTTCTCACACACCTCGTATTCCAAAGCAGAAGTATGCTGAGGTACCACTGTACGTAAAATTCTTAGGAATAAAATGAGTTTACCTAATTCATTTAATATAAAAAATGGTTTTGAATTTTTAGTAAATAAATTAAGTAGTTTAGATGTAAATAAAGATATTAGAATGGTTAGTTATTATGTAACTAACATGTATCCTAGCATATCTGTAGACTGTACTGTAAAAATAATAAAAAAAAACTAAAAAGTAACCAAGAAGAGCCAAAATTTATTAAAGATATCATCACCATTAATAAGAAACATATGCCAACATATTTATTTTGAATTTAATAACAAATATTATACACAAAAAGAACCTACCTATGGAATTTCCACTATCATCAATATATCAAAAATATATTTACAGGATTTTGAGAGTAAATTAGTGCATGGTATCACTCAAACACAAAGTTTTCATATGGACATGGATAAGTTGATGATATTCTCATTATATATAACGCAGTAATACATAATAAACGTAATAATATTAAACAAATTAAACTCTTACAATGAAAATTTAAAATTCATATTTGAAATAGATAATAATAGAATGTTAAATTATTTAGTGGTCGATACAACAAGGACAACCGAACTGAAACATTATAGAAAATAATCGTTATCTAATAATAATGATGTTTCAAAAAGAATGCAACCCTAAAATTAAGAAGGTAGAAGTCACGCATAGGTAAATTTTATTTCTCCCTATATATCACTTAGCAATACTGTACTTAAAGTAGCAGCATGTAATAGTTAAAATGTCCTTATGCGCTAGTGCTATATTGGTATAAATTCTCTTTGTTTTGTTAACTATATTGTTTTCCAAGGATAAACATCTGTTTATTATCGAGACTTATTGCATGTATAAATCTTACTGAGTGAAGACTAGTTTCAGACAAAATTTCCCAATTCTTCAGTTCCTAATAAGACAATATTGCTTTTGAGTAATTAATTTTGTGATACTGGGAATGCGCACGATCAGAAAAGTACAGGTCAACCATCACAATTAACAATAAAAGTTCTGGAGGATGTGAAAGAATGTTTGACTTGCTCACCGAGAAAATCACTCAGAAAGTTATCTTAACAGGCTGAGCTTTCACTATCTATAGCTTTCAGCACTACTAAAAAATTACAATCCCATGCTTATCTCATTGGTATTGTTCAAGAACTGAAAGAAGTAGACCATGAAAAACATTTACAGTATTATGTCAGTTTTGTTCTCTTATTTTGGATCGTGTTTATTTCAGTGACAAGGCACGGTTTCATTTGGATGGCTACATTAACAGCCAAAACTGCCGAATATGGAGCACTGAAAATCCTCAAGCGTTTCATGAATGACCATTACAAGCACGTAAAATTTGTGTTTGGTGTGTGATCTCCCAACGTCGTGTAATTGGGCCTTTATTTTTTGACATATCTGTAGACGATGTGGTTTATCACAATTTAATCGAACAATTTATTGCCATGTTAGATTTACACAAACAAGAATGTCGATTCCAGCAGGATAACGCAATGTGATATACTGCTAATGAAACGCTGGATATGTTAACGGGAATTTTTTTGGTCATCGTCTGATATTAAAGGGGTTGTGGCCTCCAAGATCCTCAGATCTTACACCAGCAAATGTTTTCCTTTGGGAGTATTTAAAGTGTAGTTTTTAAAAACAATCCTCATACGCCTTATTAATTGAAGGCTAACACTGAAAGTGAGATTTCAAACATTACCGAACAAACATTATGAAAAATGGCTGCTAATGTTATGAAACGTGTATGAACCTGCATTGGCATCACAGGAAATCATTTTGAACATCTATTTTAAAGCTATTAAAGGTAATTTGAATATTGTTGTATAAATATTTTATTAACATTAATATTTTTATAATAAATTCATGTCATCAAAGAAACGGGTTGCGTTGTTTTTGAAACACCTGTTAAAACAATTTATAAAATTTCAATTTACCCTTGGTTTCATAAAATTAATACTTATCTTATATAATAATACTATATACTAGTATATATATATATATATAATATAATACTTATATAATAAAGCAATCAAACACATAATAACAAAGAAAAGTTTAATGGAATAAACATCATAAAACATATAGCAGTTGAAAATGGATATGATATTAGTTTTAATTAATCATTTATAAAACTAACAACTATCAAAATACAATAACAAATATCTTATAACCAATACATAAGCACACACAAAGAGTGAAAAAATACATAAAGTATATATACAAGAGATGATACCAATAAAAAAATATTTAAACCACCATACAAACCTAATAACCATGTAATAAGAAAAAAATAAAAAATCTCTATGGAATTTATAAAATTAAATGTAATGATTGTGATGGTATTTTTACATGAGAAAAATAAATAGATCCTTTAAAACTAGATTTCTTGAACATTACAGAAATTACAAAAATAATAAATTAGGTTTATCTAATATGGCAGACCATTTAATAAACAATAAATACACTATTTTTGATACAGACACAAATTTATAAATATTAGAAATTAATAAAGATAACAAAAAATTAAATATATTAACAAAATATTACATATATAGATACAAACAGAATTTCAGTTTGATAGACATCAGACAGTATTTGAGGGAGGCATTCTAATAAAGATAGCAATAGATAGCAGTACTCATAATACATTTTTGTGTAGTTTTCATTATACTATTATAATAGAATAATGAAAATTACACCATGTGCATGGTTTATTTTAGTAACATAGTATTTTGTTAATTTTTCAATATTTTTTAATATATTTATTTAATGTGCAATTAGTAAAATGATTTTAACCATGAATGAGGGTGCAGGATCCTGCGAAAGTACTAATGATAAAACTAAGGTAAGATGTATCTTATCTCAATGATGGTCTGGACTGGGTGGTTTATGTTAGTAGAATTTTAAATATAATTTTACAGAACAGAGGAATAATATGAATCTTAAAAAGATTAATTTCAATAAAATAGTTTAATAACTATTGTGTTAACTCATTACCTTCACCTATACATATCACAGCTTATCTCATTTCTCCTACTCTAATTCAATATCCATGAACCACATCAAAGTCTAAGAGAATACTTCAAGTTTTTCAATTCACATTAAAAATCATAGCCAAAAACATTTACCTTGTCAAGCAAAGATTCACAAAATATATATTCTGCAACTAAACAAATGTTTTTAGAATTATATTTTGAAAGCTAAACCTACCACCTTAATCATTTCTTCTTCACCTTCTTCGAACAAGATATGCTACATACACCCACACCGAAAGTATATCACATGGATAAGGATGTATGTAAACAGCCAAAGCGAATTCAGCATCTGGATTCTCATAACAGTGTACACCTGTACCTTTAACAGCTTCTTCAATTTCCTTGATATGAGTATAAGCAAAATTTAAAGGAAAACCACACATCTGAAAAATTTTGAAGTAAATGTAAATGAAAAATAAACATCACAACTACATAATGTTTAAAAAAATATGTATGTACAAATATTAAGCCGAAGGTTGATACTGTTGATGCCAATAGCTGCTATACAGAGCCTATGCTGTAGTATATTTTATGCTATAAAATATTTTATGAAAGATATAGATCTGCTACAGCATATTTTACGGTCCAGATAACATAGTAATATATTACTGCCTTTAAGAAAAAATAATGATATTAACAGCCTTAAGCTGTTAAATTTTTATTTATCTGTAATTATAAACTCAAGTCTAATCAAGGGACAAAATAAACAAATATTGTTTTAATAAATCCTGGCTCACATATAAATTACTGATACACAAGAAGCAATAACGAGAATTAAATGTAAAAAGGAAGAAAGGACACAGTGATCTTATAAACTGAAAATCACTGATATCAAAACAAAACAACCCATTTAAGTACCAGCAGCCAATAGCTATTAAGTTTCACACTTTATTAAATAAAATTTGTGCAATTTTTTTGTACCATCATTTTTTGACTTATCTAATGAATTTCTCCTTTTCTTTGATTATGTGTCCATCAATAAACTTCTTACAACCTGAAATTCTATTACCAGTTTCATATTTTAATCATCATTATCACCTTTATCATCTTTACTCTCTGTACTTCTTTTTAGAATTCATTAATCCAAGGTGGCTTTGCATATGCCCAATCAACCTAGGTCTTGCTTTTATAAGATTCTGCATAAAGTTTTCTTCTCTAATTCATCTTAATTACATTTTAAATTCTATTAACTCACCTTTCATTTTTTTGTTTTCATATTACATTACATTTAAAAAATGTATATTCTTTGTTTAAAATAAACTAAGAAACTATACTCTACTTCTTATACCAGGAATTATGTAAAATTCATTGCCACAAGTCGTATTCATTAGTTACTTGTTTATAGTCTACATTTGTTGTCAAACAGCACTACATTTCAAATAAATATTTTAAGAAATTTTTTTCTAATTTGTAACTCTATTGGTAACAACAGATTTCTTTTATATGTTAATACTTACTGATTTCTAATAGTTTGCTTTATATATTTTTTTTACTTTATTCATCTTTAGTAATTTTATTGCATAAAAAACAAAATCCTGCCGCTTTTCCTAAATTCTGTATTCTGTGTGCTGCTATCTTAATATTTAACTGCTCATATTTATCTAATGATAATCAATATTTCTGTCATTGTTCAATTGCCTTTGTTTAATTATTATTTACTTTCAAACTGAATATCTCCCTTACCAATAAATCCAACCCATTCATTATTTCTTCTAACTCATTCTTTGCTTTAGTCAACAAAAATAATATTAATCGGTCTTAAACAACTCTACTTTTTTTGTCACCTGATTGTTATTCTGGTCTCTTTTTTTATTTCTTTTATTGGCTCTGTCAAATTAAAAATAAAGGGAACAGGCTTTGTCCTTGTTTTACTATGTTCTGTATTACAGATGCGTTTCCTCATTTTCTACTTTTACTATAACTATCTGATTCTTCTAATAATTATAATTTTGTCTACCTATAACCTCAAGGACAGAGATACCCATTCTCTTAACAGCTTTATTTGCACTTAGCCTAATAGGCTTTTTCCCATGTACATTGGTAATAGACAGACCCATGGCCCATAACCAGATACGTATCTGTAATTCATTGCCGCAAGACAGAGAGTACAGAAATGAACCCAGTAAGTTCATCAATGGGATTTTCAGTTGACCCCTGCAATAATAGAGATGAAATCCAAAACCATAACTTCCTGAGAATTACAATTACAATTTTATTACATCCAGTGTTTCTTTATAAAGAGGTATATAACCATAAACCTGTTCTTTCTTCATAGTTCCCTGAAACTAAATTATATTTAGTAGTTTTGGGTCTACGTCTATTATTCTATAACTTAGTATATATACTAATTTGATTACAATATAACAGGCGATTCAAAAAGGACTTCACAATTTTAAAGTATATAAAAATTTATTTACATAAATTACAGATTTGATTGAGGTTTCATTTCATAGCAAAACACATCAAGTTTTGACTCGCATAGTTCATTGGAACCGAATTTGGTCACCAGCGCTGTCACCAGTGTTGTTAAAAACAAAGTTTTAAATGTACCCCACTTACTGGTGTGGAATGTGCTCACTGTGTGTTTTGGTTTCATGATTTGAAGTCTACAATTGCAGTTCAACATAATTTTCATAGAGAGTATGGTAGGGAGCCCCCTAGTAGGCATACAATTTATTCTTAGAACCAAACCTTCGATGAAGTAGGTTTGCTCTGTTAAACATACAAAATCACCAGACGCACACATGTCCCTGAAGCTGCTGTAGAACAACTCTGAGAAAACTTTGTAGATAGTCCGAAGAAATCAACTCAACGTGCATCATGTGAGACTGACATTCCACAAATAACTGTTTGGCGCATATTATGTAAACAATTGCACTTGAAACTATACAAACTAACCATGGTTCAACACACTACTGATGACGAAAAAGTTGCTCGACTGCAGTTTTGTGTGGAAATGATGTATAGAATTGCAGACAATGATACATTTTTAAACAATGTAATTTTCAGTGATGAGTCACTTTCACATCAACGGCAAGGTGAACACCCATAACTAACAAATATGGAGTAGCAAAAACCTTCATGAAACTTTGCAGCACATTTGTGATAGCTCTAGGGTCAATGTTTTTAGTGCCCTAAGCAAAAAAAGACTGTGTATGGCCCGTTTTCCAGGAGGCAACCGTAAATTGTATAGTTTATCTGGACATGCTTCAAGGTTTTCTAATTCCTCAGTTAGACGATGATGATCAAGATGGACACCATTACTATCAGCAAGATGGGGCACCACTTCACTACTGCCTAGAAGTACAAGATTTTCTTGATACTTGATTCCCAGGTCAGTGGATTGTTCGTGAAAATCCAGTTGCATGGCCACCTCACTAACCAGAACTGACCCCACTAGATTTTTTCTAGTGGGGTTTCATTAAAGATCAGGTTACATACTTTCTTTGCCTGTTGATCTTGTTAACACTTTGGATTAACACCACATCCTAACCCTGTAGGGAAAGACAGCCTCTGCCACCCTCTCCGTTGAGAGACTTTATGGGCTTTACCGGAGGTCATCTTCAAAACCTCGGCTTTTGATATATTCCAGTCTGTCTCAGCCAGGATGTCACCGTTGCGAATGCCACAAGTGACATTCCCATTGGTGTAATACTAGTTAATAAACTCAAAACAAAACACATCTCACAGAGTCTTAAGCAAGACTGAAAATACCTAACCAACAAAGGAACTGAACTACCTACCCGTAGAAGGTAAAACTGAGTTCAACACACAACACGAAATTTAAAAATATTACACAGAACAATAACGACACTGTAACATTGAAACAAAACAAAACAAAGGAAAAGAAAAACAACAAAAATTTATAAAACAAAACATCAACAAAACAGAATACAAGAGAAATCCAAGCAAAAGTCTAGATCCCCTCAGCAATCCTTTCCTTTGATAATTGCATATAAAACTCTCCACTATTGCCCATTTGGTCTGGCTTATCCAGTTCACACAAAGATCCAACGCCGACCCGATAAGATCAAGTTCGACAGATGGTCTCCGTACATATTAACTTGTACATCAAGCACTCATAAAGAATGTGGTAGGTGTTGGTAGTCCAACTGTCCACACTGAGGACACATCCCAAAATCTATCATAAAAAAATCTGTTCCTAAAAGCACCATGGCTGGAAAGAAATTGCATCACATAATTTATTAGGGTGCACCCAAGAGGCATCCCACAAACCAATAACATTTGGAGAGAGATCATGCATATAATGCCCACTATCTTGCCTGCCACAAAGCATTGCCATGTTGTTCAATTTCTCGAACTTTATCCAAAGTCAACTCACTGAGCTTCTTAGCAACACGCCATTGCTGCTTTTCAGACACAATTAAGTCTATTGGTTTCACACCTGCAATCACTGCCTCCCGTGAAATAGTACGGTAACCACCCGTTACCGTAAACAATATTAGGTGTTGAGCCCTTAATAATACGTCCCGATACTTTTATATTTTAGCCTATCCACCCTAACAGGCACCGTGTATAGCAAAATAGCCTCGCACACACCTTTATACAGGATGCTCATGGTCTTAAAGTTAAGACCACAATCAGGATTGACCACATATCGAATACCAAAGAAGGCATTGCAGGCCCTCTCCATTGAAGGTGCTTCTTAAATTGCAGTTTCTCATCAAGAAACACCCTGAGGTATTTTTGAACCTGAACATACTTTATATGCTGACCTGCCATCAAAACATGGATATGCTGACTCACTGCCAAACGGCATTTGAGGAGCATCATCGTGAAAATAACAGATAACTTAATAATAAATAAATAAACTGAAGTAACACTAAAAAACAAAAACAAACAAATATACAAGAAAACACAGTAGAAATGTTTGTTTGTTTCACCCCCAGGCGTGCAGTTCATAGAGAATTTAAACTACACACCAAACTAGCCTAGATAGCTTATCAGGCTATCTATGCAAATTAATATCAAATAAGACTAATAAAACACTCCAGAAGCCTTGAAACAAGTACAAAACCATAAACCAAATCACAATGAACACAATCAACTAACAGACTATAATATAACTATAAAGTTACATCAAATAAATATCCAAATAGCAGAGCCTACCCACAAACTCAACCTTTCCTACTAGTGTCTCATGTTGAACTTGATTAACATACCGCATCACAACTCCATAGGGGGAAGACACCCACCTTGTGATGTTACCAGTTGCCACACCACCCACTCCGTTCCAAACCCTGAGGGGCTTTACTGGAGGTCGTCTTTAGATCCTCTAACTGATTACATCTATCAATCATCAGTCAGGCCTCAGTCGCAATACCACCGATGTAAATGCCTCAACAACATTTGCATCAGTAAATACATAATCAAATTTCACCATCATATAGGCCTCAAAGGACATCTTCACATCGAACCTAACACGATCCCCAAACTAACTAACCGAAACCGCGGAAGCGCGATCCCCGTGCATAGTACAGATTTGACAACAACATTCGTGACTGTGAATGCCTCAGAAAACGAACGAGTTTAAAGTTATATCAGTGCTACACTTATACCAATCAAAATTGTGTATTACGCAACATAGAAATTCAGACCTACACCCAAATAAGTCGACCACTTTAAGTCACCTGAAAAGCAACCTAATTCCGGTTTGAACAGGAGCCGGGAATAAAAACCCCTCACCACCATCCGATCCCATCATAGTGTCTCGCGTGGCATTACCAAGTCGATCAGGACCACCACCGGCGGAGGGAAGCCACCCCCACCAGTGGGAGCCCCAAATCGAATCACAAACAATACCAATATAACCGTGGCACGATGCCAATGCGACTACCTCCAACCAATCCAATCCAATGCCTAAGCCGGAACACCCTAGTCACCCGGGATCCTACTACGATCGAGTACCTCGATTAAACTCCCTCTGCAGACCTACACACCGCAAGGGCGCGAAGAAAACCAGCCATTATAGACCACTCCTCGTGGGCATCCAGTTGATACGGAGATCCAGAAAGTAATATATTCTATGAAGTTCCCTAACAACTCGTGAACGTTCGACCTATTATTGGGAACTGACGTAGAGGACGTGGTCCACTGTATCATCAATTCCGCAATTCGGGCACTGACTCGAATCTACCAAACAAAACCTAAACAAACTCGGAGAGAAACTGTGTGATATACCGATTGGGGAGACCCATCTAATCGGATCTAAATTAGACACTATAGGAAAGATACCATCCGTGTATATATCTGTGGGGGATTCGTCCCACCTGACCTGCCAAGACGCAAGGCCCCGGTCTTCAAACTCCTGCTTTCGTTCTGACGTCAATAGGTTATTTACCTTGGAAATGTAGCGTTCCTTACGCTAATTGGCCAAGATATCTATTGGTTTGACCCCGGCTATAACACAGACTGCCTCCGCCTACAACAGCCAGCAAGAGGAGTCGCTGGGTCCGTAGAAAAATGTCCGCGCAATACCTAAAATCCGTGCGGTGAGCCCAGACAGGCGCAGCACACAGCATAATAGTTTCGCTGACACCTTTGTAACCTCCGTTAAAGCCACTTCTGGCAAGGAACGGAGCGGGGGGTATAGCGACCGGACACGCTACGATGGCGGGATCTTCTCCCCTCGGAAGGGGATGATGACACCTTGATGAATGATTCTACGGATTCCGTAAAAAGCATCAGCAGCATTTTTTGCTACATACTGTAGATGTTCCTTGAACCGAAAATTTTCATCAAGGATAACAACCAGGTATTTTTGAGTCGGAACGTACCGAATGGGGAGACCAGCCATCCGAACCCGATTCGTCAGGAAGCAGCCAACCGCCCTTAAGCAACATCATTGTGTTTTTCTCTGGGATGAAAATCATCTTATGTTGGAGACTCCAAGTCGGAGTGTCTCACAAGAACGAGCATCTCGGAAGTCTACCTCGTTACGCGAATCCCCTTCAATCAGTAGCAGCGCGTCGTCAGCATAAGCGATGACACGACAACCACATGGCAACTTTAAACGCAACATCTAATCGAATTCTATGATCCAAAGAAGCGGACTCAAAACACTGCCCTGAGGGCATCCTTTAGTTAAGGTCTTACAAACTTCTGAGCCACCATCAAGCAAGAAAATGGTCCGATGGCTGAAATAACTTGAAAGCACTTCTAGTTCATTTCGTGTACACTTATGCTTCTGCATCTGAAGCAGCGCAGAGGGCCACCCTAAGTTGTTAAATGCCTCGGATATGTCCAGAAAAATCCCTAATACATATTTACATGGACTAGAGGAAGCTACATCCATCACCTTTAGTATGGCATCTCAGTGCTCTTGCCTAGTTGGAAACTGGTTGTCCATTAGCAAATGATCAGTGGCCAATCTAACATTAATATGCAAATATAGGACCTCCTCAAAACCTTGCCAATCAAAGGCAACAGCGTTAGTGGGCAGTAAGAAGAACTAACAGTAGGATCTTTGTCGCCAACCCACTGGGTTGCTCTAGTGGTGAATGCGTCTTCCCAAATCAGCTGATTTGGAAGGCGAGAGTTCCAGAGTTCAAGTCCTAGTAAAGCCAGTTATTTTTACACGGATTTGAATACTAGATCATGGATACCAGTGTTCTTTGGTGGTTGGGTTTCAATTAACCACACATCTCAGGAATGGTCGAACTGAGAATGTACAAGACTACACTTCATTTACACTCATTCATCCTCTTAAGTATTATCTTAACGGTAGTTACCGGAGGCTAAACAGGAAAAAAAAGAAAGAAAGGATCTTTGTCGCCACCTTTGAACAACATCACCAATGACATCTCTATCAAATCTGTAAGTTATCTCAATAAATTTTTAAATGTTTTTTAAGTTGTGAAGTCCTTTTTGAATCACCTGGTATATTATAATTATTACAGAATAATAGTTCTCATTCATCAAACTCAATCAAAAACAATTTCATTCTCATTCATTTAAAAACTTGAAACTATTATAAAAATTAATCGTTTCAAATTTTTACCATAAAAATTTCATGTTAAACTAGAAAACTTGCATACAATTTACATTAATTTTTTTAATGCAAAAATATTTATCACACTAGGGAGAACCTGTTGGATTTGATAATGTTGAGTATTTGCAACTGGACAAGAATATTGAAGGAAGCACAGATAAAAATTCCTTGCAAACACAATCAATTACTCTTAAATAACTTATAATGTACAAAATATTAATTGAAATTAAATACAAATTAATTTAATACCAATTAAATTATTTACTAAAAACTAATAGAAACTAATACTGAGTTAACAGTAGGATAACAAATTGAAAAATCAACACTTCACTTAATACAACAATTATTCACTTTTAATGTTTACAAAAAGAACTACCTTACACTTTATTACTGAATAATTCACTTTTCCTGTTCACAAAGAATTTATCAAACATCTTCCTGTTTTTAACCACTTTCCAATATGGAATACTCGTGACACACTCTTCATTTATCTATTACCCCACTCACTCCAACAGCTCCCTCACCCTGTAATCACTTTTTTGCAAACCGTACTAGTGTTATCACACACTGTACTAAAAAAACTTGAAAACTGTCACTCTCCTGGTCCCTGGCAGTATTTATATCTCTGATTCTAGAGCCTGACCTGCAGTAGCCGTACTTGACTGGAATAATTTCCACTGTTCACATGTTCTATGCTTTTCTATAAATACTTTTCTAGAAAGAGTCCCTTTGTTGTTTCTTCTAGATTCTGATTTCTTCTTTCTAGAATCTTCTCTACCATTACAATATGTTAAAATGTACACATGTCTCACATAAACACGAATTAAATTACAGATTTCTTTGTGAAAAGTGTACATCTACCATTGTGTATTTGCCATTCAAAACCACCTTTTTTTGTTGTCAGCTTTATTGATAAAATAATCATCATATGGATAAAACCATGTTACTCCAGCATTAAAAAAAAAATCTGATGTGAACACCACATGACTTCCTTATATGTCTATTACATTACATTACATTACATACATACATTTTTTCCTGCATTTCATTTAAACTTATTTCATTTGAACACGAGATACGATCCTCTAATTCTTTAAAAAAGTGGACAGTTACACAATTTAATTGTGATGGCACGACATTGTATCACATTTTTTTTGTGGTGTCTGTATCAACGTTTTAATTAGTTTATATAATAATTTTGTTTCAAATAGTTATGTGGTATAAGTGAGAATGTGTCGAATCCGTAACCATGCACATATCAGTTCGAATCCGACTTATATATATATATATATATATATATTTTTATTATTATTATTTTTTTTTTAATTAAAATGAAAAGTACATAAAATTTTACTAATTTTTCTTAGTAAATTTTACTAATAACTTCTAATTTTTTCATATTTTTTTGTTCTTGTTGTCACAATAAATTCAAATTAAAAAAAGAAAAAGTTAAAAAAAATATGTATATGAAGTCGGATTAGAACCGATGTGCCTTCCCCTTGTAAGATCCAAAATTTCATTAATTAAAATTTTTTTTTTTGTCTTCAGTCATTTGACTGGTTTGATGCAGCTCTCCAAGCTTAAAATTTTATTTGGCTATAACTCTGGAACCAATGAAAATAAGTACCACTTATGATATATCATTGAAAAGCTCGCAATGGGCTTATTGGGCTTATTACTGCAGTTACGAAAAAGTCCAAAATCCAAAACATTTGGATTTTGGGCTTTTTGGACCACTTGATTGCAATCAAAAGGGGAGGTGCACAACTAGATGTTACAACAGTCCTAAATCCAAAATTTCAACATTCTACAGCTAACCGTTTTTGAGTTATGCAAGATACATATGTATAGACGTCACACCAAAACTAGTCAAAGTGGATTCAAGGATGGTTAAAATGGATATTTACGTTGAAATCTGAAAATCAAAATTTTTCACTGTCACAATACTTCTTTTACTTCATACAAGTAAGTAAAAACGATAATGTATGCTTATTCCTCCAACAAGCCATTTAAATAAAGAGAAACAGCTGTGCTAAGTGATTATTGAAATTAATTTGAACTAAAACACACAAAATACATCTAATAAATTTAAAACTAAAGAATTAATTCCAATTTTGAGGTTATTAATCTTCCTTTGTAAATAGATAATTTGAATAATGTTATATTTAAAGGAATATTAAACCTACTCTAGAAATTACATAGTATTGTTACATAATTTTTGTATATTTTCACTTATTTTAAAACAATATAATTTAAACAGAAAAAATAAAATAAAAATGCACACATTATATAGTATTAAAAAACACCTACCTTATGTGATGATAAAATATGAGATAATTCTTGTAAATGTTCATGTAAAATAACAGATGTTTGTTCACATTGCCAAGATAATTTTTCAAGAGTGGGAAGTAACTTTCTTAAAGTCACTATACAGTAACGGTTCCAAACAGTCCTACTAGTAGGACGAAGCTTCTTAATTGAATCTCTTAAAACTTTTTCAATTCTTTCTTGTAAGAGTTGGGTATCAGTAGGAGAAGTTGTAAACAAATCTAACTGTGATGGTTGCAAACTTCCTGTTGCCATTTGTGCCATTCCACGTCCAAACATTCCCCACCAATCAAAGCGTTTAGTTAAGTCAAATTTTACTCTACGTATAGCATCATCTTTTTGTATATTCACCCATACCTGTGAAAATAAATTAATAAAAATTTAAAAATATAAGATCTGTGCACTACTGCAAACATCTACAAGCACTGAGAATTTAGAAAGAGATAAAACAAGCTGCAAAAACCCACTAAACTGACATTCACAGATACATACTCAATAACCAATATCAACTGAGCTCACAATTATTAGTAACATATTCCCCTCCTGCAGGTTTTATTAAAAAAATGAATGGAAAAATTTATAGTTATGGTTATAAAGAGTTGTTAATAATAACTGTAAAAATCTGGTTGTACAAGTTATATTTTATGGTTGAAGCAGATCAAATTTATCAAACATGTTTTTTCCAAATAATATAATTTCCGATTTTCGGATTTATTAGAATTACAGGGAAATTGTGATTTTAAAAATCACCATTTATTTTAAGCCTATATTTATATTTTATATACATTTACTTATATTTACAGTTTTTATACCTACATCATGCACATGTATAAAGAAAATAATTCAGTGAATAGTCTGATATGTTTGATTTGATTGAAGTAATTCTGATGAATATTAACAGAATTATAAAAAATTTACTTTGCTGGGCATCTGGTTGCAGATTTTCCTTCCTCCAATGCAAGAAAAAAAAAAAGATAAGATGACCAACTTAAAATATCCCCTACAGGCTAAACATAGTTGTTACAAGTAATATTTTATGAGTGAAATGAAGGTGTAAATTAAATTAAATTCTGTATTTACGTTAATGAAAAAGTTTATACAGTTACCATATTTTTACAAAATATGTTCATGCATAGCGATGCACTTCTGTGCTCATGTGATCATACTGAGAGTCACCTGGCACAAAATCTTGTTGTCAATGTCATTGATTTCTTATTGAATTTTTGTCTTCAGTTAATCAATAGTGTAGGGATTTGATTCGTAAACTCTATTCTTCAAATAGCTTCGACAGAAAAATTACAACTGGTCAAATCTGGAAAATGTAGAGGCCACTGCCCACTACTAACAGTTCATTCTTTAGTAAGAGCAGCATTAACTGAAGCCAGTGAATCATTTGTGTGACAAATTGCTCCATCTTGTTGAAAGAAGACATAATTTTTTCATGATCTGTTAAGCGAGGTAAATTCTTTGAAAATTGTACGCTACACTTGTTTATTGACAGTCCTGTCAAAAAATATTGGTCCTGCGACATGATTACCAGAAACAGCACACCATATGCCAATTTGCTCAAGGACACTTAAACAGCTGGTGAGGATTTTAAGTAATCTGATAACAATTGTTGTGCGTATTAACATGTTCAGAAAATAGAACTATTTCTCGATCGGGGTTGGGTCTATCTTTTTTCTTTTTCTGTTTAGCCTCCGGAACCACCATAAGGTATTACTTCAGAGGATGAATGAGGATAATATGCATGAAGGTAAATGAAGTGTAGCCTTGTACAGTCTCAGGTTGACCAATCCTGAGATGTGTGGTTAATTAAAACCCAACCGCCAAAGAATACCAGTATCCACGATCTAGTATTCAAATTCATATAAAAGTAACTGCCTTTACTAGGGTTGGGTCTATCTGTCCATCAAAAATGTTTTTGAGAAGCCAGTCACAATAATTAAGTCAATTTTCGTTTGTCTGTTTTCTTAGGCAACCCCTACTTCCCAGAACTGATAACAGAGAAGAATAGATTAAAAATAAGAAAAAGTAGTAGGTGATGAAAAAGGATGATCTATTATGTTAGATTAGAATAGTTCAACATTTTGGCTTGACCCTGTATAACACTTACTCGTACCAACCCGATGTTCATCATTTGAATATTACATTGTTTAAGTGTGTGTAATATTTATGAAAAAGGGGAATTTCCGTCAGACTTCAAAAAAAGTGTTATAGTTATGATACCAAAGAAAGCAGGGGCAGATAAATGTGAAGAATACAGAACAATTAGTTTAACTAGTCATGCATCAAAAATCTTAACTAGAATTTTATACAGAAGAATTGAGAGGAGAGTGGAAGAAGTGTTAGGAGAAGACCAATTTGGTTTCAGGAAAAGTATAGGGACAAGGGAAGCAATTTTAGGCCTCAGATTAATAGTAGAAGGAACATTAAAGAAAAACAAACCAACATACTTGGCGTTTATAGACCTAGAAAAGGCTTTCGATAACGTAGATTGGAATAAAATGTTCAGCATTTTAAAAAAATTAGGGTTCAAATACAGAGATAGAAGAACAATTGCTAACATGTACAGGAACCAAACAGCAACAATAACAATTGAAGAACATAAGAAAGAAGCCCTAATAAGAAAGGGAGTCCGACAAGGATGTTCCCTATTTCCGTTACTTTTTAATCTTTACATGGAACTAGCAGTTAATGATGTTAAAGAACAATTTAGATTCGGAGTAACAGTACAAGGTGAAAAGATAAAGATGCTACGATTTGCTGATGATATAGTAATTCTAGCCGAGAGTAAAAAGGATTTAGAAGAAACAATGAACGGCATAGATGAAGTCCTACGCAAGAACTATCGCATGAAAATAAACAAGAACAAAACAAAAGTAATGAAATGTAGTAGAAATAACAAAGATGGGCCACTGAATGTGAAAATAGGAGGAGAAAAGATTATGGAGGTAGAAGAATTTTGTTATTTGGGAAGTAAAATTACTAAAGATGGACGAAGCAGGAGCGATATAAAATGCCGAATAGCACAAGCTAAACGAGCCTTCAGTAAGAAATATAATTTGTTTACATCAAAAATTAATTTAAATGTCAGGAAAAGATTTTTGAAAGTGTATGTTTGGAGTGTCGCTTTATATGGAAGTGAAACTTGGACAATCGGAGTATCTGAGAAGAAAAGATTAGAAGCTTTTGAAATGTGGTGCTATAGGAGAATGTTAAAAATCAGATGGGTGGATAAAGTGACAAATGAAGAGGTATTGCGGCAAATAGATGAAGAAAGAAGCATTTGGAAGAATATAGTTAAAAGAAGAGACAGACTTATAGGCCACATACTAAGGCATCCTGGAATAGTCGCTTTAATATTGGAAGGACAGGTAGAAGGGAAAAATTGTGTAGGCAGGCCACGTTTGGAGTATGTAAAACAAATTGTTGGGGATGTAGGATGTAGAGGGTATACTGAAATGAAACGACTAGCACTAGATAGGGAATCTTGGAGAGCTGCATCAAACCAGTCAAATGACTGAAGACAAAAAAAAAATTGTTTAAGTAATACAAAAATATAATAATATTCAGAACTAAATAAAATTTTAACAACTTCATATGTATACAAATAATACTAAATATTTATTATTACATTTTACTGCTTCCCGCCAAAGTATGAAGTAGTAAAACAAACAATTAACTTGCTCACACAAAAATACGTTTAGTAAAATTATCTGACCGCTAACTAGCATAATAATGAAATTATTTCGTTTTCTATTTCCTTCTCTCCAGCTCTATAGTCCTGGGTGTGCCTTGGTTTTCTCTACAATTCCAATATGCTTTGATTCCTTGCTGTCTTCTACTGGTTTATGTCTCGCAAGTTTTCCTAAACATCCTGCAACCATTTCATTCAGGGTCTTCTGCTCCTCTTTCCTAAACTGCATTCCTCAACATTACCTTTGTCAGCCTTCTAGCAACCATTATCTGCACATTACCCCTAAAATATTCTTTAGGATATATAAGTGCACCATTTCTATTCACTCAACAAAAAGCTTTTGTTTTTTATCACAATCAAGAAAGCCCATATATCTCGGTTTATTACTAATTTTATAAAAATACAACTTTATAAAGATTTTATGGTCATCTTAATGATATAAGTATATGCTAGTACATGATCATTATTTATAAAAAAAAAAATCAGACATTCTGTTAAACAAATATGAATTCATTATTTACAACATTAATTTGATTTAAATTCTAAGAAAAATTCACGTTTGTTTTTGTTCTTATATTAAGGATACATAATTTTTTTTCAACTACTATAAAGACAACTAAAAATATGAATTAATACTTAATATTTATTATCGGTAATAACAAATTGGTAATTTGTTAATATTACCAATATTAAATTGGTAAATATACCAACATTTTCATCATTTATAAGGCAGTGAACTTTGTGAAGGGGGCAAAAGCTGTCAGTAAGAGAATATTTTTGTCCAGATGCTGGATCCCACACATGCATTTCCTCTTCCTGTTGTGTCAAAACAAAAGAAGATCTGCCATGTGGTATACCGATACCAAGTACAAGCCATGCTTTCAAACCTAAACGTAAGAAGAAACAGCAGAGAAGTACACCATGATCGTCACAGTCACCTTGAAGCACTTTCAAAACTTGCTAAAAAAAAAAACAAAAAACATATATATAATAATAATACAACTGTAATGTACATCTATCATAATATAAAACATGCACATAAAAACAAGATTAAAAGAGATATATTTAACTGTGTTAAATTTTAGGTTTTTCAATGTTCAAATTATTTGTCTTTTGGAACCATTCATGATCAGGTAGATTTGATCTTGATAGTTTCAAATTAGTCGAAGAAATCACATCAAATGTTAAATGAATTTACAAATTATGAAAATAAAAATGACTCTTTTGTTTTAAAATATTTATTAATACTTTTTAGTGTTTACCAAAAAAGAAAAGTTCTATTAATGTTTACGTGCATTTTATTTTCAAATTGAACTTATCTGAAGAAAGCCTTTAGATTAAGCCTTTAGAATTATGCTTTAATAAATATTCAATTTTTCACCTGTTTCTTCGTAGAACAAATTTAATAACCATAACAAAACATACACATGCATAATAAACCCACCCATCCATAACTTCATTAAAATAATATATAAAGAATAAGTTCTTAAGTATAACTCTCAGAACAGACTTTTATTTGTCTTTAAAGTATACAAAAAATAAAAATATAGATAGTTTTAACTATGGTGGCCAATTTTAAGAAACACTAATATTTTGAATCTCAGTAAACTTACTTCATCATGGCGGCAGATTTTTTAGTGAGGAGTCGCCAACACGATGCCTAGTATTAATGATATTAACAATAGTTAAATTTTGGGTTTACCCAAATAAATGAAGAAGAAAGGCACCTGTGTGTCACTTGCTCAAAAATTTTGGCAGCAGACAGCATGATATTTAATAAACTTAAACGACATTTGGAAACATTTTAATTCTTCAAATTAAAATTAAAATCATACGAAAAGCAAACATCATTTTTAAAAAAAGCTTTGTCTATGAATGAAAAAGCTTTATTTGCCTCTTACAGTTTCATATAAAACAGGCAGATGTAAAAAGGCTCACCATTGATGAAGGGCTTATTTTGCCAGCTGCAATTGAGATTGTAGAAATTATGTTTGGAGATAATTTTCCAAGCAATTGCAATTCATACTTCTATCAAATGATACTGTTGCCCATCGAATTGGTGATATAGCTGAAGATATACAGCATCAGCTTTTTGGAAGTTGCATAACAAATTGTTTTCAGTTCAGCTTGATGAGGCAACAGATAGACATTAAAGATAGGCTATAAAGGCTATATAGGCCATAAAGGTTGAGAAACATTGGATTAACTGATTATTTTAATGGATGAGGAAGGATTGGGAGGTACAAAGGTTTCTAATAAATCTAAGTGCTGATCTTGAAATAGTAAGAGTCAACGGCTATTCACACCGTGTTTCGAGTCTAGTAACTAAGGATAAGTATAATAGTGTCAAAATTAAAAAAGGAAAGCCATTCAAGTATATGTACCAACTTTGCAACAGAGGATGAGGAAGTGTTCTGGTATAACTTGCAGTAATCAATTGAAAAATGCCCACATCATGTAATGTTGAATATAGGAAGATTTCAGTTCAAAAATTGGGATCAGTAAGGGATAAAGAAGAATGAGATAGTTTGGTTTGAGGTGTGTAATAACAGGATGCACAAGCTTTTGAATGAATTATTACTAATTCCTTCTTTCAAAAGTTTTTGTTGCTCAAAGAATAAATTTTAACACTTGGATCCTAGACATTTGCGATATGCACAGTCCTGTATCCTAGGGTGTTTGATTGTTTTAAAAAAAAATTTCTGTTTGACTTTTGTACTTGTGATAGGTGAATGATATTAACATGTTCAGAAAGAGTACAAAATATTTTATTTTAATATATAAAACACACTTTCTTTTCAGTTGGGGGCATTTCCTCAGCAAAGTGATGACCAGTTATTCTGTTTGTTTTTATTGCTGTTGGTGTTGCTTAATGTCCACGAACTACTGCCATTTTTCCTAAAGCCATTCCGATCAATAAAATACATTTTTCTAAACGACATTTATGCCTCAAATGCAATGGTTGTGATTCCCAGTATAAGATAAAGTCATAAGCAATTGAAATTATAAATAAATGGGAAAATACTTTTTTCCACCATTTTATTTACTTACGTTTGAATGGATAATATGAAATAATCTGGTTATTTCTATCCACCCGTCTTATTTTTATTACAATTGATAATTATATCCAGTTTAGTTTTTGAAACCAAGCCCCCTTTAGAGCGCAGATGTATTTAACTTTAAATCAATGCATTTACAGTGTCTTTCCATTTGACACATATGAGATGACTTCTTCTCATGTAAACAGACTTGTTTCTTTTTCTTTTTTTTTTTAACTATATTTATTTTTGGCAGCTCTTTCTGATTGAACATACAACTACCAAGAGTTGTAGTCTGTAGCTGCCATAAAAACTCAAGAACAGCTGGTGAGCTGTAAAAACGGTCCATGAATATTGTATATCCCTTAAGATAATCAGAAAGAAGTCTTTGGAAAAGAGAAATTATGGAATTATTGTCAAATTAACCTGTGTAAATTTCAAACCAAAATACTTATGCGGTTGACGAATCACAAACAATATATAATCTTATGCCATATTTATCTTGCTTGCTTTTATTATTAACACGAAATCGTATCCTGCCTCTCTATATCCGTATATCCCTTCATCAATTGTAAAATGTTACCTTGGAGAAAAGCATGCTGGATACTTGTTCAAAAAAAGCCTCAATTTGTGCATAGGATCATGGCCTACTGTGTTATAAGGTACATAATGGGTACTATCATTTACATGAAAATTAGCAAAAATAATAAAAAATGATCTCTAAGCATCACTGATGCTGGGTGTGGAATATTTATAAATTCATTAGTTGACCAAATAACACTTCAATTTTGGTTTCTTGACTATACGCAAGCAAAGAGTTTGAAAAAAATTTAAAAACTTCATGCAATCTGATAGTTGTCCAATTACCCCACAATATATTAGTTTTCAATTTATTAGCTCTCTAGCTCTCTTCAGTTCATCAGAATAAGCTTTTGAATATTTGTCTGTTTCAGATATATATATATATATAATTTCATAATGGCGTAGGAGAAAAACTGATAAAACATCAAATGGTGTAGATTGTTCATTTACTGGACCAGTAATTCCAGTCTTTTTTGTAAATTGGAAGTGTGGGTTGAATGTCTGTGAATGACCAGTCCAAATCTATATCAGATTATGTACTTGGTCTTTTTCTTTTATTGTTATAATCAGAATCATAAATCGGATCATCTAAATTTTCATGGGAAATTTCTACATGTGAATTATTTTCTTGTCCACAAACAAAATTATTACTTGGTTCAGAGTCTGAATCTTCACAAGAATCAGATTCAGATAACATTTCACAAATTAGATCCAATGTTTTGGGATCGTGAATCCATATTTGAACAGAAACTATAAAAATAAAAAAAACAATAGCACAAAAAAAAACATAAGTAACTAGTTTGTTTACAACCAATTCAATATGAAAATCAACACTTCTAACTCCTAACAGCAAAAACAGATCATCAGTTTTAGTAAGGGGAAAAATTGTGAATGAGTTGTTCCTTCGATTCGATTCTTTATAATGAATGAAAGAATCGAGAATCAGTTTGCAGGAGAAACCGATCTGTTTATGATTCTCAACAATGAATTGGATAAGTGATAGGAAACCAAATCTTTCTCAGTTACAATTCGGTTTGATTCATAGCAATCTTTGTTAAGGAGTCTAATAAGAGTTGAAATGAGAAGAATCAAAGACATTTAGTAGGTATGCATCAATTGAGTCAAACAGGAGTATGAAGAAAGACAAACCGTTAAACATGGGTGAAGAAGAGAAAGAGAGAATGCGCATTAGAGTTTATAGTATTGGTAGTGGGGGCAAGGAAAAGAATCGTTGTATCAGACAAACGATTCTTTTTTGCGTACGTTTCTGAGAATCAAAGCAAAAGAATCGATTCCTGAGAAAGGAACGTTTATCCCACCACTAATTGGTTTAGTTTATATTCAATATTTTCAAAAATATTAAGCAGAATAAAACAAACAAATCATTCCAAATGAATTAAAGAATGATCAATTCTTATGATTTTTATCGCTTATATAATTTTTCAAGTAATTTGAGCACCCCACATGTTGCTTCTAATTCTGATTTGTACATATTTCAGTTTAGTTACTCAACAAGACCTTTTTGTAAATAATGTATGTATTATAATAATCTTTCTAATCTTTGATGTGGCACTCCTGTGTCACTTATTAGAACAAAAACTAGATTACATAAAAATAATGTTTTTCTAAAGCCGTACTATCATTAACAGTTTGACCTAGAAGTGTAAGTTTCTAACCACAACGTATTATAATCACAAAAATAAGATATTATGCTAGATGAACAAAGGTGTAACTACAATCTCCCTGAAGTACAATCAGCTTTCTCGTTTTTGGTGTTTACAATGCCCAGAACTCATAATATACAATATTACAATGTACATAATATACAATGTATATAATATTATGTTTAGCATGCTTAGAAACTTATCTTCAAGAAAAAATTTATTACTGGCTTCAATTTCATTCACTTCATTTTAAAAATATAACCAAAATTAACCATTAAAATAATCAACTGAAATAAAATAGACATGAAATTAATTATATAGGCATATGCAATATTAACAATTATTACATCAGCTGTGAGCCAAACGTCAAAAAGGCCTGGAAACAGTACACTTCCTGGAGTCAATGGGATTTTGGAAACAAACCAAGCAGCCATCTCAGGTGTGGTTACTACACCTTCATCGATTACTAAAAAAAATTAAAATAATAATACATATATTTAAAAAATTATAAAACTGCCTAAGTTTATTACAAACTTTTCTGTGAAAAATTGTATAAAAAAATGTAATTATTATATATTCTTATATAAAAAGTATTATATATATATATATATATATTGTCGCCGAATGGCTTCGACGGAATGTGGCATCTTAAAACCTCCGAGGTACCGATTGTCTGGTGGAGGGTTTGGCCCTCGTTTGTAGCGAGTGCATGAGCGGCACTGCTAGATGTAGTGCCGAAAGTCGTAAGGCCCTGCCAATTGTTCTTCTGGACTGTGGTGATCGGCTCCTGCAGCGTTGTGGTAGTGTCGTATGACAGCTGAGCATATGCCGGTTTATGGTCCGGTCACGGTTGTGCTACGTCCTGTTGTCCATGCGATGCCGTCTTCGTTCACTCTGAGGTGAGTGCCCGAGGTCAAATTTTGATCATGGCGTAATCGTTGGCTCTCTGGATTCTTCTTATGGCAATAGCTCTTGTAGCTCAGTGGCAGTGGTGAATTCACATCTTCAGTGATGTCGTTCAGGCGCCGGAAGTCTACACAATAACGTTGTGAAGAGTTCTTCTTAACAATGACCACCGGAGAGTTATAGGTCGATTTCGACGGCTCTATCACTCCTACCTCAGTTCTTCCACATATCCTCTTAACTAGAGGTTTCTTTCCTTCGCTGTACCGGTACATTGGTAAGCAAAACGGCCGGCTTCCTTCAGTCGTACCTATGTACTGCGAACCACGTCGATTGCATGGGAGTGGTGGAAAATACTCCCTGATGTTGCTTCAGCACTGTCTCCAGTCTTGGTCTTCACTTTAGGGGTGCTGTACCTTTTACTCCCAACCAGTTCAATTTTGATCCTGCAGGTTCGGGTTCCACAAAATCCATCTTTCCTGTCAAGGTGGAGGCAGCCAGACTGCAATCCAGCTGCACGAGGCTGGACTGAAATCCAGCACAATTTGTTGTTTCTTCAGCCAGTCATGTCCTGCGATGATTTCTTTCCGAAGATCAGGGACTAGCAGAAGCGTGGTGGGAATTTTCGTACAGACGCAGAGCTGATTTTTGCAACCACTACCGTGGTATGGCAGGAAGGAGAATTCAATGTAAGATGCATCTGGATGTTTGAGTTGGAATTGGCTTGCTACGGTATCAGCTCAGCTCTTCCAAAACTAAAATTACAGCAAAATGTATGGCTGCTTTCGTGAGACGTCTTGCTACTTCAACGGTGATTCTAGGGATGTCCGAGTCTGCGTGACTGAGGGCCCCGATCGACTCCAATGCCGAGACCCAGCTATTATGCTGTATGCTGCGCCTGTCTGGGCTCATCGCATTTTTTGTAGGTATTGCGCGGACAATTTGCTGCGGGCCCAGCGACTGCTCTTGCTGGCTGTCATAGGCGGTTACAGAACAGTCTCGCGGGAGGGACTCTGTGTTATAGCCGGAGTCAAACCGATAAATAACTTGGCTAATGAGCGTAAGGAACGCTATATTTCCAAGGTAAATAACGTATTGACGTCAGAACGAAAGCAGGAGATTGAAGACCGGGATCTTGAGTCTTGGCAGGTCAGGTGGGACGAATCCCCCGAAGGTAGCTACACGCATCGTACATTTCCTATAATGTCTAATTTAGGTGCGATTAGATGGGCCTCCTCCAATCGGTATATCACACAGTTTCTCTCCGGGTATGGTGCCTTTCGGGCGAGTTTGGCTAAGTTCCGTTTGGTGGATTCGAGTCGATGCCCGGATTGGGGGATTGATGATACAGTGGACTACGTCTTCTACGTCTGTCCTCGATACGAGGTAGAACGTTCACGAGCTGTTAGGGAACTTGAGAGAATACATTCCTTTCTGGATCCGTACCAATTGGATGATCCGCGAGGAATGGTCTATAGTGGCTGGTTTTCTTCGCGCCCTTGCGATGTGTCTTCACATCGCAACTTCAGAGGGAGTTTGATCGAGCTACTCGATCGTGGTAGGATTCCGGGTGGCTAGGGTTCCAACTTGGGCATTGGATTGGTTGGAGGTAGTCGCATTGGCATCGTGCAACGGTTATATTGGTATGGTTTGTGATTCGATTTGCCACCCCCACCAGCTCCGATGGTGGGGGTGGCTGCGCTGCTGGGGTTGGTAGCCCATGCGACCGGGGGCGTGGCTTCCGTCCACCGGTGGCAGTCCTGATCGTGATTTGGAAATGCCACGCGAGACACCATGATTCGACCGGGCGGTGGTGCGGAGTTTGTCCCCGGCTCCTGCGCGGACCGGAATGAGGTTGCTTTCCCCTTGTTAGGTGACCTAAACTGGTCGACTTATTTGGATGTAGGTCTGAATTTCTCTGTTGCGTAAAACACAATTTTGATTGTTATGAGTGTAGCACTGATTTAACTTTAAATTCGTTCGTTTTCTGAGGCATTCACAGTCACGAACGGTGTTGTCAAATGTAGACTAGGCGCGGGGTTTGCACTTCCGTGGTTTCGGTTAGTTAGTTTGGGGAATCATGTTAGGTTGGATGTGAAGACGTCCGTTTGAGGCCTATGTGAAGGCGAATTTTGATATGTATTTACTGATACAAATGTCTGCCGAGGCATTTACATCAGTGGCATCCCGACCGAGGCCTGGCTGATGATTGAAAGTTGTAATCAGTTCGAGGGTCTAAAGACCCTCTAACTAATGTATATATTATTGATGGTATATATTATGATATATATTTAATTATTGATGGTCATATATGCTTTACTAGTTGACAGGTTGCGCCTACCCATTTTAATGATACACGACAAGTGGGCGGTGGGACATGCAAGAGAGTGGTGTGTGGTACCATGCTTATTCTGCTCATGCTTTTAGGTTAGCTCTAGGAGCTTGTTAGGATACTGGTCGCTAAACTGTTTCGAGGCTCAATAGCCTTTTGTGGCACAGACATTTGGTCTTAAGCTTTAGGATGACCGAATGGGATTGTGGCGGGAGAAATGTCCGGCAAACCAATTTCAAGTATAATTAGCATTTTCAGCTCCTATATTGTATTTTGTTAGCTCAATTTTTATTGTTTAACTGTGTTAACAATTTGTAAACTATAAATAAGCAACACTAGACTAAGAATTAAATTATATTAGCCACACATTATGACATCATATCTAATACTGAAGAATGGGCCTTTATGGACAAGCTTAATCATGTCTGTACAGGTCAAAACATGTAGCTGAAAACACAGCTGTGTTGTTTTTATTAAGCACTGGATTTAGGAATGAATTAATTTTGTTCAGTCTTATTGCTGTCTTAAATTTTATAGCAGTGCAGTGTCATAATGCCTCGAAACTGTGTAAATTATGTGGATGCCTTTTGTTATGTATATGTTGAGTTTACCGTAAAATCAAATAGAAAAAACATTACACCTTTAATTAAAAAAGCATGTCATTTATATTTTCAGTGTAAAATTGGTAATCAGGATAAGATGTGGGCTCCTCATATAGTACGCACTAATTGTTCTGTATATTTAAGAGGATGGCTGAAAGGTACACCGATGACTTTGCCATTTGGTGTACCTATGGTTTGGCATGAACCAAAGCATCATGTAACTGATTGTTACTTTTGTTTAACAAGTGTGTCCGGAATTTCTAAAACATCTAAACACACTGTAAAATATGTTTCATTGCAACCTGCAATCATACCTATACCTCACAGTGAAATTATTCCCTTCCTGAGCCACCTGTGAATGTATGTTTAGAAAGCAGCGATGAAGAATGAGGCAGTACTGAAGAAGACAACAATGATTTTGATTTTGAATTATCTTCCAATAAGGCACATTAAAATGTGCCTCATTTAATTCACCTAGTGATACTTATATCACTAGGTGAATTAAATGACTTGGTTAAGGATTTAAATTTATCAAAAAATCAAGATGAACTGTTAGGATCAAGACTGCAAGGTTGGAATTTACTTTAAAAAATACAAAAATTTTGCGCTTCCAAAGCTGACCAAAAGAACTTTCTCAGTACTTTATCGATGAAAATAACTTGGTTTATTACACAAACATTGATGAGCTTATGATGTACTTAGGGAAAGTTCATAAACCTGAGGATTGGCGTCTTTTCATAGATTCATCCAAGTATTGTTTAAAAGTGGTTCTAATACATAATGATAACAAATATCCTTCGATATCAATAGCTTACGGTATTAATTTGAAAGAGACATACAATGTCTCTTTCTATTTTCTGTTTCTTTCTATTCAGACATACAATGTCTGAAAGACGTTCTTGAAAAAATAAATTATAAAAAAAATAGCTGGAACATATGTGGTGATTTGAATGTTATAACTATTTTCTTAGGCATTCAGTTAGACTATACTAAGTATATCTGTTTTCTTTGCGAATGAGACAGCCGAGCTAGGGATAAACATTATGTTATCAAAGAGTTGAAGAAACGGGATAACTTAACTCCAAATGGGAAAAATATTATTCATGAGCCATTAGTTGAACCAAAAAAAAATACTTTTACCCCTCCTCCATATCAAGCTAGGACTATGTCCTAGCTTGATAAGGAGGGTCCTAGCCTTTTAAAAGCTAGGACTAGCGTGTAACCTGCTGCCGACCAGACCAGGAAAATTTGTTCTTTGTAAGTTATAAAATTACATTAGTTTAGTTAGTGCCCATTGTCACCGCTAGAACTGCCACACTCACATGAATTAAATATGGTATGCGCGCGCACTTTAGTTAGAATCATTAAATTAAATAGACAGAAAAACATTATAATTATATAAAGTGATAAATATTTTAAATTAAGGTGTGTGTAAGTCTCGTATCAGAAACAACCCACAGTTGCACGACTTTCCTGAATGTGGCTTCAACCACATGATGGAAAAGTCCTACAATTGTGTTGTCAGGTTTTTTTTTTTAGTATGTGTTCAAGAAGTATAAATGATCTGTATTTTATTGAACGTGTACTGAAAGGGTTTTCTAAACAGTTAAATAAATGTACAGTAATAAATTCCAACTAAAAATCTAGTGACAAAAAACTAAAATATATAAAAGTTCAAAAATTTACACTTCTATTTATTTAGAAAGCAAGCCTTTTTTATCGATAACTATTAGTTAGTCTAGCTAAAGTTATTTATCTAGCAGACTCTTAAATTATCTTATAAAAATATAAATGATACTAAATTTACATATGATGAATACAAAAAACTTATTACGCAATTTTTTTTAAACTTACCTGGAGGATCTAAAGGTCGAAAAAATCGTGTAACACATACAGATTTTCCATTTACATCCATGACAGTTGTCTTCACAGATCGACCAGGGAATTCTTTGGTGACCTGAGCTTCCCATTCTTCCATATGTTGTTCAAGCTGAGGAGATTCACTGCATTCTAACCTTTCCTAAAACAATTAGCATTTTTATACCTGGAAGTATAAGCTTTTAAAAATATTCCTGTCAGTCATTGATGACATGGTATTTGAAATATGAAAAAAGAATCTAGAATAAAAACAGAGAAAAATAAAAAAATAAATAATAGAAATTTAATATACCTCTCTATTATTTTAATGAATATTATAATTAGGGAAAACAGCTTGAGTGTCTTGAGCACAATGTTTTATATTTGTCAGTAGAGTTTTTATTTGTCATTCATGGCAACCCAAGAATGCATTGTTAGTGGCTACCTAATGGCACTTGTAAGAGAATAATTGTTTAAAATTTGTTACTAATGTTATAAATTAAAAAAAACTAAATTTGTTATGAGTTTAGTTATGTCTTTAGTTTGAGTTTTATTTAGAGTATATATAAGCCTACAAGAAATTCTGCGATTATGAAAAAGGCTGTTCAAAAGATATAAAAAAGCAAGAGAACATTAAAGCAAACTGCAAAAATATTGAGTGAGTTACAGCTCTTCAGAATAAGGAGATATTCCTTTATCTATTAATTTTCTTGAATTTTTGCATAAGAGTTCTTTGAATATTATAATATACTATTACTTTGTAACAATCCAATACTAAGCCATAATAATAACAAAATAAAGAAAACTATTTTTATAAATGCCTATTTTATATTGCCTATAAATGCCTTTATAGGCAATACAACTTTTTATTTTAAAAATCTTTCATTTAAGTTATATGTAGAAATTTGGAATTGTGAAAACCGGAGTAATGTTTTCTACAAATTCAAAAATTAATCATCAAAATCTGTCAATTTTTTGAAGTATAACACCTGCATGTATGTTTGTATAAGATAAGATAATACATATATAATATATTAACATACAAGGCAGGGCTCAAAAGTAAGAGCAGATTGTTAACAAAATGAGAACAATTGAAAAAATGAAAATTTATCAGTGGTTTCAAATGCTTACATTTATTTTATTTTTCTACATAATCACCATTTCATTCCAAATAATTTTAATGTTGTGAAACAAACCCACTGCACAAACTTCCACTGCCTAGGACTGTAGCCACATTTGCACTGAGATTTCAACTCTTCACTTTCCTTGAATTGTTAAGACACAAGCCAGTTTTTGAGGTGTAGGAAGAGATGGTGTTTTACTGGGAGTAAAATCAGGACTGTAAGAGGCTCATCAAAAAATTCCTATATGAATTCTTTGAATTGTTTCTGTCAGGCATACAGCCACGTATAGAGTGCGTTATTGTGAAAAAGAAATCCTGATCTCAGCATTCCATTTTAGAAATTGTTGCACAATAGACCTGTGATGTGATGAATGTTCCAGGTTTTATGAAATCAATCAAAAGCCCACCCTTTTGATCCCAGAATAAAGTCGCTGTGATTTTCTTTTGAGGCTGGGCTGTTTGAATTTCTTCGGTTTAGTGAATCAGAATGACGCCACTGTATGGATTGTTGTTTCATCTCAGCACTGACATATGAAATCCACATTACGGGAAAAAATTTGCCTCCCTCATGGTTTAAGCATCATCAAGTAAAGCACATGCAGATGTTCTGTGATCTTTGTGAGCATTTTCAGCACCCATCGTGCAAACAGTTTACGATAGCCAAGAGTGTCAGTCATGATTCTCAATAATGTTGTCTTTGAAACTTCTGGAAATTCTAAAGAAATATTGTTAATCATGAAACAACAATTTTTTCCTCACTTTTGCATTCACATGTTCTACAAAATTATCAATCTGGACACTAGACCTGCTACTTCTCTGTTCTTTGTGAACATTTGAACGGCCTTCCTTAAACTCATGACACAATTGCCTCACCTTTCTTTCATTCATTGCGGTAGGCCCAAATGTTTCACACAATTGATGGTGAATTTCAATAGCATTTTCTTGAATTTAGAAATCTAATCACTGATCGAACTTCACAATTGGCGAGATTTGTTATTACTGCAATCATTTTAAAACACTGTATCGCAAAGTCAAAAAACAATGAATGTTGTTTGATGACAATGTTTACATGCCCAACAGACTAAAAATGTTTATTTATTTGTTTATACCTGAGTATAATATACATGACACTAATAAAGTTAATTTTTTTTTTCTTTCAAAAACCATATTTCAGATATTAATCCACAGACTCAAAGATGCACACATAGAACTACTTTTGTTTGAAATGTAAATTTTTGTTGATAATATATATGATTTTTTTAAATTGTTCATGGTATAATAGTAATTCTACTACCTATGAAGTAATACTTAAATCTACATAAAATAACATCACTCAAAGAAAAATAAATGTTAAAATCTATATAGTATTGTAGTATACATGCGCTTTGGTAAAAAAATGTCAAAAAAATTTATGACAAATGAATTTTCTTGCTTACCTTAAATGGTTCAGGTAAGTGTAGGGGAGGATGTACAGTAATAAAAAGAGTTAAAAATGTATTATTTCTCAGATGAGAAGAACTTGAAGATGTAGCAGCTGCACCTGAACTAGCTGTTTTATGTTGACCATCCCTTTCATAACCAAGTAATACAGGTGGTGAGTATAATTTAAATGTTCCTTCAACCTAGGTAAACATTTTTATTACTTATATAATATAATATTGGTAATAATAAAATTATAAATTAAATGATATAATGAAACCTCTGAATACATTAATCAATGGGATCAAGCATTATGTTATACTTCACAGGTGTGCATGTTCAAGATTATAAATAACAGGCTTATATTATAATTTATATATTACTAGCTCCCCATCACAGCTTCGCTTGCGCTATGTGGTTAATTGTATTTTTCGTAGCAGTTGATCTTTCTATTTTTTTTTTTTTTGTCAAATAGTGCAACTAGTCACACATACAGTAATGGAGGCAGTTGCTGTGATGGTTGAGCCACAGTGCTGTATACCTTTGCATCCATTAAAAAAATAAAAATTTTAAAAACCCAAAAATGGGTTTTAAATACTTATCTGAAGAGTATTTGCAAGCCAAATCTACTGAATATCTTGTTTGCTATAGTTGGGATTGGGAAAATTTACAATCATTGTTCAACATTTTTTTTACTTTTCTTCATCCCCTTTCAAGGTCGAATTTCAAAAATCTAAAAATTTGTTTCTTGACATGAAGATTACACTCACCAAAAATCAGGTTGATTTCTTCATTTGTTACTGAGAAATTACAAAAATAACAAGGTTTAAAAAAAATCAAATTAATTTTAACCCTTGAAACTCACAATAAAACTCAAATAAATCTAGAAATTGGTTTTTAGATGTTCATAATCAATCAGTTCAAACCCAGCTAATGCAGTAACAGACATTAACAGTTCACAGTTCATTAAAGTTTGTGCTTCAACCAGCAAATCTTCACAACTACAAATATTTTTTTTTGTTGAAATTTTTTGAGATGAAATATATGTAAAAATCTTCTCAGTTATGCCAAGAAACATGGGTAAAAATTTGGTTACAATTGATGGGTAGTATTTTGTTTAACCTGAACAAAGAAACACCCTCTTCCTCTTTACATTATAGTGCAGGTACAGACAGATTACTTTAATGTAAATCTAATTTTATTAGGTAATATTATTCAATCGATTGATTCAAATTATTCAATTCAAATTCTGCGCACAGCCCATTAATTCATTTCATAAAGGTTTGTGCTTCAACCAAGTAATCTTCACCACTACATACATATATATATTCTTGTTTTAAATTTTTCGAGGTGATATATATCTATAAACATTCTCAGTTATGCCAAGAAACATGAGTAAAAATTTGGTTTGACTGATTGGGTAGTTTTATTGTTTATCTTGAACAAAGAAAAACCCTCTTTCACTTTATATAACAGTATAGATTAATAGAAAACAATTTTCTCTGAATTAAAATGAATTCATAATATATAGACATTCCCCGCTCAAAATATTTACTTTTTCTGTCTGGCTTTTTCTGGGTAAAAAACACTTCGGCATTACCATCACCTGAACAAGATGAATATGTTTTAAAAAATGTTAACAAGTGTTAATGTTCACAATTAAAAACAAAAATTCCTTTCAGCATGCCAGAAGGCAAAGGTAGATTTCACCGGTGCTAACTAGGGGATAAAAAAGATTTCCACCTTAAAATTAAGAAAAACTTCAAATTTACACAATACGACAATGGTTGCATGTGAAAAAAGTTTCACATGTTTAGCATATGATAAGCCTCATCTTACAATTACAGCAACATTTTGGTCATCCCTTCCTATAAGGGTTGATCATATCAAAAATTGATCGACATCAGTCTTAGGTAATGTTTACAGTTCTAACAACTACTTTAAACAGATTCGATATTGCCTATTAGGGAGGTATATATTTTTTCTCTTCAAAACCGAATTTTTTCCATCCCCTGGGCCAGATCACAGCTCCACCCTGATTGGTGATATAAAAAAACTTTACTTAGGTAAGTTTTAGGTCCTTATCCAAAGAATATTAGGAACTTTAAAAATATTTGATATTTTATTTAATAAGAATGTTATAACAATATTTTCTTTTTTCAAAAAAGCTTCCCCATTTCCACCCCCATGGACCGATTTGGCCCATTAACGAACTCAACCGAGATTTTGGGTCAGTATATTTTATATATCAATTTGAAAGTGATTGGCATAAAATTACAGCAGTTATCGTGTTCAGAAGAAAATGAAATATATAGATATATATAAATGTTTTTTAAAATCGATTCTTTCAGGAATCATATTCCTCTGCACTATATAAATAATTATATACAGTATATATATATATATATATATGCAATTTTTAATTTTAATTATAATTTGCATTTAACATTTTTGAATTTATAAAAAAAAATTAGTTTTATTTCTGTTTTGATTTAATTGAAAAAGAATCTTTTAAAAATTTTAAATCTCAATTTTAATTTTAATGTGTAATTTGCAACAAAAGATTTGAAAAATTAAAGAGCAACTGATGATGCAAAGTACTCGCAAAAGCGTGAGTGCTTGGATTATGGAATAATCCAAGTCTCCCAAGGATTATTCCACTTGGATTATTCTTCCAAGTGGTGTCTTCCCACTTTATTTCATTTTATTAATTCTGTACTTGGGTTGATTGGATTAATATAATATATAAATAAATATATATATAAACTTTTGAACTGTTTTGAGGTCTGGGGGATGTGAAATGCGAAGGTATGTTGAAATATTACATTCTGCTTAATGGAAAATGCCAAAATAGCTGAAAAATAGTAATTCAAATATTTGAATATAAATGGACGTCCCCAAGAACTCGTAAAACATAAGATAATTTTGTTTCATTATCCTCTAGAATAGTTTGCATGTTAGTCGCTAGTTTAAATCTGTAACGCAGTGCCACACAACAGATACAATTCACAAGGATGAGGTGCACTGTTAGTTGGCAGTCTCAGTGTGCACAAACTGGTGCATCTGTTTGAGTTATCAGATACCCATGAGTGAGCCTAGTGTGCCCCATTTGTAAATAGCAGATTATAACTTCCTCTCGACAGTTATTTCTGCATGAGAAGCTCCACAGTGAAACACTGCCCTTAATTGAGTAAAGTTTATTGTTCATTGCAGCATCTAACTCAGTTTGCTATTCATCATGAACTACACTGTTCAGGAAACAGACAAGATCATCAGAAGCAATATAACTGGTAAAAATAGGCTGAAACACAAACAACATGGTGTCTGGAGTACACATCACTAATTAATTGCTTGTAAGGCCTTCATGGAATCTGAGAAAACAAGAACATGTTGAAATTTTGGGCTAACCGTATGAAAGGCCTTATTAATGGCATACAGTTCTGCAATGAAAATACTGGTTATGGTGGGAAGGATTCCCACCATATCCACCGTATCAGGATTCATGTTATTTATAATACATAAAATTAGTTTATAAGATTCAGATTTGTGTTCTTTTAATTGTACTAATAAAGATCAAAGCTGTAATTAACAAGAGGAGGCTGCCAAGGAGGTTAATAACAGTAAGTATTGGAGGTAATTGTATATTTAGAGCTGAGAAAAGGTGTTGAGCTCTGATGCCTAGTGGAGCAGTAGATCTCTGCTGTCCCTGGTATCGATTAGCATGCTGATTCGAAAAAAACCACATCAAAGGTTGAGCGACTTTTTTGCGCTTTAATGCGAGCCACATAGTAGTATATCATTTGCTTCTGTCTGCTACAAAGAGATGACTCACCACTGTCCACCAGCAGACTTACCACATGGCTAGAGCGAAAAGCAACTGTGGAAAGACGGAAGAATGAATGATGGACTGCATCGAGCAGTTTTAATGTGATGGCCAACAAATAAGCCATGCAATGCCACAGTGCCACATTATTAGTCTAATCGGGAACAGACTAGAGCTCAGTAGAAGTGCAACATGCTTATACGATCAGCTTTCTAATGGGTATTAGATAGAACCCTCAGTATGTACAACATTTTTAGACATTTTACCTTCAGCTCCTTCAAATGTGTTGCCCGTGTTAGCCGTTGGTCTAACCACATTTCTAGAAATCTAACCCGTAAGCACGCCTCAACCGGTTCACCATGTAAATACAGTTGAAGGTCAACATGTCCCATCAACCGGGAAAAACAAATGCACTTTGTTTTTTCCTGAAAAAACATGTGGTTTACACCACAATTCTAAGCAGGTTATTATGTTTTGAAGTAGCCTCTCACCAGTAGCTAATGTTTTATATGCTACGTAAACAGAAAAATCATCTATAAATAAAGAACACATTACCAGTTTTCCACGCAGCTTGTTATATTATTTATGGCTATGCCAAACAAAATAACACTTAGGAAACTTCCCTGAGACACTTCGTTTTCCAGTATCAAACCTTCAGATACTGTTGTTCCAACTCAAACTTAAAAAATAGTTAAAAGGAAACAAAAAAGACAATATTAAGTAATATAAAAAATCCGACATGGACACTTCATGACTTCCTTGTACACCTATTAAAATACATAAAATATATAAAATTTTATTTCATTAATAACTTCTGATATTTTTTTCATATTGTTTTCTTTATTGTTATTATTGAATTATTATTTATTGTAATTTTTTTTACAATCAGAGGTTAATAATTATTAATAAAACAATATTTTTAAACTAAAAAAAAATTAAAAAAAAAGAAGTCTGATTCGAACCAATGTGCCTGTCCCTTGTAAGATCCAAATATTTCATTAATTAAAAGTTTATTTGGCTATAACTCTGGAACCAATGAAAATAAGTATCACTTATGATACATCGTTGAAAAGCTCTCAATGAGGGCTTCTTACTGCAGTTAAGAAAAAGTCTAAAATCCAAATTTTTTGGATTTTGAACTTTTTGGTCTAGTCAATTGCAATCAAAAGGAGAGGTGCACAACTAGATGTTACAGCAGTCTTAAATTCAAAATTCTAACATTCTTTGCTAATTGTTTTTGAGTTACGTTGGATGGTCAAAACGGATATTTCCATCAAAATCTGAAAACCGAAATTTTCGAGATCACAATACTTCCTGTACTTGTACAAGGAAGTAAAAATGCAGATTACACATATTAAAATTTATAATATATTATTATTATTAGTTTACCCTTGAGTTTGCATATAGTGATGCAAATGGTATAGCGAGAGAACCTAACCAATGACGTTCAAGTCGCTGGTGTATATTTGTTGCACGTTGTCTATCATCCTCCAACAAATCAATTATTGTTTCATCATACAAATGACAATATAAATTATCTTTAATAGCCTGCAATCCTCCGGGAGTCATATCTCCATGTGGGGCACTAAAATAAAGAATATGTACAAAACTTATTATTACTCAAAAAAAAAAAATGACATTAATTTAAAACATTCAGTCAGTATTATATATGTTAAATTCAACGGAATTCTTCGTTATTTGAATCAATTTCTTGGATGTTTCAATTTAAAATTTTTAGTAGGACAAACTGGCTTTACCAGACAAAGAACTCAGCCAATAGTTTCAATTTTATGCAATTGCTGAATAGAAACTGAAATCCATGTACACTTCCTTAGGCAGAGCCATCACACCACTGAGCACTAATAAAAAAATGAGTACCAACCAGTGATAGCATGAAGTCATATGGCAGCTGTTGCAATTCCCAATAGTATATCCAAGGTGACATAGAAAGAAAAATAAGAAAATCCACAAAACTAATTTTAGTTTTATTTAGAATCTTATTCTGAAGTGTTCACTTAGAATAATATAATTTTCAAATAGACTCACTGCCTTTTAATGCAATTGTTCCATCATCATACATGCTTCTTTATGCCTTAGATAAAGAGTGTTTGGTTAAACAGTAAACTATACATCAACTGATCCTTCAATACTTCAGTATGAAGTGATTTATGACGTCTCAATGTCTTTGAGAAACAATTAAGTAATAATTTGAAACTACAACATTAGGACAATATGGATGATGAGGAAACACCTTAAATTTAATTTTCAGAAATGTTCCAACAGTGAAAACTACAGCATGGGAATAGGCAGTTTCATGCCATTACACAATATTCAATGTTTGCCTTGAATAGCAGGCTTTAACCAGTCAATAAACATTTCAATGTAATACACACAATTTATTTTTGAGGCCCTTATGATTAAAACTCCAGCATTGGGCCTTTTTAGCTCCAAAATTGTTAATATCCATTTCTATTCTGATGGCTGTCTGAATATTTCCTTGCAGGTAACTGCATACTCTTCTAAATATTTTTTGTGTTATTTTTTTGGTTTCCTGTTTAGCTTCCGGGAATCACCATCAGGTATTACTTCAGAGGATTGAGAATGATATATATGAGTGTAAGTGAAGTGCAGTCTTGTAAGTCTCAGGTTAATAATTTCTGAGATATGTGGTTAATTGAAACCCAACCACCAAAGAACACCGGTATCCCCGATCTATTACTCAAATCCATATTAAAGTAACTGCTACCTTTACTAGGATTTGAACACTGGAACTCTTAACTTTGAAATCAGCTGATTTGCGGATGCATTCACCACTAGACCAACCCAGTGGGCACCATACTCTTCTATTGTTTTTACTGTCATACACTCGCTGGCTTCCAATAGTATCATGTTTTGTTGCCAATGATGTTTTTGTCTAAGAAACCACCTTCATCATAATCCAATGGCTTTATCCACATTTAATTTAACATAATTACAATCTATCCAGTGAATAATTTTTTTAATATCCAACTTAGAATTTTATAGTCCTTCAAAATAATCATCTACAATATAGACAACAATTTTATCCCAATAATGGCCTGAGACACTGTGGCAGATCATTAATGAAAAATAAAGAGACACATCTACCTCTTCGACTGAAGATCTACATTTTACATGATCATTCTTATCAAAAGATGAAATTTCAACTGCATATTTATGGTTTGTAATGTAATGACTTAAACCAGAAGCTTTTCTGTTACTTTATGATGAACTTTTAAATTAGTAAGAAATGCAGAATTCAAATATTTTATGGAAGAAAAATGAAGGTTTTGTCTTAACGCTTTTAAAATGAATGTTAGTAAGAACAATCTTTCTGGTAGCCCTACTGAGAAGATAATTAGCTCTAAAAAGATTCTCTGGAAGAAAAATTTATATATATTAAAGTGAAAAGTTAATAATGTTTTTAGAAGTGTTATTATGTTTTCTCATACTGATAAATAAACTTATGGGAACGTTTTGAAATATTTTTGTTTTGCAATGTTTAAGCTGCTTAATTACAGCCCAAGTTATAAGCGGAAGTATGAATCGATGACTAATACTTTTGTCATGTGTCTGTTATTAAATGTCAAAACAATACGTTTTTATTGTTAGCAAACTCTTACTTCACATCCATTTATTTTAAAATTGCCACTTCTTGAATTGTCACAGGAGTTGTCCAAGAATCACTTGCAAGGTTTTTTTACTAGTATTCTAACAACCGATATTAAAATGAATCTACACTGAATGAAAAGAAAGATTGTGTTTTGAAATAAATTTATACAATAATAATAGTACCGTAAAGGAATATGTAAATCCTGATTCCATGTAGGATTAGCACCTTCTGCAGTAGTAGTACGGCATCGATAATCTTGAAAACTGATCTCTACAAATGGTCGAACAGGAACCATGGCTATACCATTTTCTAGTGACATTGTATCAACATCAGCTCGAATCGGCACCTCAAATGCTCTAACAACATTGATTATTATCTGAAAAATTATCATAGAATACAATAAACACAACAAATTTATTTTTAAAAATAAGAAAAAAATAATGGTTACAAAAGCAGTAAGAAATAATCTGACTTGCTATTTAAGAATAATTACAATTGAAAATGGAGAAATGGTGGGAGTAAATGTGACATTAAAATTTTAATCAGGATAAACATTTTAAAATATGATAAAACACAGGCAATATTAAAATGTTTTAATAATGTTATCCTACCTAAATGTTATTCACCATAAAAGTTAAAATTAAGAACATAAATTAAATTATATAATAAAGTAAAAACAGTATAACAGCCATAAAGCAGCAGTTTTACCTTAACTTCCTGACCTGCTAGACTTTTTACAGGCACTTTTGTTCGTTCCTTTCTTGTAGGTCTTAAAGGACGTTTTGGTTGAAACCATTTCATAAATGTGAGTCCTAGTGTTCTAAAGAAAACAAAAAATTAAACATTAAAGGATAATTACATATAATAAAATATCAGATCATTAACTCAAAAATAAGATTTATTTTGGGAATTGATTGTTATGAATACTCCAGGTCCTATTGCTCATCACTCTGAAGCCCACCTCTCCTGTAAGCAATTTTACAAAAGAGTTGAAATAAATTTTAAAAAATGATCAAATTAATATTTTTAATCAGTAATTTCAATGCTTGTTTATCAGTTATAGGTGCTTCTTAAGCCATGCTATATGCTCTTCTTTTGCAAGAGATACAACATTTCTGGTGTAAAATACTTTTTATTCAAAGTTTTACTTCTACTTACTTTTTCTACATTCAAAAAATTCTCTTACCAGATACATAATGATTACGTCAAAAAATTTTCCCATATTAATTTTAAATATACACAGTGTTCATTTTAAGTATGCCACCATTGGGATCTCATAAACAAGAAAAACTAAGAATTTCAAATGGAAAACTTTCCCTTGATTTTTGAGTGTATTAAACATACCCTATCGGTATGTTTGAAATTTCTGTTGACTAATTTTTCCAATATGACAGCAAACTTCATTTTTTTAAATAGAAATCCTCAATTTGCAACAAAGCATAATGCTAGGACATTTCCCCCTGAACTCGGTCATCAGGTACTACACCTCATTACTGGTTGTACCTACCAACACAAGTACCTTATAATTTGAACTCCACAGTGTTGTAATTTAATTTTTTTTTTTGTTTTGTAAAGATGAATTAATTCATTAAATCACCACAGAAGCTCTTAAAGTTTGTAGGTGAATATATGAAAATAGAATTTTGCAGCACATGAAAAAAGCCATACTTAACTTAATTAATGAGTTTTTGTCAAAGAAAAACATTTCTGTAGTTACTCAACCACCGTAAAACAAATTGTTAGGGATGTAGGATGTATACTGAAATGAAACGACTAGCACTAGATAGGGAATCTTGGAGTGCTGCATCAAACCAGTCAAATGACTGAAGACAAAAAAAAGTAATGTATGCCGACAATATTACTATAAATAAATGAATTTGTTGCTTTTTAGATTATTTAATCGAAATCTTTTATGGAAAATGTTGAAAAATCAAACGACAAATGTCGGGGGATTGAGGTAGATTAAGTTGGACTAAAAATTGATTGTATTCATTTGAATATATACTGAATGGCTAAATAAACCTCCTTAACGTTTAAGACTGTACGTAGGCCTTCCGTCATATTATATTAAAACATAGAATATACTAATATATACTATAGATAATGATTCCATTTATAATCCGGGAATAAATTATGGAATCAAATGAAAAATTACATTAAGTTTTACAGGCGTGCTAACAGACTATTTTTTTTTTTTTTTTTTTTTTTTTTGTTAATTGTATAAATTAAGGAGGAGATTATTACGTAATTTTTATATTGATTTTGTTTTTTCCATAAATCGAAAACAAAATGCTACTAGTCAAAGGAAGTGGCTTCTAAGAGAGATTAAATTATTTAAGGTTCTGAAATCTAACACAAAATTTTAATTTTTCAATATATGAATACAGCATTCTACAAATTAACATAACGTAAATAATAGTAATAACGATATAAAATCATCTAAGTGAATACAATGTGTGTGTGTGCGCGCGTGCGTGTTTTTATGTATTTTCGTGCCAGTGTGCGTGTACGAGAGATCATATATGTATTATGTCTTGTTAACCATCTTAAACGAAAGCGCCATTGCGGCCACTTTTATTGTAGCAGAAAATGTCGAAAGTTAATTACTGATCTTGTATACAACTACCTTATCATCATCTGTAGTAGCTCTGTATAATTTTGATTCTACAACATAACCGTTTTCATCTATTATAACATAACAATAGCCAGAAGGTTTATGAATATGTGTTTTTGTTGTATTGCTAGTGCTTGGTTCGGATTTTGGAATGATAAACGATTCAAAATCTGCATATATTACAAAAGGTAGACGTAATGTTGAGGAATAATCTCTAAATGATACTATATTACCACGTCTACGTTTCTCTCCAACACCGATCCATTCGTTTGGCATTCTGATTCTTTGAACCATTCCTTGTTTACAGTCTTCAATATGTATTGCAAGTCTTTTATTAGCTTCAGTTTCACTAGTCCGAGATTTAAAACAATACAAACAATACAGGCAATATTCACATTTTTTATACTTTTATTATTACCGCTCAACAACCTTGATAAACCGTTATGTTCGTTTGTCATATTTATTAAAGTATAATGAGAGATATTTAATTTAACATCAGTTAATAACAACAACCAAACCATGATTTTTCGATTATTATTCACACGTTTTACATATACATTATTAGAATTAAATGACTCTCTATCATCATCGTGTTCGATATCATAACACAAGACGTTAACACCAATATCTGGGTTTTGAGCTTCAAATTTATAAATGTCTTTAACGCAAACAGGATAGTCTATTCCTTTCATGTTTAAATGGTTTTCAAATTTTCTATAGAACGAAACACGATAATGACGTTTACTGTTAGGAAATAGATGTGCTAGAATAACCCATAAGAAACATTTTTGATCATCATTCTGTACATTTATTACAGCGTGTTTCTTAAATAAAGCTTTCGGTACTGGAAAATATGTACTGTTACCACCGTAAAGCGGATCGAATTCTGATACTGAAAGATCCAATCTTAATATTTTATTCATAACCCAACTGCTTCCCATCTGAATAAAACCTTCAAAAGATTCGTTAATTTTTTCATAAGCTTCTAAATACTGTTCATTTAAATCACTTGGATTTTCGCATACGTTTAAGGCGAATCGAGTGCTGCTGTGAAAATTAACTTCACTCAAATTAGATTTATTATCTACGCATCTCTTCATCTCAACAACTATGATGTAATATTTGATATTACTTTTATCTTTTTCAGCTTGTAAACTTATAGCGTTAAATACCCTATCTTTCATATCCATTAAAAATTCATAAATATCTACAAGATTTTTATCGCTAACATTCCACGATTGTTTTATTAGAGATCCACCTAATGCTTGTTTTATATCTGGAATTTCAATATAAATCATCAATTCAGAAACAGCTATTTCATTATTCAATTTATCTCGCTTATTAAAATATTGTTTAAATATACTTTCAAAGGCCGTATCAATAGACGATTCATTTTTCGCGAAAAGTTTTATTTTTTCCAATTTGAATGATTTATAAAGAGTTTTTCCATAAGAAGTGAATAAACGTTTATTAAATTCACAAATTAATTGTATAGTAAATGTATTAGGAGTGTATTTCTTATGTAAACGTTCAATATCATCTTTAATATTATCTATAAATGTAATTAAATCGTACTTGTCAGACAGATTTTTATAACAAAATACTATTTTATTGGGGTCAGATAGGTTAGAATCGTTTGATAAATTAACTCGTTCGAATTTCATGTTCTCTTATTGCAATATAAATAATTTTAATAATCATATCTTATTGATGTTAGCATTCACTGTATGTATATATAGCCATACAAAAGATTGGCGATTCCCCTGGATCTAAAGTTCACATTGAAAATTGCGTTGATAGATAATTTTATTTAAATACTAAACAAAATAAATTTATCAAAATTAATTAATGGTGATATGAATTAAAATTGCAAACTCTACCCACGGTCTAGATGACGGCTCTCTCCGGGCTGTGGCTAGCCTAAAAAAAAATATAAATATATTTGTAGCTTAGGCTAACGAGGACGGCCGAACCTTTCGACGATCACCCTTGGTCAACAGCTGCCATGGGGACGCTCTTTGTCTGTCTACCGGATTCGGCCAAAATTAGGGTCGGGAAAAAGCCACTCTATATGTGCAGCTATACGAACTAAGCGGTATATGTTATTGATGTTAGCATTCACTCTATGTATATATAGCCATACAAAAGATTGGGGATTCCCCTGGATCTAAAGTTCACATTAAAAATTGCTTTGATAGATAGAATTGTTTTTATTAACATTAAATCACCACTTAAATATGAAAATTGTATAAGTCAATCACAGTTGGTATAAATCGTTCTTTAATTCTTCAATGTATAGCGAAAACGACGTTGAGGTTCTGCTTGAAGACCGTGTGGGGGGATTTCGAGCAGAACCTCAGGTTTATATACTAGATACAATTGTATTTATTAACATTAAATCACCAGTTTAACATGAAAATTGCATATGTCAAACACAGTTGGTATAAATCGTTCTTTAATGTATAGCAAAAACGACGTTGAGGTTCTGCGCCACTTGTCTGGCCGACCAGTCCTGAGAATTGGAGCAGAACCTCAACATTATATACTACTGTCTATGTATGTGTGTGTATGTATATGTGTTTGTGTGTGGGGTGTTAGTGTACAGACTGATATGATGTAATGATTCACAGCTTATGTAGAACATTTTTCACTCTTTACATCAGGGAGTCACTGCAGCCGATTGATTTAAGGCGTCAGTCAGTCGCGTCCCGTCATGACCGGGTTCGAGTTCTTGTACCCAACCAATTGTTTTTTCACTTCGAATATTATTTATTTATTTATTTAATTCAAACCGACCGGTACACAACAGCTGATCAACAGCGGTAACAACCTTTGTATTAGTTACTATAAATAATATTCAAAGCGAATATATTACTCAAGTTAGTTTCCCTGCAGAATTTCAAATATCCCGCTAAGGGAAAAGGGAAATTCCCACAGGGAAAAAGAGATATTTCAATATGGCAGTGACAGGCTACGGCATCAATGACGTCACAATCCAAGATGGCCGACCACCGCCATCTTGCATCAGTGACGTCATTCCAAGATGGTGGGCGGAAGCCATATTGGAATCCAAGATGGCGGGCGTATGCCGCGATTCCAAGATGGCGATTTTGACGCCGTATGCCCACTTTCCCTTACTTATATCTATGTAAAAATTAACAAAATTTGACAATAAAAATTCATAATACTGATACTGTGTTATAGATGATTTGTTTTGGTAAAAAAACTGCCACATTCAAAGAAAAAAATAATCGGTGAGGCAAAAAACAAAAAAAGTTTTTATTAAAATTTTAAAGAAGGAAAAGAAAATTTAAATTTCCATTTCATTAATGTCAATGATACACAAGAAATTAAAAGTATAAAAAATTGTGTATAAAAAAATCATTTAAATTGCAAATTCCTCTAAACAGATTTAAAAACCGCTGAAACCACTGTCATCAATAAAATTATCTACTTGTAATTGTTTCTGCAACAGAAAATTCAAAGATAATTGCAAAATACTGACACATATAATTTTTATTGTAAGAAAATTTTACATTAATAAAAATTAAGAAACAGTAATCAAAACATTCATTTTATAAAGAATATTCTTTTTTATTTATCATGAAATAACATAACATTTAACTGTGTAGGCATATATTTAGCTATTTAAAAAGAGAATCACAGAATAATGTAAAAATATCCTAAATTCAATATCTTCATATTTTTCCCTTTTATATAGTCAAATCTTCTTTTTTTGTTAACCAGCAGTAGTCACCCATCAATGCTAGGTCCTACGACTTTAGTATCTTATTTGTTCATTGTTAACTGCACCAAGATTTTCCAGAAAGAAAATATGTAAATATAGAAAATGTATTTTTAGCATCATTAAATAACCCCTGGCTTGATAGGATTTAAAAATTATTTTATAAAGGTTTTATAGGTTTCTTTTTTTATTGCCTAAGTATCCTTTTACTATCTTTACAAACAATTTCCATACTGCTAACTTCTTTTGGTTGAGTTTTTCTTCAAAAGTTATTTAATGATATTAAACCAATATCATGCAAATTTATTGCAGGTCTATGAGACTTGTAAATATACCTGCTTTATACCCGCTTTAAGTTTGATGTTATTAATTATGGAAAAGGTTCTCTTGAATTTTTCAGGCCTTCACCTTCTTTATCCAAAGTCTTTACAAAATTCGCCATCGACTGTTAACTTGATGTGAACCGGTTAGAGAAAAGGGGCATATGAGACATCTTGAGCGATCGGTTTAAAAGAAGTTCTCTTTGGATGATCTTTTTTACAAAATGCTTCCTGCGTTGTTGTTCAGCTATTTCATAAGCATAAAAGATCGTAAAATTTTATGACCTTCAAGATGGGGTTACAAATAATATAATCTTTTATTAGACCGATTAATTTAATAGCTACAATCTTAAAATTCTCATAAACTTGCAAATTAAACCGTTAGTATTTAATCGCATTCAATACAACAACCATATTGTCACATATTTATTTCATCAAAACTGAATAAGCGATTAGTACGGGTGATATTTTGTTTCCATTGTGAAATAAAACAACTTTTAGGTGTATTTAGATGTGTCAATACAAAAACACCATTTTATATGTTTATGACCTACTCCTAGTTCAGTCACATAACATGAAATTTAACAAATTCTGCAGCAAAAATTTGACATTTTAAAAGTAAATTACACTTAAAAAAACACATGACCATTTTTTTCCATATGCGGTTATCTTTTTACTGGACTAAACACAGACAAAGACAACGTGCAACCTGCAAAGTTGCCGATGATAATATAGTGAAAATACTAAATTACAGTAGAGAGTGGCACTTAATAATACTGTAACATAAAAATATGACATTTTTTGTAATGGTTTCAATAGTTGAAACTTAAGAAATGAATATTAAAAATTGTAATTTGATCTGTGTTACTGATACTCACTTGATGAGCAAATGTCAAAGAATTCTAATTTTTTAACTAATTTATTACGTAAATTAAACAGGAAGTTTCAGTAATAGAAAATATAAATAATTTACCCCATATCAGGCACCTGATCTTCAATAACAATATCACGAAGTGCTCTTTGATGCTGTGCTTGGCGGCATCTCCTCACTAAGTTGTCTCTCACACGAGATAAAAAATGTTGACCCCAGTTGCGATGAGCTTCTAAACTACTCTCTCCTACACTATGCGGAACAGTCAAAGTACTGCTAGCAGAAATTCTTTCTTCATATATCTGTAGAAGGTAAATGTTAAATGTACATCAATATATTTTCTTGTAGTATAGTAAAACAAAAAAAAAAGTTTTAGTATTACTGAACATCTATTAAAATTTGCATCGTAAAACTAATCACTAAAACAGAGCAATAAAGTAAATCTGTATTATTTACCTCATTTAAAAGAGTAATTCTTTCAAAAGTATTCTACAGTAAGCTATTGATACATAAAATATAAATAAAAATTATATACACTATAAATATTGAACGCTATTATGAATTTTTACTATCGTACAATATTTTTATTTTAATAAATAGGTTATTAAACTGCATTCTAACTGAAGAATATAATTATTTCTCTGTTAAGTGTGCTATCATTGCACAGGTTTTTATTAAATAAAAATAATTAAAGACGATAAAAACTGCATAAATATATGTTTGCTATCTCATTCACTAAATTAGTAACATTTTTAAATCCATTATACTAAAAATATACACGATGAAAAATAGCAATAAAAATAGTTAATGAACAAGTAAAATTCTAACATAATGAATGGCTTATGGAAATAATATATTTTTTAATTAAAAAACCTACAATTTGTATTTAAAGATATTTCATTTCACTTAAATATAGAACAAAAATGTTAATTTCATCATTTACAAACAAACTGTAATAGGAACAGAGTAGTTTCAGTAATTAAAGTAAACATGGTCGTGTATTTTTATCGCTTTTAATGTTAATTTTTTTTTTATTCATAATCTATTTCAAAATTTCTTCAAGGTGAAAATCACTTAACAGTGACAATGAAAAAAGCAGTAAGTGGTAGGTAGTAGTTAATTTTAACAGAATAATAATGAAAAGGAGACCCTTATTCTCACTAATATGTTAACTGTAATAAAAATTTACATTCTGTTTTGGCGATTAGAATTATTATTTCTACAGTTACTAACATAACATAATATAAAATTAACCCAAAGGTCAATTATTAAAAATCAATTGGCAATCATATTGTTGCGTACCCTACAGCTACATTACATCATCTGAAACAAACATCTTCAGATGCATGTACTACAATAAATGATAATTAATTATAAACTAAAAATCATAAAAATTTACCTTAAATATGTCTGGAGGAATTTCTCGTTCTCGAAGAGGAATATTTCTTAATCCTCTAAATTCTGGAGCGGCTTGATCTCTCAATCGGAGCAATTTTAAACGAGGATTATTTTTTAGATCTTCATCAGAACAAAATTCAAATTCAGCTTGCAGTGGGTTTAGATGAAATTCTTCAGTCTTAGTCTCTTCTTTGTTTACAGCTTCCTGTATAAAGAAAATATTTTACTCGTCTCATTTTATTTTTATTTACTGTAGTTTAAAAAAGTGGAACAAAAAACATTTTTTTGTATATATTTTAATTTCTGCAAATTCAAGTATTAATTGTCAAAGTTTAAAAAAATCATACAAAATCGTAAATGCGCAATTTTACCTTGGAAGTCTGAAGTAGTGTTGACACTACTTCAACTGCTTTAATAGTAACCGGCTAATTTTAACCATTGTACTAATAGCATTGCTAATGCTGCAGCAAAGGATATATAAATAAATAATTATATTATACAGAGTTATCATAAAAGAATGGTGCGATTTTGAACATGGTTTAAATTAAAACAGAATTACTTACAGTTTATGTTTTTTATTTTTCAAATTTGTCGTCTCAAAAATTTTTTTACATAATTAATAAATTTCAATATGTGCGCCCTTAGTCGCTCGACAAATTTCCAAACGATACTCAACTTTTCTCCAAACATTAGTTAACATTTCTTCGTTAATGGTTGTCATTGCTTCCTTAATCCTGTTTTAAGCCGTTTAGGTCGCAAATTTTTTGTGTATAAACAACGCTTTTGATGTACCCCCACAAGAAAAAATCGCAAGGTGTCAGGTCTGGACTCCTTGGAGGCCAAAGTATGGGTGCTTGCCGGCCTATCCATCGATCTCCAAATTTTTTGTTCAAAGTGTTCGTGACCAATGCACTGAAGTGCAGGGGAGCACCATCTTATTGGAAATGAAGTCGATGAATGTTTTCGAGTTCATCCAGCTGAAGAAAGCAATAATCGGTTAACATGTCAAGATACACAACTCCATTAATTGCTTTTTCAGCAAAGAAGAAAGGCCCTATTACACATTTTTCATCACACCACACCAAACATTAACTTTAGGCGAATCGTGTTGTTTCTCAATAATTGCGTGTGGGTGTTCAGAGCCCCATATTCGTGAATTGTGTCTGTTAACACCTCCATTCACATGGAATGTAGCTTCGTCTGTAAAAATTATATCGTCTAAAAATGATTCGTTTTCACTTATTCTGTCCAACATTTCAACAGCGAAATTGTAACCTTTTATACAATCATCGGGTTTCAATTCCTGCAGTATCTGGATTTTATAAACGTGTAATTTCAGTTTTTTATGTAAAACTTTGTGAACTGTTGATTTTGGAATACCTAATTCGACGCTTCGACGGGAGATGGACTTCCCAGGACTTCTAGTTGCCGATTGTCTAATTAGTTCAACCGTTTCGTCTGGTACACTTTGTCTGCCGGTTGATTTCTGTTTCTTAACCGATCCAGTTTCTTTGAATTGTTTGAGTCAACTTATTATGTTATTTTTATGTGGTGGATCTCTTCTGAATTCACGTCAAAACACACGTTGAACTAAAATTACAGATTTTAATTCAGCCATCAATAAAACACACTTTGCTTTGTCTTTATCCGAGCACATAGTAGCTTACTAAACTCACCGCAACAACAATACAAGAACTGACATTGTGGTTACAACTGCTGATAAACAAACCTTTGGGTTGGAGGCTTTCAGGGATACCAATATAACATCTAGAAATTTCCCTACAATCTTCCTATGAATTACTGAAACCGCACCATTCTTTTATGATAACCCTATATAATGTCTTGTCATATATCTTGACAGAACGTTATGGGGAAGAAACCAGTCACTGTCTATCAATTCATCCCCACCGTGCACATCAACTGAACTTTCTAAACTTTGATGAGCAATATAAATTTGGAGCACGACAATTTAAATTAAACTTATGATTAATGTTTCATTGACATAATACAGTATGACTGGGAAGTCACCATACCTCTAAAATTAACAAAAAATATGAGTTAGGATATGTGTTTAGAACATACGGTATTTTCATTGGGGTCGGTTGATAACTTTTTTTTTACAATGTTAGACATTCTGAGCAAAAGCCAGTTGTGCTAAAATGGCTGACACAAGTAGTGACCGCATCGAGGAGCAATTAGTGACAAGAGTATAGGTTCATGAACAACAACATACAAATCAAACAATGAAGTTAATTAGTGATATATTTTGGCAATGGTTTAATAAGCCGCCACCACCACGAAAAGCAACAATGTTGGCTTGGGAAAAAATACGCATTTAAATTATAAAGTGTTACAGGTAGACCGCAGAGTGGACAAAAGTTAACATGGTTAGATACATGTGCCGCTGATGCAGTTTCCATTGAACAATCCCCAATGAAATCAACTCGTAAACCATCAGCTGAACTTCATATACCACAGACGGCAATGCAAGACAATATGAAAATGGGCTAGAAAGTTAGCTTATTTTGTCTGATGTTCATCGATGAAGTGTCAGATGCAGACATGGAATGTCGTGCTGCATCCTGCCGGGCTTTATTAGAAAAATTTCTCGCTGCAGTGCACCACGGAAAAGTGCTTTTTACTGATGAATGTGCAGTCTATTGCAGTTCGCATACCTTAGATGTGTAATTTTGGGTGAAAGAAAATCCTTATTAATTGACAAAGTTGGAAAGAAATTCACCGCAAGTCATGATACAAGCTGGAATGACAGCTTGTCATTTGTTTGGTCCTTATTTTTTTGACGGGCCAGTGAATGTATAAACTTATTTAGAGATGTTGGAGGCATATCACAGCTTCAAGAGATGGATCTCATGGAATGAGTGTGGTTTCAACAGGATGGGGCCCCTGCACATTTTGCTCTATCAATCTGGACTTTCTGAATGAAAAATTTCCAGGACATTGGATCGGCCATGACACTCTAGCATCACCAGCTCTGTTATTACGGCCACTACAAAGTCCTGATCTCACCACACCAAGCAAAATGGGTAATTATCAAGGCACACATACCTACATGTCGCTATCACAAATGAAGAATTGTGACACAGTGAGGGCACTTTCCATAACATAACACCAGACATGCTCCATCACACATCACAGAGGACATGACGACGTATAGAATTGTGCACGCAACATGAGAGTGATCACACAGACCCACTGGATCATTAAAATAATTAATACGTATCAAAAGAGTAAATAAAATAATTCATTATATTGCATTTTTCATTTATAACACATTACAAATTTTTAGTTCTAACTTTAGGGGTATGGTGACTTTCCAGCCATCCTGTATATACATGAGTAAGAAATGACTAAATTAATATTAAAAAGACAATATTATATTTAAGTTACGCTATACTTAGAAAAGAATCCATCCTTAAAGAATCTATTTTTTCATGGATTAACTTAAGTGATGAAAAAAGCTTTGGAACCTTGATGGAAATCAAACTGAAAACCAAGAAAGCAACTGATGAGAAGACAAAATACTAATCACATGAACTGGACACAGAAGGCAAGAATATAAATAGAATTTTTTCATAAACATGGAATTGAAATTTTCGTCTAAACTTGACCTATCTAATTTTCATAACTTGTCCCTAATTCGAGTATTTTTAATTCTGTATCGCAAAGTATATAAAATTTTATCAGATTTGTATAACTGTATTTACCCAAGAATTCCAGAATCAATAGCTTCAATCTTATTAGATTTCCAAAAGAGTACATAAACTAGAATTATCATATTAACCAAATAAAAATGTTAAAATGTCAATATTGTCTGCACCTATTACAGAAAATTGTTATTTAGTGAAGAAACATAAAAATTCAGCTGAGTTAAAGGACAATCATCTGATATTACAACCAGTAAATAACACCACTTAAAGCTTACTACAAGAAACAATAAAATATTACAATTATATTCAAAGAGAAATGATTAATGTGAATTAAGCTGCAAAGTGATTTATTTTAGAAAAACTCATTATTATAATAGCAACATTATAGCTATTGGGGATTTTAAAAATCCCATTTATCTGAAATGACTGGATTAAACAAAATCAACTGTTGAACTCATTGTTGCTAGACTTCTGTGCCTGAAATAGGAAGCACAATCTTAAAATAACTGAAATAAGTCAAAAAAGTATAAGAGTAACATGTACATACCTGTAAAGATTCAAAGAAAGGTGCATTAGACGGATCATTTGGATCAAGATATGTCTTTTCTGCCCATTCCTGTAATCTGCCAGCTTCTTTTAATGCAGAGAATATTGATGGAAAGTTATTCCTAAAACAAAATGCAAAACTGTCTTTAATAGTTATATATCTTTTGGAAAAGTAATCAAAATTAAAAATATATCAAATACTTATATTTTTATGGATAACAATTGTAAAAAATAAAAATAATTCTGCAATTTCTAAAAGAAAAGAAAAATTACAAAAAAATATGTTTTCTTATGATTTTCTGCGAATGTAAATGACTCATTTATTGCTATTTAAATAAGTTTTTAATAAAATAATGTAAAACATTCCATTTTCATTTTTCATTTGATAGACAATATATTTTTTTAAGATACAGGGGTTTAACACAAACTTAGGTGTATTTTTATGTTATCAACACTGTATTTTCATGAAACAAAAAAAAATTATTTACTTTTATTGATTCAAACCAATTTGTGATATTCAAATGCAAAGATAATGACTCCCAATAATCCAAGTTTTTTGCTTGGCCATATCAGCATAGATTTTAATCAGTTTCAATTACCAGAAGTGAACTATATTTAGTATGCGTGGACTTAATATGTATGTATATATGTATACATTGGAAACACATTAATAATTATTGAATGTTTTTAACTTTACCTCTTTTTTACTGAAGGAATATTTTCTTCTGGTGGTGACAAAATATGATCATCCTCTTGAGCCCAACCAGTTTTATAAGTAATGATTCCTCCTGTATGAAAGCAAATCTGAGAACCACCAGGAAATATTGAAAAGGGAACACCGGCACCTACTGCACCGATACCGATCGGTCTTGCAACTCGAGCACTACTGAACTCTAATTGTTCAAATTGTGATGTATCAATAGTCGTGGTGCTGAAACAATTTTAGACTTAGGTTAACAACAGTATATTAAATACATCAAATAGCACTTAAATAAAAAATCTTACTTATTCTCCAAAAATAAATAAATCTGTTTTGCCACTATAACACATCTTAAAGAACAGAAGTAGATTTATCTTATTCAATTCTTAGATCTGAGATGAAAATATATTATTTTACCTGATATCACTCAACATCATCGGTCCTAAATAAAAGATAAGGATATAAAACTTTAAAGAAAATTCTACATATTAAAAAACTGAAATACTGTATTGTAATACCTTGATGGAATCGGAATGAAAACTCGAGCGAGTGACCTTTTGCCATCAGACAATACTTCAACTGTAAGTGATTTAGGCCAATGTAAAATGCGTATAGCAAAATGTTGATTAAAACGAGCGATAAAATGTTCATCGATATGCTTCAACATAGTCTGACAAACCTCTTGTTCATTATAAAGAACACGTAATGATACCTGACAACGTTTCACAGCTGTTCTTCTTTGAACTTCCCTAGAAAGAAGAAAAAATAATATCGGATCATAAAAATCAAATTAATCTTCAATTTTATCACAAACAAATAATTCTATTTATTACTACATTTCTCTTGCTTAACTTCTGTAGTCTATTTTTTCTGTTTTAAAGGGAAAACAACTGGACTAATTAATATCACCCGAAAAACACATATATGTATACAACCAATAAAATGTTTTACTATTGTGAATTACGGTGCATTAACAAAATTTTGTGGAAAGGTTTTAAAAACAAGTAAGAAGGCAAGAAAAATACTTACCGTAAGGCAAAAAATGGAGACAAAAATTATTGTGAAAATAAAAATAATATAATTTTTTAAACAAAAAAGCAATAAACAGAAACATATGCAGGAACACTGTAAATATAGGCATCTTTGGCTTTTTTATCAAATATAAAAATAATGAAAAAAATAAACACAACTTAATAATGAGAAAACCAAGCCCTAATAGCAATAATTTTTTCTGAGGTAGAATTATCAGCAAAAATTACAACTCCAAAATATTTTCTTCAAGAATATCAAAGTTTTAGATTTATGAGAAAGAGTATAGGTAACTGTATGCAACCGATTATTGTCTAACATAGAGAATATTTTCAATTTCATTTTATATTTTAGGAAGAATTAAGAGACCCAAAAATTACTGATAGGTACTTTAGCCATTGGACTGAAACAGAATCCCTCAGATTGTTCCTCAAGTATTTGCTTCCCATTGTCAAGCACGCATACGTTCTTCAGGTCCCAGCATTCTCAGTATTGATTTAACAAAATCTAATCTACAGCCACAGAACTCAAAATAGTTAAAGAAGAGAAAAAGATAAAATGTATACTTAAGGAGAGGTAGCGATCTTTTAATTGTTTTGAAGATGCCAGTTTGTCTTCTAATAGTTTTTTAAATATAATATCAATCTACTTGTTTAATTCCAGGGAAATTATACAAAAAACGCATTAAGTGTAAAATAGACATACTGGATGACTTGTGAGCTCTGTGTGGTAATTTATGGTAAGCGATAGATTTATATAAAAAGTAGCACATAAATAAAGTTGATATTAAATATATTAGATGTAAAATTACTTTTATATCTATAGTAGATATAAATTTAAATGTAAGACTGTAAAAGGAAAGATATTTATTTTCGTAAGTAAGAAGAAAATTGAATATAGTAAACAGAGAAAAGTTATTAGTCAAATAACTGGACAATCATCTATTAGGCAATCTGGCATTAGTTATACATTTTAAAATGGATTAACTGCACGCAAAATTGTGATGACATGAATTTTTAATAAATATTTTTTTAGCATTCCTATTGAATTGGAACTTTAAATAAACAGGTTGGACCTAAAAAGGAGCAAGTATATAACCCATTTTTTCTACTTGGCATCAACCCCCAAATCATTATATTTTACACCAGTTCAACAGTGAAGAGTTGTGTACTGCAATTAATTCTATTACACTGGAAAATTACACAGGAAGTATAGGATTTCAGCAGCTATGTTAAATAGTGTAGTTAATCCCAGTTCTGGTTGACTTATTTATCAGTAGAAAAACTAGTGAGTGTTTTACACAAGTTCAGAAAGTTTCTAAGGTAATGCTTATTTATTATATGGAAAACTACAGACCTCAAAACTATTAAAAAAATTACGAGAAATCAACGTGTTCTGTCTATTGTTAATAAACTAAAATTTTTAAAAAATTAAAAATTTGGCTTTCAGATGATTTTGAATACTGAGATAGCTCTACAACGCTTTCTAAGACAAATAATTACAAATTTAAATAATTCCAGTTTGTTCTTGCTTTCATAACAAAAGCCTTTGACATGGTTGATCTATGAAGTTTAATTGTGAAACTTGAATGTGCTAGAATTTGAGGCATAGCACTGGGCAGGTTCAAGACTTTCTTGAAATCAGCAGGTGGAAAATCTCAAGTCTGTAACATAGTAGATGAAGAAAGTGTAAAGCTTCCTGACACACTTCTGATATCTCATAGATCTCTTTTACAACCGATTCTTTTTTAAAATTTTACTAATGCTCAGTATTGGGGAAAATTGAAGGCTTTAATCACACCATTTGGAGACATGATCTGAAATAATTTTTATCATTTATATTTTTATTTAATTTGTACGGTTATTTGTAGTCAACCCCTGTCATTTAAGGCTAAGTTTTCAATTTTAGGTTTAAGATTTAATTCATAACTTTCCATTGACTGATTCACCTCTTGATCCTCTATATTACCATGATGTGCCAATTGAAAAATAATGTGATAGCAGTGATGTAGAGAATTCTTAAGATTGTTTATTGGAGCCAATATTAAGAGTATTAAAAGATACTTCTATTGCTTTTTTGATAAATATGTATTGTTTTTTTTTTGGGGGGGGGTGAAAAATCCCTGTGCATTATCATCGCCCAGAATTTTCTTTAATAAAAAGGTAAAATAATAAAACTAAATAAGGTTTAAAACTAATATAAATTATATAATAAAAAATTTTAAACAAAAGTTAAAAAGTAAAATAAAACTCAAAACTAATATCGCAGACAGAGTCTTTAAAATATAAAAGCTAAAATAATAGAAAATGTTAACTATATAAAACTTAACTAATTCCGATAGGGAGTGCAAAAGGCTCCCTACTCAGATAATGAAATTAAAGACAGAACCAAAAAAATCAAAATTGAAAGTAAGGGAAAAAAATTATCAAAATCTCTACTAGCGTAAAAAATATTTATGACAATATTAAATTTTTTGTAGTAACCTAGTATTACGCAAAAACAGAAACATCCGGTTCAAAATTTCATTATCATTGAACAAGATACCACGGATGTTTCTGGGTAGATTAAATTTACGACGCAACGCCACATAACACATGCAGTCTATGAGAATGTGGTGCAGTCATGCAGCACTTGCATCGTGTGCATATGGGTGCTTGTCCGCCTACATTAGGTACTCGTGTGTGATCCTCGTATGTCCTATCCGCAATCGACAGAGGACTACTTCTTCACGTCGAGTTTTTCTGCAAGAGGAGTCCCATGATAACACAGAATCTTTAATCTGTCTGAGTTTATTCTCGACGTTAGTCATCCAGTCACTTTGCCACCTTGCCCTCAGTGATTGTTTTACACGATTAATAAAATCAGAGGTAATAACTCGGGTGGTGAAAGGAGGTTGAATACATGCTTCTTTGGCAGCATAATCTGCTTGTTCATTACCTGGAATCCCTATGTGGCTAGGGACCCAGCAAAAACTTACTTCTGTGTTGTGATTATTCAACTCAGCAATCGCATTGTAAATTTCAATGATGGCAGGATGTTTGGAATAAAAGTTTTCTAACGCCTGGAGAGCACTACACAAGTCATTGCAAATAAGAATGTTTCTATATTTAGGGTTAATGATATTTAGAGCCTTTTTTATAGCGATTAGTTCAGCGGTGAACACACTTGTAATACCGGGTAAGCCAAACATGTAAGTTCTTTCATTGACAACAAAAGCACAACCAACGGTATCGTCTTGTTTTGATCCATCAGTGTATATCATCGCATCTGGGTTTGTCTTGGTGAGGACACACTGAAACATTTGCTGAAAAACAGTAGGTAGTGTTGATTGTTAATCGTATGTCGTAAGGTCAAAAGTAAAATTTACAAGGTTTATTCTCCACGGAAGATATGAGCACGGATATGATGGAAAGAAAGACGGAGTGTCAATACTTATATGCTGCAGCAGACGTCGGGTATGGACACCTACAGGTGCAGTACAGCTTGGACAGTCCTCATACTTTCTTAAATTAGGATTTCTAAGAACTGAGTCAAAAGCCAGGTGATTCGGCTGTCCTTTGAGATGGGCAAAATAAGATAACAAAAGCTGGTCTCGTCTATCCCAAAGTGATGGCTCACCACAGTCTACAAGTAAGCTTGCGACAGGGCTTGATCTAAACGCACCTGTGGCAACCCAAAGAAAAGCAGATGTACACCATCCAGCATTTTAAGCATGGTTTGACAAGCTGAAGAGTAGGCAATACAACCATAATCTAAAACGGGAACGAACAAGGAAATAATAAAATGTAACATACATGACTGATCGGCTCCCCAATTGGTGTTACTAAGGACCCGCATCATATCTAAAAGTTTGGAACATTTTGTCCTTAATTCCTTTATATGTTTGATCCAAGTAAAATGGCTATAAAAAATCAAACCTAGAAACTTGACGTAAGCAGAGATAGCAATAAGTTTTCTGTTCAGAAAAACTTGCAGAATAGAAGGGTTTCGTAGCCGAGAAAAGACTACACATTTCATTTTGTCGGATGAAAATGTGAAACCAGTAGTCCTGGACCAAGCCTCAAGGCAAAATATAGTGTTCTGTAGTAGTCGCTCTGCTGTGGGCATTGAACGGCTCGCAATGTAAATAACAAAATCGTCAACAAATAGAGAACATGAGACAGGAGCCTGTACACAATTGGTAATACTGTTTATGGCCACAGAAAATAAGGTGGCACTTAATACACTACCTTGAGATACTCCATTCTCCAAGACGACACGATCTGAAAGTGAATCGTTTACACGAACACGAAACGTTCGGTGATTTAAGAATCCCCGGATTAACAATATGTATTGTTAGCCAAAGTGCTTGTAGTATTTATTCTACAGAAAATCTACTTTGGACTAATTAATTTAAAACTTGATTATAATCTACTATGTTAGATAAGTACATATTATATTATTATTTTGTATAACACATTTATATAAAAATATAATAGATGTGGAAAATAGATTTCCACATTTCCACTTTTGTTACACAATAAATCTATTACATTGCTTTCTGTTCTCTAAATTCAGTAAAACGTTTGGGGTAATGTTAGATTAGAACTAGTAATTATAGCATAAAAGGTGTTTTTAAATTTAGAAATAGTCAAAAACTGTGAAAGTCAAATACCACTGTTTTTGAAAAACCTCTTGTATTTCATGCACCAACATTTTTTAACATATTACAAATTAAAATTAAATCAACTATTTATATAATCATTTTAAAAAGATACTGAAAGAATGGCTTTTAACTATCAACAAATTATGTTGAGAATTTTTATAAAACTATACAGTAGAAAGTAAAATGAAAAAAATTAATGATTATATGAGCATATAAATGTAAGAAGTATGATTAAAAAGTACACAACCTTGGCTCATAAAAAGAAAAATATGTACCTACTTTAGCTCAATGACTTGTTCCCTTAAAAGTAAGTCTCATCTTATAAACACGTTTACCCCAGTGATTTTCCATTATTGGAAGCACTTTTCAAAGTTACTTTTAGTGAGCTCAAAATCCTCTTATTGCATTTATTTTGATTTCTTCTCTATCTTCAAATCTCTTTCTTTTATGTGGAATTTTATGTTTAGGAAAAAGCAAAAAATTGCAGGGACCATGTCACACTAGACATGGCTTCCTGCTGTGTACACTAAGTATGTTACTATACAGTAAGAAGCCTGCTGGAGTCATTTTAACCCATGATTTACCAAAAATCTCTGGATAAGTTGTTATGCATAGGCTGGAGTGTTGATCATAATGAATTTTCACAACAGTATGAAGCTCATGCTGACAGTCTTTTATTATTACCAAGGCATGGTTCATCACAAGTATGTTTATATGAAAAGTGAGCAGTTGGGACATTTAAGCTGATGGTGAATGGCACCACGCTTAGTCCGCTCATGCTGTTGGGTAAGCTCTAGGAGCTATGTTAGGATACTGGTCGCTAAACTGTTCGAGGCTCAGTAGCCATTTGTGGCACAGACATTTGGTCTTATGCTTTAGGGCGACTGAATGGGGTGGTGGCAGGAGAAATGCCGAGCACACCAATCACAAGTATGTTCCTCGAGGACAAACTATCATTAAAGAGCATTACATAACTGTTTTTTGTCAGCTCAGAGATGCTGTTTGATGCAAGAGACCACAGCTTTGTGGCGACTGGAAAGTTCATAACTACAATGCTCCAGCCCATGCATCACAACTTATCCAGAGATTCTTGGCAAAATACAGGATCAAATGACTTCAGGAGGCTTCTTACTCACCAGACATGATTACCTGTGAATTTTGGCTTCTAAGCTTAAAATTCCACTTAAAGGAAAGAGATTTGAAGACAGAGAAGAGATCAAAAGAAATGCGACAAAAGGAGTTATGGTGACACTAAAAATGACTTTGAAATACTTCCAACAATGGAAACATCACTGCGATAAGAGTGTTAAATAAGATGGGGCTTACTTTGAATGAGACAAGTCATTGAACTAAATAGGTTAAGTATTTTTGTTTTTATCAGCCAAGGTTTGATACTTTTTGATCATGCCTAGTATGTGTGATTTGATATGACTGTGCATTTTTTCCTTTTCTCTCTTTTCTCCCTCTTTTTTCATCTAAATATTCCTTACTTTCTTTTCCTCATCACAACCATACATTTTGAATACTTGCCCATACTCTTTAAAATTACAGATACAGTTTAGTCCTTTGTGCTGACATGAATGAATTAGTCTTGCTCATGATCAAGCTTGAATAGTGAATAACAAATAGTTTTTGTTTCAACTATTTTTTTTTTAATGTGGATATAATTTTGGTTTTGTTACTGATCATTAAAATATTTACTTTTTTAAAATCTTTATTTCAATTCATTTTTCAAACTAGTATCTGGCTTACAGATAGAACATTTTGTACTCCTGTGAATCAGTAAACTTGACAAATTAAAACAATTACAAGTGATATGTGTTCGGGAGATGATAACACAAAAGCATTTTTCGCCCAGAAAAAAAGTGAAATGTGATAAAATTTAATTAAAATTTTTTGTTCTGTATGTTAAATTAGAAAAAAATTAATGTTAATTACGTTGTTTTTAAATCATCAGTTGGTTGGTGGTGGTCATCAGTGGTTAGAAAAATACATAAAACCAAATTGAGAAAATTGCAATATAATACAAATAAATTCTCACTCAGGGTAGCTCTAAGAGTTCCTTCAAAAAGCACAGAGAAACCAAGTAACACAATCCCTCGGGGATTCAGAACATTTTTATCAAGAAGGCATTTTTAAAAATTTAATGCAATAAAAATTGCTTTTTCTCCAGAAATTATAGAACTACATGAAAATATATTGTAACGATTATAAATTTTGACTAAATTAGGCTCATAGGGCTTAATTAAGTTGGTTACTTTATTTGTATTTTATACTTTTTATTTTATAAATTTTTTATTACTTCAATGGACGATTTTAAAACGCAAGGTTAAATGGTTTTATTCAGAGAAGACTGATTGTGGATAATCATGGCATGACTCATTTCTTATCGTACATTCTTTTTAAAAATAAAATTTTATCATAGTATGACAACATGCTTGCAATGTGAATGAACTTTTTCCACAGATGGCGTTACATTAATGTGCATGGGTGCACTCACAGACTGAGTAATTCTCAGAAATAGTGGTGGGGGTTAGACTGGGAGACCATCGAAAAGAGTCAGTTTGTGTTGGGATTCGTTGGTGTTAGATTTGAGTGTAGTGACTGTTCAAAAAACTGTTCAGGAGGTTTGAAATTTATGTTTTATTCTGTATACAGGAATAAGACACTATTATTAAAGGCCTCTTCATAAAAATACTACATGGACCCATTACAAAATTACTAATCTGTTGACTATTCTATAAAGAACTATTAAAAATGTTACTTGTTATAATGATAAATTAAATCCAAAATTACAACTAAAATAATTTCAAACTGGTCAATTCCGTATTAATATAAGTATTAATAAGATGATTTGTTAAATTCTGATATTTTCATGTAGATAAATAATAAGGGTTCTACAAATTTCAAATATACAAATAATGGGTGTTCTAAGTCAAATGTGTTTATTATTTGTTATTTTCTATTTTATATATATAAATAGTTTGTTTCATAACAAATAAATAATGCATAATTATTTATTGCTGTTAGTAACATTTTTTGATATGTTGAGTTATTGTAACTGGTTTTTTGTAAAACTCAAGAGAGCAATCTTAGGATGTAAACTTATCAAGCAGCATAGTCTTAGCCCATTGTTTCGCAAATCCCAACATTAGTAAGTTCATTTTATTTATTTTTTATTCTTTAAAAATTAAATTTTTATTTTTGTAAAAAATTTTAATTTGGTGTAGTATAGAAGCTAACAAATTGGCATTCGAACAGGGACCAGAAGCTTACAATATTAGGCTTTCTTTAACAACTAAAACTACATCAAACTCCAGACCTTTCTGGCATGTAACAGTACCCAAATAATCTATAATCATTTATCAAGCCTTACAGTACAAAGCTAGAATTGTTTTTATATTATAAGCTCTACACATGATAAGAATGTGTGTGGCATTCCCTTCTAAAAGATTCACAGCCAACAAATAGGCTCTTTCATTTTTACTTCTACTTAGTTCAGTTATTAATGAAATTTTCAGAGAACAGCTTAATAGTGAAGTGAAATAACTCTCAGTTTCCACCCACAGAAACATGAATCAAAGCACTAGTCATTTAAAAGTCACTTAAATGACTTTACTTAAGCTACAAAGACCAGAATAAGTTTCTTTTGATGTACTTTTGCTACTCAAAATTGTTGTTAAAAAAAAACTGAAGTTAAAGATTATATGAAAAATCATTTCAATCTTGAATCTATAAAGATGAAACATTAATGTATTTTAAAATTATGATTAATGAAAGAAAATTATAATATAATGTAAAACATTCATAAAAAAGTTATCGAAGGAAAATGCTTTACTGACGTTGAATCTTTAACTTCACCATCACAGCCAGTCTCTGTTAATTGGAGAATTACTGGAGGTTCATCAGGTGGGCGAATACTTCTAGATATCAATTCCATTAACTGAAGTTTTAGCTTTTCTGCATCCCCGCGTCCACTCTCCTACAATATTTTCATAAAAATCAAAATTCAATTTTTTAATATAATTCCATTTATTAACATATTTTGTCATGTAAAAATATTAACTTCCTTAACCATCCTACTATAGCAATATTTTTACGTATATTTATTAATGCAAGTTAAATTAAAATAGGTAAGTAATCATAAATATGTACACTTCTGAAATACATTTTGATTCCATTACAATATCTCATTAATTTTACTAAAACAAAATCTGATGTGGACACCACATGACTTCCTTGTATGCCTATTAAATTACATAAACACATTTTTTTTATTATTATTATTGAATAGTTATTTATTGTAATTTTTTTTTACAATTGGAGTTTAATAATTATTAATAAATCAATATATTTAAATTAAAAAAGTTAAAAAAAGGAGATGTAAGATCCAAATATTATATTAATTAAAATTTTATTTGGCTATAACTCTGGAACCAATTAAAATAAATATCACTATGATATTTTGTTAAAAAGCTCTCAATGAGGGCTTATTACTGCAGTTAAGAAAAAGTTCAAAATTCAAATTTTCTGAATTTTGAGCTTTTTTCAACACTTTTGGTATAGTCGATTGCAATCAAATGTGGAGGTGCAAAACTAGATGTTATAACAGTCCTAAATCCTTCAACATACTACAGCTAATTGTTTTCGAGTTATGTAAGATACATACGTCTGTACGTACGTACAGACGTCATGCTGAAACAAGTCAAAATGGATTCAGGGATAGTCAAAATGGATATTTCCATTGAAATTTGAAAATTTTCACAATCACAGTACTTCCTTTACTTCGTACAAGGAAGTAAAAATGTACATGATTTTTTTTTTCTCTTTTCTTCTAATCTGTGATGGCAGAGTGGTCATCAATGATTCTCTGAATTTTAATGTTGTTTTTAACTGCATACATATGTACTACAGAAAGGTTGTAAAAAAACAAAGTTAAACACATGATGAAGAAAGAGAAAGTAGTGGATAAGACAATTGGCAAGAATTACTTAATTGCATTCATTCTTTTATCTGGTTAATTTTGATAATTTGTATTTTTTCAATCCAAGCACTCCTATTTTTGTTTTATATATAAAACAAATGTCGTTGAATATAACCATGTTTAAATCAATAACAATAACTAGACTGAATAGAATTTATATGATGGAATTAAATTACCTTTTATTACTTTTATACAGTATATATTTTACTTTTTGAGTTTACCAATACCAAGAATATTGTGAAAGTGTATGTATGATATATTAGGTGAGTAATTCATTAATTCCTCTTTTACTGTCTGCATTGTCATTGATTAAAAATTAAAATACTGAAATTGTGACTGTGCTAAATCAATAAATTTTTTATTCTAATTGGTATGTAAAAATATATTTCACAGAACACATCAGGAATATATAGGTATGTTACTGCACAAACAAAAATAGGTACTGCCCCAGGATTTGCCTGGAAGACTGTAATAAAATCTTGACCGGAGAAGCATCACAGAGAACACAAATTTTAACATAAAAAATAGATCTAAATCAAGTTCATATTAATTAATTAATACCAAAACAAAAGAAATAAGATTATGACAAATACATTAAGGTATTAAATATAAAAAACAACTACAAAATACATCACTCAATGAAAATTATTTGACTACATATGTATTAACTGTTACACGGTGATGCACAAAATAGTGTTTTTTCAATTTTTTTTCATGTTTGTTCTCAAATCTTGCATCCTTAATTTAACATACTTCCTGACATTGCTTATTGATGAAATTTTGCACCGTTACTAAGGTCGGGTGACAATACAATATTCCACCATTACTTTTACAAGCATTCCCCCTCGTACGTGGGTAAATTTGTAAACTATATATAAGTGACAAAAAAAGCTTTGTTAATTTACAATTGTAATTTAATAATCAAAAACTTCACTATTTTGTTACTTTTTACAGTAAATTTTTGATTGAAAATTTCTTTGATACTTTATACATATATCAGAAATTTCAATGTAAGTTGTCATTTTTTGAAATCCAAATTAACCTATAATTAAACTCATGCAATGCATGATAATAATTTGATTAAAGTATGACTAAAGAGTATAAAGCAAGATTTAAATTTTTTTTAAAAATCTTTGTAACATTATTTTTAGCATTATTTAAATATCCATCAATGAGCAATATTATTTCTCTAAAAGAGAATCTTTTAAATAAATTGGTAGGAAATTTAAAGAAAAAAATTCATAATTTATTAAAGATGGCAATGTTAGCATAAAAAGCCTTTCCTTTTAAACTGAACTATTATGTTAAAAATCAGGTCTGCTATCTAACCTGTCATAGTCTAGTGGTGAACTCATCATCACAAATCAGCTATTTTTGAAGTCGAGAGTTCTAAGATTTAAATCCTAGTGAAGGCAATTACTTTTATATAGAACTGAATACTAGATCATGGATATCGGTGTTCTCTGGTGGTTGGGTTTCAATTAACCACACATCTCAGTTATGGTCGACATGAGACTGTTCAAGACTACAAATTTATTTACACTCATACATACCATCCTCATTCATCCTCTGAAGTAATATCTTACGGTAGATCTGGAAGCTAAAACAGAAAAAAGGAGGAAGGTCTGCTATCTGGTTAGATAGAGGTGGATTTCATTATTTTCTAAGTATCTTAGAATATTAATATTCTACTTATCTTCTTTTAGCAAAGACTGCACATTAATAAATATGAATGTGTGAGTAAATTTGGTATCTTTAATTTTCTAAATATTGGTCAACATGATATATATATATACTTATAGACACCAAATTGATGATTTGACAGCACTTTTTTATATCTTAAAAATTCATTCTGACTTTTGAGGGAACCCCCTCACCATTGGCAAGGTCTCATGATTCATAAAGGAAGGCAGATTATTTATAAACAATAAAAAAAAAACAAGGGATCAAGGGCACTTCCTGTGCAACACACTCTGCATGCTAGATCTGCTATATATATTAAGCAATTAATGCTGTAAGAAATATTATTTCTTTAATACAAAATCTCCCAGAAAATTTTAAAGGTAACAAAAGATAATTTTGTTTACCATTTTCGAAAACTTTTGATACTCAAGCTAACTACTAGGATGATCATATGAAAAAATGGTGAAGCCTTTTTGTAAAAATCAGTTTGTCTTAATTTTTATGTAACATTATTTTAGTTTAAAAAAAATGAAGCAACTTTTTTAACTGATAAATAGATATCATAATGTCTACATTCCCTATTCAATAGAACTGTTTCTGAATAAGAAACACGTATTAGTTTGTTGCTTTATACTATCTGTCCCAATCTTTCTAATGGCTGTGATATACGTGAGGCACCATAGGTACAAGAGATATTAGCCAGAGTTGTTTTTTTTAAGAGTAATTATGTTTCCTATACAAGTTCCTTAGATAAAAACCGGCAATATTATTTACTTATAGGGTTGAACTTCTGCTGCATTAAATTGGGCTTGACATGCAGATGTTCTAAACTTGTATGATTCAGTAAAGAAGATAATTGGAAACCAGTTTACTCCTTATTTTCTTTAATATATCTGGTACGGTGATGCTTGGTATTAGAATGCCTATCCTGATTTCAGAAATGACTTATATCCCTTATCAGATACCCGACAAACCTTTTAGTTACGGCACATAACATATATCAACTCTTATATCATTGTCTTAACATGTAAAAAAAATAGTTTTTTATACAACAAAAAACAAAATCCAATTTCAATGGATCAAAAATCCATTCATTCTCCTAAATTTCATTCATGGAAGGCAACATACAGCTTATTTCTTAGAATAAGTGATTTTACATTTGCATACTTGTGTGTTTGATCACGCTCAAAACTTTCCAGTGTAAACAATTTTTATTTGAAAAATAAAAATTTTAATCTAAACGAGTTAAATAAATGTCTAAATTTCCATTACTGACACAAGAAATAAAGTTAAAAAAACAACAATGCGATTTTTATATTAACAGCTGAAAAATGACAAATTAAATTTTCACAATGTCAATTTATGAATTAGTATTATGGCATAATTTCAGGTCATCACAGGGTAGAATTTTTTTGAGGAAACAGCTTTGACTTGGGCTTTAGGAGATTAAAATGTAATTCAAAGGTAACTTGTCCACCACCATGTCAGTAGCCCCAAACTTATTAAATTAACTGTTTTCAGTTACTAAAACCTTATCCTGATCAACCAATAAATAGTTTTAATTTTAATACTAAAATACCTACAGAGTTATACGTAAAGTAAATAATGAAACGATAATTTAATGAATATTAAAAATGTAACATTACTGATCTTCATTCCAGAATTTTTATTAAAATATACAATAAGACGCATGTCAGATAAATTGTAATCATAAATTTCAGTTTCTAAATTAAAATTAGACACGGTGAATTCTAATAATGACAGCAGCAGTCAAATTAAAAAGGGAAAGAATTTATAAAAAAAATTCTGATCTATAATGAAGCAGATTTACAATTCTTACTGTTTTATTTTTATAACAATTTTTAAAAATTCCTTACCATAGATTTCACAAGTTTCTCTTTTATATTTGATATATTCTTATTAAATTTTGATTTTTTGAGTTCTTCATCATTTTCCAATTGATATTCTTTTAACTGACTGAAAATAATAAATAAACAAAAGAATAAGTGAATAATAAGTCATGGAGAAAATAAAAAGAATTAATACAATATATAGATGAGTACTAATCCTAATTATTTAACCTAGAAAGAGAAAAGGATAGGATATCCTGCCTGTCCCCAAACTTATGGAATATGTTTGTTGAAGATATGATCAAAAATGTCTTAGAACGGATCAGCATAGAAGGAAGGGAAATTATATAAGATTTATTGATAAATAATAAATAAAAGTGATGAGAAGAAGTGAAAATTAAGTAATAGATTTATGTACAAAAAACAAGTAAGAACACTGAGCAAATAAAACAATACAGGTTCTTAGGTTTAATCCACCGGGTTGATCTAGTAGTGAACGCGTCTTCGCAAATCAGCTGATTTCGAAGTCAAGAGTTCCAAAGTTCAAATCCTAGTAAAGGCAGTTACTTTTATAAGGATATGAATACTAGATCACAGATACCGGTGTACTTAAGTGGTTGGGTTTCAATTAACCACACATCTCAGAAATGGTCAACCTGAGACTGTACAAGACTACACTTATATATATCATCCTCATTCATTCTTTGGAGTAATACCTGATGGTGATTCGCAGAGGATAAACAGAGAAATAGGTTCTTAGGTACCATGTCAACAGAAAACTGCAAAAATGATGAAAACAAAATTAAAACAATACCTATTTATAGACACAATTTTATGTATTGTTAACTGGAAGAGAAGTTTTCGGTAATAGAAAGTACAAAATAAGAAAGAAGAAGAAAATGAAAAACAGAAACCAACAAACAGATTGAAAAAGAAATATCCAGAAAAAACAACAAAGAAATTCATTCTAGAAAGAATTTCTGGAATAGTAAGATGGTTTAGATGGTTTGGACAATAGAAATAATTACGTTTAAATGAACAAAACGGCAGGTCGGCTGCTGTTAAGAAGATCAAACCCTCGGCCCAAAGGTATAAATACTATCAAGTACCACTGAACTTCAGTGCAGTGTGCAATAAATGCGAGGACAATGTACAAAAGCATTAGAAGTGAGTGTGCAGTAACAGTCGAGAGTTTGAATGAAGAATGTATCATTAGAGTATATCATTTTCAGATAGTGTCCTTGTCTGCGGTTAAGTACAGAAGCTGTTCAACGAGTGTGTACTGAGAACACAAGATAAGGTGACATAATTCATTAATAGAAGTGAGAGCTTGGTTTTTTTTTTAAATATTAGAAGTTAGATAACAATTATGAAATCAATAGAATAACTTCTAACTTATTATTTTAATATAATCACTTTTTATATTAATTTTTATTAGTTTATGTAAAGTTTACAGTAAAATCCAAATTATATTTTCAACTTACAATTTATTTTACACATACATGGTAATTTAGCTAATAGTAAATAGATTGTACTTGTAAGAATTTTTACATATGCTATCTCTCAATATCTTTGTTGAACTGCAAATACGTGACAGTATTATGGAATTAACCTTGACAAAATGTCTTGTAAAGCGGTAGGTTTGTTGTTTATTCTAAATGTAAATAAAATAAGGTCACTAAAGAAAAAAGAAAAAGAACTTTTCTCAAAGAACAAACACCTTTTTAAAAAGAACTTTTTAGGAATTCATAGTGCAAGCATGGAGATAGGAGGAGATTTAATGAACTGAAAAATGATACAGTAATGAGAAGAGTGAACAAAAGTAGGAACTTAATCAGAAAAAATCAGAAGAGGAAAGGTAAGTGGCTCAAAGGCATCATCATCATCATCATCAGAAAAGGGCTAATTAAAACAGGGCTAAAAATATCAATTATAGTCTGTGCAAAAACCGGACCGCAGAAGAGTAAAACTTACAGATGGTCTAAATGGAAATGGAAGTTATAATGAACTCAAAGGTGTTTTAGATGGGAAGAGAGGAGAATAGAAGCAGGAAGGTGAAAGGGAGCTATTTCAAGACAAATAGAGATCCACTCGAACCCATTTAGGTTGTGAATGTGACATTAAAATCAAACTCTAAACCAGGGATTGATAACACTGATAGGAAAAAAGAAATTGTTTAATGTTTCTCTAAGTATGATACAATTTCTTGAATTGCTTTTTTGTGTACATTACAGATCTGTAAATACAATTTTTCTATCACCCTTAGTTTTAAATAAATTCAAAAAAATTAAAGGAAAATATAGTTTTAACTATAATGTCCAACAGTAATCAGCTAACATGTTGGTGTTCCATTTCCCTTTATAGCAGCTTTCCATCACTGAAATGTCTAGGTGGAAATGTTCACCATGTTTGCCACTTATGTCTCAAAGGTTGTCTGGGAAAAAATCCAAATGTGAGTGAAGGAAATGCATTTTCAAAGACATTACATTCCACAGCTCTGTATGAAGTAAGAAGTTGATAACAATATTGTGCTAATTGTTGGATTTTTGTTGCTGAGAAAATTTTTCAAACTTCTTTAAATGAAGCCGAAGCTGCACTTTCTACATTATTTAACACTGAGTTAAATACATCATCTATGACCAACTCTCTTATCTGAGGACCAACAAATATTCCTTCTTTAATTTTTCCTTCACTTACATTCGGAAATTTCTGCCTGATTTACAAAAATCTGGAACTACCCTTCATCACTGCATTTACAACATTTTTCATTAGTCCTAACCTGACATGGAGAGGGAGTAAAAATACTTTTTTGGGTTCAACTAAAGGCTCGGCTGTCCCATTCACAAAGAAAACACATGTACTTAGTATAGCCTAACTGCATGCCTAACAAAATAGCTGTAACTTTCAAATCATTACATATGTTCCAGCTATATTTTTCATAATTTATTTTTTCAAGAACATCTTTCATCACATTGTATGTCTCTTTCAAATTAATGTCATAAGTGATTGGTATCGAAGGATATTTGTTACCGTTGTGTAGTAGAACTACTTTTTAAACTATACTTGGACGAATCTATGAAAAGGCGCCAGTCCTCAGGTTTATGAACCTGTCCTAAGTGCAACATAAACTCATCAATATTTGTGCAATAAACCAAATTATTTTCATCAAAAAAGTACTGAAAAAGTTCTTTTTGTTGGCTTCAAAAGCCTGAAATTTTTGTATTTTTTTGAAGTAAATTCCAACCTTGCAATCTTGATCCTAACAGTTCAGCTTGATTTTTTGATAAATTTAAATCCTTAACAAAGTCATTTAATTCACCTTATGATATAAGATGTGGCTTATTGGAAGATAATTTAAAATCAAAGTCATTGTTGTCTTCTTCAGTACTGCCTGATTCTTCAACGCTGCTTTTGAAACATACATTCACAGGTGGCTCAGGAACTGAAATAATTTCATTGTGAGGTACAGGCCTGATTGCAGATTGCAATGAAGGATATTTTAGAGTATGATTAGATTTTTTAAAAATTCCAGAGCCAGTTGTTAATAAAAGTAACAATTGGTTACATGATCCTTTGTTCACACCAAACCATAGGTACATATGCCATAATATGTGACTATGATATGATTTAATTCTTTGTCTAGTATTGTTTATTTATAGCTTCAAATTATGTTAACAATGTTAAACAATAAAAAATACTATAACAAGCTAACAAAATACTAATAAGAGCTTAAAATGCTAACTGCATGTTGAAAAATTTTAAAAATCCTTTAATTAAAATTAAAATTTTTTTCAAAAGTGGTGGATGATAAATAGATTCTGAGTTCATATTCATTTTTAGCATCAAAAACCAGACTAAAATCATGTATTGCATGTTAGGAAACAAAAATTATGTTTGTCAGTGTAATATTAACTGCAGGCTATTAAATCAGAGAGCTTTATTGATTACTGAACAACTTGCTTTTAGTATTAACAAATGTATTGAAATGGGATTCCCAAATCATTTTAAAATTGCCAAAGATTAAACTTATTTTTAAATCTGGAGAGCTCATGACACTAGTAATTTTAGACTTATTAGTTTACTTAGCAATCTCACAAAAATCACAGAAAAAAATATTAAAGAACAATTATTACAAAGCAATTCACATTTAAATTGTAAAAAAGACTAAAGTTGTCTTAATAGCTGTATTTTTTGACCATCAAAGACTTTTGATACAACCTCACATCAGAAACTATTTTATAAACTAGAGGAATATGGAATCAGAGGAATAGCTTTGTCTTTGGATTAAAGGTTATTTATATGACAATCATAAATTTTAACCAATAACCTAAAATGTGTTCAAAAACTTACAACCTTCAGTTTATGACAAGGTTCTCTAATCCTAGTCCTTCTGTATGAAAAAGTTCTATTAAACTAAAAATTTAAAAAAATTGAATATTTCTTTTTTGTGGACAATACTGCAATTATATTTTTAGGAGGTAACTGGAATGATGTCTTTGTTGTTGCTGAGAAAGTTTATCGGTTAAAAAACAGCTGGATACATTAAGCTTGAATATAAAAAAAAAAAATGACATAAATGGACTTTCTCACCAAGTGCATTTATAGGCCTGATACATATTTAGAATTAGAATTACACTTTAAATGTAATATGATAAATAGTATAAATTACTATTACCTTGTGCCTATTAGAGAAAGTTGTGTCGATTATGTTAGGGAAGTTGTAGATGAATATCTTAAATCCCCGCAGCAGTACCTCAACTTTTGAGGCCTTAGAGAGTGACGTCCCGAAAGACCGAGCCCCTGCAGCCTTTTCCACTCTACACACAGCGGCTGCAGGTCACGACGCTCACCACACAACTACATGTCACAACACACACTTGGTTTCACACTCTACACACTTCTTCACATACCTCGCCAGCAACACATCACCACATCATCCCCGACAAGAATACTATGAATTTCAACACTTCTTCCTACACGACCACATTACACATGGTAATGCCATGACACCTTTCGATTCCTAGCCAGAACTTAAGGTGTGACCAACTGTGCAAAGAAGTGAATGGATCTACGAAGTGAGTCAAGAAGGGTGGCCTCCGGGAAAAAGGGTGCACCCAGTTGTATTAGCCCTAGCCCCAGTAATCCGTGCACTGCCGGGGTGGTCGTTTTTATTCGCTGGTTCTCGTGGGACGAAAAATGGATCCCAACAAAATCAATTCACAAACCACGGTGGTTGGCGGACCATTAAAAAAAACCGCCGCTCATTCATAAGAGGAACAAGAACATGATGAACCTTCAAAAATCGAAGACAGAAAGGAAAGGAAGGAAGAGCACAAAGAGGAACGGAGAAACCTCCCCTATGAACAGGGGAAATCGAACGAAAGGCAAAGGGATAAAGTTATTAAGACGTACGAAGATCGGTCAGGGGAAAAGACAAATATGGACGTCCAGGAACAGTCTAACAAGAGGTCGGCTACGTCCTCCCCGGAACCGGACGGGAGAGCTTTTGAGGAAACGGAAGGGCTCCCATTAGCAGAGAGAATAGGAATGCCCCCACGCCCGATGGCGAAGAAGCGAAAAGGCACGAGTAGTAATGCTCCGATCAGCCAACCACAGCTGCTTAAATATACGGAACGACTGGTGGAACTGACTGACGAATTCATACAATCGTGTAGGACAGGCCAACTGTCATCGGACGCAGTTGGTACGATGGCAATACGGTTGAAATGCCGGGCTAGGGACGTGGCAACAGCGGCCATGAAGACAAACATCGGGGCGAATGACGCAATAATCAAAGCCAAAAAACGGTAGACATGTCAACACAAACGGAAGACGACAGATAGAAAAAAGGAAAGACTTGGACGATGAAAAAGCATATAGCAAACAAATATCCGGTACCCTAGACAACAGTAACACGGAAGACCTTCAACGGATCGTCCACAAGCCATGGAAAAGAGAACTATATAAGTGCATCAAGAATTATATAGGTGCATCAACTATATAGGTGCTTCAGACGACATCAGGAACAACAATATTCCTCACGCAGAAAGGACGTTGGGAAAGATCGGCGTTCACTGTCCTGATTCAAGAGACGACACCTGAGATAGGAGCAAGGCTGGCAGCTGGCCTAGAAGCCTTGGGAGGTACGATGTTTAAGGATTCCCGATTGGTGGAAGTATCGCAACAAGGTTCACCTAGCTGCGATAGACGTAGACCAAGAATTATTAGTGGACCAGATGGGACAAGTCCTACACAGACTACAGGTGATAGAAAAGGAAACCCCGCAGTTCTGTGCTCCCAGCGGGAGATTTGAAGATATGATTGGTAAAGCAACGGAATACTGGGCTCGACGTAGCGAACAATCGGAAGAAGTCCACAATCTCTTCATGGTGGGCAAGCGACGGAAGAAAGAACTTCCTCGTGAACCACCCTCATCTGTGGTCGCAGTGAAAAGGGAGGGCACCACGTACGCAGACTTACTCAGGGAAGTAAAAACGAGTCTGGGAACAGACCTCGCGGAAGAAAAGGCCGCGCGGATAGCCTGGAGACCAGGGTACGTGATAGGGGCAACAAACGGGAAGATGTCGTGAAACGTCTAGGTTCAGGCCTCGGAGAAGTGAAAGTAAGTGAACGGCCACATGGAGGAAGACTACTGACATGCATTATTAAGGACATAGACACGGACGCAACTCCAGTGGAGGTAGAAGATGCAGTTCGACAAACCCTGGATGGCAATTCCCCTGTTCGTGTGGTGTCGTTGAGACCTTCATATGGAGAGATACAACGTGCGACTGTCCTCCTACCGCCGGGAGATGCCAAAAGTTTGCTTGGAATGGGAAGATTAAAATTCGGTTGGCACTTGCCGGATAGAGGGACGAGGCAAGAACACAAGACGCTTCCGGTGCTGGGAGACGGGACATGTCGCCGACAAATGCAAAGGCCCGGACCGCATAGGACTCTACTTTAATTACGGTGGAGAGGGACACGGAGCAGAACGATGCACAAAGGCAGAATGCCTCTCCTGTAAGGCGGTTGGACACTGGACCGGAGGCCGGAACTGCACACATCATCCGATATGAGGCACACATCATCCGTTACTACACACATCATCCAGCTAAACTGTGGGAGAAGACCCACGACCTAATATGGCGGGAAGCGATAGCGGCAGATGTAGATTTTCTTCTACTGTTACAACCAAACAAGAGATTGGTGGAAGCGGACGGCTGGTTGACGGACACCGATGGAGATGTGGCGATCGGGAATCGAACCGCTTCGCGGTGACCTCCATAACACGGAATAAAGGCCTCGTCTCAGTTGTTCTAACAGACTGCGTTCTAATAGTCGGATACATTTCCCCGAAATACGATAGGGCCGACTTCGACAGATACTTAGAGACGCTGGAAGGATCGATTCGTAGAACTGATAAACCAGTCATAATGGCAGAAGACTTCAACGCTAAGTGCTGCAAACTAGGAGGCAACCGATCAACAGGCAAAGGATACCGTCTTGCGGCTCTACTGAACTCAAACGGGCTAATAATACTGAGCACCTCAGGTGCCCGGGCGCGGCCTAGGCTCCGTCCTGGACGTAACAGTTATGACAGGTACACTGATACGAGATGGTCCTACATGGAAGATCTTAGAACACGAATTTCTCAGTGATCTAGCTATACTCTTTATAATAAACCTTTGGGACGTCGACAACCACCTACCCCCATAAACGATGGATACCAATCGTAAACGGTGGATATGAGAGGCAAAAAACCAACTTTGCAGACTTAGTGGGGGAAAGTATAAGAATAAACAATAGATCTCAAGAAGACTTACTGTCGGTAATGACGAAGGAGAGTGAAAAATTACACCCATGCCATACAAAATCGAGAAGGGTTTACTGGTGGACATCAGAAATTAAGCACCTATGTAAGGCAGCCAGAAGCGCCAAAAGGAGGTTAGAACGAGTCAAACAAAACCGACCCGAAGAGGTAGAGAGAACAGAAATAGAATACAACATCGTCTCGAGTTCACAACAGCTGAACTGCGACCCGGCCTGATGCAGATGACTCCACTTCTCGGTAGACGTCTCGATGGTAGCCTACGCAGACGACCTGGCAATGATGGTGGCAGCCTACACGGAAGACGAGATGGAAACCACAGCCACCAATGCGATACAGCGAGTAAGTGAATGGCTGAGGCAGAAGGGACTACATTTAGCCCCGAAAAAAATTTCGATCTTAACCATCGCTGGTCGGAGAAGACTACGCCGACTCACGGTTACGGTAGATGGAATGCGAGTGACAGAGTCCCCACATGTCAAATACTTAGGCGTGTGGTTTCAACGCTCTGGTAAATTTACTAAACATCTAACAGAAGTCTGTAACAAAGCTGGCCAAATCACATCCACCTTAACCAAAAAAAAGGAAACTACTAAAGGACCCCGCGCATCAAAGAGGAGACTGTTAATGACGGTGGCCATGGCCATAGTGTTATATGAAGTACCGGCACTAAATGTAAAGAGAAATGTACAGAAGCTGTCAGCACTGCAGAGAAGAATGACTTTATAACGTCCAGGTATCCCACGATTGCGAAAGACGCAGCGAACGTGATACCCTCGAAAAAGGGTTTACGAGGGAATGGATAGGGAAACGACTAAGATACTACTCCGACAAGAATGGAAGGAAGAATGGTGAACCAAGGGATCATGGATGCGAACCCTAATTCCTCGACTAGAGGAATGGTTGGACAGGAAACACGGTAAGGTGTCCTACCATATGACACAATTTTTAATAAGCCATGGAGAATTTGGAGACTATCTCCACCGAATCACACAACGACCGTTCCCCAACTGCGTGGTGACATTGACACCCCGGAACATATGTTTTTTCATTGCCCAAGGTGGATGGAACCCCGGTATGCCACAAGTATCCATTGACTGACACCACAATCTGTGATGGCATACATGATAAGAAACCAGGAAAACTGGCTGACTGTACAAAGGTATGTTACCTTATTCCTACGAACAAAAGAGGAGGAAAGCCAGGACTGGATTGCCTAACAGACATGGAAACAAGGAGAACAAACATACAATGACGCTCACTAACGAGTGAATAGAGAACATAGAGCAAAACAGAATTTACTCAGACAGACGGAAGGGGACATTATGACTGGTTTTTTTCGTAGCTGGGCCGGACTCCCCCTTCCAACTGTCAAACAGCAAAAAGAACGCTCCAGACAATACATGCTGACCTGCCATGCTGGACATACAGCCAGTAGGTAGGGAGGCCCATTAGTCAGAAAGACACCTCTCCAGACGCTATTTGCTTCACTGCAGACCCGTCATGGAGGGGCAGAAAAAAAAAAGATGAATGTCTTAAATGGGGTAATAATCATGAATTTTAAATGAAAAGCTTAAATTTATATCATATAAATTTAAAAAGTAAAATAAAATAACTTACAATAATAATATTTCAACGGTTTATTAGCATTTATACAACATAGCTGTTTGGGCAAGCTCTTGATTCCCAAGTCAATAATATATTTATTGTGAATATAAATATAATATATTTATATTCAATAAACCTAGGACCTATGCTAATGTATTATTTATTTACTATTGCTTAATGATTTCAGCATGTTGAAAGTGGGAAAAATCATATGTAAAAGACTACTGGACTTGCATTTAAAAATGCTTGATAATTTTGACCTATAGAGGAGCAAATTTATATATTTAGACCAAACTCTGAAAATAAATTAAAAACACTTTTGTTTCTAATCTTACTTTTGTAAGGAGACAAATAATTTATATTAATACTAAACTAATTAATTCATTCCTCCGGAAATCAGTGACAATGAACATCATAAGTAATCAGTAAAAAATGAGGAAATTAAATGGTTATTGGACAGAGTATTCATTGCCTTGGATGCAATTCAAGGGAATGATTTTATTTATTTGTAAATGTAAATATGTATGATTATTAATATTTTTGAAGTGATATTTCAGTTTCTGTATTATTTTGGTATTCCATTTTGTTTACTGATGAACAGCAGAGTAATTCATAGCAGAGATGATGCCATAAGTATAATAATTTTTACACTGATTGCACTTCTTAATTATAATTTATAATTGATAGTTACCAATCGATTAATACTGATTAATATTTAATAATAGCGATTGATGGTATTATTGTTAATTAATATGTTTATCATGTTTTTTGTTTTTATTTTAATTGGTCTTATAAAAGATTACTTATAATTAACTGTTTGTAAACGATCATAAAGATTTTAATTATACAGATATATAAGAAGGAAATAAATATTCTGAAAAATTTTCTACCTCCAAGGGATTATGATCTTAATTTTTTATTATACTGTAGACTGCCATTAGTGTACAAGTTTTTTTTTTAATTTTCATTTTGCATATATCTTGTATGCTCATCTTGTACAGTACGCAACTATGAATTGTAATTAAACGCCCAATAAATAAATAAGCATTTAATGATAATAATCAGATATGTTAAGGATAACAAGTAAATTGGGAAGCTACATTTTTAGTCAAATAGGAGTGAATTCAAATTCTCATAAACCCTTGAGATGTTACTATTTGTTAAACTGTTGAAAATTTGTCTTTAACAAATGAACTAAAATTTATAAGCGTGAAGCTCATTTCAAAATTTAACAAATAATATACTAATACCCTTAACTGAATTTACAAGTCTTAAAACAATAGCTTAAAATCCAGTGAAATGGTAGACTTCAAACTAATCTAAAATAATCACAAGTTATTCAAGTTATAGAGAGCTAAAACATTTCGTTAAGCAAATATAAAGGTCATTAAATATACCAAATAAATTCACTATACGAGAATTATTTTTTTGCATAAAAAATTTATTAAATTTCTAAATGATCAAATTAACATTAATATGGACTTGATCGGCACAGCTGAAATCATCATTGCGCAATCAAATTACAGTGCAACCAACTTAACTTCACATACAGGAAAAATATGAACTAACAACAACTAGCGATTGAAGTAGGATGAAGTAAATCTACCTGTTTCTTCTTCCGTATAAAGTATTTAATAACACCGTTAACAATATTTTTATCTTCAGCATGAATATACGGTTCTCATAATTCCAGATTTATCCTTGTGCAGTCTTAATTGTTGAAAAATAAATACTAAAAAGGTAATGAGGTAGAAGATAAAAAACAAAAGAACTAGTAGACAAAATTTAACGATAACTAAAATTCTGCTTTTCAATTAAATTGTAAAATGAATTATTAATATCAAAACTGAATGTAAACAGTAATAATAATAATAATAATAAAACCCAATTAAATTTATTTATAATAAAATAAAATAACAATGCTTAATATACAATACAGAAAAGCTGTAAGAGACGCTTTCAACCTATCTGTACTTGTAACCTTATGGCTTATGGTTTAGAAGTCTTTAGAGCTTTAGTATAACCAACAAAAATTTTTATACAGGTAAACTATAATAAAAATCAAATGATTTTTATCCAATGTTTTTATCCAGTTGACAGTCTCTGGAGTTTGAGTTAATTTTCCAGTACTTTATTATTTGAGATCTGTTCAATTTCTAAACAACTCTTCCAGAGTTGTATATTATTTTCAAGCCTTGCTTTACTTAATTTTTTTGTAGACACTTTTTTCAATGCCATTTATAGTTCATGAATACATTTTTTAGTTAGTTTCATTTAAATGAGTTTTCTTTATCTTCTCTATAATTACAGTTTTTTTTTTCAGTAAATAAGGATTTCAGTTTTGGAAATATGAAGGAGTAAGGTCGAGAGGATATGAATACAATAATTTTGGTGCTCTTTTTTTGTGCCTAATTATGAATAACAGAAAACTGTACACTGATGTATTATTATAGAAGAACAACAGATAATCTTTACACTGTTCATGTTTTTTTCTTCTCCTTTTCTTGGAGATCCCAATCAAAAAGTCAAAATTTTTTGTGATTTGTTAGACAATCATCGATTGGGTAACTCGTTAGCTTTTTTCATATTTGAATCATTAATTGACATTGATCATGTCCTAAATGACAAATCACCATCAACTGATTTCCAACCAATTTAAGACTAAACATCAGATAAGGCTAAAATATTAACACCATAAGCTTGTTTTATCATTTGATGAGAATCTTGGAAAAAATTTTAAACAGTTTTATAAAAAATAAAATAGTAGACATACATTAAAATGTCAGCCATTTAAAAAAAAAAACAGAAAGCAATCACGAACAATACTGCCTTACTGCAAATCCAGAACAATGACTAATATTAAAACCTGCAGCAACAAAAAGAAATTTGCTTACATTGTTACATCTATGCAGTCTGCAAACTTTTGTCTTTTTACTACAATCCACTTTCAAGACTTATAAGAAAATTCCCCTGAAAACTCTCAATTTAAGAAGCAAATTCTTCAATCTAAAATGCTAAACATTTTATATAACTGCAGTAAATTAATTGTATAATAGATAAAAAAATTAATGATGTATATTGCGCTGAAATAACAGGGAAACCTAGAAACACAAATATGATGGCTGAATTATTTATTAATATGTAACAGTAATATACATTTATAAAGCATAAGAAAATATAAAAATGATAAATTTATATTGCAAAATAAAGCTATCTTTTTTATATCAATTCATACACACATTAATAAAAATTACATTCAATTTTATTAAATATTTATAAAATTTTAATGCTGCTAAATATGTTGTTTATTAATTAATTATTTATTTGACTTTATGAAATACAAAATGCAGTGTAACTTACTTCTGAATTTCATTTTCCCATTCATCTGGAAGATTAAAAGGAGACTCTTCATTTTCTGGAGTGAATATTAATAGTTGTGTAGTTGTCGAAGAGAAACCTTGTTGCTGACGAATTTTTTTCAAATCATGCCATGTTTTAAGAACACTTGTAGTTAATTCTCTATCTTTTATACCCTCGCTCAATCTCAATTCTTTTGTTTCACTAATCTCTGCTATATATCTGAAAAAATACAACTTGTCAAATAGAATAGACATGAAGTAAACATACTTCAAAACGTTTACAACATGGATAGAATTTAATTTATTTAAAAGTAAAATGGTGAAAACAAACTTACCTCTGCAATTTTTCTACATGACTAGGATCACTATCAATTATACATAGTAGATTATCTCGAGCATGTCTTAATGCTTGGAGGTGTTGGGCCAGTCTAACACCAATTTCAGATTCCATCCTGTCTCTATAACACAAACGGGTAGTATAACTATGTATTAATGAATGAATGATCAACAAAATTATTACACATAAAATTACAATTACTCATTTAAAGAAAAAATCACTTATACTATTTAGTCATAATAAAGGATGTCTGACACAAAAGAATGGAGCCAGTGATTCTAATTCGTTTGCTATTTATGTATTCAATTTGAATTGAAATCATCATCAAATTTTAAAATAAGGTAATTTATTACTGATAAACTTACAAAAAAGTTTTAAAAAAATATATATATATATGAATGTATTTACATATATCACAAACATGTAGTGATTTTCAAATTAGCTTTCACATGTAAATTTTTTTTATAGGTTATGAAAATATCCAAATTTCATTAGCAACAGTCAATAGTCAACTCATTTTGATGTTAACTATTACTGAACTTTTATTATTTTCAATGACCTTTCTAAATTGAATGATGATTTCAATCACAGCTTTTCATATATCTTAACACTACAAAGGGCAACATAAGTAAGGCCACCTGAACTGTTATATTTGATATTCACAATTGCCTTGTCCAGAGTTATTCCTTGAGATATACGAATACTACCTTTATATGCCAGTATTAATGGAAATTGTCTTCAAGAACAAGAAAGCTCTTTTTTTTTTATAAGAAGCCATTACTAGTTCAATAGACCCAGAGTTATCAAAGAGAGTTCATCCTGTGCATTTTTCAAAAGAAACAAATATGCAACGTGGTGTGATCACTTTCAATAGCAGGATTGTAAATTATATAAATTATTGTTTCAACTGATCCGTTATTAAATACTTTGTGATCGTAAGATTTCATTTGTTTATTTACATCATTCACATAACTTACACATTTTGTAATGTTTGACAGTTTATAAAAAATGAAATTTTTGCAAAGAAAAAATCCTCCCAAAATTTATATGTACATATATTCAAAAAACAACAACTTAACCACCAAAACATAGTAACAGAAAAACCAAAAAGCTTTTTAGGTTTTAATTAGCATAGCAGTTAAATGTTGATGAATTATTTGAATTTTCAAAAAATTTATATAATTGTAATAACAATAAAAAAAAAATCAATTTGAACAATAATTGATTAAAATCAATTTCTTTATGTCAATATAACTGTAATAAATATATCTTGAAATGACAAAACTGAACTGTTCACACTGAATAATGTAGAAAGAACATGTAGGCAAAATTTCAAAATTTTATTCAAATACTTTCTGGAGTTTGTGAACAAAGTTTTGCAAAAAGTTGGCTCAAGAAGGCTATGCTTGATCTAATCAGACTCTTTCCAAATACCTTAATCATATTTGTTAGAATATGATGTATGATCATAGTAAAAACTACAACTATATATTCATTTTAAGTTGAATCAAAAGACAGAAAGTTGTGTAAGATGCACTTTATTTCATTAGGAAAAAAGATAGCAGTCAATCACAAATAAAAATTTTTCTTTCAGAATTCTTAGAATTCAGGTTCTAACTCCTTTTCAAGTAATTTAAAAAATATGTACTGTAATATAAAGTAAAAAAAATCTCCTGAAATCTGATCATATTTTCAATTAAGAAAGTTCGTGATAACAAAACCAGTTTACAAAATTAATTAAATTCAACAAAACTGTAAGAGAATTGACTTTAACACAAACACTAATTTTATTCATTACACCTCAATGTTACACATTATACTGGCTAAGTAATCACAGTTATTTGGTGAAGATGATAATAAACTATCCCAAAAATCCACAATAAAAATTATTTCACTTTGGATTGATTATCTCATTTCTCTTCCCACCTCTTATTCCTTTTTCCTTGGAGAAATGTCATGTGAATTAGGTCAGTCACCCTGGTTCCATCTATGGCACCGTGTTTTTTTAATTTCATTAGAAATTATACCAAATATTCAGGTACCCAAAAAATTGTAATATTCTGCAGAATTTGTAAACATTACATTTTTTTTGCCTCTAGGATGACTGTTGCAAAAAAAATCACACAATTAGGAATCCAGGAGATTTCTACATATATCAGATTCTTTCTTTTTGGTGGCTGCCTATAGCAACTCAACTTAGTATTATTTTAGAACAGATAAAAATTTATTAAACTATTACTGAAACAAACAATCTAAAAAAGAGTGAAGTATAACTAATAAGACTCATAAATTGTCTGAAGTAACATAATCGCATCATATAAAATAGAATAATTTTCAATAACTAATGCAGAAAATTAATTTGCTCATGCAATAAGTAACAACATTGTTAGAGTGCAACATTTATTTACAGAAAACATGCTTACCTGTAAGCATCATAAAGTGATATTAATTGTTGACTAAGAACATGCTCTCTGCTAAACAAAGGATGATGAGTAAATCTTAGTTCATCAATTTCAAGTTCTAATAAGCATGTCTTATCATCAGGAATCTCTTCAACTGAACGCTTTTTTTTAGACATATCCATAAGTTCTGCCTACAAAAAAAGGAATTAATTTTTTAATTCTTAAATTACAAACATAAAAATTATATGTTGAGATTCCATAGAAAATCAAGATTATCTATCAGCTTAGGACAGTATATTCTACACTAGCAGTACATTTTATTATGTTCAGTTTTTTTTTATACCTTAAAATAATTCTTTTTTTTTTTGATGTTCAGTTTATTTTAATCATTAAAAAAATAAATTAAATCAGTTTACTAAAATAAAATTAAACAAACTATAAACTATTAAGAATAAAAAAGTAATTAAAATAAATTTAACAATAATTTGAGTCCGCAACAAACAATCCTTATTTCTTAACAGGCAGTACTTTAAACAACATATGTTTAATTACATGAAAATGGTGATCTAAAAGAAAATGGTGAGACATTGTACAGTGGAAGGTGAAAAGTCTCTGTAAATTAAAAATGGATTAAGTTATTACATGATAGAAAACTTTTAATATTTTATACAAGCTGATATTCGTGTTACAATACTGTAGTTAAAAAGTTATAAACCCATTAAAATAATTTAATATAAACAAATTTTTTAAGTTCACAAATACGTTTAATTAAATATATGCTACAATTTTGTTATTCCTGAAATAAAACTATGATAGGGGAAAAAATCACCAGAAAATACATAACATCACAAAAAAGTATAATTTTAGTGCAACTACCATCACACAAGAGAGATAAATATGTTGTTTGGATATTCTCATGAAATAGCAATCCTGAAACATTATACGAGGGTTATTTTTTTTTAAGGTCCGATCAGTCGCGAAATAAAAACCCGCGCAAAAATCGGATGAACCTTTGCGCATATGTGTTGCGCAGCGTCTCTAGTATGGCCTTCAATCACGCCGCATTACTTCATTTAGTTCTGAACACGCAGCTAGCACGTAAACATGTCCACAACAATAGTATCTCCCGCCAAGTGTGAAATGTGTGCGGTAATTCGATTTCTTTAGGCTGAGGGGTGTAATGCAGCTGAAATTCATAGACAAATAAGTAATGTGTACAGTGAAACTTCAATGAGTAACAGTAAAGTGCGACAATGGTGCAGGAACTTTAAAGCAGGACATACAGATATTCATGATACATGCGGTCAGGGAAGGAAGCGAGTGTCAACCGATGATCTCGTTGAGCGAGTGGATGAGGCAATTCGAGAAAATCGTCGGTTCACAATTTCTGTATTCAATGATTCATTTCCTGAAATTTCAAGGTCAGCTCTCTACACCATTGTGAGTGAGAGATTTCGGTACCACAAACTGTGCGAGATGGGTTCCCAAGATGCTGTCCCACCATCACAAAACAATGAGAATGGACACTTCCCTAACGTTTCTCCAGCGCTACCGCAATAAAGGAGAAGATTTTTTGAACAAAATTGTCACAGGGGACGAGACACAGGTCCATTTCGAAACTGAAGAAACAAAAGAACAATCCAAAAAGTGGATGCATTCTCATTCTCCCAGTAAACCAAACAAGTTCAAGCGAACCTTCTCCAACTGAAAGCATATGGCTACTGTGTTCTGGGACTGGTGTACTCTTCGTGGAATTCAAGGAACGTGGCATGACCATCATTGCAGCCTCATACTGCGTGACTCTTCAACATCTGCGAAGGGCAATTCAGAATATGTGGAGAGGAATGTTGTCATTAGGCATTGTCTTTCTCCATGACAATGCTCGGCCGCACACTGCAGCTGTAACAAAGAAGCTCCTGCAGCATTTTCGTTGGGAAGTGTTTGATCACCCAAGTAGGGAAAAGTGGGCATACTGGATTGTGACGTCATTGATGCAGTAGCCTGTCACCACCATATTGGAATGTCCCTTTTTTCCTTTGGGAATTAGCCTTTTCCCTTAGCGGGAGATTTAAAATTCTGCAGGGATACCAACTTGGGTAATATATTCGCTTTGAATATTACTTATAATAATTAATTCAAAGGTTAGTACCGCTGTTGATCAGCTGTTGTGTACCGGTCGGTTTGAATTAAATAAATAAATAAACAATATTCGAAGTGAAAAAACAATTGGTTGGGTACAAGAACTCGAACCCGGTCATGATGGGACACGACTGACTGCCTTGAACCAATCGGCTGTAGTGACTCCCTGACGTAAAGAGTGAAAAATGTTCTATATAAGCTGTGAATCTTAACGTCATATCAGTCTGTACATTAACACACACACATATATATATACATACACACACATATACGAAAACATACACACACACACACACACACACACACACACACACACAACCACATATACATATACATACACAAACATACATGCCCTACCTACCTACCTACCTATACACACCTACACCACCCCTTCCCGTCACCATCACATCCACCAACCACCAACACCCCCACCCCACCATTCACCTACTCCACCATGATATGTGTAGTAAGCGTTCAACACAAGCGACAGCGATGGAATGAAGAAACTAACTAAGACGTACCCCCTCCAACCATACAAAACCATCGTATCCCCTCCTACAATGCCTACGTATACAGTCGACCTCGAACATGTTTGAACAGGAAAACTTCCATACACAAACTAACATTAACATAACGACAAGATAACGATAACATGGGGTTAACATAACGATAACATAATGTTAATAACGATAAAGTTATGTTAACGTTGCATATACATGATGATGACTGATGTTACTACGTTAACATAACGTACAATTTACATAATGATGATGGATTTGTAGAATAAAACGTGGAGAGGGTTACCCCCACCATGTCTACGCTGATATAATAAAGGGGACTAAGATCATTGACCTAGCATTCGCAGTTGAGCAACGGTCATGGAAGGAGTTATCGAGTATCATAGCTTCCTCGGCATTCGAGGTGAGTTTATAGTTAAAGAACTCGCTGTTGTCAGTGACAGCGGATGTTACATGATCATACATTTTCGTTCACCGTACCCGCGTGCTAAATTGAAATCTAAATACAGGCGGATGGCCGCTTGGTTAGAAAGAAATTTTCACAAAATAGATTGGGAGTACGGTGACGTTGTATACAGCGATGATGTTATGAAGAAAATTTGTTCACAGTTCTCTATAATATACACAAAGGGGTTTGAGAAATCTGAATTTTTGCGTCTATATCATAACGATGTTCGAATGATACAAGAGGACGCACCAAAGCCGAATTCGAATTACATCGTAACCTGTCCGTACCATAAACTACATCCAAGCGGAAAATGTGCGTTACAAACCGGATGTTTCTACATGGACTGGTTGAAATTGTGTAAAAAGCCATTGGATCTAGTCAGAGAAGCGGATCGTTTGATATCGGGGACAGACGTAGAGGACGTGGTCCACTGTATCATCAGTTTCACAATCCGGGCTTTGACTCGAATCCACCAAACGAAACCTAGCCAAACTCACCCAAAAGGCACCAGGGCCAGAGAGAAACTGTGTGATATACCGATTAGAGGAAACCCATCTAATCACACCTAAATCAAACACTGTAGGAAATATACCACGTGTCTAGCGACCTGTGGGGGATTCATTCCACCTGACCTGCCAAGATGCAAGGCCCCAGTCTTCAATCTCCTGCTTTCATTCTGACACCAGTATTTCTTCAGCACTAATTCACTACCAATGTTACACAAATACATCTAAAATTCTTATACTTACTGGCTTGTACTGAGGTTTTAATGAAGAATTTAACTTAGCATTAAACAGTGGAGGATGAAATGCTTTTTCCAATAACGGATCACTTAAGCACTTTAATCGCCCATCTTCTGCAAACCACTGCCTATAGCAACATAAAATAAACAAATATAATAATAATACTTATCTATACATAAATAAAAATAATTCAAACACACTTATTACAAAACAATAGTTTTTCATTTTTAAATATTTCTTTCAGACACAAAATGTTCAATTTCAGAGACCTATGAAATCTATATTTTTTATGCTTGAAGAGAAAAAAAATATCATCATATAGAACTCTATACACACACACTTATATATATATATATATATATATATATATATATATATGTTACTGTGAAAGACCAAAATTAGAGAATGTCATTCACCAATATTCTGGTGAATACCAAATACATCACATACATACGCCAAAATACACATACCAAATACGTCGGTAAAAGACCAAAATATTTGCTTATATTATATATATGGACCTTCACTGGTATATGTCGACTAACACAGATAAGCCATGGTGGGGTCGAAACGATAACTAGAAATTTCATAAAAATCATCCAATACCAATCTCTAAGGTAAATAGATTACAAGAGATCCTGTAAAAAAAAGGAAGTTTAAATTTAATCCAAAATTAACCTACACTCACTTTGCGTTCTAATCTGATCTAATTAACATTAAATATATAAATTATATATGTTATTCTCCAACATTGGAGGTGATTAATCAAATTCACCGCATTCAGCATACACTAATGGTGAAAGTTAAAAAACTGAACAAAGGACAAACCATCTGATCATTTATTTGTATCATTATCATTCATCCATACAGCTAACACATACTGTATATCCTGACTGGTCCTTTCAATTAATAAAATGCTGAAAATTTGATTAAACTTTTTCATAAATGTGGTGAATTTGATTAATCGCCTCCAATGTTGAAGAATAATAAAAAATCATATATGTTTACAAAATAATTTTCAGTATGAAGTATTCATGTATAAATAACTATTATCAATGAACACTTTAACATAGCTAATAAGAAACAAAACTTAAAAATTAACATTCCAAAGAAAATTTTATTTTACGTGTAAAACAAAATAACAAAATTAGGAGCCTGATCAGGAATTACACCAAGAGCTATGATACGCTCAAAATACTTTAATAACACTAGCGCTAAAGGAATGCACCCCTTTAACATGAACCAAGGCATTCTTGTAGAATTTTTTGTAGTACTTTTAGCATTGTCAAACAAGGCATGCAAACAAAAACCCTAAATGATCAGAACAAATCCATGAAGTTAAGACCAGGCAATAAGCATTGCACTAATAGCCTCACAAGCAGTAACAATAATTTAGAATTCAACAATTCTGTAGCTACAATGGCAGTGGTAACACTGCCATTGCAGTTCCTGGGCACTACCTGATAGTAGCCAACAATCTCTGGGGTCGATTTTTCAATTGCTACAATTAAAGCACACAGGCTTCCTGTAGTCTGCTTGTTGGTCTTACTAGTCACACAAGCTGAGTGCAGCAGAGTTTTTCCAGTTAAAACACCCCATGGGAAAAGCTTAACAGCTGAAACTGTTGTTATTTAATATCCACAACTTATCACTCTTTGTAAATTGTTGCCTAACTACCACACTACATTTTTAGTGTTGTAGTTAACCTCACCGCATATGCTTACGTCCATCATTTACCTATTTACCCCAAAAGATTTCCTGAGAGCAGAGCCTGACCTTACTAGTCCAATAGGACTGTATCTGTCCAAGCTGCTTACTTTTGTCTTCCTCTATTTTTGTATTTTTCTAAGCAGACTGCTCATGTGATTACTCAGTACCATGCAGTGCTATCTAATCCATTTAAAAAATTATATCTACCAGTTAATCATTTAGGTTATGCAGAGATTTTATTTACTACAAAATTTTGTAACATAATGACTCATTATTACAATGCGCTTTTCCCCTTATAGAAAATTATTTGAATGCATGTACTAAACAAAAATAACAACAGGAAAAACTATTACAAGCGATCAATCTTAAAAAAAAGGTTGTTATAACAAAATTAACCTTCATAAACCATACAATCATAATACAAAATACACAAAGAAGAATGTAATCATAGTTCATTACAAAATGTACAACACCAATTTTTTCCAGAAATTGTTAATTTTGATTTATTTTACTTTAGATTATTTTCAGTTTACATGATAGATTACAAAAAACTAATACAGTGATAGGTTTTAACTATTCGGGTGAAAATTGAAGAGACTTGGATAAGAATAAAAAATGCTATATTAAAAACAGCAGAGAAAGAAGTAGGCTGTTATGAGGGAAACAGACCTAAGAAAACATGGGTAACAACAGAAATGGTAAAGAAAATGTACGAAAAAAGACTGTATAAGAATAAGAGGAGAAAATAAAAACCCGATGTATCACTAATTAATGAATTAAGGAATGAATCACAAAAAGCTAGAGAAAGGTGGCTGAAGGAAGAATGCAATGATATTGAGGATCTAGAAAAGAAAGTGCAGTACAATATAATATATATAGGAAGGTAAAGAACAATACATCTGATAAATGGAAAGGGAATAGTAAACAGAGAGAAACTGAGGATAAGGATGGTAAAATGCTTCATGAGAAGAAATAAGAAAAAGACGGAAAGAATACACGGAAGACTAGTATATGACAAGAGGGAAACCTTAGGAACTAAACATAGAAAAGAAGCGGGAGGTAGTAGAAAGATAAATGATCACTGATTTTAATATGTGAAGTAAAGAAAGTAATTAAAGAAATGAAGAATAAAAATCAACTTGAGTCGAAAAAAAATCAACTTCCTATAGTATTTTATAAATTCTTAAAGAAAGAAATGGAACAGTTGAACTGACTATGAGTATATGCAGTAAGAGAAAATGATCTGAATACTTCATGAAAACAAAAATGATAGCAATTCCAATGAAAACTGGTAGCAAGAAATGTACAGAACACAGAACAATAAGTGTAACAGCCATGCGGCTAAAATTATGTTAGGAGTTCTTAACCGGAGGTTGGTTAAGAATAATGTAAAAGAATAAAAGGGAGGAATAGTTTGGATTCAGGAAAAGGAAAGAATCAGCGATGCCATTGGGCTACTAAGGATGACTGAATTGATATCTAAGTAGAGAAATAGGAATGAGTGTGTGTTTCATGGCATTTGACAGTCAAATGTGAGAAAATTATGGGGAAATTAAAAAAAAAAAGTAAAATGGAAAGATAGAAAGTTAATTAAAGAATTATACATGAGACAAACAGCAGAAATGAAAGTAAATAAGAATATGACTGGATGGGTCTGTATCGAGGTGTTAGACAAGAATCCTGGCTTTTACAGAGACTGTTCGATATCTACATTGAAGATATGATAATGAATATATTAGAAGAAACAGAAGGAATAAATATAGGAGGACAAAAATAAATACATAAGTTTTGCTGATGATATGGTAATACTAGCTGATTACACACACACACACACATGCACACACTTCAAAGATTGTTAACAGCCTTGGAGAGAGGAATGAAAGAGCATGGAATGAAAATAAATATAGGAAAAACCAAAGTAATGAAAATAAACAACAAAGAAGATTTAGCAGTAAGGACAAGTGAAGGAAGAATAGAAAAAATTACTTTTAATTAGTAAGTAAAATAAAATATTAGTAATTAAAAATTTTAATTAGTAAATAAAATATTAGGGTATTTTGTTGATAAGAGAACTAAAAGCGCAATGAAAATAAAAGGAAGGATGTAAAAAAAAAACACAGTTCCTTTCTGAATATGAATTTTTCAGACACAAAAAGTAGAACCACAGGAGAATAAAATAAATAAACAGCAGATTTTTTTTTGTTTTCCCCTTTACTATCATCTCATTTGGAGTTAAATTTGAGCTACTGATAAGACCTATCTTTTTAAATTAAAATAAGCAATATTAAAAAGTATAATTATTATTAGTTTAAATACTACATATTGGTAATCAGGAAGAGTTAAAAACGGTATTTCATTAACATTAAATAAGTCTAAATTTGCATATTTGTAAAAAACAACAATTTGCTTTAACAATAATCTGCTGTTAGCATCACCAACTCAAGATATAAACGACTTTCACTGTAATAAAATAAGGAAAAATTAATAAATAAATTAATACTTATTTCAATGAAAGTATTATCAATAAATATTCTTCTTTTTCTCATACTAACTTCTCTCCGGCAAATACAATTCGCTGTTCCAAACGATTCTTCCATTGATCGGGTATTTTAGGAGGATTACCCACAAATAGACCTTCTTCTTCTAATCGTCTAGCAGTTTTGCCTCCCAACTTATCCTCTACAGGAACTGAAAAATTGGTAAAATTTATAAATGTTATTATTGTTTTTTTAAAGACAATCATCACTTGTCAATATGATTTTCTTTCACACCAGAAAAATGAACATATAAATATTGTTTGGTTATTACCGCTGTCAGCAGACACGCTCTGGCACGAGCGGATGTTGTGGTAACTAGTAATTATTTACTAGACCAGTAGTGTATGTGGTAGGGACAGGAAAGTCGGCTTAGTGCCTTTCCCTTTACGGGTCATATGAAAATTGTCTCGTAATGCATACTTATAATTAGTTTTCTGTTTAATGCATATTAATAGCGTACTGTTGTTTGTAATAACTGTAGTTTACACATTCAGTGATTTTTTTATATCAGTACTTATACAATCCACTTAATTAGATCTTACTTTGACCATTCAAATATGCATAATTAAATTCGGTACTAACGAATTAGCCCGTCAACCAATAAATTCGGTACTTACGTATTAGCCCGTCGACTAATAAATTGCAAACTTCTGGATTATTATTAATATCACCTGATATAACCTTTTATATTAATTTATTTCATATATATAATTTAACCTATGCTCGCTAACCTTGATTGATTAACACTAATGTTTCGAGTATTTAAATAATAAATTCAGTAATTATTGCAATTATTTACTATTTAAATAAATAATATTTATTAAAAACTTTATTAATAACTATTTATTAAAAATATAAGCATTATTGCATATAATTATAGATATAAATTAACCAAACTTAACCTTAGGTTGCTTCGCTCGCTATCCTCAACTAATTAACAGTAATGTTTTATTTATTTAAATAGTAAATAATTGCAATAATTACTGAATTTATTATTTAAATACTCGAAACATTAGTGTTAATCAATCAAGGTTAGCGAGCGAAGCAACCGAAGGTTAAGTTTGGTTAATTTATATCTATAATTATATGCAATAATGCTTATATTTTTAATATTTAATTGGTCTTCTCTTCCAATTCAATAGATATTAATAAGAATTTTGTCATAGACTGTAACTGGATTCTACACGTATAAACCAAGTTGAATAGGTCATTCTTTCTCACCACCAAACCTTTTGCTAATCCTTGATGCTACCCATATTATCAGTTTTATAAGAAAAAGTCTGACTGTGTGCTACATTCTCCATGCTGAAATCCACATACCTAAAGACCCTGGGGTATCCTATATATCTGTACCGTGTTCCTGACTCTGATGTATTCTCATATCCTATTAATGATGGCTATTCAGTAAGCCTAATAACTTAAATGCTTACCAAAAAATGCTGAGCCTCCAACCCCTTTCAAAAAATGATAGTATACATTACTACTAACAACATGATGATTACGCGACACCTGGAATTTCTCAGGGAAACATGCCATTTTTAGAGCTGAACGATAAGAAATAAGGATAAAATTCCAATAGTTAAAACATTTAAAAATAAACTGGTGAATTTAAAAATTGGGTTAAAGACCCCACTAAAAGAGGAGATAGTAGAATGAGTTGTTAAAGAACAGTAGTGGAAGATAAGTAGTCTGGATTAATGTTGATCTGTTGCGAAAAGCAACAGATCAATTTTTTGCAAAACTTATCTTGAGATTCCCAGAATTTTTTTTCTCTATTTCCAAAAATAAACTTTCCTATCCATAAACTAATATTGAAAATTTTTTTAACTATTTTATTTACAAACCATAATCATATGTAGGATAAAATAGAAGCTGTTCTTCAAGTTCACGTCGTTTGTTTTGATCTTCAATCAATGGAGGAACATAATTATCAACTAGAGGTGGCCCTTCATCTGGTAATCCGAGAAACTGACTAGCAAGCAATTTAGTTTGTTCTTCGCTTTCCATTTCAGCTGAAACATCAACATCATTTATTACCATACTAAATAATAAGCAGAACAAAATTTATAAATTCTATAAACTAGAAAAATCATAAATCATGCGGTTACAAACAAACGGATCAAGGCAATGTATAGAAACAGCCTTCAATGACCATAACATTGTACAAGTAGTGTAACTAATACGGGTAACTACTGTAATGTTGCAGAAATTGGGTTTGATTTCCCATTTATGTTTGGCATTTTTTCATTTCTAATTTTAAGTTGAGGACTAAGGCATTAAGACACTAGGAGACTAAGATTGTCTTTATAACTGGTCTTGAGACATAATCTTGTGACTATACTGAGACAATGATTAGAAAATGCTGAAAAGAAAATTTCATTTCTTTTTATACAAACACCAGATACTTTACATTATATATTATAAACTGGCTTATGCAGAAAATAAAAAAACATAAAACTAATGTTACAAGGGTTGTTCAGAAACTTCTCAGCATGAAAAAGAAAAGATGTTTCAGAAATATTTCATTTTTTTATTTTTCAGTGTAGCCACCTTGCAATTCAACTCATTTAGGCTGATGACTTTCCAATGATTTAATGCTGTCAGAATATAATTTATCCAAATCTGCAGAAATTGGTTGTCTCAGCTTAGACTTCATCATTTAAAATGAATCTTTATTTAGCAAACCATTTTTTTAGGTTTGAGAAGAGGAAATAATCACTGGGAGCCCAATACAGAAAATATGTTGGAGTGGAAGCACTTCAAAGTAGAGGTCATGTAGTTCTGCAGCAACAAGCCAAGATGTGTGTACACGCACATTACTGTGGTGAAAGAGCACTTTCTTTTTGCCCAGATGTGGACATTTAGCCTGAATAACACCCTTTAATTGGTACACTAGTGAAACATAATATGCCCGGTGATGATCCTGCCTTTTTTCAGGTAGTCAATACGTCACAAAAATCCTAAAAAAACCATAGCCGTGACTTTTCCTGCTAATGGAATTGTTTTCACTTTCTTTGGCACACTTTTCCCTGCTCAAATCCAGTTTGGTCCCTGGTGTGCATTGGTAAATCAATGTTTCAGCTACTGTTATAAGATGTCAAAGACACAGTGGAATCACATTCAAATAAGTCTAATATCCTTGAGAAGTGTTCAGTTAATTGCTTTTTATCGAATGTCAAGAAACATGGCACCTGTTGAATGGAAAGCTTTTTCATACCCAAAAAAATCAAGTAAAATATAGTGAACAAGGTCTATCAAGATATTGGCAATGTTGGCAAGCTCAGCATCACAAGCTCAACATGAATGTAAGTATTCATAATCTTGAATGGACCATGTTTAGATTAAGCAGCTACTTATTTACCATAAAAAATGAAGGGGAAAATGCTTTAAAGTAATCTAACTCTTTTTTTATGCCTGCCAGGGCATAAAAAAAGAAAGCACTTTTACGCAGTTCGAACTTCAATTTTATCCATTTTTCTGAAAATGTCAAAACTTGTTTGCTTTACTTGATGGCCACAAACAAGCAACTAAACACACACCATCTAAAGGATCGTACTCTACAAATATCATAGTGACTAACACTTGCACCACCTTTGTGTCAGGCCAAGAACTTTCCTAACATCCCTGGTGAATTATAATAACAAATATTTAATCTGAGCAAGTAAATGACAAGGATCAGAATATAAATATTTAAAATATTATTACAATAAATCAAACGCTAGAAAATAAAATGAATATTTTAGAAAGTAGATTATAACAAAGATTACTTATTTATTACAAGCAGAAAAATATCTGCTTGTAATATTAATATTTGTTATTTGCACAACTGCAAACATCATAGTAACTTTGAACATATCACTAAAAAGAGTACAACAAGGTTATTATCGTATAATATAAAAGCATTATTAAAGATAAACTGGTTGAAATATGTGTGGATGATCAGTTAGAGAAGCTTTGTAGATGAAAGATGATTAGAAGAAACAATTTCCAACAAATTTAAAAAAAAAGATTACAAATTTTATATAGAACATTAACTCTTTTAATATCCTACAAAACATAACTTTTAACCACTAATAACCATACCACACAGACTACAAAACATTATTCTTTCTTAAAAAGACTATCAAGATGAATTATTCAGTAAAATATTTAGTGTATTCTAAAGTTGTATTCTGCTGTTAGATACAAACAACAGAATATAACTTGCAAACTGCAGAAATAAACAACAAACAAATAATTTCATTTATAGGCTACATCACAAACAGATCATTCAAAAAAATAAACTCACATTATCAGACAAAAAACTCACAAACACAATTAATTAACCAGAATTACCAGAACCCTACAAACTTGACTGACTGCTTTGAATGCAATAAGTTCTACATGGAACAGGGTGCAGCATTGTAAAATAATACAAAAAACCACATAAAACCATTTCACTTCATTACTGAGTCTACAATGAAAAATCATTACACTGGAAAAAGTCAAATTAGATAACATGAAATTCTTAGGCAAAAATAATGAAAGGACCTTGACACACCTGAGCAACTAAAAATAAACTGATCCGCAAAAGAACATTTTAAATGAACAAATACAATTTAAATACACACTTTTTTCAACATACATCACAAACAACAAAGACCATTCAAAACCTAATCCAAACATCAGTAAAATTTATTCCAATCATGATTACTCAACACCTCCAGCAACACTCGCTTAAGAAACCAGATAAGAGTGCAAACTAGCTCAGACTCAAATAAAATTTTGTTACTTTCATTTTAAAATCAATTTACTGTATTCAATTTTAAAAATGCTGTGGCACATTATGCCACAGATACCAAAATTTAAAAAAACAAGATTTTTAAAAAAATCTTTTTTTTTATTGAAGTTTTTGTATAGCACGAGATTGCTGTTAAAGTAAATCCATTCTTATTTAACACAGTTGGAGGTGCAAAATATTTCTTTAAATATCTATTCTATCAGTTGGTTATTAATAAACATGTATGATAAAATCATTATCTATAAACTAAATGGTTTTAAAAAAAAGATTATTTTTACCTGGAGGCGATGACATATGTTGTTCTGATGGTAATTCTTCAGCATCATCTTTCCAAACTTTAGTAAAAAAGTCATAAGCAGCTTCAGCCTAAAATTGTAAAAAATAAACAACCTCATTCAAGTTCATTAATTCAAAATGTTTTATCGGTTGTAGGTATTTTATTTGTCAGAAATGCCACTTGGACATTAAAAAACAGGTCATAAAAAATATACTACAAATGATCAGGCCATTTTTAGTTAGTGCAAACAAAATAACCTTTCCAAATAAAATATCAGTTTTCAATACTTTAGGAGTTTCCTTTTTTTAACATCTAACATTCTTTAACATACATTAACTATTGTGATAAAATACATTTAAATAGTGTTTATTTATAAGTTGACTTTTTCATAATTGAAACAAAACCAGGATAATAGTTACAGCGACTGAATTTCACCATACCTGCAGGTTGATACGGCAACATTTCATAAATGAGCATAGGTAGAAAAGTCCTCAGGTTTTCAAGTTTTTTTTGATGATCTTTTATGTTCTTGTCGTATTAATTTTCCTTCAAACAGCCCCATAAAAAATACTTGTATCAGGTAAATTTACAAAAAGATTACTAATTTGTATAATCCAATAACCACAAATTCATCACTATAGTTTTGGTGTTTGTATAATAAACCGAAGCATCATATTCTTGAAAATTATCTATTTGTAAAAAGTAGCTGCCAGTCCAATTAAATTTATTAAAGTCTTCTTCATCTTTCCTTACATCAGAGAAAATTTATACAAATCATATTTCTCTAATATATCCTAAATTTTCTTTGGTGTAACCTCAGATTCATCAATGTTTTGTTTTTTCCAAAGATAATATAATGATAGCAGAAGGATTTTCACTTCAACAATGTCACATGCTCTTATAGCTTTTCCCAAGCTTCAACATCTCCTTTGTTTCTACAATCAGACTGACATTTTAACATGAAGGTTAAAATTAATTTTAAACAATGTTTGCTTGCATCACTGATATTAAAAATCCCTCCATAAATGATTCAGTCAAAATAACTGTGCGCATTACAACACTTAAAGTGCAAGATGTCTCATTACCATTTGGGTAATATTAATGCTACTGAATTAAAATTTCTTGTTTTTTCCATTAAAATGTTTTTAAACATTTTCTATTTTCACTTATAAGTGTCAACATTATTCGAGGACAACTATCATGGTGTTAAGTGTGGTATATATATTTACAATTGGCTGACAAGAGAAAACAACATTTCTACGTGCAGTTAATGTCATAAATTTCATCTAAACAGAATAAAGTTATTAAGAATACACACCTCAGATGTTACACTATCTGCCTGCTGCCAAGTTACTCTTAACTGCTGATGTTTTTCCAGAGCTGCACTAATTTCCTCTTCCTCTTTACGGAACTGGAAAACATTAAATGAAAAATATTATTCGCAGTAGCATATCTGTTTAACAAAGAAAATACGAGTAGATTTCAACATGCAAAAGCTACTAAGAAAATCATAGATAATAAAGAATTTAATTCTGACATTATACTGCTGCAAATAAAGCATTAGATATAGTTCATATACAAAAAACCGCTTACCAATCAACCATCAGTTGTTATCTTATTTGTTAAGTCATATTTTATCTTCCCATTAATTTTTTTTTTAAAAGATTTTACAGTTTTTTAATAACTTTAATGAAATGGATATTTTACTTGCATTGCCAATGAAATGGTGTAGATGCAATTAATTACTACTTTTGAAGAAATTTTTTTCAGCAAACACTATACCAGTATCCTTAATTACCTTTTCATTCAAAAGCAGAATTATTCAAATGTCTTCTGATAATAGCTTATTATAAATCCTAAGCGTCTACAGATAAGATGTTTTAAAAGTATTTTTTGACTGCAATGATCTGTTTTGTCATTGATGACAAATTTTATTTACTGAAGATCGCAGTTAAATATTTAAATAATATTTTTTACTGATATCTTCTATATTACTTTGGTCGTAATAAAGTTCTAATCTTTATTAGTATAAGTAAGTGATTATTAAACAAGATTAAAATAAAAAATTATCGATAACTTCAAGAAACAAATTAAAGCGTTAAATGAAAATATGTAAAAAATTTAAAAAAGTAGGCTTAAAGTTTATCTGAATATAAATGATAAAAACAATTTGATGTAGACACCACATGACTTCCTGGTACGCCAATTATACACATATACACATTTTTTGCTGCACTTTATTTAAACTTATTTCATTTGAAAGTGAGATTCGATCCTCCAATTTTTTAAAGATTTGACAGTTACACAATTGCATTGTAGTGAACATCACATTATTTTGTGGTGTCTGTATCAGCATTTTATATTGGTTTATATATTAATTTTGTTTCAGTCATTCAAGTAGTTACGTGGTGTAAGTGAAAACGTATCAGATCTGTAACCATGGACACATCGGTTCAAATCCGACCTCATATACATTTAATTTTTTCAATTTTTTTTTTTTAATTTAAATATATTGATTTATTACTAATTATTAACCTCTGAAAAAATTATGGAATTAAAATTAAAAGTATATAAAATGTTATTTAACTAATAACTTCTGATTTTTTCATATTTTTTTCCAATCATAGATTAATAACTATTAATAAATCAATATATTTAACTTAAAAAAAAAAGGAAATGAAGTCTGATTCAAACCAATGTGCCTTCCTTCTAAGATCCAAGTATTTCATTAATTAAAATTTTATTTGACTATAACTCTGGAATTAATGAAAATAATTACCACTTATGATAAGTCATTGAAAAGCTCTCAATGAGGGCTTATTACTACAGTTAAAAAAAGAATCCAAATTTTTATAATTTGGGCTTTTTTGGACACTTTTGGTCCAGTCGATTGCAATCAAAAGGGGAGAAGCAACCAGATGTTACAACAGTCCTAAATCCAAAATTACAACATCTGTGGCTAATAGTTTTTGAGTTATGTGAGATACATACATACAGATGTCACGCCATAAAAAGTCAAAATGGATATTTCTGTTGAAATCTGAAAACCGGAGTTTTTCACGATTACAAAACTTCCTTTACTTCATACAAGGAAGTAAAAAGGAACAAACTATAAAATAAATATATCAATAATTCTAAAAAACAATCTTTAGTGATATTAAATACTACCATAATTAAATGCATTACAAATACTCTTACATAATCATCAAATTTTGATATAGCTGGAGATTTTTGCTTTATGCGCTGCCGAACCTTTGACTGTGAGGATGTAACAGAAGTTCCAGTTCTCTCCTGAAAATGAACAAAATTGATTTTAAAAATTTAATATTAAAATAGTGTTAACAAAAAAAAAACCACAATCTGATCACAAAATAAACCAAAGATACACATAAATGTATCAAGAAGCTATGCGGCAGATAAAGGTACTGTTAAATCATTTATTTAAAATCATTAACTGTAAAAATCATTTTTTCATCAGTTCAATCAAATCAAATTGAAAGTAAATATTTATTATATTAAATTATACTGACAATTTCATCAAATTCAATAATAATAAATAAACACAATTTTAACAAAATTCATAAAAACAATACCTTGACATTTTGAAGTCGTTCTCTAAGTCGTTCCCTGTAAGAACGAGTATCTGATTGTGATTGTGATGTCAGACTACGACCGCTATCAACTGACCAGTTACCAACTGATTGCCTGCGACTACTCAGACTCAAATGATCTTTTAAATCTTTCTTTATTTCATGTCTAATATCCTGCAAAAAAAATATTAAATCTTATTTTAAAACCTTATACAAAGCAAATTTCATGATAATTAATATAAAATTTTCAAAAACTAACAAAAAAATTTGCATGCTATGGATAATCAATGACTAGCATAAAAATGTCTTAATATATTACAATTTATTTCCAACACATTCACTTAAAAACATTTATCAATGAAAAATTATAATTCACGAACACTTATATCCTTTTCCAAAGACGCTATCTTTTACTGTTGCTTAGAAGTCGATTAATATTTTACAATTTAATAATAATTATAAATTTTAAGGATAAACAACATTCAAGATAGGTACAGTACATAAAAATTCATATATCATGTATATTCCACTGGTAGATCATAAAAATAATTTTAAAACTTTACCAGTAAATTTTTTCAATCAATAATAATTACTAAATGAAGACGGATGTAAATTGGGGGTAATGGTATTTTATTCAGTTTATTTTTACTTTTTAGCTAACTTATATATTAGAATAACTTTTAGCTATTTTCAGTAAACTTCTTTTTTAAGTAGTCAACTCATTGCTAGCTTGTGGAAGTAAAGCAAAAGATCTGATGTGGACACCCCATGACTTCCTTGTAAGCCTATTAAATTACATATATTTATAATATATCTTTTATTACAAATATATTTTTCATATTTTTTTTTACTATTATTGAATTATTATTTATTGTAATTTTTTTTACAATAGAAGGTTAATAATAATTAATAAATCAATATATTTAAATTAAAAAAAAAGGAAATGAAGTCAGATTCGAACTGATGTACCTTCCCTTTGTAAGATCCAAATATTTCATTAATTAAAATTTGATTGGGCTATAACTCTGGAACCAATGAAAATAAGTACCACTTATATCATTGAAAAGCTCACAATGAGGGCTTATTACTGTAGTTAAGAAGTCTTAAATCCAATTTTTTTGGATCAAAAGGGGAGGTGCACAACTAGATGTTACAGCAGTCCTAAATCCAAAATTTCAACATTCTAAGGCTAATTTATTCTGTGTTATATGAGATACATATGTACATACAGACGTCACACCAAAGCTAATCAAAATGGATTCAGGGATGGTCAAAATAGATATTTCCATTAAAATCTGAAAACCAAAAGTTTTCATGATTACAATACTTCCTTGTACTTAAAAATTCTCTTACCTACTTCTACTTCAGTAGCATAAAAATCTAAAGTTGGATAAATAAAAATGCTGCATTCCAGTGATTCATTTAAGTAAAAACCATTTTGAAATAGTACCCATATAACAAATAAGTACTAAAATTTCTTTTTGAATAAATTTAATTACATGAAATTCACAAGTAATTTTGAAATAAACTATTTTCAGAATTTTCGACTGGCGATTGTTCATAGTAATAGATAACATAAGTTAATTGAAGTGGCATGATCCATTGTATTAATTTATTCTTTCAAGTAACATGGTAATAAAACCATTTACGATTAAGATAATGAGAAACAAGTTTTGTAATATGTGAAAAATACCAAACCTGACTGGGAATTGAACTCATAACCTAACATATGAAAAGCTGAGAAAGTAACTACCACTTTCATGGAAGTTGGCAAAGGGACTATCCTCAAAAAAGGTTATCCATAGAATTTCATATCCAGTTATTTGAGGTAAAGCCTAATCAGATTTCTTGTTCAAAAAAGTTTTTATTTTATATAAAAAGCATAAACTGCATTAAAAGGTTTCTGAATAAAACACTGCAATCATAAAATAGCAAAGAAAAGTTTACATAAAAATGAAAAACCTAAAATTTTATGTAGTTCTTAAATGTTTTTTTCTCTGAGATTTTATTTCTACAAGTGTTTATTAAAGTTTTTCTGCATTAAATTTTGCAGTTCAGACTTTCATTATCTATACTATTCTATAAAAAGGAAGAGGGTTTTTTGTTTGGGATAAATAAAAACTACCTGATTTATAGCTTCTGAATTTTTACCCTTGTTTGTTGATACATCTGAGAAGGTTTTTTGAATATTTCATCTCAAAAAAAAAAAAAAATATATATATATATATATATATATGTAGCAGTGGAGGATTGCCGATTTAAGCAAAAACTTTAATGAACTGTGAACAGGGTTTGAACTGAACGATTTGTTACAATCAAATGCATAATATTACATAATAATAGAAATTTACATTAAATAAAGTAATCTATACTATTATATAAAGAGGCTTTTTGTTCGAGATAAACAAAATTCTACCCGATCGATCTACCATTACTAAATTTTTACCCATGTTTCTTGGCAAAACTGAGAAAGTTTTTGGATATATTTTATTTCAAAAAAAAAGAAAAAAAAATTTATATATATATATATATATATATATATAGAGAGAGAGAGAGAGAGAGAGAGAGCGAGATAGTAGTGGAGTTATGCCAGTTGAAGCAAAAACTTTAATGAATTGTGAACTGTGAGTATCTATCACTGTGTGAGCAGGGTTTGAACCGATTGATTAACTGTTCAACAATATATTCCACCCACCTATCAACCTTTTCTGTCATATTATAAATCGGTGTACCATCATTATTTAACACATTATTAAATTTTAATCTATATACCAAAAAATTCTCCTTATCTTTCCTGTATCTCAGTCTATTTCACCAATGATCACTCTTTCCACTTCTGAACACTTTTCTTTAATCCATTCTTCTTTTGCTAATTTTCACTCCTACTTTATAGTATTTCTTAATTGTTGATAGTTCCTTTTACCTTCTTCATGAGTAGCATTCTTATACTTTCTACGTTCATCTACCAGCTGCAATATATCCTTTGATATCCAAGGTTTTCTACCAATTCTCTTTGTTCTGCCTAAGTTTACTCCTGCTGATTTAAGAATTTCCTTTTTAACATTTTCCCATTCTTCTTCTACATTTTCTACCTTATCTTTTATACTCAGACCTCTTTTAATATCCTCCTCAAAATCCCAATTATAGTAATCCTGACTATAGTAAATGAGATAGATAGTCAGTAGATTTGGGCCTGCAAATACTCTTCAGATAAATATTTACAAACCATTTTTGGGTTTTTTATAATGCTGATTTTTTAAGGGGTACGAAGGTATATGGAGCTGTGGCTCAACCACCACAGCCACTGCTACCATTACTGCATGTGTGACTGGTTGCGCTTGACTAATAAACATAAAATAAAAAGAATTGACTAATAAAATAAAATAAAAGACATAAAATAAAAAAACTATGAGAAACACAAGTGTTTCGGCACTTGTGGGCAAAGCTGCGATGGGGAGGTATTAATAAATATTTTAATAAGCTTTATAAATTAAAAGAATTTTTTTTTTTTATTTCAGGCTGATAATCATTTTTAGTATATAAGGAAAAGATTTTAATCAAGTTTAAGCTGATTATAAAAAAATAATAATCAAATAATGTTTCTAAATAACAAATATAAATGGTTGAATTTGGAGATAGGATCATTTCTCATAAAGAAATCTATGATAGAGAAGAGTTTGATGAAAGTTCACAGACGGTAGCCCAGTGCCACAACAAATAACAATGTAGCATAAAAATCTATTTTGTATGTAACATGAACCAAAGAGATTCTTCTGTCATTTGTATTTTAAGTAATGAAGGGGTAAAACCCATCAAAATTCATCATGAATGAAAGTTGGTGAAAGCATTTCTGTCAGTATAGCAAATGTAAAAGTAAATTAGGATGATCCTATATGGAAATAATTCTGTAGCAAACTTTCCTTATTCAGGTCAAGCATATTGAATACTTACACTAGAGGCCATTGCAGCAGTTGAAGCTATAATAAAGTAAAATTCATACATAATTGTGAACAGAATAGCTGCCCATCAGAATATGAGTCATGGATCATCACATCACATTGTAGATAACTTTCTGCAGTCCAATAAAATGTGTCCAATGCTAGCTGACTACAGAATTGAAAGTACAATGTGTTAATTCTTGTAAAGAACTTTTACAACTTACTGAAGTAGAAAGTTTTGAACTCTTAGGAAGACTGTCCCTGAATGTGATAACAGGATCTACTACAACCAACCTAGAAACTATGAAAGTAACTAAAGAATGGCCATTAACTCCTCCTTAAAAAATTTCAGCACACAACCACTGGCAGAAAAGGTGCACAACTTTTTTTGGAATGATTCTGAAATACTATATGACTACAGGAACTAATCTTCAACATGAACTAATCTTTGATCTGTAGGGTACAGATCTTCCCAATAATAATCTGCATCCTGCATCGACTCCAGATGACATGGACTTTTGAATACAGGTGTTTTACTACACAACATGACACAATTCATATGCTTATTTAACAGTTAAAACCATCCAGAACCTCGCTTCTTCCATACCCATCATCATCATTAGATCTTACCTCCAATTATTTCACATTTTTGAACAAAGAGGTTATGGGAAGCAAGTCTTTCAAATCTGGCAAAAAGATAAAGTGAGCAATAACAAGTAGCTATGCTCTCAGCCAAAACATTTTTTTCTGAATATCCACAGCCTTCAAATTTGTTGGAACACTTGTATTCTATGAAAACTACAAAAAAAATGGTAATGAGGTACCCTGTATTCAGAAAATTAAGAGAAAGAAAATATCTGCACATTATGAGGAAAGTAAAATAGCATTAAATGAATAAACTTATACATTGGCCAATAAAAATCATTACTGTTTAGTAGTAACATATCAGTACATTATTTCAATAAAAGCCTAAGCTACATCAGAAAATTTACTTATACATTACCACTGGTTTGATTTCTTCAGTTTCAATCTGTAGTACTTCACCTCCAGCACTTTGAGGTGAGGCCTGTCCCGATTTCTTATTTGAAAGTGAAGCTGAAGATAATTTAGCTGGAGACTCAACGTTATAAGTTCCCTGAGATAATTTTGTGGGCGAATCTATATTGTACGTTTCATGTGATAATTTAGATGGTGAATCTAGTACATATGTTTCCCGTGATACTTTACCAGGTGATTCAATAATGAATGTTGTCTCTTGAGTGATTTCTTTATTTGGTGATTCCACAACATTCTCTGACTTATCAGCATTACCATTTTCTGGCTGTAATGCAATTACTTCAACTTCATCTTTCTGAAATTAATCACAAAAATAATGAAGTACATTCAGCTTTAACAGTGTACTTTGTGTTTATTTAAAGTAAAGCAGTAATATTAGAACTGGCTACTGTGACACACTATATTTTGCAAACCACACTAATAAATTAAAAGGGTAATCAACAGAAAACTTTTTTAACTTAATAAATTAAAACTTATTTAGTAATTAACTATTGTTTTTAAAAATTCATGCAATATTATTGTGATCACAAGAATTATTGGTGTAACATAGGTCTAACGTAGAACAACATTCATTTAAGGTAAATTTGATTTGGTTAGCACAAAAAGAAACGAAATATCTTCATGAAAGTCTATCTATGACTCATCATAAAATCAATACACTTTCATTTAACAGATTAAGTTTAGAATTAAGTTACTCAACAAATTTTTCACTCTATTTAAAACACTCTTACTAACCATTATTATTATTATTATTATTGTTATTAGGGGACGTGCCCTTTTTCAACCATTATCCCTAATCATATTGATTTCATGATTCATACTGTAATTACAATTCAGTAATATAAATATTCCATACAATGTGCAAGAAAAACTATCAATAAACACATTTTAATTTAACATGTATTAGTTAATAACACACATTTTCTGAATTAAAAATATTAGTAATGCATAATAGTACTATGCAAAATTTATTTTTTGAACATACAATTTTCTTAAAAATATATGGGGTACGATAAAAAAATACAGAAAATTTTAATTTTTATTCGAAAGAAATAATTTATTCTTCTATATTAATATTGTCTCCCTTCAAAGTAGTCTCCCAGAGATGTGACACATTTTACCAGCATTTCTTCCAACCCTCAAAATATTTGTTGAAAGCATTTTTTGGTACAGTCTAATATTCACTTAACAATTTTTTCATTATTTCATCTATCGTTGTAAACTTTTTTCTCTTTTTTAATACTCTCTTAATCAGTAGGAACAAGCAAAGGTTACAGAGTGTTATTTGTAGAGTACACAGAAGCTGTTATTTTTGCTAAATAATCATGAATTAATAGTATAAGTTGGAGCATTATCGCAGTACAAAATCCAAAATTGTTAGCCCACATTTGTGGTCATTTTCTTCAGATTGTCTCAAGTAAACACTGTAAAACTGCTAAGTAATACTGTTAGTTGACTAAAAGAATTCATAATGAACATAATGGAAAAAGAAAAAGAAGAGAACTTTACCATTCAAACTTAGAGTGCTTTTTTCCGAATTTGTTCTTCAGCAAACTTCCAATAGGATGATTGGGCCTTTTTTTAATTCTATAATCATACACCCACACTTTATCACTTATTATTACACATTTGAGTAGTTCTGAGTAATCAGCAATGTCAGCTAACAATATTCCACTGTAATATTACTTTCTTTGATGTAACAAATTTTGTTGATACTTATTTCATACTCAAAATATCAGTCAAAATAGTTTCATATAAGCCATAAGAAATTCCCACTTTTTCAGCAGCTTCTCTTATAGTGATCTGACAATTATTGATTACAATCTTTTATTTTACTGATATTTTCATCAGTTCTTGATGTGCTACGACATCCAACCCTTTTGTCTTCAACATCTTCACAGCCTTCCTGAATCAGTTTGAACCTCTTATAATTCCTTAGTTCAACATCTTTGCCTAAAGCATTTTCTAACATTTTTACCACTACACTGTACTTATTCAACTTTTAATTCAAATCCTTTGTTCCCTCATTTTCAAAGAAAATAAATCCCTGCTTGTAATGAAATCTGTTTTAATTACTTAGTAAATTTGAACTACACATCTAAAATACTGAAAATATTGATATAAATTATAGATAGTGCTGCCATTGCATAGAAAAAGACAAATTATTTTCCTTTTTCGGTTGAAAAGACAGCAAACAGAATTAAAAAAATTCTTGTTATTTTTTTATCACACATTTCCTGTTTAGCCTCAGCGAATTACCATTCAAGTATTACTTTGGAGGATGATATGTATTTGTTTATTCTTTTGGATTTAATTAATTACATTCTATTCTTATTTGAGATTTTATTACAAATAAACACAATCAATAACCCACAATTAATAGTCTACTTGTATTTTGACTTGTCTTTTGGTTTGCTTTTTAACCAAAAAATAATAATATTTTTACAAAAGTATCATACCTCAGTCATTAGTTAAAAAAAAATCACCTTATTAGAAATACGAGATCTAAAAATTTTTGCTAGACTATAATGAGGCAACTACATTAATATACAAAAACACAGTGAATTGTAATAAATCCTCCAACAGTGAGAAAATAATAAATTTATTACTGTATTAAATTTTAACTTAAAATATGAACTTCATATTAGCTTCAAACTAGGTTAAGACTTCCTCATGACCAATGATGAGTGAATGATGATTGATCAATTGAAATAACTTTTGGATCTATCCAATTTATGAATAGCCCCTTCTAAAGGAAACTTTATGATCCACCCCAATTAGAAATCATAAATTTTTCTACTTCAGTCTGACTGTAGAAAATAATTTTTGAGTAAACATATGTACCTTGTGTACTCCAGATAGCTTCTTTCTTTTTGCTGTTTAGCCTCTGAAAATTACCATTCAGGTATACTTGAGAAGTTAAATGAGGATGATATGTATGAGTGTAAATGAAGTGTGGTCTTGTACAGTCTCGGTTTGACCATACCTGAGACGTGTGGTTAATTGAAACCCAACCACTAAAGAATACCGATATCCATGATATAGTATTTAAAATCAGTATAAAAGTGACTGCCTTTACTAGGACTTGAACACTGGAACTCTCAACTTCCAAATCAGCTGATTTGATACTCCAGATAGCTATTGCAATTTATCTCTTTCTAGTCAATGGTTTCAATAATATAAAGAATTTTATGAAATCCAAGCCTTGCTTTAATTATAAAAAAAATACAAAACTGAAGAGTGTATAGGAGTAATTTAAAATAAATTATCTATTCCATTGGTAATTAATAATATAAATCATCAGGAATTGATAGATGCTATTTCATAACTAAAAAAGGAAATGTTCCAGCATTTATTTGTTTAAATTAAGAAAAAATTGTAAAACCTTGATCAGAACATCACAGAATACACAACTAATTACAAAATAAATATATGAAATTGTAATTCTATTGCATCAATTTTTTTATTTTGTAATTAGTTGTGTATTCTGTGATATTCTGATCAAGGTTTTACAATTTTTTCTTCATTTAAACAAATAAATGCTGGAGCATTTCCTTTTTTAGTTATGAAGTAGCATATCTATCCATTCCTGATGATTTATAATATATATATATATATATATATATATATATATATATATATATATATATATATATATATATATATATCCTACATATATATATATATCTATATATATATCTATCTTATATATCGATATATATATATATCCGAAAAATGATGTACTGCAATTATATATATATATATATATATTTTTTTTTTAATGAAAATTTTTATATTTTCGCCCTTCAAGCGACGATATATTACTGGTTTGTTATGAATAATATGAGGTGGTCTGATATAAATTAAAAAAATAAAGAAAAATCTGTTTACCCAAGCTCTTTGAGTTGAGTTATGGTCACACATTTCTTCTTCCTCTTACACCTATTATTTGCTATAATGATTATTATCTTAATATTAATACTACTTCTTATTCACAGATCGCGCACTACAAGAGTAAACAATATTATCAACAACAAACATCTATTGCACACGAACGCATGTAACAAAAGTACATCACCTTGGAAACCGCCGTAAACACTCCGAAAACGTAACAAAGTAGCCAACTTAGAAGCGTAAAATTAAAACAAAGGAGTAGGATGTCAAAATTTACTAAAAATCTAAGAGCAAATTACAGTTGATCTTCACTAAATTACGTCATCACATCTATGAAAGAAGTATAATGAAAGATAAATATAAAAAAAATTGTATGTTTTCAGATTCTTTTCAAACTTTCTTCCTGTATACCCTACTAGAAATTATTTTACTTACATACTCGAAAGAATAATCCAGTTTCTTTCGTCTCGTATTAATTAATAAAAACTTCCTCATTTTTGCTAAAATGTAATATTTCATTAGTGAATTCGTAACGAAGCCCATTTTATATATATATATATATATATATATATATATAATTGGCTTTTTGTCGGCGTATATCCCACATCTCTCTCTCTGGAAGGGTTTCTCCAAACCCTCCCTAGATATACACGGGTGTATATCTATAAAATATATAGATATACACGGGTGTATATCTATAAAAGATATAGAAGATAATGAATGATTGTTGTTTTTTGCTTCCCGTCGTATGTGGCACACACAAGCTGATTGTTGCACTCTCTCGTTCGCAAATGTACTACTTATGTGAATTGTAAGTCATTCCAAAATTCTTTATGCTATTGCGAAGACGATGAAGACCGCCGACTATGATAGCGGGATGATGAAAGAAGAAGCCCAGCAGTCAGCCGACGGAAGTGGGAAAGGTCTGCACTTTCCTCATAGGTTTTTCTAAGGTTACGGTTTGTAATTACTTACAACTGAAAATAGGGAAAAGCAGGCCAAAGAAGAAAAAGAAAGAACTACATCCCACGATATCAAAACCACCCCAGCCCTGACCCGGTCGAAGCAAGACAAAGAAGATGGTGTGAATGAAGAAAAGTCTACAAAAGCTAAATTCTCCAACTTACAATACTGACCTATCGTTAGCACATGCGACTTGTGAGTACTTTGCATCCTCCAATAACTACGATCCCAACAGGCGCATTCCTGGTAGATCGAAAAACATTTGCACCAGTAGGCCTTCAGTGAACGGATTGAAAGGGAATCGCGCCAGGAAAGATGCAAATACCTTGCTAGTCTCCCAAGGATACCTCAAGTAATGATATTTAAAATTAATCTGTAAAGATCAAAACACAATTCTGCCAATAAACAAAACAAATAAGTAATCGACACTAAATAAACAAATACCCGCCCGATTATATGAAAGACCCATAAGGGTCTGTTGTCCAGGTTCTGCGATGAGTAGGGGATATGTATCCTCCGTTATCCTTGCGTTCCTTTCCGTGACTTTTCCACTTTTCAGTTGGATTGTTGCTTATAGCTATTATAATGTTATAGCTTTTTTTTTATTTAACAATATTATAACAGTTGGAATGTTCCAACAGCACTCGGAATTAAAGTAATCGAATAAAGAGATTAATAATATTCAAAGAACCGCAAAAATGTCTACATATGTTTTTACTGTAATAATTATAAGTTATGAAATTGTAATAATTATGACATGTACCACTAGGGCATTTCGTCATAGTTTCATAATGTTTTCAAGTGTTTATTTCTGATTGCCATACAGTTGAAATCAATAAGTTGAACTGCACAAAATTATTATAACCGTACGTAATTCTAATATAACAAATGTATTTGCAAATAATCATTATAAACATTTTGAAAACAGAAAGATAAAATAATTGTTTTGGCACAGGCAATTCATAATTAGTATTAAATTATTATTAAAAGCAGTTTTAGAAATGGAAAGCACATAAACAATTTGATGTATGAATACAACCAAATCTTTCGTACAAAGTAGAACATATTTTAACCAAAAACATGAGATCATAGAAATTATAGGCGTAAACATTCATATCTTTCTTAAGAATTGATAGGAAATCAAATGAACTAAACTTATAGAGCATTACATCAGTACGCTTGTTGATTTTGACACCTCCACAATTGTTTACTTCAGTAATGCATATAATACTAAGTACCGCGTAGTAGGATGTAGTTCGTCATGGTAAATCGTCAAAACGGTTATTCGAATAAAATTTGTTATCACATAAGCTGAATATTTTAATATAATCATATTTAAGTCTTGTTACTTTATAGTTATTAATATTTATAAAAGTTATTTTGCAGCCATAAATAAATAATTACAACCTTAAAAAACCAATCCTACTTTTTAACAACCCTCAGAGGTATCCCTGGAACTGACATCAAGAATTCTGACTGTAAGTTGTATTCTTTAACAGCATTTCTAGTTTATTTTCCTGTTTAAATATTGGTACGACGTGCTCACATCATTCATTGAATCTAAGCAGATTTCGAAATTCTCATAAGAGCATTAATTTTTCTGTTATTAAATAACTTTTAATTGAGAATGCTATCAAAATAAACAAAAGAATAAGTTGATAAAAGCTCAATTATTATTAGTTCTAATCTTGGAGCTATTGTAATATTCCTCTCACGAGACAAGATTATGATTCAGAGGTAGTGTGATTCGTTCTTTATTGTGGTAAGTTGCCGTTTCCTCTCAGCAGGTTTCGCAACTTTTTTGTTGTGAAGTACACGCCTTACTATGGTTATGAATGGTTATTAATTAATTTTAACTCAACATTATTATAAATATGATTGAAAAGCATAGTTTCGGTGTGAACCCTATTACTTGCCATGCTTGGAATAAAGATAGAAGTCGTAAGTAATCAAATTATTTTGTCTTGTACTTTTAGGTTAGTAAACACCAAGTTGTAACTGTTAAAATATGTACCAAATAAAGTAACTCACTGAATTCCTTATTAAATTGAAATCTTTATTCATATTAACCCTAATTATGTTATCAGTGATTTAAGTTTTATATATTTTTTTAGAAGTGTTTGGTTATCTATTTTTTTAAATCCCTTTTAAAACTAATTTAATTTCACTTGCAAATTTCATCGTAGACTGTACAGTTTTAGGATTTGTATTAAATATTTTGATTTATCTATATACAATATGTATTAGCTTCATGTTCTGGTATTTTTCTGTTACTGGAATAGATACTAACCTACATGCAGACATTTAACTAAAGTAATCCATGAAATGTCTTGAATTAATTTGTGCTAGTACTCCATTTTTAATACATTTGAGAGTGATGACTCAAAAATGTTAATAGATAAATTGAAATGTGATTCATTTTTTGATTGCCTTTGCTTTGTCCCAAAAAACAAATTGCGACGCATAAGGTATCTATTATTATTCTTTTGTTTTGTTTCAGAGATAGCTCTAACACCAAACAATCATGAAGTACATGTTTATCAGAGAACTGGACAAGATTGGCAACTTGTCGCTATTTTAGATAAACATGATTTACGTGTGACTGGCATTGATTGGGCACCAAATACAAATAGAATTGTTACTTGCTCTGCCGTGAGTACCATTTTTTTTAAATTTAATTTTATTTTATTATTGGGTTTCATTAATAAAACAATTGGATGAGGCTTCTACATTTCTTTTCATAATGTAGTTATTTTTATAACTTATTCGTAAATCTGATTTGTACCTATCCACTAATCTATCATTTAAAGCACCAAAAGCACTTGCAGGGCTATATAAGCCCTGCAACACTTTATGTACACTTTAATTACCTTAAGGTAATTAATGTACTTTTAACTTCTTCTTGAGCCTTGATCTGTGCAAATTCATAATTTAAGGTTAGGTCTGTAATAATAAATTTTTCATTTGCATTTGTTTTTAGTTAGTGTAATGGTAATTTAAAGAATTATTTTATCCTAGTTTTTGTTCATGGCTTATTTGCATAATTTTGATAAAGATATGTGTGTTGTTTCAGGATCGAAATGCTTATGTTTGGAAAGAAGGAGAAGATGGAAAGTGGACACCAACTCTGGTATTATTAAGAATTAATAGAGCTGCAACATGTGTTAAATGGTCACCAAAAGGTATTTATTTGCTTAAAAAGTGAAAAAATATTTTATTATAAAAAAACTGAATTGTTTGTTTTAATAAAATATTTTATTGTTTTTGTTTTGTTTAGAGAACAAGTTTGCTGTTGGTTCTGGTGCTAGATTGATATCTATTTGTTACTTTGAAGGTGAGAATGATTGGTGGGTTTCTAAACATATTAAAAAGCCAATACGTTCAACAGTTACTACAATTGACTGGCATCCAAATAATATACTGCTTGTGGCAGGTTCAACTGATTTCAAAGTTAGAGTGTTTTCCGCATATGTAAAAGATATAGAAGACCCACCACCAGCCACTTCTTGGGGTTCTAAAGTAGTTTTGGGACAAATGCTTGCAGAGTTTCATAATTCACCTTGTGGAGGTAATTTTATGTTCTTACATTTATGTTTGCTGATTAGTTTCTTTCTGTTTTAGTCATTTATCTTATTAATTTCTGTCTGCAATTAATGAATTTGAATTAATGACATTGGATGATTGGGGCCTGAAGTGTTAACAACTGTTTGCAATTGTATTCAATGGATATGTTGCTTCATTAATGACCAGTTGTGTCTGTTGCCTTGAATTGAATAAAATTGAACTTCGTGGGAGATTATTCATGCTGTTTATTTAATAGGGGGTTAGTGCACGGGTAAACATTTCAAATGTAGACATAGCAGATATTACTAAAATTTCAATTTTGTAAATTGCACTTCCAATTTAAATTAAAATTAGTCAATCGGTCAAGTTTTAGTAAAACATGTTATGTCATTCATGTGGAATCTTGCACACATGGTAAAAAAAAGGATAAATTTAGAAAATGGGAAAAAGCTGAAATAATTAGCCATTCAAGAAGTCCTTTTGCTTTGTTCTTAGTCTTATGTCAGACATAAAAGATAACCTGAAAATTGGATCTTTGCAGATAGAGGTTTAATTATATAGTGTATATAGTACATTACAGTCTTGCTTTGAAAAACTATGTCGTTCGCTACTTAAAAAAAAGAAACTAATGTAATAAAATTTACTGTATATTTTTCTTCATTTATTTTATTTTTTTAATTCATGGTAACAAATAGCTATTTCTTATGAAATGATTTAGAACATTAATAGGGGCTGCAGAATAAATGACATAATAAATTCAAATATTTTCTCTGTTTAATTACTACTGCTTCCTAATGATGGAGTTTTATTTGTGTAAATTTACGGATAAAATCTTCATTGAAGTTCACTTAATATATTGGTAAAAGAAACATTCAGATTTGCTCAGTACGTAAGGGGAGTTTCTATTTTGTAGACAACAAAAATGGCTATTTTCAAAAAAAATATAAAAATGTAATAAACATAAATAAATCAGTTTTTGTATATGTAATTATATATTTATTGATTACAAAGTTTTTTAATCAATAAATTGATCTGACAGTGGAGAGGTTTTTTAATTAGTGGATAGCAAAAACAAAGGTTTTATGTAAGGAGCTGTGGCTAAAGTTGGGTTGTCACTGAATATGGTAGGCAATGGTAGGAGTGATTATTGAAGGAGTTGTCTGAAATAAAAAAAAATGAGCAATTTTATAATTGGTAAACAAACATCAGTGTGTAAAAAGGACTAGAATGAAATTAAAAAATTAATTGTTGGTTGATTTATGGCTACTTTCAAATATTGTTTTTTTTTTCAAATTTGTAGGTCTTTTTTTATTGTATAAAATTATCGTGTAAAGTTTACAAGTGTCGTAATCATGAATAACATTGATATTGAATCCAAAGCCTTGTTCTGCTTTTATATAAAAATTCATCTTGCTATCTTGCTTTCTTACACTTAAACAATGTTTTTAATAAATTAACAAACGCAAAGTTTATAATCCAATGCTGATGCATCTGATAACGTGTTTCAATGTCAATACACATTGACCTCAAAATCTTTATTAGTTTTTTTACCATAAACCAATAGTATAATATATTATTGGATAAATTATTTCTCTTATTTTTATAGATTTTCCATAAAATTGTGTTATTTTATTTTTTTGTCCATACTTCCTCGTTTTCTTTCCACATTAACAATTGTGATTTTAAATGCTCCATTTCCTTGAAAATGAACAAAGTCTCAAACCATTGTAATACCTCCCCTACTACGTTCTCATATATATTCTGTCCAATAGAAAAAGGTTTTGGAAAGGATAGGACAGCTGCTAACCTGTGCAATAGGGGACATAGACTTACTCCAGAATTTTACCTTCATCTACTACTTTGTTTCATTATAACTTTGCAGATATTACAGATTTTGACTTGAAAATTTACCAGGATATTTAAGTTATAAATGAACATTGGTACAGAAAGACATACACATTTGTAAACGTACTGATTTATAAATAAAAATAAAAAATAAAATTTTAGGAGACATGAAAAAATTGATTGATATTGTGTTAAATCATCTACTAGGAAAAAAATAAATATATATATATTTTCTTTTGAAAATTCAAATTATTCATTAACATATTGACCGGTGTGGTAATAAAATTTAATATTAAATGAAATTTAAACTAAAACACAGTAAATAGATAAGTTAAACTTACCATACTAATTCCAAGAATCAATTTTCGCACGATCCCACATCTTCAGTTGATGTTTACTTTTATAATTACGTTAAAATAAATTGTTTTTATAATTTGTGATTTTGAATTTGTTGAAAATGTTGTTGTTTTATAAATTTTAAATTATTGTTGATTAATACGCAAATTCTGCTGTCTAGTACTAGAATTATATATGAGGTTTGTCCCAAAAGTAAGTGTGCTGATTTTTTTGGATAAAGTAATAACAGGCAATGAATCATGGGTGTTCGAATACGATCCTGAGACTAAATGGCAAAGTTCGGAATGGCGCACAAAATTGTGCGCTTTCTTCTCATCCGAAGAAAGCGCACCTGAGCAGATCCAAGGTGAAAACATTGATTAGTTTTTTATAGACAGCTGTGGCATTGTGTACAAAGAATTTGTACCTCCAGAACAGACAGTTAATAGGGCCATTTACAAAGATGTCTGGGAAAGACTTCAAAAACAGTTCCAGTGAGTCTGAACCGGACATTGCACGTGATTGGGTGCTGCACCCAATCATGTGGAAGAAAACATTCCCATACTTCCACAGCCTCTGTGCAATTTCTTTTCTCTAAGTTGATATTGAAGTTGAAGGGTCATCATTTCAGGATGATGGAAAACATAAAAAAAACTGTAATCAATGAGCTTAAGGAAAATGACTTTGTGGATTCAGTACGTTGAAGATAATTTTATAGTCTATGAGCCTGTTATAAATAATGAACATCATTAATAATAATTTAAAAAAAAACTTAATCCATTTCATAATAATTTAAAATTAACCTCTGAAATGGATAAATACAGAAAAATAATTTTGTTAGATGTTAACATAGAAGTTAATAAAAGTAATAAACTTATAACGTCCATATATAGGGAACCAACAACAAGTAAAACAACTATTAACAAAAGATCGAATCATCCTTGGGCACACAAAATTAATATATTTACAAACATGTTAAATAGAGCGATACATTACACACAGAATAATAAAGAAAAATTAGATGCAGAAAATAGATATTATAAAAAGCATTCCAGTAAAAAATGGATATAAACCTCATTAATTGATAATATTTATAAAAAACAAAAATTTTAATTTGTAATGCAACAACATTGATACCTATAAATAATATACACGGTGATTACTATTTATATAAAGTATTTCTATACTAATAATATTGAAAATTTGATTAATGTTTATAATGATGAAAAATATAAATTGCCATACAGACCATACAACCGTATAATAAAACATTTGAAATTCTATATGGATGATAGTGTGATACTAATGATTTGGGTGGCGTTTATAAACTAACATACAATAATTATAACAAAATTTTTATTGGGAAAAATAATAGATCATTTAGGGCAAGGTTTACTGAACACTTTAGATCTTATAAAAACAGTAAATTAGGTTTCTCTAATCTTGTAAACCATTTAACAGTTAATAAACATTCAGTCACCGACTTGGATAAATATTTAAAAATAATTGAAATTATGAAAGAATGTGATAATAGCAATAAAAAATTAGACATTTTAGAAAAGTATTATATATACAGATATAAATAAGAGTTTAACTTGATTAATATATAGACAGAGTTTGATGATGATTTTCTTACCAAAACTGCCATAGATAGCAGCTCATGTGTATAAATTATTAAGTAAAATTTAAATAATGTTAGTATAGTACTGTATGTCTGGCTGGCCATAAGCAATATTTCAGTTTTAATTTTGTTTATTTTATAAAAATTTTAACTACATATAAATAATGTGACAATTTTTTTAATTTTTAAAATAAGAAAGTTTTTATTAACTGACAATGAGAGAAACCCTCGAAAGCGCTCTTAATATGAAAAAGAAGTTAGATAAGGTAAGAGACTTGGAAATTCTGTACTGAATTTGAATTGAACTCTGTACTGTTGGTGGAATGCTAGGTTATATATACTTTTTCTGTGGTATAGTTAGTATGGAGGAGAATATGGACAAACACCATATATTCGAGGTATGTTCAATAAGTAACAAGAATATTGAAGTTTCTCGGGTTATATTAGTTCGATTCTTGCAATTTTTTTGTTGTTTTATTCATAAACATGTCTGAAAAGTATCTGTACATGATTAGTCTGTTGTCAGCTGCCAAAAGGATAGCACGTGTTTTGGTATGATCAGTGTTTTTTTATTTCTATAAATAATGGATCAGAGAATTTGTATTAAATTTTGCTTTAAGAATGGAATAAAGTGTAATGTTAAATATTGCTTTTGTTGAGTCTGTTATGAGTAAGCAAGGGTTTACGAGTGATATAAGCATTTTCAAGAAGGTCGTGAAGACATTGAAGATGACGCGTGCTCCGAATGACCCAGCACATCAACTGATTAAAACATGAAAAAAGTGAAAGAAATGATTATGAATGATTGCCAGATCATAATCAAAGATGTTGTTGATGATGTTGGGATATCAATTGGCTCATGCTATGAAACTTTTTCAGATGTTTTGGGTATGAAATGTGTGACAGCAAAATTTGCTCCAAAATTGTTGAATTTCGAACAAAAACAGCAGTGAATGGAAGTTGCTCAGGAGTCGCTAAATGAAGTTAACGATGTAGAACTACTGAAACATGTCATAATGGGTGATGAAGCATGGGTTTACAGATATTATGTCGAAACTAAGGCTCAATTGTCTCAGGGGAGGCATTCTGGATCACTAAGACCAGAAAAAGCTTGACTGGTTGAATGTGAAGGTTATGCTTATTGTGTTCTTCAATTTTAATGGCATAGTGCATCATGAGTTCTTGTCACAAGGTTAAAAATCAATAAGGAGTATTACCTACAAGTTCAATACTGTTTGTGTGAAGCAATCTGAAAAAAAAATGCCTGGATTTGTGACAGAACAATTCATGGCTTTTGTACCACGATAATGTGCCTGCTTACACTTAATTGTTTGTTCGTCAATTTTTAGCCAAAAACAACACTAGCTGCCATATTCACCAGACATAGTCTCATGTGACTTTTTTCTATTGCCAAAAATAAAGAGAACCGTAAAGGGCTGTCATTTTACAAGCATAGATGAGATTAAAAGCAAATAGCTGAAAGAGCTAAACACTATTCCAAAGATTGAGATCCAGAAGTGTTTCGGGGATTGGAAAAATTGCTGGCATAAGTGTGTAATATCTAATGGGGACTATTTTGAAGGGGAAAACATTAATGTAGATGAATAAATAAAATTCTTTCCAAAAAACACAAATTCTCGTTGTTTTTGAATACACCTCTTATATACATGCCCATACAAACAGTAGTATCTGGATTCACTGTATTTACAATATTAAAAAAACGTTTTTGTATGAAAACTGAATTCTTCTCCTCTTTTGATATTGACCTAGCCTAAAGTAATAATTCACAAGAAAAGGCCGCCAAGGGGGCGGTAATAATATTGAGTATTAGTAGGTAATGTATGTATATATATATATGCCCATATAAACAATAGCATCTGGATTCACCTTATTTACAATATTAAAAAAATGTTTGTATGAAAATCAAATTCTTGTTCTTTTTTTGATATTGACCTAGATTAAAGCAATAATTCACAAGAGAAGGCCACCATTAATAATGTTGAGTATTAGAAGGTAATGGAGGTAATTGCTAATTTAGAGTTAAGAAAATGTGCTGAGCTCTGATGCCTAGCAGAGCAATAGATCTCAGATGTTCCTGATGTTGATTAAGATACAGGTTATAGAACACGGCATCAAAGATAATATAATTTGGTCGCGCTATAATGCAAGCTACATAGGAGAATATCATTTGGTTTTGTCCCAAAGAAATGGCTCACCACTGTCCACTGATAGAATTACTGGGGGCTTGAGCAAAACACACCTGTAGCAAGAGGGATAAATGAATGCTGAACTGCATTGAGCATCCTTAGTGCAGTAGCCCGTGCGGATGAATAAGCCACGCATCCATAGTCTAAGCTGGAACAAATCAGAGGACCGATTATTGGGAAACCCCTGATGATTGCAAGGAGATTCCTGTCCTCTCCTCCATGCCATGTTGTACGCCTTTTGAAAATCAAAAAAATACAGCAGCCAGGTATTGACAAAGTAAAAAAGGGTTCTGAATAACAGCTTCCAGGGCAACCACATGATCAATAGATGATCTACCTTGGTGGAAACCACTTTGTTCAGAAGCAATTAGAGCATTTCTTTCAAGGTACTACACTGGACAACAGTTTACTATTTGTTCCATACCTTGCACAGGGTAGTTCAAGGAGATGCGACTAACTTGACTTTAACTCTTTACCAGGTTTTGGTGTAGAAATTACCAGTGCTACTGATCAAGAGTCAGGAAATACCTGGTCAGGGAATATTCTATTATAGTTACACAAAAGATGTAATGTTGGGAGCTGCGATAACATGTCAAGCCTGTTATCATTTTCAGGGGAAGTGTCACAATAATTATTCAAGACATACTTTAGTTCATTAAAACAAAAGAGTATATTTAATTTGTTTTGTGAGTCTCCAATCACAAACAGGATATTTTCTACCTGCAATTTATATTTCATAAACTCAAGACAGTACGATGATATAAGTGAAACTGATTTAAATGACCTTCCAAACATGTTCGTGACATTAATTGGCATGGTAACGAGGATTCCGCTCCTTTCCAGTCCAATCAGCTGTGGTGATTGTACCAATCCACATATGTCCTGAACCTTTCTCCAAACAACCGATGATAGAGTTGTCTGAGAAATGGTATGGACATAAGTCGTCTATGATTTCCATTTAGCACACCAAAACATTCGATGGCAAACAGCCCTCATGTTGCAGAAGACGCAGAGCAATTTGATCATAGGTCTTCGATTGAAATTACATAGTCCTGCATCAGTCCCTTAGTGCGTTCCTATAGTCCTCATCTCACCAACGAACAGAGCCACTTTGACTTACCGGATATTAAAGGGATAATTCATTTGCACTATTGAGTGTCAGTTGTGTAAACGTGGTGCATATCTGTAGCACTCAGAGTGTCATTCCATCTTCTGCAGTCAAAAATATAAATTACACATTAATTAAATTAAAATAAATTTCATCAGTATGTATATATTCATTCATTCATTGTGTTCTGCCAATGGGACAGATCTTGCCATCTTGCAATGGTTGCTTTCCACTTGTTCCTGTCTTGTGCAAATGTTTTTGTTGCTGTATATTTTCCTCTTTCCACAACCTTCAATCAACTGAAATCTTCTTCCCTTTCCTCTCTTTCCATTTACCAATCCTTCAACTGCATCTATTAGTAAGCACTTTCTTCTCATACAGTGTCCTAGCCAGTTCCTTTTCCTGCTTAAAATGGTATTTAACATATTCCTTTCCTCTTTTACTCTTCTCAGCACCTTCTCATTTGTTACTCTATCCTGCTAATAGATCTGTACCATTTTATGCCACACCCACATCTCGCTCAATTCGTATTTGGCCGGCCTTTCTTATAGTCCACGTTTCTGCACCATAAAGCGTAACACTCCAAATAAAACATCTTGCCAATCTCTTAAATCTAAATTCAATTTCCCATATTGCAAACTCCTTTTCCTACTAAATGCTGTCTTACCCATTGCTATTCTCCTTTTGATTTCTGTGGAACTGTTAAGATCTTCCATTATGAGACTCTACACTTTGTGAAGGTGTGGTTGACATTTACATGGGAAAGGCTTTTTGAAACGCATCCCATATCTTACATCCACCCCATACTATATCAATAAAATAAAACTCCTCCTTTCTACCATGGCATGATAATGAGTGGTATTTTATATTAAATTATTTGGTTATTATATCAGGTCTGCCAATTTAGACATTGTACTATCGCATTCAATTTGCTTATTTATAAGTCTGTATTTATTTCTATGTTTACTAGTATAATATTTTTTCAGCAAAATGTTACGATGGTGATCATATATACTCAAGTAAAACCAACAGATCCTTCATAAAAAGATTTCCAGAGCTTTTTAACAATTATAAAAATGGAATATCCAATTTTAAAATGTTACTGTACATCTTTACTCCTTCCTGGTTTTTGTCATAATATTACGATGGTCACAATGTTCATAAGAAGGGTTGTTGTAATATTATGATGCTCGTTTTTGTCATAATATTATGACATATGCTTTTAGTACTTTATTTAACCATTATTAGCGCTAGTATTCATTTTTAAACTAGTCTATGCTTCATAGGAATGAGGATACAAATACTTCTGTTTGTGTTTGTGTGATGTAACACGTGAAGATTTTTACTGTGGCGTTCATATTCAGTGTATGATTATTTTTGAATTTTATTGTTTGAATATTTTTATTAGTGTATGTGAGTTATTTTATTATTGGTATATGATGGCTTTCAGTTATATTTTACGTGTCTGATTTTAGTAAAATCTTTATTTAAAATTTTTTATTAGGGAACCTAAAATTTGTTCATAAAAAAATAACACTATAATTATGAATTACTAGTAGTGAATAATGAATTTCTAAATACTTATCCAATGGTTGTATTAACAATTTTCTAGTGACATTATTTACTCTGATTTTGATTATACTTGTATGAAAGATTTTATTGGCCAGATTCTTCACTAACATAATGCAGACCGGTAGTGTACCCAGAGAGTTCAAGGAATCAAAGGTAGTAGCCATTTTAAAACCAGGGAAACCGGCAAGCTTACCTAAGAGCTACAGGCATATAGCATTGCTATCAGTGACATATAAATTACTAGAAAGGCTTATCTGCGACAGAATCTGTCAGAGGATATTTGATGTTATATCAATTGAACAAGCAGGCTTTAGGCCTAAACAAAGTTGCACCGACCAAGTTCTCTCGCTCACAATGTACATTGAAGCAGGGTTCCAAAGAAATCTTAAAATCTCTTCTGCATTTGTTGATTTATCAGCCACGTATGACACTGTCTGAAGAGAAGGCATGATTTATAAGGTCCTCTGTGTAATCCCATGCAAACTAACAGCTCACCTCCTTAATAACATGTTGGATGACAGAATGTTCCAAGTTATCATGGGATTCGGTATAAGCTCACCTAGGAAACTCAAGAACGGTCTGCCACAAGGGTTGGTACTTGCAGCTCTCCTTTTCAGTTTCTACGTTCCAGACATGCCAGAGAGAAGATGTAAAAAGCATGGCTTATGCTGATGACTGGGTGCTAACAGCAAAATGTAGATCATTTGAAGAGTCAGAGGAGGTCCTGATGGTTGACCTGGAGAAACTGGGAAGGTACTTCTGGAGATGGTGCCTCCAACCAAATGCTAGTAAAACACAGAGGTGCCACACTTTCATCTGAGTAACAAGTTTGCTAATAGGGGATTAAAATTCTATTCCAGAATACTTGGCTCTTTCACAATAAGACGCCAAAATACTTAGGCATGATACTTGATAGAACGCTTTCATTTAAGGAGCACCTAATGAAAACTGCAGAGAAATTGAAAGCGAGAAATAACATTATACATAAGCTTTGTGGAACAACGTGCATCAGCTCTGAACCTCATCTTCTCGGCTGCTGAATATTGTGCGCCAGTGTGGCTTAACAGCCCTTATGTTCATAGAATTGATGCTCAGCTTAATAACACTATGAGAATGATTGCCGGGGTTATCAGGTCTACTCCTGTGGAATGGCTCCTGGTATTGAGCCACATACCATCCCTAAACCTGCATCATATGAACGCTCTTGTAAGAGAGTACAAGACGATTATGGACAATTGAAACCTACCAATACATGAGGACATTGAGGATGCCAATTGTGGTCGCCTTTCGATCTAGAAAGCCACCTATCAAAACAGCAATTGCTGCCACAGAGGAAGGATTTAACCTAACTGACGCTTGGCGTCAAGAATGGACGACAAAGCACAATAACCAAATCCCATGTATTACTCAAAAGCCGCTGGGTTTTGACTTGCCATGTAAGACATGGTCAATGCTAAATAGAATACGAACTCAGCATGGTAGGTGCGCCTATTTCCTGTATAAACGGGGTAAAACACCAACGCCTTTTAGTGAATGTGCTTAAAAACGAACTGTTAAACACATCACAGAAGTTTCCCCTAGGACAGCATATGAAGGGAATCCTGAAGATTTCCTGATGGCGACTCCAGAATCAGTTGCTTATATTAATTTGTTAAATGTTTATAATTTTTTACTGTAATTGGTATTGTGTTTTGGTGCCATAAGCTAAATAAATAAATAAATAATTGGTGGAAGATTGGATTAGTGTATGTGAGATTGGGTATTTCATGTATAAAAATTCTTACAATGACGTCTGCAGCAGCTGAGAATGATATTTATAGAGTGTTTGAGAATTTAGTCTGATAGTGAAGACAGTGATGATGATTTTCATTTACTTTAATCTAAGGAGGAGGTTGAAGACCCCAGTGTAATTGATGGTGATGTATGTGTACCTAATGCTAGCAATATTGAGCGGGTAAGTTACCCGGAGTCCAACTTCAGCTGTAAACCCATTAATTTCGCTGGACATACAGGTGTGAATGTTACAATTGAAGATCCAAATGATATGTATTCAGTATTTTGAAATTATTTATAACTGATGAACTGGTTGATGAAATTGTTCATCAAACTGATATGTATGCTGAAAATTTTCTGTCCAATGAACATCTAAAGCAGTTTTCAAGGTTTCATAGTAGGAAACCTATTAACAAAATGAAATGTTTCTTTTGATTGCTGTTTACATTATGCACAGGTTGATTTGGAAACCTGAAATTGAGAGGTATTTTACAAGTAGACCTGTTTTCTCTACACCTGGTTTTCCCAGTATCAAGTCCCATAATTGCCAAAAGTTGTTATCAAGGTTTTTACATTTTACTAATAATGAAAATATACCCACAAATAACAAAAAAACTGCATAAAATAAGACCTATTTTAGATTATGTGAACAGTAGATTTTGGACTCTTTATATTCCAGATAGAGAAGTTGCTATTGTTAAAAGCCTGTTAGTATGGAGAGGTAGATTGAATTTTGTACAGTTTATATAATAGGGCTTGATTTGGAATTAAAACTTAACATTTTATCTGAATTCAAGACAGAATGAATATATTATAAAATTATTGTTTTTGTTGGGAAGGAAACAGAAATAATTCAAAATTCAAATTATGGATACACAATTAATGTTGTACTTACTCTAATGAATAATCTCGTAGGTAACGGTTACTGTGTCTTTTCAGATAATTATTACTGTAGTCATGAATTAGCTTCTGTTTTGAAAAATCAGAATACTGATCTAGTAGGAACAACAAGAAAGAATAGAAGGGTGTCCCTAGAGTTCCTAAAGCAGAAACTACAAAAAATGTAATGATTGATCTACATGAAAAAAATGGAGAAAATGTTGTTGAAATGGTGTGACAAATGAGATGTTTTGTGTTTATCTGCTGAACATAAACTTGAACCTGTAGAAGTAATAAGAAAGGGGAAAATGTAATGATTCCTTCAGTTATAAATAATTATAATATACACGGGTGGGGTTGACAGAGTAGATCAAATGCTAAGCTCATACCCCCTAGAATGCAAATGTCAGAAGGTTTGGTATAAAAAAGAATTTAGGTATATACTAAGCATGTGCATATTTAATGCTCATGTTTTGGATAGGAAAAGTAGAGGCCGATATATTTCATTGCAATTTAGGGGGAGGCATTAGTTGAAGCGATTCTAAAAAATCATTACTTAGAAAAAAAAAGTAGGCATCACATGATGGTGATTCTCTTCGATTGAAAGTATACCACTCTCCCAAATGTATTCCAACAACTGGAAAAAAGGATAACGCGATACACGAAGGTGTATTGTTTGTTCCCAAAAAAAAAAAAAAAAAAAAAAAAAAATACGCTGTTGTTCAAGATTTCAGTGCACAGAGTGTGATGTAAGGCTTTGTGGAGCAACTTCTTTCAACATTTTTCACACTGTAAAAAACTCTTCATTTTGAATAAATAAAGATAAAAATTTAAGTTAGTGTAAGTAAGTGTAAGATTAAAATATTTGTTACTTTAAATAAAGAATGGTGATCTAAAAAGTGAAAATGACTAATTTTGTTGTAATATTGTGATAAAAAGATAGTTGGTTTATATTTTTAAAATAATTACAGTGTGTTTTTCATGCATTATGTTTATGTTTTTTTCCAATTATTTTGTCATAATAATTCAAAATATTAATATTTAAGTTAAAAAAAAATAGATTCAAAATGACATCAAAACATGTAAAAAAATAAAACCAGCAAGAGGTTAAAGAATAAACATAAAATTACTGATACTTATAATAATTTGGAAATATTAGAAAATAATAACAAAGAAATTGATATGTGGGAGAAATATTAGTAAATATAAAGATAAATGTAGTCTTATTAATAAGTTAATTGACTATAATAGTACAATGTTTAAATTGGAAGACCTGATATAATTAAATGATTCAATATAAAATACCATTCACAAACATGCCATGGTACATAATGTAGGTGTTTATTTATTAACATAATATATACATAAGATGAATTCATTTTAATTTAATTTTATTTAAATTATTTTGTAATTTATATTTTTGACTGTTGAAGTTGGAGTGACATTCCAGAAATGCTACAGTTAGGTAAGTGATGTTACCTTTTTATTCTGAGTGTAACTGGTAGTTGTAATATTATTTCTGTTTAAATTATACAGGTGTATTTATGTATATAATTTAAACAATTATAATAATATTTTATTATAATTGTTTAAATATATTTAATATTTTATTACATATATATATATATATTTTTTGTGTTACAAAGCAAAAACAAAAAAAAATTCTAGTGGTAGAATATTAAATTAATATGGATAGACTATTATAGCCTCAAATTTTATTGTCTTTAATGCAATTCATTAAGGTCAATAAAATTTGAGGCTTGCTAAATCTGATCCACTTGCCTCTTTCCAGCTATATCCTTGTTAAATAAAACCACTTCCTTCCTTCCTTCACTCTTTTCTCTATGAACAAGTTATACTTTTAATTTCCTTCTTGATTACTTCATTTTTAAGACTGTTCTCTCTAGCATTTTGTAATGTAGGTCTTTGAAATATAATTTTATTTGTCTTGATTGCACTTCCCGTTATCTTTCACGTATTTCTATGTCATAAAGGCTATTTGTTTCTCTTTTATCATATATATTTATAAAACATTAATTACTTATATTATGAATTTAGACATCACATTTATTTATTATCCACAAATCTATATCAACAATATTTAATTTAGTTATTATTTTTTGACAGGTGGTTGGATTCATAGTGTATCTTTTTCTGGTGATGGTAATAGAGTTTGTTGGGTGAGTCATGATGCTTCTATATGTGTTGCTGATGCAGAAAATAATAATGCAGTTTGTAAACTACGTACTGAATCTTTACCGTTTCTTAACTGTTTTTGGATCGGAAAGAATTCAATTGTTGTTGCTGTGAGTACGTTTGTTTCTATTTAAAAAAATATTTTTAGTTTTTCCTTATTATTCTAAATTTATGATAAAATATATTTATATTATTACAGGGTCATGGATGTTGTCCGATGTTATATTCTGTTGATGAAAATGGACAGTTGCAATTTGTTTGCAAACTAGATATTTCTCAGAAGAAAGAAGCTGGTGGCTTAAGGTAGTTAATTGATTTTTTATTATTTTAGTGTCTTTATGTGAATTAAATGCCAGGTAATGTATAATTAAATTGAATTATAACCGTTTTTGTTTTTTCTTAATTATTTTTCTTGTCTTGTCATTTGACTGTTTTGAAGCAGCTTTCCAAGATTCCCTTTCAAGTGCCAATCGTTTCATTTCGGTATACCCCCTACATCCTACATCCCTAACAATTTGTTATACATATTCCAAATGTGTGCCTGCCTGCACAATTTTTCTCATCTACCTGTCCCTCCAATATCAAAGCGACTATTGTAGGATGCCTTAATATGTGACTTATAAGTCTGTCTCTTTTTTAACTATATTTTTTCAAATGCTTCTTTCTTCATCAATTTGTCGCAACACCTGTTCATTTGTCACCTTATCCACCCATCTGATTTTTAACATTCTACTATAGCACTGCATTTCAAAAGCTTCTGATCTTTTCGTCTCAGGTACTCTGATCATCCAAGTTTCACTTTCACATAAAGCGATGCTCCAAACATATACTTTCAAAAATGTTTCCCTGATGTTTAAAATAATTTTTGATGCAAACAAATTATTTTTCTCATTGTAAGCTCGTTTTGCCTGTGCTATTTGGCATTTTATAATATTCCTGCTTCGTCCATCTTTAGTAATTCTACTTCCCAAATAGCAAAATTCTTCTACCTCTATAATCTTTTCTCTTCCGATTTTTATATTCAGTGATCCATCTACATTATTTCTACAACATTTCATTACTTTTATTTTTTTCTTGTTTATTTTCATGTGGTAGTTCTTGCGTAGGACTTCATCCATGCCATTCATGATTTCTTCTAAATCTTTTTTACTCTCAGTTAGAATTACTATATCATCAGCAAATTATAGCATTTTTATCTTTTTACGTTACGCTGTTACTCTGGATCTAAATCGTTCTTTAACATTATTAACTACTAGTTCTGTCTAAAGATTAAAACGCAAAGTGATAGGGAAAATCCTTGTTGGACTCCCTTTTTTATTACGGCCTCTTTGTTATGTTCTTCGATTATTACTGTTACAGTTTGGTTCCTGTACATATTAGCAATTGTTCTTCTATCTCTATATTTGAACTCTAAATTTTTTAAAATGTTAAACATTTTATTGCAATCTACGTTATCAAATGTCACCTATATAGAAAATTTCAAAAGTCAGTTGTCAGCAGGAAAATTGATGTTAACAATTTTTTTTTTGACCGCAGGCTTAATGCTGGAACATTATCATGAAAGGGGCCCAGTAAAAAATTCTCAGAAAAGATGCTCAGAAATGCTTTTTGAGAAGCTGAAGTCTGATATTCATAGTAAACATCAAGGAAAACCTGCTGAAAGGCATTGTTTGTTTGCTTGACAATGCCCATCTGTATACTGTCAGAATTGAAACTCTTCGAAAATATAGTTTTTTTTACACTGTCATCTTTTTGAGTCTCTCAAAGAGATATTGACTGACTGTCAATTCACTTCTGACCAAGAAATGAAGAAAGTGGTCATATGTAGCTAGTTGCTCATTAAAAAACATTATTTTCTGAGGGCTTAAAGAAGCTTTAGGAATGATGGAAGAATTGCACTGAAATGCAAGGGAACTATGTTGAAAAATGATTTTATAAGTTTCAGTTTAATAAATGTTATTGCTGCATTGCAAGTAATTTATTGACTTATAAATTTGTCCTAGTTTTTTTTTTGGGGGGGGGGGATCCCGGAGATCTGAAAGTGTTCCCTGAAATGCAAGTAACCAGTTATTCAAAATTTGGCCTTGCATGATATTGCTCTTTATTGTAATTATTTTTTTCTGTAATCAACTTGGAAAGCAAAAATATTAGAGAAAACTAAAAAAAATTAAAAACGAACAAATAAAAAAATTCTTGCATTAACATTTAACATTGCATGTTTGTGATTCTAACAATGTCTTGATGACCTCCTCGTAATTAGTCACTGTTTGAAGGACTATTTTACCTCCAAATTATTTTATTCGAGGATGCCATGATATTATATATGAGACATTTTTTTTTTTTACATTCCTGTTAAGAAAGGGAACTGAGAATATCTCTCTAACTATTGGTATTACATTCATTAGTACTACCCAGCCATTTTATAACTGATGATCATTAGTATTGGTGGAGGTTCAAACCAGCTATTTGACTGTTAAGTTACTTTAGATGAATATAAATTTAAGTTGGTAATGATGAATTGTTTTAAACCATGTCTTCTTTATTACAGGTATTCATTCCTTTTATGTACTTAATTTCATTAATTATAAATTTGTCATTTATTTATTGATACATAATTTACTTTTTTACATGTTATTTTACAGTGCAATGAAAAAGTTTCAGAGTTTAGATAGACAGGCTCGGATTGAAAATAATGATACAGAATTGGAAACTATTCATCAAAATGCAATAACATGTCTTTGTTTGTATGAAGGTACTAAAGGCAATACAAAAAAGTTTTCATCTAGTGGAGCTGATGGACAATTAGTTCTGTGGGACTTACAGGTAATTTGAAATATTTAAATAAAAAATTACTCAAGAATTTTGGAAATCTGTTTTTTTTTTATCAAATTAAAGGAAGTAATGAAAGGATCCTGTTTTGTTTGTTAATGAATTCTATGTAGCATCCAGTCCTGATTTTTTTTTTTCTTTATTTGGTTTGACTTAATTGGTTAAAACTGGCTAGGAGTATGAAAAAATGATTGTAATATGATAAATTGTTTAAACTCGTGCGTAGAATGAAGAGTAATTCCTATTAATTATTTATGTTTTAATTTAAATTAAGATTTACCTATAATGTGCTGTAAGTTTTTGTTAGCAGCATTTTTAGATAATATTAAGCTACAAACCAAAGTAGCAATATGATGCAAAATATTTATAGACGCTTAAGCCTAGAGTATTTAAAATATTGTAGTTTCTAAAATATTTTATTGTTTTGAGATTTACCGGTTTTATATTTTTCCTGTTGAAATATTACAGCAAGCTGTGCGTACATAGTTCTTTTGTTAATCAACTTTTATTTTGGAAGCAATATATTAATTTGGCTAATGGTAGCATTGATATCTAAATGAATTTACTAATCATTTGGAAAGTTCTCAGCCTGACACAGAAATTGCACAAGTATGATTAAATGATGTTTGTCAAGTATGATCCTTTAAATGGCATGCTGTGAAATTTCAAATAAGTGCGTTAGTTACTTTTTGGTGACAGTTGAGTAAAGCAAACAGGTTTTGATAATTTTCTAAAAAACAATAAAATACATATTTAAACTTAAAAAAGTTGACATCAGAAATGCCTTCAACAGTCTGTTATTGTTATCGATCTTTGAGTCACTTGCAGATAAGATGGTCAACGTCTATTTGAGGTGGGTCCTTCAGTTCTATCTCTGCCATAGGGCAATCATTGCATCAAGTGTTAATGGCAGAGCTATCAGGATTATTACGATCGATCAGGATCTGCTGCAGGCATCTGTGCTGTCACCCCTATTGTGGAATGTTGTCTACGATTGGTTCCTGAGGGTGTTGCCCTGGTCGCCTTTGTTGATGACTTTGTTCTGGTTGTAGTGGGTAGGACTGAGCATATGATGGACAGGGGCAATGAAGCCATAGATGTATTGAAACACTGGCTGCTCGAAAGGACTAGAAGTTAATAAATAATACTTTTATTTATAGTCGCATCAACAATTAAAGTCATAGCGACTTGTCATTGTAACATAACTGTACCTGTAAATTTATAGCCTTGAACAAACTTAGGTCAACTTCTCCAAGACATGTGGTTAGTTGAAACCCAACCACCAAAGAACACCACCAGTATGCACGATCTAGTATTCAAAGGACTGGAACTGGCTTCCAGAGAAGACTAAATGTTGGTCATGGCCAGAAGGCGGTGATCGGGGCACATTGCCTTTCAAGTACGTCTCTAAAGTTCCTTTTACTTCAGTGAAGTACCTTGGAGTATGGTTGGAAAGGAGGCGTTCCTTTAAGAGACATATGATCGAAACCATGGTTAAAGGAGGGAAGACAGTAGCTGCACTGAGCAGGCTTCTCAGCAACGTGAGTGGGCCAAAATCCTCAAAACAGCACGTGAACTTGATCCTGGTGTATGGAGCACCTGCCTAGTTAAGAGCTTAGAACACACAGCGTAAAAGACTGACCCTCAAGCAATCTGTTCAGGGTACAGAACTATCTCCTTTTAAGTTATGTTTGTTATCGCAAGTATTCTGCCAATACACGCTTGCTTGCATGGTTCAGAAACAACTGTTACCAGGGAGGAAGGATATAGCTTCATCTTATGATGTTCTTCTAGGTAGGTGTCAATCCAGATGGGATGAATCTGATAAAGGAAGATTGACATACAGGTTAATTAAAGTGCTGGTAACAGTGGTGCTGCGGAGTAGTTGGGGATTTGGAGAGTTAGACTGTTTCCTTAATCAATTGCTGTTTGGTCATGGCTGCTCAGGTCATATCTATTCACCAGGAAATGCTGGGAAGATGACTTGTGCCCCAATTATGGAATGATGTCGAACATCAATCTTCATGTGGAATTGGTGGACGAATTCAAGGGTGTGGTTTGTGGCGGTAATGGGCTCACTAGACATGAGCAGAATAATCAGTGTCATGCTTGCTAGTGTCGAGAAGAAGAATGTGGTCTCTGAGATGGTGAAAAGCATCATTTTGGGGAAGGGGGCTCGAAAATAGGATGGGGTGCCAGTCTGAGGTGGTGTGGGGGGCATCCATATGTGTCAGTTGGATTAAATTAGGCCAGAATAGGCTAGTTTCAAGACCTCCAACTTTTCATCCAGAGGTCCTGGGTTCATATTCATGTCAGGCATGGCATTTTGACACACCCTACAGAACATTCATCTCATCCTCTGAAGCAATACCTGACTGTGGTCCTGTAGGTTAAAAAAGATTAGGTTAGGTTAGACAGGCTGAGTTATGCTTGGATGTGGATGTACATGTTCTGTCAATTCCAGTGGGACTTTGCTGAGTTCCACACTCTTTTTCTGACAGGTGATCTTGCGATTCCCACTGGAGACTGTGTTATGTTAGTGGCGGATCCAGTCTTCATGTGTTGTAGAGGGGAAGGGGTTTTAGTCAGTGAGAGTTCGACACTACCGTCTTTTCAAGCAGATGGTGTCTGTTAAAGATTTCCCCTCCTTTGGCATAAAAAAAACTTGATAAAGTACTTTGTTTTAAAAGGTTTTATCCCGACAATCATACAAAAAGTGTTAGATTCCTCCCCTTTGTTTTCAATATTAAAAAAGTGGGTTGCTGAATTTAAACGTAACGTGGTCATACATCCATTCAAGATGATGAATGCTAGGGATGGCCAAAAACTGATACAACTTATGAAAACAGCTATGCCACAAAATTTCACAATGTCATATTATAGAGTGTGAAAGGAAAAAGAGCAAGTAATTAATGTCCAGGACATAAAAAAATAATTTTGCAGAAATAGACTTATAAAAGAAGCAACAGTTTTGTAGAAATAGACTTATGAAAGAAGTAGAGTTATGTTTATGAGTACTTTCGCAAAAAGTAATTAAAAACTAATAAAGATTTCCAGGTCACTATATGGGTATCATATTGTACACTTCATGTTTGTTTTTAATGTATTGAAAACATTACTGAAGTATAAGAGAAATGTGACATGCCAGAAGTGAATTTTTATACAAAATCAGAACAAGGCTTTGGATTCAGGATTAGAATTATTTGTAATAGTGACATTTATGAATTTTATACATGTTTTTCTCAAAACCACTTTTTCTGAACTGGTGAAAGTTCTCAGCGCCTACCAAGTTATCTGATTGGCAAGCTTCTGGGCTTAAAATGTTCAGGAATATTGTTGACATATCATAAACCATAATAATAGAAAAATGGTAAAAATCCTTTTTTTTACACAATAAAAAAAGACAAAACATTTGTTTAAAAATAATATGTCTAAGTAACTGTAACACTTACAAAGTATTTTTTTTAATTTCACTCTAGCCTACCTTATGTGTTGATGTTTACTGATTATAAAACTGCTCGATTATTTAATTTCAGATAATTCCTTCAATAATTATCACCTTTACCATTCAATGATACCCTGACTTTGACTGGATATCTTTGCATAAAAAACTTCATTAGTTTTTTAACTCAATGAATATGTATACTTTTGATTCCAGATAATTGGCCCGCTAGTTAATTGGTGCAGCCGGTTTTTTGGGACAGTTCTTTAAAGAACAAAAACAAAATAAGATTTTACACTAAGTACTTTAATTTATTTAGTCCACAATGCTGCTTATTCAAACCAACCTCCAATGTATATTTTTATTAAAAACGAATACAGGCCAGCGGTGAACAACAAACTGTGGTTTGAGAACTGTGGTTCTGAGAATTATGTGGCTAGATAATGGTGCAGGATAGAATTAGTAAACATTCCAACAAATAAACTGCAGTAATGATGCTTCAATCTATTAATCATAACAAATAACAAACATAATCAATCAAATGTTAATCATAACAACAAACATTATTATCATAACAAACACATAATAAAGAAGGAGTTTGTTGTTGCACATGACATCACCTGTGATGTGATAGATGTTTAACAAATCCATTGAAAATTATGGTTTCTACACATTTCAGTGAGTCATACCCACTGAATAGCTTTGTAATTTGTGGTTTGTTGTCTTTTGTATCTGTACATTGAATGTTTGTATTTCCAGTTCCTCTAGTTTTTTTATTTCACGAGTGTGAAAAACTTAATTTCACCAATAAAGGGTGTAACACACTATTTTTTACTGTCTGGTTGTTTTGTTATCTGCTGTCATAGCTTTTGATTTTTCTATTTCCATTTGTTTTACATATTTTTTTAACATTTTTATGCATAGGCCTGTATCAATGTCTTTAAACTATCAAATTTTCTTGTTAATCTACTTGTTTTAAAATTATGAGTTAAAATGGGACGTAACGATATGACATTGGGTAATAAATAAAGCTTCTTGACAAAATAAAAATGTATCCGCCTAACTTAAGACAGCATGATCTATTGGAACTAGCCAGTATATCGAAAAGTACAATAACTCATATCGTGCTCTAAGAAAATAAAATGCTCCAAGAATGGGCTTTCAAGGATCATGGAACATCTCTTAAAAGAAAACATGATGGAAAGGACCCACTTATTGAGGAAGTTCTGAATGAATGATTTGCCACTGTAACTTTGCAAGATGTTAGTGTCAGTGGTCCAATGCTTACAGACAAGACAAAAGATTTTACCAAAAGGTTTTATAATAATGAATTTAAAGCAACGGATGGCTAGTTATCTTCTTGCAAAACGAGAAATCAGATAAAATATGAGGAGGCTTATGATGAAGAATTGAATGCTGATACAGAAAATGCTGCTTTATGGAAATCTATCAAACTACCTAAAATTCTCCAGAATTTTTCTGCCAGTGAAATTTATAATGGTGACGAAACAGGACTGTATTATCGTGCTACACCTTGTGCTACAAACATCAAATGTTGTCTGGATCCAAAAAATCGATGGATTGTGTTAACGTGCTTTGTTATGCTAATGTATTGGGAAATGACAAATGAAAACTCATTGTAATCAGGAAGGCTGCCAAGCCTCGTTTTAAATGGTCTAGAATGGACAGTTTACCGGTACATTACGTATGTAATAAAAATGCTTGGATGACGAGCACAATTTTTTCAAGATGGCTTAGTAATTGGGATGTCGAGTAGCAGAAAAAAATTAAGAAAATCATACTACTGATTGACAATTGTGTTGCTCATCCGCTTCCAAATTGTTTAAAAAACATTTCTATTGATTTTCTATCGCCCAATATAATCAGTCTCATCCAACCATTTGACATGGGAATTATAAAAAATATGAAGTCTATTTACCAATGTAAGTCAGTGAACCACATTCTTCTAGAAATAGAAGAAAATTTACTGAATTTAGGCCTTGCAGCTAGAGAAGTAAGTACAAGAATCAACATGTTGCAAACAATTCATTTCGTAGCTGACAGCTGGAGAGAAGTAAGTAAAATCACAATAAAAAATTGTTTTGCCTATTGCGGTTTTTCTAACCCAGAAGAAAAGGGAGAAAATATGCAGGAACACGATGATAACATGTTACTGCAGTTAACTGGAAGTTAACAATTATCAAGAATTTGTGCAGATTGACAAAAATATTGAATGTGTACAAAATGAAGAATGTGACATCGCTGTTGTAGAAAACTCCAGCCCACATGGAGTACACAACGAATGAAACCAGTGACAATGAAGATGAAGAAGAAATACAATACGTTACGATTCAAGTACAAAAAAATCTATTGTTGAACATCAATGGTTTTTTATGCTGAAACAAAGTGAAGGCAACTTTTCAACGCAGTTGGAGTTGAAAATCTGTGCAAATTTCATTGACTGTTTGTCATAAAAAACTAAAACGGCAGTGCAATTTGAATGGATTTTTTCAAAGAAAATAATCAGGTTAAGACTTTTATGTTGTGTATGCATGGCTGTCTATTCTATTTAAACATTTAACAGAAAAAATGTTTAATTTTCTTTTGAGATCTGAAGGGACTATCATCTGTCTGAAGGGAGTCATTTTCTTTCAGTTAGTTTCTTTACTACATGCAGTTTTTTTTTTTTGTACTGTACAGTAGGCTACATGAACAGGTATTTTGAACTATATTAACCGATTTAGAATTTGGTTTTCACATTAAATCTTTGCAACTGCAGTATATCATACCTTTTATTTATATCATTAGAACTTGCACGTAGAATGTGTAATGCAATACAGTTTCTATGTGCTGCAATTTACAAATTTGTTTATTAGGGCAGCCAGCCGTTTAATTGGTCCAAAATGCTCCAGTCCTGTTTGGTCCCAATAAACTGGAATTGACTGTAGTTATGTACAAAGTTTTATTTATCTATATTTATTAGTTTTTAATTATGTTTTTGAAAATTCCTGCTTTTGAAGCTTACAAGATTGAAACATTAAGGATAATTTGGTTACATTATTATAGAAACATTTTTTTATACAAAAGAATGCAAGTACATTAGGATAAAAATATGTACTCAATTTTAAATTGGGATGGACAATCTTTTAAATTAATTACTCTTTCCTTCGGCTATTTTATTCGTCAGTAGCTTATCTGAATAATTTTGAATGATTTCTGTATAGTTGTTAGAAAGTAATCCTAATTGCAGAAAAACATGAATGTAAAATGTTAACGATTCAATTTTTTCACAGAATTATTACTGCCTGATGAATAAATTCAAAATCAGTATTATTTGTAAAATTTAAGGTAAACTTGTAGTTTATAATAAGTTATACTTATTGTCACTGTTAAATTTTTTTTTGTTGCAGTCGTTAGAAGGTGCAATTCAAGGATTAAAGATTGTTTAACGAAAAAGATGATTATTAATAATTATACTGTCTTGTATTTTTTTTATACATAAAAAAACAATTATAACCATTATTTAAATTATATTATTTATTGAGAAACTACTTAAAAATATTACTATAATAATTGAAGATATAAATGGATGAAATTGTTATGAAACAACAAATTTTTATTTTTTTTCTGTATGACAATTAAATCGGTCTTCTTATTTGAAGAGTCAAATGAAGGTTTAAGTGTTTATTATTTTATTTAATCACTTAACAGAATAGTTGTATAACGTAGTTTATGTACCTCTTTTCTATGTTTTGATGTTAAATTGTGGTTCTGAATAGAGTAGTTTACGCACAACTCTCCAGAATAACTTGCTTTCCAGTATTTAAAAATTAAAATTTCAGAAGGAATAAAGGCCTAACAGGCCTTAACCTATTAACCTAGTCATTAGTTTGGGTTTTTGTGCATTATTAGGTTGTGTTTTGTATATTGCATCAGTGTCTGGGGGGTCCGGAATATTTTAATTTTCATTTAAGATATAATTGAAAGTAACATTATTTTCAGATTTCATAAAGTAAATCTGAAAGATAACTTTTAAAAGGCAACGAACAGTTATATGGTTATAGATCTTATTATTCCATTTTGTAAGTCTACACATCCTTTTGATTAGTCGCTTAGTGGCATCAGTTTTAGGCTACCTATTTATTTTGCAGTTATACCTAGTTTTAGATACAGTTGTATCTTGTGTGAATAAAAACAATAATTAAAGATTTCTGCGCATTATTCTTATTTTTCAAGATTTTTTCTTGTGTTAAAAGTATATTTCTTCAATAGACGATGACTAACTTTTAGTGTAGTCTATTTACAAGTAATATTTTTAAATTCAGAGAAATTAAAAATCTGATATATTTTTTGTGAATTGAATTAGATAAAAAAATTTAAATTATATAAATGAATACAACAAAATAACTTTTTTAGTCTCATCTTTATTCAATTTTAGTATCAACAAAGAAACATAACCTCAGTTTCTTCTGTATTGCAAATTGTTGCCATAAAAACAGTAATAAAAATGAGCAATATTTACTTGGAATCAAAGATTACAGGTCAGGTTGTAAATTATCAGGATGTACAGTGAACTTTATTTCTAAGATCATTTGATCACTGAGAAGTACTATGGTGTTTTTTAAATGTATTAATTTTTTTTTAAATTAAGTACTTATCTAGATTTTTTTACCCAAAATTGTCAAATGAGCTAATATATTAAAAAATTAGCTATCCTTTTTTCTTTTTTAAGTACATCATAACATCTTTATCCATACTCACTATCCCTTCAATTATAATAATGATATTAGGTCATACAATATTGTGTTTATTGTTACTTTTATATTATAATTATTTTAATTTTAATGTTATTGGTTTTGCTTTAAAAAAGATTATTATTTCTTTTTTTATTGTATGTTTTCTAATTATTTGATCATTTTATTTGTAACATTCAATAATTAATTAATAGGTTTTATTTATATCGAGAGGTAAGTGTGGATTGTCACTCACAAAATAATAATCTAATGTAAAAATAATTAATTTTTTTTTCTAATAAGTAATAATAAATTATAAAGGAGTATCTATTTTAAAAGTATGTAAATATAATTTTATAGTTTATTCATATTTTTGTTGTATTTGTGAGTTTAATTTACTTTTTTCTTCATAAAATAGTTAACAAAGATTTACGTGCTTGTTGTTTTGCTTTAAGATTTTATGTCTTCCTGTATTATTGTATTGTTATATATTTTTTTTTATTATTGTATGCTTTGAAAATAGTAGGAATATAATAATTTTAATAATATTGTATTTTAATATTCCAGTTAATTCTATTTCATATAAATATATTTTAATGATAATTTATTCCTTCTGTTTTTGTTAAGTATAACCAGTAATATTTTGACATATTTTTGTTCTATTAGATGATTCGTGAAAATTTTCTCTAGTTCTTCTATAAAATTTACCAGTAAATTCATAAAATTTAATTCTATTTAAATAAAGTATGAAATTTTAAAACTAGTGAAGCTTTATTTCTGTTATTCCTATGAACTTAAAATAATACTAAAATAATAAATATAAATATTAAAATAATACTAAGAAAGGTTGATGTTAAGTAAACCAACTTAAGTAATACTTAAGTAATACCAACAATTTACTAATGACAAAAGTCATTCAATAACTAAAGAGACAGATGACTATTGAGAAATTATTATTTAATCCCCGGCTACATTTAGATCCTTGTCTCATCTTTCTCTGTGTGAGCTTTCTTATTCCACTAGTAAATTATTGTTCACTTTGGTGTTCAAGCCATTCTTTCACCTCATTCTTGACTTGCTCATTGTTGCCAAACTTAGTACTTTTAAGAACTTTGATAGGACCAAACGAATTTGTTGATCCAAGACTGGGACTTTAAGGTGGACTAGGCAACACAACCCAACCCAACCCAATTTCTGAATAGCTTGCTGTGTCTCTTTTGATTGTCGTGGAGGTGGGCGTTGTTGTGCAGAAGAATTTAAAAAAAAAAAGTGCAGAAGAATTACACCTTTTGAAAGAGAACCATGATGACTTCTCCTTAAGCAGGTTTCACTTCATTTTCTATTATGTCACAACAGTACTCACTGTTGATGGTATGTTCCAAATAATTACAATTAATTGTGTCTTTATAAACCCAATATAATTGAATACAGGTTTTGAATTCTTTTTTGTGGTCAAACTGGGGTATTTACATTTTATACTCTGATGTTTCAAAATGATGAATCCAGGTTTTGTCACAAAATATTATGCAATTTATAAAAAACCCACCTTGGAGACATTATTGTGCCAGTTCAGCTTTTCATGGATAACACAAGCCTGTGAAGATTGTGTGTTTCAGTTTTTGATAATTGATTCTTATGTATTTTTTAATGCAGAGTCTGAAAGTAAACTTCATTTTTTCCATCATGTCAGGATTTTTTGCAAATCGCAAATTTTAAAATTTGTAAAAAGTTGAAAAATTGCAAAAATGTGATACAATAAAATAGATATAAAATGTTTTTTTTTTTTTATAATGAATTAATATAATATATTTATTTTTTTGGCTTTTACTATGCATTCTTATAGCCAAACAGTTGAATGGTCTTAAGAATACGATGGGTGAGGGGTCATTGACCCCTTAACTTCTTATGAAAAGTGACACAAAATAAGCCTAATTTCTTTTATAGTGCATTTTTAAATTAATTTATTTTTATTTATTTAATTAATTTTTTGAGGTACGTCATGCCTTTAGAAACCACTTCACCTCTTCACCAATTCTTAATGAAAAAGTATGTAAAAATACTTACAATTTTATTCTATGTGTCAGAGTTTCTTTGGACGGCTTATACTCTGTTTCACGCTTTTACTTCTGTGTTCTCTATAGGGTTTATCTTGGTGTAAAATCCAGCATGATGATCATCATAGTAATTCATTTTCCTTGATATTTCCTTTCCATTTCTTTCATGTCCTAATGAATCTTACCCATTTCTTTGCTAATGCCACCCAGATTTTCAGGAAAATAGTCCACATGTGAATTAAAGAAGCGAACGCTCAAGCTCATGGAACAGTCTACATTTTTGTAATTCTGCAGCATTTTCTCAACAATAGATTTGAAGTTTGGATCCTTTTTATTGCCCAGAAACTTGGGTGCTACATCTTTAAAGGCTCCCCAGGCTTCTTTTTCTGGAACTTCATTTGTTTCTCAAGATTACTATCTTTGAGAAGTTTTCTAATGTCAGGACCAGTAATGACACACTCTTTTAGTTTGGCTGTTGATAAGACTGGAAATTTGTCACAGACGTATTTAAAACCTTCTTTTGGTAAGGGTTTTACGAATTGCTTCATCAAGCCTAATTTGAAATGCAGAGGTGGAAGGAGAACTTTATTCGGATCTATGAGTGCTTTTCAGAGCACATTTTTGATTCCAGGTTCTAATGAAGCTCTTTTTAGGAAATCTTTCCTTTTCCAATGATTTTCTCTGTCTCTGCTATCCCATTCATACAAAAAACAAGGAAACTTTGTGTATCTTCCTTGTTGTCCTAGGAATATATATATTATTTTGAGATCGCCACATGTAATCCACTTTTGATTGTCATATTTAATTTTATAAAGAACAAATTCAAAATTATTGTAACCCTCTTTTAAATGGACAGAATGTTCAGTAGGTATTGACAAATATGTATCCCATTGTGAAGGACAACTTTGAGGCTTCTTTTGAATGAATTAATGAACAGTCTCCAATCAGTAATTTTGTACAGAATGTTAAATCGAGTCAGAAGCCCACGTATATTAGTGCAGAAAAGTAATCTTCTGAAAAATATGGAAAAAATCCTTTTCTCAGTACAGGGACCAGGAAAATGAGATGCCAGCTTTGTAGCAGGTTCTTTCTTCTCTTTAAGCCTCGATCCAAGCAATTCTAAATTTTCTTTCGTCAGATGTAAATCTTGAACCAAATTGTTTAGTTCTGACTGTGAATAAAGTTCTGGTGCACAGCTATCTCCAGGTTCGTACTCCTTGATTTTATCTTCATTAAATCACTTGTGGAACTGTCTATTTCAGGCTGATTTTCTGGTGGAATTGGCACTAGTGTGTCTCGACCATGAGGAAGTGGTCATAAAGCAAATGGCATATTTGGATGTACGATTCCCTTTTTTTATTCTTCAAATTTAAACCGTGAACACCAGCTGAACAAAAATAACAATTATTGGTGTAATTTTATGGCTCTCACCACACCATTGGAACTCCAAATCTGAACACTTCTTGTTCACCATTTGACCACCATCTAAATCCTTCCAACACATATGTAAGGTGCCCAAGTTTTGTCTTGATTTTCACTCTGAAATGTATGAGGTACTCTTGTTGAATAAAACTTGTTAAATTTCTTTTTTGCTTTCTGCCATTAACTCACCACAAATGTAACAAAAAGAATCTGCATAATTTTTGCAGCCTCTTGAAGCCATTTTGAAAATTGAAAGTTTGCTTTTTGATTTGAAAATATATTTTCCACTGACAAAAACGCATTTGATCATGTACGGAAAGAAGTCGATTTACACACTCTGGTGGTTGAAACAGCACTGAGAGTAATTGTATGGTGCATGAGTGGCACATATAGTTGCCAATAAACATGTTATGTCTTGTCAAAACCTGCCAAGCTCTCCCACCATCTCATCATCTTCACCCAAACTCTCACCCCGCCCACCTCTTCAGACCACTAATAATAATAATAATAATAGTGTATAATATTGTTACTTATAATATTAATCTATTATAAAAAAAATGTTTTATATCTATTTTATTGTAACACATTTTTGCAATTTCTCAACTTTTTACAAATTTTGAAATTTACGATTTGCGAAAAATCCTGACATGATGATATTTTTATGTTTTTGTCCTTGCAAATAAGGTCATTAGTGTGATTTTACAAAGTACCAGTCAAAACTTAAGTTGGTCTTCTGCTATGATGAAAATCTTTGACACTTGTTCTATCAGATTTAAAATAAATGATCCTTTTATAACAATTTACGCAGATAGTACAATTTTTACCTACTGTTTTAAAATCCGCAGGTAAACTTCAGATGGTTCAGAAAATAAAATTTTATCACGGAATGCTGTTTTTCCTTGGTACAACTTTCAAGCATAGCCAACATTTTGAAAGAAATGAAAGAGGTTATAATAATGGAAATTCTTTTCAAATATCTATATTTTCTATGCCAGGTGTGTCAGCTTGAACGTCAAATGGTTTCAGTTTTTTCTGTTAAGTAGTTCTTTGCTATTGCCATTTGTCTCTTTAATTACTGAATGATCTTATTATTATTATTTTGGTCAAATTTCAAAAAGTTAAGATTGAAAGTAGAGTTAAAAATTGTTATTTAAAAAAATATGTTTTTTAAATAAGTTTCTTTTTTAAAAGTTTGTTTTATATATATATTTTTTAATTTAATTTTTCATAAAATATGGCATTGAGCTTTACAAAAAAATACTGTTGTTTGGAAAAATGTAATGTGAGAAAGGATTGAAGAGAAATTTTATAAATAGATGCTTACTCAGCATGAGCTAAAATTCTCTTTAGTGTGGAAATTTCCTTTATTTGTTTACTTTATATTTTCATTTTCCAACTGAAACATGCGTTGCTCTTGATCCAAACAGTTGACAAACTTCCTGGGATTTTACTGAACACTGAATTTTCAGTTGCTTTAATGTCGATTTTCTTCCTTATGGCAGATTTCATATTATTTAACATTTTTAACTGCATGGTCATTACCAGTTCACTGAATGCATTTAAGTACAAATCTGTGATTATTTACCAGGCTTGTTTCCTTGACGATTCACTTCCAGCAACTTACACTCTTCAAATACTATTTTGTTTTCTAATAATAATTTTACAAAACAAACCCCTATCCGCCTTTTTTCTGATGAAGATTTCATTTTCAGATAATTGTAAAATATTAACTTGCGATGTTTCTTTATCAAAAGATGGGCAGTGCATGAAATTAAAATTACTTCATGTCAAGTAGCAGCCAGATAACTTGTTAGTGTGATCACTTGTGTATGACTTATCAAAAATGTTGTAACTAGATATAAAGCAAACTTAGTAGTTACTAAGTGCATTTGCTAATTAAGTTTTTCCCGGTGGATAATAAATTGGTCTTGTTATTAGTATGTAGTTTTAGCATCTTTTTATTTACCTCATCTTGATTTTTTATCCAAAGAAAAAACCTTTTTATTTAACCTCATTATTTGATCAAATGCTAAAACTATGAGGCTCAGCTGATAAATTTTGCACACTAGCGTGCTACATAGAGACAAAAGGTACTATCAAATTAGCCTTGTCGGCACATGATCCACTTTGATCCAAGAAAGACTGCTAGAATTTTTCAGTGATGAAATGCAAAAGCTTGTCACATGTTGGGAAAAGTGTATCAGTATAAACAGAGAGAATATTGAAAAATAAATACTGCATTTTGTAGCTAAGGTATTGTACTTTTATTTCATTCCAATATCTCTTTTCATTCCCATGCTATGCATATATGTGTAAAATTTATCAGCCGAACCTTGTACTTAGTAGAAATTAACACTAGCTACTAACCTTTTATTCACTTTACTGAATCATCATCATCTGCGGTTCCTTTTAATCCAAGTTTCCTTGGGTTGGATCATCTATAAAATTTTTCCATCTGTCGATCCATGAACCATCTCGTTTCAATTACTCTCACCACATCCCCTCTCTTTTGCAATTGTTCCATCACTGTATTCATCCATTTCATTTTTGGTTTACTCCTTGGTCCTCTTCCTGTTTCCTTTGCATGCGGCATATCCTTTCAATATACCCAAACCACCTGAGCTTAGATCTTCCAATTAACTTAACAAGGCTTCCCATTTTCAGTTCCTTTCTAATTATACTGCTCCTTGCCCTCTCCCTTTTGGCTTCCCTAGCATGCTTCTCTTGAATTTTATTTCTACTGTTCTATTCGACCCTCCATCTCTCTACCACTTGTCAAGGTTTCTGTCACGTAGGTAGGAATTGACACAAAATAGGCTTTGTACATAACTCTCTTACATTACAAAGGTATCTCCTTGTTCCAGACCAGACTTCTTATACTTTGATAAAATCCATTTGCCTTCTGTATTCGTATTCTTATTTCTGTAACCATTCTCCCATCCTCAGAATTTTCTGTTTAGCCTCCGGAACCACCATAAATAGTCTCACTTGTAGTGTCATTTACAAGTCTTGTCGATTATTCCCAACATGTATGGTTAATTGAAACCCAACCACCAAAGAACACTGGTAGCCACGATCTAGTATTTAAATCCGTATAAAAGTAACTGCCTGCCTTTACTGCGATTTGAACTTTAGAGTTCTTTACTTCATAATCAGCTGATTTTTGATGGTAAATTCACACTAGACCAACCTGGTGGGATCTCAGAAAAAAGTTTATTTTAACCTCCAAGACCATCATTAGGTATTGCTTCAGAGGATGAGATGAATGATTTGTAGCGTATGAAAATGCCATGCCTGACTGGGATTCAAATCTAGGACCTCCAGATGAAAGACCAACACACTACCACTTGCACCACGGAGAGTGGCTTCTCAGAAAAAAAACCTGTTCCCAGATAAGTAAACTCTTATTTTAACATTAAATAGATGACATTTGGGGTGCAGGCTGCAGGATACGGGCAAACGTAGTTTAAACGCAGGACATACTGCAAATGGTTGTTACTGCTGAAGAGTAAACAAAATTATTTGAAGAATGATTAATTAACAATCTAACTGCCTTCATTTGGAGGTCCCTCTATTTTGGAGGCTTATTTGGGTTTTGAAGACCTTTATATTTAAAAACATTTATTAAAACCAGTAACCATTGTATCAACCAATATTTTTCTGCCTATTTGACTTCTCTTTATTTCATGAACAAAGGCATTTTTCTTAACTTGTTCATCAACCAACAGATTTTTCTTTTAGTAAATCTAATTTTTTTTTTTTTTTTTTTTTTTTTTTTTAGTTTCAAGACCATAATGGATCACTTTAGTTCATTTTTTTTGGCAAGTTCTTTCTTTTCTTGCTGATTTGTTGTTTTTCAGCTTTTCTTTTTTGCCAGTAATTTCTAAGGGTTTCAGATCTTGCCCTTTCTTGTTCAGAATACACCCGGCTTATTGTTTTTTTTAAAAATAAGCTATGTTCTGTTAAATATTTATTTTTTTAGTAACATGCAACTCTTCTTAACAGGAATATCTGTTTTATTTTTTTATATTTATTTAATAAGATAAATAAATTAATAAAACTTCTTTCTGATTGTTACACATTCATTATATAAATCATTTCAGGAGTGGATAGGTATGATACTCCGTGGATTAAAAAAAGAACTGCTCCAGTAACGGTCTGAATAAATCAAGGGAACTGTGGTAAAGTCTGATCAGAGCACAATTACAAAACACAGTTAATTATAATATAAAAAATACTAGATGTACTAATATTTAAACTCCATACAAATTATTTGAAATAAGAACATAAACATATGAAATAATATTCAGGTAACTACATGAAGAACAAACTATAACAAATAACTACCAGACAATCTACAATTCGGAAGGCATTAATGAAAGTTATTTGAGCACACATTTACATACATGTGGAATGGGATGCAGAAAATCCAGGATTTAAAAAAAAACTTTGATTAGTATTATTTAAAAATTCAACACCAGAGTAATATTTCTGTGAAAGAAAATCTTTTAATTACATTTTAAATTAGTTTGTAGGAAATTTTTTTTAATGATTTGGTAATTTATTAAAAATTGGTACAGAAACAGTAAAAATGTTTCTCATAAGTCGAAGTATTTTGTTAAGTTACACAAAAACAATTCTGCCGTCTAGTTAATAGAGGTAGGTATTGTTGTTTTTTAAGAATGTGTGACTGCTTTATTAAAAAAAGTTTGCACATTCATAAATATAAACACAAGGATTAGTTAACATTTTTAATTTTTAAATATTGGAATACATGAATCATACTTATGGATGTCAAATAATAATCTGACAACCATTTTTGTATTTTGGAAACTTGCTTTGACTTTTTGAGAGACCCCAAAATATGATATTTCAGACAGGAATGTACATAATCATAATAACTTTGATAATGTTGACAAACTTAACAAAGCAAAACATTACGATTTGATTTTTTTAGACAAAATCAATTTGTTTGTCACTGGTTCCATCCAGTGAATAATTTTTTTTTTACTATTGTAGAATTTTCAAGTCCTTTTAAAAATTATGTTCAGATATAGATACAATTGTGTTCTGTGAAGAGATAACCGTGAATTAAAATTTCAGGTAGCTAATTTAATAAACAATTAGAAAACAGTGGACTGAGGTCCTTCCTTGTGGTACTAATGTTATTACATCTTGTTTAGGATGTACATTTTACATGTGTATCCTTATCGAAAGATGAAATTTAACCTACCTGTTTACAGTATGTAAACATATTTAGAGTAAATAAAATGGTACAAAAATATATTGGAACTATTTGGTTAAAGATATGCCATTGTAAATTTGTTGGTACAAAAAAATACAGGGATTCAAATTAAAAACAATATATTATATATAAATGTATAAAAAATTAGTACATACAGGTAAAAGTATATATGTATTTTAACAATTTTAAATCCTTAATATTTGCCGCATGTAAGAGATTAAAATAAAATTATGCTGAAAATAAATGTGTACAGTACAATAATTGTAATTGCCACAATATATGACTAGGTGTAATTATATTACTGAAGAATGTTATGAATTTGTTTAATTAAAAAAATATATGATTTTATCTAGCCATTAATTTAATCATTCATTGGATTTAATAATTCCAAGATTTGATAATGTGTTTACTTTGCATACAAATGAAACAGAGTAATCTCGTTTGAGGCTGAGTGTGTGCAAACATGTAATTTTTGTATGCTAAACGACATCTCTTTAAAAAAGTGCATAGAATATTTATTCTATTAACTGAAAGAAAGTATGGTTTTATCATAATTTCATCCCTCCTCCTTATATTTTTAAAAGGCCTTAAAAATATGGAGATAGGTTAATACATCTCCAAGAGGGATTTTTTTTTTCATAAAAAAAATGCTCTCCTAACAATTAAAGAGAGCGTCTTTAAAGTGCATGAATGAAAGGGTATAAAAATTTTAATTTTTAAATTAAAAAGTACTAAATTTCATTTAAAAAAATAGCCTTTCTTCTTTGCTACTGAACATTAATAATTATAATTAAATACTTAATAAATAACATGGTACAATTAAATAAAATGTTTTTAACAAAAAATTTCATTTTCAGATACTTTTTAATAAAAAAAAAAAAAAAAACTTTTAAGTATGAATAAAAATCCAGTTGAGTAATATGTCCATGAAAAAATTAAAAAAAAACTGCATTAAAACACATTAAAATGCTAATGTATGAAATCTTTTTACACCTACACTCATTCAAAAGCAGGGATTGCTTGCATTATAAAAGGTTAACTGGACCTGGTCTCAAGTTATGTAGGTGACAGCTGGAATTGAGTTTACTGACGTCATATATAAATAAAGCTGAAATAAAAATTTATATTAAAACTTTTCATGTGTATTATTATGTTGAGCAGAATTATTACTCTTAAAAAATTCTCTAAATTATGTTGAAAAACATTTTAATAAAAAAAACACAGAAACTTACTTCCACATATGCTCAAAACATTTATAAATTATTTATATTTCTGGAAATAATTTGCCTCTATGAAGAGAAAAAACTTGCTTAACCAATCAGGTAGGGGATAGTTTGTCATTGCTGATCACCTTCTTTTGTAATTGCTTTCTTTATGAAATGTTGCTATAATAATATTTTCATAATTTCTGTTTGTTGTAACAAAAACATTTGTTACAAAATTAACACTAAATAAGGAAACTGGAAGAAAAGAAGTGGATTAGAAAAGTGGATAAACTGGATTTATCCACCTTACACACCTTAAATTGAATCTATAACCTTTAGAATTACTTTTAACTGGAATGACCTATGTTATTATTTATAACAGTTTAGTTTCATTTTGGTCTGTCTCATTGGAAAGTTTTAGAACAGGTTGTCTAGTTCCAAAACTTGACAAAACAAACTGCTGAATTAAAGTAATTTTAATTCTTTTTGTAAAATCTTATTACAGTAATATAACAAAAATTAATTTATTCTGAGATAAAATTTTAAATCACAGTTGAATTATTACATATAATATTACCTAAGTTAATTAAGTAGCTCTACTAAATCTTTGGAAAATATGACAGCCTTTCATTTCCTTTCTATGTTAACAGTAATCATTTATTTTAACTCTTTTTGGTACTGCTTTCAACTATGTGTTGCGCTTTAGTAATTAGTCAACTATGCTTGTTGCCAAACAATACACGTTTTTACTGTTGTACAATTTAACTGCACTTCTTCAAATATTATCTACACGTATTTACTTTGAAGACAGTCAACTGAATTTTAAATTGGTCTGTTTTTTAAAAATATAAAATACTTTTCTTCTTTTTAAATGTAAATTAATTACTAAAGTGAGAATTGAAATAAATATTTGACTGTTATTCTACAGCTTAGTAAATGATTATCTGGTATGAATTCTATTGCTTTGTTAAAAAGATGTTTATGTTGAATGTTATCTTTAATCATTTTATAAATATCATTTAATTTCTTATTGTCAGACAAGAGGCCTGTTCGGAAAGTTTTCTGCCTGAAAAAGAAAATATAAGAATTATATCCCTCTTTATAATTAAGTCTAACTTTGCAAAATAAGAAGTCTTCTCAACTTTGACCTCATTATTTGAAGTGAATCTTTACCCAGCAAGCTTTTTCTTCAGGTTTAGGAAGAGGAAGGAAATCGCTGGGAGCCAAATGGCGCATTTCATGCGCCATGAAATGCATGTGCGCATTTCATGAGCTAGCTTTGAAATGCGCACATGAAAGCATTTCAAAGCTAGCTCATGGGATTTTGCAGTAACAACTCGAGTCGTGTGTGGGCACAATATTGAAGTGGAAGACCATTTCCTTTGGCCAGATGTGGATGTTTAGCCTGAATAGCACTCTTCAGATAGGTCCAGTAGGGAAGCATAAAACTCCCTGGCGATGGTCCTGCCTTTTACCAGATATTAAGAGTATACACCATGAGAATCCCAACAAACCATACCTGTGACTTTTCATGTAGAAGAAACTATTTTCGCTATTTTCTTTAGCGCAATTTCACCTGCTCCCACAAACTGTGGACTGCTGTCTGGTCTCTGGCATGTAATGGTGAACCCATGTTTATCTGCTGTTATCAAATATTAAAGAAACTTGGCAGAATCGCGTTTAATTTAATCTATATGTCTAAATAATCTAAATATCTTTGAGAAGTATTCAGATGGATGCGTTTTTGATCTGTTGTTAACAAACATGGCAACTGTTGAGTGGAAAGCTTACTTATACCCAAAATATTGTGAATTATGTGGTGGACATGATCTAGGAATATGTTTACAATGTCAGGAAGTTCACGTACCTTCAGTCGGCAATCGTTTAATATGACCTTTTTTATCCTTTTTTAAACATCCCCGGCCTCTGCCGTTAGGCTATGCGCAGGAATGTCAGGTGTCGTGGCAGTCGACTGCCCCCCTGTCTTGCCTTTTGTGGCCTTCCATCGGGGTCCTCTCAGTTTCCTCGAGATGCAGTAGCCCTCCCTTCTGGACGACCACTACATCCCTCCGCTAAGAGGCTACCCTTCCCGTTCCTATACTAGGTTATACTAGGTAGGTTCCTATACTACGCCTTGCGCACAGCCGGCAAACCGCCGCATCCCTCCCTCACATACCTGAGGGTCCCAGATGTGTCATCGGAGCACCCTAACTAACCCTCACTCTTGCATGTAAGGGAGCCAGAGCGTCCTCTGCATCCAGGCTGCCTCCCTGTCCCTACACGGTGACCACGATTCGCCCCCTCTTTTTTATTTATTTATTTATTTTTTTTTTTAATTATATCATTCTGGCGATCCCGTAGGCTGCTTGTTCATACCAACCGTGGCCAGTTTGCCATCATGTAGGCCGTATTCAACACAGAATATGAGCAAAGACAGAACCCTTTTGGGACATGGTAAGAATCCAGAATAACACCACATTTTATAGGATAATAACCAGAACCCGTACGCCAGGCACACCCTCCTGATGATACCCAACTGGTTGCTCCACATTGTCATAAGAACTACCAACAAAGACAAGGAGAACAAGTGTCTTCATGTGAAAACTACTAGCTAATACAGTAAAAAATTAAACAGAAAAGAATTAGGAAGCCAAGCCCTAATCAATATGACATGTCGGGTACAGGTCAATGATGAACATTACAGAACAAGGTACAAAGTAATTGGTACAGATACAATACTATAAGAATGATAAAGAACACTACATACTACTCACTAAATGGTGACCATTTCCGCTGTGTGCCAGATGCACCCTGCTAACTAGTTAACTCTAACCAGTCACTGTCGCTTAGCCCACACCCTCATAAGTAACAATAACCAGTGACAATGAGGAATCAATGTCACCATAACGAAACTACTATCTAATGCAATGAAATATTAGTAAAATAACAGTAAAAAAAAACCAACATATTCAATAAGGCACGTTAGATACCGGTCAGTAAAGGACAGTATAGGACGAAATACAGAACCGTTGGTACAGGTATAAGAATAATATAAGAAAAATACAATAAGAATAATACAAACAAATCATAAAATAGCAACCGTATCCACTGAGTGCCAAGCATACCCTGTTGACTGCATACTGCTGATTGGCTCACTCACACAGAAGGTACAATTAACAAATACATCGAGTGATAGGCCCTGTTGCCTACAATTACCCAATATGATAAAATATGGGACCCCGTCAAAAGAGCGAAACATATACAATTTGGCACATTAAAAACAGGTCAATAAACAATACAAAACAAAGAACAATTTGGTGCACCTACTTCGGTATGATGCACAGTAGACTTATAGAACTTATGGAATAGGAACGATGAGCCCTGTGTACCGAGCATGCCCTTCTGGCTATGCACCACCGGTTTGTCCGTACAATCATATGTAGCAACTGACATGATTCGTTTAATATGACCTGGATTTCCATTGGTTGTGGTGGTTTTCAGGTGTCCAAAGTGATCATCATTTTTTTTCTTCTAAGAAGTGGAGGTACCTCATTTACAGGCACATAGGCAGGGTCAGACTCGCCAACAGATTCTGCAAGATGAAATTAAATGTGTATGTGTTCCTGCACACTACCGACTCAATCTCCACTCCTGGCTACCCCCCACCACTCCTGGTACAGCTGGTGAGTATTACTTCTGGAAGGGGGAATACGCCCTCACACTTATTCAGACACCACAGTCAACAGACTCTGACCTCACACACCTACAAGATACCTTACATCAGACTAAAATCACATCACACACTCCACGACATCCAATCATCACTCCAGAATACATACCTCATGCCACACACTCCACACATCACATCACATCAGTCAGTCACATCCAATCACATACACAAACACCTCACTGGCAATTGAACACTACAGCATATTTACCTCACAGGTCATCATTGGATGCAGGAGCAGAGTGCCCATGACCTCATTGCACCCAGGTGACCTCCACACGTACAGGGAACCTAGGTTCATAGCCGTGCATCTGTCCGCCCCTGCACTTTCCAATGACTCCTTCTTGGCTTATGATTTTCCTTGATAATGTGTAATTTTGTCATTACAGTAATTTTGTAATTTTGCAAATCCGGAAACCAATGGCATCCATCATTTCTTCTCCTTCTGTGTTAAAATGACACCAGCAAAATAACACATGGAATGCCTACTCCTCAACCTCACAATCAATGATCATCACAGAACAATCATCATCTTGGATGAAATTATGACCATGTTTAAATTCAGAGGCTCAGATTTCTATCTTTGAAAACAAAGGCAAGGGAAGAATCCTTTAAAGTGGAATCTTAACTATTTTTTTTATGTCAATCAGGGTTAAACCTTTTAAAACCAAATATAAGTATTTTATTTTTCATTTAATGCTGAACTTCAATTTTTCATTTTTCACTAAATGTTGAAACTTGTTTACTTTACTTGATTACCACATCCAAGCAACTAAATGCACGCATAAACCCCACCATCTAAAAGATCATACTCGACAGATACCATAGTCATTTGTTTATTTTTGTAGCAACTATTTTATTTTTATGTCAGGCCGAGAACTTTAAGAACGAACCTGGCATCTCAACTTCGTTCCTTGGTTAAAAAAACTAATGTATTTAATTATTTTTAATCTATATTCTTAAGTTATAACAAATTTACTGTAACAATTACAATAATTTATAACATTTTTCAGTCCTATTTTTTAAATCGGTACTTTACCAACCCACTGGGTGTGGAGTTGTGGTGAATTTGTCATTATTGCAAATCAGCTGATTTCAAAGTTGAGAATTCTAAGGTTCAAATCCTAGTAAAGCCAATTACTTTTATACGGATTTGAATACTAGATGCTGTCATAGATACTGGTGTTATTTGGTGGTTGGGTTGAGAAACATCAGTACTTGTAATTACACATCTAGGCATCACATGTTACTTGTATTTTGATACTTGCATATCCATTTATATAACTATCACCAAGGTTGGTTGAATTTTTTATTTTTAAATGAACACAATCATCTGCACTGATTACACAAGACATTTTGATCAGTATATTCCATTTTTGTATTGCTACATCGATTTCGGCAGCAGTTTGTGGAAATTGAATCCAGCAAACTTTCTCCGTTACCTTTTGCAGAACATAGTCAACTTTTTACTTCACCATCTATGAAGCAGCTATAACTATATAGAAGGGAAAATATGGCGATTGGTCAAAATTGGGCATATCTGATTTTCACCAAATCTTGATGAATCCACCCCTAAGGACCCCAGAAAACCGACAATTACCATTGAAATTTCTACAACAATATGTGTGTACGTATGTTGCATGTTGGTGTGTAAATCGCCTTATATCTCCAGAAGTGCTTGACTGATTTTCACCAAACTTGGCTATAATATTTCTATAGTAGGGACAGATGCTATTACATTTTCAATTCAATAGGTCAGGGAGAGAGGATGCAGGGGAAAAAATTATCTTCAGATATTGTATAATTAAGGTTATATATTTTTTTTTATAATTTTGTAAATTTAATAAAGTAAACAACTTTTGTAAAAAAAATCTTTTTACTAAATTTCACCCTCTACCACTAAAAACGATTTTCAGTGTTGGCCTATAAATCACCTTATATCTCCGGAACTACTCAACCGATTTTGACCAAACTTTATCAGATTACATCTGTATATGGGACAATGCTGTTATTCAATCTTCTAGAATACTCACAGTTTCGGGTCCTGTACTGACCAAAACGATAATTAAGTTCAAAAAATCAAATTAATATCCTCATCTGTTACTGAAAAATTAAAAAAAAAAGAAAAAAAGGTAAATTTTATTGTTACTCCATTTTACCCTTTAAACTCGGAATTTCAGAAAATCTTTTCTTAGTGTGCACTTCTACTATAGAAGAACACGTATACAAATTTTCATCAATTTATCTTCAGTAACTTTTGCTGGACATTGATGCATCAGTCAGTCAGTCAGTTACGACTGACTGACTGATAAGTTGTTTTATAGGTACAGATGTATTATATATATATTTACCTGTATACCTGTCTTAAATTTATTTGTCTTTAATTTCTTCTTTAGGAAGAAAAACTGATGTCATGCTACTATTAAATGTGTAAATATTTGAACTCAATTTGAAAGCAAATTTAATCTCTTACATTATCTCTTAAAATTAATTAAAAACACGGAATATGATAATATATTTAATTACCGGAGGGAAAAAGCTAAAAAAAATAAGTCGTTATTAATTTTATTTTGCATCTAAATAAGACTGCCTTTACTGAATGAATATATTTTTTCTGCTTCTGATAATTAGAAACTTGGTGGAACTAAGTCAGGAGGGTGAGGAAATATAAACTACGTAGATATATATTTCAAATCAAAGAGCTCTGAAATTAGCAATTATAAAGTTTTAAGATATCCAATTGATTTAGGATCATAACACTGAAGTCTTAAAATCTTGAAACGTGAATTAGCAGTCACATGTTTGTTAAGAAACGTGACTGACTATCGATACAAGTTTGTGTCAACGCTTAATGTTTATAGATTTATTTTTAATTTAACCTTTATTAAATGTTAAATGTTAATTCTTTATTACCAGTGTTATTAAATTCAATTTTATAAAATCACAGATTTTATTTGGTATTTCTTAAGCTATCTTTTATATTATTATCTATTTCATTTTGCGTCTACTCAAATATCTTTCTTTAATGAACCTATTTTCTATTTTTCCATATTCCTTTTGTATTTTTATATTATAAATCTATTTTTTTGTAATCCAATTTTGAGCAATCTTAGTATATGAACTACATGAGTATATGAACTACATCAGCACTGTAAAAATTGATCGATGTTGTAATTTTTAAGGAAATAAGTATAAATTGTGATATTTTAATGAATGAAAGTTCAATTAAAGTCTTAAATGGTGTTATAGTTACTCATCATATCTTTTTTTAAATTTGTGTTTAAAGAGCTTCTCTTTGTAAATCTGTTTACTGAGAAACGAGTGCTTGAACTGGAAGCGGTCCATTTTTGTTGATCCTGATTGTCTTTCTTCATTTCTTTATAACTTCTTGTTGCTTTGATGTACATTATTATTCAAAACCTTTTTCTTTCTCGTACTCATTTACTTTATCTCTCTCTGTTACTTCGCTTGAAATAATTTCCTAATTACCATGCGATTCAACCAAATGCTTTTCCTTATACATGTTCATCAGATTCCTTTCTTATACGCTTCAAAATTTCCTTATTCCTCTTTCCTTTTCAATCTTTTTCACTTTCTCCATCCTTCTTCACAAAAATATTTCAAAACTTTCCCGGATAATCTCAGATCTTGCACGTGGAAATAATATGAGAATTTTTTAGCGTATGATAAATGCTAAGCCTACTACCATTCAAATCAGATAATTTCAGATCTCTTTGTCTCTAGACACGCAGTATGATCGGGATGATCCTCATCCTAAATGACCCCTTATAACTTTCCAAAAGCTAAAATTTATATAGATGTGCTGCTTTTACATCTATATTTTTTTTATATCTATTCAGATTCCATTTTACATTTCAAGTTGTTAAGCTTGCCAAAAAAAATCTTTTGAATATCTTAAGCGATTGCAAGAACACTTACTTTGCTATTCTACACATAATCTGAACCCTGTTAATCTAGATGTCACTTAATTCAGATAGCTGCAGTACTAAAATAATAATATAGTGTATTTATTTTAAATATGACTTTTATTAGTAGAGAGATGTTGATAGGTAATACTGACTTGCTACAGAAAGTCTGACTTGCTCAAGAATGAACTCTAGGACTATCTCCAATACAATATAAATATTGGTGTTTATAAATATGATGTATCAATCTTCAGTAAGTTCTGTATTTAACTAGTATAGTAGTAATAAATAATGTTTAAAATGAATTGTTGTGTAAGTCTGATTGGTAATTAAGTATTCATTACTGAACACCAAATAATAAGGAATCAACACTCAAACCAAAACATTTCAAATATACCATCTAGCTAGTACTGTTAAATTAGACTAAGGATGTTCCTAAAGTTATACGAGCTATAATTTAAATTATTAGAGGTATCTAAAATATTAAAATAAATATGTTATAATTATACATAAATATGTATAATTATAACAAATTTACTATAGTATTTAATTTAATCTGGAGTCATACTATTGTAATCCCCAAAGATTCTAGTGAACCTTGCTGGGAATCAAACCTGATTATTAAAATTATAAGGAAAGTACAATTGGTTGGGATGTATTATTTTGTCAAAAAAAAAATTGTATACATTGTTTATTTGTCATGTGCTGTTTATGACATGTTAATTTATTATTCAAAACCTAGTATTTTAAGTTTTACATATGAACTGGTGGTGTTAAGATAACCATTCACAAATTAAGGAAAATTTTTAAATGGCTTTTATAATCAGCGTCCCTCAATCTTTTCCCTGATACAATCTTTTGTAATTATATAAAAAATATAAATATGTAAACATAACATCTTTTATTTCACAGGTTAAAGTAGATAAAAATGTTGTATACATACATATATATATTTATTTATACATTAGTTTAGTACTATATTTAAGGGAAAAGTATGGTGATGAACCAAAAATAGCATATCAGGGTGTTTTTGAACATCTTTAACTTTTCAGGTCCAACTAGTTCAGCCAGATCAAAAAAACAAATATATGTACGTGTAAAAAACATACATATCCATGTATGTTCTGATTTTAGCCTTATATCTTAGGATTGACCAAATTGATTTTCTTCAAATCTGGCTTAAATATTTCTATCTATGGGGCATGGATCATATTCATTCTTTCGAAAATTCATTAAGGGGTGGGGGATATCAAGAAAAGACCAAATTTGATATTCTTCAGAGGCATTCTACAGAAAACTTTATTAAAGTAAATTTTTTATCTACAGTGCATAATTTTATAAATAATGGAAAAATATTTTAAAAAAAAAAATCAATCCCCTACTTCTTAAATAAGGCATATCAGTGAAGGGAGAAAATTTAAAAGCTTGGTAATTCATTTGCTATTTGAGTAAGGATGCTGAACTTGATATATTGTCAATAAATTAAGCCGTTTAGTAAACATGGAGTAGCAGTCAGGTGTTCATCATGCTTCCCATTCAGTGGTATCTTTTGCCTTGCCATGGTGAGTGGGCTTGCATGCTCCAACAACCTCGAGAACTATACCGGTGGTAAATTAGCTACTGGTTGGGTCTTCCACGTTGGTCAGGTCTTCTTGAGGTAGGAGCAAGACTAAAAGAGATACCTTGATCCTCCAGGCTGGGGGTTGAGTGTTGGGCTAACGACCCGCCTAAAATTTTGATATGAAAATTATCCTGGGGAAGACGCAAATACCAAATTGGGTAGAGAGGAGATTTGGAGGTTAGCTATTGGAAATGAGAGCATGCACCAGAGATCAAATGACAATGGTACTTGACTGGTGAGCTTTACAACGGCAAATGACCTTAAAATACCTAGTACCATGTTCCCAAGTAGACATTCATAAGTACACATGGACATCACCCGATGGAGTGACTACAAACCAAATTGATCATGTGCTTGTTGATCAAAAAAAGCATAGTGGACATTAGAAGTGTTAGAGGGATAGAGTGTGGGACTGACTATTCGCTGGTTCTCAGCCAAAGTGACCCAAAGAATAGCAATCAAGATAAGAAAGGAGGAAGGAAATGAGAGAAGAATAAACACTGAAAGAATTGCAAATAACCATTAGCTGAGGGATTCAAACTCAAACTTGAAAATCAGAGAAGAAGTGAAGGATTCAGTGAAGGCACTAAAGAACAACAAAGTTCCTGGGAAAGATGGAATGAGAGCGGAAATACTGAAGAAGGAAGGTGATGTAATAATAGAAAAATTATGGGAAATAATGTTGAAAATCTGGAAAAAGGAGAAAATGCGAACTGAATGGCAGGAAGCAATAGTTGTACCCGTACACAAGAAGGTGGGAAAAAGAAGATGCAGTAACTTCAGGGGTATCTCACGCCTTACTATCCCTTATAAGGTTGTTTCAAAAATTATTCTGAACCACCTAGAACATTACACAAGTGAAATAATTCTAGAGAATCAGGTGGATTTTATGAAGGGTAGAGCTACAATGCATCAGATATTCATAATAAAAGAAATTGTGCCCAAGCACTGAGAGTTTAATAAAGAGTTCTATGTGGTCATTATTGATTTTCAAAAAGTCTATGACAGCATAATTAGAGATAGACTATGGATAAAGCTAGACAGATTTGGAGTCCCCAAAAAATTGATAAACCTAACTAAAATGAGTGTCGCAGAGTCAAGGGGCTCAGTGTGGGTTAACAGATGTGTTTCTGAGTCCTATAAATAAACTCAGGAGTCAGACAGAAGATGGGTTCTCTCCAGTCCTGTTCAATATTGCCATGGAGGAAGCACTAGAGAAGGTGGCAGAGATGGACCTGGGTGTTTGGATCGGAACCAAAATAAATATATTGGCATTCACGGATGATGTAACAATAATTGCAGAAAGTCTGGAAGATGTAACCAAAATATTTATAAGAGAAACAGAAAAAATGGGATTGAAGACAAATGACATCAAAACTAATTTCATGGGTTTTACAAGAAACCCAAATCAAAGGGATGGCTCTCTACATTTGTAGAGAACCATCCCTTTGATTTGATATGATTTTGATTTGATATGTCTCTTCCCTCAAATTCTTGTCTCTTTAGAAGAGACATGAATTTGAGGAAGTTGACCAATTTAAGTACCTCCTTATTCTCACTTAATATAATTATATTAAGTGAGAATATAATTATATTAATATAAATATATTAATATAAATATATTAATATAATTATATTAAGTGAGAATACGGAGGTACCAGAAATACAAAATAGATTAAATTCAGAAAAGTAGATGCTTTTATGCATACAACAGAATAGTGTCTTCATCCTTATCACACAAAACAAAAATTAGACTGTACAAAACAATAATCTCTCCAGTATTGCTGTATGGAGCAGAGACATGGAGAAAGGATAAAAAGGAAGCAAAAAAGCTCAATGCATTTGAGCTGCGAAAATGGCACGAGCTGCAAAGCATCTACTGCGAAAATATATGGACCTACATGTGAATAGGGGGAATAGAGAGATCAGGGAACTGTACAGAGTGTGGATATAGTGAATGAAATTAAGTGCAGAAGAATCCATTGGACTGGACATGTACTGAGAGGGAAGGATGGATGTTTGGTAAAGGAAGTGATGAGAAGTAATCCTGAAGAAAGGAAAGGGCTGGAGCTGCTGAGAGGGATGCGGGAGACCGGCCCAGATGGAGGGGATCTGTTGGTGTGGCTAGACGTCAACTTGGATATAAATGGCCCTGGGAGTGAGTGGGAGAGTGCATCATACTTTCTGTGTTAAATCATTTTATAAAATGGTGTCTTTGCGACAACTGTATGAAGATTATTTTGTAGGTGGTTCAATATTTGGCATCCTGCAATTAACTTATGGGTTAAAAAGTTTTAGGAAACTGAGCCACATTAGATTTTAAACATAAAGGGGCAGTAAAAATTGTTAGAATGCCACAAAACATTGACAGAGTTTGAACTGCCATATACGCATTCCAAAATATTTTGCGATTAAAAATGTTTAGCATTGAATATCTGTGAACTATTGATTTGTCAAATCTCACATATAGACTTAAATTTTCATCTCTAAAAAATTCTAATTATTCAGGTATTAAAAGATGCTGATTTGGTTGCTCACATGAATTTTTGTTAAATAATGTAGTTCGGATGGTGATGAAAACTTAATCCACCATATGTTTATGTCAGACAAAGCTCACTTAATAATAGGGCTGTGTTAATAAGCAGAACAGTCGACATTGGGGCACTGAAAACCCACTTCAGTTATAAGAGAAAGCATCGCATGATCTGTAGATCACAGATAAGTTAGGTCCATAAGTAGATAAGTTAGTAGGTCCAATGTCCAATTTCATCATCGGTCAATATTGGGCTGTTCTTTTTTCAAGAGACTGAGAAAATGCTACAGCCGTTACTTTAGCGTGTTACACAAGCATAGTCGCAACATTTTTGAGGAACAATTGGTTTGATTAATGCCACAAATTACATGGTTCCAGCAAGATGGTTATACAAGTCATACCGTTTGTGTGTATTTTACTACTTTAAGAAAACTTTTAACCATACCATACCAAATCCAAAAATGGGGGTATTGTTTGGCTAGATCTTCTGATTTGTCCACGTATAAATTTTTTCTTTAGGGTTTGCTCAAGAGCAAGGTGTAGCGACTGCAAACATTAGCAGAACTAAAATTAAAAATTCAGAAGTTGCATGTACGTATTACTGTGAGCGTCTTACACCAGTAATAAGAAATTTTTGATTAAAACTACAATAGTGCATACGTCATAATGGTGTCCACCTATCAAATGTTATTTTTATAAAATAAAATGACAGGCTTAACAGATAACTGTAGAAATATTCATATTTAAAAAACTTATTTAAATACAAGTGCTTTAAATTTTTCTGATTCACTGACATACCTTTACTAAGTCAAAACAGAAACTGGTATACATAAAGTAAGTTACCAAGGATGTGCATACGTTAAAATTAAAGGATTAGAGCAAAAAGGAATGGAGAATAGCATCAAACCAATCAAATGACTATAACTCCTAAAAAAATTAAGCAAGATGAGTGCTGGTTATTATCTTTCTTCATGTGCCCGGTTCCCGAGGAAACATTCATTGCCCAGGAAACAAATTTAACAGGTTTATGGAGTAAATAATTATTTAAATTTTTTTTTTGAGAAAGTTTGTAGGCATTTTATTACTAGTCAGTCATTTCTTTTTTTGCCACAAAATATTCAAATGGCAATTAAGAAACATTCTTTAGTTTTCATTGATATTCCTTGAATGCCCAGTAGTTGTTAACTTGTCTATCACTGTTATATTATTACCTCACAAATAAACTTTTCTAAACATTAATTACTATTGGATTAAGCAATAAAGCACACACTTCTCTGAGATAGTTGCTGTAATGTATGACAGTATTTTTATTTATTTCCTATTCTTGCAAAATGCAACAGTTATATATCCAAACGTCCAGCAAAAAATGAAATGAAAAACTTTCTCAAGAGGCAAACTAGAATTAATAAGCATACAGTGCTTATTTTGTTCTTTTTTAAAACTGCAGTACAATTTTTATTGCAAACATATCTCTCTTGCCTTGAAAAAAATACAGAATTTTTTGCTGTGAACTGCTCATAAGCTGGTTTTGAAAAATTTAATTTTCTTGAAAGTGAAATCATGAACCTAATGAAATTCACAAGCATAATGAAACTCATTTTACTGAAACAGCATTGTAAACATTAAATAACATTAAACCTGCTCCACTGAAATTTAGAGTAATAATAATTTCAGAATTTAAAATTAACAATTATCAATTGACTCTTATCATTTTTATAATCAAAACAAAAACAAATAATTATATGTAAACGATAAGAGTGACTAACATGTAACAGGAAAGTGCCAGTTTGTATTCAACATGAGCACTAATAAAATACCAAATATTTTTATTAAGTATCAAGTGTAGCAAGACAACAGGGGCAATATCTTACAATATAAAATTAATCAAAGGACAACATTTTAAATAGAGTAAATAGTCTTATTACAGAATTATTATTGTAAATTACAGGAATATGCTTTTGAAGATAGATCAGATAACAGAATAATCATGAAGCTAATGGCCATTAATCTAGATTAATTTGTTACAGCTCTACTGGGTCACTTATGTGTGATTAATTCAAATATCAGTTACTGTTAAATAAAATTTAATATATTCATATGTACAATATTTTATTCTATTGATATTTTAACACATTCAATGCAGCAAATTAATTATTATAAACACATAATCAAAAGTTTAATAATTTCAATTTAACATGAAGTAAACACCATGCATGGGAGTAGATTGTAAAGTGAATCATTGTGTACACACTCATCACTAATTAAGAAAAAAATTAAATACTTAATATACTTGACTAATCACAGAGAAAATTTATGTAACTATAACAGTTTTTGTAATTTTATACTTTCGACTTTTATTTAGATTTATAAAGTAGTAATAAATTCATTATCTGAAGATTCTACGATTCATTTACATGATTGTGGAATAGAATATTTCAGGAATGATTATGGTAATACGTATTCATTAATTTATTATTATTTAGGTTAACTACATCTAATCTCACCTCATTCCTGTTGACAGTTGGCCCTGAGATTCAGCATGAAAGTCAGATAGACATCGTCTACTTTGATTTTCAAAAGCCTTTGATAAGATGCCACACCATTTGCTTATTGAAAGACTTCCATGATTTGAGATCAGTGAAGAGTAAGTAAGATTGCTTAATTCATATTTATAGGACTTCTCTGTATGTTTTGGAGGCACCATCTCTCAGAAATACAAAATGAAGTCTGGGGTTCAACAAGGTTCCAATGTTGGTCCTCTTTTATTTATTAATGATATATGTTCTATGTTGGATCGGTGATTTACAACTGTATGCTGATGATTTAAAGAAACATAAAGCAGTTTCTTGAAAAGAAAATCATTTAGCTTTAACAAAACAATATAGATAAAGTACAGGCCCGGTCTCAAAATAACAGTACACCTCTCAGTATTAAAAAATTAAGATAGACAAATTTTCAAGGAAAACTAGACGGTATTTAAACTATTTAATCTCAAATGTGCCGATTATAAGAGATGAGATATATTATTGGAGATGTTGGAATTCTCTAGGATAATATGCTTCTCTGATGAACCGAGTGGAAAATATTGTTAGTAGAGTCAGAAAGAGTTTTAGACTTATTATGTGGATCGGTAGAAGCTTCAGAAGCATCCAATCTTGTTTTCTCCTGTAAAAATCACTTAAAGACTGAACCGCTTGAAATATGCTTCTGTGATCAGAACAGGAATAGGGAGTATACATTTGCAGCGATAGAAAAAGTCCAAGATAAATTTATCTCGGCTGAAATTTAAATTTTACCTTCCAGTAGAGTCATCCAATGACGAGCTTTGAACATATACTAATATCTTAAATTTATCTACAAGAAGAACCATATTTGATCAGGTTTTTGCATTGTATCCTTTGAGGAGAACAAAGCCAGGAAATTGATTTGGACATTTGAATCCCAGGATCAATTTTGAGAAGCTTCAGGCTGTGTTAAACTAAATTGAAGCTAGATCTGTCGCCAATTAAGAGCTTACTAATAATTGCTATGAAGACTTGGACTTTGGAGGTGTAATGGTAAACAATTTAAGAATTATCCAGAAATTATTGCAATATGAATTTCTGTTTTTTGTAACAAAAAAAAAATCCTGTTTTAGGTTGTCTTCCAGTTATTTGTTTTATTGCGCGCATAGCAAACCAAGGTTTTTTATAATGCACTGCTGTTACTCTTCTTTCTCCCTTCATTATCCTTTAACTGCCTGGTTCTTCTGTCCATTTGAAGAGGGTAGGAGTAGAGAAGAGAGAGGAGGAGATGACCCTTTAAAAAAAAAAAATATATATATAAATTATTATTAATACTTTCTTTAATACTAATGTTTTCCCCGACCAAATAAATTGATACATTAAAAAATAAATTCTTCCATTTATCTTGTGTCATATTAACTTCCCTCTAGCTGAACCCTACAATTTATATTTTTGTACCGAGTGATTAGTAGTCACTCAATCTCTCTTTTGATCCACTTCTACCCGCCACCTTTACTGTACATTTAATTTACTTATAAATTAATATTTTTAATATCTTTATTTTTTGATCATAAATAATCATTATAATGATATTTAAATACAGTATTACAAGGAAACAATATAAGATTTTGTTGAACAATTAATTTTTTTCCCTTTTCTGTAACAAATTTCATTTTCTTTTTTTAATTTTGATCGTCCATTTTTCTAAATTATTTTTATTTTGTTTTGTCATTGAAAATTTTGTTTTATTCAATTTGTGGCTTAAAATCTGCCGCATTTTGATATGTTTTGTTTATAATAAACTTAAATATTTTTTCGTTTGTATTCTCTACAAATTTTGTTTAAAACTTTTACGTGTTTATTACCCATTTAACAAAGTAATTTTACGCCAAACATAAAGTAGTGTTTTTTCGTTTCCGATCTTTCTTTCAACCAAGATTTTTCGAAGACTACAAAAAATATGGCTCTGGGACCTATTTTGTTTTTCAATTTTTTAGCTAAGATTTCATATAAAACCGTTAAATTTACCCTTTAGTATTTGTCCCAAGAATTTTAGTATGGTTTAATTTTACCGAAGGCGGAGAAATCAGGGCGAAATCTTTCGTCAGCCGGCACTCGCTAACTAGCGTTTCCGACTCTATGTTTATATGAACTTTCTTCTTTATTTTCACCGGTAGGACACACCCTGAAAGTTTGTTACATTTTCGTGAATCACATTGTATATGTGAAGTAATCCTTTTATTCGTCAGCAATTTATTTGCGATAACGCCAATTAAGTGTTCGTGAATATTTAAACGTTTCTCCATCGCTGTAAAAACCAACAATTAAAATTATTTTTATACTTCTGGATCCTTTTTTTTTACGAATAAAATGTTTAAAACGTACTCATCGTTTTAAATATTATACTTAAAGCGGAGAAAATGTCAAATGATAAAAATGAATTCAATTTGATCTCCAGGGTCTGAAATGCCTGTCAAGCATATTCTGAAATGCAACTCATGAAGAGAGCTTCATGCTATTGGTTTTTATTAAATATTTTTATCAAAATAGAAGAATTTTGAAGATATTGATGAAAAATATATTCGTCAAGTATTTGTTAATCGATATACAGAACGGCAATAAATCAGTTTCTCCTACGATAATAACAAATTGAAATAATTTAAAAAATTGCTCTCGAGATATATTTAATTTTAATGAAATCGTTCAACATATCCGTTTTATTTTTTTATCGTCTTTATTTTCCCCGCCCCTCGGATCCGGATCCGCAGCTAAGCGTAAACTTAAATCCGACTTAGATCCGGGAGGTGCACAAGCGCCTCAAACTACCTCGGAAGGGCACAACATCCCGCCCAGGTAGCCGGGACTCGGTCTTTTCTTGCTTGCCATACCTCTAACGGGTAGCTCCCAAAAGGGACCACCCACCGGGAACCCAGTCTTACATTTTCCCCAATGGCATCTCAAAGGAGTGCCCACCCGATCATTAAAGGTGGAAAACCGAAGCTTCCCACTCGTCCCGGACGGGGCTGTCTCTCAAACATACCTTGAAGTTACTGTGAAGACACAACTCCTGATGCAGACGAAGCCGTCTTGCATTCCCGACCTCCGGGCGCATGACCGTGCAGTTTGCAGGATGTACATCGAGGCTCCTATTTACAATCTTTACGTATACGGCTTTACCACACGTGAAACAATGACCACTCCTTCCGGTGCCGTTACGGAACTTGGTCCTATGGCTTGGACTCCAGCATCTGAAGCAGAGGTCGTCGGAGGTATGCCGCATCATCCGACAGGCTACCCATTCATTGTGAACACTCCCGTCAGACAACAGTTTATCCTTAAGAATAGGCGGTACTGCCAGTGCGACTATCTGCATTGATCCGTAAGCCGGCCGCATTGATAAAACATCTATAGTGACTGACACCCGTTAGTTTGCAAAGTTCCCCAAGAAACTCATCCTGCGTCGTAAGAGCATTCACGTGCTTAACTAGGATGTGGTACATCCTACCATCCCTTCCAGACAGGGCCGTGGTAGCACCCTTCACTTTTTAGGCGATATCTCTCCTCAACTGTTCGGCCTCGCCGCTATCGGCCCGCACCCAGAGTTGTAGGTCCTCTCCCTGTTTCTTCCGTACGGAGAGGATCCCGGTTTCGCCCGGTGACACTGCTCCCTTCACCGTGCGGAGGAGATATGTGTAGGTCTTCCCCTCTGCCCTGACAACCACTGTAATAGTTGGAGGGCCTGCGGGACGCTTCTTGCCGGTCAGCGTCGACGTTAGTGACGCTTGTAACACATGAACGAAAAGCTATTTCTCCATCCTTTTACCCACATATTCCACGGACCGTCTTATTATCCGCTCGACTCGCCCATGTGAACCACAGAAGCATATCTGCCGATTCTGTTCATCCGTCAGCACCCGCGAGGTAGACCTGAAAATAACCGAGGCTACCTCACGATCCCCTGCCAACGAGTCAACGAACAGAGGGTAGTCAGACCGCTCTAGAGCAATTTTACAACTGCTATCCTCCTCTGAAAGATCTTGAGCAGTCGATTGCAAAACCAGGACCTGGTCCGGGTTCAATCTACCCGCACTGGCCAAGCCCCGAAGATATCCACCAATAACTCGCTCCTCCCCAAGTCGGAGACCTTCTCAGTCGAGTACAAAGAACTCCAACCAGCCATGTGCTTCTTCGTTCCCTCAGAAGCCGAAGGAGAACCACGTAGCCGACGTTTCCCGGAATGTTTAGTCGCACTCTGCTCATCGTTCTGTTCGTCTCATAACCCGACCGGGACAGACGGAGAATCTACGGACCAGGCGAATCAATAACCCTTCTCTGGCATCGAACCGAAGTTTCCCCCGTCGTCTTCTTTTTACGCCTGGAAATCAACCGATTAGCGCGCCGAATTTCGTCTATGATCATTTCTCCAAAGGTGTCGCCACCGCTGCTATCAGACATGACTTCTTACACCGTGATCCTTGTGCTTCCCTTCTGCTGGATAAAAATTGCGCTAGAGTTTTATTTTGCAGTCGAATACACGATAAAATTTCTTAATTAGAAATGTTTTCTAGTTCGCATTAGTTTTGCAGTTTGGTCCGAGTACAGCGCTAGATATTATCTAAAAATTATAAATACGAGTATTATAAAATGTGTATTTCTACTTTTATACGTGTTACTTGAAACCTCGTGGCGGCACCAAACAACAATAGCGAAAGACAAAAGCGCATAAAAATGTTGAATAATTAACTTGTTATTAAAATGAACGACCAGAGGAAGAAATACGACAAATCGGGATCGTTTACAAAAATGCGTAAGTCGATTAAAAGAAAAGTAATTAAAAAATACTAATAAGAAATATTTCAATTTGCGGTTATTTCCGTAAAGGGTGATTATAGTTTATTTAATTTGAATAAATTCTATTTCATAAAACCGATGATCCTAATAAATTCAACCTAATAAAACCGGTGTATAATATAAGAGGTGTGATCAAAACGTAAAGCTCATAAAAATAAAAATAAAAATACTCGATGTACTTAGTTCAATACTTAACCTCTCTGATGCGACGCACTTATCCCAGCGACGTTTCCATCGTCGAAAGCATTTTTCAAACTTCTTTCTAGCGAATGCCGTAAGTTCTCTGGTCGCATTTCTTTTGCTTTTCTTTTCTGTCTTCAAATCTCTTTTCTTTAAGCAAAATTTTAAACAGAGGAAGGAATCAAAAATCGTACGGAGCCATTTCTGGTGAGTAGCCTGTTGAAGTCATCCGATTCCGTATTTTGCCAAAAATCTGTGGATAAGTTGCGTCGCTCAGACCGGAGCACTGCAGAAATGAATTTTCCAATCGCGATTTTCCCAAAGCTGTGGTGTCTTGAGTCGAACATCTTTCAGCAGACGAACAGTTATGTAATACTCTTTAACGATAGTTTATCCTTGAGAAGCGTACTCGTGATGACCTTTGTTCCCTGTCTTTCTTTTGCCGCGAAGAACTTGAAGTTTTCCGACGGGTTGACTCTGTTTCAGTCAGAGCTCAGTCCCAAGTTTCATCTATTATTATTTTTTTCATAAAATCAGGATCAGTGTCAGCACATCCTTCTGCTAATGTGATATCTTGGGTAACTTGCATGTCTTGAGGAACTTGCAGTCAGTTTTCCTTTTTTTTAACGAGTGAGAAATTTCGGGATGATTTTTGCTGCTACGCGCCGCATTCCGATATCTTCCGTTAAAATCGATTGCGGTGTGAAAAATCAATTTTTACTTCATCTTCAAGCTCTCTGATTGTTATTTGACGATAATCACCGTCTGTTGAAGTTTTTTGACTTTTTCTGGTGGAAGGTCTGCCAGAGGGTTCGATTCATTATCATCTTTTGTTAGTCGCTGAGAAAAAGTAAGTTAGTATTCCGTTACCGTTTGAATACGTAGAAAATTTTGTATTGAAATCATTACGTGGAAATTGTTTCACGCCCTGCTGAAAAACAAAAGTTAGAAACAATTCTCCAAAAATTATCCGTAGTTTTGTTTGTAAAATTATTAATTATTTTATCGCATAAGAACTGACGACCAACCGTAAGATCATGTATTAAGACCGTACATCATAACCTTTTCGGTACCGCATCAGAAGAGTATGACGCTAATGAAGAGTCAGGTTGCACCCTGAACGCGATTTTACAGGTTGTAATTCCCACGTCTTTTAAAACGTGCAGGAAAATCGAAATACAGAATATAATAACTATATCGTAATAACGCAATATACACTAATTGAAAAATTTCATCGGAGCAGAAAGAAATTCATGCGATTCCAGTGGAAAGTCTCGGACGACGTCAGATGATGTGCAGAACATGTGCCTTACCGCTAACGGCGATCACTTGCGTGATGCTTTCTTCAAAAAGCGAGTTGAAAACTAAACGCTTATCTTTGTTCTTTAGAATGGTGTTCTAGATTAAAGGTTCATTTTCAAGTTTTAAATTTAAGGCTTGAAATTTATTTCTTACCACGAAGGCTGGACATTTTAATTTAAAGGAAAGATTATGCGATAATAAGAGGTTATAGTTTAGCGACAAGTAAGACGAATAAGTTTTTCGTTTAAGAAAAAACAGGAAAACATTAAAAGAGAAAAAAAATTAATACATGCGGGAAACGGCTGTGTTCGTGCACGCGCGGTTGTCTGCTCATTTAAGAAGGTGTAATGGTGCGGGTAAGGGAGTTATTTTTGGTTTTGGAATAACAATACGCTATTTGAACGGATGCGTATGAACCCCAGAAACATCCTCATTGGTCGGAATTCAGTGACGTAATGTTTGCAGGGGTTGACGCACCGACCTCTAGTTTGTGAATGACCCGCCAAAATATCCACGTGCACCTCAAAAATAGGTCACAAGGTCAAACAAACGTAAACTTTCCTTAATGTTTTCTGCAGGCAATAAATGTATCTTTTCTAAATAAAAATAACTATAACATTAAAAATTATTTTCACAAATAAATAAATAGAGAGCGTTAGATATTTGAAAAATTTATTTTTTTTTAAATTATATTTTCTTTTAAAATTAATTTTGGGGATAAGATCAATTTTATTTTTTAATCCATTTAATTCGTACAATTTTATAATTTAAAAAAAAAAACTGCGTCGATTACCAAGAACAAAACGAGTTGGTTTTTTAAATTTTACGTAGACTTACAAAAATTCGTAAAATATAATTAATTTTCTTTTAATTAATTAATATAATTAATTTTCTTTTAGACTGTTTTCTTAATATTAGTTTATTTGTATTAAAATGGATAGATCTACAAAAAAAAAGAATAAAAACAAAGTCAATTGTTCTTGAGTTTGGAAGAAACGCACAAGCAGTTTCTTGCAAACATCTTTCGCTTTTGCAAAACGTCTCCAAGTGCAGATTTATAAAAAAAAAAAAACGTCTTGATAAGAACAAGAAAGGAATACAAAGAAACGATGTAAATAAATGGAATTTAGGTGTTAATGGTGGCGGGGGGGAACACCAGACTTTTCTTGAATTAACATGGGTAGTTATTGCTGGTTTACAATAGGAAGCCAAATAACTTGATACCTTGAAGCATGTCGACAAGCAATCGTCTTTGTTCCGTACCGTACTGCGACAGATGAATTCGGCCAACTATGACTTCAAACGATGGCATGCCGTATCACGATAACGATGTTTACGCCACTTCGCATCGGGCCAAATACATTCAGTCCTTTGAAAATAGGCCCCGGTCTCAGGGTTAACGAAATTATATGTAAGATTGATTTTTAAGTGTGCAATTCTTGCTCTCGACTCCATTGTGTAGTACGCTTTCCGGCAGTACGAACATATTTTCGATCCTAGGCGATGTTATTTTTAATCGCATCGATCAGGATCGCTCGTAAGCAGTGGGAAACCATCACTACTAAATACTTGTTGGTTTCCCGACATATGCCGCTAAATATCCATTGTTGTGGAAATATGCGGCCAGCGTTATTCTTTCTTTTACTAAATAAACTCTTATCGATCTCAGCGACTGTATCTGTCCCTCCGATTTTATTTTCCCAGCGATTTTAGCGAGTCTACGCACGCTTCCCGCATGTAGCTGTTCCTATCTATACCCGCATTTGCGTTTTTATCACACCCGCATTTTTAATTGACTGAGACAATTAAAGATGTACAATCAAATGCGCTTTCCCGGCTTCGTCGGTGAAGTTACGGAGCTCATTTTTTTGAATTTAATCATTTTAAACTCTATTTATATCTTTTTAATAAAATAATTCCTTTCTATTGAAAAATGTAACAAAATTATGATTTTTTTCATATTTTTATGTAAAAATAACTATTGTAATTTTGTGATACATAGATAAATACATAAAACTGATTATTTCTGTACATGTGGAGGACTTGCGTAAGTTGAACGGTTGGACTATTATTTTGTGTTCTTATTCTTTTCTAAACATATACAATAACTAGAAATACGAGTAAATTCATAATTAATTTTTTTGATATGTCAATCGGTTGCGGCCTACGCTTGACGCCTACTTGTATCAGCTCTTGAAGAAACGCCCGATAATATTATTATATTTGGATCGCAATTGCGAAAAATATGTTTTCGACTTTTTGAAAATTTGGGGGCTCATGCATCAGGGCACTTTTTTAACGATTAAGGTATCTCTTGATCAAAAACAAAATGTCTAACATACATTTTCTATAAAATAAATCGAGTAAAAGATTTTGGTTTGCTTGACATTTCTGCCGCCACCACCCCATTCAGTCGCCCTAAAGGGGAATGGAATGCAAAGTTGGCAGGAGTCTATTACTCCCTACTTTATCGCAGAACCTGGACAGAGTCCCTTGCTGCTGGATCATTCTAATCGGGCTTGTTTTTAAAAAGGTTATTTTTTAATCTCGGATCTAATTTTTCAAGTTTTGTCTATTATTATTTTAGTGAATTTAAGACGGATTTAATTGCATTCCAATCCGTTGTTAAACCAGCGTTATCGAACCCATTTCATGGGCCGACCGCGGAAGGCTAGGCTTATAAAGCCTGTCCTCCCGACGTAATTCCCCTTCAGACCGTCCACTGAAGTCCTTTCGGTGCTAACTCTTTAATAGGCTAGCAGGAATACGCCACAACGGGACACTAGCTATAGGGAGGGAGCAATGCGTCCCCTTTTCCGGAGGAGTCGCAATTGCTGGGTTATTTTGTCTTACTGTAAGTTTTGAAATAGGAGAGGTTGTGTAGAAGCTCTTCATCCGCTTCTGGTATGGCTGCCCTTCAGGACGCATCTCTGCTGGGCTCTGTTCCGGACTCCAGTCCGTGATGTTGAGGCGAGTGGTTGGTCTTCCTTCTTCTTCTCCCTCTTCTTCTTCCGAAGACCTCTTCGTTCTTCTTTGGCCTGCACTTTCCAAGAATTGGTAGTAACCGAAGTTACATACCATTAACTCGCCCTAAAGCGTAAGACCGAATGTCTGCGCCACAAACGGCAACTGAGCCTCGAAACAGTTTAGCGATCAGTGTTATAACTAGTTCCTAGTGCTAAGCAAAAGCGTGAGCGGAATAAGCGTGGTACTATACACCACTCGCTTGCGTGTCCCACCGCCCACTTGTCATACATCACTAAAATGGGTAGGCGCACCCCGTCCAATACTAAAACATGTATGACTATCAATCTATCAAAATTTGTACGACTATCAAAATTTATCTCCTCAAATACAGCAATTCGCTGCCCCGCCTAGGCCACTGAATGCCAGAGTAAAAGATTTAAATAACACAAAGAATATTTATTTTGCTTATGCTCATTCTCTTTTTCAGTACAACACTGAAGTTTGGGGAGGGGAATGCTTTCGATACGCATTTTAATAAACCGCTTACAATACAAAAAAAAAAAAAACATCGTAACAGGCTCTAGGATGACCTAAAATTTGCTAAACCTGCGACAAACGTATGTGAAAAACGCAATTCTGTTAATAAACAGAAATCTTTGCTACGAGTAAAACCCCTTATGACATACGTTAATCGGTCTTAAACGCCTACAATACCGATGTTGCAACGATAAATTCTTTATACGCCAATTTATACGTCGATGCCGTCTGTTAATAAATAAAAAAAATTCTTCAAAACTTTATTAACTACAAAAAAAACCAAAACTCAAAACAAACATTTTGAGATCGAGACCTGAGTGAAAACAGAATTTTATTTCAAATTATAATTTCTGTATTAATCCTAACATAATGGGGTAATTATTTTATCGTATTCTGTTTAAATGATGAATTATTTCTGTTGTTTCATCTTATTTTCTTTTTCTACTTACGTTTGTTATTTTTAGGTTATTTTACAGGTTAACTAAAACTGTAAACATATATTCGAACTTCACGCTAGAGCTCAGTTTTTTGTTTTTTTTAGCGGCGCCTATTCTACGTTATATTTAATAATTTTATAAAATTAAGATAATAATAACATTGTTTTTTTTTTATTTCAAAAATTGCAAATCTGTATATTTTTTTGGCGATAAAAAAAAAGAGTAAAAAAAAAAAAATACTGCAAAATACTTAATATTTGTGCAATAAAACGTGTGTAAACCGATGATGACCGTTTGACAAAAAAAAATGCGCATTTTATTCTCCAAGTTTACTTCTGGTTAGTATTAAGCTATTTAATGTAGTTTTATTGCAATCAGTGGTCTCTTTTAATTGAATAAGACCGCAGAAGAGTATTTAAAAATATTTTATTATAATTAATTTAAAAAAAATGATAATAATAATATACACGATACAGAATACAATACTATTTTTACATTTTACACGTTAGACAAATTTAAAAACTTTTTTTAATTTTTTTATAACGTGTAAAGTTGAATTATGATTTTAATTTTTTTACATTCATATTTCTTCGCTGAAGCATTTATAAGATTAATGAAAAAAATAAATCGTTATACGTCATAAACTCGCAATACCTTTCTGGGTAACATCAGAACTTCGGAGAATAATAAATTACATACATTTTCTTTGTAAATAAAGGTTTTTGGTTGGAATGAAATCTATCTACTCGTATTTACCGTATGATAAAATTTATTCACTAAGTATCATTAATAATTAACCTTAAAGTTAAATAAAATGGGATATATATAAATATATATATATTAATAAATAAATAAATATACCGTTACATATAGACGATCTCTGTGGCTGAGTAGGTAGCTCCTCGGCATTTCGTGCGGAGGTCCCGGATACGAATCCCGGTCAGGTCTGCTCTTTCGTAAGAAAAAAAAATTGTTAAAAGAAAAAAGAAAATTTTGTTGTATCTTTATTTAAATGTAGATAAAATAAGCGGAAATAATCAAGCGTACTAAATTTTGTACAGGTTGTGTGCGAAACAATAAGTATTTATATAAATCTAATAATAATAATTAATCTAGAACAGCTATTAATCGGATAATGAAATACTAATTTACTATCTTTGCTGTCGTTAAAGAAAATAAGCAATATTTGTAGGAATTAAGTTTTTAGAATGCGGATTCGTCCAAGAAAATAAATCTTTTTTTTTTAACAAATATAGATTCGTTAAAAATCGACTAAGAATTATAACTTGAAATAGTTCCTTCATTATGAAGTGAACGTCACCCTTTTTTGTTTTCTGAAGGGTAAAGACGTACCGTATTGTTTACTACAATAATACATCTTGCGTATTGATTATATAAACTTTAAATTATTCCAAGTATGATTGATCTTGCTTTTTTTTCAAAGAATTAATTAATACGAAAAGAACCGATTTAATAATTAAGTACGCATCAAACAAATGAACTTAAACGAACTTTGTTGTCGGAATAACATTAAGTAATCATATTTATGCGTCATCATATTACGCGTTTGAGATAGTTAAGTCATATATTCTGTATGCGAGTTATAATTTTTTAAACTGAACGGTATTTCTTTTTCTACGTTCATACTGTGAAAGAAAGATAACATAAAGCAAAAAACTGAAACAGAAACTAATCTATATCCGTTTCATAGACGGAAAAACTACATTATTTATGCATTTATAAGATTAATAGATTTACAAGGTATTTAAATTTTTACTAGTATCTGTTATGTACAAGAAAATGAAAGGTTAAATTCGTATAGATAACTCTTAAATAAAAAACATGATGTTAAATACACAGATGTATTATGTTCGAGTGTAAGCTTTTAAACTACATCGTTTTTTAACTTTTGAAATTTAATTTCTTCTATATGGAGCATTATTTTTAGCAGAGACTTTTGTTTTTTCAGCTAAATTGTATTCATTCTAATAAAAAATTTTCATGTAATAAATCGAAAACCCGTTAATTTTTCTAATATCTCTACAGCTGAAGTAAAAATTAAATAGACGATGATTTTCTAATTTTACATAGAAAAAACTAGTCTGGGTTCTAGAGATATGAATGCTGAAATTTTTAATTTTTGTAATTTCAATCGGCAACAAATAAACTAATTATTACATAGATATCATATTATAATATGAGATAATATAGAATATATAAAGCTATAAATAATGCGTTATCGCAAAATTTATTTTCTAATCGTTTGTTGTTCGTTGAAAAATATTATTACTGTTTAGTGTTTAGCGGAAAAAATAAAAGCTTAGACGTTGCAATAACTACACAAACGTTTTTCTGATTATATGTACATATATATATTTCAGGAAGTTTCTCCCGTAATACATAGGAGTCATCTAAATAAAGGAAAGCGTTCTTATAAACCAACATCTGGCAACGCGCTTTGTTTTCCAATTACATCTGACGACAGATCTCACCCAGATTTTTGCTCTAAAGGTCAAATAGTCATATAATAAAATTCTACCAGGAAATTAACTATTGAAAAATTTACTTCTTTTATATGCAATCTTACATGATGAATTGAAAATACGGGTCCCGAAACTTTATCTCTAGTAATTTCCGAAAGATTTGTTGTAAAACTAAAATAATCGGAGTGGAAGTAAGCTTTTTTAGGTTTGTCGTAGATTTATTTTGTTAAATTGTCAATATCCAAATAAAACTTCAAGAGAAAAACTGTAGATTTTTAATTTTGAGAACAGTTAATTATATAATATAGTTAATAGTTATAATTAAACTCGATAAAAAATCGAATAAAACTTTTAAAAATTCATCTTTTATTGAAAACCGAATAAAGAAATTAATAAAGCTGTATGAGGATATACACGCATACCCGTGCATGAGTGGGTGTATATGCGCTTGCCTATATTTCACGTAAACGCTGAATTTTACAGGATAACGTCTGCATATGGAGCAATGCTGAAAAAAAATCCGTCTACAGAATGAAGGGATACCAATATAAGAATTTAAATTACAGCTGTTTTATTATCTAACAAAGAAATTTATTCCACGCCTAAAAAATCGTGTTTTTCTTGGAAATCACTACGGATACAATTCTGGGGCCCATTTGAACCCATTTTTTTCAATTTTTCACGTATGATTGTATAAAAAATCGGTAATTTTGTACAACTTGTCTCTATAGAGTTTTAGTATAGCATTATTTGACCTTTAAATTATTATTATTATTGGGCATTCAAGGGAAAGGTTGACGGATGACAACGTTCGATTGATCCGTGATCTCATCGAAGACGATAGGCACCTTACGGTCGATGAAGTTGTCATGTAAGAACCCGTTTCATTACCCAAAACACGACGCAAAGTATGTGCGAGGTGAATTCCAAGACTTTCGATCCGAATTCAGAAATAGGCACGACAGGAAATTTGCAAAACGATCCTGAATCTATTTCGATTACTTTTTTTTCCAAATAGTCACATGCGATGAGATACGGCTGTATCACTACACTCCCGAATTGAAATCAGCGAGTACGGAATGGCGTAGGTGTGGAGAGACTCGTTTTGTAAAGGAGAAAAAGCGTTCGTTAGCTGGAAAAGTCCTGGCAACCGTCTTTTTGAATCGGAAAGGCGTAATGTTCGTCGGTTTTCCCACAAACGTCACACCGTGAACGGTATACTATTGTCAGCTATTGATCAAACCGAAAGCCGCGTATAACAGTGTCGACAGCTGATAGAATGAGATTCTCCTTTACGACAACCCCAGGCCTTACACAGCCGCTAGCAATCGGATAAACTGTACGAAATTTACCGAGAACTTTTCGAACATCCTGAGCACAGGGCTTTATCCCAGATTTATTCTCGTTGGATTCATTTTTGTTTGTACCGACAGGACATCGATTCCAGAGTGACAACGAAACGGAGGAGTTTGTGCTCAATTGACTCGTGACACGTCGTCAAACTCTTTATGAAGGAGGATCTACAAGCTTCGCTCAAGTGGGAAAACGAGTAGAACTTTAGAGAGACTACAAAAGCGATAAATATGTTTTGTATTATTATTCTGTACTAATAAATGTTAAAAACAAAATTTCGGTTTGTATTTGGCTAACCTAGTGTATCTATACTCGTATACACATGTACAAAATACACATATACAGAGCAATGTATGTACAAAAAAATTTGTGTCGCTACAAAAATAATTTTTTTTTGTTAATATTAAACGGTTGCATAAGGGCAGAAGATATTTGTTTGGTGCAACAAGTGTTTAATTCTTTGAATAAATTCTTATTTTTGTTAACAACATTATACTGTATTAAAACGGTTAAATACTAGTATAAATATTTATATACTGGCTGTTTGTTTTAAAACGCAACCCAAGCAAAATACTTTTTAGAAAGGTTAATACAATAATTACGGATGGTTGCAGCACTACCTATTGTTCTTGTTTCATTATCACCTGATATTATTTCCTATTTATCGGTTATCTGTGTTTTTTATTAAGAATAAACGGTTTTGATCACGGAAGAAAGAAGTTTTATTGCGGAGAATTATTTAACGCTAAATGTATTGTTTGTGCCAAGAAGCTTTTCAATTACAGTTCCCAGGTAAAAATATACCAAATAAATGTTCATTTCATCGTTTGATAAAGAAATATAGATGGATCGGTTCTGTTTGCGATCAGAAACACAGCCGGAAACGTTCAGTAGTTAATTACGAAACATTGGAAGACGCTAGGGTAAGCTTTCTAAACTCGCCGAAAAATATCGTTAAAAAAATTTGTGCAACCTAAAGGAATATCTCTGCACAGTGTCTTTAAAGCTACTTAACTTTAAAGACACCGATTTCACGCGAATTACATTCAGTTGAATATGTTAATTTTGTTATAATTTTTTTCTGTAATGCGAATAAATAAATTAACACTGCAATTAGTATGATTTCATTTCTGCTTAACTACAAAGCAGTGATAAATGATAAATAGCGATACAAATTAATTGTTTTTTTTTTTTTTTAAGTAATGAAAGAAGATATATATATAACAAAAAAAATAATATAAATTCATTCAACTTAATAAATAACCGATTCATTGAAGGTTTTGGCAGACTTCCAAGTTTCCTGAATGGGTTAAAAGGTGACACCCAGTGAGTATAAAAATCTTCATTCCCATTGGTCGCTTCAGATATGACGTCATATAGGAACGGGAGGTTGTTGACCCAATTCACAAGCTCAATCTTTTGGCCCAGTTCTTGAAATAGCTCATCCACGTGTTTAACCTGAATTCTCCTATCTAAAACGGGAAGTGCGAAATGTTTTGTTATCGACCGCACCCTTTACAAACGAAACTGATATTTATTTATTTTTGTTCCAAAAGTTAAAGTAAAATTATAAATTGAAAGTTCGATGTAACTTTTTACATGTTAGAGTTCATTCAAATGAAGATAATAAAGTTGGTACTCGCTAAAAAAAATCAATTTACATGGAAATTTTCCAGTGAAAAACCACGGGATATTTAAATTTAATGTAAATAAGGATCATCCTTTTCAAAGAAATTTTATTCATTTTGAAAAACTAGAAGCCAAAATGATTTTGAATAAATACGTTTTAACACATGTGAAAAGCTGCAGCGTTTTTCTAAAGGGGATGATAAAATTCCATTTAACCCTTTCTATTAATATAAGTTTGGCAGATTACATTACAGATCGCTAAATTTTAGCATTCTATTTTAAGTGAAAAAGTTTAAGCAAAACTGTGAGCAAGCAGGCAGATAGAATCTGATAACTACCGGAAGAGCAACTTAAAACTGAAACACGGTTGCTACTGGAAATGAGAAGGTACATTAAATTAATTACTGTATTTACATTAGCAAACTTTCATACGATGTTCGAAGCGAGCGCCTGAACAGTGATGCACTTTTGCGCTCGATTGACCGTATGAGAATCACCTGACGCAAAACGTTGTCGTCAGTGTCGTTGATTTCTTGTTGAATATTTGCTAGTCGTTGAAGTTCATCGGTAGCGAGGGGATTTGTTCGTAAGCTGTATCTTTCAAATAGCCCCGAAGGAAAAAATCGCAACTAGGCAAATCTGAGGAAAACGGAGGCCTACGCCCTCTACTGACAGTTCAATCTTTTGTAAAAGCCACATGAACGCGCGTGCCAATTTATCGTTTGATGTGCGACACCTAGCTCCGTCTTGTTGGAAGAGTCGTACGAGCTGTTAACCGAGCCTAGAATTATTCGAAAATTGAGCGGTACATTTCTGTATTGACAGTTCGGTCAAAAATATTGGCCCCGCTATACGATTACCAAAAACAGTACACCAAACACCGGTTTTCTCGTCGCGAAGTGAACATTAAAATATCCAGTGAGGATTTTTAGCCATCGGATATACGGTATTGTACAAATTAAAACGCCGACATGAATTAAACCGTGACTCATCTGACATGAAATACACCGTTTGGCTTATCTGTGCAGGGACAATGTTTTTGACAAGTCGATAATATTAATTAAGACGTTATGGTTTGTCTCTTCTTAAAAGAAGTTGTTGTTTGCACAGTAGTTATACCGTGCGGTTTTAATTTATATCGTGAAGAATCTTAGGGAAAGGTGTGTATTTCATAGCACTTTGTTGTTATAATTTAAGTATAGATTTTTACCTTTATCATTAAAAAAATTAATCTGCATGGTATTGTTTATTGATAAAAATATTTTTCCTGAAAAGTGTTCCAACCCCTTAATGGCATATTTTAAAAGTTAAAACAATCAATCCCCTCATATTACTTAAAAAAAAAACCAACAACATTTTATTTAATAACTATAGGTTTGTAAACCAACCTATAGTACGTAGAATAAATACTCAAAGAAGCGCGCGCACGCACACACACAAACATACACAATTTTTTAACTAATATTTTATTAGTTTTGGTTTCAAAGGAAGTCTTCGAGTAAACATCAAGAAAAGAAATAAAATTGGGGGTGGTCTCCAATAGCAATATTTTCAGCATCGAAATTAAAAGATGAGTACTCCGTAAACGTATTAAAAAAAAGAAGAAAGTAATCTGCAATTTAAGTTCAATTACTAAACCCGATAACCTATTTCAAAAAGTTGTTAACCCTCATCTCTGTATGTTATTTCCTTTTCGTTCCGACCACTACGGATCACGTTTGCATATTTTTGACTTCTTTTACTCTTCCCAAAAAATTCTCGTCCTTTTGCCCTGTTGTTGTTCCCTTTCTTCTATCCATCTATTAAGGTTTATATCCTTCTTTTTCTTTCTCTCTGGAAATTAGATTCTCGAATCGCTTTTCTCGATTTGTCTCTGTCTTTTCACGATCCTTAATCCTTAGAAACGTTTAATGTTTTTAAATCTGTTTCTGTTCCTTTAAACCGGTCGGTCTTTGTAGCTCTGTTCATGAAGAGATTAAATATTCGTTTTGTCAATCTTCGGTTGTTCGTTTTGCATTCTAAATTTCCATAAAACTGTAATCTTGTTTTTGGGATTAAGTCCCCTGTTTTTTCTGTACATTTGTAAATTTATTTTTCAGTTTTCAATTTGTAAATTCCATCTTCATATTTTGGTCCGTAAATTTTCTTAAAATTCTTTTTCCTAATTTTGTTATTTCTTTTTCTTAAAAAAACTGAAGAAATTCTGCTCTGTTTAGTGCTTCTGATAGGACTACAGTTTTATAGCGCCTTGATTTGGAGTTACAAGACAGGAATCTTTTATTTTAAATGCTCTTTCTGAGATGATAGGCGGTTTCCATTTTTCGTACTTTGTTCAGTAAATTTAACTCAATCGACTTCGGTGTTATGATTTTTCCCAAATATTTAAATCTTGAACTCTACTTATCTCTTTGTTGTCGGAAATTTCAAGGGTTTGAATTCAAAGACCGATTTTGCTTGCGATTAGCTTTTGAATATTGATTTTAGCCTCGTTTACATCTCTTACGAAAACTGCGATATTTATTATTTCCTTATGTATTACACAAAATAATTTTTTACCGATAAGTCTTCTTATCTGTTTCACCATTTTTAAAATCGTTTAAACAGCCGTGGGAAATTTTATCACACTATACGAGTAGTATACCCAATTATTAAAAAAATAAATGAACAGATACAGTGTATTTATAATTGAACACCGAGTTTACTTCTTTGAGTGACTTATTTTTATTTTTCACTAATTAAAAAGTTAAGTTATAAAAAGTTGACAAGTTAAAACGTGTGTTTCTATTTCTGTTCCTGAATTTAAGAATCTCCGTAAATTCTTTTCCGTAAAGGCTTTTTGGAACATCTAGTTTTTCTTATACGTCTTTAGTTAAGTATCGTGTTAAATCTTCTTCCTCATCGTACAATTTTAACTCGCATCAAATTAAAGATTTGAATTTTTTTACTTAATATTTACTTCAAAAATTTTTTTTTGTAATTAAAAAACTTGAATCGGTTTATCTAATTAATAGACTAAAACGCAACAAGCATTTCAATGCAAGTCGGTACGACTTTTTGTAAAAATAACCCACAAAATGTCATTTCTGATTTGATAGTTCGTACGGTTAGGGCCTGTTTAAAAACGTATAAGGTATTCTAACTTTCTGATAAGGATATAAAATTGTTTCCGCCTCCTGATAACATTCAGGAAAAATCAATAATAATAATAACTTTAAAAAAATCTAAATTCAATAAATTGAAAGTAGTGAAAAGATTGATAAATTAAAAAAAAAAAATAATAATAAATTTAGGAATGAATTTAAATATTTTCAAATAATTTCAAAAAAAAAATTAATCGGTATTTGAAAAGATTTTAGCTTATTTTATGATTCTAAAATGAACATCTTTTTATCGTGAAAATAATACAAAGAAAATAATTAAAAAATTACCGAATAATAAAAATATGTATATTGATAATTTCTACAAACGACTGCCTAATTGATTAGCCGGCTAATTAAATTTATTAATCGAATCTGATAAATTATAAATAAATAAAGATTATAATATAAATCGTTATATATTTGCAAACATCTATTTTATCCTGATATAAACAAAAGTTAATTTATTTAATAATTATTTTCTAGGGTTAAATTAAAGGAAAATTTAAGTTTAAAAAATCGTGAATTACAAATAGAGTGAATTAAAAAGGAGGGGGAGAAAAAAAAAAATATATATTATTCTCGTGGCCCCAGTTCAGTGACCTAGTTTATTTCCACGTGTAAGGATGACGTCGTTGTTTGGAAGTGTGATGTCATTTCGTAGTGGCCGTTACCATGGAAACTGCACGTTCACTTTTCTTACACGTGGTACTCTAACCCCAAAATGATGATCTGGGACCGTAAAAGGAGGGCAGGATGTATCCACGATCTAGTATTCAAAGCAGTTACTTTTATACGGATTTGAATTCTAAATCGTGGATACCGGTGTTCTTTGGTGGTTGGGTTTCAATTAATCACACATCTCAGAACCCGTCGACCTGAGAATCTACGAGACTACTCGTACAAGACTACAATTCACTTACACTTATACAAATCATCCTCATCATCCTCTGAAGTAATACCTGACGATGATTTTCGGAGGCTAAACAGGAAAAAAAAAAGTAAAAAAAAGGATGTATACATTATACGTTTTTTGAACAAATGTGAATGGATTTATATCGATAAGGAATATCGTATTTAAATACTAACGTCTTTAGACTGGAGTTACGTTACAGGAAAGAACGTAATTATTATTTAAAAAAAAAGAAGATTAATGAACGAAAAAAGTTTTTTTTTAATTATTAGAAAATTATTTTGGGTCAGATAGAACTCAGATTTATTACATTTTAACAGGAATTAGGGCAACGTGGTTCGTTATAAATTGTAATTTTACATTACATCACGCCAGTTAACCTTATTTGTTACTACCTAAAATGAAAGTGTCATCGTCTATCATCCTTCTAGGTGAAAGTAAGATATATACTTATATAAACAATAATGTTCTTCGTAAAAATGAAATGAAAACAATTATTAAAAAAGGCAGAAATAATAAAACGATTGCCTTTATGTAACTCTGCTCACCGATCACCATTATTAGTACGAGGGCCGTTCAATAATTAAATAGACAAAGCCTAGAAACAATTAAATTTTTATTCAACGACATGAAATTACCAAGTTTTCAACACATTCTCTGGCTACATTTAGGTACTTGTCCCGTCTTTCTGTGAGTTTACTTACTCCAGCAATAATGAAGTGTTCGCTTCCGAGTTCACCCTACGTTTGAATTCCGGTACAAAATTAATCCGATTTTCATCACAATTTATCGTGCGATTCAAAAAAGCATTACGTAACCCTAAAAACCAACGCTTAAATTTCCGTACAAATGTGAATTCGGGCATTTGTAATTTTACATCGACCGTTTCAGAATCCACTGAAACACGTTTTGGGATAATTCAGCTTATTATGGATAACAGAATAGCAGTGTCGATACTAGTACTACAAATTTCAACAATTTTTCAAATCTTTATGCGTCTGTCCTCGCGAATAAAATCATTAATGCTATTTTGCAAGGCGTCAATCGAAACTTTCGCCTGTTTTCCGCTACGATGAAAATGGTGACACTTGTGCCCGATTTAAATTGTTCAACCCGTTTTTAAAAACGTGCACTAGTAATGGACTTTTTACCATCCACGAGTGAATTTCAGCCGGTTTTACCCCATCAGAAAATAAGAATATTATCACTGCACACATCTAAAGCGGAACCGACATTTTAAATTATTGTAACTTTTTTTATTCGTTTAAAAATGAAAAAATAGTGGATAATAATGAAAATTTTTTCAATTTACTCTATTAAATAGTTTTACCGTTTGTCACTTTATTTATTAACGATCCACCCTCGTTTAATGAAAATAAAATAATCGTTAAAAATTAATAAAACGAAAAAACAAATTACAGGGTTTAAAAATAATAATAATATTTAACAATCACGAAACCTAAATTTGACACCTACTTTGAAAAATCAGATTTTAAATAAACGAATATTATTGATAATTTCTTCCTCATAATCTATTTTTTGAAGTTGGTTTAATAAAAAAATTTACTTTTTGTTTTTCTAGAAAAATATATTGCCTGTATTGTACGCAAGAAATTATGACTGCGGGAAACAAAGTTACGTATTCATTTTTTTCCGCAATAATTTTATTTACAATCGGTTTCTAAAGCGGACCAATAAGTAAATTGCGTAATAATAATCTCATGATACGGGATTCTTAATGAACTCCCATACGGATAAACAAAAAAAAAAAAAAAAAAAAAAAAGTTATCGACAAGCAAAGTTCTTAACTACAAGAATATTCTCGTATAACCGCATTCAATTCAATTCGCAGTACATAAAAATAAACGATAAATAAATAAATAAATAATCGATAAACAAAATATCAATAAAAAATAAATTATCAAATAAATAAAAATAAATACATATGAACACATGCGCATAAGTAATCTCAACAAAATGCCGTTAGTGAGACGACAGACACGTACCATGACAAGAACAATGTAACAACGATTAACAAAAAAGTAAAAAGTAAACAAAAATAATAATAACAATATCGGTGATAATAATTGCAAACTGTCAGTTTTACTCAAGTCTAGCGCACGGAGACTTTTCAACCTTCGGATGTTCTCGCTGTTATCAAGCAGATTGATTGCAGACGTGATTTTCTAGACGCCGCGCCGTTGATATGTATTACTGTTATCTTTCACAACTTCACGAACTCAAGCTTCCGAAAGCTTGAGGTAATCGTGAATCTCATCATCGTTCTGTGCAAACCACGGAGCCTCCTCAATTGTCCTTTTTACCTTATTTTTTAAACGTTGTATGACGGCACGTTACTTTTACTAGTTCCACATCGTATAAATCCAGATCGGTCGTAGGACAACTTTGTATATTAGAAAATATGAGGTATGCGTTTCTTCTCAGTAGCCGATGCAGTTCCCTATATTTCACTTTCAGTTGTCTTTTCTCCGTCACGAGGTATTTCAACGTCAAACGCCGGTCTTGGTGCAATCCAAGACACTTCATACCCTCTGCGGGATCAAAACACCGTCCGCGTTCACTTCGGGACAGTCACCTCTTCTTATTGCGGATGTTATGCGTTTCGATTTATTCCGATTAAATTTTATCCTTCGTTTCTTTAGCCGTGCGCAGATGAGTTCTAATGCCGATTGTAGTCCCCTCGAGGCTAGTCCAGGGTCTTCATCGACGGCAAGGATACGTGTGTCATCGACGAATGAGGCGACGGTGCAATTTTTCAGGGTCGGAAGATCCGATGTGAATATTGAATACAGAACAAGATCCAGAACTGAGCCCTGAGGGACGTCTGACCTGATGTCGAAGTATATCGGCAACCGATCGGCGTATCTGATTCGGGAGAAAAGTCCCTTAAGTAATATAGTAAATGAAGGTAATACGGTCAAGGAAGTTTTAATTTTAATTTATAGAGTAGACCTGGCTACTTGACCCTGTCACAGGTCTGTTGGATATCTAAGAAGACCGTAGAACAGAATTTTCTTTCTTCTAGACGTCAGTGAACTACGCTTGGAGGTGAAAGCAGATAATCTCCGCAGTTAGACGTCTCGTCGTATTATTATTAATTTAACTACTTATTATTAATTAATTTTTTTATTTATTATCAATAATTTTTATTATATTTAGTGGCGGAAATAAAAACAGGTGCGCAAGCGTACTGCCGGGTTAATTGTCTACAATAAGTCGATTGTTTGTCAACGGAATTTTACAAACGAGGTGTCAATTTGTTCAAAATAAAATGTTTAATAAATTTTGTCATAAGAAAAAATTTTATTAAAGGCAAATAATTACAAAGATATAGAGATTAAAAAATTAAGGTGGCCGCCGTTTTGACATTTTTGAAGGTGGCCTTTTCAAAATTTTTAATTTTGTAGAACAAGATAAGTCTTAGATTTGCCCGTTCCTGAGAAATAATTTTTAAAATGGCGTCCAGAAGGAAAACAAAGTAGGACTTTATCGATATGAACTTTTTTCTCATTTTGGTGTCCTGATATTCGGCGAATACATCCCAGAGAACTGCATTTTTTGTAATTTTCGAGAAATCTTGGGTAAAAGACAAAAGATTGGTTCGAAAAACACACTATTTTACGTTTTGGATAAAATAACTTTAACTTAACTGATTAACTTCTAATTTTTCCGATTTTAAAAACCCTCACCGGTGCTGATAAAGTTACTACGGGAAAACAAAGGAGCTTTTAAAAAAAATAAGAAAAGAATTATCGACGTAAGTTAATTTGATCGTAAGATTTGAACATTAAAAAAAGTACATAGGCTCAAAGACTACGAGTAAAATTCGGAAAGTCCTTTTATTTTTTTTTAAATCGGTTAAAATGATTCGAAGAAAATTGTTTTTTAATTCAAAGAAAGGAAAATAAAAATTTCAGCAAGAACAAAGTCGATAGCCTTTATAAGAAAATTACCGACTAGAATGAAAAAAGATTAAACGTAGAACGGTTTAATAATTAAAAGGAAATTTGATATCCCAGCCTGTTTTTGTAATGACCATTATAAATTCACAAAACGGCATTTCATAAGGATTGAAATCGATTCTTAGAACACTTAAAAATTACGCAAGGAAAATGATGTATTTGAAAATACATTTTTGGATGATTAATAAATTTAAGTTTACTTGTATTTTCGTTTAGTCGGTCCTTTTGTCTTTTCAATGATACAAAAAGTCTGATCTTTGCTTTTTAAATTTAGCTTTAACTTTATACCGCATGTAAATTTTTGTTTTTTACTCTTAATGATTTAAAAAAAATGTATATTTTAAGCGTAATAACAAACTTCACTGCTAACGCGTGCTTAACCGCATGAGAATGCATTTAATGTACCGGTAGCGAAACCTGGACTACGAAGAAAAAGAAATCGTAAAGGATTTTTCAGAAGAATAAAATTAGGTTTTTATTAGATGAAATTTTTGTAGAAATGATAAGAAATTAAAAGTTTAGGTAGTTTTATCTTTTTTCCTGAAGTTATCAGAAGTGGAAACATTTAATGAAAACTAATTGAAAGCCCAAATGTGGGAGTAGTTAAGAAATCTGTAATCAAGATTCCATCACTCTTAGAGAAAAATGTATTTGTGGATGATCAAAGAAAAGATGACGCTAGAACGTTTAGAAATAATATTTAATTATTCAAGTAGAAATTTAACGAAGAATAATTTATTTTTGAAAAAAGAAAGGTTCTAATAATAATTTCTTCTAAGAAAGGAAATAATAATAATAATAATAATAATAATAATAATAATAATAATAATAATAATAATAATAATAATAATAATAATAATAAAAATAATAATAAGGTATTATTTGCAATACATCACAAAAGAGAATTTTTAATTCTTTTTTTTATGTCGAGTGCAGGGTGAGTTGAACGTTATTTGTAGTGTATTTTTTGTGAAGGTATTTAGCGGTTTCTCGTTGCATTTACAGAAATATGTACTCTTCTATTTTGCAATAAAAAAAATAAAACACGTTGAATATAACATGACGTCGGTATAAACTTGTCGACTGCAGGACTCACCGTTGTTTGAAACGTGTACATCTGTATCTCGTTAAAAAACTATACGTTCTGTCTGCTATCGGTAAGTGACTTTTTTCATCGCTTTTAATAATGATACAATAGAATACGTAAACCGATTCGACTACAAACGTATTTCAAATCTAAAATACTTTATTTCCTTGTACAAAACCGCATAGAGTAATGCGTTTCACCTTTTTAATTATAAGATCTAAATAAATAATAATGAAAAAGCCGGAAAGGGTTGTATAACTCTTCCGGCTTTATCCTAGACAGATTTGTTTTTCAATTACCATACAGGGTTTTTAACTATTTGACATAATTATGCAATATATAGAGTACAATCGCGAAAAAGATCAAAGGTTTAGTAAAAAAAATGTTTGGGTCCGGGGGTCCGCTTTAAGTCCCTCGATCAAATTATGTTTTTACCTTAAAAATTATACAGTATTAAAAACATAGTTAATTAAGAAAAATATAAAAATACGTAGTAAAAATTTTGGATTTTGGTTGACGCCCTCGATCAAATGACGTTTTTATCATTATTACTTCATTGTATTTAGAACATAATTGCAAAAAAATTGAAAATGATCATTAAAAAAATTGGGGTTCCATTTAACCCACCCTTGCTCAGGGTCACCGCTCGAAGGCGACCTCATATAACATTTTTATTTACAGCATTTTCAAGTTTTGTATAAAACCAGATAAAGTATAAGAAATAATAAAAAATTCAAGAAATTCTTTAATAGAATCTCATGAAATCCCTTTTTTTTAAAAAAGTTCCCACGGCGTCTACATTTATACTACATACAGCTGAATTTTCAAATTTTCAATCTTAAACATTAATTTAAAACAATTATATATATTTTACACGGGTCTTTTATTTAGCGCCCTTATTTTTGAGGGCTTAAAATTTTATTTATTGGAGTAATTTTTTACTTCAATAAGTAAATATAGTATATATATATATATATATATATATATATTACAATAAAATTTCAATTCAATATAATTCATTCCCCATCTTCGAAAAAGTGATCTTAGGTCAAATTTTATTGGTCGTACATTTTCTAGTGGATTTTTTTTTCTTCCATTTAATATAGTAAACGTAGAAAAATCGAAAAATTTTCTTGGATGGTGAGGAAACAGAAAAATTAAAAAATAACAATTTTTTAAAATTTAAAATGTTTTTTTTTTATAATGATAATTTTACAATGAAACTTCATCAAAGATAAATTACTCCCACCTACAAATATTTATTTTTAGGTGGGAGTAATTTATCTAAACTCCCAATTAAACTTCATCATGTACAATTACCAGAAAAAACGCTTCGTTAATTGTTAACCAATTTTTTAAAAATAATAAACATTTGATTAATATGCCGATATAATTATGTAAAATCGATTCATTAATTAATCGTTAATTACGTAAAATCGATTGTTAAATGTCTATTAACTTAAAAGCCGACATCATTTAATACAAGTTGTGTTAAGACGATTAAAATAAAATAAATATTTTTTGAATAAACGTCTAAAATATAACCGATAGGATTAACATTTAAATTCAGACGTAAGCGTCATAAAGAATTCTATTAAAAATTTTAAGAAATTACAAAAAATAAAGATTAAAAGTTTATCTACTAAACTGAAGTAAGAACTTTTTCGTAAATCAAAGATGCTTTTAATGAATTTAAAATATTCAATTATACAATAATGTAAAATCTATTACTCGACAACGTATGCAAGAAAGAGTAACAGAACTTAAAAAGGTGAATCTATTTAAAATAAAAAAACACAAATTTAAAAAACTACATTTATGAGGACGGGAGCACAAGTTTTAAAAGCCTAGTCTCCCGCGGTCGGACCCAGAAATGAGTTTGAGAATGCCGGTCCAAACGGATATGGAAAGGTATTCACAAATTCGTCCGTAAAATATAACAAAACTTAAAACTTATAACCGACATTAAAATAAACGCCCGATTACAGAATCACACAGCAGCAAGGAACACCGTCCAGGCACTGCGATTAGAAGGGAGAATTTGTCATACTCCCGCCGTTCCGTATGAGGACGGGTAAGCTTCTAATAATACGAATTTATTACCAAAAGAGGAAAGAACTGAGGAAATTGAATAGAATAGATAACTGGAAATTAGATAAAAAAATATGCTGGAATAGTGAGAAAGAAAAAACCAGGTGTAAAGAAAGGACAGGTAAAAAAAAACACGCATAGGAATAACCGTAGAAGCTAGAAAGAGAAAAAAAATTAGCGGTAAAACTAAAATTAAATCTAAAGAAACATCTCAAGACTTATTATGTTTAGAGTGTAATTTTTATCGGTATCAAACAGAAGGAAAAACTGAAACTGGAGGGCTTCAAAAATATAAAATTGAAAAAAGACAACATACCATATTAAAAAAAATATATATATAATCACAATCCTTCGAGAGATTTAAAATTTTTCTTGCACGGAAGATATCGATATCGAGGATTTAGAACCGGTTGCAATCTTCCTTCAGAATAAGCGTAAAGATTTTTCAATCCTACAAATTATAAAGATTGAAGTCACATCTTTACGACACACCGAAATAACATAAGAACAATTAAAGACGAAATACCCCCGATGAAAGTTTATCTGGAAGATTATAGGTGTCGCATAGTTTCGGGGATTTGTTTTAGAGGGAAATAAGTACGTCGCAAGAAAATTATGGATACAGATCACAAAAATTAAATAAAATATAAGTTGAAAATAAAATAAAATCCTTTTTTTGAAATTAAAAATTAACAAAGATAGATTTTAAAAAATCAGTAAGGCGCATTAATAAACAAACGATATTTCTCTAAAACTAAAACTGTTACCGATTATAAAAATAAACCGGACTTCAAAAAAAATCTATAAAAATTTTGTAGCGATATCATCGGTATAGATTAAATGAAGTAAAAATTAATAGTAATAAAGAACTTGTAAATCTTGCGGATAGCCACACGGGCGTGAGTGTTGCAGCTTAATAAAGTAAACGATAAAAAAAATGATGTATTATAGTACCGTAAATGAAGAGGTCAAGAGATAGATCAGCTTGACAAAAATGATTATCTGTCAGTGATGGTAAATAAATTAAAAAAAGTACTCGGTAATTTATTATATTTGAGCAACTAAACACCTAACCAGTTCGTAAATACAATTTTCCGTAGTATTAGTAAATCAGAACTAAATTACATAATTAATCTAATAAACTGGGTTATGGAAACACATTAGATAAAAAGACCAAAATTAGAGGATGTTAATATTCTCCGGTGAATGTTGACACATATCAAATACGTCGGTGAAAGAGCAAAATATTTACTTATATTGTTGTACATTCAGAGCTTAGCCGGTGCATGTCGACAAACACAGATAAATACGGTGGGGGTCGAAACGATAACTATAAATTAACAACCATCACCCTGTACCATTCTTTAAGGTAAATAAATTATGAGAACCCTTGTAAGAGAAAGGAAGTTTAAATTTAAGCCAAACATAACTTACGCTCGCTTCCCTTGTCTAATTAACGTTAAATATGCAGATTATATATGTTATTCTCCAACATTGAAAGCTATTAATAAAATTCACCGTATTCAACATGCACTGATGATGAAAGTCGAATAAAAATTTATAAACTGCTGAAAATTTGACAGTGCTGGAGAATAACATATATAATTTGTATATTTAACGTTAATTAAATTAGGATAGCGAGCGTAGGTTATGTTCGGCATATATTTAAACTTCCTTTTTTTTACGAGGGAACTCGTAAACTATTTACCTTAAAGATTGATATCGGATGATGTTTTTTAATTTCTAGTTATCGTTTCGACCCCCGCCAGAGCTTATCTATGTTTGTCGACATATATCGGCGAAGGTCCGAATAACCGAATATTTCGGTCTTTCACCGACGTATTTGGTATGTACCTATAAAGATCAAACGTCACAAAGAAGCTAAATATGAATTGGACTTAAACAAATCTGAAAGAAATATTTTACGTGAAAAGTTTATCGTATCGTTTTGATCGAATAAAACAAAATTCCCATATAATTTAACTTTAAAAAAAGATTTTTGTAACGAACCGAGTGAAGAAAATGAAAAAGAGATAATCTCTGAGATATTTCCTCTTTATATTAATAATAATGATTAAAATTTAAAAATAAGAGGTTCACTTGAATCAATTTGCCCCAAAAACCGCTACGACCGACGAAATCGTCACAAAAAATCCACAGTTTCCTATTAAATGACAGTCGACTTGCTGTACGCGAGCTTGCTGATATCAGAAACATCTCTACCGACTGTGTCTACGAGATTTAACACGATGATTTCGGGTATGAAAACGTTTTACGCTCGATGAGTACCGAATTTGTTGACCGGATCAGTCGACCGCAATCGCATTCGACTGGACGCTTCTCGAAGGTGTTAAAACTTATTTAAACGCGATTCCGTTTCGATGTTTTATCGCAGACGAAACGTGGATTCACCATTAGACGCCGAGTCAAACAGCGAGTGGCCGGTGAAAGTACGCTGAAGAATGTAAAAACCGCTCAAACTGCAGAAAAATGAATCGATACAGGTGTTTTTTAAGGATTTTCGTGGTGTATTGTTCATACACCTCTTGAAAAGGGTGGATCATCACTGGGAAGTATTACGCCACTACCGACAGATTGAAGGTCGCTAGATGTCTAAGAAACCGCTCTTTCACCTCGATAATGCGCCTGTACACTCGTCTCGGTTGTCGCTTCAAAACTTCCAAGTTTCAAAATGCTTCCATATATGCCCTATTTGGCTACCGGTGATTATCTCCTCTTTCCAAACCGAAGAAATGGCTCACCGTATGAATATTCACTTCAGATTATGAAGTCAAATTACGAGATAACCGCTTATTTATAGAGCTGGAGAAATCATATTATACTTAACCAAAAAATAAAATAAAAATTATAATTTTTTATAATTATTATAATTATTTTTTATAATTTTTTTTGGTTATGGGTTTTTTGTTAGACTAGAAAAAATTAAAATTTTTTTGGTCTAAAAGAATCGAATCTCAAGTCGACTACGTTGAAAAAGTTTTTATTTTGCGTTAAAGGCCCAAGTACGCATAGTTATGGATTAAAAGTGCACGAAAAGTCCATTAGGCTGAACCGCATAGATTCAGACCTGTGTATTTTAATCAAAAAGACTGCCTACTACAAACTTGTGTATCGCAGAGTAGCGGACGAAATATCATCGGTCAGTTACAGTCTAAAATATTTTATAAATTTCAATATAATTGCAATATTTTATTTTGAATTTATATGAATATTTTAAAAGAAAGACAGTTTTTATTCTACAAGTGAAAAATTAAAATACTGCGTCAGAACTTTACAAATAGGAGAGAATTTTACTTAGTTATTAATAAAATATTAGCAATGAGGATGGATGGCATAAAATTATATGAAAATGACCAGACTCTAAAAAACAAATTGAAGGTAGCATTTCTTCTAACTGGAGTTGTATTTTATACCTTATAAATTTATATAAGAAGAATATTATGAACGATGAAAGTACTACGTAAGGAAAATTTAACAAAATATGTTTACATTCATTAACTTAGATTTAAATCCATTTTTATTGTTATAAAATGAAATTTAAAATAAATAATAAAAAGAATAAAAAAGAGAAGTAATTAATTTACAAACAAATATTTTTATCTTTTACATGAATTTTTTGTCACACAAGAATAACATTATGTAAACACAGACACACACACACACACACGCACACACACACACACACACACACACACACACACACACACACACACACACACACACACACACACACACACACACACAAATTATCAAAATCGAGAAACTAAATAAATATTTAAATAACTAAACCTACGCTATACAGAATTGCTATATTATGTCAATAATTTCAGTTTACAAAGTGAAAGATGGATATGACAACGATCATAAATACGTCTGTTGTTTATTTCCTCTTTAAATATGGAAATGATATATTTCGTAATTAATTACAATTAACAATGGCTTTTGTTTGAATAGATTTTGATGACAGTCAAACAAAAATCAAATCGTACTTTGCATAATTGGACGAAACGAAAATAACTCAATTCATTAGTAAGATGGAACATTTTCTGCAGTTTACTTAAAAATTCTAATCGCAAAAAAAATGTTATTTAAACTATGTCAAAGATTAAAAAAAAAATTATCAATTATGATATTGAACTTCCCTCGACGTTTAAATATTTAACACTCTTTATAAAGTTCAAGTACAACAGAATGAAGTCGAAAACAATTTTACCCGCACGACTTCATTTTGTTGATTTATTTTCAATTAATAGCTGCAGAGAGACGTGCCGTAGGTAAGCCCTCCGTTCGCTCTGTTAAATTAGAAATTTTACTCTAGAAATTGATACTAACGAATCGGGATTTTCCGCTAGTGATCGATACATTCCGGTGCCTACTTTTTGGTTATATTTCGTTATTTTGCGATGAAAAACAATCGCATAAATAAAAAAATCTGAGGTGAATACCATATGACTTCCTTGTAATATTTCCTTAATATATATTTCGCGTATATATCGATATATATTTGATATTTCGATTTATAATATTGTATGACATGTATATGACTTTTTTTTTTTTACCTCCGGGTCCGCAGTCAAACAATTCTTTCCGCAGAGGATGAGATGAGTGATTTGTAGCGTGTGTGAAAAATACCGTGCTAACCGGGATTCAAACCCAGGACCTCCGAGTGAAAGGCCGAGACGCTACCATTCCCGCTACGGAGGCCGGCAAAAAGTATATAGCTGACCACCACGAGACATGTACTAACGAATCGGGATTTTCCGCTAGCGATCGGTACATTCCGGTGCTAAGCTAAGGGGGACTCGGGCGCACACATACACACAAATTCCATTTAGTAGGGTAGGATTATATAATTTAAAAACTTATAAACAACAGATGCTCTCTTAGTCGAGATGCTATTTCGGCTATTTTACATAGATTTATAAAGATTTTTTAAAAATTAACAGATTTTGTTATGTCGTTATTATCGTAAAAAAGCTACCCTAAAATGAAATTAAAAATAAATTAAGTAAACTTTGGGATGTTTAAAAATATATATATATATATTATTTTAAAACTACAGCCAATGGCGTTACTAATTTCCCAGCAAATGATTCGAGGGTCGATCACTAATCCTCCACTATTTCCCCTCTCCTTTGATACACTGTATTTAGACTTTTGAGATTTGGATACAGGAAAGGATGGAGAAAGTAAGTAAGACGGACGGATAAAGTGAGGAAAGAGGAAGTAATGAACGCAGTTAAAGAAGAAAGAGGACTTATGCTGGAAGTACACGAAAGAAAATAAACCGGTTAGGACCTGCGGTATAAGTGGAATCTTGACGATCGCATCCGAAAGGTTAGTAAAAAGAGAAAGGAAGCGAAGAAGAAGTATGAAGTTAAAGGATGAAATAAAGATTGGAAACTACAAAGGGACAAAGGCACGGGATCGAAAAAAATAGAGAGAGCGTTGGCATAGGGGAGCTGCCGATAGGCAGAACACCCGACGATCGAGACCTTAATTCCAAACTTAAATAGAATCAAGATGTAGAAACCACCGTGCCACGTATGAAGATTTTTAATCCGACCGATCCTGAGTACATATAAATTAACAGAACTTACCGATAGGATATACGATGAAGAAAATTTAATTTATAACTAATCAATTATTTTAATAAAAAATAAAAAATATAACTAGGAAATTATATCCGAAATTTCATCTAAGTAGTTGAAAGGCAGCAATTTGTTTAAGACTTTTGTGCATTAGCGTAGTTTAATGCTGTAAAAAGTTTTTATATATCTTTTAATCTTGTTACTATTATTCCGTATTTAAAACCCTTGAAACAAAATTGCCACTGACGCGGATCTGTTTTTCAGCCGACGCATACTTTCACAGTCCGAGTGATGTTTTTCTGTATAACAGTACCAGGCAATATGTTTACGTATAGGAATCACCGGAATGAACCGATTTCACACGGAAAATTTCGATTACTGCCAGAAGAAATTTGGTGGCGGCCAGTTATCGATTAACTTAACCGGCTAATTACTAATCTTTACTCGTTGTCCTCGCCCGGTTTGGGTGTCTTTAGATCGAGTGTTTTCCAGCTATCGGTCTAGTAGCTACACGATTCAGCAATTATTATTCGTAAAATTTCAAAACCTATTATGCTCGTCAGAATATAGTAAAATTAATAAATTACAACCGTCTGTAAAATACCTATTTTTTTTTCATCATCGAGGTTATTAGCCGTAAACATCTAATGAAAGAAAGTAATAATAGTTCATTTTTTTTGGATCATTTTTTAAACTCACACAGTGGGGCCGGCATTCGCCTGGAAGACATTACCTTAGCCGCACTTATGAGTCGTAGTGGCGACTAAAAACCCACCCTTACTTGGAGCCCTTACGCCCCCCCCCACCATCGGGGTCCTCCTTGGATCACCGGGATATCCGACGTTCCGTTTCTAGAAGACCCGAAAGTCCCTCCCCAAGAGGGGAGGGACTACCTTCCCTGTCCTTCTTCTACGCAGGGTCCGGGTATGCTTCCCACGCATACCCCCCCCCCGTCCAACGCATCCTTCCCGAATACCTTGGGGTCCTTAATGCGTCATCGAACGCCCCGACTTAAACCACTCTTGCGTGTGATTAAAGCCAAGACGCCCTCAGCAATAAGGCTGCTCCCTGGTCCTACACGGTTCAACGTTTCGTTGTCCTGGCGATCTTATTTTTTTTCCATCCCCATTTTCGTCTTTTTAATAATAGTTTATTTAGGAAAAAATAATAAAACGCGATGATATTATTTATTAAAAGGTAGGTAATTGTATAAAAGTATGGACTCGACTCTTGATTTTGATGAAATTGGTAATATACCTTATTTAGCGCCTAAGTTATTCGTTACGATTGAAATTATTCGCCGGAAACGACTTTTACTCGAGTTACGTCCCTAGAAGTTACACAGTACAGTCGCTAAAAATTTCGTAATTCATCACTTTACAAGGAAATTATTATGGGAATTAATAATTTGGTTTCAATGAGATTAAGTCAAGAAAAATATTAGATTCACTTAAGAATGAATAAAGTTAGGTTAAGCTGAAAATTTGATAACAATCGGTCGGTTGGTTTTCGCGTAACGCTGTTGCAAACAACAAATAAACGTTTGGAATTATATATAACATATATAAATATATACATACATACAGTAAGAGTATAGTACTTATTATAATACATATTTGTAGTAAATTATATAGGGTTATGTTATGTTATTTGTAGTATATTTTGCATACCGCATAGGGTATACCTATATGTAAAAAGTATTAAAAATAGTAAATAAAATTGCTTTTTAAAAAATGCAGTATCGTTAAGAAATAATTTATATACACATATATTAATAACGTTAAATTAATTCAATATTTCTAAGGAATAGGTTACCTGAACACAAACTATTCGAAAACTAATTTCATTCCTACATATATTAAAACAGGCAGTATGCGATTACATTATCGAAAAAGTCACTGCAACAGACTTTTTCAAGTTACAATATATATCAACGTGGTACAGCGTCATAACGGAATGTTTCGTGCCGTCGAAACAGATCCGTGAGCTAAGAGGATGATGCGCAAGGGCTAGGTGCTCGTAGTGCTGGCACCAGCTCACTCTATCGGCAAAACAATCTGATATTTAAATAAAATCGTACGCCCCAAGTTTAGAAATTTTAATTCACTAAGCCTCAAAATATAAATGAACGCTGTATATACATTTAACTCGTTCAACGATCTGGTTTCGATAACTAAATTCTAAAATTTAACAACAAATTACGTAATCGACTTTGAATGGAAAATAACGAATCTAAAGTAGATGAACGTTTCGACTAAATTCTTCGTACTTGGTTTTAGGAATCGCAAACTTTTATAACGATATTTTATATTTTTTAAAGAGATCAAAACCCGTACGAGTAAAATTTTCATTAGGTCTAGCTCCAGCCTGTCCCTTTGTATATCCTCCCGTGAATTCAAATTTAAATACTATCTGCCAGTTTTAAATACTACCGATACCCCCTGTGTAGAAATTATTATGAGAAATTTGAAGATATTTGGTCCAGCCGATTCCGAGCTATTGCAACCAAAATAGACGCCAATACACACAGCCTCCTCCCTAAAATAATGTATACATATAGACCATCTGTAGCCAACTCGCGGCACGCGTGCCACAAGCGGCATCGCAGGGTCACTGTGAGTACCCACCGGGTTGGTCTAGTGGTTAACGCGTCTTCCCAAATCAGCTGATTTGGAAGTCGAGAGTTACAGCGTTCAAGTCCTAGTAAAGCCAGCTATTTTTACACGGACTTGAATACTAGATCGTGGATACCGGTGTTCTTTGGTGGTTGGGTTTCAATTAACCACATATCTCAGGTACGGTCGAATTGAGAATGTACAAGACTTACACTTCATTCACACTCATACATATCATCCTCATTCATCCTCTGAAGTATTATCTAAACGGTAATTACCGGAGGCTAAACAGGAAAAAGAAAAAAAAGGGTCACTGTGAGTGGCGCGTGGAGGATATAGAAATAAAAACCTTTAAAAATGTCAACTTTGGAGAAAAAAATAAAATCTTCCGTTATTTGAAAACATAACCGAAACAATAATTAATTTTCTACGTTTATTCTACTATAATTACACACTGTCTTCAATACTCGAATATTCAAACTGCATTTAATATAAACATTCTTTAGTTGCAGTTAATTAGTTGCAGTTATGAGTAAAATTTTTATTTCCTTTGAATTGTTATAATTCCGTTGCTTTACAGTGGCGCCAGGCATGTCTGGTAGACTGCGCCAGTAATATGGGTCCCCGATAGCTTTGAAAATACCCCGTTGCCTTGGGTAACCTGCACAGCAGTCGTATGACAGTAGTCGAATGAAGTCGATCTCGGATCAGATTTACGTGAATTTTACTTTTATTTTCGTGGGTGTCGTTTAAAGTTTTTCGTATTATGTCTTTAAATAAGCCATTTACCTCAAAACGAAAATACGAAGAAGATATTGCCGTTCGTGAATTCAAAAACGCGCGAGAGGAACTGATTTTGTTTACTAATCAAAATACATCGAAACCAGTTTGTTTGATTTATGGTGCTAGTGTAGCAGGGCCAAAAAAATTTCACGCGGAGCGATATTTGAAGAAAAACCATGGCGATTTTAATGAAACGAATCCTCTCGGTTCATCTTTGAGGACAGAATTCCTTAACAAAAAAAATAAATCTTTAATAAGTCAACAAATAGTTTTTCAAAAAAAAAATGAAGAATTAACGTCATTAGTCAAAGCTTCTTACAAAATTTCTTTACTTTTAGCACGAAGAATGAAACCTTACTCTGACGGGAAAGAAATTATTAAAACTAGTCTGCAAATTTTTGGTAATTACGCTTCCGACGCGAAAATTAAAGAAATGATGGAACAGATGGCCCTTCCGCAAAATACGGTGATGCGTCGCTTAGATGATCTGGCTGTGAACTTTAATACGAAAATTGTGTCGGCATTAGCCTCATGCAAATATTTTTCTTTAGTCGTTGATGCACTAATAATACCGACACTGCTTATTTAAGTATTTTTGTGCGTTGTATCGATGAAAATTTTGATATTATCGAAGAAATTTTTGACTTGCGACAATCAATACCAACGAGAGGCGAAGACATCTTTAATGGAATAAAATCGGTCACTGAGAACAATAATTTACAACGGGATAAATTAGGCAGCATATGCACGAATGGAGCCCTAGCTACGATCGGTAAAATTAAAGGTTGTTTATCATTACTTGAAAAGAGGCATTTTTAAGTACCATGAGGATTCTCAACGCTCCAGATACGCTGGTTGTGATAGTTTTGAACACCATTCCTGTTGAAAGAAGCTTCATTTTTACATCGTTAACATAATCAACAGTAATAGTCGCTGTGTAAAATTATTCAAAAGTGAAAAATTAATATCGTTCGTTTTATTATTAAATTTTATCGTGAGAAAATTATTACTTAATTTGATACTAATTCACAATAATAGAATTAATAGTAAATAAAAACAATTAATATTTAATCGAATTGAACGTCAATATGTGGACATAAAAAACAAACATAAAATTATAACATCGATTTTCTGCCATAATTCGGCTATTTGTTAACCGATTTTAAAAAATAAAATGTCATTTTTTTCAAAATAAAGGGCTTAATATCTTAGCAGTAACATGCATTTTGATACGACTTGTATTTATAGAGACATAACGGATTGAAAAATAAACATGGTCGCCATTTTGTAATTTGCGAAGGTATTTAGTCCTGATTTTTTGGTAATTTTATTACCAAAACGCCTACCAAATATTATTGTGTGATTCTTCTATACAAACTTGAGATATAGATTTTTATATAAAAATAAGAAAATGGCGGACAGAGGGAGAACGAAGGAGAAATCGCCATCTATCCTAAGGATATTTTTTGTTTAGTTTTACAAGTAGAATATAGCCAGCCCACCATCTTAAAAACACTCTGTATAATTAAGTTTATAAAAGAGTAGTAATAATAATAAATTTAAAAGTAGTCTGTTTGAATAGAGATAAAACAATATAACGACGAATGTATTTAGTATGCCGTTGTCAAAAGAATGAAAAATAATATGTAAAATACCGAATAAAATTTGCCTAATATATTTAGAATAACAACGGTATTATTTTGCACAAAACTAAGTTCATTAAAACGCACGATCCAATCAACTACTATTGTATAAAAATGAAAACAAAATTCAAAAGTAAAACAGGCCACAACAGAACTTGACAGCATATTGTTTTTTGAAATTAACAAAAATAAAATGATTTTAAAAATTGCTAACCGCATTGACCACTGAAGGAGAAAAACGCATCCGGCTTCATTTTTAAATTAACGAACACTCAAAAAAAATATCTTTTATAAATTTCCATCAGTATTAAATGTAAAGACGGAAATTGAGATCGACTACTCAATAATATTATTCGTACATACAAATCGCCTTTTTCATAAGTCGTTAAAAAAAAATAAAAACAAGAGACAAATATTAAAGATTAAATATACGAATGCCAAAAAAAAAAGTTCCTGACAAACATTGCTCTTTAATATAGTATAATTAAAGAGTCAATGATGACCATTTTCTATAAGTATAAGTTTTTTTTCAATTTTTTAAAATCTACTTTTATATATATATATATATATTTACAGAACCTATTGCACTCCCGGTAACGTAAGGATTCCAACGCGGGACCTACATCTAAATTGATTCAGTCGTTCGGCCTGCTTCGGTAGAAAAAAAATACATACATACATACTCTGCAAATACATTATATTTCTTTTCGGGCAGTCGTGTAATAAGAGCATGTCTTCAAGAAAAAAAGTTGAGTAACTCGTTATGTCCAATCTTTTGACAAATTAATGTAAAAAAAAGACATATGTCAGAGTTTAATTATTATCGTACTTCATGAATAAATAGGAAGGTATAATACTGATAAACGAAACAAATTACTTAGGTATTTGCCTGAAAGGAGGAAATTGTTGAAAAAAGATTAATTAGAAAAACAGGATCGTAAAATAAAAAAGCCAGAAAATTTGTAGCGTTTGAAAAATGCCATGCCTGACCGGGTTTTAAACCCGAGACCTCTGGATGAAAGGCCAAGATGCTACCGCTCCGGAGTGTTAAGTAAAATTTATTTAAACTTAACTAAAGATTGTAAATAGCAGAAAGTATTTACTGCAAATTTCATTTAAAAAAAAAACAAAAAAAAAACGGAAATAATGACAAATCTACCCTCTAAACGCTAAAAAGAAAAGAAAGAATTGTAGACAAAAATCAAATATCTAGGAGAAATAATTCAGAAAAATGGACTAGATAAAAAATGTTTAAAAAATAAATACGGTTTTAAATAACGAAAAATTTTTACAATAAAATATCGAATTTTTACAATGCAAAATTCAGACATTACAGCACGGTTATAAGATCTGAACGTGTTTACCAGAAACTTTCATTAAATAATAATGAGGGAAGAAATATATTAAAAAAGAAAAGAAATTCTTCGAAAAATATTAGGCGCAAAGTATGAAAATAATAATAATATTTCTTTTAAGATCAAACGAGGAAATTTAGAGAAAATTTGAAAACAAAATCGACACGATTAAAAAACGGGAATCGTATTTTACGGTCGTTTCAAGAGAATGAATGAAGAAAGATCGACAAGAAATATTTTCGGTTTCTTTAGTAATCTCAAGATTGAAAACAATTGACTTCTAGAAATAGGAAAAGATTTCCAGGATATCGGATTACGAGAAGAAAAAGTTTTAGTCAGGGCAATTTTCAAGAAAAAAAGTAAATTTAATTATAAAAATTATTTAATTATATGGGAACTAGCAGTTAATGATGTTAAAGAACAATTTAGATTCGGAGTAACAGTACAAGGTGAAAAGATAAAGATGCTACGATTTGCTGATGATATAGTAATTCTAGCCGAGAATAAAAAGGATTTAGAAGAAACAATGAACGGCATAGATGAAGTCCTACGCAAAAACTATCGCGTGAAAATAAACAAAACAAAAGTAATGAAATGTAGTAGAAATAACAAAGATGGACCGCTGAATGTGAAAATAGGAGGAGAAAAGATTACGGAGGTAGAAGAATTTTGTTATTTGGGAAGTAAAATTACTAAAGATGGACGAAGCAGGAGCGATATAAAATGCCGAATAGCACAAGCGAAACGAGCCTTCAGTAAGAAATATAATTTGTTTACATCAAAAATTAATTTAAATGTCAGGAAAAGATTTTTGAAAGTGTATGTTTGGAGCGTCGCTTTATATGGAAGTGAAACTTGGACGATCGGAGTATCTGAGAAGAAAAGATTAGAAGCTTTTGAAATGCGGTGCTATAGGAGAATGTTAAAAATCAGACGGGTGGATAAAGTGACAAATGAAGAGGTATTGCGGCAAATAGATGAAGAAAGAAGCATTTGGAAAAATATAGTTAAAAGAAGAGACAGACTTATAGGCCACATACTAAGGCATCCTGGAATAGTCGCTTTAATATTGGAAGGACAGGTAGAAGGGAAAAATTTTGTTGGCAGGCCACGTTTGGAGTATGTAAAACAAATTGTTGGGGATGTAGGATGTAGAGGGTATACTGAAATGAAACGACTACCACTAGATAGGGAATCTTGGAGAGCTGCATCAAACCAGTCAAATGACTGAAGACAAAAAAAAAAAAAAAAAAAAAATTTAATTATAAAATATCTAATCTGAAGACCTATCTGACGATTAAGTAATTTATTCAAATTTGCAACGGAAGCCTAACCCTTTCGTGTATTTCAAAGTTGTACGCTGCGTTAAGCGAAAACAATTCTGTTGTGGTTTAATAAAACCGATATTACTAGTTTTCAGGAACGAATGACTTTTTCTGTTAGAAAAAATAGAACTTTTTGTAAATATGAACGCATAGCAAAGCTAATTTTTTTTTACAAATTTATCGGTCTAAATAATTCATTCAAAAGAGCGCCGAACGTTCTTTCGATTTAGTGGAGTTTCATCGTACTATAAACAGGTAAATATGCTCGTATATTAATATTATATTTACAGACGGAAATACGTCATATTATGCCTACTTCTAAAGAAGGCGTAATATTTTACAGTCGACGTAGATACGAGTAAGTAAAAAGCCCATTATACAAATTAATGTTTTATTTCTGAGAGAACAAAGATCTGCACATGTCTGATAGAAGTATTTCGTTGTCGATGCGTTTTGTAAAGTTATAATGCGATTCAAAAATTGTAATTATTTTTTTGTTTTAACTAAACTTGTTTTATTAACTGCAAATTTCCCAGGTAATTTAATCCGCTCGTTGAACTCGATCTTTCGTCCTGATCCCGTAGAAGAAGACACCCGTTCCCTTGTGGCGATTCTGGTCGTCACACCATCCCCCCCCCCGTTCCGTAGCCCTAAGAGGTCGCCTTTTAGATCCTCTAAACCTGATAATATATCATCAGTATGGCCTTTGTTAGGATGCTGTCGATTCAAATGCCTCGGGAGATATTTCCATCGGTGTATTTACGCAATTTATTATCGCCTTCATATGGCTTCTTCCAACCTCGACCGCCTATTTACTGTAACTTACAACCCTCAACTATAAAATTAACCGATTCGCAGAAGGGCGATTCCCGCGCCTTCCTCTAACACCAAAGGTTCCACACAAAACGCTTCCGTTATTTAACTTGAATTAGACTATGCACTGCACTAGCTTGAGTCTTTTAATTACCAAAATTACTGTTCCCATACCGACATAGCAAGTGACGCAGTGATCGCAGAACGACAGTTTTCAATTAAATATACCATCAATAATCCGTAATAAATGTTATATTGGTAAATATTTATTTTCGGAATTATTAAACTGAAAATTCGAAGGTCTTTCAGGAAAAATTATTTTAAACAAATTTATAATCGAGGCTAAATTTGCTCGAACTTTTATTGAATCTCTTCAAAGAAATTCAGATTGAAAAAATAATAAATTACAGAAAGAATTAACAAAAAAAAAAAAATTACAAAACGAAAACTACATAATAAAAATTATTTTTCTTCCGTTTTTTTTTAGGGGGTTAGAGTTTTCCGGCCGGATCGTCTCTTCTGATCTCTAACTTACTAGCAAGAATCTATTATTAAAATTTGTAGTGCGTGCAAAATGTCGTAACCGACTCGAATTTGCATTCGGTCATTGTCATTTATTTTACTAATTTAAGTAACGAATTAAAAAGAGTATATATAAAGTATTCACAAAGTGGGAATGCTTAAATAACTTTTCAACTGTAAAATACAAAAAAATGAAATTTTGCTATATTCTTTTCTAAAAACGATATATTTTTGGGCAGAGACTACAGCACACCAAGTCTCCAGGGTTCTTCGTCGGGAAACTCAAAAATTTTAATTGCGTGTAGATTACGATATATTATTTTAAACAAATTGATAAAACGAGGTAAATACCGTCAAGCAAGCATAATCCTAACCAAAATGGCGGCCGCTTTATATTTTTTATACCTAGGTTCATAAGTGGTCTACAGTAAACCCTACTTAATCGCTTTATACAAAAAAGTGATTGGTCAATACTACTAAAAATAGATTGTTTTAAAGATGGAGAATTTACTATTTTTTTCACTACTTTTTTTTTGTGTTGAGAAGTTACTTAAGAGGTGTTGTAAACCGCTTTTAAACTACCTATGAAAAAAAAACTAAATAGCTATCATTTTGGTTAGGAGTGACATAGTCGAAAGGTCTTTATCTTAAAAGTTTAGTTTTATTGTGCCGTTTATGATGTGTCACAACCCTAACCTTTTCATTATAAATTCTTGAGCTGCCCCCAACAGGATCGTCCCGTTCTTTGATACGGTTGTCTCGTACTGAAAAATAGTTGTTTTGAGGTAGGAGCATTTACTAAATTTAACTTTTCTATGTTTGAAAGTTAAAAAATTATTTAATAAGAAATTATTATTTAATAAAGAAATTAAATAATATAAATATCTTTTAATACAAATAATGGTAATTTTATATTTCACTATTCTCTTAAAAGCAACTATCTAGAATAACTTCTTACAGTTATTTAAATAAAAAAAAGAGTCTAATTTATACGATTTTTGTAATCTTAAATTTCTTAAATCTTTTGGATAAGATTATATATATAAAACATTTAGCTACTCGCTATATTATTTTGATCGTTTAATAAACGATTTAGTAATTTTTTTCAGGTATGATTCAAGACGTAAGATTTCTCTTACTAATTTTGATAGGAAAAAAATACGTTAAGAAAGCACATTTAAAAAATGTATTGTATGTAGTTGAAAGACAGCGCCAACATTATTAAGCGTACATGTCCTTTTATACACTACGGTAGTTAATTCTAGTTCATTGCGCTAAATTACAGTGCATTCCAGAAAATCGGGCCGGTTCGGAACCGTAAGTGTATAAAGGAAAATTGAGGAGATATACGCAAATACAATTTAAGGTCTTATTATTTAAAATTTTATTTCTAATTCGGTATTAAAGTTAAGTAAACAAAATTATTAAATCTTTTTGAAGTCTTACATCAGTAATAAAAAAACTAAGCTTGATAAAAAAAATAGAGTTACAAGTAAAAATATAATTAATGTCATTTGCTTGGTTAAACTTCTTGAAAAATTATCTACTTTGCTCAGTCTCCCTTTCGTTATTTGATATTCTGTAAATCCGATACCCACTCGCAGTTTTGCTTAGGGACTCCTTCGTTACCTTCTTGCATAAAATACTACCAAAGTCCGTCGATGTATATTTTTGCATCTTATAATAGATACGCCTTTGTCTTCATCGTATTTCTATTTCCTGTTTTTGATTATTTCGTCATCATCGGTTTCATTTTCATCGTAGCAATCTCTCGTCGATTTCTGAAAACTTTTCAAAGTATTGAATCTTCTGCTGCAAAACGTTTAGCATCATCTTCGGCATCGACTTTACGCTTGGCAAAGTGTTTTATGATTTCTACTTTTTAATTCTTCCCGAGTTTTCTCGGTTAAGAAGTTACCTCCCGCCATGTAGTATACAAAAACAACGGTTAAACGAATTACATCGCTAATGAAATTGTGTTATTTTACGAATAAAGTAAATATACGAACTAGTAAAACTTTTAGGCGGTATTTTGGGCCGTTAAACCGGCGAAATTTTACATGAATTATACCAATATGTTTCTTTTGTACAAAACTGCCCCGATTAAATAGCTGCCACAAATAACCGTTTAATAACAAGTAGAAACAATTCGTAACAATTTTCCGACATAAATTCCCATCAAAGTTTTAAAATAATTTTTTTAATAAGTGCCAAAAAACTAATAATTCCGATGTTTCTTCTATATTGAATTTCCATGAAAAAAAGTTTTTTCTACGCAAAGAGAAAAAAAAAAACAATAAAACAAAAATAAAAAACATAAGATCATAAGAAAAATACCAGTACTTTATAAGTCTGCATTTGAAAATATCTGGTATTACAACCTGATTTGCTTTACAACAAAAAGTAATAAAAATACCATTAATTATTCTGTGGTTATCAAATATAACGTTTGATTCATTTCTACACGATCATTAAAAATGATTAAATTGTACATACCATATGTTTCTTGATTAAATCTATTGTTTTTGAATTATATAAATTATTATTGCATAAGTAAGATTAGGATTTTTCAATCGGTACACGTCGATCTAGTAGGTTCTATCAATATTATAAACAAAAGATTGGTTCTATATTTGAACTTCTTTGGATCTAAATTTAAATAAGAAAACAATACAATAAAATTATTACGTAGTTAAAATACAATAGAGTATTATACTAATTAAAATGATGAAGATGTTATATAAATCTTATTTATAATTGAATGGAAATTTAAAATAAAATATGACGCTAAAATGTAATATTTTTTTCTTTCTCGCTCCAGTTAATTTCTGTAGCGATCTGCCCGTTCTTATGAATTCATCTAGCTACGAGAATCGTTGGGTAACCAAAGATACAAACGACTGTAGAAAGATTCTTATTTATTCGACGACAATAAAACTAACAATGCTTTTTAACAAAATCCTCGGTTAAATTTAGGCGCTTGTGCCGTGATTGTGTGAGCTTTTTTATTTAAATAGTAAAGAATTGTTCACCTCCGTGTTTGAGCTATTCGTTTAGAATTTTTGACCGGCTTATTGTTGCCGAAATCGTTGCCGCGTAAAAACTCTTAGAGAAGTTCAAACGAAAAAAATTTCTGACGGGTCAAGATCGGCACTGTAAGACGAATGCGGCGATACTTTCCGATCCGCCAAATGTAAAATTAGATTCTATTTCGATCCAAAAAAATTTATCGATTGATTAAAGCTTTGGTAAAATAAATAATTTATATATTAAGCGTGGAACAAGAGTATAAATACGATGTCCTTCTATAATTAAAGAGACAAGCAACGACAGTGGAAAAACTACGAGTATTTAATAGAATAAACAATAACAGTCTGACGTTCAAATTGGCACCGATGACAGAAAATATCAACTATTTATTATGACGCAAAAACTATTTATTATTATAACGTTGTTTTCTTTTAATTATCGGCCCCGCTTGAAATGTGTACCGTTAAAGAACAACGTGATGCGATAAGATTTTTGAATCCTGAAGGTTAGGTTAGGTTAGGTTAGGTTAGATTAGGTTAGGTTAGGTTAGGCTTCTTGCCTAGGGTGTTCTGGCCCCATGTAATGGAGTCGGGGCTCCCCGATTAAGGACCCTCAGGTATGAGAGGTACGCGTGGGGGTAGCGGTACGCGGAAGGCGTGCCGGCTACAGGTAGGATAGGGTCGGGGAGGTTAGCCCCATTGAGGAGGGGGGAGTTAGCTGCCCGCACGAGGTGGTTGGCTCACCCCGAAGAGGCTTTGGGGACCCCGGTGGGAGATCCTCCGGCAGGAGGCAGATAGGGGGGGCAGAGACTGCTGCCACGACACTGCAAGGTGACCATGCTATGTCCTAACGGGCGGAGGCTGGTTGCCTTGGGGTGTTTAATAAGATAAAAAAAAAAAAAAAAAAAAAAAAAGGTTAGGTTAGGTTAGGTTAGGTTAATTTGGTTAAGTTAGTTAGGTAAAGTTAGTTAAGTAAAGTTAGGTAAAGTTAGTTTAGTAAAGTTAGTTAGTTAGGTAAAGTTAGTTAGTTAGTTAGTAAGTTAGTTAGGTAAAGTTAGTTTAGTAAAGTTAGATTAGGTTAGTTTGGTTAAGTTAGTTAGGTTAAGTTAGTTAGTTGGTTAAGTTAGTTAGTTAGGTTAGGTTAATTTGGTTAAATTCACTTCAGGGTGTAAATCAATATCGTAAAAAGTTTTTTAACCGTGGAAATCTTTATAAGTGAATCGAAAAGTTTAAATCGGGCAGCATAAGAATCACCGATTTTATTTAATCTTATCGGAAGAAATATTTGTTTTTAAACATTAATGTTTTATTTTTCTTTTTTACATCGACAATCTATTTAAATTTCTTCATAAAATTTCAATATAGAGAAAAAACATCGCAATTATTAGAATTTTGTCGCAATTATTTCGCATCAAAGTTTTTAAACTTTGTTGTCAATTTATGTCGGCAAATTGTTTATACTTTAAATATAAATACCGTGAATTTCGATTAATAGGATCACTGGTTATTCGGGGAAGCCGTTTAATCGGGGCAGTTTTGTAAAACCAGAAACACATTGGTATTATTAATGTAACATTACGCCGGTTTAACGGCTCAAAATGCCGCTTATAAGACAGTAGTTCATTTGTTTTTTTATTTTAGTTATAAAATAGCAATTTTGTTAGCGATGTAAGTCGTTTAATCATTTTTTACCTTTGACGTAGCTTCCAGCGTTTATTGAGCGGTATGAGGGTGGGCGTTACCTTCCAGCAGATAACGCCTTTTGAGATAGAACTGGGACGCTACCTCCTTATTGCGGGTTTCGGATTCTGCTATTTTCTAGCGTGTCAATAATACTCGCTGTTGTTCTTCCAAATAATGTTGTTGTGTACGTCGGTTGTTCTTCCAAATAATCGCAATAGCAGGGCCTTTATCGTTCCAAAACACCGTTAACATCAATTTACTTATTGACGCAAAGGTTTTCAATTTTTTCACGAAGGGCGAAACTTGAATATTTTTATTTAATAATTTGTACTTGAGTCCGAATGAAAACGATGAATTCCAATTTCATAACGAGTCATTGTGATCCACAAAAGCATTAATTTTCGCTAAAAATTGTCGCTTAAGTTCGAAAACGAATGTGGAAACAGAAACAACGAGGAAGAAAATGAAGCATTGATTAATGCACAACTTTCAGCGGATGTAATCACATTATAGAATTACTTCGGTTCAGAACGTGTAGCCGCTTAAATCATTTAATACCTTCACAGTTATCTAGGAGTTTACGGCAAGATAACTGATTTGCAAGGCATTTCTACTATTCGGTCGCCCTAAAGCATAAGACCGAATGTCCGTGTCACAAACGACTACTGAGCCCCGAATCAGTTTAGCGACTAGTGTCCTAACTAGCTATTAGAACTAACCTAATTGTGTGAGCGAATTAAGCGTGCTGCCACACACTACTTGCTTCGTGTCTCACCGCTCATTTGTCATATATTCTAAAATGGGTAGGCGCACACCATTAACTTTTAAAAATATACAGACACTCAATAAATTTAATTTACATCGTCAAGACAGCAATTCGCTGCCACGCCTAGGTCGCAGAATGCCAGAAAGTACCTGTCCATTAGTATTAAAGCGCTGGTTTCTAGCCATAACTTGAGTAGATTTCTACAGCAACGAGGTGCGGATCTTTTCCCTTAAATAAACTACTGATGCCGGTTGAACATAGCAACGGCATCAAGGAACAACCACACGGTCCAACAATGTGGCTCTCGCCACATTGACTCGCCGTTTATGAGTGGCTAACTTTCTCCTTGGCCTCTAAGCTCCAGGATGGTCTGAGTTCTGACCTCCCGAGAGCTGGACAGTCGAACATCATATGTTCGCTCGACTGGACCTCCCGGCAGACGCATAGCTCGTCAGCTGCCAGGCGGAAACAAAACAAATATTGGCTCAAATTCGTGTGGTTGGAGAGAACCTGGGCACCTGTTACCATTAAAAGCGAAGGAGAGACATACCATACCCCGTTGGAGATTCCTGTATAAATCTCTACAAGGATCTTTCCTTAGTCGTGGAGTGCCATTCTTGCTGCCACGCATCCACCGCGAAGCTGTAAAGCCTCTTCCGCAGGCGGTAGATGAGCAACTGTTGCAAATTTAGAACCGGTGCATTGTCATCATCGTTCCCTCCGGTACAGGCCCGGCTCGAAACCGCAACCCAAATACCTCGGCCTCCCTGCCTCTTTGTAACTTTCACATGACCGTTTGAACTTTCACCACTAAATCGATTGGGAGAGCCTTTCCCAATACGGCGGTAGCCTCGTAGGAGGTTGTTTTAAAAACACAAGGGCGTACAATTAAGGCTGTGCGTTGGGCCCTTCTTAAATTCTGAATAAGTGTTCGATTTCTGTCCAACCTATGCACCCAAACGGACGCAGCACAAGAGGCCATACTTTCGAAGAAACCTCGGTACAGCATGTACAAATGACGGTCCGACAGCTCGTAATCCTTCCGAATAATCCCCCCAGCCCCAACTACTATGGGAAGATCTTTGTGTAACTTTATACAGGATCTGGAGAGACGATCTGGATGCCTCTCCGTTTTTAAGGGCAACGGGTACCCGGGTGCTCACCAACCTTATTAATTTAACCAATATCTGTTTCAGTTCCGTCTGGCAGCTGATGAGATGTGTGTCTGCAGGGAGGTCTAGTCAAATGAACCCCTGATATTTGACTGCCCTGCTCTTGGGGGAGCCAGAGACCGGACCTCCGTGGAACTTAGAGGTCAAGGGGAAAATTGGCCACTCTAAAGCGGCGAGTCGATGTGGCGAAAGCCGCATTGTCGGACTTTGTGGGAGTTCCTTGATGCGATTGCTTTATTCAACCGAAATCAATAGTTTACCTAAGGGTAAAGACTCTTATTACACTGCTGTGTGAAGCTAACCTAGAGATATATATGGCTGACCACCAGCCGGTTAAGGCTCCAAGGCCTTTAATATAGTGGACAGGTACTTGCTGGCATTCAGCGACCTAGGCGTGGCAGCGAAGTGCTGTCAAAACGATATAAATTTTAATTTATGAATGTAATATATATTTTTAGTAGTTGACGAGGTGCGCCTAACCATTTTAGCAAATACATGACAAGTGAGCGGTTGGGACATAAGCCGCTGGTGTATGGCACTGCGCTTAGTCCGCTCACGCTGTTAGGTAAGCCCTAGGATATATTTAGAACACCGGTCGCTAAACCGTTCGAGTCTCAGTTGCCGTTTGTGACACGGACATTTGGTCTTATGCTTTCGGGTGACCGAATGGGGTGGTGGAGGGAGAAGTGAGTTTGGGACAAAACAAATTACCGGTAAGATACTCCTACCTTACTAACGCTTATTGAGCAATCATAGAAAAAGAAATTGTAAATAGATTACAGGGATCCCCTCTTCTATTAGAACATCCTTTACACAAAGGATGAAGTTATTCCAAAATCCCAAAGGAAGTCTGTGCATTTTTACTCGTTATAGCAGTAAAATTTTACTAATTAATTACTTAGCCGTGACCATCTGTAATGTATGTTACAGAATAATTTGATTTATTCAGTCGTCCGAGAACAGATTCAGAGTTCTAAAAGATGATCCTCGATTGAGTAATATCATCTCTAAAAATGCATAAATTTGGTATATTTCAGTCAACCGATAAATAATGGATTAAATTGCATTCAAGGATTGTACAAATTGGCACGGTACGAGATCGTATTTTCGTTAATGTACGGCACCAGATAATATCAGCAAATAGCACGTTAACTGTTGATCGTCAATATTCTGCGGGATATTTTGTCAGTAAACACATCCGAAAATACAGAATTTATAATAGATTTTATTTTTATATCTTAAATTCTGGGATATTAAAATGTGGAGAAATACGAATTTCGATGAATGAATAGGAGGGGTGCTTTCTGTACAAGAAAAAATAGGCTTTTTTTCTTTCTATTACCTAACACACTGTATTACCGGGGAGAAGTAATAAAATTGACGTTAAAAAGTTCTTAAAAATTTATAATTCGTATTATTTAGATAAATTATTTTAGTTTTTAAAATCGTTTAATAATTCCGCTTAAAATACGTGTATTCATTTTCTACAAGTAATTCGTTATGAAAAAAACAATTATTTGTGACAGACGTGTTAATTAATCATAAATAACAAATTGTCATAAACTAATGTAGGCCTAATCGCAAGTAAAAAGTGGAAATGTTTGCGATAATAGAATCGTAGAATAGGCTTGAATAAAAAATATTTAAATAAGAATTTCCAGAAAGGTCAAAAATTAATTTCAATTTAATTGCGAAGTATTATGCAATAAAGATTGACAATAATTATCTTAAATTATACGCGTGTATAAAATATATTAAGTATTCAACGCATTACTCATTATGCAAAGAATTGAATCCGTATTAATGAACTGTTTGTATAACATCATTGTTTGTCAGAGTATAAAGAGAGATATAGTACGAGTTTTCAGTTGTACATAATATAATAAAGCGCCAGTCACTAAACACTACACATTACACGATGTACCCTCTGCTCTTAATGCTGATTTTGCACACTTGCGCGTAAGTATCTTACTTACATTTTCATATAATTAACATTTTTGTGAACCTTAATTTTTTTTTAAATTTACATAAGTAAGTTTCAAAAAAATATTAAATTTGAACATTTTATTTACTATAAGAGATAAAATAAAACTCAGCTGCATCCGTTAATAACGACTCTAAATAAATTTTAAAAAAATAAATAAAAATCTAATGAGGTCTACGTACTACTTTGCTCGTAACATACGAGACAGAATGCAAGTATTATTAGCAAAAAAAAACAGGATTGACTTTTTTTTTAATAATAATTATATTTCCCTACATTCCAGAGAACCTTAGCTTACACGAAAAAGTAGTCTCTCGATATTACTTCTCTGTATTCCTTTTCTTGTTTTTATCAACAGGCAAAGAATTTCGTCTTCGCATTTGTCTTCTTTTTTTTTGAAACAGGAAATGTTTTTGTATACCTAATCGTACTTCACATTAAACAAAATACATTTTAACGAAAAATAAAAAAGTAACTTATAAAAGTTAATATAATATTAAGCGATTAAAACTTAGTCATTTCTTTTTTAAATCTTAATTTTTCGAATTTGACATCAAACTAAACATTAATACATCATCGGTAGTAATTTTGTATGCCCGCACCTTCCAAAAAAGATTAAAGGGCATACTTTATTATTTTATTAACTTAATTTTACTTTGACTGGTCTTTATTTAAAGTAAGATAATTTATAATTATTTTATTTAAATAATTTTAAAACGTTAAATTAAAAAACTAGATTATAAAACAACTAATACTGGAGTCGAGCTTTACCAAATTACGTCAACAAACTATCATAAAATAAGTAAATAAATCCTTAAATACATAATAAATCCTTATTATTTACTTATCCTATTATTTTACTACCGAAATAAAGGAATATTTCTGTATTATATTATTATTTTAAAAGAGTAGACTTCTCCTTTAAAGTAATATATATAAAAAAAATATTTTTCTTTCTGTTATAAATAAAAAATTTACAAATCGAAATAAGATTATTTTATTTACTTTTATTATTTACTACATCTATCTTAAATACCTCTTTTTCAGCACATTTTCATTTAAAAAAAAGTCTAACTTTACCGGGTACGCCGGTCAAGTTATGCGAATCATTTTTTCCATATCGTAATAAATTTTAACGTTATTGATTTAAAATAAAGCTTTTTTAATTCCGCATCGAATTACTTGTTTGATCATATTTGAACGTTTTAATTAAAAAATTTTAAAACCACAATGCTCAACAAAATAAGCGAAGACCAAAATTTTTAATATTAGTATATTACCGCGATTTCTAAAAATGTAATAATCGGTAATATTAGTAATAATTAATCATTAATTAATTAATAAAATCACTAATTATTAAATATTACCGATTAATTAATAATTGGTAATATTTAATCGTGGTAATTTTAGTATATTACCACGATTAAAAGTTTGAAATTAAGGAAACGATTTTTTTTCATTTTGGGGGCTTCCACGCTCAAGAGGGGTTCGGGTAAAATTAATTTTGAGAAAATGATCCCTAATCGGTGAAAATAAATTTATTAAGTAAGTTTTTAGCGTTATTTAAAAAGATACAAAGATTCAGCCAGAATTCTAAATAAATAAAGTTTTAATTTTTTTGGAAGGATGTGAAATTTTTTTCCAGAAATACTAGAGTAAGGTCTATAAAAGATTTTTAATTTTACATTTTAAATGCGACAGATAACTTGCAAGATGGATTTAAATTTACGATAAATTTTAAAAAGGTTTTTAAAAATTAAAAAAATAGTTTTTGTTACCGCAGACCATCGGAGTGTGACGGGCATACAATTTTTACATCGGTTTGAAAGCCAAGGTTTTTATTACGAAAAGGATTTTATCAAAGTGTCTCGGTAAAAATTTGAAATATCTTTTCGGCCTTCCCCATTTTCAAATTTTTGTACAAATTTAACGTATTTTTTCCCGCCGGAGGTAGTACCTGTCCGTAGACAGGTACTACCTCCGGCGTTAGAAGAAAATCGGTCGGCGTGATCGAGGGTTGTAAGACCAAATACATGTTGACATACGTACGTACATGCACGCACTCGTCCGTCTGACAAAAATGATTTTTTGGACTTCGGAGCATCGGAATAAAACATTTTTTGCAAATTTTTTACGATTACAAATCTATATAATTGTTGAAATTAAAAAAAAAATCATTACAGCAAAAACTTAAAAAACATCAATTGTTTTTGATTTCTTTTTGATCGATCTAAATATTTTACCGTTATAGATACAGCTACTATAGCAACAATACGTGTATATCGCTACAGCCGGGAGACAAGACAATGATTCTCTCTTTTCAATAAAAAAAAGAATCTCTCTCTGTCTCTCTCTCACTCTCTCGCTCTGTCTCTCTCTCTTTCTCTCTGTCTGTCTGTCTCTCTCTCTCTCTCTCTCCCTCTGTCTCTCTCTCTCTCTCTCTTTCTAGCTCTCTCTCTCTCTCTCTCTCTCTGTCTCTCTGTCTCTCTATCTCTGTCTCTCCGTCACTGTCTCACTCCCTCTGTCTCTCTTTCTCTCTCTGTCTCTCTCTCTCTCTGTCTCTGTCTCACTCTCTCTCTGTCTCTGTCTCTCTGTCTCACTTTCCATTCATAATTTAGATATAATATATTATAAAAAAATAATGAAATAGTAATATTATATACTTTTCATTTTAATTAAAGAAGAAATAAAATTAATAGCATTAAACAGAATTAAATTAAGTTACTAGTTTTAATCGTGCGAGTTCATCAGCATCAGTAAGATCAAACAACTTAATAAAGTAGAGTTAGAGATCATTGTTCTACCAGCTAATTTAATTAAATTTTTATCAAAAAGTATTATAATTAGTATTATTAGTATTACAATTTAGTTGTGTTTCTACCCTTAATCCCCAAAAAAGTTAAAAACAAGAAATAAATAAATAAATTAATAAATTCCAAAAAATATGAATGTATATAAACAATATTAATAAAGATTAAATAAATCGATGAAAATCTGGTACCGAAACGAAAAATAATTGTTCCATCTGTTCTTTTTAATTTTAGTAGATTATAAAACTGGTACATTGAATAAATGATCGATCTACATTTAAAATACAATGACTCTTTTTCGTGTAGAATTGTGTTTCTATTTCAAGAAAGTTTTATTAAACTGAAACAAACTTATTTTAGTTATTTTTATGTAATAAAAGTTTCTAATTCAAGAATTAACAGGTTAAAGGTTGCTGAACTATACGATAAAAAAAAAATGTGTACAACAAAAGCTGAATGACGCTGTCATATGAACATCTTTTCATTCTTTTTTTCTTTTTTAAAAAAAAGAAAATAATATTGGGTGAAACCAGAAGAGAAATTTTCAGGTCACTCACCGTACTAAAATAAAATGAATCCCCACATTTTTATTAAAAAATTAATGAAAGAAAAGATGTAATTTCTGTTTATAACTTACGATATCATTCATTCGTTTCGTCGTACAAAAATACTATGTTATAATTAATAATAGAAATCATATATTCTTAAATTGTTTTCTATTTTTATATAAATATTTTATAGAATTTTTACAAATATATGGATTCATATCCAATACACATTAAATACATTTGTAATTATAAAAACTCTTGGCCGATTATAAAAATCTACTGACTTTCCATTACTTCTAATCTTTCCATTTCCCGAATAGTAAAAAAGCAGATTCCTTAAGAAATTAATCCACCATTATTCGCAAAGCAGATTTATAGAAAGGTAGAGCTTAATAAATGTTAGTTAGATCAACAATCTCTAACCGGTTAAAAAAAGACATATATATATATATATACAGAGCGTTCGGAAGTCGCTGTGCAGTATGCTGTAGAATTATATGAGCATTTTGCTCTATCAGTGTTACGTTACGAACCTGAGGGTTCGTTGGGTGTTGCCAATAAACCAAGACGTCAGATGTCGATTCGGCGATTGAACGCGCTTCGATTCGTTTATCGGGATTAATAATTGCGAGAAACGTAACGGTTCTTTCGGTAGAGGAACGTATTTTTATCGTCGAACACATCTTTCGTGACGGTAAAAAGTATACTGATTTAGTGAAGCACAAGTTTTCTGAAACGTTTCCGAACACTTCCGTTCGGAAACGTATTTTAATTCACAAAAATATACGACTGTGGTCGACACTAACCTCCGTGAATTACATGAACAACATTTACACGAAGCGAAAATGGTGTTTGGAACGGTGCGAGTAGAACTCGCATTGTGGGTCCAATCTTTTTTGAAAATACAGATAAGTGATCATTACTGTGACGTTTTAACAAAAGTGGAAGTCAATCACGGTCGGTTACTACAAGATGGCGCTACAGCGCACACGGCTTACATACAGATCAATGACTTTTTTTTTGAACGATGTGTTTTGTGCACGAATCATTTCGAGGGGTATATGGCCTACAAAATCGCTCGATCTGACACCTTTCTATGGGGGGGGGGGGGTCACAGTGAAACAAGGAGTGTATAGCAACAGACCACGCACGATTGATTAACTAAAAACCGCAATAACGACATACGTACGAGATATTCCATTACATCAGCCGGTTAAAGTGTTTGAAACCGAATTACGAAACGTGTGCAGTAATGTACTGATGTCGGAGGAGGTCATTTTTAACACCTTTTATAAACTATTTCAGTTGTAATATCTATTTCTGTAAAATAATGAAAAAGAAACACAAAATAATAATTAAAAAAGTTTCATCATTACACTTCTATAATTCCAGTGCACAGCAACTTTCAGAACGCTCTGTATAACAGCTTTTTTTCTATCTGTATTTTCGAATCGGTTGAAGGGTAAAGTTTTTCATATTTTTCTTTACAATGTAATAAAAAAATATAAACAGTTTTCCCGGATTTGAATCGAAACCCCTTAATAAGGGTTTATAATACGATTTAAACCTTAGTAATAAGATGTTTAAATATATATTTAGAATAAAACTTTTTTTTTAATTAAAAATTGGTTCTAGTTATTTTTCTGATAGCATTTACAGATACCAAAAAAATTTAAAAAAGAAGAAAAAAAGTTTAAAAAGCAAAATAAAAAAAAAAAACAATTGAAAAAAATAGACAATGCAGTAGAAACAAGATGATGAAAAAAAATCATCTTTTTAAACCATGTGAATTTTTGTCTAATAAACCTTCTTCCTCTTATTCTAGAAGAAAATAAATGGTTATAGGTTGAACTGAAAACTTTATTTTTTGAAAACGGTTAAAAAGTAACAAAAAACGTAAAAAATAAAATTTTTGTTTTATTTTTATATAACAAAAATTTTCTTTTTCACGTCTTGTTTTTGTTTTCTTTTTTCATGTCTTTTTCTTTTTTCTTTTTCACTTCATTATTACGATTTTGCAAATGCGGTCTTTTTTAAATTCTTATTTTATTTTTATAATACTTACTAAATTTATTTGACCGTATGATATTCAGTAATTATATTAATACAAAAACGAATAAATAAAAGGGATTTGAGGTAATAATTTTCAGTTATATTCTTATTTTTTATTACAAAATTTGAATTTTTAAAAATTTCTATTTTGAGCCTCCTGTTATAAAGTTGCAATAGATTATTTGATCAAGGGCATTGTTTTTCCGAGTTTCAATCTTATGTGACATTATGAAGACGTTTTTCCTAATAATACTGAAGACAGACGACAGACGAATTAACTATGCGGTGTGTAATGCGAAATAACAATGTGAGACTTTTCAGTTACCTATAAAGTATTCTCCTCAAAAATAAATTGTTATAAATGTCTCAAAACAAGAAAAAATACTTTAAAAATTATGTTTAAAAAAAATATACGTAAGATATATTTTTATAGTAATAATTTATGAAGATTTTTCACATTTAAACTGTCGTAAATAAAAATATTACGTTGTTGAAAAAATAAATAAATAAATAAAATAATTCTAATAAGAGCATAACAGATAGGACATAATGGATAAAATAAGCATAACAGATGGATTCTAATAAGAGTATAACACTATACTTTTTAAAGACTAGTCTACAAAAAAATAAAAATTACATCCATTATAATTACATAGTACTGTAATTTATCGTTATAATAATATTACAAGAAGGTAAGTTATGCGTGCATAAGCTTTTTTGTACTGGGAGAAGGTTAATTGTGACCAAATATAACAAAAGTTTTCATCGAGATAAAATAAATTTTTGTATTCACTGATAGAGCAAAAAGGCTTGTGAAAATTAATTAAATGATAATAACAGTTGACGCAACTATGTTATAACGCTTAAATAACCCTATATAACGAATGACGAGGGGGTTCTATGACGTCACCCGAAGGTATACATCTGAAAGGTTTGTCTAAAGGTTGAAATTATTATATACTTATTATTTAATTAAATAACTAATAAAAAAAATAAAGTTTTGTATAATTAAACCTGTTAATTCTGATTTATTATTTTCAGGGCATTGCCGCCATTGTTTGAAGGACCGTTTATGTAAGTTCGATAATAATATTTTACTTAATGTTATTTGAATCTAGGATTGTATGTATCATACTGTTCGTTGGCGGTCGGTTACAATTGATCTGAGACTACAAGACTACATTTCATTAACATTCGTACATATCATTCTCTGAAGTAATACCTTACGGTGGTTGCGGAGGCTAAACAGAAAAAGATAAAGGATTGTATTATCGGATTAAATATATCGAATGCGTAAAGAGAAATGTTTCATTATTACTCGATTATCTTTACCCTACAACGATACTTAATACTTCTTCGATAACTATCGAGGTACTTAGGTGATATTTTTATTTGTTTGTGCGCCGGTAGCTCCAGAAACGTTGTACCGATTTCAATGAAATAAAAATCAAACGATTTATTTTAATCGCGCAGACGACTGTAGATACATTACGACCTGAAAAATATAAAATGACGGACATCAGACGTAATTTTCTTAAAACTGAAAAAAAGAATTTGTTTGGAAATTAATCGAGTACGGGATATCAAATAAAACTGCTTGAAAATGAACTAATTAATTAGAAATAATCGTGGTAGTATTTAAAAAAATTCGAAACATCTTTTCAATAAAGCGGTCGGCGTAAAAAAATAATACGAATGGATAATTTAATTCGAATCACTGAAAATCTTTTAAAGAATTCGTTTCGATCTTTATTGGAAAAAAGCAATCGAAAAGGACAATACGTTATAAATTAAATTAATAAAAAGGTTTGAGAAGTTAAAAATTTCGACGCCATCATATCTAAGTAACATGAAATCAGAAAGGGCTTCTAAGCGTAAAAATGCTACGCTATTAAAATCCTTTACCTTCTAGTTACAAAAAAAAAAAAAACTAAAAAAATGGACTCGTTTTTCATTCATGATTAAAGTTTAACTACAGACTGTCTGGTAGTCAGGCGGGAAGGTGGACCAGAGGAAGAGCCGGTTTAATGAAATCTCCCTGTTTAATTAAATCTTTGCCAAAATTAACTTTATCGTCTTCTTAATTAAATTTTTTGATTAGTTATGTTGTCCCTAATTAAGGTTTAAACTTGACCGGCCCGTTGGTACTCCTGCCTAAGACTTGTCCGATATAACCGCAGTGGTTTTTTATACGAAGTACTTCATTATTAGGAAGAGAAGTTATTAAAATTGCAAAAAGTTACTAAAATTGTCTGTTGATAAACAATAATTTACTTAATGGAGAATGCGATTAAAATAAACACAAGAAAATGCATTGAAAATTGCCGTATTTAGTAAAGAGAATAAAATTTTAAAATTTCATTATTATTATAAATTATTCATTCAATCATATTTTTCAACAGCAGAAAATTACAGTATTAATATGCTACGAGTAAATTATTCATATGCAAATTTTAACTGAAATGATTAAAAACACGATTAATATTGTAAATATAAAATTATATTTTTGTAAAGATAATATCTTTTATAAATAGTAAACAGAATAGGCAACTTAATAAAATGTTAAAACAATATTTTTTTTCCGGAGGGAGTTGGAAATGCATTTATGCGCAGAGTGTCGGACTCCCACTGATGGTATTTCCAATCACCATCGGCAGAACACCGACTAAAATAACCCCCTTTCTACCAGGACTCGAACCGGAACCGTTTAACACATTACTTCCGGCCGAATTCTCCTATACTAGCCTGAGAAGGCTGGTACCTAATTTTCAGGACTGTCCAGGTTACCCTTCTTGGTCCTGAGCATGCTGCCGACGAATCGGGCTACACTCTCCCAGCTGCTCAGGTTACAGAGCATCATCGCAACCACGTTGTGGGGGCTCAGTGCTCCGAGATTCACCTCTAGTGTCTCTCATTACCACACAACGAGCACATTTAAAAAGGTGTGCTCAGCGTCGTCCCGTACATCGGGACGATACGGGTAGTCGGGAGACGGCGCTTTCCCAATGACATGGAGGTAAGCGCAGAAGTACCCGTGACCCGTTAAAAATTGGGTCATGTAGTAATCCACCTATCCATGCCGCCGCACCGTCCACGGTCTGACCAGAGGGATAAGCTTTGCGGTCCATCGTCTTCGTGGTCCCAGTTCTCTTGCCATGCGAGAAACGTGCGACTGCGTTCCTTTTTGGCAATGGTCTCCCGGTCTTCGCCTGCCTGTCGTCTCCCTAGGTTGCCTGGCTCTCCCTTACCAAAATAGCGATGGGTATGACGCCGGAAACCACCAGTACTTCAGGCTCGGAAACCGTCCGATACGCGGAAGCGACTCGCAAGGGTGCGGTGCGTTGCACCTGCGCGTGCCGCTTCCGGTTTCTTTCAACTCTTAATGCCTGGACCCACACTTCCGCCCCGTATTACAGGACGGAATGCACCGTGGACATCAGAAATCGCCGTCTGCTGGCCTTCGGTCCGTCGACATTTCCATGTCTGGCTGACATCAGTTATAGCTTCCACAGCTTTCTCGGCGGCTTTCCGAAGCTGCTCAGCAAAGCTGAGTTTCCGGTCAATCATCATACAGAGGTACGTTGCGGCCGGCTTGGTCTCGACAACCTCCACTCCGATCGGCAGGGAGGGGAAGGTATTGATACGCTTATTCGTTAGTACCATGATCTCCGTTTTTCTGTGGGCTAGATACTTTCAAAAGTATCTGGGTGTTATCCTTGATGAGAGGCTTCTCTTCAAGGAGCACCTGCAGTATGTGGCGTAGAAGGCAGTTGATGCTTTTTTCGGCGTCCGTAGAGTGGTCCATCCCGATTGGGGGTTGAATTTCCGTACCATGCGGATTATTTACAAAGGTGTTTGCGAGGCCATTACGTTGTACGCTGCGCCCGTCTGGGCTCATCGTTTGCGGTACCAATGTTATAGGGACATTCTATTACGAGCCCAGCGTCTTCTTTTATTAGCGGTTGTCGGCGGTTACAGGACTGTCTCGCGAGAGGCAGTAACTGTGATCCAGGGCATCAAACCTGTGGATATTTCGGCTACGGAACGTAGCCAGCGGTATGATGCAAAGAAGGGAGGCCTTCTCACTTCTGAGCGTATGCGTGAGATCGAAGACCAAGGTTTTGACTCTCGGCAAGATAGGTGGAACACTTCTTTAACAGGTCGTTATACGCATGGTATATTCCCCAATGTTAGAGAGTTGCGAGCGGTTAGCTGGGTATCGGCACACGACACAGTTCCTTTCTGGACATGGTGCCTTTAGGGATAAATTGGCTAGGTTTAGGTTGGTTGATTCCGGCTTCTATCCGGACTGTAGGGTCGATGACACCGTGGACCATGTCCTTCACATATGTCCCCGGTACGAAGCTGAGCGTACCAGAGTTACTAGGGAACTCGAGAGAGTAAACTCTGTTTTGGATCTACGAGTCAACTGTAGGATTCGTAGAGAGTGGACAATAGTTGCTGGCTTCCTTCGCTTCCTCGCCCTGAGCAGGACCGCCGAAGGGATTTAGTAGGTGATAGGGTCCTGGGTGGCTAGGGATCGCCTGGGGAGTTGACTGGCCGAAGGTAGGCGCGTGCCTCGGTTAGAATAATTGGTGTTATTTTGGTGGAGTAAAGCTGTCGGCGGAGTTGCGGCCGCTGCCAACGGGCATGGTTATTCTTGTCCCGGGGGGTGCGGTCGCGCTTCGACGAGGGAATTTTGTGAGCTAACGATGGAGGTATGAAGCGGCGTTTCGGCGGCGGTAACGAAAGATGGTTAATGTCACGAGGGACTCCGCGATGGAGCTGTCCGGGAGTAGGCGTTTATTCTCCTCTCCCGGGCGGACCGGAGCGGAGTCAGATAGAAACTCACTTTGAGTAATAAGCGGGGTTCTTAAGGGAACTAGGTCTAAATTTCGCTGTGTTAAACTTTAGTAGGTAAGTTTGTTATAGAGGCTGTTAGTACGGATCTGAGACATTCAGTAATTGGCTCTTTTAATAGTTAGGACTAGGCGCGGGGTCTTCATTCCGCGGTTAGGCGGAATGAAGACCCCGCGCCTAGTTCCTGTGGGCGGCGTGGTAGCTGCAGGTGTCCGTTGTCTTCTTTCTGAAGGCATAAACACGTAAAACTATCTCGGGGTGAACTTTACCGATGCAGATGTCCCTCGGGGCATCTGCATCGGTGGCATTTCTGCGGGGCTGGACTGAAAGCTGTGGTGCGCAATCAATTTGAGGGCGAGAAGATATCCTCCGTTAAAGCCACTACTGGCTAGGAACGGAGGGGGTGGTGTAGCGACCGGACACGCTACGAGATGGGATCTTCTCCCCTCGGGGGGGAATCGAGATGTGGGCTAGAGACGACCCATAGTCGTCCAGCCAGGCACTTAGTCTGTGCATGGCTCGGCTGAGCCTCAGTTGGACGCGCTCCACGCCGCAGTCTGCAACAAGTAGGGCAACATCGTTAGCACACCCAACCGAGACAGATTCCTCAGGCATCTCCAGCCTGCGTTCCGGCGTTCCAAAGGTCGGGGACTAGAATCGACCCCTGCGCCGCCCCTGACGTGATCGCAGTCCTACGCCAGCCTGCCGCGTAGATGAGACCGCTGTTCCTCAGGTATGCGTCCACCATTCTGAGAAGGTATTGAGTGAGGCATACGGACCGAATGCTTTAGGGCCCAAATCATATCGCTCCACCGTGCAGAGTTGAAAGCGTTTTTAACGTCCAACGTAACGAGAAGAACCACACGTCATAAAAAATGTAGTCTGGACTTAATTCCTTCTGATTACCATTTGTTTGGGGAACTGAAGGAATATTTGAGCGGTAAGCGATTCGCGGGTGACGATGAACTTAAAAATGCTGTTAATCAGTGGCTAAATAGACTGGCGATAGAAGAATACGCTACGATAAATGTCTTAATTCACGTGGCGATTACATAGAGAAGTAGTATAAGGAATGTAGTTAAGAGAAATAAAAAAAAAATTATAAAGTTTTCAGAATAAGTTTTTTTACAATGAAACGGTCTTTACTTCAGAGATACCTCTCGTACATACTCATCCTAAATACATTACACTCCTTTTTGGGCAGTTGTGTAAAAACAATAATTTTTACCGTCAGTCTTCAGGTGTGACAAAATTTTACAACTGAATCGTTAATTTTAGCGCTAGCTATTGCTGAAATAAGCGATTCTAAATTTACTATATATTACTGATAAAATTTTTTAAGAAGTAAAAATTCATGCAACAATAAAATTATAATTTATCACGATGCGTGTATCTTTTGTTACAGAAGAAGTCCCAGTTTGTTTCCTAGTGTCGCTGATGGGTGGCCATCGCTTAATATTTTACACGATTTTGATTCTGATTGGTTCATGCCGTTCCCAGCAACCGGACCAAGACCTGTAGTAACAAAACCGCCATCGACTGGAAGTGGAACTACTGAATCTGCAGAGTAATTAGACAAGATTTTATATTATTTTAATTAATAAAATTTACTAACCTATTTACTTATTTATAAAATAAAAATTTTTGTAGTCTTTCTATTTCTTGAATTCTTTAAATATTATTTTTATGAAGTCTACAGTAGAAATCGCTATTATAATGGTGCACATGTTGACGAGCGTTTCTCATTAACGCTACATATCTTAGTTACGATTGAATCTCGGTGTAAAAAATGTGTTATTATCAAAAAAATAAACGATTATTTATTCCAAACTACATATAAATTGATAATTTGTGATATAAAAGCACATCTCTTCCGGACATACATTAACTATTGGCCAGTCGCTTATTTGTAGCGACGTTAAAAATTAAAACAATATAAATGTGTGTAAACGAAAAATTATTTGTACACTATATTTTACATAACTATTCATAAAATTTACACGATTCAAATTAAACGACCGACAACGATTTATAATAGATCATGATGATGAAATTTGTTTTTTAATTTAAGATTATACCTACTGTTATAATTTTTCCGATCTCTTCTTCCAAATGTTTTCAGGGTGGGTTTCCTCTACCTTTCTCCATTCATAAACCTTTCTTATCTTCATATTTCTTATTTTTTAAAAATAAATATTCTAATTTTTCTCATTACTGTCCTGATCATTTCGTTTTCGATCTATGTCAAGCGTTTTCCTTCCCCTTCTTCACTAAATGAAGGATTTTTTAATAACATGATAATAATAATAAAAATGAATAAATCTACATGATTTATTTTAACTACTTTGATATCCATTACCGATTATTTTCTTATCATGACAATCATTATCCTATATTTCTTTGATTTTCCTGAAATACACTTAAAATAATAAAATAAAATTATGTATCGGTTAATTTTATAAAAAACTAATCTATCGCTTAATTTAAATTATATTTCTGTTTTTATTTACGACAATAGAATTAAATAAGTATAGTATCTAAATTTATTTCTTTACAGATGTCGAGCAGTGTCCGATGTATCTGGCTTAAGCTTTCCACCTCACTCAGAAATACCTACAGATGGTTTGAAGCCGGAAGAGATATTAAAGAATGAAGTAAAACAGACAACATACTTATGTAAAGATAAAGATGACGTAAGTAAGATTTAAATATTAATATGTTACGCTATATTTACATAAATTTTATTAATAGTATTCTACCTGGCCTATAAAAGCGTTTTTTTTTTCTATTATAAATCCTATGATGTATTTTAAACCTTTGTTACACCTTAATTCCTTCAGTCGGCTCAATAAATGAACTGACTTGACGTGATGTCTTCAACTACTTCTGTTTGAAATTTATTCGTTGCAATCTTTTTGGAAATAACATTTGCTAAAAGAGATCCTATACGGGGTAAGTTTAAATACAGGAGGGATGACGAAACAAAAAGTTCATCGGTGATTTTATGGAGTATATGAATAAATATGAATACACAGATAAGGTATATTTTATTATCTGCTTTGATTTAACCCGTCGTAATTTCACAAGTTATTTGCTTTGTAAGAAAACTTTTAGGCCGCACGTAACAAAAAATGCAAGTTTTCTATTTAATACGGTTACCGCAAATTTACAAAATTTAAAGTACTCGTATAATTTATAAATTTTGGTGTCTAACTGTACAGAATTATCACATTTCTCGCGAAAATAAGTGCGGATAGAGATGTTGTATATTATGTAGAGAATCGGGGAAAAATATTAAATTTTTTAATTATATCAAACGTTAAACGAAAATTGGAAAAGACTTACATATTGAAATTATGATTTGTTTGTTAGAAAACACGTGGGTAGATATAACGTGGTAAAAACACGTGGGTAAAAACAGGAACCAAGAGGTGACCCTGTTTTTATAAGCGTTTTTTTTAAGTGTACTGCATAAAAAAAATTATCATTAAAATTCGTGAAAAAAAAAAGTGAAAAAACTCTAAAGGAATTTTAAGTGGAAAAAAATTCGCAAAAGAACGAAATACGGACAAGCATGATGATAAAAAGAATAAATATATGAATTATTAAATAAAATTAGTAAAACATCGTATGAAATTTACATTAAAGAGAAAAGTTGATGTTACAGTTCATGGTGCAGTATAATTACTTTTTTTTCTTGAAAGAAAATCAATTTTCCATGATCATGTTTTACTTATCAAGCTACATAGAACAATAATATAATCATTTCAAATAACAAGGAAATGACCTCTTTTTCCTTACTGACACATACATACGTGTTATACTGTCGTGTAAACGATCATTATTGCAAATTACCAATAATTTACACTAGTTGAATTTCTCCTCTTATTAGTTCTTTTTGATTAACGAGAATGAAATCTTTGAATAAAAATCCAAAATATATATATATATATATATTCACCGACATAAAATTAGTAATTACGTAAGAAAAATGTAATTTTTGTTTATTATTGTTTAAGACTATTATCATTTACCATTTATGTAAGGCTGTTTCACTACTTGCTAATTACGCTAATGCTATTTCCATTATTTGAGGTAATATCTAAATTTAGAATGTCAGTAACATGATGCCATTCAGATACAGATAAAACATACCTTTGATTAGTTTCGTAATTGTGTTCTACACCAACACGTAACATATCAATTGAAACTAACTAGTGATAGTGGCAACTATCCACTGGTTCATCAGAGTATCCTTTCACGCTCTAACAAGGAATAAAGAAGTTTTATTTTTATAACCTATAAATACTACTACATATAATAATAAAGCAGTACGCTTTATTATCTAATAATAAAATTTTACAAATTCATGATTAATAATAATAATAATAATAATCCTTATAATGGACTGGCGACATTATAGACTATGTGGATGCGTCTACTTCCACACCTTCCGTGGCAAAGGGTCCACGCAAAAACCTTGGTCATGGAGAGCCTCTGTTTTCGCAGGCGAAGAGAAGGAAGACTGTAGAATTCAGAAACATTGAGAAAACGGATCGAACCAAGTTTCGACCGAAAGGCAACGTAGTGATACCAAAATATTTGGTTATTAAGAGGAATTAAGGAGATTTTAGCAAGACAAGTTCTTTCGTGATCGCTCGAGGCATCATGAAAGCCGCTGGGGAACCGGTAACGGATGTAAAGAAACTTACATTAGGATTGCTCGTTGAAACTGTCAACGATTCACAATCGACACGGCTGCTGAAGGCGAAGAAGTTTTCCAAAGTCACAGCTGCTAGACATTCAAGTTTTATCGTAAGGGACTGTATATCTCGAACGGTGCAGTTGTGTGCAGGAACCTTCTAAACTGCACAGAGGAAGGAATCGTTGAGGAACTGAATGAATAAAGAGTTATAGCGTGTCGACGATTGAACACTCGACGCGGTGAGAAGTTCTATCCTACTCGTCGTATTGACATTCAACAAGTCGAAGTGCCCAGAAAGGATGAATTATGGCTTTCACAGACTAGATGTCCGTCCGTTTGGAAAGTCGGGATGATTTCATCGCGATGCTTTGGATGTCAGAGATTTGAATACACAGCGGCACGTTACACGTGGAAATAGATCTGTGTTTGCGGTGAACCGCTTCATCCCGATGACCCGTGCAGGATTCGCCTGTCAGCGTCAATTGTCACGGAAATCATTCAGCAAGATCTATAAACTGTTCATTGTATAGAGAGAAGTTAGCGATCCAAGAGGTTAAGAGAATTCAAAAGGTAAGCTGCTTCGAAGCGATGAAAATCGTCAAAAATAAATCGCTGAAGGAGAATATATCGTACGCACAGACTGCGAAGGATGTAATTGCGGAGCTAGCACCGGCGTTAGCAAGTATGGTTGAACGCATTGTGAACAACAACTTGGAAATCATCCAACCAGATAAGAAAACAGGAGCTATTTAACAAAAGAGTTCGTCTCCTTTGAAGAATGAACCTTCATTTGCCATTATTTTTTTTAAGAAACAGTAAAGAGTAAGAGCCATCAAAAAGTCAGATTTTTACATTTTAAATGTCACGGGTAACTAGCGAAAGAGATTTAAATTTAAAATAGATTTAAAGAAAAAAATTAATTAAAAACGAATTTTCTTTACCGTAAACGATTGGAGTGGTATGAGAAAATTTGTTTTTATTGATTTGATGGCCTGTTGTAGAAAATATATACGCAAAAAACTTGTTTTAAATCCTATTCTAAAGCAAGATATAGCTAAAAAAAAAATAAAATAATAAATTTAATTTTTTGGGAGGGGGGAATATAAGATAAAAATTTCAACTTTTGAAAGAAAGTTTTTTTGCTGAAGTGCCTCCGTAAAGATTTGAAACTTTATTTCTGCCACAACACCGCCACCCTGTTTTCCAGTTTTTAAAAAAATGAATAGATTCCCCCGGAAAGTAGTACCTTCTATATTTTTGCTATTTAGCCTCCGGTATGAATGAGGATGATATGTACGAGTGTAAATGAAGTGTAGTCTTGTACATTCTCAGTTCGACCGTTCCTGAGATGTGCGGTTAATTGAAACCCGACCGCCAAAGAACACCGGTATCCACGATCTAGTATTCAAATCCGTGTAAAAATAACTGGCTTACTAGGACTTGAACGCTGTAACTCTCGACTTCCAAATCAGCTGATTTGGGAAGACGCGTTAACCACTAGACCAACCCGGTCGGTTCCGGAAAGTAGTACCTGTCTATCAAGTTAGAAGAAAATAAGAATGAGACGGGTCCAAAATTATAAGACCATATATTGGCCATACATACATATGTACAAACGCAGAAACGTCCCTCTGACAAAAATAAGAATTTCTTTGGACTTCGGAGCGTTGGAATAAAAAACCCTTTTGCAGATTATTTACAACTTATTTAAATATATATATTTTTTTAAATTAAAAAAAAATTGTTTCCTAAAAGAAAACTAAAAAAGATTAATTTTTTTGACCGATCTATGTACTTTGCCGTAATAGCTATAGCTGCTATACCAGCATACATCACTGTACCTGAGAAAATAAAAATCTACAGAGGTCAGATTGAAGCTACTGTAAGACGGCTGAGAAACAAGACGGTTTCTCTTAATATATCGATCAGAAAACCTACCTTTAAGTTCATCTTGAACGTTTTGAGTTTAGCGGTTGCTACATCTGTTCTTAACAGATAATAGTTGTCGCGTCAATCTGAGGAAAAAATAAATTCCTGAACCGTATAAGTAATATTTTTTACCGCTGTTATTTTTTCATTAATATAAAATGGATCCATCAATCGCATTCGAGACATAGGTTGTCGAGACACACTGTCGTGATGGCACTTACATCTTTTAACTTGTAAAAATCAGACAGATAATGAAAAAATTACATTTAGTTGTTGAGTTTCAGATTTTGTAATTATAATCGGTTTTGACAAAAGTTATCTGTTTATTTGAAAGGTTATCTACAGACTAAAACTAACGCGCATTCAACTACATGAGAACGGTCACTTACTTTAATTTCATATTTTTCCGGGATTTTGTACACGTATAATTTGAAAACATGTATACATTTGAAGCTCAGTTTAAAAGTTTTAATGATATCAAGTTCCAAGCTTTGATGCGCTACAGCGGTAGCAGATCGTCTTGGAGATTTTTTAATGACCAAATTTACGCTAAACTGATTATACCACCAAATAGTTCTGATTTCGTTTTACGATGTATTTTGACCGTCAATATTATCTATTGATTGATTTGACCACAAAAACGCTTGGCCTCTATCGATATTTAACTAACTGGGACATGTTTCGGATAGCCGCTGATCGTTGATAGCTTCAAGACGTATTGAAGATGACAACAGCGAACAGAACGATACCTCTAAATTTTGTATATACAGTTCAATACAGTAATTAAAGAAATCGATCGATTATTATTTAAGATATTTTATATTAAAATGAAGGAAAACGTTATGCAATGAATATTTTCAGAATTGAATTACGTTGTCAACGTGTAAAAATTAAAACGTAGACTAAATGTTTTACATAACAAAGTTTTATATAACAGATTTATTTCTTAAAGGAAAATAGGTGGTAAAAACCTGAACTAAATAAATAAATTACAAGTTGATTCACGTGGGCCTTTGTGTTTTTCCTTTTTAGCGACTTGTCGGTTTTGTTATTATTATTCTTATTAAAGTTAAGATGGTTTCGTGATTAACAAGCAGATGGAAGAACTCTACCGCTGTGAAAAATGGTTTTAACAATATCGGTAAAGTTCAATGAATTTATATTTTCTTTTCACAACTTTAATAATTCTCTTTAAACTCATTTATCACGTTCCTATGTAGAATCAGATTTTTACACGTGATTATTAAGAATGTTTTTTTTTTTTATATTAAAACATAATTATTACCGTCTACAATAAAAAAAAGAATGTAATTAAAAATATTAATTTAAGCGTTCAGTAATATTTATTTTATTGTAGTACTAAGAAAACAAAATATAATTCCTTCTTTATACTTTTTCAGAACGAATTTTACATGCTTAGAACTCATGCTGTGTTTGCAACTCATAACATTCATAATGAACAGAGTACGGCTAATTATTATTCAAAGAAAGATAACAAACCTTTAGTTATCGGTAAGTTCGCTGTGCAATAATTATTTTTTAAAATTACAACGGTATCAGTAATATCATATTTAGAAAATAAAACAGAAAAACAAAAACTAAATAACTTACAGAAGAAAAGAAATAAACTTAAAGCGAATAAAAAAAATACTGGCAAAATATTAAAGCCAAAAAACAAAATCTAAAGTGAAACTGTTTCAACACGGTCTTGTAGATTAAAAAAAAAAATTTGACAAATAAACGGGACTAACGAAACATTACAAAACAAAAGTGTTTAGCCGACATTTTAGAACGAGAATAAAAAAATAATAATAGTTGTTTTAGTCAATATTTCCAGACAATTTAGACAATTTCGTTCTAGCCAGTCTCAGTAAAACTGTAAATTTATTTTTTTCCAAATTCATTAAGGTACTTAAATCAAAAATTTATTCTACCGGTTGTACAGATAATATCGGGGCTTGGTACATTTTAGAGCGAGTTTGGACTGCAGATGATGATGAAGAAATGAAACAACTCCTTGTTGCCTTTGAACTGTTATGTTTAATACGTCGTTACTCTGGACATAATAACTAAATTGGCAATAATAAATGCTAACATAACTAGACTTGAACATTATCAAGTATACTACTAGTAACACTAATTGTCCATCCGGACGAAATGAAAAATACGACTGCAGGATTCGGGTGCCGAATGAATACAAGGTAACTTATACGATCATGACCGCTCCTCGCGGCATCATGACGTATAACATCGTATGATCAGAGCTTGCCGGGAAGCTCTAGCTCTCGCTAGGTAGCAGCACCAGACGACTAAAGGTGGAACGTAACAGGGCTTAAATTGGTTACAGTATCTTTTGGATATGTTCCTACACCTCATCCAATATTTAAGGCATGCCCGCCTTAGATTTTAAGGCAGGCGTGACCGTAGATCTATTCCCTATCATTCCGCTTGACGATGTTACTAGCAAAGATGGCGACTCCTGAACAAAAATCTTTCTTGTATTGTAGTTTACCAAATGTGAATCTGTAATTAAAGTTCAACGTGCGTTCCGTAGACAGTTGAAGAGTGATCCTCCGAGTGAAAGTAGCATTCGTTGATCATATCATCAGTTTGAAACGACGTTCAGCCAGAACTCTTACAACCCAAAAGGGACTCCGAAAAATATTTTTTATTTTAATTTTATTTTTTACGATATCCCGAAGCAAGGTTTACACAGACCGTTCTTTGACGCTGAAGCAAGCGTAATTGAAGTCGCTTGTTAAAATAAACTTCGTACATGACGCTTTCCTCAACTGCAAAATGGACCTAAGAATTTTGTTTGGCAACAGGATGGTTGCTGTAATTAATAATTTCCGGAAATGAGATTTAGAAAAAACTGAATTTTATTTCGTTATTTTATTTATAAAAATCAGGTACACTGTTCTTTCCCGAACTATTTTCCGTATAATGTAATTTTTCAAGATATCAGCTATTTAAAGAAACATTTTTTACGATTTTCATTGGTAGATGAACAACTTTTAAAACATTAACAGCCGGTTAAGTGGTGGATAGGCTGGATTGAAGATTTAAATGGTTTAGATATTTGGAATAAACTAAATTTGCGCTTTCTACTGGGGATTCCCTAGAACGAAAACTACTATTTATTATTATTATTATGCTTTTTTATTCTCATCCTAAAATCTCAGCTAAACAATTTTGTTGAGCATTGTTTCCTAACTCCCGTTTGTTTGTCTAATATATTATTATGAATAAAGAAATATATATACGTATTTATTTTTAATCTACTATGGACGTTGTTAAAACAGGTTCTTCAGTTTGCATTTTTCGGCTTTAATATTTTACCGATATTCTTTTTATTCTTTCAGTTTAAGTTTGTTTTTATTCTTCTGTCCTAAGCTAATAATTAGAAACAAAATATAAAATATGGAGTTTTTCCAGGAAAAAGCAAAAGCAAAAAGTTTCATTTTTGCTCTTGCTTTCTTCTGGAAAAACTATAGATTTTATATTTTGTTTCTAATTATTCCTCTATCATAAATTTCCTCTTCCTTTATGTTTAGTTCTTTTAATTTCTCTTCCGTATCTTTATACGATTAGGTTTGTTCTTATTCTTTGAGAAGTAGTTAAAATAATTTCTTTGTTAGCCTATTTTCACTTATTCTTTAATCGTTTTAAATGTTAAAAGAAGAATAATTCTTTACCTATTGAGTTAATAATGTTTTTCAAATTTCTGATCGTTTGGTCTTTATTATTTTTTTACTTTGGGCCTAATATTTTTCTTCCTTTTTTAAGGATTTTTTCTATTCTTGATTTATCGATTTGATTGCGAATCGTTACCGCTCGGTATAAACATACAGATTTTATTGTTTTCCTAAATTTCACATTATAGGAAATCATTTTTTTTATCGCAAATATTTCTTTTCAACCGATGTGCTAATTCCATTTTCTTTAAATTACGAATCGATTGAGATATAACGGATCGCAAAATAAACACGGTCGCCATTTCGTAATTTGTGAAGGTATTTAAGTCCTGATTTTTTGCAAATTTTAAGATTTTATTAACAAGACGCCTACCAAATAGTATTGTGATTCCTCTATCCAAACTTGAGGTATAAGTTTTTATTTAAAATAACAAAATGGCGGAAAGCGGGAGAAGGAAGGAGAAATTACTATTTTTCCTAAGGATATTTTTTGTTTAGTTTTACAAGTAGAATCCGAAAAAGTATAGCCAGCCCACCGTTTTAGAAAAACTTTGTATATACTTTTTATATATACTTTGTCATAGCTTTTACGTATGATAACTGTTTAGCAATCACGTCAGCGTTAGAATAAATGCAAACTAACAAGCTGCAGAAAGCACTAATTTTTAGATTCCAATCTTATATGAAGTATATTTTCTAAATTTGAAAAAAACTCTATTCATAATGATCTTTACTAGTTATAAATATACGTAATTTATAACATTTTAGTCAATTATAATCGTGAAAAACATTTAAAACAAAATTATAAAGCGAAAAAAAAAGTAAAACAATAATGTAAAGTTACATTTTTATTATAGATATAGATAATAATTACGAGTATTTATCTGATCCAAATAGGAAAAGATTTGAATTTAGACCAAACTAAATTATGGGAAATTGTCGATAGTCAAGAACAACAAAAGGAACAAGAAGATGAGAAACCTTCTTCATTTGCTTCGGCTTTTTCATCTCCATTTGGACTTCATTCTTATTGGCCTAGTCCTAAAAGATGGTGGCATCCTTATGCAGCTTATGAAGCAGTCAAACAAGAGTAAGTAAAACTATATAATTAAAAAGAAAAAAGTGATAGATAAAACTAATGAATTGGAACGTAAAATATAATGTAAAACCTAATTGTCATAAGATTAGCTGCTGTAGTAGTAAATAAAACTAGACAAACATCAGATATATCGGTAAAAAATCTGCCCTCATTTTTTTGAATTTGTTATCGATTGAATTCCCTGAAAGTAAGAGTATAAAAATTTGTTTACATACGTGTTAGTTAGTAATTTGTTTGTATCTAAGGAATTTTCACACGATGAATTAACTCACCGAATAAGCTTGAAGGTTGTGCGCGGGAATGCGCAAATGCAAGTTGTAGCTTATGAAAAATCTACCTAACCGGAATTCGAACCCGGAACCTCCGGATGAAAGATCGAATCGCTACTGAGACCGAGACATCTTGTGTGATTCTCGTATCGCATTTGTGTTTTTTATTTGCGATTAATTTTTATTTTAACAATAGTTATTTTCCCAGTACATTTCTTTTATAATTTGTAACGTTTTCTAATCTGCTCGAAGATAATTGAACTAGAACCATCTTCATTCTTTCCATAAGCTTTTTTATTTTTTGTGGCCTATTGCAATCCACTAGGAGAGCTAATTCTATTACAAAATTCGTTCCGAATATTTTCAGCCTGACATAAAGACGGCGTAAGTATGACAAAATGACTAAGATTTATTCAATTATAATTCTTTGTGGTGTATTACGAAGTTTAAGACGTATAATTTTTAGTACCTTGATTGTGGTGATCGAATAAAATAAACAGGTATTGAAATTTTTTGAAAAATAAATAAAATTAAAATTAAAATTAAAATAAAGTACTTCGTTTTAAAAGGTTTAATCCCGGCGGACATATGAAAAGAGTTGCGATTCCAGGACTTAAACAAAGGATATGTTTATAGCTTGTATAGCGTGCGTAGATATAAGAAATAGTAATAACCTAACCCACCGGGTTGGTCTAGTGGTTAACGCGTCTTCCCAAATCAGCTGATTTGGAAGTCGAGACTTACAGCGTTCAAGTCCTAGTAAAGCCAGTTATTTTTACACGGATTTGAATACTAGATCGTGGATACCGGTGTTCTTTGGTGGTTGGGTTTCAATTAACCACACATCTCAAGAATGGTCGAACTGAGAATGTACAAGACTACACTTCATTTACACTCATACATATCATCCTCATTCATCCTCTGAAGAATTATCTAAACGGTAGTTACCGGAGGCTAAACAGGAAAGAAAGAAGAAATAGTAATAACCGATTGATATAGGTATTCTGTTGGAGCAGAGAGTCAAAATTAAAAAGAAATAAGAATATCATCAAAATCTGACGCCAAAGCTGAAAGATTTGTGAATATGTGATTGTAGACTACCGTTGGAAATATATACATTCTCTATAAAAGTCGATAAAAATTTCGTTTTGTTTAATCTTTTCCCCTTTCACTCTTACACTTTTCGCCTTACACTTCTTGCAAAAGTAAAATCTTTAGTAGTTAAATAATAAAAATAAAATTTTCTACCGGAAAAGGATCAAAGTCTCCGATCAAAATTACAATAAATACTTCTTTCAAAGCTACACTTTTATAGATTCAAATCTTTGTTCTAAAAATATTTTTGTCGACTGTATCTAGATGGTAGTAATGTCACAGGAAACCTGAGGTCAGGAATTCTCTAAATAGGATGGCTCGCAGGCTTAAACCTGTCTTGAGATGTATTAAAAATGAAACATTCAAAAGATACCTTGAAGGTCTATCTCCTTTATATAAAGACGGTTATTCTCTACGGATGGCCACTAAGAACGTTCAACGGTTTCCACCCGCGTTTCCTTCTTTGAAGGTTTCGGATGGATCGTGGGCTCGTAGTGACGAAGACTAAACGATTTGCTATTTACCTGGGCTAAGTATTTCAATCGCTTGACATACAAGAAGGATGCTGGAGAGTACGGAATCCTTGGGTTCTTAGACAGCCCGCTTCCTTTGAGTTTTCCAGTGAGGCCTTTTTCCGCGAAAGAAGTGCTGCGAATAATCAGGAGGGTGAGAAATGCGAAAAAGGCTCCAGGGTTTTAACTGATCACTAATAAGATACTACTCGTGCTTCCTCTGAAAGCCACCTACCTGGCCTACTATACAAACTAAAAAAATGTCTCTCTTAGCCGTACTACTAGTTCTGTGTAGCTATCTAGACCGACTTTTCCCAGGTAAAGTATGGTCAAGAGCTATCTACGTTCTAAGACTAAATCAGGCGTAACTCAAGCCTCGATTGTGGATCTGTGTTTTACTCCATATTCAATGCGAAACTTCCGACTGCGAACCATATCACCATTACTTCTTTTGTTGACGACACGGCTATTCTAGCTGTCGATATGAACCCAAGTGTGGTCTCGACTCTTCTGAATCTGAATTAGATAAGTCAAAAGGTTGCTGGAGAAATGAAGAATAAAGGTCAATCAAGCGAAGTCGAGTCACGTGATGTTCGCCATGAGGAGAGGAGACTATCCACAAGCCGATCTGAATGGCGTTTGGGTTCCGTATATCAACCGTGTCAAGTACCTGGAAAATGAACATGAAATGCCTGACATGAAATGTTCATATTCGGGAAAAGAGGGAGCAAATTAACGTCAAATCTAAGGAAGTGTTTAAAAGTTTAAGGAAACTGTTGCTGGAGGTTGCAAGAGGTCCCAATTATCATTATCTAATAAACTGTTGTTATACTCTAGTTTAGCGACTAGTGTCCTAACTAGCTCCTAGAGCTAACCTAATTGCGTGAGCAAACTAAGAATGGTGTCACACATCACTTGCTTCGTATCCCACCTATCAATCAGATAGGAATCAGATAGTGTGTACGACCAGATTTACTTAAGGTTTCTACGATACTGGGAGAAAACCCGACACCTGTGTTTCTTTTACCGCATACCAACGTTGGCTAGAGCTTGGAAAGAATGATACTATGTGTTATCGGGAGGACGGTAGCTCCCTTGAAAGTTATTGATCCTCGGTCGAGCGAGTTGAAGGTTGATACGAATACCTCGGTGACTAAGAGATACACGCCACCTGTACCAACCAGTGGCACAGTCATCGTGAAGGCAGATGGGCGTACATATGCTGAACTACTTCGAACTGTGAAAGACTCAGTTACCGTTGAGAAGGTGGGCGATGTGTTCTCGCTACGGAAAGGAGTAGCTGGTGAACTGCAGATCAGGGTCAAGGGACCCGACAAAGCGGCCGAACTCAGGAGTACATTACAGAGTAAAGCTTCCGACCTCCAAGTAGACCTGAGGTCTAGTGGCAGTCGCAGGATGATAGTCCACCTCCAGGACTTAGATTGTGATACCACCAAGGAGGAAGTTGTAGTGACGGTGAAATGGGTGGTGAGGGAAGGTTGAGTAAAGTGACCTCGCTCCGTCCAGCGTACGATGGTACGCAAAATACCACCATCATCACCTCGTATGGCACAGCAAGGAAATTCAATGACGAGAGGATTAAGATCCGTCCCACTGTCGGGCTCGAGTCAGGGACTCTGAGCATCGCCGCTTTAGATGTTTGACCCTGGGGCACATTTCGACCGCCTCTTCAGGACCCGATCGATCCGGATTGTGTTTCAAGTGCGGGCAGCAGGGCCATAGGAGAGCCCAATATTAGAACAAGACGAAATGCATGATTTGTGATATAGGGCGTCACAGGACCGAGGTCTGTCCAACCCTTCGATAAAGTATCTCCAAATTAATACGGGCAGGAGTAGTAGGTCGCTGGACGCTGGACATAACCTGGGACGTGGCCTTGCGTCATTCCATGTACATCATTCTGTCGGAGCCTCCTACATCGATGACACATCCAGTGAGATACGGCTAGTGGATCGATCCTAAATTCAGGGCTGTGTGAGAATACATAACGACGATATTGCAGCACAAAGGCAGGGATGACGAGGTAGCGAGGAGTGATGGTCAGCCTCCTGTGGAGTCGTCGTTTGTCCGGGCTTGCCGGGATGGGCGGCGACGATGAGACACGAGGACTACGTTGCCCTCTAGCTGTTAAGACCGAGACCCGGTTTTTCCTGAAAATTATTATTTTCTAAAATAATATTTTTAAATTTATTTCTATTTAAGATTATTTCTTTCGTGATATTTAATTCACTCATATAATTTAGAGCTTCATTAAACCAGGTGTCTTTAGATTTTTGATTATAAACAAAATTAAAAATTCTTTATCGGTCTTTTTTCTTCATTCTTTTAATTCATTTTTATTGTTATTTTTTATTTTTATTTAACAGGTGCGAGAAACACGACGAGTTAAAATCAGTCGAGTACCCAAAGATCGAAGTAGAAGATTCAGTACTTGGAGATAAAGTAGTAAAGAAGGATGTTAAACATGAAACATTCCTCTGCACAGAATCAACAAACGTAAGGAAATCTAACGCAATTTATTTTATCATTTGATAAAATTAATTTTTTTATCTTCTATTTTCAAGAGTAGTACAAGTATTTAAAATGTTAACAATAATACTGTTTTCCTAACTTTTATAGTTTATAAGGAGGAAAAATTCTGTTCAACAGCAACAGTACTATCGATCGAATGATTACCTTTCTGATTTTTATATTTCTCAACGTTCTATTACCTTGTAAACAGCAAAAATACTGTTAAATTGTAATAATATAATTTGTAAGGATGTGTGCATTAAAGTAAGTATCTTTGATGCCTTAAAATAGAATATCTTAAAGCAGGATTGAATTTCTATAAATTTTTAGAAATTGTTGCTGTTTAAAAAACTCATAAAACAGTTTATTGTATTTATTTTGGTAAGAAATTTTCAGCTTTAACAAGGAAAATATTAAACTTTCACAGTTTATTTTAATTTTAATTTCATTTTAAAGTCTATACGATTTTCTATAAGATTTATCACTCTAACTTTCTTATTATGTAAAATAACAAATTCGTTTAAAGTTCCTACTATTCTTTGGATAAGGGCCTAAAACTTATGTAAGTAAAGTTTTTTGATATCATCAACCATTGGCCTAGGGATGGAAAAAATTGGGTTTTGAAGACAAAAAAAAAATCATACCTCCGTTAATATGTACAGTATTGAATCGGTTTAAAGTGGTCGTTAGTCCGCTAAACATTACCTAAAACTTTGGTCTGAAACAATTTTTGATATAACCAACCCTTACGGCAAGGGATGAAGTTTTTCTAGAATTGTAAGAAGATGGAGCATATCGTATGCTAAACATGTAAAACGTTTGGTTCCATGCAATTATTGTCGTTTTGAGTAAATTTGAAGGTTTTCTTAACTTTAAGTTGGACATTTTTTTTCCCCTACTTAGCACCGGTGAAATCTGCCTCCGCCTACCGGCGTGCCGAAAGAGATTTTTTTTACTTGTGAAAGTAAAGATTATAAAAATAAAATTATTTAAAAAAATCAAAGGAAACATTTTAAATAACCACATATCTTTTCTAAAACTATAAAATCATATAAAAATTTCAGTAATTGGTCATTTTGAAATAAAAAATAAAGAATACGATTCAATAATTAATATGCTTATCATGACTGCAACCCTAAAAGATTCATAATTATTAAGTAATCTTTTTATTTAAATTAATAAATCTCTATTGATAATTTAAAGATTAAAATAAATGGTTGAGGTAATTGGTTTGTATGACATTTCTCCCGCGACCAACCCGTTCGGTCGCCCGAAAGCATAAGACCAAATGTCCGTGCCATAAACGGTACTGAGTACCGTTCGTACTCAGTTCGAACCGAGTACGAAATCAGTTCAGCGACCAGTGTCCTACCTAGTTCCCAGAGCTAACCTAATTGCGTGAGCGAACTAAGCGTGGTGCCTCACACCACTAGCTTCATGTCCCACCGCTCACTTGTCATATATTTTTAAAACGGGTAGGCGCACCCCGTCAACTACTAAAAACATATATGACCCTCAATAAATTTAATTTATTTCGTCAAGACATTCGCTGTCTTGCAGTCAGGCATTCGCTAAATGCCAGAAAGTACCTGTCCAACATTTTTAAAGAGCTTGGAGCCTTAATTGGCTGGTAGCCATAACTCTCGGGTAGCTTTCCACAGCAGCACGGTAGAAGTCTTTTCCCTGAATAAATATCGCAACGGCATCAGGGAACACCCACACGGCCCGATAATGCGGCTCTCGCCATATTGACTCGCCGCTTATATGAGCAGCTAATTTTCCCCTTGACCTCTAAGTTCCAGTGTGGCCTGAGTTCTGGCCTCCCCAAGACTTGCCCCCTCCCCGCTGACGCACAGCTCATCAGCTGCCAGGCGAAACCAAAATAAATATTGCTTCAAGTACCCGTGATTGGAGAGCATCTGGGCACCCGTTGCACTTAACAAACCATCCGCCCAAGCCATGCATAAATCTAAACAAGGACTTTCCCTTAGTCGTGGCTTGCCATTCTTGCTGCCATGCATCCATCGCGAGACTGTAAAGCCTCCTACGCAGGCGGGAGGTGGGCAACTGTTCGAAATTTAGAACCGGTGCATTGCGATCACCGTTTCGCTCCGGTACAGGCCCGGCTCGAAACCGCATCCCAAATATCCCGGTCTCCCTACCTCTTCGCAACTTCCACATGAACGACCGAGTTTTCTCTACTCAATCTATTTTGAGAGCCTTACGGTGGTGGTCTTATAGGAGGTTGTTTTAAAAACACCAGTGCATACAATTAAGGCTGTGGGCTGAGCACTCCTTAAATGTTGAATAAGTGCTCGAATTCTGTCCGACCTGTGCGCCCAAACGGACGCCGCATAAGAGGCCACACTTTCGAAGACACCTCGGTACACCATGTACAAATGACGGCCCGACAGTCTGTAATCTTTCCAATAAATCTCCCTAAGCTTGTACATCACAGAGACGGCGTCCGCCGTATTTGACTAATGCGGTTGCTAAACAGCAGCTTTTCATCAAACAAAACATCTAGGTACTTATTAACTTTAACTCGGCTGATTACACAGCCTTTGTACTTAATGTGTGGTTTACGGCTGTACGATAATGTGCCTGCACCCTTGAGAAGCATACACGTCGTCTTGGGCACAAAAATCTTTAAATTTTGCATTTCCATCCAGCCCTCTGAGGTCGACAAAGCCGCCTGCGCCCGGTCTTCTGGCTGCAACTTTCCATGAAATCGGAAAGCACTCCGAGAACAGCCTGCCAGGCGCCTCTCTTATGACAGGCAGCAGATGATAGAAAATATCCGGATCAAGTTAGTCAATTCACAGTGCTTTTCTCAGTGCCATTTGAGATACCATACGGTTTCATTTGAGAAACCATTCCACAGCCCACACGCCAAGGAATAATATCTAACCCTCCCTGACTTCGACTTATTAATTGAAGCCGACCACCAGCCGACCGCCCCCCTTGATGGCCAGGCCTCGATCGGGATGCCACCTATGCAAATGCCTCGGCAGATATTTGTAACAGTAAAATACAAATCAAATTTTGCCGGTCGTTGTACAGCCCCGACGACGAGAAAGTAGAACACTGTTCTTGCTGATAAAGCAACCAGTAATGCAGTGCAAGTTTGCAGTACTAGGTCAGAGGCCGAGAAGCGATATGGTTGAGGTAAACATTATTTCCAGGCCAAAATCTTTTCAGTAGTTTTTGAAGTTATATTGGTAAATATATATATATACATACAATACAAGTATTGTATATATACAATATTAATTCATATCAATTTAATACATATCCTTTTCCTGTAAGATCAGTAAACATTATTTTGTTAGCGATTCATCACTAAAGAAAATGTATTATTTTACTTATGACTAATTAAAGTAAATCGCCTTTATACATGGTTGAGGGTGTTTTATGTAATGTAATCTTTTTACTTACCCTACCACTTCATTTTACAAAGTTAAAAATAAGTTTTTAATTGGAAAAATATACTTTATTTTTATATGAATGATTCTTAGATTAACCTTAAGCTAATACGTTTTTAATTTAATGAAATAACTACTTGAAATATTTCATTCCGAAGCTGGGAATAGAACCCAGTACATTTACGTTACCGCCTGGCTGGTTGCTCTAGCAACTAAATTAGCTAGTATATTTTATTACAAAACAGTAAGTTTCTTCTAAGTTCAGAACAATAAATTTTTTTATTTTTATAATTAAAAATTTAATCTTATAATCTAAATTTTCACTTTTCAATGTTGTATAGTGAACGCCTACGCAGCGGCTGAATTCTATGATGAAATGGTTTTAATTTTTATAGGCCATAATAAAGATGAAAATTTCATTACTGTCTACTGACATTTTTACATCAACAAATCGAAAGTTTGCTTATGATAAGATTAGGGGTTCTTTTATATTAATATTTCACATATAATATAGCCTATTACAAATTCCATATTTTTATTTTATTTAATCAAAATTACAAGCAAAATATTTAAGAATAACAAACGATTACACACGATTGATATATGTTTGAATGATTTTGTTGTTCTTTTTAGAAAACAAAATATTTCTTGCTTAAGACAACGATAGATGTTTCAACAAAGAGCGGAAGTACATTCAGCAGAGTTCAAAGTATTTCTCATCCAGCTGATAGTGATGGTAACCCGCTTACTGATACTGACGGTTCCAGTCATCCAAAAATATTGTCTGGTAAGTATTAAATATCATTATAACTACAAAAAATTTCTTAATTTAGAAATAATTACTAGTAAAGCGTACACGTACAATGTATATAACTGGAAAAATCTCGTAGGGATGCAATTTTCTCTGGTAGAAAGCTTCGGATAACAAAGGGGGTTTTCCCCGACACATTTTCAACGGGTTGAAAAGGTGTACAGATCCAACTATATCTTTAAACGAGAAAATCCTCGATAATGTATTACTAATTCTCACATTTTTCAAATAACTGGCATAATGCAATTTGGTATACCTTGATATAACTAAAGGAATTTTTAGGAATAATAATAAGCCATGACGAGTTAAAAAGGGTATTGAATTTCAACAGAAAAAAATATTTCTCTGTGTAAATAGTAAACGTCGAAAATCTAGTTCTGGAAAAATTCTGAAAACAAAATTATACAAAATACTGAACTAACACTGTTCAGTATTGGGCAAATATTGAATTTCCACCTGTGAAATATTAAATATTTAGGTACTTTTATATTTACATCTTCATTGAGTTCATTTCCGCTTATGAAAAAATATTTAATGTAAAACGTATAATTTTAATTATTTTTACAATGTTTGTTTGCAGAAAAAAATAGTTTATCTGATTATGGGTAACATAAATTTTTTTTTTATTTATTCATAAATAAAAAAAGTAGGTAGGGAATCTTGGAGAGCTGCATCAAACCAGTCAAATGACTGAAGACAAAAAAAAAAAAATATTCATAAAAAACTACTTACATTCTCAAATTTGTTTTTTTTTAAATAATTTTAATAAACTCGACAAAATTTAAACGTAAAACGGCGGCTACTTACTGTTTTTTTAACACTGAAATTTTTTCGTTCATTTACTTAATTAGGAAAAATAAAGATGTCTTTTATGATATAGTTTTGATGTTAGGCTATTCTAGTTAGTTACATTTACTAGTTAGGAAAAACCGGTGTTTGGGGCTGATAATCTGGAGACTTTATCGTGTAAATATTGTCACGGACATAATCATCGTAAACTAGGTTTATGATGTTATAAATTATCTAATACATTTTAGCATCCGATTAAGCTACACACATACGACATTAACTATGTTTGGCTTTGAGTCATAAAAAATTAGACAGGATAATATTATTAATTTTTTTAATTAAATTATTTAATAATATATCTTATGGTCCAACAAATTAATTGCAGCAAATTAATTTTTATGTACCATCTGCTTAGTCAGATTTATTAATCTTATTGCCAAAATCAGAAAATTAAATTATTAGTTTTTTAAACTTCTTATAGTAGCTTATAGTACAAACGAATAACTGATAAAATCTTCTTCCTCTTGTTCCTTACCTCTTATTATTTTTTTGTTTTATTTTTGTCTTCTTCCCTCCTTATATTCTTTTTCATCGTTTTTTTTTACAATTAAGTGTTAATGAAGCTGAACGTGAATCAATCTGTAAGCCACTATATTAATAAATATGTTTAGTATTTGTAAGAAAACAAACGCACAGATTTTCTAGGCTAGCATATTTTTTCACTAAAAAGGAAAATAATATTAGCCATGTTTATTTCTTTATCGCACAGTAAATTAAGAAAGCTGACAGAGCTGGGGGTCATCTGTTTTCAGTTACGGAGATCCTCTCAAACTGAGAGTGACCCCGAGCGTTGAGCAGATTTGGTTTCGAGGTATAGGGAGCTCAGATGTTATTAGCACAAGGTAAGGCAGGCCAAACGTGATTATTGGCGTTCCTTTGTTCAGGAACAAGATAACAAAGATCCGTAGAGTGCTGTTTATCGAGTGCTAGGGCATAAACGAAAGAAGGACTTTCTTCTGTCCGCACTGTCGAACAGGCAAAAAGAGTGGTCTTGGATAAAACTGAGATCCTACGTACTTTATTAAACTTTTTTTTTGCCGGTAGCTGTAGAAACTGCTTAACATCATCCTATTTGAAACGATGTTGCTTCTCATCGCGTGGATGTTTTGTCTTCAGAAGCTACTGAGGCGGAAGTGCGTGAAATAATCTGCAGCTGTGGTAAAGTTCTTGGCTTTGATGGAATAACGGTGGAGCTCCTTGTTCGTTTAGTGAAAGTTAGTGGGAAAATATTCACTAAACTATTTAATAAAATGTTGTTTGCGGGCTATTTACCAATTTGATGGAAAAAGGGAATAGCTAAATTGTTGTTTGAGATTAATTCCTCATATCAGCCTCTTACGTCATTGCCAGTTGTTAGTAAGGTCTTAGAGAAGATACTATATCTGTGTATTAATAAGAGGTTGACATCGTAACGGTTATTGATGGAGAATCAGTATGGATTTCGCCCTGGTAAGGGGACGAAAGATGCTATTTTGAGTTTTAATTGCTATTTTACGAGTTCTCGGTCCTTTGTTGTGGAACCTGGTTTTTGACCGATTTCTGGGATTGACATACCCAGAAGGGTTCGCGGTCCAAGCTCTCGCCGATGACTATCTCCTATTAGTCTGTAGTAATTCAGGACCGCAGGTAGAAGAAAGAGCGCAAGCAGTTTTATCAACTGTAGAGGGTTGGATGGACAGTTAAAATTTAAACATTTCTGTGCACCACACGAAGTATATGCTTTTTAAGGGCGTAGACCAGGGGTTACACTGTATGATAATTTTAATTATCATACAGTGTAACCCCCGTATTAAGTATAACGGCTTTGTAATCGGCAAGTAAGATTTTACAAGTGCCTAGGTGTAGGGCTAGGCGAGCCGGGGGTATGTCGGAGTGAAACGGCAATTACAATGCTCCGAATGCAAATTTCGTACAGCTGCCCATCTCCCACTAGCGGAAGAGGTTTCAGAGTCTCGCGATGGAAGCACGGCAGCGTGAATGGAACACCACGACTACGGGAAGGTCTTTGTATAATTTTATACAAGACTTTGGGGATCGGTAAGCTTCAAGATCATTTTTAAGGGAAACGAGGCCCAAGTGCTCACCCATCACATAAATTTGAAACAATATCTGTTCTCGTTTCGCCTGGAAACTGATGAGCTGTGTGTCTGCGGGGAGGCCCAGCCGAATGTACATATGACGTACGACTGCCCGCTCTTGCGGGAGGGCAAAGCTTGGGCCTCCCTGGAACTTAGAGATCCAGGGCAAAATTGGCCACTTATAAGCGAATCAGTGAGGCGTGAGTCACATTGTCGGACCTCCTGGGAGTTCCTTGATGCAGTCGGATTGTTGAACCGGCGTCAATAGTTTGCGTAAGGGAGGATTCTTAATCGCTTTACTGAAAGAAGCTACTCTGCTGGAAGAAGCTATTCGTAAGTAATGATGAACTATCGATCTATAGCTCCAAGTAGCTATATAGGATGGATAAGCACTTGTTGGCATACAGCGACCAAGACGCAGCAGAGAATGGCTGTCCTTATTTAATTAAATAGACGAGAAAAATTTTTTAATTTATGAAGCTCATATTATAAGACTCATTCTCCTACCCACTGCCATTAAATGGCTCCTATCCATTTAGAAAATATAGGTCATGTGAACGGCTGGACAGAAAAGCAACTGATGCTTATGCTGTTCACGCAATTCGGTTAGCTCTAGGAGCTATTAAGAACTAGATCAAGATACAGTAGCCCTTTGAGGCACGGACATTCTGTCTCGTGTTTTAGGACGACCGAGTGAGGTGGTGGCAGGAGAAATGCCAATAAATCCAATTTACGAGTTTTAACCGTTGTCAAGAATAGTAGTACTGGGTATGACTTGGGGATTTTCCTCGACTTATCCGGGGCATTTAACAATTTGTGGTGGCCTCCTGGTTTATTTAAATTATTGAAACGTCGGTGTAACAAAAACGAATTGCTTGCAGATAATGGACGGCTACTTTGGGCATTGAGACGTTCTACTTTGTGATGGTGGCCATGAAGTGAAGAAGACATTGTTTACGGGTTGTCCCCAAGGCAGTGTGCCGGGCCCCTTGTTGTGGGTTGCGAAGTTTGATTCTTTGATGCGGCTGCGGTTTCCGACGGCTGTCACGTTGTCGCTTACGCTGGTGATCGAAGGATGTTCCTGGAATGAGGTTGAAGTGCGCCTCACGGGCATGCGGGATACTTGAGCTGTGAGGCCGTCAACATAAGATGGCATTCAGCCCTGGTAAAACCAAGATGATACTGCTGAAGAGCCGTTTGGATATGACGCGGCGAGTCCGTTTTTTAATGTCAGGCTATCGAATTCGAAGAGTTCACATTCAGATGAACTCCGAGGTGCTCTTTGACGAAAATTTTAGTTTTAAGGAGCATTTACATACGTCGCAAAGAAGTGCCTTCTTGCCTTATTCGACCTGTGGTTAATCCGGATTAGGGGGGGGGGGGGTCTGAATTTTAAGACAATGAGGGCCCAGCGCATTCTGTTGTTTTTTTTGTTAACGGTGACAGGTGGTTACTGTAAAATTTCTCGTGAGGCTGTCCTGGTTATCGCTGGAGTAAAACCTGTTGATGTTCTTGCGCTTGAGCGTCAACAACGCTATTTCCCAAAGAAGTTTGGTTAACTATCCTCTGCTAGAAAAAGAGAGATTGAGAATGATGAATTTCAAGGGTGGCAGACTAGTTGGAATGAGTCGGCTGAACGGCCTTACAGGCAAGGTCTTTTTCCTGATGTGAGGAATCTCCAGGGCGCCTCTTGCGTATCTCCTAACAAGTATATAACTCAGTTTCTTCGGACCGTAGTACGTTTAGGTTGGTTCGTTTCGGCCGGGCTGATTCGGGTCTGTGTCCATGGTGTGGCATATTACATGATCTTTCATGTTTTATATGTCTGTCATCGGTATGGTGAAAAACGATTAAAGATAGTGAGGCAGCTCGGGGATATTGGGTCTATTTTAGATTCAAATGTTAACTGGAAAAGACGGGCTGAATGGTCAATTGTGGAAAACTTCATGAACGTTTTGATTCTTCAGCGAGTTGCAGAGGGCGTGTTGGATGGGGATTTCGAGTTACCCGGGTGGTTAGGAACCGCTTGGGCGCTTTCATGTCGCCAAGATAGGAGCTCCGTAGTTTTGTTTCGTTATTTCGTGATGTTGTTCGTTTTATTTCGTTGGTAGAGCTATAGGTCAAAATTTAAATATTTTATTTCAACGCAGTTCTGTTCGTTTGAGTAGTTTGTTTTTGCTATGGGTTTATTAATAGTACGTTCTTCCACTGATGGAAATATCATTCGTGGCATTTACATTGGTGGCATCCTGACGAAGGCGAAGCTATTAACTGAGAGAAGCTATTCGGTCTGCAGGTTCGGAAAATGACTTCCGATAGAGCCCAACAGGGCTAGGTACGGAGGGGATGGCTGGCGACCGGAATCGTCACATGGCGGGATCTTCCCCTTCGGATTCAGGTGTAGGATTTTTCCTTAACGCGGCTTTAGCCGCTTGACGGCTAAACAACTACAACTGTGGGTTGATTCTGATGCACGACTTACACAAACAAACACACACAACTTAATTAAAAATATTTATCATTTTATTTAAATATATTTTTTCGTTTATTTAATTAAACGATTCTAAAGCGCGCGCGCATACTGTATTTGTACGGTCGGTAGCTGGAGTAGCCGCGAGGCTTAACGCACCAGGTACCGAGTCGACCGGGTGATCGAGTTCAAGATCCGGTCAAACCGAATTACTTTTTTACACTTTAAATATTGTTTATTTATTTAATTCTACCGTTCACCTGTGACGTTACAACAAAGTAGACGACTACAATAGCATTTTTTGGGTTGGGGGTGCAATTTTGTAACAATGCTTTTTGTAAATATTGTTATTTTTTATTCGTTGTGTCTAAGAAAAATATGACCTTAATTAGGCGAAATCTCGAGATATTGAGGCGATCGACTTTGGTCTACAGCCTCAACCCCTTCACTTTTTAAGTTGAAATTTTAATGTCATTAACATAGAAGTAATCTGACCAAGTTTTGTCAAAATCGGTCCAGTAGTTCTGGAGATATTTACAGGTGATTTAGAGGCCAACATCAAACACACCTACACGGGAAAATTAATATCCGGAAAATTTCCATACGGTTTTTTGGATTCCTTAGGCGTCAAAACGTTAAGATCCAGTGAAAACCGCGTATGCCAAAATCGGGCAGATTACAATACTTTCCTTTCTAGAGCTGTAGCTCTGTATTAGCGCTATCTAGACGTGAAAGTTAATATTACGAATAGAAATCTTAGCATTAATATTTTATAATTAAAATATATCGCTAAAAAGTTTCTTATAAATAATTAAGTATTATATTTACGAAAAGGATTTGAAATTTTGTTTTGTGTTAAAAATCCGAAAGCTTTTTAAGGATTGAAACTTTTGAATGAGACGTTAATTCGCCGCGGAAATCGGCGATATTAATTAAAATATATTGATAATTAAGAAGTATACACTTTACAGAGTTAAACATTATAAATAATTACACAACTGCAATTATATTATAAAGACTAAAATTGAATAATCTGTTCAGGACATAATACGTAACTGTCGTGTAACCTAATAAAAGCAACCTACATCTAATTGACGGACAGATGTTTTGTTTATATTCACCACCTGGAAACCGGATGTAGATTCATGTAAAATGACGTACAAAATTTCGTTCTAAATATAGTCGACCGTTTGTTTCATTAATACGAATGCTATTCCTGTCTTCTATTGTGTTATTATCTTCTCTTGTTTAATAGTAGACGAACAATTTAAAATACGTACTCGAATTAACTTCTTACCTAAGCACATACATCTATTCTCAAGATAAAAAAAGTAGTTTTTGGAATATAATTACTAAAATTTATTCCATTAGCAAAATTTCCACCCGATTTACCGGCCTTTCATTTTGAGGTCCCGGTTTCGAATCCCGGTCAAGCATGACATTTTCACACGTTAAAAAAATCCGATGTGGACAACTCATGACTTCCTTTTAAGCCTATTAAATTACATATACACATTTTTTTTAAATAAAAAGTATATAAAATTTTATTTCATTAAAAACTTATCATATTTTTTCATGTTTTTTTTTCTTTTGTTATTACTAAATTATTATTCGTCGTAAAAAAGTTTTTACAATGAGAGGTTAATAGTTATTAGTAAATAAATATATCTAAATTAAAAAAAAAAGTTAAAAAAAAGAGATGAAGTCTGTTTTGAACCGATGTGTCTTTCCCTAAGTTTGAAATATTTCATTAATTCAAATTTATTTGGCTATAACTCTGGAACCGATGAAAATAAGTATCACTTATGATATGCACTTAAAAAGCTCTCAATGAGGGCTTATTACCGCAGTTAAGAAAAAGTCCAAAATTCAAAAAGAACACTTTTGGACACTTTTGATTCAGTCGATTGCAATCAAAAGGGGAGGTGCAGAACTAGATGTTACAAATCCAAAATTTTAACATCCTACGGCTAATCGTTTTTGTTATGTTACAATACATACGTAGTACAGACGTCACGCCGGAACTAGTCAAAATGTATTCAGGGATGGTCAAAATAGATATTTATGTTGAAATCTGGAAACCAAGGTTTTTTTTCAATAAACAATAATTCCTTTATTTCGTACAAGGAAGTAAATACTGTCATTCATCTCATCCTCCAAAGTAATACCTAAACGGTGTTCCCAGAGGTTAAAAAAAAAACAAAAAAAAAACGGTTTTACTGCAAAAAGTTTACAGATAATATTTTTTACTTTACGTATCGTGTGAATTACCTATTCTTTTTTATGTACATCCATAATAGAATCTTAAATTTAAAATAATTAAAATATTTAAAAAATATTATATTATGCGATTTGACACGAGCGTCATAGAAATTCGAAATTAAAAGATTTAATAAATAAAAATATTTAAAGAACTTAATTATCGGCTACCGATTACATGCGGCTTATACTTACATATTAAATCGGTATTAAAATACGTCTGAAAATTATTTTATATGATTGAACTGATTATTTAAATTTATTGTATCAGATAAGATAATTACTGATAACCTTTATCTTATTCTTGTTCTTCTTCTTATTATTATTTAAATATAAATCTGAATGATTATCGTAATTCAATTGGATTACTTCATATTTTTTTAAATTTTATTTTTTAATATAAAATATTCGCTTATTATTATGTAGTTTAAATTTCATATTTTATTTACGTAGACATCTATTAAAGAAGGAGTTTGAAAAACTCCGTCTGTAAGGGGGAGCAGATATTTTAATATAGATTCTTTATCTTCCAAAGCGGAAGTGAATATGCTATTTAAATTTTTTGTTAAAGACAAATTGACACGTATTTCATCATTTTTCGAAAATCAAATCTGTGTGCAAGGGGGCGGAAGAAAGTTTTGTATGAAAATTCTAAATATTAGCGACAATATACAATGAATAATGATTGTATTCTATGAAACGACTCCGGTCCGCTATGTCATATTGTTCAAATTCGATGATACTATCATGCGGTTTAAGTTCGATTCGAATTATTATTGTTTGTCATTCGTTTAGAGAAATTTAAACGTAGATAGACCGATTTGCCGATATAATCGCTGAAATATCAACATTTAAATTACGGTAAGATTTTACAAAAATGTAATGTTTCTTTTGAAAAACTATTCTAGGTATAAATCGAAAATCCACGCGAGCAAGTTGCGGGTTACAGTTAGTTTGAATTAATTTATGTCTACATTTTTCCAAACTCTTAAGGGTTGGAATGACGCATGGAGCATAGGGAGGAGGTGGAATTGATGGCTGAACAATTCGGCCGGGCGATCGACACTGGCTGAGATAGGGTCCTACGGCGGATTCGGCCGATGGACGGACCCTTAGGTAGTGGCCAGTCCACTAATCGCCATCATGACGCTGCTTCCGGGGAGCCGTTTGTTAAACGCAGGCGGAAACCCGGGAAAAAGTGGTGGTCTTCTGACCTTACCGTGCCGAGCGCAAGAGTTTAGGTCTCCGCCAGAAGAAGATACCAGCGCCGCACCCTAACGGGGATTATCATTGATGACAAGCGCGCTGAGGGTTTGCGGATCTACTGGCGCGACCGTAATGAGTATTCACGCCATCAAGATTTCTGAATAAGAACCCCATATTAATGCCGATCTCCGTGGTGGAGTTGTACCATCATGGCTTTTCATTCCGGGTTTGAATCCCGGTCAGACATAGCATTTTTTTATAGGCTACTATTTCCACGAGGCTAATGACTGTAGCAGTTGATGCCTGTAAAACTAAAAAAATTACCTACAAAATACTTTTAATATTATTTTTAATAAAATCAGACCTATTTAACAGGAAATCTAGGGAAGGTTGATTTTCACTTCGTTATAACTTTATGTATATATTTTTTCTGTTCAATAATTTCATATCCTTCTACTTACCTCCTATTTGATATTATAATGCGAATACCTTTTACTTATTTAACGAAAATAATTTCACAAAGCTTCTAAAAAACGTTGGTCTACCATAACCTAATTGTCTAATTAACTAAACGACAATAATTAGGATCATCTTACCGACAAAAATCAGCTACAACAAGAGATAAATATTAAGAATTAAAAGACACGGATGCTGAAAAAGCATTGCTGACAAACATTAATATTTTTTTCTGGTTTGATTCTACTGTGAATTATACCCTTTTGAAATACGTGAATTTTGAAGATCGGTTATGAAGATATAACAATATTTCCTAATCCGTGATCTGTTAGATCGAGAGTGTTATTGATACATGGCAAAGTTAGCCTTCAACCTACTAACAAATACTCCGTTTGAAGTTTGAAAGTCGGACAATTGTTTGCAGAGATATAAGAGCACAATATCGAACCTACCAAAACAGCAATCCAGGGACACTGCAGGCTTGGCATTCCTCCCGCCGCCACCCCATTCGGCCTTCCTAAAGCATAAGACCGAATGTCTGTGCCACAAACGGTACTGAGTATCGACCAGTATCCTAACACAGCCCTAGAGCTTACCTAACAGTGTGAGCGGACTAAGCGTGGTGTGCCATACACCATCGGCTTACGTGTCCTAACCGCTCATTTGTCATATATTTGCTAAAATGGGTACGCGCATCCTGTCAACTACTAAAAATATATATGACATCCATAATAAAATTTATTTCGTCTAGGCAGAAATTCGCTGCCACGCTTAGGTCGCTGAATGCCAGCAAGCACCTGTCCACCATTTTATAGCGCTTGAAACTATAATAATTGGCTGGTGGGTCAGCTTTCCACGGCAATGCGTTAAGAGTCTTTCCCTTAAGCAAACTAGGACGCCGCTTGAACAAAGCAACATAATCTACGAAACTCCCACACAGTTTGACAATGCGGCTCTCGCCACATTGACTTGCCGCTTCTGAGTGGCAGCAAGTTTCAGGGTGGCCCGGTCTCTGACACCCCCCCCCCCGTCAAGAGCAGGGCAGTCAGACATCAGGTGTTCATTTGACTGGACCTCCCCACAGCTCATCAACTGCCAGGCGGAACCGAAACAGATATTAGTTCAAGTTTGCGTGGTTGGTGAGCACCCGAGCACCCGTTGCCCTTAAAAACGAGCTCGAGGGATACCATCCCCCCAAATCCTGTATAAACTTATACAAGGATCTTCCTTTAGTCGTGGTGTCCGATTCCAGATGCCATACTTCAATCGCGAGGCTCTGCATCCTCTTCCACAGGCTCGAAATATGCAACTAAACGAAATTTAGATTCGGTGCATTGTGATCACCGTTCCGCTCCGGTACTGGCCCGGCTCGCAACCGCTTCCCAAATACCTCAGCCTTCCGGTCTCCTCGCAATCCCCACAAGGCTAGCCGAATTCTCATCACTGAATGGGCTGGGAGAGCCTTTCCCAATACGGTGGTAGTCTCGTAAGAGGTTGTTTTAAAAACACCAGTGCATACAATTAAAGCTCTGCGCTGGGCACTCCTTAAATTTTGAAGAAGTACTCTATTCATATCCAAGTTATGCGCCCAAATGAGCGCCGCATAAGAGGTTATGCTTTCGAAGAAACCTCGGTACACCATGTACATTTGACAGCCAGACAACCCATAGTCTTTCCTACCAATCCTCCTAAGTTTGTGCATCACTTAGACGGCGTCCGCCGCTACTTACCTAATGTGGTTGCTAAACAGCAACTTTTCATCAAACGAAACACCTAGGCACTCGTGAACTCTAGCTCAGCTGATTATACAGCCTTTATATTTAATATGGGGGTTAAATAGAACGGAACCCTGCGGGCTTCCCCTGGTAACGGATTTATTTACAACTAGGTGCGCATCCTTAAACAGAGCCGTACGGTTAGACAAATAGTTACGTATGTACCACGGCCTGCCCAGAGACACTCCGTTTGTTACCAGTCGATAGCGATGATTGATCTATTCTCCATGATGTGCTCGCATCACTTTACCATTCTAGCCTCACACGCAGTCCGCACGGGAATCCCATTATTATTAAACAAAAATGTTTAATTAACAGAAATTTTTTTAATTTATTTAATATTAATTTATCTTATTTAACGTAAATTTAGTTCTATTATTTTTATAATATTATTCATTTGATTGATTCTAATCATTCAGTTCAAACCCAGCTCACAATGATAGAGGTTTACAGTCCACAGTTCATTAATTCAATTCAATTCATTTACGCTTCAACCAGAAAATCTCTACTACTACATACTAGTGTATGTAGCAGTCTAGATTTGCGATAACGTAAGGATTCTAACGCGGGGTTAAACATCTAAATCTGTTCTACCGTTCAGCTGCAACGGTGGACCAAACATGCATACGTACACCCTCAACTCATACACTCCTTTTCGGGCAGTCGTGTAAAAAGGAGCGGATTAATAATTTTAAAGTATATAATTACACGTCTAAATTTTCAAAGCCAATTTAATATAATTTAATTGCTTTCTTGTTCTAATAATTGAATAATTGTTATTACGTAAGATTTATTTATATGATAAATTACACTTTGTATCATTTTGTATCACTTTGTATATTATGTCATTCGTTTGTTTCTGTTTCAGATACATTATCTGCAGTGTCTCAGAGTTTCAGTACTTCTTCTAGCAAATCCAAATATAATAAGTAAAATGTTATGAAAGCTTGTGAAAATATAATACTTGCACATATATATAAATATCAGTTTGCACCTTATTATAATGTAAAAAATAATAAATAATAAAACGATAGAATTTATGCTGCAAGTAAATAGATTAATAGAAACATCATTCTTTAATTTTTAATTTTTAATTTTGGAATTAGTAAAGTAATGTAGTTTTTTTTTATAAATTAAGCTTTATAGAATTATAAAAAAAATTATTTTCCAATTGTGTAATTAATATTTTAATAAACTGATATTCTGAGAATTTTGTTTTAATTTGATGTTTATAACACATCTATAAGCGAATAAAATTATTGTAATCTGATACAGGTGACCTGCTAAAAGTACTTGGATTTCCCTACATTATTTCTAACTTAAGACGCCATAAATTAATATACAAAGTTAGTATCCCAACCTTTACAGTTTTCATAAGTAACAATTCGCTCTTGAAAAAAAAAGGAAAAGAAATATTCAAGATCAACAAACATTTTAGGACTCACGATGGCTAATTTAATGACTAACATATGACTAATTATGGTCTCCTATTGCATTCTTAACTGTTCCTCTTCAATATACCAAAGGCACAAAAATGTAGATGATATCAACTCTATAAATAACACGTTAACTATATTACGGCTTAGGGAGTAGCTGAATCGATACTTCCAGAGAAATCAACTCTGAGTATATCTCACATCTTTCAAACGTCACAGGAAAAGATGGCGTTGCGCTTGCGCTTGCGTAGTTTAATAACGTTAAACTAGTGTTATTCAAAGATAAAATATACATTTCTATAATAATATTATTTACGCATCATTTATTTCATTTTTTAAACATTAGATTTTCAATTACATTTGACGTTGTAAGGAAAAGCTTGTAGATCTAAAATGAAATATCAACATACCACAAAAGTAGGGTAGCCATTCTATTTAGAAAAGATAAGCTTATTTAGAAACGTGACGGCATAAGCGGTTCCTCGTTGACTTGAAGTGTTTTATGCCAAGTCTATCTAAATTCACGTTATGCTCGACTTTACACGAAGCATCTTCAACACGTTCGCTATAGGAAAGGACTATGTAGTAAATGATATTACTATAAAAAAGCGACTGTTATTAAAAACCCTATTAGAGTGGGATAAGTAGTGTAAAATAGTAAATTAATGTATTCTGTGGAAAACAATGGTATGTACAATAAAACCCGTTTAGTAGGAATACTTACCGAAAATGAATTGCCTACAAATACTTTTAATATTATTTTTTACAAAAATACCATCCCCCAAATCCTGTATAAACTTATACAAGGATCTTCCTTTAGTCGTGGTGTCCGATTCAAACCGTCCGAATCAAACCTATTTAAGAGGAAATTTTGGGAACGTGGATTTTCACTTCGTTTACAGAGGAGATATCCAGGTTATCCAGATTAAAGGATTGTATGTTTCACTTAATGAGGTGTGTGTACCTAAAAAACGATAAACACTTTATTTACTTTAAATAATTGTATTCAAACAATCAGTGTTATGTATAAACGCAAACGTTTGCCTGTTAGTTTTTATTTGCAACAGCACCAATCGAGAACCAACAGACCGAAGGCTTTTAAATTTTCACGATGAAGATTCCCTTAGTGTCATCCCAGGGAAGGTTTTAACACCCACCGGGTTGGTCTGGTGGTGACGAACTCGTCATCGCAAAATCAACTAATTTTGGAAGTCGAGATTTCTAAGGTTCAAATCCTAGTAAAGGAAAAACTTCGGTAACTTTATTACCGACTTAAATCCTACATCGTGGATACCGGTGTTCTTTGGCGGTCGGGTTTCAATTAATCACGTCTCACGAACGGTCGATTTGAGACTGTGCAAGACTACGCTTCGTTTAGATTCATACATAACATCCTCATTAATTCTCTGAAGACCTTAAGGTGGTTCCGGAGACTTAATAGAAAAAGAATTTGGTTCGAATCCGACTTCATTTCCATTTTTTAATTTAAATATATTGATTTATTAATAATTATTAAACTCTGATTGCAAAAAAATGTGTATATGTAATTTAATATGCGTACAAAGAAGTCATGTGGTATCCACATCAGATCGTTTTATGCACAATTATCAATTTATCGTTATAATAATGTTTTTATTTTATTTCTACACGCATTTTTTCATTCGGTTTTTAAAATGGAACTAGACGGTTACGTTTTAATTTTTAAAACTTACAGCTCCTGACTGAAGGAAGTAGTAATTAATTAAAATAAAAACTCCGGAGCTGGAAAACTCTTAATCAAATTTGCGAGGTTAATGAGAAAATTTTAATTTTTACGGACTTAACGGAATTTGTTTTTAGAATCTTTTGTGGATTTCACACAAACAGATTGTAGTTAAAAAATATTAAAAAGTGCACTTGTATTTAGTTTTGTATCAAATTTTGAAGATAAATACAGTACTGAAATTTAACTGCTTAAGATAACAGAAAAGAGGGTCGAGGAATAGAGTAATACTCCCTTCGCACATTTTTTTACCGTCGTTATGAATTAAACATTAAGTTTAGTTTTAAATTCATCGTTAAAGATATTACGGAGGTAGTACAATAGAGAAAAAAATTAATAAAGGTATAATGTTCTTATAATAATGTACGATGAAACATATAGAAATAAGAAAATACATAGAAAATATCGCACTTATAAATAACTATTGAAACAAGTGTTCCGGTGGAACATAAATTATAAATTTATATCATTTGATATTGATCTTAGCAAAATAAATGCATTGTTTAAAAAACAATAATATACATTTAAATTGTTATAGATATTATATTGAGCTTTGTAATTAATAACGGTTCCCATATGTAACAGGTAAATAAATGTCTTATGTACACATATAAAAGTAAACTTTGAAAGATTTTTATTTTCTTTAAGTGTAAACAGCTCATCAATCATTCAAATTAAAACTTCTTGAATTTAAATATAAAGCGATTGACTTCGTTTAATTAAAATATAATTAAAATAGAACATGTGAATGATTAGACGTGATAATTCGTAAACAGAAATTAAGAAATACATACGACGATTAAAAGGGTCAATTATACCGCATTACTGATTTTTAAAAATTATAGTTATGTATGCGACCTATCCTTAATAATTAAAATGTTAGTAAAGCTTGGAAATAACTGACGACCTTTCGGACAGCGTTGCCAGGTGAATCGTTGCAATGTTGAATTAAGTATGCACGGAAACGTAACGAATAACACGGTAGAGGGGATGATTTACCAGCCGTGTACTTTGGAATCGCAAATCTTCTTCCGTTGTTGGTAGCTAGGCCCGGCTATGCCGTTCCCAGCTACCCCGCCGGAGACCGGGTTTCGGTCTTTCCTTTTGCCAGTCTCAAACCGACGGCGCAGGAGCCGAAGCCGCCAAAGCGTATCCGGGAACCCACACCGCCGGCCGGGTCTCGGTCTTTTCATTCACTCACACCTAACGGACCCCAGGAGTCCCCGCTCCATCACGGAAACCCACACACCAGGGCATGTGAGCCCTCAGGAACGGGGCTGTCCGCCCAGCCCTGCTATAAACTACAACCCTCAGTATCTCAGTCGTCTTGCCTCATCTTTTATTCTGAGAACTGCTCTTGCAAATATTGCAAAATTATGCCGGTTTCCGGACATAGCCAAGAGCCACTCAGAGAGCTGCTCCGGTCGGGTATGCATCAGTCCTGCATTTATACGATGTTCCTCCCATCGTCTGCACACAAAAAGTGTGTGTTCGGCATCATCAACCGCATCGCAGTAACAACAGATCGGTGATTGTCTCCTGCCAAACCTATGCAGGTGTTGTTCAAACGCACCATGTCCCGACATGAGCTGCGTTGTGTGGTAATCTAATTCGCCATGAGAGCGATCTAGCCGAGCATCCAGGACCGGGATAATTCTTCTGGTCCATGCGGCCACTGCTGAACCCGCCCATGCCACCTTCCATTGTTCTCGTATAATAGAATTGGCCTCATCTTTGGCTACACCGGACGCCCTTAGTTTTCGTCCTTTAATCTGCAATTCGATCGGGGGCACCGAAGAAAGCACGCACAGTGCATCATACGATAAGGTTCGGTACCCCGAAACTACGCCCAGAAGCGACTTCCTATGAGTGCTAGTTAATTTTCTTCTGTTGCGCTGGACATTAACCGCATCGGCCCATACCGGGGCGGCGTACAACAGAGACGACGTTATCACCGAGGTGATAAGTCGCCTCTCCGACGCACGTGGAATTCCTTGTCCCGCAAAGAGACCTCGCAAGGCACGGATTGTTGTTTCCACTCTGTCACAGATCATGGCCACATGACTGGAGTATTTGAAGTGTTTATCCAGTAACACCCCTAGATATTTAGCACTTTCCACCTCGACAATTGACTCTCCTCTCAGGCGCAGATTTAATCTTCTGAGTATCCTCCTACCGGTGAAGAGGATACTCTTGCATTTGGAAGGAGACACTTCCAAACTGTTGTTGACGAGCCATTCATTCACTAATTCTAAGGTAACATTCCCTTTGTCCTCCACTTCATCTAAGGTACTGGCGTCCACTAGTAGCGAGATGTCGTCCGCGTATCCTACGACATTCACCCCCGGCGGGAATTGAAGTCGGAAAATTTTGTCATAGAAGATGTTCCAAAGTAGGGTTCCGAGTACAGACCCCTGCGGGACTCCACCGAAGATCTGATGACTTACCACACCATCCACCGTATTAATTTCAGTCCGTCTCTCGGATAGATAGCCGGCTACTTGCGTCACTATGTACTCGCTTATATTCATTCTTTGAAGTGCCCTCAATATAGCTGACCAAGGTACCGAACCGAAAGGACTATCATCAGTGAGATACGCCTGGTTCTCCAAGTTCCAGCCCTCACCGCAGCAGCCCATGAAACGACTTTGTTGATGGCGTTAATAGTTGACCGCCCCCGCCTAAAGCCAAACTGATTCTCATGGAGGAGGTTGTTGTTTTCCAGCTCCTCAATTAGTCTATTAGAGATGAGCCTCTCCATGACTTTTCCCTATTATTAATGAGACTTATAGGGCGATCGATATTCGAGAGCCCCTGGAACTTACTGTTGTTTGGGCAAGAAAACAATTCTTGATGCTTTCCAGCAAGCAGGAAAAATGCAATGCTGGACCCCATAACTCGCAATATCTGTCATCTCCCACGGGATGACGGACATCAGACCCTTTATGACCGGAGCTGGCACGCCATCGGATCCTGGACTCTTTTTATTTTTTAGTCTTTTAACCGCAGTCTTCATCCTGGGTGAACCCGCCGCGTTCACCAGGTATTAGCTCTGTGATGCCCGTATCAACCCGCGGGAAAAGCGCTTCCATGTGTCGTGTAGCTTCTATCTTATTAAGGACGGGCAACCGCCTTCCCAGTCTCTTCATGACTACCTGGTTTTTTTTCATGCTTAATCATGAAGTTTAACTGTTTTCTTGCTGCTCGGTATTGTGTAATCGCCGTGTTCAGGTCTCGATCAGCTCCGTATGTTCTCGTTCTGTCTCTGCACGAGCCCCCCCTCCCATGGATTGCAGAACCATGCGTTGATCCGTAATATCGGAAGACCACCAATAGATAAGGTGATGTCTGGTAGCTCTTTCGGGGAGCCTGGCCAGCTCAGTAATCATGATCTATTGTAATTTGAAACCTTACCGTTGCACAGCGTAACCACCGTACCACCGTAATAATATTTCTCATCGTCAAACTTCATAATATTGAAATAATTTAATTTTACATTTAACTAAACGATATTAATCTGTAATATATAATCAATGCATATTATCTTAGATTAACGAAAGAGACTAATATTATTTCCACATACGGTAATGTACAAAATAACCGTAACTAAACTAAATAACTAAACGTAAAAGAATAATTAATCTGCAAAAGTATTACGTATCTTTCAATAAGCTTTGGTATGAATTTTGTGATAAAACTTGATTGTATTTTTATATATCTTTTAGGAAAATCGCTATCAAAATACTCCGAAATCAAACTACGATTGCAGTGGTTCCCAAACTTTTTCGATTCTCGGGGCCCTTGCCGATTACAAATTTTCCCTACGCCAAATTCCAACAAATACACTTTGTGAAACCCCCGAAAAGTTTTCTCAAGGGTTAGGTAAATATAATTTTGTTGGCTACGGTGTTAACTACGCTTTTATTTAACTAAATATTTTCATTACTTTTAATTTTAAAATTTAATAATTATTACATTTATTTATTTTTTATTTATCGGTTATTTATTAGAAATTTATATAAATTATTTTTTTACTTTTCAGTGCATTTTTATATTTGTTAATATATTATATTTTTTTGTTTAAAATTCTCAATTTGATTAAATTGTTATTTTTTACTTTTTAGAGGGTTTTTCTAATTTGTTTCCTTTTTTTTATTAATGTTAATATTAATATTAGTTAAATAAAAGCTTTTTTTAAAAAAATAATTTTTTTATATGTAATCAAATATATTTTTGTATTTTTTACTTTTTAGTCTTAATGAACAATAAAGTTTTTACATCCAAAAAAAATATTCTTAATTATATTTATCTGAATATTATTGTTTGTTCAAGTTTGCTTGTTTATTAAGATTAAAAAGTAAAAATATTTATTTTTACGCATCGAAGTTACATACGTGTACCAAATTTCAATCATTTTCATACGATAGTTGATGAGAAATAAAAATTTTAAGCAACACGCATGAATTTAACGTAGGGGAACTGTGTGGGGGGGATGGGTCATATCAAAATGCCGACACTGTAGCATTGTATTGTCATCGAAGTTACATATGTGTACCAAATTTCATTCATTTTCATACGATAGATCAAAAGATATAGCAGTTGCAAGATTTGATTATAACTAAAGCAAGTTAAATAAAAGCTTATAAAAAGAAAGAACCAATAAGAATACTGTATTCTTTTATTTTTTAAATTTAAATTATCATAAAACATTAAATATTTATCAATTTACGAAATTTCATATCATATACAGAAAAAAATATTAGTTAAAACTTACTATTTACAAAAAAAATTATTTATAAATATTGTTTAGTTAATCGTAAGAATTACTGGTTACCTTGTACACAAATCTTGAATAATAAAGGTACTGAATCATATATATATATATGAGATCATATTAAGATCTGTTAATTAATTTAATATATGAATTGAATTTAATAAATTCAATTCAAAATTTAAAATCTTCAGACACGCAAAATTTCATTTTATTTTTTATTATTTTACGATGAATTTATATATAATGTAAATATATGTAAAATATATAATGCCGATCTTTGAGACGAATCGGTGGTAGCATCATTATCTTTCATTTGGAGGTTCCGGATTCGAATACAAATTAAGGCGTGATATTTTTCCTGCAATATATAAATAATATACCTGTATTTCCAGATTACAAGAGAGGAAGGGAAAAATTTGGTAATCAAAATGAGGAAAGGCAAGAAACTAGATATATGTAAATGAATATATTTATGTATATATATATATAATGCTATTTATTAAACACATTATTTAACAATATTACAAATATTTAAAAATTGATTGAATCACTAAACTAAATTAATGATAATTTATAATAAGATCGCTCATGAGACGATTAATATTCTAATTATATATACTCGATCTACCATAATGTAAACATGTAGGTAAGTATATATATAACATCATAATTATAATAATAAATAACAGTTAATTTTAAACGTAGTATCAAATTTGATAATTCTCATTCATACAGATTAATAAGTTTCGAGTGAATAGCCTCCACATAAAGGCACATAGGTGGAATAAAAATTTTCTTTTTTGTATTTTTAAGACGGACGAATTTAATATTTTATAAGTTTGTATTTTAAAATTCCTCATTCTCTTTTTAATTATGCAATTTTTTTATCTTATCGCGTATACGAATATCTACGTATTTATAAATACATTTTATTTATTTAATACAAAATAATAATTATTATTATTTGATTTAAATAAGCGATATATAATTTTTTTTTTTTTTAAGTTAATTAATTTAAAGTTTGAATCGGATTTAATAATAAAAGTAATAATAATAAAAAATTCGTCAAACGTTCATAAATTTATTTTTATTTTAATTATGATTTTATTATGTATTTATATATAATATAAATATATGTAAAATATTCATTTTTACACGATATAAATCATTACTATTTGGCAACAGCCTTTCGTGTTACCGTTATACGAATAATCGACTAGTAAAATCTAATATAAGAAAAATTATTTAAACTGACAAGTTAAAAATAAACTTACATTTCATTACTACAGTCAAATATTTGTTTCGTTTATTTTTTTAATAAATTGTATATCGTAAAGACAATTTTTTTTCACTACAAAAATAATTTTATAAGTACACAATCTATTATAATTAATTCTAAATTCTACCGATAATTAACTACCCTAATTTTGTCACAGCTCTACCTTATAACGATAATAATAAATTAATTAAATAATGTAATGATATTTTTTAAAAATTATGTTTATCAATAATAATGAAATCGATAAAATCTATGAAAGCATTTTATTATTTATTAATATTAACTAACTAATTTTTACTTTTCTTTTGCTACGATAAAGATGTATACATAAGTAAATTGAATCGAAGTATAAGTAATAATTATATAATTACGTCATATATATGTACGTTTAGATATAGAATAAATTAATTATTTTGTATTAAATATCCGTAGTGTATTTTTACTTATCTTTTTATGAAAAGCAAGTAATATTAACAAATACCTAATTAAATAAATATTTTATCGATATTTAAAACGAAAATAATTAATAAATAATCATAAATTTACATAAACCAATAATATATTATATATAAAATATTATCGTTTTTGATATTACTTTTAATAAATAAATAAATTTACCAATAAAAATAATTAGGTTTATATTATATAAACATAGATACATTAGTATTTAGCAAAATACCAAAATATTTCCTGGTATAATTATACGTTAAAAAGTTTCCATTTCTGGATAAGAAAAATGTAAAAAAACAATTTAAAAAACGTAAAATATTTTGAATAAATATAAAACTAAACGATTAAAAAACCGATAAATGTAGCATTTAAAAAAGATTTTGAAGAAATATTCGTGAGATAAATTTTATTTAGACTCACCAAAGATATAACTTCATAAATGATAGATATAAATAAAAAAACAAACAAAAAACAGATCATATCACTTTCACTTAGCTTCCTTGTAAAACTTCAGTATGAAGAAAACACCGAAAGGAAAAAATTCATCTTCTCTTGGCCCTGATTTCCACTTGCTGTGGTCGTTTCTTGAACGGACTCTCTTCATCTGCTTTTCCCTGTGACACCTTCCATTCAGTACGACACCGCTTCGACAGTTATTCATAACGATGATGTAATTTTATTAGCGCGCATGAGGACAGCAAGCGTTATTTCTCGGTACTCGTATCGTCGGTAAACCGGACAATCCTCTGACATACGTATATGAAACCGGCTGTCTTAAAATTCTTTTAGGCGGTTCGCTTTTGGTTTCGGTCGATGAACGACTATTTATCGATAAAGATTGGAACATTTTTCTTAAGGATTCCGAAGAACGCATACTATCAGCACCGGATGCGCTGCTGCTGCCGCTGCTCGATCTTTCAGAATCGGTCGAATCGTCTTCGTAATCATCTCTGCGGCGGCGACCCAACTTTTTGCTTATAGCGCGGAACAACTGGACTCCGCGTAACTCGCTTTGGCTACTGAATAAAACCGGGTTGGAATTCATCGTACACTTGTTGTCATGCTGTACTGAGCGTCGAGCGGTCCGACGCTCCTTTATGAAGGGTTGTTTGTCCTGCGCACTACGATAATTTACACGTGAGTCTACCCCTTAAATCACGCGACTACACTTACAATACTACTACTTGCTGAACGTCATTACAACGGCTTCAGCCTTATCGATATTTAACTTATTACAAAATTAATGGAATTTATTAATTACCTAACCGCGTCGTTAATTAATTTATACCGCTTTGTATCTTAAATTGAGAATTACGTTCTGAAACTCAAATTTCATTTAAAAGTAAATCACGTAAATCCAGGTACGACAGTTAATTTTAAAAATACGTGTTAATATTTTTGTTACGCTGATATTTCATAAACGTTTGCAATTTTTAGAGGAAAAGGTTCGATTTGTAAAGTTAAGCGACAAAAAGATTATGGGTTTGTTGTATAAACAGTAAATAAATGATTCTGTTACAGGCGCAGCGCACACGAAAAGAAAATAACATTAACTTTTTACTTAATAAAAATTACAAAACCTTTACCGTTAATTAAAAATATATAACCGATAGGAAATTTAATAAAAATCAAAATCTAAAACAACGTTAAATTTTTCCGATGTTTTCGTAGAGCTTAAAATGCAACTTTTCCTTACTCAAACTATTAAAATATTGTACCGATCTTATTTTCCATAAATATGAAAAGATAAATATTCGATCGATTAATTAAACCGGTAAAAAATAAATGTAACAGCCAATCGTTTTCAGGCAAGATACTCGAGTCTCAAAGTATCATATGAAACGTGTAATATTATATAAAAGATAACAAACAAAATATTCATTTTGGAAAACTTGAACGATAATTTATGATGAATTTTAAAATTTATTTCCTATCTATTTAATAAAAGATTACATAAAAATTACTACTACTACTACATTAAAAGAAATTCAAGCAGATAAGTTGAATCGGTTGAAAGCTTAAAAAGTTATCAAATACAAATTTTAGTTAAGATATTTTTATGAAAAAATTATTATTTAAAATTATACTTCTGATAATATTTTTTTATTTTTATATATTTATTATCATCATCAAATCGTGTCGGTTTAGAGAAACACCATCATCTTATTAACCCGTCGCCTAGCTAAAAAAAATTTAAAAAGAATCAATTTTCGTAAAAAAAGAAAAAAATACGAACCTAATATGGTTTTAGGTTAACATGTTTTTAAGATACTAAAATCGCTCCAAAAGCGTAGTACATCACATAATTTTGTAATAATATTTTATTATATATAATTTTAAATTATTTAATTCAAAACGTGAACCTTAAGAAATACAATATCTAGGGGGTAAAACCATTTTCTTTAAAAACATTAAAAAAATCCTTTTTTTTCATATTTTATCAAAGTCGGTATAGTAAAGTAAATAGTTACGCGATATAATATTTTGTAATCAGGCGACTGATATGACGTAATGAAATGAGATGTAAAAATGAATAAGGATGAGATACTAAAACGCGGTAAAAAACTAGAATAAAATAAAATTATTCGCGTCACAAAATTATTAAAACATTAATGAAAAATATTTATTAAACTATTAATAACATAAAATAAGACCGACAAAGGGTTAAATAACTTGCTCGGCTTTGTCTCCAAAAATTTTTTATTTCATACACGCCATAGAGTTTTTAACTATTAATGACTATTTTATTTTTCATTATTTAGAGTTCAACTGCGGAAAAGATCGGTAAAAACAAATCGATTTAACTGTAAAAAAGACTCGAGAAATAGAAAATTTGATCTAACTGTAACCCGGGTCTAACTAGACGGAATTTTCATCCCGCACTCTGACCGCGTACTGCACCTCGGGCTGCACCTTGATCGTCGTTTGACGTGTAAGTAGCACAAGAGAAAAAAGGTAACAGTTAAATACGAGGTATAAGATGCTTTATCGGTTGTTAAACAGGAATTCATACTAGTCGCTGCCAACAAACTTTTAAAGAACAAGATTCTAAAACCGATTTCGACGTACGGCATAGTGGTGCGGGGTATGACAAGCAAGAGTAACTTTGAAATTACATAACGTTTCCGAAATAAGTAGCTGATATCCATTGGAGAGGACCGTGTTTCGCACGGAACGAAGAAATTGACGACTATCTCGTGTTCGCGAGAGGTCAAACGGTTCAAATGTAGACAACCGTTAATCACGTGAACTTTCTAGCAGTTAATCTCGTAGATAACAGCGAGGATGTCCGGTGACTGAAACGCCTACATGTGCTGGACTTGGATTGGGGAATCTGAGCGACTCTTAATCCGGTTTAATATCGCATATGGATACGTATGTTTCTACGCCTTGATGAGTAGCCTAGGCTCTTTCCATTTGCCTCCATAGTCTTATTATGTTTTTTGTCTTCGTCTATTGTTTAATGATGTTATAAATTTTGATGTTTGTTTTTCATTAGGCTTTTGTGAACTATTGTATGCGGTCTTATTCAGTGCGAGTGATTTTACATATGTATGCATGTATGTTATTTATTTATATCTTTATGTATATGTGCGTTATGTTGAGGGTGTTCGTTGGAATTCCCTCATCAAATGCTTTTTGTACTACTATTTACTTGCGGTTTCTTAGTCGGAACCAGTCATATTTAACGGTATCAAAAATGATGAAAAAATCTCTACAACATCAGACTCTAAAACATTTGATTAGATAACCTTCCGATGAATAAATGATAAATAAAAAAATTATTATTCCTTCACATTTTTCTTTTAACGAATAAATATTACAAATACGAGTATATTAATTAGTTTAATACCCCTAGATACTTAAACTCATCACAAGTTCTATACTACGTTTTTCCATCTAAAGATTATAACCCTCCTGTGCAACCACTCGAAGTCTTTTAAACGCTACTTATCAAAATCCATTGCAAGTGTCGGCAGAATATAGTTTATGTCACACCTATCTCGCCGATAAGCACTTGATAATCGTCAAAAAAAAAGTATATGGAAATGTTGTCATCATCGATGAATTCGATACTTCCGTGCCATCTAATCCAAGATTTCAATACTTTGCACAAATAAATCTTTTATAGTGATCGGTGATATGCAGCATCCTTACCTCAAGTTCTCTTTTGTGAAGAATCCGTCAGATAACTTCTTTCAACCTATCGCTAGACTCACTGTACTCTTTTATGATAATAACAGCATTAATTAAAGAAATAGTAAATTGAAACTTTTTCATTTCTCGGCAAAAATTCATTTATTGCAAAACTGTGGTGGATTTTAGTAAAATTCATAACATCAAGCGAATTAATTTCCCAAATCGAATTCTATTATCGATCGACTAACGAAGGAAAAATATTATCTTCACTTATTTCTGATCGAATCGATTAATTTTTAACGATTGAAATTTTATGTTTTTTTTTTCTTTAAATATCGTTGCCGTAAATTGGGCTGAAAATATAGTTGTGTTTGGAATAAAATACGTATATTATTTTAGTCTATAAATATTAAAAGTTAAATCTTTAAATATTCTCGGAAAGAAGTTTAGAATTAATAAAGAGCGCCACGTGCGAATAGTAATTGTTTCTTTTTCTGCAAAATAAGCCGGAATAGATAAAAAACTATAAAGATTTTATTAATTTAAAACACTTCCTGTCCATTAAAATACTGAAAAAATGATCTGCATAAAGTTTATTGTATACTAAAATAAGATTAATTCATTTCTTTTAAGTATTTTTTCTTGCTCAACGCTAAGCGGTCTAGCCTTCATTTTCATAGCGTATTTTATTCAAAAATTTACAAATACTTATTATTTTAAGAAAATTTCAAAGAACTATATCGCTTTACTTATTTTAAAAAATTTTTAATTAAAATTTTGATAAATAAAAAAAGCTGACGATGACGAAATATTGTATAACTTTCCCAGTTACACCGGAACGATTTACACTTCAAATACTAAGGGTCTGACTTTAATTTTTAAAAAAATAATTTAAAAGATAACGCCGGTCAACAAAATTAAATTTTTTATTTGTTGAATAAGAGTGAAAGGCTGATTCTTATAGTATTTTTTATGCCGATTTCAAATACGTTAATAGAGTTTTTCTATCGGGCTCAGTTTTTTTGCAGTTGATATTTCTTTTGTGAACGTAATATGGCAGTACATTACATGCATTTTGTAATCTAAAATCTATTTCTCTTGGATTTCCTGCTGTAATTTGGTGTAGGTAGATCCCTCTTTAGATTCCAACAGTAGTCGGCTAACACTTTTAGGTTCCATTTTCCCCGGTATCGTGTTTCCATTGTAGATATCTCCTGGTGAAAGCGTTCACCATGTTCATCACTGATAGCGCCGAGATTTTTAGGGGGAAAAAACCAAATGTAAGAAATGAATTTTGAGTGATATGTTACACCCAAGTTCTTTATAGTTTTGAAGAAGTTCACTCGCAAGTTTTCTGTAGTTACTGGCCTTACGGTTCCAAAGAAGTTGTTTACCGCATTTTGAAATGATTTCCGTGCCGCAACCTTCAAGTCATTCAAACATTCTTCAAACGCCGGATCGCTCATTAGTTTTCTTATTTGTGGTCCAACAAATTTTTTGTAATTGAAATTTCTTTTGAAACACAATCTGTACGGCGAACCTAATATGACAATACATTTGTACTCGCCTAAAATCTATACAATCTACACACTTTTTATATGCCTTCCTTTATTTTAGCATCGCTTATATAGGACATTTGATTTTAGAAACTGAAATCCTGCACCATTACGCTTTAACAAAATGTTTGAATAAACCTACATTAGTAGGTTTCTTCTATCAGGCTTATCATAAGCCTGATAGAAGAAACTTTTATATTTAAAATCACCATTAAAAATACTATAAGGATCAGTTATTGAACCTCATTTAACAAAATCATTCAATATTGGTCAGTGTAATTATTTAAAAATATAGGAAAAAATAAATTATAGTTTTTATGAAAGTAATGAAAAAATTGTCCGCAATGTAATATAGGTGCCAAAGCTATTTTAATATTAATAGCCCTTTATGTGATGAAGAAAAATACAAAAAAAAAAAAATTAAATCCGTTAAAGACAAAAAACAAGGAAAAAAGAACGTATATTTTTTAGAGGTGAGGAACAAATTTTAAGGAAGATTTTTGTAAAAAATTCATACGTAAGTTAAGCTTAAAAAATTCGCTTAAGTTAAGTTTTCCCTAAATCTAATATCCGCTTGAATAAAACGTTTAACGTAAGAAAAAAAAATTGACATAATCTTTTCTGCATTTAAGAGCGGAGTCTACGATTTAAAAAAATTGTACATTTCTTAATAGCTCTACATATGAAGTACAAACTTTTAAGTAATTTTTAAAGGATATTTTAACCAATATATATATATATATATATATATATATATATATATATTGTTTTTTGGTTCTAGATGAACTAGTTGAACCATAAAACGTAAAGATTTGAAAAAACTCGTACCTCATTTTTGACATGACCACCATACTTTCACTTTTAATACAGCTATTCTAGTTATATCCGCTGAGAAAATAAAATGCTTTGAAGATAACGACAGGTTATTGAAAAGCGTTTGATCTAAAATACGAGTATATCTGACACATTTGTGGAAGTCAAAATTAATTTTTAATATCTTAATTTAAATTTAAAAAAACAGACAGACGATAACGAATAACGTAAAAAATATAACGCAAAGAAAAATTTATAGTTTTCAGAGTCCGAATACTTTGTTTTATTCATCGTAAACGAAAAACAAAAATTTTCAATAAAACTGAAGTAGCGCATTACACAAGCCATTCGCCTACGCGACAAATAGTACTTCAGACGTAGCAGCCGTAGCGATTCAAATACTGACAATGAATTATACTACGTTAACGTATAATCACTGTCAGTGTGACTAAAAATGATAAACTAAGTAGTAGTTAATTAATAATTTAAAATAAAATCCTACAAAACCTTTTCAAAGCGAATCTTTTAATACACGATAAATATTAATACAGATATTTCAGGTAATTCTAAACATTGATCGTAACGTAATTCCTATTATTATGAACCATTTATTTGGAAAACGGGTAATAAATATGATTGTGTTTCTTTGATCCAAAGTTATACGTCTTTTATGTTTAAAAAGAAAGAAGCCGTAATAAGAAAGGGAGTCCGACAAGGATGTTCCCTATCTCCGTTACTTTTTAATCTTTACATGGAACTAGCAGTTAATGATGTTATAGAACAATTTAGATTCGGAGTAACAGTACAAGGTGAAAAGATAAAGATGCTACGATTTGCTGATGATATAGTAATTCTAGCCGAGAGTAAAAAGGATTTAGAAGAAACAATGAACGGCATAGATGACGTCCTACGCAAGAACTATCGCGTGAAAATAAACAAGAAGAAAACAAATGTAATGAAATGTAGTAGAAATAACAAAGATGCACCACTGAATGTGAAAATAGGAGGAGAAAAGATTATGGAGGTAGAAGAATTTTGTTATTTGGGAAGTAAAATTACTAAAGATGGACGAAGCAGGAGCGATATAAAATGCCGAATAGCACAAGCTAATCGAGCCTTCAGTAAGAAATATAATTTGTTTACATCAAAAATTAATTTAAATGTCAGGAAAAGATTTTTGAAAGTGTATGTTTGGAGTGTCGCTTTATATGGAAGTGAAACTTGGACGATCGGAGTATCTGAGAAGAAAAGATTAGAAGCTTTTGAAATGCGGTGCTATAGGAGAATGTTAAAAATCAGATGGGTGGATAAAATGACAAATGAAGAGGTGTTGCGGCAAATAGATGAAGAAAGAAGCTTTGGAAAAATATAGTTAAAAGAAGAGACAGACTTATAGGCCACATACTAAAGCATCCTGGAATAGTCGCTTTGATATTGGAAGGACAGGTAGAAAGAAAAAATTGTGTAGGCAGGCCGCGTTTGGAATATGTAAAACAAATTGTTAGGGATGTAGGATGTAGAGAGTATACTGAAATGAAACGACTAGCACTAGGTAGGGAATCTTGGAGAGCTGCATCAAACCAGTCAAATGACTGAAGACAGAAAAAAAATGTTTAAAAAACTTTACGTTAATAGATAAAATTTTTTTAATTTTTTTACAAAAACCTTCTCTCTTTATACACACGAAAAATAATTAAATTTGATAAACATTACATTTTAATAGTTAATTCTAATAAATAAGTTCATTGCTTATTTTTAAAAAAAAATTATTCCTCCCTGCAAAACCAACGAATTTTTTACCACCTCGTTGTTATATTCTTTTATATACGCTATTCATTTTCCTGTTGTATTCTCTCCCCGTTATTCGTATTCGATTTTTGTAATCGTTAGAATAATAAATTTCATAAAAATATTAAGAGAAATAGCATTATTTCCGATTCGATTATTTAATAGAAAAAGTAAGAAATATTAATCTTTAATAAAAGTACAGGTTTTTAAAAAAGGATAAGTAAAAATTACGGTGAAATAGGAAAAGGTATAGCAAATATATAACTAAGGATGCAAGCGGTTGAGCAAGGTTGCGTAGTTAGAAGACGTAACAGCAGTAAACGTGCCGTGGAAAGAAAAAACTACAAGTTGACGACTACAAGAAAGTTTTCAAGCGTTTCAACCTGACTGTTTCAACACGTGAATAATATTGACGTCACAAAATTATTATTTTAAATACGATCTGTGAATAATATTACTTACGATTAGTAACTATTTATTAATCGATTAAAATAGCTATTAAATAATAAATAAGTTTACAATTTAGTTCGCATTTCTTTCCTTACAAAATAAGATTTATGTTATCCAATTATACGTGCAGATTTCTTTCTTTAATCAAACAGTACGTCTGATTAACCGGTAAATATGAAACTGGCAATACGAATGGCTTGTCCATGCGGACTGCAATTCTAGCTAATCTTTACTATCTTTCATTCGCTAAAAATCCTAATAAAATCGGAACGAATATAAATGTTGAGGACGAATGTAAGATTATTCCCCGTAAAATATTCGGCGTTCTCATTATTTTCGACGTGGGAACGTGCTATATTGGCACGTTATGGAGCTAGATCGCTCCACTCCGGAAATAAACATCCGGTTAAAAGAAAATAAATAGCGATAAACAAAGCAGCGGAAACAAAATTCGGTTAGTCAGAGGCCTGCAACATTTCTTGGCTGTGCACCCTTCATCCGCAAAGCGTAGAAAATCAAAGCTCGCAATATATACCGTAACTGATTTTCTTCGTATTAACCGATTTGGCATGCTCACAGCAATTCGGTGTTTTCTGTTCAAGTAAATAAAAAAGCCGACAAGACAGTTATAGGACTTTGAAAGTCATTACGGGTTGTTTCTGATGCACGGTTTACAAACAGATACATACACTAATTAAATATGTAAACATTAACAGAAAGCGTTAAAACGTTATTGAAAAAGTGTAACTAGTGTATTTTATTTGATATAAAATGATCCTGTGATTTCAGTATTAGAATAGTGGGAAATTAATGCGGACGCTATTCACCGTACATTTTGGTCCTTGTCCGCGGATTTGAAGATTTGTATGTGATAATGTTAAAATTTAAATGATGTATTCTTCAAATTATAATTACGCTTAATTTTCAATTTTTATCCAGATTAATACATAAAATAAGGAATTGATCAAGTTGCCGTCTCACAATGGAATTGAGGTTACGACACCTTATCTATTCAGCAGCATTCACGTAATATTACTTTATTTATTTTTTACTTAATTTACGGTATTACGAATTTTCAATATTACTTATAAGGAACAACAGTTAAAGCCGCTATTACACGAATCAGAACATTGATAAATTTGATGTTTCAACGGGTGATACTTATCCCCTACAAATCAAGTTGAGAAATCTTCTTGATTTGCAGAGCATATGAAGTTATACAATCTCACCTTGAAACGGGATTTGATGACGGTATTCTCTCATCAGACTGTATTCAAGTGGAGATGATTTATGTTCCATTGAATAGATAAAAAATAATAATCAAAGAACAATAATTCGAGAAGTCAGTGTAAACTCGGCAATTGACAGATTATAATTGTAGCCGATTGATATATTGATATCTACAGGTAATGTATTAGATTGGCAGCATTATTATAGCATCTTTAATCATCTGGTGCATAGTAAAAATGATTTGACAAACTTACAAAAATTGAATTACCTACATTTTTCTTTGAAAGATGATGCGTTGGCCGTTATTAAGAATTTGCCTGTGACAAGCAAAAACTATATCGTTGCACTAGAGCTATTAAAAAGAGATTTGATAATAAGTATATAATCGCCTTTCATAATGCCGTACAAATTTTAAAATTACATTCTTTAAACAGAGAATTTTTGGACGTGTTTAGATTTATTAATGAACTGTCTTCTTATGTAAATGCTTTAGAGGTAATGCAAATTCCAATTAACATGTATGAATTCATTGTAGTTCAACTTTTAACTTCAAAATTAGATTACAACATTTCTAAAAAGTGGAAGGAGAACTATTAAATCAACAGTTTCCCACCTTTCATGATATGTTAGCATTCCTCGATTCAAGACATCAAGTTCTTGAGAATACCAAAGAAAAAAGGTCAATTTGTCACGATAACATAGAAAGTAACACTAAAGGACAGTGTTGTAACACTGCAACCAAATCTTTCACTAAAGGATTTACTTAAAATATTAATAAACAGTATACAATAAATGATCTTAATTGTTATTCAAACTCTAATTGTATACAATGTCTATTTTGTAATTATAATCATCATTTGTATGCTTTTTTAATTTATCCACTGATGAACAAGTAGATTTTTTGAGACAAAGTAATTGTTGTCTTAAAGGCCATTCTGTTAATGAATGTCATTCTACCAATATATGTAAAATCTGCTCTCAGAAACATAACACTATTGTTCATACGGGTGAATTTATTGAATCTAAATTAAATGACAATAAGTCTGAAGATAATTTTGTCTTCTTCAGATCTTCTTAGGAATTCTTCATTTAAATTGCAATCGGATAAAAACATAATTTTGTCTACGACTATATGTAATGCCAATGACTTCACGGTTATGTTCAAGCGTGTCGCATCATGTTCGATTCAGGAAGTCAAGTGAATTTTTGTACATATAATTTTGCCCAAAGGTTAGGCCTTCTGTTTGTAAAAATTAATCTCTCCCATACAGGAATAAATAATTTACTTTCTTAATCTCAATACAGTGTTGTAATTAAACTGCATTCTTTGTATATGGATTTTTCATTTAAGGTGCGACGTGCTGTTCTTTCAAACATAACAAATCGTCTTCCACCATATACCTTTGACATTTCTCATCTTAGTTTACCTGGTAACTTATTTTTGGCAGATTGGCAGATCCTGATTTTAATGTAACAAATATTGATATACTCATTGGTATTATATACTTGATTGGTATTGATATTCTCATTAGAGCTCAATTTTACCTCAGCCTTACTCTTCCTGGGAAATTTATGAAAAATTCTAAATATCCTATTATACAAGAAACAAACTTGGGATATATCCTCAGTGACGGTCTTCCTATTAATGTTAAAGGCAACAATTCTATTACATTGTTCTTTTCTTGTAAAGATTCAACAAATCGTTCAAATATAATTGAAACTTTTGGAAGATTGAAGAAATTAATTCTGAAATTAAACTTTATGAAAGCTACAACTGCAAAAACATTCTCGATTCAATTTACATGAAATAAGCAAGGCAGATTCATACTGTCGTTGCCATAAAAATCTGATAACATTCCATTGCGTGATTCCTTTGTTATTGCTGGGAATAGATTTTTATATTTAAAAAAACGACTAACCAATAACTCCAACCTTAAAAGAGACTATTCCACTTTCATAAATAGTATCTAAATTTGGAACACATGTCATCACTTAACTCCGATGACTTATTAATTAAACAATCAAGTGTGTGCTGTTTACCTTACCGTGCAATATTTAAACCATCCAGTTTGACTACTAAGCTTTGTGTTGTTTTCGATGGTTTGGCTAAAACCTCTAACGGTCTATCTTTATAGTTGGTTCTGCAGTCCAGCAAGATCTATTTTCAATAACGATTAGATTCAGAACCCATAAATACGTCATTACGTCAGACATACAAAGATGTATTGTCAGGTTTTACTTACACCTAGTGACTCAAATTTGCAATGTACACTATGGCGTGATTCTCCAGATCAGGAAATAAAGCACTATGCATTACGTACAGTAACCTATGGAACTGCTTGTGCTCCATTCTTAGCCACATGATGTGTAATACAAATAGCCAATGAAAATGAAATTAATTATCCACAAGCCTATTCAAAATTATACAAGGCTATTCAAAATTACTTCTATGTTGATGATCTTATTACATTAGCAGACACCTTAAATGAAGTCATTCAACTAAAACCAACATTTCTAAATTATTACAACAGTATGGTTTTACATTTAACACATGGTTTTCTAATAGTCCCATCAGTACTTCCCTGGATTATAATTCTTCCATTCTGTCCCTTCAAGAGCATTATATATGAACATAGGAATAACACCTCGGACACATTATTTTACCAAATTGTTCATTTCAATGATGCTACAAAAGGAAATATTTTATCTATCATATCTGGTGTATTTGATCCACTAGGACTTATTGATCCTATTATATTTTCCACAAACATTTTATGAAATTATTATGACAAATTAAAATCAACTGGGATGAAATATTATCCAAACAATACTGTCTCAATGGCTCTCTTGATATAAGCAGTTATCTTCAATTCAGTCAATCAACATAAATCATTCTATAAATCCCAACACTAAATTTAAGGTTGAGTCAATACAAATACATGGCTTTTCTGATGCGTAGGGCTATACATACAAATAGTATTCACCAACAATACAACCTCATCAAATTTACTATGCTGAAAAATAAAGATTTCTGATTTCCTGGTACATGTAACTAATGTATTACAGGTAAATGTTGATGAGATACATCTATATACAGATTCGACAATTGCACTCTATTGGATTCATGGGCAGTCATCCATCTGGAGGATATTTGGAACCAATAGAATATCTGAAATTAAATAAAATACAGCAGTTGCTAACTGCTGTATTTGTAGTTGCTAACCGCTGATGACCGGGTGGGGGGTTTGTCCCCGGCTCCTGCGCGGATCGAAATGAGGTAACGTTCCCCTTGTTAGGTGACTAAATTTGGTCGACTTATTTGGGGTAGGTCTGAATTTCTATGTTGCGTAAATCATAACTTTTATTGGTATGAGTGTAGCACTGATTTAACTTTCATCTCGTTCGTTTTCTGAGGCATTCATAGTCACGAACGGTGCTGTCAAATTTGGACTAGGCGTGGAGTCCGCGCTTCCGCGGTTTCTGTTAGTTAGTTTGAGGGAATCATGTTAGGTTGGATCCGAAAACGTCCGTTTGAGGCCTACGTGAAAGCAAAATTTGATTTGAATTTTACTGATGCAAATGTCTGCCGAGATGCAAATCTTGACCGAGTCTGGCTGATGACTTTGAGATGTAATCTGTTAGAGGGTCTAAAGACAACCTCTGGTAAAGCCGTTCTAGGCTCGGAACGGAGGGGGTGGTGTGGCAACCGGTAACGTTACAAGGTGGGTGTCTTCCCCCTACGGGGTTGGAATGTTCTTTTAATGACTTGTGCATAAAATGCTGTTGGTACAACGAAAAAATTAACACGCACAGCTTACTGCAATGTGAGAACAGTATTAAGGAAAACCTTCCACTTTTATTCGAGCCTATTGTTCCTTGAAAAATATTAGAAAGAAAAAAAAATAATATGGGTGTTTTATTGTAGGCCTCATGGGGAGAAATTTCACACGTTAACAAAAAAAGTCTCACCGCCATGGTGGTACCACGTGGGTGGTGTGGAAACATACCCGATTAAATTTAAAACCTAATATTTCATTTTAGTCACAGTTTAACGATGGATTTAGATATATCCGCATCAATGTGGTTGGCTAGATTTTCCCTGGCCATTGTGTAAGACATCACGACATCTGATGAAACTTATTACCACAGCGTTTTCACATGCTAATAATATAAATGTGGACGTTGATCGTTTCAATACGGTTAGAGTAATTTTCCTATATAATGTCACCTACGATGAAACTCACAGTCGATTGCAAGAATATCTAGATAGTTTAAAAATTGCTACTGTAGATGGTCTGTGTAGACATTGTATTGGTATTATTGGTGGTAGGGAGAGATCTATCGTATAAGTGATGTGTGTAAAGGTAGTAGACAAATCATTTGAGGTGAAGTGATATAAGTGTCCACACGGATCGTGTCTTTCTTACCGGCTAGTCCAATCCCAATACTTATTCACCGTACGGTAAGAATATCTTTCAGATGTTTCCCACTTCAATAATCGAAGAGACTGACTCTTTACCTAATACACTTCTGTTGGGTATACCGTGTCAAACATAACTACAAGATATAGAAGATGAGTTATCGGGCATAACAGATTCGACAATTGCACTCTATTGGATTCATGGGCAGTCATCCATCTGGAGGATATTTGGAACCAATAGAATATCTGAAATTAAATAAAATACAGCAGTTGCTAACTGGCATTATATCAAGTCTTTGGAAAATCCTGCTGATGCATTATCTAGAGGTTGTTCCCCAAGTAAATTAACTGACATCTCATTTTGGTGGCATGATCCGGTTTGGCTTTCACAATCTTCATTATCTTGGCATTCATTATCTTGGCATCTTCAATTCTATTTTTAATAGCTGCATTTGAACCCAAATTGCTTGCTGGAAAAACATAAAACTATTTTAATGTCATATGTGTCTACTGCTCTGCTTGATTGTAACCAAAATTTCTTGTCTCTATACACTTTATTCTGTACATTTAGTTTTTGTTTCAGATTTATTCATAATATTAAGTCAAACCAATTAGAACAAATTTTTGGTCAATTATCTATTATTTTTGGTCTAACTAAATCATATTCATAACTTTTTCTTACTATAATCCCAATCTATACACTTTGGTAATGAAATAAGTGGTGTTAAAAACAATCAAGCTATTGTTAGACAAAGTAAACTTGTCTCTCTTGATCCATTCTTGGATGAATTAGGTTTACTTTGTATAGGAGACAGGCTGCAACATTCTCTATTATCTTACCATGCAAAACACCCTATTACTGTATATCCAGATGCTAATATTACCAAATTAATCACTAATGTTCAGCATTTAAGTAAGAATTTTACATTCTGGCACTCAGCTAACATACTACTCTTAATATCAAAGATACTGGATATTAAATGCTAAAAGAATTATCTTGACAGTCATTCATAACTGTTTAATTTCTTTAAGTTTTTCTGCATCAACTCAAGTTCAACAATTCGGTCAGTTACCATCCTTTAGAGTCATATCGGACAGAGATGTAAGTCTTTGAATAAGGCTTATATTGCTCTTTTCATTTGCCTTGCTACTATTGATTTTTTGCAATACAATATGAAGAAAAATCAATAATGATTTTTTTTATTCTTGATATTATAATACAATATTGTAAGTAATAACATAATGACATTAGCAGCGTTTGATTTGTAATTTCAAAGTTGTACACAAAAAATAAATAAATACTATAATATAATTATTTACATTTTGATGTATGTTAATAACACATAAATTACAATCGTGCATGTTAAATTTATTAACAATATGAATATAGTATAATAGGAGCATATAATTATACAAAATAAATAAAGTAGTAATGCATACATTGCTATTGTATTATAATACAAATAAATGTTGAATCAATGCTTAACTCAAACAGTAATCACATGTAACACATATTGTACAACAATAAATAAATAATAATCATAATGCTTAAATAAATTGAAGTCGGTTTATAACCATAATGTGTTGCATATCTCTAAGTGATCATATAAATTAATCAATCCATAATCTGATCAATTTGATCAGTTGATACCTAAAATCAAATAGATATAGGATATGTCTTTATGTGATGTGTTGTTTGTGAATCAACACAAAGGTGCATCCAATGGCCAGAGCAATCATGATGCCATTGGATATCTTGTAGCTAGCATCATGTAGATCTAGGGCTCATCTAGAATGTTGTTCATGGAGCTCCATTGGAGTGAAGGTGTATTCAATGGCCAGAGAGATCCTGATGCCATTGACGATCTGTACCTATGAAGGCCAGATTTGAACCAGCCATTATTATTTAATGTATTAATCTGGATCAAAATTGAAAGTTAAGCGTAATTATAATTTGAAGAATACATAATTTAAATTTGAACACTATCCCATATAAATCTTCAAATCCTGCCTGGAGGACCAAAATATAACCTGGATAGCATCTGCGTTAATTTCCCACTATTCTAATACTGTAATCCTTAGGATCATTTTATATCAAATAAAATACACTGGTTACAATTGTTTAATAATATTTTAGTGTTTCTTGTTAATGTTCACATATTTAAGTACATTACATTTAATATGAATTATTGTGTTATGTTTATGAAATTTCATGGGAAGCAATATTGGTGATCGCAGGCGTGAAACTGATGTACTTGATTGTGTCTGAGAGGTAACAGCATTATGTTGCTAAGATGTCAGGTTAATTGACTACGGAGAAAATAAAGGAGATAGAACAGCATGGTGTTGCCCTGTGGCAGGCCAGATGGGATTCAGTCTTCTCTAAGACTGACTGAGATGTGTTCTGTTTCTACATGCGCACCTTTGTTAGAAGTACACCCATGGTAATGTTGCTTGCAGAATTCTCAGAGTGACATCCTGGCTGAGGTGAAATTGCAATATGTCTACCACTGAGGTTTTTGAAGATGACCTCCGGTAAGCCCATCAGGGCTAGGTATGGAGGGGGTGTCATGGCGACCAGAAAAGTCACATGATGGATATCTTCCCCTGTCAGGACCTGTCTAAATTTCCTTTGAAAAAAAATTAGTTACAACATAATTTAAAAAAATAAACAAAAATCAATAATTACTGTGATATTAGAATATCATGTAATATTTAAGAAATTAAACAAAATGCCATTAGTTAAAAAAAATATTATTTTTGTAAAAAAAAATTTACTAAAGTTCTATTTTCTATTTAAACGTGACATTTCAAGAAAGTATTATATCTGTAGGCAATGAATTCCATAACTGATTACTAAAGAGAGAAAAAAAATAATTAAAAGTCCTGCATGCTTGCAATCTAGAGACAATAAGAATGATATTGTGTCCAAAGGAGACTCAAAAAATAAAAAAAGAGACATTCTACAAAAGAAACGCTAACAGTTTTTCTGTTAATTCAAAATAAAATATTAAAAAGTAATGAATGCCCTGAAGGTCCTTTCATAAACAGTACAGTCTCATAAATCAAGGAATGTATAAAATTAAACTGCTGCAATGCTTATAAAATATTTCAAATATGTCAATTAGAAATTTCGTAACTGGTATAAGCTCTGATTATACCGATTATAAATAATAGTATAAATAAGTTATAAATAACTTAGAAATGGTATAAGCTCTGATTATACCAGTTATTTACATATTATCATTATTTATACATTAAGGTAAATAAAAAAAAGAAGATATGTAAATAAATGATGTTATTTAGGAAAATATTTAATTATAATATATAGTTTATTAGTGGAGATCTGGTTTACTGGCATTACTTCTGCCACCACCCATTCGGTCGACTTAAAGCATAAGATCAATGTCTGTGCCACGAAGGGTTACTGTGCCTCAAACTTTTTATGCGACCAGTCTCCTAACTAGCTCCTGGAGTTAAACTAATAGTGTAAACGGTATAAGCATGTATGGTACAGCATACCACTTGCTTTTGTATCCAGTCTTGTGTCATATACTAAACTACTTATCATTACACTATTTCTCATAAATTAAACTAAATTGGGTAGAAGCGCCCCATCTATAATATAATAGATATATATGACTGTCATAAGTAAAAATTCTACTTCATCAAGGACAGCAATTTGCTGCCACGCCTAAGTCTCTAAATGCCAGCAATCATGTGTCCACCACATTAAAGCACTTGGAGCTTTAATTGGTGGTGGTCAGCCATATACCTCTACGTTAGCTATCCACAGCAGTGTGGTAGGAATCTTTCCCTTAAGTAAACTACTGATGTCGGTTGAACAAAGCAACTACATCTAGGAACTCCCAAACGGTCTGAAAATTGACTCGCAGCTTGTGAGTGGCCAATTTTCCCCTTGACCTCTAAGTTCCAGGGTGGCCTGGTCTATGACCTCCTTAAGAGCAGGGCAGTCAAATATCATTTGATTGGACCTCCCCACAGACCCACAGTTCATCAGCTGCCAGGAAGAACTGAAACAGATATTGGTTCAAATTAACATGGTTGGTGAGCAGTTGGGCACCCATTTCTTGAGGCAGCATTTCCTTTCTTGTGTTGGAGTACAGTACTCATGCCGCAATGTTCCCATAGCCCTGCAGGCCTTGGTACATGACTATTTGTCTAACCGTACAGCTCTGTTTAAGGATGAGCACCTAGTTGTGGAAAAATCTGTTACCAGGGGAAGCCCGCAGAGTTCCGCGTTCTCGGTTCCCTGCTGTGGAACCTGGTATTCGACGGATTTTTGGGACTGACATTTCCAGATGGGGTCACGGCCCAGTCTTTCGCCGATGACTGTGTCCTTTTATTTTGTGGTAATTCAAGACCACAGCTAGTAGACCGAGCGCAGGCAGGCTTGTCAAGTGCAAAGGGATGGAAGGACTTTCAAAATTTAACGATATGGGGTCGTAACACCCATATTAAATATAAAGGGTGTGTAATCAGCCGAGTTAGAGTTCATAAGTAACTAGGTGTTTTGTTTGATGAAAAGTTGCTGTTCAGCAACCACATAAGGAAAGTAGCGGCGGACGCCGTCTCAGTGATTCACAAACTTCGGAGGATTGGTAGGAAAGACTATGGGTTGTCAGGGCGTCAAATGTACATGATGTACCGAGGTGTCTACGAAAGCATGACCTCATACACGGTGGCCGTTTGGGCGCATAAGTTGGGTATGAATAAAGCACTTCTTCAAAACGTAAGGAGTGCCAAGCGCAGAGCCTTAGTTGTATGCACTGGTGTTTTTAAAACAACCTCCTACGAGGCTACCACCGTATTGGGAAAGGCTCTCCCAATCGATTTAGTGGGTGAAAGTTCGAGCAGCCATGAGGAGATTGCAAAGAAGCCGGGAGGCCGAGGAATTTGGGATGCGGTTTCGAGCCGGGACAGTACCGTAGCGGAACGGTGATCACAGTGCACCGGATCTAAATTTTGTTCATTTGCTCATATCCCGTCGGAGTAAGAGGCTGCAGAGCCTCGCGATGGAAGTATGACTGCTGGAATGGGACACTACGTCTAAGGGAAGATCCTTGTATAGGTTTATAGAGAATATGAGGGGATGGTATGCCTAGAGCTCGTTTTTAAGGGCAACGGGTGCCCGGGTGTTCACCAACCACGCTAACTTGAACCAATATCCGTTTCGGTTCCGCCTAGCAGTTGATGAACTGTGCATCTGCGAGGAGGTCCAGTCAAATGAACACCTGATGTTTCACTACCATGCTCTTGGGAGGGCCAGAGACCGGACCATCCTGGAACTTAGAGATGAAGGGAAAATTGGCCACTCACAAGCGGCGAATCAATGTGGCGAGAGCCGCATTGTCGGACCGTGTGGGGATGCGGTTGCTTTGTTCAACCGGCATCCGTAGTTTACTTAAGGGAAAGACTCTTTCCGCATTGCCGTGGGAAACTAACCCTGAGTATGGCTGACAACCACCCAATTATTTTGGTTCCAAACGCTGAAGAATAGTGGACAGGTACTTGCTGGTATTCAGCGACCTAGGCGTGGCAGCGAATTTCTGCCTAGACAAAATAAATTTTATTTATGGGTGTCATATACATTTTTAATAGGTGACGGGGTGCGCCTACCCATTTTAGTTAATATATGGCAAGTTAGCGGTTGGCACGTAAGCCGGTGGTGTATGGCACCACGCTTAGTCCGCTCACGCTGCTAGGTAAGCTCTAGGAACTATGTTAGGATACTAGTCGCTAAACTGTTCGAGGCTCAGTTGCCGTTTGCGGTACAGACATTCGGACTTATGCTTTAGGGCGACCGAGTAGGGTGGTGGTGGGAGAAATGCCAAGCGAACCAAGACCACACCTTGCTGAAAATGTCAAGAGAGCTGAAACAGTTGCAGAACCTTTGATACATAAAAATCAAAGTAAATGATTTTACAATAGATTACAAGATATTACAGCCGAGTGTAGGAAGAAAAATTATGAAGATATTGCAACTATAGCTTTTGATTTCGTGGAAGTGACATACTTGCCATACATTCCTGATCAGGATGTTTTCTATTACCGGTTGCTTGGCCTAAATATTTTTTGTATTAAGAATGTAAAAACGAATGTTTCAAAGATTCTTTGTATCATGAAGGTATAACCTGTAAATAACCTAATGAGGTTTGCTCTTTTGCATATGATTGATTACATTACGGCAGATCAATGTAACAAGAACTAACAACAGGTTACAAAACCTTGGTTAAAAACTTGAGGTTGTACAACTGCTTAATTACGAGTAACCAAGAAGCAACAAAACTTTATGTTTTTAGTGATAATTGTGACGTTCAAAACCGAAATCATGCGATAATAAAAATGTTCCTTACTATAACACATAATGAAAGATTTAAAGAAGTAATTCATTATTATCCAATGCGTGAGCATTTCTTTTTCCCATGCGACCGAGATTTTAGGGTTATACAAGAAAATTGAAGCGTCATGAAAGAATCTGCGTTTCTACATTCCAAATCAAATAACATCCATTGAATGCAATACACGATTAAATTTCATTATTAAAGAAGTTCAAACCAACGACGTTTTAGACTTTAAATGCTGGTGGCCTGACTTATATAAGAAAAGCTGCGTGTCTAATGAAACTTACTGTAAATCTGTTGCAAAGGCTGGCAAGGTAATTTTGGTGCTGCTAGTTACCTAATGTTTTGCTACTCAAGCCGCATCCAGAAGTATTCAAAACAAGGACCTTCACTGACGATGAAAAGTTTAATACATTTCGCTTATCAAGTAAAACCTTCAGTACCAGCTTATTTTTGAAAAATGTCCCTCACGAAAGAAAAACTAGAGACATACGTAAGTTAATCCCTCATGTCTGAATACTTTCCATCCTACGAAGAAATACTACAGCGGTCAACTTATGGAAAAGGAGAAAAGAAAGGTGGTATGTTTGAAGAAAATGACATCGAGATATTAGACGAAGCGCTTTAAAAATCAGAAGAAATAATGATTTTAACTAAATTTTATTGTTCTACCGTATCATTTTTGTATTCTTTGAGACTGAAATAAGATATTCTTAAATATTTTATTCATCGAACCGTAATTTTCTCTTCTGATTTTCTTCTAAATTCCCGTTTGTTTGAGAAAGGGCACAGGTCAGATAATTCAAAGAATATTTGTAAGCGGTGTATTCAAATTTATTTTATTTCGGCAAAGCCGCTTACAGTAAAAAACTTGAAAAAAACCATTCGTTTATGATAATTAAGTCATTTAAATGTTCTAATAACATTTTTTTTTGCTCTCCTTAAAAATTGCGATTTTGTGACTGATGCCCTGTCTCAAATAAGCGATTCTTTTGGTGTACGGGTTTCAGTTAACACGTCACATGGAGTGGGTAGACCTCAGTCTGTTCAAGACTATTTCTTTACCGGTACACCTACATCGCGCTACGTCTGCACCTATGTCAAGCCCAGCAAGCCCGCGGTAATTGCATTTGCTAATCTACACACGCACACCAAGACGCGGAAGTAGCTGGAAAACCGGTCGGAGAAAAAAAACAAACATATATTTCTTTAATTTTTATTTCATGACGTTTTCGCTAAAACGAATCCTTACCGGATAATTCACAATTATAAACGCATTTGTTATAAAGATTTTATCGCTTTAATCGTAAAAAGTATTTCCAGTCAAAAATTGTATTATTTGTACCGTTTTTATTTTCATATTGTGTAGATTCATCGGACATAAGCAGTGTGTAATGGATTATTTTTTTGACGAAACGTGATTCTGATTGTGAGCTGAAGTTAGGCTTTTGCACATCAATCAGTATGTCAGATCCCTTTCAAAATAATCAAGCGTATAGGCCTTTAGGTCTGTACCGTTGCGTCGAGATGGACAGCCTCATTTAGTTATAAATGCTCTGTTCTTTTACATAATAGTAATGTAGTAGCTCGTAAACTAATCTCGTTTTTCTCAATGAAGTGCTAAACCGTTGAGGTAAGCCCGATAGCAGATTTGATCAATACACCTTTAAAGCAGTACATCCAAAATAATTTTAAAAATGTACCTTTATATAACCACAAACATTCTTTAAAAATCTTCATATAAATAATGGCAAAATAATACCAAAAAATTACAGATAAATCGACTTCCATTCAAATATTTGAAAGAATATTATTCGATAGGTTAAAATCCGAGTCGAATGTAGCATATTCGACAAAGGGAAATCCACAAAAGGAACGTTAGTACAAGAAACTTACTAGAAAATATGACTCAAGAAAAATAGCAAAGTGAACCTTTCAGCTGTTTGAATTTTATAATACTAATAACAGCTAACAAAATTAAAAAGTAGAAAGATTCGCGAGAACAACACTAAAATATCCGACGTCACGTAACAGCAACGGTCAATAGTGCTGATGTGAGAACCGTAACTGTGAAGTGGTATAATGACTCAAACCTTGATCTTATACCAAAATACAAGTGATTTTCAGCCCTAGAAGCGATACCTGCTATTCATATGACCGACCGATAACTAATATTAGTACTTTCAAAGAAAGCAATTATTTGACTAATTTTTTTCTATTCTGCATCTGTCTGTGGCTCAGTGATAAATGAATGCGATTCACATCTGTTACAACACTGAGATAAATAGTGTAAAGTTACAAATTATTATGCGTTATGAACAATTAATTTACTCGGTATGAAAAAAGAACAATGCAAATAATAAAAAATTTTACTAGAAATACTTATCACTGTTAAAACAATAAAAAGTTTATAAAGAATAAGTATATATCTTTTTGAGAATTATTAGTTTTAGCGTACGTCATGAAATAAGAATTAAGAAAATAAAATTTTAAACAAAACTCAAAGGAAACGCTTGAAATTTCAAATGTCTTGTCTCTTATTGGAAACAAAAAATAAAAACGATATAGAATTTAGAAAGGAGTTACGAATTATTCGATGGATCAGTGTAAAATTTACTTTTTATACGCTTAAAATCGACGATAGAATATTCATTCGTCTATGAATCACGAGTGAACAAGTTACACAATATTCTTGTTACTTGTTAAGTGTTTCGCTGTCAAATTTTTAAATGATCTGAGAAGTCACGAACCTCTCTCAAGAATAAGTAGTATTTTACAACAGGCTCACTACGGAAATTTAGGGGCGAAGTGGTCTTTCCGGGTGGTCTTTTACGCTGTGCTGAATATACTATACTACTGTATACAAGTACTGAATCGATATGCTCGCTGAAATACAGATGGCGTTCACCATACCTTCGCACAGGAAATAAACTGTAAAATAAACATCATTACTTTTATTGAAAGCAAATATTACTGCCGCTTCAAATACTTTACAAGCGAAAGGTTTTGTATTTCCATTTATATAAGGTTAAAATTAACGTTTAACATTGTTGTGTGTTATTATATGACACGGCCGTAGTTAAGAAATAATTAATAAACTGATAGATAATTGTCCATTAAAATTATACTCGACTGAGATCCTAATAGATTAGGAGAGCTATTTGCTGATAAATATCATTATAATACGCAGGATTTAGAAGAAACAATGAACGGCATAGACGAAGTCCTACGCAAGAACTATCGCGTGAAAATAAACAAGAACAAAACAAAAATAATGAAATGTAGTAGAAATAACAAAGATGGACCGCTGAATGTGAAAATAGGAGGAGAAAAGATTATGGAGGTAGAAGGATTTTGTTATTTGGGAAGTAGAATTTCTAAAGATGGATGAAGCAGGAGCGATATAAAATGCCGAATAGCACAAGCGAAACGAGCCTTCAGTAAGAAATATAATTTGTTTACATCAAAAATTAATTTAAATGTCAGGAAAAGATTTTTGAAAGTATATTTTTGGAGTGCCGCTTTATATGGAAGTGAAACTTGGACGATCGGAGTTTCTGAGAAGAAAAGATTAGAAGCTTTTGAAATGCGGTGCTATAGGAGAATGTTAAAAATCAGACGGGTGGATAAAGTGACAAATGAAGAGGTATTGCGGCAAATAGATGAAGAAAGAAGCGTTTGGAAAAATATAGTTAAAAGAAGAGGCAGACTTATAGGCCACATACTAAGGCATCCTGGAATAGTCGCTTTAATATTGGAAGGACAGGTAGAAGGAAAAAATTGTGTAGCCAGGCCACGTTTGGAATACGTAAAACAAATTGTTAGGGATGTAGGATGTAGAGGGTATACTAAAATGAAACGACTAGCACTAGATAGGGAATCTTGGAGAGCTGCATCAAACCAGTCAAATGACTGAAGACAAAAAAAAAAATACGCAGTGAGGTAATTTTTTTAAACATAGGTATAAAAAACCCAGAAAAATATATGAAATAAATTTTGTGTTAATATTCTCTGGTTTACAAAAATAATCTAGAAAAACTACCGTTAACAAACAGCGCAATTACAATATTTCCTGAACTCACCCGTAATATTTTAGTTACGAATTAACTAACGTTGTTTATATAAATTACTGACATTGTTTATGACGTAATGCAAATAGTTTACGTAACTACGGTTAATACGACATGATGTATATATACAGAGTATAATCGATTTTATATAACGTAAAACTTTAAAACATAATTTTTTTTAATTGAATAAAATGTTTTACAAATATCAGACGTAGGTAAAATTTTAATCGAAGTTAAGATACTCATTATTTAACCTGAACGTTTTATTTTATATAACACGTTTCCAACCTTAATCGATTAAAATGTAAACAACTTATTAAATTTTTCACGTTCCTTCTCATCACGTGCCCGCGTGATAACTTAAACGCAGATTATAAAAAAGAAATGATTGGACAGAATTTATTAACAAGAGGTTAAAATATTTAAGATAAGTAAACAATTAAAATGAAATTTCTGAGAAGCTTACATAAAACACAACCTCGTGGAAGATAAGTTAACTAATTGAATTAATTAAATTTTATTGTTTACGCCTTTTCCCCGTTTTTATTTGAGTTAGATGGGAGGGATTATGATAAGTGACTACGGCTAGATAATATTTCACTTTCTTCTACCGTGCGGTGGTAGCAGATACAATCATTTATTTCAAGAGAAAAAGTATTTATTTGTTTCTGTACACTATTTTTCCAGTTTATTTTACTTTCCCGTCTAGATAGCGCAATACTAGATCGTGGATACCGGTGTTCTTTGGAGGTCGGGTTTCAATTAACCGTACGTCTCAGGAATGGTCGAGCTGAGACCGTACAAGACTATACTTAATTTTCATTCATACATATCATCCTCTAAAGTGATTCCTTACGGTGGTTCCGGAGGTTAAAAAGGAAAGACAGAAAGACAGATTGAGCAATAGCAGAACTGTAGCTCTAGATGGGAAAGAAATGTAATCGGTCCGTTTCGGTCGTATGCGGTTTTTACCGGATCTTGACGTTTTGATATTTTGATATTTAAGGAACCCAAAAACCGGATGGAAATTTTCGGGATATTAATGTTCGTACGTACGTACGTGTGTGTTCGGTGTCGGCCTCTAAATCACCTTATATCTTTAGCGATTTTGATCAAACTTGGTCAGATTACTTCTACATACGGGGCAGTGATGCCGTTACATTTTAAACTTAAAATATCAAGGGGTGAGGCTGAAAAGCAAAGTTACTCTCAGTATCTCGAGATTTCGCCTAATTAAGATGATATTTTTCTTGCGCACATTTAACGTTTAAAAAATAACAATATCTACAAAAAATGTTTATGCAAAATTGCATTCCCACCCACAAAAAATGCTATTGTATTCGTCTGCTATGTTTTGACGTCACAGGTGAGCGGTAGAATTAATTAAATGAGTTATATTTAAAGTGTAAAAGACTAACTCGGTCTGGTCGGGTCTCAAACTCGATCACCTGGTCGACTCGGTATCTGTTGCGTTATGCCTTGCCGCTTTACCAGTCTGCCGACTGCGCAAGCGAAATTTGGTTATATAAGATGTGAAAGTACATTATTTTAATTAGTGCCGACCGTCGCCGCTAGTAACGCCACACCCGCGCGAATTAAATACAATATGCGCGCGCGTTTAGTTACAGTTACCGAAATAAATAAACGAAAAAATATTATATTTAAATAAAACGATAAAAATTTTTAATGAAGTTGTGTGTATAAGCCGTGCATCAGAAACAACCCACAGTCGTAGGACTTTCCCGAAACACGGATTCAAACGCGTGACGGAATCGGCTTTTACTCAATAGCTTTCATGGATATAAAATACCTGGGATGTAAAAGACAACGGTAAAGTTTATTTCAAAGAAAATAATATATTCACCGCACAAGATCGTTATGTTAAACAGAGTTAATATAATCTGTATTTTAAGGACTTATCATGTTGTAACGCAGCGATACGTTCGATCACGTTAAAAATACAATAGGAAACCGCTTCGATCCCTCATTTCCTTATCGAGTCTGAAATTACACGGTGATTACGCTAAACTTGAAAACGGTTATGTTACGTCAGGGTGAATTGTTTCTTCTGTGAGGCGATAGCCTTCGGTCATCAAAATTTAGCACCCAACATACATCCTGACCCCCGTAGGAAGACACCCGCCTTGTGACGGTTGCCACACCGCCTCTTCCTTTCCTAACCCTGATTGGCTTTACCGGAGGTCGTCTTTTAGACCCTCTAAAGCTGATAACACATCAAAGTCATCGGCTGACAGAGATGGCCTCTGTCAAGATGCCACGGATGCAAATACCTTTGGCAGACATTTCCGTCGGTGTATTTACACAACTTACTATCGTCTTCGTATGGCTTCTTCCGACCTAACTTACGTACGACCTTCCAGATGTTAAACTGCTGGAAGATTGATACCAAAAATAAAATGATATAAATATTATATAAATGATATAAATAAATAGACGGAGCATACAGGAAAGTTAAGGAAAATTTTGGGGTACATAAATTAAAATCTAATAATGTGTTAAACAAAGATGGTACACCAATATATAATACGAAAGGTAAAGTCGATAGATGGGTGGAATATATTGAAGAGTTATACGGAGGAAATGAATTAGAAAATGGTTTTATAGAGGAAGAAGAGGAAGTTGAGGAGGATGAAATGGGAGAAACAATACCGAGATCTGAATTTAAGAGAGCATTAAAAGATTTAAATGGCAGAAAGGCTCCTGGAATAGACGGAATACCTGTAGAATTACTGGGCAGTGCAGGTGAGGAAGCGATCGATAGATTATACAAACTGGTGTGTAATATTTATGAAAATGGGGAATTTCCATCAGACTTCAAAAAAAAGTGTTATAATTATGATACCAAAGAAAGCAGGGGCAGATAAATGTGAAGAATACAGAACAATTAGTTTAACTAGTCATGCATCAAAAATCTTAACTAGAATTTTATGCAGAAGAATTGAGAGGAGAGTGGAAGAAGTGTTAGGAGAAGACCAATTTGGTTTCAAGAAAAGTATAGGGACAAGGGAAGCAATTTTAGGCCTCAGATTAATAGTAGAAGGAAGATTAAAGAAAAACAAACCGACATACTTGGCGTTTATAGACCTAGAAAAGGCTTCGATAACGTAGACTGGAATAAAATGTTCAGCATTTTAAAAAAATTAGGGTTCAAATACAGAGATAGAAGAAAAATTGCTAACATGTACAGGAACCAAACAGCAACAATAACAATTGAAGAACAAAAGAAAGAAGCCCTAATAAGAAAGGGAGTCCGACAAGGATGTTCCCTATCTCCGTTACTTTTTAATCTTTACGTGGAACTAGCAGTTAATGATGTTAAAGAACAATTTAGATTCGGAGTAACAGTACAAGGGGAAAAGATAAAGATGCTACGATTTGCTGATGATATAGTAATTCTAGCCGAGAGTAAAAAGGATTTAGAAGAAACAATGAACGGCATAGATGAACTACGCAAGAACTATCGCATGAAAATAAACAAGAACAAAACAAAAGTAATGAAATGTAGTAGAAATAACAAAGATGGACCGCTGAATGTGAAAATAGGAGGAAAAAAGATTATGGAGGTAGAAGAATTTTGTTATTTGGGAAGTAAATGTCAGGAAAAGATTTTTGAAAGTGTATGTTTGGAGCGTCGCTTTATATGGAAGTGAAACTTGGACAATCGGAGTATCTGAGAAGAAAAGATTAGAAGCTTTTGAAATGCGGTGCTATAGGAGAATGTAAAAAATCAGATGGGTGGATAAAGCGACAAATGAAGAGGTATTGCGGCAAATAGATGAAGAAAGAAGCATTTGGAAAAATATTGTTAAAAGAAGAGACAGACTTATAGGCCACATACTAAGGCATCCTGGAATAGTCGCTTTAATATTGGAAGGACAGGTAGAAGGGAAAAATTGTGTAGGCAGGCCACGTTTGGAGTATGTAAAACAAATTGTAGGGGATGTAGGATGTAGAGGGTATACTGAAATGAAACGACTAGCACTAGATAGGGAATCTTGGAGAGCTGCATCAAACCAGTCAAAAGACTGAAGACAAAAAAAATAATAAATAAATATTAATAATTCGTACACTATTTTGTTAACCACCACTTGTGTTTGGATTATAATTAACATTACGTTCTTGACGGTGAACCGCAGGCGTAGCACAGTCCCCGCTGTTACTCAAACGGTAAGTAAAAAGTGTATTTATGCGTCATGAAGAATGAAGGTAAACCGAATGTCCTGTATTATCATTTCAGTCATTCATTTAATCAAATTAAATAAACGCTTAGCTGTGCGTATATTAATATGGATAAAACCGTTGTATTGTGCTTCTCAGATAGACATAAAACAGCCGACCGTGGGGATGGAAACTTCCATCGTAATATTTCTGTATCCGGCATAATACTTCGCAAAATTTATGATCGTTTTGTTAAATGACAGATCTCGTGAGCTGATCAAACCGATTTCGTTTGTGACAAAATCAAGCCGTAGTGTTTTGCTGTGAAGCATCTAGTAAAACGATAAGCTTGTCCTACAATTATTACCGTACATTTTAACCGCTTAGCTAATGAACCGTACAGAATTACCGGTCGCGTAAATAATGAAGCGAACCAATTTATAAGTTAGACTGTCATTTTGTTTAATTGAAAAAAAATGTTACTCTAATATTTTAGAGTCTGTTCACCATGCAAACTCTTACCGCTAAAGATTTGATAAATCATTTAAAACTTTAGATAGGTTAACTTTTAGGATTGTTACAAGAACGAGATTTTATTCGTTCGGTGAATTGCTCAAGACTAAAAAAATACAGAAAAATACCTTCGTAAAAAATAAGATAAAGAATTGTTAGAAATTATCGGTTCACAGGACTCTGTACAAATTAAAGAAGAAATCATTAGATTTCATGTCTGAACAGTTGTCATCTTTATTAGATAGTTTTATGCCTTCATATATTCTCATATAAAGTATAACGTCATCTCTTGAGGTTCTCTTAAAAAGTCAGAAAGAGTTTTTAAGATAAAAGATCTCCATCAGATCATTGTCTGGCACCCGTAAGTATGAAATATATAGATTAATATTTAGAAAAATATACATGTTAACCTATCCTCGTGTTTATAGTTACAAATATGCAAGATTAGCTAAAAAGTATCGTTACTCGGTCTTAAAAAAATAACAATATTGATATACATTAAACCAAACGACGGAACTTTTCAAACGTCTCAACACTACAATTCGAATTACGCTTACGTTCCTATCTTTAATAAACTGCCGAACCATTTGAAAAATCTACCCGTCAATTTATTTAAAATCAATTAAAAATCTTTTTAGAAACAACACTATTCTGCGTACTAGGGAAATGTATGTACTGCGTCAACCCTCCCGCCACACTCTGCCATCTTGAATTTTCCTTTTTCCCCTTTTCCCAACCCTTCCGTAGTCGGTCATCTTGTATTTTCCCTTTTTCTGTGGAAATTTCCCCATTTCCCTATTTTTCCCAGTCCTCCGAACTAAAATTTTCCTTTCCCCCAGGTGGAAGTTTGAAATTCTACAGGGTTGCCAACCCGATTATTTTTTTACACGTAAACGATTAATTGTTTATTTTATTACTTCTCAAAGGTTGGTGGTACACATCAGCTGTTGTAGTCGTCTGCTATGATGTGACGTCATAGGCGAGCAGAAGAATTAAATAATAACAATTAATGTGTAACAAAGTACCTGAACAGGAGTCGAACTGTGTCATACGGTAAGTCGGGATGCTGACGCTTTAGCTCGCGTCAGTAAGCGGGAGAGTTTCGCTAGGTTTCGTTTGATGGATTCGAGTCGATGCCCGGATTGTGGGACTGATGATACAGCGGACCACGTGCTCTACGTCTGTCCCAGATATGTGGTCGAACGTTCACGAGCTGTTAGGGAACTTGAGAGAATACATTCTTTTATGAGTTTCCGTATTTAGATGATCCGCGAGGAGTGGTCTAGAGTGGCTGGTTTTCCTCGCATCCTTGCGGTGTTTAGGTCTACAGAAGGTGTTTAATCGTGGCAGGATCCCTGGTGGTTAGGGCTCCGGCCTAGGCATTGGATCGGTTGAAGGTAGGCGCATTGGCATCTTGCTACGGTTATATTAGTATAGTTTCTGATTCGATTTGGGGTTCCCGTTGGCGGGGTGGCTATGCTGCCGGTTTATGGTAGCTCGTGCGACCGACGGCGTGGCTTCGTTCCGTCGGTGGTGTTCCTGATTGTGACTTGGTAATGCCCCGCGAGACTCCATGATGTGACCGGGTGCGGGTGGGGGGTTTGTCCCCGGCTCCTGCGCGGATCGAAATGAGGTAACGTTCCCCTTGTTAGGTGACTAAATTTGGTCGACTTATTTGGGGTAGGTCTGAATTTCTATGTTGCGTATATCATAACTTTGATTGGTATGAGTGTAGCACTGATTTAACTTTCATCTCGTTCGTTTTCTGAGGCATTCATAGTCACGAACGGTGCTGTCAAATTTGGACTAGGCGTGGAGTCCGCGCTTCCGCGGTTTCTGTTAGTTAGTTTGAGGGAATCATGTTAGGTTGGATGCGAAAACGTCCGTTTGAGGCCTACGTGAAAGCAAAATTTGATTTGAATTTTACTGATGCAAATGTCTGCCGAGATGCAAATCTTGACCGAGTCTGGCTGATGACTTTGAGATTTAATCTGTTAGAGGGTCTAAAGACGACCTCTGGTAAAGCCGTTCTAGGCTCGGAACGGAGGGGGTGGTGTGGCAACCGGTAACGTTACAAGGTGGGTGTCTTCCCCCTACGGGGTTGGAATGTTCTTTTAATGACTTGTGCATAAAATGCTGTTGGTACAACGAACAAATTAACACGCACAGCTTACTGCAATGTGAGAACAGTATTAAGGAAAACCTTCCACTTTTATTCGAGCCTATTGTTCCTTGAAAAATATTAGAAAGAAAAAAAAATAATATGAGTGTTTTATTGTAGGCCTCATGGGGAGAAATTTCACACGTTAACAAAAAAAGTCTCACCGTCATGGTGGTACCACGTGGGTGGTGTGGAAACATACCCGATTAAATTTAAAACCTAATATTTCATTTTAGTCACAGTTTAACGATGGATTTAGATATATCCGCATCAATGTGGTTGGCTAGATTTTCCCTGGCCATCGTGTAAGACATCACGACATCTGATGAAACTTATTACCACAGCGTTTTCACATGCTAATAATATAAATGTGGACGTTGATCGTTTCAATACGGTTAGAGTAATTTTCCTATATAATGTCATCTACGATGAAACTCACAGTCGATTGCAAGAATATCTAGATAGTTTAAAAATTGCTACTGTAGATGGTCTGTGTAGACATTGTATTGGTGGTAGGGAGAGATCTATCGTATAAGTGATGTGTGTAAAGGTAGTAGACAAATCACTTGAGGTGAAGTGATATAAGTGTCCACACGGATCGTGTCTTTCTTACCGGCTAGTCCAATCCCAATACTTATTCACCGTACGGTAAGAATATCTTTCAGATGTTTCCCACTTCAATAATCGAAGAGACTGACTCTTTACCTAATACACTTCTGTTGGGTATACCGTGTCAAACATAACTACAAGATATAGAAGATGAATTATCGGGCATAATCGATTGGATTGTAGTGAGCGAGTGCGATATTAGTACTTTTTTGAAGGATAAGTTGAAAAACTAAACGATAAAATCGTCAGCACTAAATGAATACAAGAATATTATATTTCTCTGTAAAAAATTATCCGTTTTATAATGATGAATAAAAAGACTTTTTCCGTATTGATTAACGATTTGAGGAAGATCGGCCTGCGGGTGTGCAAACAGTGTTTTATGATGCTCATCACCCATTCTAATCACGCTGATGAATGTCATGCAATTGATATTGAAAAATTCGACTACTGCGGTGACGGGTTACTCGAATATTTGTGCACGTGCGAGTTGATAATTGAAAACGTGAAAAAAATGAAAGCGATGGTGTGTGAAAAGAAATATTAAATTGATGAAAGAAATTGAATATGAATGTGGGACGCTGAGTTGTTTACAGTTGATAGACGTTTCTTAAAAATGAATAATAGACATGTTCAAAGTCAAACGGTTGCGCGTGGCAGTAAGTTTTTAGAAAAAAGTATGTGTGGAAGAGGTGTGATTAACACATTAATTGGGTGGGGGGTACACCAATCGTCAATATGTATAAGTTTTAAAACATTTTCTTATTAGATTTTGACGTGATCACATCATGTCATTCAGAAGCCAATTTATTCATCTTTTAAATCAGAAGACTTCTCTCAGCGCCACCAAACACGTTAACGATCTTGACGTTAACAAAGGCTATGAAATAAAATCATGGAAGATGGTGGACACAAAATACGGAAGGAGTCTAACGTGTTCACTTGAATGTGATAATGAGACGTTTAATGTATTTCTTTCAAAACATTTCATCAATCCGTTGAGTGAGGACCAAAACACGGTGAAGATGAAGTTGAAGTTGATCTTCCAGGGACGGATTGGAAAAATGTACAATATTGTGTTTGAATAGACTATCCTTTTTGAGGACGATAGAAGGCAAATAGTCCTTTGCAAGACTCTATATAAAACTTACACGTGTTATACACAAAACATGAACACTTTAAACTTCCATACAGCAATGTAAAACTAAAATGATTTTTACAATTTTAGTTATTTTCATTGCTGTATGAAAAAGGTTCCTAGGCCTGTAATGTAATCTGTCAGCGGATACGTCCGCAGACAAATTATGCTGGGAATGGTGAGGAGAGTATTTGCATGCATTTATTAAACGTATTTTTACTACATTATAAAATATTTTCATTATATGATATATGAATATTTGTCTTTACTTTTAAAGTATTGCCGACGTACCATAACTGTTAATAATATTTTTTTTATTTAAAGATTTGTTGCAAAATGATTGTGATCAGATATTGTGGAGGGGGGAAAGAGATGCGCACTGTTATTATGCGCATCATGCGACCTAATCTGAGCCAATAGCGGTAGTTAGTCAGTCGGCCGACAAATTCACACATACGCGTACAAAGAAGACAACGTCCAGGATCCAATATGACGAGTATAGAATTTTAATTAACTATTATTAATATAAATTTAAGTATCGTGCTACTGTAGCAGTATTTGGTACTAACTATACACACATAGAGAAGCGATATTGAAATAATAACCAATAGAATTGCAGTATTTTAGCATACAAACACACACACACACACATACACACACACACACACACACACACACACACACACGCACACACTTGCGGATAATAAAATATATATGTATTAATAATGTTTAACATAAACACAAACATCAAACATTTTTTAAACTACTTTTAATTCACAACTACTTTATTACACAACTATTTTTTTAAATTCTACCGCTCATCTGTGACGCCACATCATAACAGTCGACTGCTATGATGCTATGATGAAAGGGAAAAAAGGGAAATTCTAAGATAGCCGCCTAAGGCAAGGGGAATAGGAAAAAGGAAAAAAAAAGGGAAATTCAAGATGGCCGAATGGAGTGGGTGGGGTTGGTGCAGTACATACATTTCCCTATTACTTCTGTAGATGAATTTTTGATTAAAACTAATTAAAAACAAGGAAAAAAAAGCATTTTCTGCATCCCTTTCAATACTCGTATTTTCTCAAAATAATTTTTAATAGCGGCTTCTGAATTTTGTATTATTTTGTATAATTTTTTATATTTAATGTTCTTACCGTTATGCTATTATTTCATGTGTTTACATTTAAATAATTAATGCGGACTGACTACAACGGCTGATGTCTACATTATACCAAAGTTTGAAAAATTATAAAAATAAATAATTAATATTAATTATGTAAAAATTAATCATGATGGCAATTCTGTAAAAATTTCCCGATCAAAGAGTGAAAACCGGATGGAAAATGGTAGTTTCCATCCGAAACTTATTTAATCCGCTCAGGAAATTGCTCATTTAAATAAATAACAACTATTTTTTTTTATCTTGCAATCCATTTTTTTTATTTATAATTTATCTGTATATTGTATTTTTTTTTGTTCCGACCAAAATAAGGATTTATTTGATAACCGTTACGATTTAAGGGTATCGATGCGGGGGACAGAATACGCCCAAAAAACGACAGAACTATTTTTAATTATCCTACGTCAGATTTCCTGTTTTAACAAAAGGAGAACTATTGTTTTGTAATTTTTAATATTTTCATCGAGCTGAAGATATTTTCTGTATAACATGCAACCGCACCTGAATACATGTGGTATTCAGTCGTACAGATAACTATTTCGGTCTATTTACTACAGAGACTGATTGTAAAAATGCTAAGGGTTAAACAATAACAAATTAAATATCTACAGATGAAAGTCAACCGTTAAATAACAGTAATTAAAAAATTTCGCTGATGGCAAAAAAACTTGTAAAATAAAATAAAGTAGATCATCGATAAAGAAATGAACAAAATAAATAAGTTATAACATAAATAATGTATCATTAGAACAAATGAAAACGATAATTTCTGTTTTTAAGTAGAAAAGATAAAAAAGCTAACAAGGAAGGACAAATAAAAGGTATATCAAGTTACATGAAATCAAATGAAACAGTCAGGTAAATAAAATATTACCAACGGTGAATCATTTGAAAGGTTAAGGTTCGTTTATGTAACTGTTAAAAGCTGACAGTTTATTATTATTTAAGAAAATAATAAATAATATTAACTTTGAAAAGTTATGTTAATATTTATTACTTGGAATTATAAATTACTTAATTGCAGCCTATACGTACTTAGTACTTTAAAAAAGAACACATTCTCTTTTTGTCCGAGGTTTTTTCGTTAACAGAGTCCAAGGTGGCCTGCAGTTGTCACGGCCATTCGATCTTTTATTAGACTTCTACCTCTAAAAATTAACAGTTAATTATATTTTTACAAGTAAGAATATTTTTTCTCAAACCGATTTAATTTCTCTACCCTATAAAATAAATAAATAATCTTGTTTTTTTTATTATTTCAAATCTTATTTACACATTAGTATAGTAAAACATTTTACTCCAAACGCGTACAATTAACTCTGTTAATAAATGACATTTAACACCACTAGAATAATAAAAATTAAAATATATATAACAGGTTGATATAATAAGTAGAAGTAAAAACAAATGATGAATCAATGAAAGAGAGAGAAAAGTGTATGTAAAAGAGTAAATTTGAAATGAAGTCGAATAGATAATGCACAATATGACATCTGAGTTTACTGCAGACGCACTATGATAGTAAAGGGACTAGGAACGTGCAGTCGTTTCAACTTTCTAATGTCATACCCATTGTCTAGTAGGTTTACTGTCAAGTGAGTTGTGTGATAAATAAAACGTTGTTCGTTCTTCGAATAGAACGTTGTATCTCCTCCCGCACGGTCCGTAATGCTAAATAATCCGGATCTCACTGTTCCTTATAAACCAAGGTGTGTCTCTATTACACACGTCGCTAGCTTATTCTGAAACCGCTGTAAGATGTCGACACAGCTTTGCTCGCGGTGTCCCGGCTTGATCCCGTAGGTCCAGAATGGCTTTAGAATTGTTGAGGATACCAGCAGTTGATTACACAAGAACAAACGAGAACGACTGCCCAACAGCCAGGAAATTTCCTTGAATTTTATCTTAAGTTGCCTCTTCTCTGTTATATGAAATTTCCGCTAAAGATAGCTAGGTACCTCACACGTTTACTTAGATCAAAAAATGTATTCCTTCCCTCCTGCGATTAAGTTTTGAAAATCATTTTACACATAAAATAAAAACTGATGATTAAGATATGTAATTAGACAAACTCCCAAATAATGAAAAAAGTTGATAATTATTCTTATCAAGAAATATCTCATAAAAAATCAATTCGTTACGTTTAAACGTAAACCTTATTTATCTAAGCGATTATTACAATTAGTATTCGTTTTGTTAAAGCGGTATTCAGTATCTTACAATCTTGTGCAAGAAGGATTAACACTGTTCAAATCTTAATAACAGATCTACCTCTTACTTTTCCGGCTCTAGCATAGCTGTAAAGAGAATATATAGCGACCAAAATTTTGGATAACGGGGATTTTGTACGTGTTAAGTTTCAAGACCCGTTACTCAAAAAAAAAAAAAAAAAAAAAAAATGGTTATAGAATTTCCGTAAGATGTATGTACGAATATAAAAAATACGTAAGTAGGTATCGAACAATATTTTTATTAATGCATCTCAGACTGGTTCAGCCAGGTGGATGGAAGAAGATCCAGAGGACGCCCATGAGTAAGATGAAATCGTGAAAAGAAGAAGATGCATTCAGCAATAAGCGAAACAAGCGAGACGATGGGAAAAGGAAGGCGAAGATAGAAAGAAATAACATCTTCTGTTCCGGCAGCAGCTGGAACAGAATTAACGTATGTATGATTTTTAACACTGAAAATTTTCGTTTATTTAATAAATTAATAAGTTATAGTTAAAGGATCTGTTAAAATAAAGTAACTAAAGGTGCGTTATTCTGAAATATTAAACCGCTAAATATGTATGTAGTTCCTCATATCGATATGCAAGGCCCACTGAAATTCATTTTTTATAGCCTACTTCAGTAGGTTTTGAATTTGACTGTTTTTAAAACCAAACCTTATGAATCAGTCTACCACGAGCAATACTCCAAATAATATTCAAGACGTTACTCGGTCTTCACCAAATCGATGTTCTGTTTGGTCTTCACATAACAGACCGGTTGTAAAATTTTTCTATTAACATAAACAGAATTTTTTTAGAATAAATTATATTTTTTACATAGAAATTTGAAGATATTTTTATTCGTTTACCGCCACCTTTGCTAAAATATTAAATTTATATCGTATTGTCACTAATACGATATAATAATATAGGTAACGATTAATAAATTGTTTTCATCGAATTTTTATTAAAAGTAGAATCGAAAGGTGTAAAATAAAATTTGGTAATAAAAATTGTCCCGCGAATATACGAGAAATTTTTCCAGACAAGTTCAACTGGTGAAAATAATAAAAGAAGCTTAGGTTTAGAAACGATTTGTTCTCCAGTTACAGCTAGCGAAAGATTTCCCCCGGATTTCAGCTCTTCTACTGTAATTTTTAGGACCCAAATTAAGGAAAAAAGTTGGTGGTTTCTTCTGTAATTTGAAATGGAAAATAGGATAAAACAGGTACCAGGACTGTAACTCTAGTAATTTTTAAGATATCCGTCGTAAAACACAAAATTCGATGTGAAAATACAGGTTAATTTTTGGTTTGTAGTACGATAGTTTTATTAAACGACTAATAAATGTGGAAAATTTAATCAAAAAAAGCTTGTAGAGAATTTAATTCTGTGAAAACTAATGTATACAATAGTGAAAAGTAAATAAACACTTTTAAAAATCGGGTTTTTATTGAAGCAAAACAAACGGAAATAGATAGAAAATCGTTTTATTATTTCTGTAACTAATAAACATTATTCTTAATATACAAAAAACAAAAAAAATAAAAAAATAAAAATACATGAAATGATAAATAGTAACAGAATAACAAACCTCAATTACAGTCACTGTTTGAAATTCCCGCCTTCACAATGTACACAGCTGTATGCACGATGTAAATATTTCCGGTGGCTTTCCCTATCGTCTCAGGATCGTTTCGTATAAATTTAATAGCATTTCTTATTTTAATGAGTAACTCTTCTTTAGTAATTAATCTTTTGTCGGTATACTATCGTTTTCAAATGGCCCCAGACGAAATAATTTAGTGGCGTTAAGTCAAGTGATCGTGGTGCCAATCGATTGGTCCTCCACTTAGTTTCCGCAGTACCATGTCTTAAATAGTACATGACTATTTATAACCAGCAGTAAAAACAGTAGTAAATGACTATTTTCAGAATTGAAGACCCCGTTTCTCGAAAGTGGATTCATCAGTAAATAAAATGGATTTTACCTTATCGCCGTTGACTAGAAGCCAATGACAGAGTTTAACCGCTAGGGGTAATCTGTTGGCCGCAATTTAGAATCTTCTGCAGACGGAAAGGATAAAACTTTCCGTAGGACGCGCCACACTCTATTTTTTGACAAACCAGTTTGTCATGAAATTCGCCTCGTAATAGTACCTGGGCTACGCCGAATATGCTGAATCACACGACGATTTACTCGGTGTACAACAAAAAACGAGCACGATGGAACTGACCCTTTCGTTCGTAAATGATGAACACCCTTTCCAGCTGTTGAACCAGGAAAATTCTTACGATATTTTCAACAACTACGGGTGACTAATGAACAGAATGATGAGGAGGAGAGAGATAATACAGTATATGGAGATGCGAAGAGGTTGGAAATGTCAGAATTGCAGAAGGCTTTGAAGGACAGAAAAAATAGAAAAGCTGCTGTACATGATGTAATTGCGGTAGAGGTTTTAAATACGCTTCTAGTGACGTGAAGCAGAGATATTTACATTTATTAAAATACGTGCTAGGTATGAAAGGTCATCCCAGACGAATAGAGAGTGGCTACCGATGTACCCATCTATAAAAAAGAGAAAGAAGCGAATGCAAAAACTATAGAGGAATAAGCCTGTTACCGTCCAGGTATAAAATATTCTCAAGAATTATAACACAAAGACTTAAAAATACAGTAAAAACGATTCTAAGAGAGGAATAATCTGATTTCAGAAAGGGTAGAAATTGTGCAGATTATATATTTGCATTGAAGCAGCTGATAGAAAAACATCTGGAATTCGCGAGGGAAACACATATATTATATGTAAATTTAGAGAAAGCACTTGACAAAACAATACGAGAAAAGTTATAGTAAATATTAAACGAGCGAGGAATTCCAAAACTACTCATAGGCACCGTACAAGAAACGTATAGAGGTACCCAGATAGAAATTTCAGGGGGAGGAAAATAATAATAGAATTAAGATAAACTTAGAAGTTTGACAAGACTGCATTATGTCGCCCATATTGCTTAACGTATACATAGACTATCTTCTGCGGAAATGGATAGATGGCATGCCAGATTATAAATACGAATTAAATTCTAATCCATGTTATTTGCAGATGATCTAGTAATTATTGCCGACTCCGAATATCAACTACAGAAGGCCTTCTTTAAATTGAATAAAGTAGCAAAAGAAGATAACATGACAGTATCCTCAGGAAAAACGAAAGTTCTTCCTTTCTGTGATAAAGATATCGTCAGTTCAAAAATCACATACGGGAGGGAAATCGTAAAACAAGTGTCAAAGATAAATTATTTATAATGTAGTTTCAATCTGGGGTGAATCAGATGTTCCAAGTATAATTGAGAAATTTAATTACTGTAACGGTACTATAAAACGAGTTTTGGGAAATACGGTTCAGAAAGAAACGTTACTAAAATTCTATAAAACGGAATCGATCACAGAATTTATCTACGGATAAGAAACCTGATCTCTTACAAAAATAAGGAAAAAAGAATTCAGACTGAAGAGATTAGACTTTTAAAAAATATCGCAGGGTATCATTTGTCGGAAAGGAGAGGAATACCGATACAAAAAAACTATTATTTATCTACAACCTTAATGAGCGAATCAAAATGTACAGACTAAATTGGACAAACCGTGATCTAAGAACGGCAGAAGAGAAAATGCATTCACGTATTGCTGAATGCATCTTCTTCTTTTCACGATTTCATCTTACTCTGGACCTTTTTCCATCCATCTCTTGCTTTTTAAGACTTACGGTAAGTGCTACATCGACCATGTACATACAATTAAAATTTATTTCCTCAAATATTTCTCTAATCGCTTATTTCATATCATCGCTTTACATTTCTAAGATTTAACCCGGTATTTTATGTTTTGCATTTATTGTAGCCGCCCGGAATTTATTTCTGCAGACTTAAGACTACTTTCCTTTTTGTACAATGCGCACCTCTTTTTTGTAATAACCTTGACATTTTCGAGGTTATGGATTTTCTGCGTCAACTATTTCAATAGCTTGATTAAAATCTCTCATTTCTTCGGTCGTTTAGAAATTCTTTTCTTCATTTCTTTATTTACGTTTAAGTTAACCTTAAAAATTTTATTTCCCGTGTAAAAATAACTTTTTTTGGTGGAAAACTCTTGAAAATCATAATTTTAACGCGCACACTTTCTATAACATCACATTTAAAAGCAACGTGTAATTTATTTTCATTGTATAAAACTCTCAATACAAATAAAATATTATAAAATTACCTGCAGCAGAAACATGATTATACACGACAATGTTGATGAATACACAGCCAGAGTATTTTTAAGTGTATTTTTTAATATCAATAAATTAAATTAATATTAATAGAAAAATGTTATTTAAAAATAGAAACATTTAATAATAGATATGTTTAAAGCAGAATAATTATTTTGAAAATACTAGCAACGATTCGTTCTCTTCCTGTTGGTCTATCGATCGGTTCGTGTCGTATCTATTTATTCTATGTACGTTTAAGTTATTTAGGTAGTCATGTGCCTATACTAGCGCTTGCTTTATTAAAAAAATTTAAAAAAAATTATATAAATCGTACCAATGCACGCAAATATTTTTAACCGTGTTATTTTACCAAATTTTATATTTATACATTATTTTTACGCATTATCACTTTTTCTTGATTTTTTCATCTTGTTTCAACCATCGACATTTATTAACCAATTTGTTTTATATAACCAGCCGTATAAATACATTTCATATAAAATTATTTGTACGAAAGAATTTATATAAAAAAACTTTACAAAAAAGGTTTGTTACGTACAAATTTCTTTCTAACGTTTTTCTTGCCAAATTAGAGGAACAAATTCATCTAAAAATTGGAAATTATCAAGATAAATTCAAGAAAGGGAGATATAACGCAGAACGATATTTACCCTGAAAACAGTCATCAGGAAGTACGACTTAGTAAAACAGAGAATAGCGATTACGGCTTGTAGATTTTAAAAAGGCCTATGACTAAACTTAACCTTCTTAAAGAATTTGGAAGAGACCCAAAACTAATAAACCTCATCAAGCAGACTCTCACAAATACAAAATCAAAGATTAAATTTAAAGGGGAAATATCTCAACCTTTAGAATCAAGACAGGAGTCAGGCAGGGGGCGGACTACCTCGTCTTCTCATCAGTATAGTTTTAGAAAAGGTCACAAGAGAATAGAGGAAAGCTTGACAAAATAAAGGGCTGAAGCAAGTCTAATTGGAATATACGAGGGAGAATCTGATCACTGATTTTCTGGTCTTTGCAGATGATTTCCCCCTCTCAGCAGAAGATATAGAAACAGCAGAACAACAAATAAATATTATACATTTATTGGAATTTATTTGGAATAGCTAAAAAGCAGGCTTACAAATTTCCATAGAAAAACCAAGTATATGACAAATATTAAGAAGCTACCAAAATACTTACGGTCAGAGCTCGAAAGAATTAAAAAGACGAGCAAATTTAGGTTCTCGGGTTAAGTTATCCGATCGAATGGAACGAACAAGGTAGCAAATATCGTCAGGATCAATAAAATTCAAAAACCCTACGGCCTAACGAAGAACGTGTACAATACAGAAACATCTCAACTACGGGCAAGATCAGGGCACTATACCAAGATAAATCAGATAAGATCAGGAGTTTTAACACGGCAGAATGCGTAGCTCTGAACCAAGAGGAAGTAGATAAACTGGAACTTACTGGAAGACCGATGCTAAGGAAAATCACAGGGTCCAGAAAAACAAACGACGGTTGGAAATGAAGGAAAATGAATTTTACTTGGAGTTAGACAGAATCACGGAAGCAATAAGTAAGCGAAGACTACAATTCTACGGATATCTGACTAAAATGGGTTCAAACAGGCTTACGAAGAGAATCTTTGAAACGTGTAACGGTGAAAAGACAAAAGTTAAACGGTTCAAGCAAAAGAGAATCTAAAGGTAGCAAACATTAACGTGACGTTTTTAAAAGTCTCAGGGTGCTGAGGAATAAAGTGTTAGTATTCAAAGGGATCCAGAAGGAGAATAAAGAATGCGCTAACCTAGGAGGAAGGAAGCAGCACAGTGAAAGAATGTGGAGAGATAAAAAAACATACCAGAAATTAACTATTCTATGTGGTCCTACAGTGACCGGTGTTGAAAAAAAAATCGTTTCATACCAGTTACTACTAAAACGACTCTCTTTGTACCTTTCTCAAAAGAAAACAAAATGATATTCTACAATTCTTAATATAATATGTGAATTCAAAGATATTAACCTGACAATCCTCTTTAATATTTTACCTAGCCAAAATTGAAATTTGTGTAATTATACGAATAAACCAAGTCAATTTACGGTAATAAATTGAAAAACGTCGTGAAAAAGCTATTGAAACGATTCCATTAACTGGTCTATCGTTTTACAGTTCAAATTGTCAGGATTATATTGTTGATAAAGATTGTAATGAAATTTTTAAAATTGAATTAGGAATGTAATTATCAACATAGTAACTTTAAAGCTCATTGAATCACTACCAGAGCTGTTGATCTTAAACACCACTAGAATCAATATTAACAGTATTTTTAACTGCCATCTAAAAATCCAAAACTATCATCTGGAAGCAATGCTAACAGCGTTGTATAAGCCATTTGATTTATAATAAATTATTTATTTAAAAAAAAAATAAATACATCAACGCTTTAGATAACGAACCGAATAAAGGTAGAGGAAGTAAATTGATCGTGCGTATCATTTAACAAAGCATTTATACAATAAAAATTAAATTTCCAGAAAAAATAAATATCGGGCATTATAATACAATTATTAGAACTAAATGTTTGTATGCCTCGGAGATTTCATGTGATAGGTAAAATTGAAGAGCTAGAAAAGAAAGACAGAAAATATTTAAAAAAATATTAGGGCCTGGTAAAATTGAACAGAATAAATAGACAGTCAGAAAAAAACGAAGAGCTCTATAAATTTAATTACAGGCTTTGAGATGTAAGGAAAACATGATCGATGTTTTTTCTAAACATCTTTTCAGAACGGAAGAAAAAAGACCGACTAAAAATATTTTTAATTTTTTTTATAATCAGAAAACTCAAAACACCAGGTTTAATGAAGCTTTAAAGTACATAAGGACTTGAGACAACTAAATAACATGAAAGAAAATGATCCTAAATAGAAATAAATAAATTTATAAATACTATTTAAAAAAAAGGATTTCCAGGAAAAACCGAAAAAGAAATATGAAGAGAAAGCGAAAACATGGAGAAACGATGAGGAAATATTGGGAATTAAGGAAGTAAAAAGAGAAAACACGATTAAGATATTTTTTGCTGTTTTAAGGTGACCGAAATTGTAAAAAAAAAGTAAATATTTATTTACTTTGAGAGTTTTTTATTACATACAAAGTAATTAATATCGGCTAATTTTAGCTTAATATAAATTTTATGAAGATTTCGAGTAATGGAACGATTATTTTAGACACAAAATTATCTTAAAAAAAATTTATAACTTTAACAGAGAATAGAATAAAACATCCTTTTATACGTTAATATTATTTTTCGATATTTATGCGTTCAAACGATTGAGGTTCTTTTTTCACATCTGGAATGGCGAAACCGGTTCCATTTATAATTTCCTTACAAAATTCGGTTTTTAGAGAAAAAAGATCAAAATGGTAACCAATATCTTAAATTATTTATTCCTTCACGAAAAAGTATTCAAATTTTATTAGGCTGTTTCTATTCAATTTACAAATAACGATTACTTATATAAAGAAAATATTAATGTTAATAAAAAAAAATATTTATATATGATATTAAAAGCTACAATTAAATAACAATAATCTCATATAATTACCGAAAATGGTATGGTTCTCAAGAATTACAAGATCCCATGCCAAGCTTACCAGAAAAAGTTGAGGAATGAAATAATTTTCAGTTTCCTTTACCGAGCCTAATATGCTGTTTGATATCCAACCTGCCAAGTTAACTTAATAGCGAAAGACATTTAAACTCTTAATGTGACATTTTACTCCGGCTTCATAATTAAAATGATTACTCCTACAAAAGTAATCGTAAAGAGCTTCGTTTGTACATAAGATGCTTTACACGGTTTCACATCAGTAAATAAAACTGGGAAGAAATATTTTAAAATAAGAAATTAAAAACCTATTCCAATAGGAAACGATCAATTATATAGATTTTTTCATTTAGTACGAGTTAAATGGTATTTGATAAAGGTAATTACACGTTTGTAATATTAAATTATTTAAAAGTTCTAGGGAAGATCTATTAAATGCCGATGCTACATTGAAGTTATTTAACGGGGAAAAAAATACAATTTTATTTTAAACTAGCTGCTACCCGTGGCTTTGCACGAGTACTTGTAACTATGTAGTCTGTAAAAAAGTGTCTTTCTATAAAAAAAAGAATTTACATAATCAAAGATTCATCGAAAGCCGTGCAGAAGTACTCGAGAAATGAAGAAATTAACACTTTTAACAAAATGAAACTTTTTTAAAATTGCGATATTTCTTAATTTTCAAAAAAATATAACTATGATATTTGGTTTTTTGGGCTCTGTATTTATCTAAAAAAATAAGAAAGCGAATAAAAAAAGCTCATCAAAATCGATGTAGCTTTCTTTTGGCGACCGAGTTAAAACAAACTTTCTGATTTACATATTAGCGATAAGAAAGAACTAAAATATATGTTTAAAATTTTTAAATAAAGCCGATATATTAAAACGGTTTTTTTTTTCTAGCGTTGTAACCGACTAATTTTCACAATTCTTGAAGGAGTAGGAACTCATCGCGTATAAATTTGCGAAAAGAATACTGTTAAAGAAAATGCTTTTAATGACTTTGAATTAATGTAATATGAACAAAATATTGTTACACATGCGATTTTAGCTCTGAATTGACGAAGGATAAAGGAACTATTGGGCTGTTCTTTTATTACGGCGAATAAATAACCTCCCGGTGTGGGAGGTCATACTGTTTTAAAAGCTCTATTTTTTGCCTATCACAAAAAACTTTTAGTAATCTATTCGACTCTGATTACTAAAGCTTCCAAATATTACGGCAAATTGATAAGGTACATTTTTTAACGAATCATTTAAGGCAATTAATATAATCGCTCTAATTTTACGAATAGAGCTATTTTAAACAACGCGAATTCTGAAAATTAATGTAATTTATGTACAAAAAATTGGGTTTTGAAATTAATTTCGGTATTTTTTCTATTTTTTTTTGATGCGCTACCATTTTTTTTTTGTCTTCTGTCATTTGACTGGTTTGATGCAGATTCCCTATCTAGTGCTAGTCGTTTCATTTCAGTATACCCTCTACATCCTACATCCCCAACAATTTGTTTTACATATTCCAAACGTGGCCTGCCTACACAATTTTTCCCTTCTACCTGTCCTTCCAATATTAAAGCGACTATTCCAGGATGCCTTAGTATGTGGCCTATAAGTCTGTTTCTTCTTTTAACTATATTTTTCCAAACGCTTCTTTCTTCATCTATTTGCCGCAATACCTCTTCATTTGTCACTTTATTCACCCGTCTGATTTTTAACATTCTCCTATAGCACCGCACTTCAAAAGCTTCTAATATTTTCTTCTCAGATACTCCGATCGTCCAAGTTTCACTTCCATATAAAGCGACACTCCAAACATATACTTTCAAAAATCTTTTCCTGACATTTAAATTAATTTTTGATGTAAACAAATTGCATTTCTTACTGAAGGCTCGTTTAGCTTGTGCTATTCGGCATTTTATATCGCTCCTGAATCGTCCATCTTTAGTAATTCTACTTCCCAAATAACAAAATTCTTCTAACTCCATAATCTTTTCTCCTCCTATTTTCACATTCAGTGGTGCATCTTTGTTATTTCTACTACGTTTCATTACTTTTGTTTTGTTCTTGTTTATTTTCACGCGATAGTTCTTGCGTAGGACTTCATCTATGCCGTTCATTGTTTCTTCTAAATCCTTTTTACTCTCGGCTAGAATTACTATATCATCAGCAAACCGTAGCATCTTTATCTTTTCACCTTGTACTGTTACTCCGAATCTAAATTGTTCTTTAACATCATTAACTGCTAGTTCCATGTAAAGATTAAAAAGTAACGGAGATAGGGAACATCCTTGTCGGACTCCCTTTCTTATTACGGCTTCTTTCTTATGTTCTTCAATTATTACTGTTGCTGTTTGGTTCCTGTACATGTTAGCAATTGTTCTTCTATCTCTGTATTTGAACCCTAATTTTTTAAAAATGCTGAACATTTTATTCCTCTACCATTATGTTTTATGAATAATATTTATAATTATAATAATAAAAGATTTGTCTGAACTTATGTAAGGAGCAAATAAAAATATAGATAAGTAAAAAAAAGAAGACTAAATTATGGTAATCGAACGTCATGTTATCTAGAAAGATAAATAATTTTAATAACAGTTACAGTGACTATTTATAATTTTTATTTAGATGTAATTATTTTGTAATTACATGGCAATCATAAACAGGTCATGTTTTTTTTGTACGTTAAGTTTCTTAATTATCAACAGAATATTTATTCGTTTCTTCTTTATTAATTACAGTTTATATTTGCATTATCGTCTAACTTTAGGGGACTTTTTTGACGATCAAATTATTCGTTAAAAATTGACATTAAATAAAATCAAAATAAAAGAAAATATTAAATTTGGGAGCTCTCCCATCACGAGAGGGGTATTAAGTTATTTTAGTGACTTTATTCTTTAACAAAATACGTTATGAACATTAAAAGTTTTTCAAATCGGGAACATATTTTTTTCATTTTGGAGGCTCCCATTTTCAAGGGGAAGAATCGGGGTAAAATTAGTTTTTAAGAAAATAATGTGTAAGCGGTGATAATATATTTAAAAAATTTATTCCCGGATTAGAATCCCGGTCAGGGAGACTTCTTTTCATACGTTACCGACTTCCATCGGGCTAATATCCGTAGCTGTTGATACGCGCTCTTTCACAACGAAAACAAGTTTTAACTTTTTACAGCATAATTCTAAAAAGGAAGTTGTAATTTTCTAGGAAGGGTTGTAACTTTTTGGCTGATTTCTTTTCAAGAAATACTATACAGTTAAAGGGTATCAAAAAAAGATTTTCATATATTAAATTCAACGTATAACTTGCGAAATGTATTTAAATTTAAAAAAATTGTTTCATTAAAAAAAAAATTTTTTGTTAAGGGAGACTATCGGAGTAGGATGCGTAAAAACTTTTTTTAGTAGTTTGAAGGCCTCTATCGACGTAGAAAATATAGATGCAAAAAACACCCTTTTCTAAAGCAACATATACGAAAAAAAATTTATAAAATAAATTTTTGGAAAGCGAATGAATATTAAATAAAGATATTTGGTAATTTGTGATCTTCATAAAGAAACAACTTCAAGTTTTTTAAGAAAGGTTTTTTGGTAAGTGCCTCAGTAGAGATTTAAAATTTTATTTCGGCAAATCACTAGGATCCCTTTTTCCAATTATTGCAAATATTAAATATATTCTTTCACCCTGAAGATATACTTGTATATCGAGTTTGAAAAAAATCGGTTCGCGGGATCCAGAGTTACGGTCCCGACTTCGAAATCAGCTGACTCGTCATAGCAAATCAGCTGATTTCGAAGTCGAGAGTTCTAAAGTTCAAATCCCAGTAAAGGTCGTTGTTACTTTTATACGGATTTGAATATCAGATCGTGGATACCGGTGTTCTTTGGTAACCACACATCTCAGGAACGGTCGACCTGAGATTAGCAGACCCCTCAGGCTTGTTAACAAACAGTACCTCGGGCTGCTTCGACGTTTGACTAGCCTCACGCCTCCCCTTGACAACATCGGCGAAACGCCTTTGCTGCCTCGGACCAGACGTCGGGACAGTAACTACCTTGACCTCTGCGGGCTTCGAGGCCAACTTCTCGTAGCCATCTGCCCATCTGCACACCCCTAACATGCCGCAATCGCGGCAACATCCTGCCCTCGCACTAGCGCTAACGCTCCTGGGGCCTTCGATAAAATCGAAGAGATAGTCTAGGCTCAACCAGGGTTTCTTGGCTGCCAGGTTGCCCCTGGGCAGCCAAGAAATCCTCCACCAAAGGATCCTGCCTACACTCCCGGGTGGGAGCCCTTACCATCCTACCTCAGAGAGCTCACTCTCCTAGCAAGAGGGGAACGGTGAAACCTCCGCTCTCCTCTTGCGCCCAGGCCGAACTACCAGCTGATCATCTAGACTGGCCAGAGATACCCTAACCTGCCTACTGTCTGGACGAGACATACTCGCTGTATTCCTTCTAGTAAAACTCTGGGCGAACGCACGAATGTGACGACTGCCCGCAGCAAGCCACGGGCAGCCGGGGACCTTCTTTATTCCCCTGTCACTCTTTGTACCTCTTAGCCGCTTCTGGATCGATCGAGTCCAATACGGAACACGTACGGCACAAAACCACGGATAACGGCCCTCGCTCTGAAAAGAGCGCAAGCAGGACTAGGGAAAGCACAAAAATATTCCCTCGCTTGTTACGGGGACTTACAACCAGAAGTCGTTGCCACCTTTCAGCCCATGAGGCGGGTACGCGCCGTATAAAGCTCACGCCGTTCACCTCCCGTAGAAAGTGAAACGACAAGTCTATAATAGAAAGCACTAACTGCGATAGCATTCCCGCAATTCAGTATGCCTGAAACCACTGGAAGATCCACACTCGACCAGCAGCCAAAAAACACCAAAAAGCAGATCTAATCACAGCACTCTGGACGCACTTCAGGAGACCAGAGTGACACAAAGGGTCATACAGCTCTAACATTTCGTTTAGCGACGTAATTGTAACACCGATAATATAGCGACCACCTCTAAAATGTTTTTCATATTCGAAACTCTAGCCGCCATTTTACAGTTTTCTTTTATAGCTTTTAAATCTTATATATCGTCAGGACTGTTTTACTTAAGCGATGACAATTTTTTGACATCGCTCAGTGAAAAATATTAATTATAATTATTATAAATGTACACGAACGACTTTGTAAACGATTTAGTTCGACAGCGGACCAATCAGTAGCGAATTTTAGTTCCTACTCGCGACTCAGGAAGAAACTACATCGATGATACAAATTACGTGCATAAATTGGTTTTAATTCTACATTTAGAGCGGTTTTTAATAATAAAAAAAAGGTGGTATATGTTTTGTTTCCACCGGCTGGACGCAATATCTTTAGGTTTTTAATATTTTTTATCGAAATAATATAATTTTATATTGTGACTGTCGTTATTTTTCGAAGTTTCAGTTAGCGGTTATAATTATATCGGTGGATTTTGCTTTAGAAACGTAATACTCTTATTTTAAAAATATTATTATATAGAAAAAAAATTAATCTTTAAGTAAAGTGACGAGCGATTTTTTAATTTTTTTACAGAAAAGGCCATACGATGCCAAAAATTTAAACGAAAGTTTAAAGGTAATTCAACTATTAGAACGACTAAGACTGTCGTCCGTACGAGAAAACCTTGAAGGTGTTAAAAGCGCAATCGAACAAGGTATTTCAAATTAAATATTTATAATATAAATAATAACCGTAATAATACAAAAGATAATAATTAAGCGAAGTTAAAAATAAGATCAAGAACGATCGAATCTATTTCTTTCATTATTAGAATATTTAAAAGCGACGAATATTAAGTTAATAATAACAAAAATAGTCGATGAAGACTTAAGGAAACAGAAATATTATCAGCGGTCGGACGAAATGAAGGTAACACAGGATAGGCGGTCGGTAAACATAATACGTATACCGCAGAAAATAAGTACCGTAAATAAACGTCGAAGCACTCCTGTGTACTAGCGGCCGGAAGGACTAGTCTGCAGTTTAAAAATATTTTTTACCGGGAACTACTAGACTGTTAGCCAAAATTTTTTTGACGTAGTTAATTATATTCTCGGAAACGGCCAATCGGTCGTCGCTAGGATCTCTTAAAAGTTGCGCGAATGAAAATTTACTTTTTCCGATCAAGAGAAACCTCAGCAGTACGAACCGTCTGTCAGAAATCAAATATAACAATGTTCATCGATAAATTGAAGTTTTTTAGTTTTACATCGTTTCCAATGAGTCGCAAAAGTCGCATATTATTTATTTTGCGCTTTTTATTAGTGTAATAATTTTATACGTAATATTACTATTACTAATAGCCTTTACTTAACGCTTCTATTACAGGCGTTAAGAACGATTGTATAAAAAAAAATCTATATATATTTAATAATGTCACTAGTAGTTTATACCGCTATTTAGAGATAGAAATTATTTTTCTGGGAACCGTTATGGTAACACGTATGCCAAGTACAAAATTTTCAAGAAATTAAGAAAAGAAGATAATTTTAATGTTTTTCCGTAAAGGCCCCCGTACGACACGCATTTGTTTTAAAGCTACGATCGGTTTGATAAGGATGATGTCTTTTAATATTATTTTATGACTTACTAAAATCCATCGCGCGAACGATGTTTGTTAAGAGGTGATCGGTATTACTTAAAACGTACCGTTTCACTTAAATTTTTAATCTGCTATTCTAGTACAAGCTGATTTTTACTTTAATCTGTTACGTTTCTGTGCGTTAACCTAGCTTGTAACTTTTTAAAACGGCAAGATTTTTTCGTTATTTCATCATCGCCTATGCTTTTTCTACGGTTACTTTTTGTTATCGCTTTAAATTTTTTTTAAACGGCGAATGTTTTTTCGTTCTTACCGAATGCTGTTCCCGGTTATCGCTCGATCGAATTTGATCTTAAAATAGTAACTTGATGCGACAAATAATTAAGTAAAATAAAAAATAAAAACCCTCGGCTCTTTCTCAAGTTTTCGAAAATAAACTCTTTACTAGTATAAATAACCGCTAATACTGTTTAGTGTACCGTTATTTATTTCACACGTAAAGTTTTTTTTTTTGTAAATTTTACGCCGCCTATCGTTTAGTTTCAATTTTTATCTTGTACGTGTTCCGTTTGAAGGGCACGATCGTCTTTCTAGTTTATTCGCTATTGTTGTTACGTAACTTCCTGTTATATTTTATTACATATCTCTGACATAATTTCATAAAAATAAAAATATCGACAGTCGTTAAAAATCATACGCGTAAAAATCTTTTCTTTCGGCTAGTTTATTTGCTCTCGTTAATCGTTATTTTCTTTGAATCTGTTTCCTTTTTTCTTAATAATCGATCCGCTGCTCGTACTTCAACGGTTTTTTTAAAAACGATGAGCCTTATCGCGCGGAAACCGAAGCGGTAGTAGAAATAGTTTTCATAAAACAGTATTAGAGACCGATTCTCGTAAATTTAAAATCCGTTTTGAAGTACATATAATTTTACCACTGTCTTTAAACGGGATCACTGTTTCCTGATGTTATATTCCTGTTTACGTTACGAGTAATTCGACGAATAATTTTCTGATCGTAAAAGTCGTGGGACTATCGCTTACGGCAGTCGACCGTTATCTCAGAAGTAATTTCCCCGCACAAAGGTACGCGGAAATAAAAGCGGTAAAAAGTAGAATCTTGATTATTTAGTTTCAAATTTCCGTTATAAATTTTCACAGAAGTCGGCCGATGCGTTATTATATTTTATTTCGATATTTTGTAAATACAAAGTTCAACGGGTCCGACTAGATTTCAAGGTCAGAGGAGGATCTCTTCGGCTATCCATCCTTCCGCCGATTACCGAAGGTTGATCTCAACCGGTCTTAGTCGGGAATCGACTTTATATTTTTGTGTAAAAAAAACGGACGCGGTTCGATTTTTTCAGTCCGTCGTCCGACATAGTGAGATTTTATCTGATCAGACCGATCTCATCGTTTGCATCCGTTAATCTTTTCGTTTTCACAAATTTCAGCCGTTCTACTCGGTTAGGTTACCTTGTTATCCGCCGATATCGTTCGCTTACCTAACGGTACTCTACGTTTCAGTGAAGAACACCTTACGGACGGGTTAGCCGTAGCAGTGCGCTCTTGGAATTACCGTATATATCGTACGCGACTTATAACTAAGAATGTAACGAATACTCGCTAAAATTACTCTCATATATTTCGAGTAAACCACCGGAATACCGTACCGTCTGTAAGACGGGGAAGGAATAGTTTTTATTTTTACGATTTTGTAACTAAAGTAAATTAAAATTATAAATAATTATATATTCGTATTTTATTATGAAATATATTATGAAGATCTTTAATAAAACGAGATGGAAAATGTTTATTTTAGACCGTTTTGCGATCTTTTACACTAGATTTTCAAACTTTATCCGATAATAAAAAAAAGTATTCGATCGACTTATAGTACGATTGTCGTTTGAAATTCCCGTAAGAAATAAGATCGATAAAAATGTTTTAAATTTATTGTATTCGCCCTTAACAAAGCCATCAAAGGTCGTTTTTTTGGTGAAATTATCAAATCGATGTACAAAATTCTTATCTAAAAAAATGATAATACATACATTAACGAACTAAAAAACCGGATGAACGTAACGATTCACACGAACGAGACAAGGTGTTTGGTCGATCACTCGCATTCGGTTTTATTCGGTAAATTCATTTCGAAGAACTTAATATATCTCGATTTTAGAAATTGGATATTTTACTTCTGTTTTTCAAATTATCTTTCTTTTTATTCGGTTATTTTATCAAATAATAAAAAAGTCACAGCGCTGTACGTATGGTATCAGATAAATCAAAAATATCTATTTCTAGATAGAAGTAGCCTGATTATTCGAGTAATAACATCGGTGTATTCCGATGTATTTTTTCTAGTCGACTTTTACTAGCGGTTCCAGTTTTAAACATTTTTCTACAGAAAGATGCCTAACACACCTACTACAGTACTATATTCTACCGTAAATCTTAATACCACTACTTGAAGTTTCAAATTACATGACGCGAGCGCGCGAGTGTGTGTGTAATGTACAATATTGTACGTATAAAAATTTTAGTTAGAAACATAATTTTATTTAAATTGACATTAACTTACATCGTTCCGGTAATCCAAGCTAAATAAATTGATTTCAGCGGGTCAAAAAGAACCCGATCCATTGAACTTTCGTACTTCATCTTTAAACAAATTCACAGACGGTTGAAAAATATTACGATTATTATAGGAACCTTAAATTACAAGCTTGCTATTCAGAAACACCGCTGACAGTAAGGAATAAAACTAAAGAAATCAACAAACGCTCGACAAACAAAAATAATTATTAAAAAAAAAAAAAAAAAAAAAAAAAATTAAAATCATATAATAACCAGTCCCACGATTATTTAATGACACAATTCTCGGTGAAGCAATCAGAAAGGTGATGGACTGCTGTACAGATGTAAAGTGTGAATTTTCCAGTCTGCATCCTTTAATAATCGCACTGTAATAATTATGTATCTCTTTGTCATCATTAAATAACAAAATTAATATTTTATTAAATAACATCGATGTGCAGAATATTGAACAAATTGTAATTGACGCATAAGAATTTTTAACCAAAATGTCACAATTAAAGCACGGCCGCATGCCCAGAAACCACACTTTTTTTGCATTTGAGATGCGGTGTTTATAAAAGCGTATTTGGCTCGATTTGATTTCTGATATTATAATTCATTTTTTTTGCACACTTTTTCGCAGGATAATGCATTAATCATTACTATTAGTGTTCACTTGCGTAGAAAAAAATTAGGTCAAGCAAAGCCAGTCCGACTAATAATTTCATGGTCCTGTACAACACATCAGTGCTGCCTATGTTTTTATGCCATTTTACAATCTTACCTTGTGCCACTAGTCGATAGTAAATTTCATTCAAATCGCTTCATTTTATGCGATCTACAAGTATTCGTCAGAATTTTATGAAAAATAAAAGAAAAAATATAAATCTGGTTATATTGAATAAGATCGATGATAATTAGTATATTGAACATGAAATACGTTAAACGACGCGTTACAAAAATTTAATTAAAACAAATATGTCGCCGTGAAAGCACGGCTTCACTAAAAATATAATTTTTTGTAAAATTTTGAAAATAAAATTAAATCGCAAGAAAATTACATCGTTATAAAAAATAACAAAGCCTAATTATATTAACGAATTCATTTTTAAATAAGTTTCAGAATTAGTACGGTAATTTTAATTTCGCATAATCATTGCAAACTACTGACAACCACGTGCTGATGGTTTTTAAATTATAGGCCAGCAACCGGTTAAACTGAACAATTAATTGAAAATACTTTTAAAAAATTATGTATTAATGTTCTTCTCGCGTAAATAAACGTCGCATTCAAATAAGCTTATCCTAATTTTATCTTAATTCCTAGTAATTTTTACGTAATATCTACAACGACGATGTCATCCCTTCGAAATTTTTATGATCGCGTTACCTATTTGAATATCTTTCAAATTCGGGTAGTCAATTACAGCTTAGTAATCAAAAACCGATTTGAAACTTAACATATTTTTCAAAGTGTGAATTCGATTTTTGAGCCGTGCGTATGCGTTGCTGTTCGAGTCTTTGAGAATGTTCTTTCGTAGATTTATGTTGTCTAACGTCTAAATTCTAATAGCCCTAGAAGTTCTTTCTATCTGTGTCCTAGGCGTTATGAAAATATTAATACCAAATTGAAAGTCAAATCTATGCCGATTACGAGTGTGGCTTACCCTGATGTAAATTCTTAGTCGAGGAACTGAAAATACACAGAGTATTAATCTATAAACAATCTTAAATTTGTAAACCGTCGTCATATCCTATAATTCTATTATCAAATTAATTTATTTTTACGTATATTATGGTACTAATACAGATTGATATTTTATAGACGACGAATTAAATTTATTAATCGCATAATTACTGTCTGAAGAGTTCGATATTATCATAGACATCGACATTAAATCTTGGTAAAGGAAGTTATAGATTTTTATTTATAAGCTTTTTTATTTTTCAAAATCTTTGTGATTGTTTATTTGATATAATTTTTACTAACACAAAATTTATTAAGCATTTTATTTTGAAGAAAATGACACCTCATTTGTAAAATTCCGTTGACAAACAATCGAGTTATAGCAGACAATTAACCCAGCAGTACGTTTTTTCACCTTAATGCTAGCTGATAATATTTGTTTGTTTGTTTCTATTTCCTCCATTAATTATAATAAAAATTATTAATAAATAACAAATAATAATATAAAAAATTAATAAGAATATAATAAAAATTATCAGTTTTAATATTTTATTCCTTCTACATTGTATGCTTGGAAATGCAAAAATTTTATTAATATTTACACATTTATAAAACTGTTATAATTGTTCTTTCTTTTAATTCTGAATAGCAGACGAAACATTTTATTTGCTATGCCTATGCGTGTGTGTGTATGTGTGGGTGTGTGTGTATGTATTGAAACATAATGGACGCACACGTATATCACAGTCACAAAACCAAAAGAGAGAATATGAAGAGATTTGTTAGTTTAAAATAAATCGTTTATATTACAGAGCATGCCTTACTCGCTTATTATATACATCTCTCTCCCCTGTCTGCACAAATATATATATATATATATATATATATATACATTAAAACGGATGAACACGTGTACATGAGATACAAAACATCACCCTTGAGTTTTTTTTTTACTGGACAGCTGTCATTTTCTCTTATAAGAGATGATTTATGTCTTTTAGTTGCGGTGTCCCTTTTTTTAACGGTAATTTTTTATACTACTCTAGTCTGCAGTTGCTTCATATGTTTCTTTGTTAATGTACTAAATCAGTCGTATTCTTCCTCTAATAAATACAATAACATTTCATCAAAGATACACAAGTATTCACTTCCATTTGAATTATTAAAAAATCAACATAATTATTTCTTTAATCTTTCCTCTATTTTTTCTTTAAAATATTTTTTTTTCGGTTGCCGACTATTTCTTAATTAATAACTGTAGATGATTTATAAAAATATAAGATAAATTATAATTTTCAGTTATTATTAAATAATCAGATGTTCCACCATCTCTTTACATATACACATTTTTAAAAGTACATAGAATTTTATTTCATGTTTAGAATTTTATTAAAATTTTTTTTTTTTATTGAATAATTATTTATTGTAAAATTATTTTTACAATCACGGGTTAATAATTATTAATAAATTAATATATTTAATTAAATTTAAAAAAAACATGTTAAAAAATGGAAAAGGAGATTCGAACCGATCTACCTTTTCCTTATAGATCCAGGTATTTCATAAATTAAATTTTCCTTAAGGTACTCTAGAACCGACAGAAAAAAGTACCAGCTGTGATATAGCATTGAAAAGCTCTCAATGAAGGCCTATTACTGCAGTTAAGAAAAAGTCCAAAATAAAAATTTGTTTTGAATCTCGGGCTTTTTTGGACACTTTTTATTCAGTGCAATCACCATTCATTGTCATTTTGGACACCATTCATTGCAATCAAAAGGGAAGGTAAACAACTAGATGTTACAGCAGTAATAAATCCAAAATTTCAACATACTACGGCTAATCGTTTTGTAGTTATGCGAGATACGTGTACATACATACATACAAACATACTTGCATACATACATACATACGTACAGACGTCACGGCGAAACTAGTCAAAATGGATTCAAGGATGGTAAAATGGATATTTCGATAAATCGTTAAAGAAAGTAGCATCTCAAAATATATAGTTAAAAGAAGACAGATTTATAGGCCAAATATTAAGACATACTGGAACAGTCGCTCTAATATTAGAGTGACTAGTAGGTGGGAAAAATTGTGCCGGCAGGCAACGTTTGGAATACGTAAAACAAATTGTTAGAGATGTAGGTTGTAGGGGGTATACCGAAATGAAACGACTGGCACTAGATAAGGGAATCTCGGAGAGCCGTATAAAAGCAGTCAAATGACTTAAGGCAAAAAAAAAGATACAGATAGAACACGTTTCAAAAATATTAAACGGTTTTGATTTAACTTTTTAAAAAGCATTAACCAAATTATTATTGATTATTTATTTGAAGAAGTTTATGAATTTGAATGCAACAATCTATTTAATACGCGCTATCGGTTAAAAAATATTTGAAATTACTTTTTATAATTTGATATAATACAAAAATCTACTTATTCATCGGCAAAACCTCACAAGATGATGCGGTAGAAAAGTTTATCGATGCAGATTTGGACGATTTTTTAAGTAATTTATTAAAAATTCTGTATTTTAATTTTCGTTTCCTTCTATAGTGAAAAAAGAAGATATTGCGACGTTTAGGCTATGTTTATTTTACTCTCGCTTACATAAGATCACTCGGAGTTTCATGCAAAGTATTTGCAAAAAGTTCCGTTCTGCGTTACGGTATAGATAATAGTTTAAATGAATGTGAAAACCTGGTGAAAAACCTTTTTTTAATACTCGTAAAAACTGTACGTAACGTGTAGATCGCTTTACACGTATAGATTAATGTATCGATTACCACTACAATCGTCTTTAGTAAGAAATTCACATCCGATTGGTTTTATAAAATCGGTGGATTTCCGATAGTTAGTTTATTTATTTCATTGTTCACACACACTCGCGCGCGAATTCTGGACGATCTGTATATGCGATTATGACTTCTGTTTTTTTTTTGTGTCTTTCCTATCGGATTCTTTAACGTGCAATACTCATTACATTCTTTGAGCTATTATGACCGTAGCGGCTTCATCCGGGATTTAATTTACGTTTTTATTTACGCCTCTTTCCCTGATCAGTCGTTTGAATTCGTACAAGATAATGAAAAGAAAGGGGTTCGTACTTATTCACCGGTTTGCAACCGGCATCAATAATCGTTTAGGTTACAATATTAGGAGAGCGGTTACTTATTTAAAGAACGAAAAGAGCAAAAAACTGTATCTACAATTTTTAATTTTTCGAAATCGAGGATCTGGAAAAAAAGAGCCGGTACGATACGATGTATAGCGGTCTTCCCGCTACGAGAGCTAAATTTAAAGGGACTGGTAAAATAAAAGAAACGAGGAGGACGGTAAAAATCGACACAAAGAGAAAGAAGTAAGGAATACACGGAGGACCGTGTATCACAAGAAACCCGAGGAAATAAACGTAGAAAAGGAACGTAGAGAATAAGCAACCGTCGATATAAAAATGTGAAGTGTAGAAAGAAAATTAAAGAAATGAATAAAGAATCGACTACAATTTTATAAGTGCTTAAATTAGGCGGTTATTAAATAAATTGTTTATTAATGTAACAGGATATTTATTTATTGATCGTTTTCAAGTTAAACAACTTAAACGGTGTAGTTTTATGAACAAAGTAAAAACAATTTCCATCACAAAAAAAAAAAATTGAGACATTAACAAATTAAGACAAAATAAATGTTTTTCCATTTTAAAGCAAATCTTTATCTACGATTACATTACACTCAAAATATATATTTAAACTAATACTCACAGAATTAGCCTGCGTTTAGAACAGTATTAAAATTTGTTACCTTTTTCTTTTACGTGAAAAATATATAAGATATTTTATAAACCGATATTTTTATAGTCGTTAAAACCAAAAGCTTGTATTTAAGTTTATATCGTGATCGTTTTTAACAAAGTATCTGTAACTTATTACATTACAACGTAATAAGTAAAATTAGAAGATTTAAAGGCTTCATTTTGTTCATAATTGTCTTGAAAAATTGATTATTTTTTCTTGTAAGATATAATTGATCTGAATATTTTATTAAGTTTTTACTACAATTCATCACGATCCAACTGAAAAATTAATATTAATTGATTTAGTATCTCATTTAGTACTAATTAAAAAAAACATCTTTTCAATTATCAGATATAAAAACAGTAATAGTAAATTCTAATTATAAAATGTTTGGTTAAGAGATGCTTAATTTTATTTTACGTGGTATAATTGTGGAAAAATAACGAAAAGTATAGTCGGTAAACTATTTTTGTACATTTCTTTTATTTTTAATGTAAAATGTTTCAAAATGAATATCGGATTTTTTAAAGGTGTGTAATATTTCTCAATTTTCATGTACATTGGTTAGTTATCCATGAAATGAAAGAGCAACTTGAAACTATTTTAGCTGGATGTAAGCTCATAAACCGTAGCAAAAATCATAAATCCTTGTAATAAAGATGGCGACCCTCCCTCCCAATATAAAGCGTTCTGTGTTTTACAGTTTGCAAAGTGTAAATGTGTCTTTACCGTTCAACGGGCGTTCCGTTTGAAATACATCTGTGATTCCCCCCCAGTGACAATAATATTCGTAGATGGTATAAACAATTTGAATCCACCGGCTGTATTTGTAAATGGAAGAGTACTGGACTACCGAGCGTGTCCTAATATAATGTTGAACGTGTAAGAGTCCTATTGTGCGTAGTCCTAGCCTAGCCTTAACCGGAAGGCTAACGAATTAGCTGTTCCAGTGACGTCTATGCGGAGGGTTTTAATCAAACGCTTTCAAGTGCATCCATATCGTCTGCAGCTGTTAAAAGCTCTAAACCCTATAGATTATGTTTTGCGTGTTAGCTTCGCAAAAGAGATGATGCACCGTGACGAAAACTTTCTTTATCGCGTCGTATCGATGACAAATCAACATTTCATGTTAATTGAAAAGTAAACGCACATAAAGTGCGTATCTGGGGATCAGAGAATCCTCACTAAATATTGCTGCTGCGTGAACGAGATGCGCCAAAACCTAAGGTTTTTTGTGCCGTATCCCGACGACAAGTATACGAGCCGTTCTTTTTCGCGGAATTAAGCGTGTCTGGAATGAACTAACTTCATATGCTACAACTACGGCTCTTTCTTGAACTGCACTTCATTTACATTCATACATGTCTATTTTTTTCTGTTTAGCCTCCGGAAACACCCTTAGGTATCGCTTCAGAGAATGATATGTATGAATTGTCTTGTACAGCCTCATGTCGACCGTTCCTGAGATGTGTGGTTACCAAAGAACACCGGTATCCACGATCTAGAATTCAAATCCGTATTTAACCTTTACTAGGATTTGAACCTTAGAATTCTTGACTTCGAAATCAGCTGATTTGCGAAGACCAGATTCATACTCGTCATCTTCTGAAGTAATACCTTACAGCGGTTCCGGAGGCTAAACAGGAAAAGAAAGAGTTTTGAGACTAAATACAGGCCTACATACAAACTTACATACGAGAATGTACAAATGTCCAGTCTGACAATAACAGATTTTTTGAACTTAGAAGCACTGGAACAAATTTTTTTGCAAAAAATTGTTTACAATCTATTTAAATTTTTTTTCAAAATAATTTGTTTTCACCGTCTCTTAATGCAAAAAATAAAAAAACAAATTTTTATTAATTTTATCTTTTTTTTTGAGCTTTCTACATATACTTTCCTGTTATGGTTGCAGCTGCTGTATATTGCTATAGTCGGGAAAGTAAAAACTGAAAAAGGGTTACATAACTTTTCCGGTTTGTTCTTGATAGATTTTTATTTCAAAGAGTTTTTGACGATAATTCACTAGTTGATTCAGGGTAATAATTACCTCGCATCGATTTGTAATTCTAATTACATAATTGTAATTATTTGTAATTTAGCGAAATATTTTAGTTAAATTTCGAGCTTTATTGTAAAATCCGTTTAACGGTATCAGAAGAAAACTAATAATTAGTGTACCATTTTACCCGGTTTCTGTAGAAATCTAACAACACGATTAAAATCTCATACGCAGAAATACTTTGGCCTAATTTCGTGCTTAACAGTTAAGCCGGTTTAGAAATATTAAGAAAAATCTAAAAGAGAATTGTTTTGAATATGACCTCTTTTGAGTATCCTCTTGGCGGACGACGCCAAAATTTAACAGATGTTTGAATTTATGTAGACTAATATTTTTTCCGAGTTTCCTAAGTTTTTAATAATCCTTTTTGTAAATACGAGTATGTAAATAAAACAATTAAGCTAATTATTTCTACATCTGATCGAATTTAATTTACAGTACTTTAAACAACTCATATACTATTTACCGCCGTATCGAATTTTGACTTCCCACGATTCTCTACAAAAAAATTTAATTTTAATATTACGGTAAACACCCACCCCACTTGTCCAATTAAGTTCAAAATTTAATGGCACAATGACCCTTGTATAGAAATATTTGAGCCAAATTTCAAGTTTTAATATCCAGGCAGTTTATATCAAAATATCAGGCAGCATTTATCAGAATACTAGGCAACATACATACGAACGTATGTATACATGTACATCCTTTTATTTGGAATTTTACATTCGTTTTTTTTATGTTTACCCTTATAGGGGATCCTGAAACTTGGAATTTGCAAACCTCCTACACCCAAAATTCTGACATTTCACCGTACTTTCCCTTACATCTATAGCTACTGAATCTTTCGGGGGCGGGGGTAAGAGAAAAAAGATTGGGTACCAAGATACTCTCTGGTCAGATGGGGGTCTAAAATCAGGCTAAATCTAGGATATATAGCCATTTCAACTTTTTTTTCGACGGTTTTTTTTAAATATGTGAAAAAACTGTTTACCTTCCTTCGGTGTTGATGAACTGCTTGATAAAACTTTAAAAGGAATTATTTCTTTTTCACAAAAATTTTAACGATTAATCAAAACTAGATGAAATCAGCTCTAAATACAATAATTTTCTTTTTAATGTAACGGTAAGTCCATCGTCTAGCGGGCTTAATTAAATTTATCTATTAATCGGATAATAAATTAATAAAATATTTTATTTTTTTCTGTTTAAGATATGAAATACGTATTATATTGTTTGCCTTCAAAAAATATAATATATTAATGCTGAAGTCTATCGGTTAACTTGTCGCAAGTTGTTTTTTAACAGCTGATTTTCGAAGTCGAAGGTTCTGAGATTCAAATCCTAGTAAATGTTAGTTGCTTTTATACGGATTTGATTGCTAGATAGTAGGTATACTTTTTGGTCGGGATTTAATTAACCACAAGTCTCAGGAACGGTCAGTCTGAGTTTGTGCAAGACTATATACCTCATTTACACGTCATACATATCATACTCATCTCATCGGCCCGTGGAGATTGTTCGCTATGGAATGTACACAATAGAGAAAGATCTTGCGCTTTAAATTTCGTTTTAACTAATAGTTTAAATTTTTTTAAATTCATTAACCGTAAAGGAGTTGAATTTGCAATAGCTGATAATAATTAAACGGAAGGTAGAATTGGTACTCAATATTGTATCGGTATCCTTGAGCCGGTTCGACCAACTACTTTCATTTTTTACTGTGGTGCTTTTTGAATAGTAATGTAATCTTTCAGAGTTTGATTTTACGTTATAACCCGTATTTGAATCTTGGATCAAATCGCATTTGTAAGCGATACACCTTTACAGTGAAAAATAAAATTAATCGTTTATTTCAATTTAAGATACCGATAAAAAGAATATTTCCACGTTACGAAAGTTTCAATAAACAATATTTTTATGAGATGTTTATGCAAACGATATAGTATTTCACATTTTAAATACGAGTAGAAAGCGATAAAATATTTTATTAATTTACTATCGAATTAAAAGATAAATTTAAACGTTAATTATTTTTCATCGTTTGAATTTCTTGCGGTCTAAAATGTCTACAGTACAAAGAGGACAAATTTGAAATGATTTTGACATATTCATAAGCGTGCAGAAGTAGTTTAAAATTTTGTTTGAAAGACATTCTTGAAATATTATTCTTAACTGTTGCTAAACGCTACTGCGATTGCGAACGAAGAGGATTCACAAAATATATTTAGATTAAAAAGAAATTTCATTTTTTGTACTTAAATAATAGCCGCTAATTATAAATTTGTAAAAGAAATTACTTTTGTTAAAAGTAAAAGTAATTTATACAAAACGGAACGTAATTATCGGATGCTCATATTATTAAAAGTGTTAAAGGGCTTATATAACGATCATATTATAGCTGCATACATTAACTACATTGAAAATGGAAGTGTACTGCAGCAGGTAACTGGCCAAGTTAACATGTCGCTTTATACAGTAAGTAAATAAGTTAGTAAGCAACAGTACTTGTGACACCCCCGATTTACATTCAGGTTGGACACAACAAGTGAAAACGTATGTGTAATATGAATGACGGAACGAATGCTCTTTGTCTTGACTAATAAATAACCACCGACTCGGCCAAGTACGTGAATAGATTCTATTACGTGTTAAAGAAATTCATTTATTTAATATAATAGCCAAGTTCGTTGTCGATATTCAATATTTTTCTACCGATATTTAAATTTTGGCCGTATATTTATTTAAAATTTAAAAGGGGGTTCCATCCTCATTTTACAATGAAATAATTATATTCCGTTTTTATTTATCCCTTTGATGTATTTTGGATTAATAATTTCTCAGACGAGCTTAGAATCAAAAGAATATTGGAGCAAGTGTCTAGCTTCCATTATTTAGAGTGTACAGTTTCCTTTATACACGAGAGGTTGTAATAACAAAATTTAATAAATTTAAGTTTAATAGTGGAACTATTCAAAGAACCCTTAAGCACAAAACCAGGAGAAAATCTGGATTGATGCTCTTTAGTACGACGGCAGTATCAGTTTCCTTCTGTAGAAGTGATACGTGGACATTGTATAAAAGAAAAATATCTGGTGTGGACACATGACTTCCTTCTACCCCTATTAAATTACTCATATACATTTTTTTTTTTTTTTAATGAAAAGTACATAAAATTTTATTATATTAATAACTTCTGATATTTTTATATATATATATATATATATATATATATATATATTATTGAATTGTTATTTATTGTAAAAGTCTTTTTAAAATCACGGGTTAATAATTATTAATAAATCAATATATTAAAATTAAAAAAAAAATTAAAAAAAAGGAGACGTAGTCGTACTTGAACCGATGTGCCTCCCCTTGTAACATCCGAATATTTCATTAATTAAAATTTTATTTGTCTATAAGTCCGAAACCGATGAAAATAAGTACCACTTATGATATATCGTTGAAAAGCTTTCAATGAGGGTTAAGAAAAAATCCAAATCCAAATGTTTTTCGATTTTGGGCTTTTTTGGACATTTTTGATTCAGTCGATCGCATTCAAAAGGTGAGGTGCACAACTAGATGTTACAACAGTCCTAAATCCAAAATTTCAACATCCTATGGCTAATCGTATTTGATTTATGCGAGATAACATACGTACGTAGAGTCGTCATTCCAAAACTAGTCAAAATGGATTCAGGAATGTTCAAAATGGTTATTTCCGTTGAAATCTGAAAACCGAAATTTCGCGATCACAATACTTCCTTTACTTCGTACAAGGAAGTAAAAAGATCAAGTCAGACCGGCAGAAATGAGATTCCATAAAGCAGTGAGGGTCAGCAGGCTATTGGAAAAAATCTACACCATTAAAAAAATTGACTTTGTAGGTGTGTGTGCGCGTGCACGCGCAACGCTAATTTGAAATCAAGCAAGAAAATGTTATGTTCTAATAGAGGACCTGATGACATCGATCAGTACTTTAAAACAAAATTGAAAGCTTTAGAAATAATCGAGGTCAAAGGTCAAATAAAATAAATTTTATAGCGCTTATTTCATTTATTTTAGTTTTTCAGTAAATTTTATATCAAATAATTATATATATAAGTGCGAAAGTCTGTCTGTTTGTTAGCAGCAGTATCACGCGAAAACCAACCGACCGATTGCTTTCAAATTTACACGATACATTCGCGTTTAATTAATCGTTTTACTTCATCATATTTCTGTCACTATGGTAAAACAAATACAATGAAGGAAAAGAACTGTTATTATTTCTTTAATGATTATCTGAAAAATAAATAATATTCTCACAATCATGAGGTTAACGAAATCGTCGGCGTCCAGGTGCCGGAGTCCTTCGGCTAGACGGTCAGGCGAGCGAAGCGAGACCAGACTGGCTAGTATAAAATGAAAATATTAGACAAATTTGAAGATTTTTAATCTGAAGAAAAAATGAAAAAATACAAATTAAATTAGTGTGGACACCTGCACAATATAGCATAGTATGCAGGCAGATAGATTACCTCACCTGGCTTTAGAATATTGGCCAGAAGGTTATAGAAGCATCGATCGTCCGATGAGAAGATGGTTTTCAGAACAGGCAACATTTCCTAATCCTTAAATTAATGAAAGACTTAAAATCCGTAAATTTGTTGAAAATTTAATTTTTAATGATAAAAAATAAAGCTTATCAAACAAAATTTCGATATTTTGCAGGCAGGTTAAACTTTATTTATCTTATTTTATCTCTGAATAATTCTTTTTAATGTAAAAATTAGATAAGCTTAGATTGTTTATCGTTTAATAATTCAAGCTTAATAATTTAATTCATAACGATTATAATTAATTCGACTGTAAGCTGAATTTTAAGTAAAACTATAAAACAGGAGAGTAATATAAATTGAAAAGTAGCTGAATGTGTTATACCGCAATCAATTTTATGATAACTTTGCAATTTTATTTCATTAGCAACATCTTTAAAAAGAAACGATGAAAAAATGAAGAATATAACATTTTTTGTAATAGTTTTAATATTGTTCAATTTTACAGCCGAGTGGAACGCGTAAAAAGATGTTAAAGATATTTCATTACAACTACCAAACAAATAACAGTTTTACATCGCCCCCGCCGAATATTTTTTTTTTAATTTAAAGGAAATTCATGTCTTTTATGTAAGTTGTATAAGAAAAATTATAGTAATTAAAAAAAGTCATCATTACATATAGTATTTGTCAATAAAAAAATATTAATAATTAGAAAATTATAAAAAAATTAGATTATTTTGCGTTAATTCGGATTAGATCGCAAGGAAGTTAAAACGGACACTTTTCTTTACTTTTATTAAAGATAAATATTGTTAATATTATTTTGCACCAAAAATAAACCATTTTTATTAAAAAAATATCTTTAAAAAAGAAACCGGCAAAACTTCCCGACTACGACGTCAGGTCTTACTTAAATCATTATTCTGGTAATCGTTACCAAAATAAAGATTTAAACATCAAAATTCCCAAATTTTGTAAAAAAAGGTTTTTAGTTTAGGGAGTTCCTTACTCTGTAGGGAAAATTTAGAAAAAAGTTATTTAAAAGAATGATCCCAAACAGAAATAAATTTTAAGAAAATTGTTAAAAATTATTGAAAAAAGTACGCGTATTACTTTTATTGAAAAGAATCGCTTCTCATTTTAGGTGCCAAAGCTACTTTTATTTTAATAGCCCTTTAAGTGATGATGACAAATAAAAAAAAAAATTACAATAAAAATTAAAAGCATTGGAGACAAAAAAGAACAATACATATTTTTTTGAGGTGGAAAATAAATTTTAAGAAAAACCCTTCTAAAAATACCCTTATATAAGATAAGATTAACAAAGTTGATTAGGTAAAGTTTTTTTCTAAATTTAACTCCTTTTTCAATAGGGGCTAAAGTAAGAAAATGAAAATTTTCAAAAACTTTTCTGCATTTTAGATCTGGAGTTTATCATTTAAAAAATTGTAGATCCTTCTTGGTAATATATGAATTATATATATATACGAATTCAAAAAAATTTTGAAAAAATTTAAACCGCAGTGAGATAGAGCAAAAGAACAAAAAATATATTTTAGTTTTAAAAATTTCGGGTTGATTTTAGATTATTTATATATACTTAGTACGTAAAAAACTTTCTTTATCAATTTTTCTCTAAAATGCTTCTGAAGAAAATCGAAATTGTTTTTTTTACCCCTTAACGAATTTTGAATAAAAAAAATCAGTATGATCAATGACTCATGTATACCTGAGCTAAATTTGAAGAGAATCGGTTGGATTAAAAAACAGTGCGATACACGTATGTACTTATATAAATACAATGTTTCTTTTTCTGTTTACGTGGGCTAGTTGGAGCCTAAAACGTAATGATTTGCAAAAAAAAATCACGATACTCCATTTTTGATATGATCACCGTACTTTCCCCTTTCATATAGCTGTTCTAGCTATATAGCCGAGAAAGTAAAAATGCTTGAATGATTGCGGTAATACAATGCGTTCAGAAAGTTGCTGTGAAGTGTGCTTCAGAATTACGCGGAGCATTCTGTACTTTCGGCGTTAGGTTGGTTGCCCGTGGGTTCGTCGGGCGTTGCTCAGTAATAAACCAAGACGTCTGCTGTCAAGTCGACGATTGAACGAACGAACAAGTACTTCGTGAAGGCGACAAGTATACTGATTTAGTTAAGTACACGTTCCCTGAAAAGTTTCCTTATGATCCTTTCTCACGAAAATGAAGTTCGAACTCTTATCGAATAACAGGCTTTGTTAAAGACGCTCATCGAGGAGGAAGACCGCCTAAACCAAACGAACAGAAGCCGCTTGATATTTCGGATCTACGGCCAAAGGTACATCAAAGTCAAAGCGTAAGTTAGCACGATGCAATATACCAGGATTCACTAATTTATTTTAGTAGATATCTTTGACATTACGTTTCTTACAGATAAAGCGTAGTTCTTTTGGGAGGGTATATTAATTCACAAAATACACGACTGTGGTCGACAACTAACCCCGTGAATTACACGAAAAATCTTTACATAAAGCGAAAATTAGAGTCTGGGTCGGTGCGATTTGAACGCGCATTGGTTGTTCAATATTTTTTTGAAAAAAAAAAAACAGTTATTAATGATTGTCATCGTGATGTGTTAACAAAGTTTATTAATCAATCCCGGTTTTTTCAAGCTGTTGGCCGCAGCGCAAACAGCTATTAAGTCAATGACTTTTTTACGAAATGTCTTCGGTGAACAAATCATTCGTGGTCTGCACGATCACCCGATCTGATTTCCCCAGATTATTTTTTACGGGGAGCAGCGAAACAAGCAGTATATCGCATCAGACCACGCACGATTGACTAAATAAAACCCGCAATAACGGCATACGTATCAGATATACCAGTAGTTCAGCCGGTTAAAGTGTTGGAAAACAAATCGAAACGTTTGAAGTGCTGTATTGACGTTGAAAATGTCATTTTCAATACCTATTATAAACTATTCCGGTTGTTATAACATCCGTTTTTATAAAATAATTAAGTAAAGATACAAAGTAATAATTAAGAAAGCTTACCGTCATTACTCTTCCATAATTCTACTGCACAGCAACTTTCTGAACGCTTGGTATAATGAAGAATTAAAAATTCTGCTATTTGAGAATATAACTTTTGTATTCATCTTCCGATATTAGCGGTTCAAAAATTGTTTTATTCGTTATCGCGAGTGAAGTATTTTAAAATTTATAAAAGAAGAAGGAACAAAAGAACTAAACGATGAAAATTAATTTATTACAAATATAAATAGCATTTTATTAATAACAGCGTATATTTGTTTTAAAACGTTAAGAACGAAAGTTAACTTGTTCCCCAAACATACGTATGACAATAATACGATTACATATAAGTTTTTAATTAATTATATTAATTTTAATTAATTAATTTATTATTTTCTATTATATTTTAATATGAATTCATAACTACGTAACTATTCTGAATGAAATTTTACTCTTTTGATATACGCGTAATATACATACGTCTATGACACGGCAGTTATCTGTAGCATTTTCTAATAATATGTATTTATTTTTACATCAAACGTACAGAAGGCTCTTTGTTTATGAAAGTTATACAGGTTATGGTCGTAAAAGCAATTGAATACAATTTTTAATTAGTTTATTACAAAAGTGATCGAAAAAATTACGTAACTAAAAAAAGTGAATCGTAATTAAAGCTCCGAATCTACCCGTAAAATAATAATTAAAAAAAAAGTTTTATTCGATGACAGTACAAATCCTGAAAATTCCAGTGAAAATTTCTTAAAATTATATTCTAAATGTAACTGAGAGAAAAAAGTAAGCGCTGTAAAAAAGTAAAAACGTAAATGCTTTACGGTACATTGTATTTTTATTTTTCTATATTTTATTTTATTTTATTTTATTCTCATTTTTAACTGTAACATTCGATAATATTTTAATCGAGCTACAGTATTAATTCGATCGGTATTGTTTTTTTAATTAATCCCTTTATGTACGAAGTAACGTTTGCTTATAACGCGCGTATAACAATTGTCTTGGGATGAGCGCGTTGTAGCTGGGTTTTATTATATACCGAGTAATTTACGTAGTGTTACCGGCGCTTTCTCAGGTCATTCTGCTGTCGAAAATTATGAAAAAACGCTTCGTTAGTGTGTTACGGCTAGCGAAAGATGTTGCCCTGATTCCTATGAAAAAAGTAAAATAATACAGTACTGAAATTCTACGCAGCCAAATTAAGGAGTAAAATTAATGGTTTTTGTGGCTTTTGACCTGAAAAATGTAATAAAACAGATTTCAGAACCGTTTCTCTAGTAGTTTTCATAATAGACGTAAAGAAGAAAAATCCGTTGTCTAAAAACATACTGCTTTTATTCTTTTAATATAAAAAATTTGTTAAACGACTAATAAATCCGTAAAATTTATTATTAAAGTTTGTAAAAAATTTAATTTTGAGAAAATTGACTAAAATAGCCCGATAAAAAACAAATACAAGTTCCAGAAATTTGATTCTATTCCTAACACTTACCGTATGAAGACGAAGGGATTAGCCCACAAAGCAAGTTTGCTTCCCTACAAAGGTTAACGATACAAAAAATGTGTCGTATTAAAGATAAAAATAAAATTAAACAATTAATAAAATAAGAAAACCAGTACTGATGTTACTCCGACAATAATGTTTACGTATCTTTCTCGAGTTCACTATCGAATTCAAAATTTGTTACAACAGAGTGATTTACTTATTGAATCGCAATAACAATTTAAAGTTAGATTTATCTGGTCCTTCATTCCACTATTCCAAGAATAAATAATTAAACTAAATTTTCCTACCGTATTTCAAAGGCTCTAAAACTAACTAACATTTTTTTAAAGAAATATTATGTAACTGTAGAAGCTACATATTACAATCGATTAAGTTTTTTTTTTAATTTTTTTTATTATAGTCTCAAAGTTTATTTACAATCGATTGCATTTATTTATTCAGTTTACCTTTAGTAAACTGAATCGCATTCCTAATCACACGTTAAGGAATTATCAGCGAAACATCTCAAAAGGTACACGTTAATATTGCAAAGAACTTTTGTGGAAAGCAACGCTTACTCTAAGTAATCATGAACATTTAACACTTAGCAATAGAACAAGAGAAATAAAAATAACAGAAGTTATAAATATAAGAAAAACGACGAGAAAATAAAAAGAAAGAGAAATGAATACGAAATAAATTTGAAAATAAAAATCGAAGAGATAACGCGTAGCACTCACACTTGAAGTTAACTTAGGACGCTATAGAGTAACTAATTGAGTGAAACTTAAATTAATAAACTCATATTATTCAAAACGGCGAATACCCGGGCCTAGGCGGATACTGGATCTTTTTCGATTAAAGTCGTAATGGAAAAATAAAATTGAAATGTCGAACTTATTACAAAAATAGTAAAGAAACTGATTATTTGTATAGTACAATACACCAAATGCAATAAGATATTAAAAAATTATTATTTAATATTTTTACATTCTCGTATTAGATTATATAACCACCCGACCGATGATCTCGATCAAGAGAGGAGTTACATGTATTTACATTTCCTATCGTTATATTTTATTCGTACATAAATCACGCAAGAAGATTTTTGCAGTTGCAATAAACGATAAAATTTATTTTAGAAAACGATAGGTTTCAATAAAATATTTTTAAAAAACTCATAAGATTCTATGTAGGTAATCAGTTGATTTGGAAGTCGAGAGTTCCAGCGTTCAAGTCCTAGTAAAGTCAGTTATTTTTATACGGATTTGAATACTAGATCGTGGATACCGGTGTTCTTTGGTGGTTGGGTTTCAATTAACCACACATTTCAGGAATGGTCGAACTGAGGAATTACACTCATACATATCATCCTCATTCATCTTCTGAAGTATTATCTGAACGGTAGTTACCGGAGGCTAAACAGGAAAAATAAAGAAAAAGGTAAAAGATATTCAATAATTATACGTATTATTAAATTTCACATTTCGACCAAACAGTGGGAGAGACGGTACACACGTTAGATATATAAATTTCATTTTCTCTTTTTTTCAGTTTTTATTAATTCATAAAATTTTTGTAAGAAAGCAAATTTCATATATAAAAGGAAAAAAATGTAACAAACAGTAAATTTAATAATTTAATTACATTATAATAAATAACATTTCCGTAATTTCTTATTATCTTTTAAAAATGTGACTTCAGAAGAAAAACGTGAATTAATTGTGCTAAACAGTTTCTTTGCGATTAAAATACAGTTGAAGAATCCTTTTAGGAATCTGTATCTTTAATAAGTGTTAAAAAACAGAATACCAAAGATAGATTATATTTATATCGATATGTTATTGGACAGTTCACTTACTACATCACTTAAATAAACAGCCGGCAAAGGAATGCAAATTAGGGTAGTAATATTTATCAACAGTGAAAATAGTGTTTTTATTGGATCGCCTGAACGAGTGCAGGAAGCAGAGTTAATTCACAATTGCGAAAAAAATCAAAACGTTCAATTAAGAAAACTGGGTCCGACTGGATCCCCTTGATCAAATTTTTGTTTTTATCTTAAAAATTATGCACTATTACAAAGGGCAAATGTAAAATAATTGAGAAAAACACAAAAAAATTCTTTGTAAAAAATGAGGGTCAAAAATAATGATCGTTTGACTGCCTTTACCAAACGACATTTTCATCATTCAAATTATATTTATTTGGAGTATAATTACTAAAAAAAGAAAAAAAGAAAATTAAGCAAAAAGTTTTGACAGCTTCCTCATAAAAAAAAAATAATAACAGCCACTACAAATCAGAAATTAAAAAATTCGAAAAAAAAAATGTTTAAATTGTTTAATTCAAATTAGATTCAGTGGGATTTTAAATTTTGAAAACAAAGGTAAAAAATGTATATTTTAAGTAAGGGTTCCATTCAGGCCGCTTCTAATTTTGAGCTTAATGCTTATTACCGGAGTAATTATTTATTTCAAATGAAATGGTGAAATGTTATTCAACAAGCCGAAAAAAATCATAGTTTACTAAAAAATTAACTACGGATACCTTGATGTCCGCTAGTCCGATGGGATCGAAAATCGAGCCGAAGTTGGGATATTTGTACTAAATATTTCAGCCAAATTCCATTTTTTTTTTTGTCTACGGATTTTCGAGATACGAGGCAAAAATTCTTTAGAATTATTGTTGAACATCACCTCGAATATTAATTTATAAACACTCTGGTGTTTTAAGCAGTTAATAAATAAGCCAGAATAGATTTCATCGTACTAAAGCTCAAATTCTACGACCTGTAGATAAAAATAAAGGATGAAAATTGCGGAAAAATACTATTTTAATCATGTCTAAATTTTAGTGCAATCAACGTGCGAAATTTTGAAAATTTCTGGATCTTTTTCGAAGAATTTGTATCGAGCCGGTCCGAAAATATTAATTAAAATTCAGGGCACCATAAAAACATACGTATGCTTTTCGAATATTTGCATAATTCTTTTGTGTTATTTGGATTAAGGGAATCTTGAAACGTTGTCGTTTGCAAAAAACCCGTTACCCAAAATTTAGAATAATTTCAGATATAATTTTATAACAAGATATAGAGATCAAAATACAAATAAATTCCATACAAATCAATACGATTCAAAAAATTTATTATCTAAGATTAATTCACGGACCGCTTGTTTTGTACACAAAAGATACAGACTTTTTCAAATTTCGTAAAAAAATTGGACTTTAACACGTTTCCTTTAATCCGTACGGGCCTAGTTATAAAAATATAATCCTAAAATTTTGCTTTTCCTAGCCTCCTGTTATTTTTAACAATATCGTTGCTTCGGTTCTATTAATCGGCCATTACTTATTAGACTTTAATTAAACATATATCATATTTTATTACTATTGTATACCGTATCTGTAAGATTTCAAACGGTAGCGATGTACACTATCACATCGCGAACGGGAAACGTAGTCGCTTACGGTTCCGACCGACTTCAGATGTCAGCAAATATCAAATTATCAAATTGAATTATTGTAATTTTATTTCTCATTTTCGGTGAGGAGCTGTCGAGTCGAGTCTTAAAAAGGTAGAATAGTATCTTTCTAAGACATCTGAAGAGAGAAAAACAAATACAGGAAAAACAAATAGTTCAGTTTGTACGCAGTATTGAAGAATCGATTTTAAATGTTTTTATTATAACTAGGCCGTATAAATGATTATGTGCAAAATACTAAAAACTCACTCGTATTTAGCTTAAAAATAATTTAAATTCTGTTTTAGAAAGGAGTTGATAAAAATATGTTTTAAAATAATTTTTTTTCAGGCGGGTTTATTTCAAAAAGGTTAATTTAAGAAAAAAAAACTTAAAAATATAATCTTACTTTATACTTTTAATAAATATCTTTAATCGATTTCTTCTTTTTATGTCGTATGACACTTTAAAAGGGATTTAAAAGAAAATGAATTTTAAAGTTAAATTAAAAGTTTGTTATTTCATTTTATTATCGATAAAAATCATGAATTTATAATTTTTTAATTAATAAATATTGAAAGCGTTCTGTGATACCTGTAACATGACATTTTATTCAAAGTAATGTAGTTTTGTTTATTATGTATTAAGTATATACTGTTCAGTTACGTAATTGTAATATGAAATAGATAAATTAAATTTAAGTTAAAACTAAATCGAGTAGTAAAAACAATAATAATAGCGACAATATAGTAAAGAAATGTAAATTACATGTATTCCTGCACATCGTGAACTAATCCTTTCGTGTATTTTTTCCTTTTTTTTTAAACTTTTTGTCAGGCTACAATTTATTCATTTAGTTTTCAATCTCCCTCTTCTTCTAGTTTACGTTATGTAATAAACGTTTCTAGGTTAAATTACTCAATTTTTTTTTTTAAAACGAAAATATCGTGTTTTTTTAAATTACTAATCTTTCGTTTTTTTTATTATATAATAATTATTTTCTTTGCGAGATTTAAAATTCATCGGATAATTTATAACATTAATAAAATACATTTATTACGAAATGATAAATGTATCTTGCTATCTTATATTAATACATGAGGTTCAAGATTCGGGTTTAGTCATAATAGGAGCTTAATAAAGCGATCGGATAGGAAATCGATTTCCAGAGAGATGCGTAGACAAGATACATTTACCAAATTTCACAGAGGACATACCTATCCTAAAGGTCCCGCATATTATCGAGATCGCTCTAACGAGGGCTCTTCAGACTTACAGAAATCAAACCGGGGGTAAAAGTGACGGATGGTGATCGAGGAAAAACGAATTTCGTACACAAACTGAGATAAAAGCAATCTCTAGTCGATAGCTTCAAAAACCCCTGCTGGATACAGCCGTTATTAACAGACATGACTTGTGGAACCGCGAAATTTGCAAGTAAAAATTGTGATGATGTGCTGTTGCTATTATAATTTACAAACTTTTTCGGCGTCCAGCTTAAATATAATACGACGGTAAACTGCTTTTCCTCTAAAAAGGAGAGTGAACCGAGAAACGACTCGAATTTTGTACAGAGATTCCCTCTCTCACTCCCACAAATGTTTCCTAACTAAAAGAAAACACATTGTACGGAGAGATATTTTCCTTTTGTTTTGAATTAATATACGATTGATCTTACCGACGATGAAAAAACAAAAAAAAAATTAGCGAAATAAAAATCGATTACTCCAAATCATTTTCGTGAGCCGTCCTCCGTGACGCGACTGGTAGCGTCTCGGTCTTACATCCGGAGGTCCTGGGTTCGAATCCCGGTCAGGAATGGCATTATCACACGCTATAAAAATTGTCACTCATCTCATCCTCTGAAGTAATACCTAGCGGTGGTCCCGGAGGTTATAAAAAAAAATAATTTTCGTGAAATTGTAAAAAAGTAATTAATAATTTCCCTAGTACAATCTTCTCTGTAGGCTTCTGTGTTGAATTGATTCATCAAGCCGAAAAAAATAAATCAAAATCGTAGCTTTGAAAACTTAACGATTCATCTCCCGTTTCGAAGTATCGTAATAGAAGTTTTATAAAAAGTAAACGCACCATAAATTCCTGAGAAAATGTAACGTTTTTTTTTTTTACTTTTTGAATTAATATTTCGCTATCAATTAATCGGACCTACTGTTTATTGTTTATAGGATGTCCTTTTTATTTCCTTTTCTACTCTCTCATTCTTATCGATTAATACTTTTTACGAATAATTCTTTTGAATATATCACCCGTTCTCCTCCTGATGCGACCCAAAAATGGATTTTAAAAACCTCTTTCTATCGGCTTGAAATTTTGATTTACTCGATTTAAATCTCGTATAAATACTTGAAACTTTCACCGTATTCTACGTACTCGTTAGTGTATTGTATCTATTCCTTTTTCATAAATGTTTTATTTATTATACCGCTACAAACATGCTTTTGCACATATTTAAAAAAAATTACGGGTGAAATGGGAGTGAAAAGTACCACATCCTTGCGAATCAAACCCCAGACTAACCGATCAAGATAGTACAGCATTCTAATAATTATACCGATACCGACTGAACGACCAGTTTTTTCTAACATATATATATATATACAATTATATTATATTTTATGTAGCATACGTACTCCCACACAAGTGTTCTGATGATTAGCTCAATTTTTTTCCAGTACATCCGTTAAACCGACTTACTTATAAATTTGGTATATATCTAAATGACTAAAAATTATTATTGAATTATTCACATATCTTACGTAAAAAAAAAATACAAAATATTACGAAGCCTTTTTTAATCTTTTGATGGGATTTGCCATTTTTTATACGTATAGTAGTAGAAATATTAATTTTTCGTCACAATCGAAGTATTTATGTTAGGTGTTCGGTTAAACAGATCCTGACATACGAGTATAGTACTACCGAAGAATGATAAAACTGTTCTTAAAAATAGTAAGAACTCTGTACAAAACTTAATAAGAAAAGTAAGAAGTAAAGCAGTTTTCAATCGGATTTTTTTTAGGCTGTTATATTACTACATAGGCATATCCCTACACATGATATAATAAATAAAAAGTAGTTTTCTTATCTATCCTAATTTATATAATTCGACCGGTGTTTATTTACAATCGGTCCCGCAAAAGCTACTCCAGCTTTTATAGGTTTACTCCATAGAAAACAACTCTAATCGTAATGCTTTGTACATAAAATTCTTTAAATGTGCTACGATGAAAACAAATTTTTTGCAAAAAATCTGTCTGAATTTTATATGAACTGTTCCGATTTAATTATAAAATTAAAAGGAAAAAATGTGGAAACAAAAACAAATTCAGTAAAGGGGTAGGTTGAATCATGTAGATTTATTTTTTATAAAGTTTCAGATATCAGTTTAGTAAAGTTTTGAATATATCATTCAGAAATGATTATCGGTTGATCATACGCACAAAAAAATAACATGAAATACCAAGTTGTCTGTTTCTGAGAAAAATGTTTTGTTAGGTCAATAATTCTGTAACAGATGACCTGCGTATTTCTGTGTAAGTATTTTATTCTAGAAGTTATTCTAGAAGTAAGTTTATTCTAGAATCGGTGCCTAGTATGTAAAAAACTTAACTAGAGGAACAATAAGACGCATTTTAAATATAAGAAAATTAAATGAAAAAAGAAAGAAAGAATATAAAAGCTTATTTAACAATAAGACAATCTGTGGCCGGGTGTGAAAAAAAAATACACAATTCAAAATTCAAAGAAAAAAAGTTTGAATGTTTTTAGGTATAAAAGTGGACAGTATTATTAGTAAGTAGTAGTTGAAGCAAATCCGAACGAAAAGAGAAAAATAAATAGTAATAATAATGATACGACAAGATTAGTATACGTAATTTTTATCAACTTATTTCTTAAAAAACCTTACCTGAAATAATACTATTCTTAAAAGTATATTATTATTAAACTTAAAATACATTATTCAAGTCCATTTATTAACCGATCGTGGCAAAAATAATACGATTAAGGAAACACGTTTTTTGAGTAAAAAACAACATCATCGTAATAACTGTGCCCCCAGGGCGGCATTCGTGGATTGCCAAGAAGCCGGATGTGTCTTAATTAGAATTTAAAATAGAAGGGTTTTGAGATAACACTGAGGAGCCTTTACCGTTAAGACATAACTAGACCGGTCGGGCATCATACTGTCGGCTACCATTACGGAAAAATAAGTATTAATCGACTGCGCCATTTCTATTAACAAATTTAACGAATCTACGTAATAAAAAACACGCAGAGTATTGCACGACTTTCCCGGCGACACCTTGCACAGCTTTTTCGTTGCAAAATCTCTCCGGCATCGAATGAAATACAAGAAACAAAAAACCTTTCCGGATTTTTAAATATTTTGACTCGCCGTGAAAGTAAAAATTGCATTAAAATGTCGATTTCATCAGTACTATTCATACTATAATCCAATATTACAATACTTACCGAAATCCAAAACTCCGGTTTATTTTATAATATCTCTCTCCTTAAGGACTCAATATTAAGTATACAGGATCCAAAAGCTACTCCTGACCCACATCTATTAAATTTAATATTGAGGGCATAAAGGAATCCTTAATGGAGTAAAAGTATTTTTTAATTAAAATTATATATAATAATACCCCGAAATATATCCATGAACACTGGCCTGAGTTATGATTAAAATGGCTTACCGTTAAATAATGTTGTTTTCTGCACCTAAAAAAGTATATTTGTTTCAATTATTGTGTCGTAACTAAAAATTTTCCTACCTAAACAAATTATTTTTTAATGCACGAGTATAAATGTTAAAAGAAACTTCCTAATTTTATTTTAGTTTATCCTGAAAACAGTACTGAATATTTTACGTAAAATATAATCAATATTTAAACAAAATAATTACAAAGTGATTATGTTAGGATTTATTTCTACGACTGCCCAAAAAGGAGTGTAATGTATTTAGGGTTAATGTATGTATGTTTGTTCCACCGTACCAGCTCATTGGTTAAACCGATTTAGATCTTGGAATCCTCGCGTTGGAATCCTTACGTTACCGGGAGTGTCATAGGACACTCCAGGTAACGAAAATGGTATATATATATATATATATATGTTTAAATAAATTATCTTTAAACAAGTTTGAAAAAATTATACTATATACAACTACTATATGTAAAATTGCCACCCGCACGCTCTTTAATTACCCCTTGTCCTAACTAGTTTCCTTTTCTTACTTCCTGCATAGGTGTTCTTTAATTTTGTTTTATTTGAAAAATTAAATCATAATTTTACCCTTATAAATTGCATCCTCGTAATTCCATTTCCCCGTTGTTTTTATTTTTAACGTAAAAGAATGTAACATTTAAAAAATTATGACGACTTACCTCAAAAACAAAACGTTTAAAGTTTTCTGTTTATTTTTGTAATTTTTATCGATTTAATACACCGATAAAGTTTATCAGAAGCTCTCGCAACAATCTGTATATAGCCTAATGCCAAAAAGATACTCGAGGTATTTTTAAGAATTTAAAAATTAATTTTTTAATTAATTAAAAAAAAGCTGACCTCCGTGGCTGAGTAGGTAGTCTCTCGACATTTCGTGCAGAAATCCCGGTCAGCCATGCGCTATCAATTTCCACCGGAATAATGATCATAATTGTTGTTGCTCGCTCTTTTGTAGAATAAAAAAAAAAATAAAGAAATTTGTTAAAAGTTTAGGGTAAATAATATTTTCTCAATCCAGAAGCTTTAGCTTATTTTTAATACCGGTCGTGTACAAAAATACCTAATTAAAAATGCTTTCACTATACCTTTCGATTCAATTTATCGTTAGAAGTGTTTAAATTTTGTATTAATATCATTACTTACCGTCATAAACAAAAGTTAGAAAATTTATTTTAAATCGTTACTCTTTATTCATTTTCTTACTTTCGTAATGAAACGAGTTTCTTCCTTTTTCAAAAGGGTTTTTTCTGCATAGACAGTATATGTTTTATAAGCCTGCCTGTATTTTAATACAAAATAAAATAAATCTAAAAAACCTGCACTAAAAAGTAAAAAGAAAAGAACACATTTAATTCTTATTTAAATCTTGACTTTTTGAACTCGGCGCAAAATTAATGGGAATACGTTTTGCTTCATTTTTATTTATAATCAAACTCGAAATTTAGACACTATATATATATATTTTAATGTAATAGTTTTTTACTTTTGCTGAGGTCATTTCTTTGTCGGTTTTATTATCTTTTTTGAAGTTTATTTTATTATTTATTACGACAAGTAATTTTAGTGACATATACTTAGATTTTGCAAAACTAACTTAAATAGAAAGAGTAGGTCAAATAAGATTTTATCAGACGTAAAGAATTTTTATGAATAACTAAAATTAATAAGCAAACAGGCATTTAAAGTAAAAAATTCCATTTTAAATAATATACGAGTAAATTGTAGATTTCATGTAGGTGCTGAACACTTATAAAAATTAAAAAAAAAATTACATAATAAAACGTAACATCTGTACGTACCGATTCTTTTAGTGTGTATTTACGTAAACGGTTTTCTACTTTACCTGAAATACCTGGCATAAACAGCAGTTAGTAAACCAAAACTCGGCTTGGCACGGTAAAGAATGAATTACAGAAAGCTATACTACTTAATTATTCTGGGCGTGGATGTTGGACATAACATTTTTCGCTCACGCACGCATATGCACGTGTCAAGGATTCTACGTAACATGTCTTAAAAAGTCGGCTTACTGTTTAAAACACCATCCCCTATTCTTAAACCATTATTCGACTGACAGTATAAATTCGCAACGTTTTACCATTATCATTACAGTTGATTCATCAACAGCAAAGAAGCACCGCAACAAACACCATGTACAAGCTGGTCAGTTTCAAGTTTACTATTTTTATATTTAAAAAATATTTTTAGTTACATTTTTTTTTTTAGCTTTCAGTAATTATCGTAAATTTAATTATTTAATTAACTTTATTTCCATACTAAACTCACATTGCCGGTTCAATTTCAACACCAAAGGTGCTGAGTTCGATTCTCGGCATGGGTCGCCCACTTTTCCATTAGTAAATATTTAATTTTAAAGAAAAATCACCCGTTTAAATATCATAATTTTCTCCGAATTCAGAAAAAGAAAACTTGAATTATTAAAAAGAACTACTTTCTAAATTAACGAACGGAAAAAATATCTTTCTGATACTGAATATTTTTCTCAATTATAACAAATATCATAAGAGACATGATTATAAAGACGTGATATAAAAAAATAATAATTTGGCAAAAATTCATTAAATTTTTAATAATCCATTTGAAAAAAAAAAAATCGTTTGAACAGTTACTCGTATATATTTCAAAACATCATTCTCGTTCAATTTTTAAAATAATTTAAAAAAAATATTTATATATATATATATATATACATATAAACAAATTCTGTATTCCTAGTTGACAGTCAATTCGATTTTCAATATTTTAATTAAAATCTACCAACAAAAGATATCAAAGCGTTTTTTAGTAATTATTTCTAGAAGTGTGTTTGACAATATAATTAACGATCGGTTTAAAACAACAGAAATAAAATGTCAATCAATATTTTTTTGCAATAAAATAGCATGTTTATTTTCTTTGCTAATAAGAGGAGGTTTGTAATGATAACACACACACACACATATATATATATATATATATATTGATCAAGTTAAAATAAATGTATAAAAAATAAACCAATACAGATCATGGTTTATTCTTTAGTACTGTTATTAACAAGTTTTACAAAAGATCTAGACTTCACTAAAGAGGTGTACGACAAGATGATATATTTAATTTTGTTTAATTTGTTTAATTATACCTTATTTATTTATACATTTTTTGGTTAATTTTGTATAAATTAAACCGATTATAGATATTTGGTGACCTGAATATCTTCTCCATAACGGTTAAGGTTTATCACAACTATTAGATTAGGTTTTACGTTTTGAAAATTATAATATATTAAACAACAAAAAACTGTAATGGTCTTTCTGTCACTCAAAATAGTAGCTGAAAAATTTTAATAAATTATTGGTAAAAATTAATCTTTCTTTTTTTTAATATTGCCGGCCTCCATGGCGCGAGCGGTAGTGTTTATGACTTTCATCCCGAGGTCCCGGGTTCGAATCCCGGTCAGGGATAGCGTTTTTCTTACGCTAAAAAATTCTACTTCCACACACATTATTTTTCAAGCTTATGTGGCGACCTCATCAAGCGAAAACAAATTTTTACATCAAATTTAATAATGAAATTTATAAAATGTGGTCTTTTCATTTTGCGATAAATTTACAATAATTTGTTACAGTGGTGCGATTAAATTGCTTATTTATAATAGTTTTCGTGTAAATATTTTTTAATAAAATAGATTATTCAATTTATTTTATTATATTTATTAATATGTTCATAATTGTTTCTAATAATTTTTCAATCGTAGCATTGTTTAAAAAAAAAACAATTGTATTATATGAAACCTTTTTTGAATTCAATTTTCCAAATTTTTTTATTATTTCTTACACACTACCTAATATGATTTTTTTTTTTTCAAAAAAATGTCTTTATTTAAGTAAATAATATATACCGTTGATAATTTTTTCCTCAAACTGTTACATAAACCCTAGAGCTTGAAAAATTAAAGCGATCCATTTTATATCTAATAAAAATTACTCCGGCCGTTCTAAAGTTAATTAATATAGAACTTAATTAATAAAGGCTACACAAATATTTAAATCGCTTCAAATAATCCACCTTCAAATTCCGTTAAAAAGATCTTTATTTAAAAATTTCTTGCGATCAGCTTTGCTTATAATAATCACAGTTTTTTTCTTTTAATTTAACATCATTGTAATTTTTTGAGCGCTGTACATCGTACGTAAAAAACAATAACAAGATTTAATAGACATTTTTATAAAAAATAAATAATGTTTTGAATATTTTAGAAAAAGTTTTTTTTTTGTTAAACGCTTGGTAAGAACCGATAATTCAATTCTATAGTTTAAATATTACCCCTTAGGGTAATATTTAAACTATAAAAGATACTTATATCTTAAAATCATTCAAAATTTCGTTCCTTTCACGTTTTTATGAATATTCAGCTGGTGAGGACAAAACGTTTTATCTGTAACGTTGGGTACATGCATATATATTGATTAAAAACAATTGTTGAAATTGTTTCAGGCATTCTAAAAGCGAAAAAAATCATTAAAAAGCCAATGCAGAAAACTTTTATGTACACATTACATCGTTTGACAAAAAAAGTGATATTTAATTTGTTACTTTGCGCTATCTGTACCTGTCTTCCTTACTGTTGTAACGCGTAAAGCGCATGAGCTTTAAGGAATAGTTGTCAGATTTACTTTCTCTGATAGCAATGTTTTTAATTGTAAAGCCGATCCCCTGTATTGAACAGAATAGAAGTGTTATTTGTGGGACTGAATATTGCCATCATTGCAACCGAGTTCATCGACTCAGAGAAAAATATAATGGTAAACCGTTTCGCTTCAATTTTTCTGATAAAACCTAACGTGAAATGTTTGTTCTGGAAGATGATTATGTCGTTTTCGAAACCGACTTGTGACTCGTATCGGTCTTCCATTACAGTTATGCAACTTAACATAAATTTTACAGTTTATTTTCTCACTTTACGATAAGAAAGCCAACGATACATAATATAATAAGGTAGTAATTCTGAAAACAAAATTACCCAGCTTCTGTTGTAACGGATAGATTGCATTACAACAGGAAAAAAAAATTAGTAACGAAATCTATCGCTTCCAAACGAATAACTAATGTAGGAAAGTAAGAAAATGCGTAATCTATATTCCTTTAATATTTTTTCAAGTAATTTAATCTTTAAATACGCCGATAATTAATTTTTTGTTATTTAATTTTACCAGATCGTTGTATTCGCACTCATGGCTTTAGCCGCCGCCAAACCGTCACCGGCAGCCAAACCAGGATTTTTGAGCGCACCACTCGTTTACTCGGCACCATATGTTAAAGCAGCACCGGTTGTAGCATACACAGCACCAGCCGCCCCAGTAGTTGCAGCAGCATACACCGCTCCAGTCGTCAAAGCTGCCGCACCGATAGTGGCCGCACCAGTTGCATACACAGCTCCTGCAGCTCATTACGCATACGCCGCTGCACCGTACTTCAAATACTCTCCATACGCCCCCGCCTATTACTATTAGATTATTGTAAATATCAAAGAAAAAAACTTTCTGTAAATATTAATTGTATGAAATAAAAAAAGGAATCAATGCATATATGACTATTACTATTTATTTATTTCTTTTAACTTATAACCAAACTAAATATTTATTATGTAATATATATATATATATATATATATATATATATATATATATTAAGCTGCCTGCAGATATTACACGTACAAGTTACGATAAAGATAAAATAACTGTATATTATAGTATGTATATTATAGTATGTATATATTACGGCATCTCAGCAACTCGTGCCTTCGAAGAAGTTCATCTACGCATTGATTTACAAGCGGTAGCCACACGCAAACACCGCCTTGTGGGGGATTTCAATGCTCATAATCCTCTTTGGAGATCCAATCGCTGGACCCCGCTGGAAGATCGGTTAAAGGTTTCTTATCAAACTCAAACTTTGCATTATTATATACCGGTACAGGAACCTACTTTAATGCCAGGGATGGTTCTTTATCCTGCATTGATTTAGCTTTTCCCAGAGCCGCAATAGCGCATAAATTAGATCGGAACGTAAATGAAGATTTACAACGAAGCTTTCAAATCACGGTGTCATTAAATACACCCGTTAAATTGTATCTCGTACATATGGAGTTTTGGCAAAGCTGACTGGATTAGTTTCACTATAGATGTCCATTTTCAAAATCTACCTGGAGACATCAACAGCGATGTTGAACATGTGACAAATGTCATCGCTGCTGCAGCATCACGGCACATTATTCAAACTTCAGAGATGATGCAACGTCCACCTGTTCCTTGGTGGTCGGATGCTGTACGTGAAGCTATTAAGAAGAAAAGGGCTTTTCATATTTTTTAGAAAAGCCCTACGCAAAAAAAAATTAATAAAATTTTTAAAATGCAAGGCTAGTGCCAAAAGAGTTTTAACCGAAAAAAGAACCGTCTTGCAAAAATATGTCTCCTCGATAACAGTACAGACAACTTCGACAGAGGTATGGAGTAAAGTCAAAGCGGTATCTAGTGGATCAACCTAACACCTTTTTTTTTCTCTCAGCTCCCCTGGGCCGGACCGACTTGTTGGTATAACGCCACTCAGGGGAGTGTCTTTAAACTCAGATAGGCCTCCCCACCTTGGGGGCGGCAATGAACATACAGCGAAATAAAAAGAAGTTGAGAAGTGTCCATAGACTGGCATTGCTGCGTGTAGCTGCTAGTTACTGTACGGTATCGTATTACGCGCTGTGCGCACTGACCGGGGTCCTACCCGTAGACCTTCAGATAAAAGCCAGAACCCTCAGACACAGCGGTATGTCGAAAGAAGAGATGGAAGGGATTATAGAACAAGAATGGCAAGAAGAGCGGACAGGGTCCAGAGTGGGAGAATGGACCAGACGCCTAATCCCTAATATTAAAACCTGGAATAACAATAGACTCGGAGATGTCAATTTTTACATGACACAATTACTGACGGGGCACGGCTCTTTCGGTCAGTATCTGTATAGGATCGGGAAGAGAGCCACCCCGCAGTGCATCTATTGTCCAGAGAACGACGATGCCGAACATACGTCGTTCATATGTCCAAGATGGGCCGTTAACAGAGGTCAAATATTAATTAACGGTCTTACACCAGAAAATCTCATAAACCGGTCGGGGTACAACAATGAGAACCGGGAATGGTTCCGCAGGTTCGCCGGGGAGGTCCTGCGGGCCAAAGAGGATGAAGACAGAAGAATGGGAGTATAAACAGTAGGGTAGGGCGGACAGTCACTCCATGGAGGGCCTGTACGTCTTGGTGTGCGGGTACCTGAGAAGGGGGTGAACTCCAGGGGAGTTTGAGTTTGGGTTAAAATAAAAGACCAAGTCCCGGTCGGCGGGGTCGTCCCTGCGGGAGCCTAGGCTCTTTGTGGGGTCGGCGCTGTCGATTAGAGGCCAAAGGCGTAAAGACCGAGTCCCGGTTCCCTGCTGAGGCGCTGGGGGACGGCATAGCCGGACCTTGGCTCTAAAGCGGGGGATTACAGGCAGGCGATGTAAAACAAAAGATCCGAGACCGGGGAGGCCAACCTGCCGTGCCGGACGTATAGCCGGCGGGTGGGGGACGCCTCCTTTGAGAGTAAAAGGACACTCTCCCCGACTGAGTATACTTAATTGGATATCCGGACGGGGAGAGTAGGGGAAATAAAAATAAAAAAATAAAAATAAAATAAAAAATAGGAGAAAAAACCGTTTAAACTGTCGTTTTCAGTTGACCTATATAAAAAAAAATAAATAATACAAATTTTAAGTTATACTCAAATGCTGGGAAATTTCAGCAACAACATTGCCGGATTTTTTTTATAGATAACAATCTACAAGCACGTAGATTGTTATCACCGACATCTATAATGACCCTCGTCTAAATCAAAGATAAAATCAAACAAGGTAAAATACTTTTAAAAAAGTTAGAGGAAAGAACGGTAAGGATCTAAAATTTCTTACTTTTAAAAAATAAATTAAAAAATGTATTACTTTTAATAATATACCAAGTTATGATCAATTTATAATAATAATGACGATAAAATCAAATCCGATGCTACTGTAATTAATCTTATAAAAAATTATAAATTTTATGGTTCAAGACTTTTTTTTCATTTAGCCTCCTGAGACCATCAATGACTCTCCTGGGATGACATAAAATGACAATTTTGTAACGTGTGAAAACGACATGCCTGACTGGGATTCGAATCCGGGATCTCCGGATGAAAGGCCGAGGCGGTACCACTCAAGGGACAGAAGCCGGGGCATAGGTTCTTTAGGTTCTTGACCTAAAGAGGGCGAAAATAATTATAATAATCGTACATCGGTGTAAAAAATTAAATTATTTTTCTCTTCAAAATAATAACAAATAGGTTAATTTTCAGAAGTAAAACATCAATTTAAAATAAAAACAGATGAAAATTTTAACACGGAGTTTCCATAAATATTTACGAACATTAAATCAGCAAATTTTCAGATTACCCGTCGGGTCTGTCGAGTGGTAAAATTCGTCATCTTAAATCAGCTGTTTTCAAAGTCGAGGTTTAAGATTCAAATCCTAATAAAGGTAGTCGTTTTTATTCCGATTCGAGTAATAGATCGTGGATACGGTGTTCTTTAGTGGTTGGGACCACTTTCGAGAACGGTCGCCTTTCGGGGACGTTTACCCGTACCGACCCAGTACACCCACTATCGACGAATGGCGAGGCCCGGGAACGGCATAGCGCCCGGTTACTCCGCCTCAGTGATTTGGGGCAGGCGAATGAGGTGAATAAAAGATACGCTCCCTGGGTTGAGTATTGCTTGAATGCCGATCCGACCCGGTGGAGCAGGAGAAAAAAAAGGTATTTATTTGAGGAGTATTCGCAAGCCCAAATTTACTAAATATTTTTATTAGTATAGTAGGAAACGGAGAAAATTTGCAAACATTATTTAAAATTTTTAACCTTTCTTCACTCCTTTCAAGGTCGAATTTCAGAAAAAATAGAAATTGGTTTTTAGATATTTACATGAAGATTACCCACCAAAAATCAAATTGATATGTTTATTTGTTCTCGAGAGATTAAAAAAATATAATTATAAATTTCATTATTACGCCATTTTAACAGTTAAAATTCAGAATTTCAAGAAATCTTTTCTTAGGGTACATTTATTTACACTGTAAGAAGAACGTGTACAGAAATTTTCATCAATATATCTTTTGTTGGGCGTTGATTATGAATCACCCACGACATGTTCTTATATATACATATGTATGTATAGATAGATGATAACGAAAAGGCTTGGACGGACATTTAGTTTTTTTTATGCCCTATATAAAATATTATGTTCCCAGATTATCCTAGATAAGTCCTAGTTTATTCCACCGTAAGTTTAAATAATAATAAAAATATATATGTCGCTACAAACTTTCAATTTCTTTTACATTATTGATTAAATAAAGAATTAGGAAAAAACACTTTCGTTTGTTTTAACATGGAGTGTGTATATGAACATACATGGGCGTGTTCATTCGCGTGTGCGCGTGCGCACGTTGTTTGTGTGCGTACGTCACAACATGCAAGTCAGATAAGTGATGATAAAAATCTAATCAAAGTTTCTTATTTATTAACACCAACCTTATTAAATAAACGTCTATTGTATATTAAAAATAAAAACGTGTTAAAATCTCTTTGTATTTATAATTAAAGATGAATTATATAATGATAAATTAATAAAAAAGTAAATAAAAAGGACGTATGAATGACTAAGAGTACCCCGGGCGTAATTATCTTCTTCAGGGATAGAGTACAACGAACTTCAATGAAAAACTAGACCGTTGGGAATCACGTGACGCATGGTAGGGGTTTATAAATGTAATGACCGAATCGTGGATGAGCAAGTACTCTGTCAATATCAAGGACATCACGAAGGAAATCGGGTTCCTCATCCTACATCATAATGTACAGACTGGTAAGATTGATTTTATACATTAACATTAAACGTTAGTCGCTTTCATAAAACTGTAATTCTATCTATATGTTTATTTTTATGCGGTATTCCCCACACACATGTTTTTATATAGCTGAGAAAAAACACTACTGTCCTCATTTAACGATAAAGACGCTACACGGTTTTGTTTAATATATTCTTACATATTTTTGTTTAATAAAAACTTGTGCAGTTCAGTTCTGCGCAAGAAAACCGACATTTTGTTTCCGATGCACTATTTCGCAATCAGAAACGCACTGATTTTCAAGGTACAACGCGCTACATATGTTTGATTAACGAGTAGATGCTGCACACAAACATCAGGTTTTAACTCACTCACCCCTGTCACTCGCTGCACAAGCGAGTGTGATTGATACACCTCTATACAGTCAACGTAAACTAAAATCGAAATTATTTTGTTTATTGTCTATCTTAAATTTAGCCTAACTCAAAAACCATTCAACCACCCTTCGTAAAAGTTTCACAAGCACAACGTCAGATAAACGACTACAGCGTATCTAAATTTCAGTGAATTTGATCAAGTAGTTTTGAAGATTTTTGACCGAAAAATTTTATACATATACCTATATAAATAAGAAAATTATATTTGGTGAATGGTATTTTTATATTCCTCACATCTGAAAACGTAAAGAAAATTCAATTTCACCTCCCAATCCTATTATGCGACCAAAAGTAACAATCGAAAAGTCGGTAAAAACTCGAAAGAAGTTATTTCACAAAAAAAGCATCAAGTAAAAAAAAAATATATTACTGAATTTTAGTTAAATGTGTTTCAAATAGTTTCATATTATTAAACAAACCCGCCGGTCTGGTCTAGTGGTAAGTCAGCTGATCTCGAAGTCGGGAGTTCTCGGGTTAGAATCGTAATAAAGGCAGTCGCATTTATTCAGATTTGAAAACTAAATCGTGCTACCGGTGTTCTTTAGCGGTTGGCTTTCAATTAACCGCAGGTCTCAGGAATGGTCGTTCTGAGTCTGTAATAGACTATATATCTCACTCATACGTCATGAGTAAAGGACGCGGCTGCCTACGGGCCCCGAATCCAGGTACGGGTTATGTGAAGATTTCCGGAAAATCCATAAAATAACTAACTATAATTAAGTAGAAAATCTTATATGCAATAAGTGAAAAAATAAAATTTCTAATATGTCAATTTGACATACAATTTTTTTAAATCTGTGTTTAAAATCTTTTGCAGAAATATGTTCTGTTAATACAGAAATAAGAATCACATGTAAATCTTTTCAGGTAGATATGAGCGTTTTTTAAAGTTTATTTTTACTTATAAAGATGTTGAGAATTTTTAATGACTACCTTGCGATGTAGACTTAATATTATTCTTAATGTATAACTAATTTCTTTTTACTCTTATTTCACACTGCAACCGGTATTTTAAAATCTATTATTATTAACGTGAGAAAATATATTTATATGTTTACGGGATCAATATTAGTTTATAAGAACGCAGGAACAATTTGCTTCCCCGATCTCAAACTAGCACATATTTCTCAACAATTCCTTACATCACGTAACATCGAGTTTTGTATGTGACAGTTTGTATAAAGCCCCCTTTCCTCAAGAAACAACAGTTTCAAAATGACAATTTCTGGATAGTTATCTGTCTCCTGCTCTTTTTATTATTTTTAAAAAAGCATTTAATTGTTTAACAATTAACTACAATTTTTGTGATCTGACACCAACGTGTGACATATTTGTTGTAATGAAAACCACACGAGGATATGGAATGGAATGGAATGCAAAGTTGGCGGGAGTTTATACTCCCTTCGGATCGCAGAACCTGGATCGCAGTCCCTTGCTGCTGGATGATTCTAAATCGGGCGTGTTTTTAAAAGGTTTATTTTAAGTGACGGGTCTAATTTTTCAAGTTTTGTTTTATTTAATATTTAGTATTTTTAAGGACGGATTTAATTGCATTCCAATCCGTCGTTAAACCGGCGTTATCGAACCCATTTTTATGGGCCGACCGCGGAAGGCTAGGCTTATGCAACCTGTCCTCTCGACGTAATTCCCCTTCAGATCGTCCACTGAAGTCCTTTCGGTGCTAACGCTTCATAGGCAAGCAGGAATACGCCACAACGGGGCACTAACTATATGGAGGGAGCAATGCGCCCCCTTCTCCGGAGGAGTCGCAATTGCCGGTTTAAGTTAATTTATATGTAAGTTTTAAAGGAGAGGTTAGATAGCAGTTCTTCATCCACTTCTGTTATAGCTGTCTTTCAGAACGCATCTCTGCTGGGCTCCTTTCCGGACTCCAGTCCGTGATGTTGGGACGAGTAGAGGGTCTTCCTGCTTCTTCATCTTCTTCTTCTCCCTCTTCTTCTTCCGATGACCTCTTCATTCTTCTTTGGCCTGCACTTTCCGAGAATTGGCAGTAACCGAAGTTACATACCATTAACCTTAGTATTCCCGTGGCCCCGAGGGCTGAACGGGGGAAAGTGCAGGTTTCTTCTTTCTTCCATGCTGTCAGTGGCTGCTGGGCTCGTTCCCTCATTCTTCTTTCTTGAAAGGAAAAGGAATAGGGAACTTACAATTTGGTGGTACCTATTCGCGATCGCGGTTTTGGGGCGGCGATTGCCTTTTCAGAAGTAAACAGTAGTTCTTCACTCTACATAATATTAATCTCCAGACACACGTGTGTATGGGAAGGGGTTGGGGGGACCGCGTGGCCGCAGTGAAGAAACCATTTGTTTATTGTGGTGGCTGCGGGTATCTGCAACAAAAGAAACAGAACACAAAAAAAAAAATGAATTTTTATTTTTTCGGATGACAGGATTAAAGGAAGGCCGTTTCCCTCTCTATTTCGGTGAGTGCTTAATCAGAGACCAAGACGAGACGACGAGTCGTTCCACACCCACGTCTCTCCCGTTTCTGAAACAAGAGAAACAAACACATGCACGAGAAAAACCGCGTTTTTGGCGGAGCGGAAGTTGCGTCTGGAAAAAAAAAAAAAACAACTTACCGCATTTTGTTAGCCTGAGACCGTATAACTCGCTGAATTGTACAGTTTACACTCGAAAACCATTCACTCGCGACCCCGGAAACGTTTCTGACGCGTTTTTTCTTTTGTGGCTCATGCGATATGGAAACGAGGATAGAATGAAATTAAAGTTGTATACCTACAAATAAAAAAATTCCTAATACTTTATTTTATACTTTTTATTTTAATAATGTTAAAAAATTAAGATTTATTTAGTTAACGGTTTATTTATATTTTTAGTTTATTTTTTTTATACATATTTAAGAAAAATTATTTTGTATTTTATTGATAGCACTATTTTTACCTCTAAAAATTTGTATCTTGGGAAGTAATACCTGATTTAATTTCACTCATATTAATACAATATTTATGGACTTAAGTTTTTTAATTTTTAAAAACTAAATACCAGGAATTAACGCTTAAATTTCAGTTTTTGTTATTTACTAAAAAAAACAAAAATAGTTAAGTTAAAAGGGATCGTTTTTTTTATATTACAAACAATATTCCACCAATTTTGGAAAAAAAGTATGCTCAGTGACTTTCCATAGCAAGAGCTCAGTAAGTTTATCTTCTATTGCCAAAATTGTCTTTTTACGGAACATAAATTAAAAAATGGATATTTTTCGGTCAGTTTTTTTTTTTTCTTGGTAAATATTATTATTACATAGCCTATCCCAATACTATTTATATTTTACACGTATCATTTAACGCGTGGAAATTTTTTTTTAATTTTCTTTTAAATTTTTAACGTACAGTAGTTTCTTAACTTTGTAAAAAGGTATATTTAGATAAAATGTTTTTTTCTGCCGGCCTCCGGGCGTGAATAGTAGCATCTCGGCCTTTCATCCGGAGGTCCCGGGTTCGAATTCCGGTCCTCTGAAGCAATACCTAACGGTGGTCACGGAGGTTAAAAAAAAAAAAACATTTTTACTCGATAAATCTATTATGTTTTTATACGTCTGACATTATTAATTCGTAAAAATGTAGCAGTTATATATTAGAATTGGAGCCGAAATAAATACAAATCAATCGATCCTGTAGAAACCAACCGGCAAAGATCTCATAGCAACGGGTAAATTCTAACAGATTTTAAGTAACAAACCGTACGATTAAGTTTATTTAACCAAAAAAATATCAAAATCTGTAATTTATATCTTATTTTATACGTTACGTTATATTCCTATCGGATGGAGTTATTGCATTAAGAAAAAATATGCGCCACTGGGATGCCGTGAAATCCTTCTTGGGATCTCAAGAGCTAGGGCCATAAAAATTGATTATACTATTTTAAGATGGTAAAAATAACTACATAAGATATCGAGTTAGTATTTGCCGAAAACGTGTTGTGGCCAATCGGAAATCGTTAGATTTTTTCACGTTACCTATTATAAACATTAGGTGAGATACAACATGAAATCTCACGGAAGTAAAGTCGTTAAGATTTATTTGAAAACTCGTCTAACTTGTTAAGTGTCTTAACCACAGATCGGTATTTTTTCCCCGCCGTCGGGTAAATAACAGTATTTCCGGTTACCTCCGTCGACAAAACAGTTCTCACCGATACACAAAAATCCTATAAATGTAGTACGTGAAAATTCTTTCGCAAATTTACCGAGCTCTTTGAAAAAAACCCACACGATAACGCAAGGGAGAATGGGATCGGATTAGTAAAACGGACGGGTCGTGTGAAAGGAAGAGTCTACCCGCAAGATATCTTGAAACGAACCACCCCGAATACAGGAGTCGCATATTCAGTCTTATCCAAACGCCGAGCGACCATCTTGCTTACATTTCTTTGAGAGACCGATATATCTTATCTACGATAGGCACACTGAATTGTTGATAATAGATTTTGGGATTATCGATTTAAATAAATGCTCCGACAATAAAATTTTCTTCAATAACAAAAAGCCACTGATAAGGTATTATTATTTTTTAAGGACAACCTTCACAAACCCCCAAAACTGTACGATGCGAGACAACAACCGACTTCCTCAGCTCAGATTTATTTAAACCGTAAAAAGCCCCGTCGTAATTACATTCTTGTTTTAAATGTTAATGAAAAAAATATATATATTTTTTACAAGTACGGCAAAAGCTTATCGTAATTTAAATTATTTAATAAAAATATATATATATTGTTCATATTAAAAAAAGAATCATAGTAAAAAGTAAGCAAATAAAATAGAATAAAGAAGCGTAAAATGCGACCTCATTCTGAAGGTCAAACTTCTTGACGTTAATGGTTACATGTATTGTTTACGACTACTAGTAATGTTTGTGGTCGCACTACATAAGGTGACGTCAAGCCAACTGTCGTATTAAGAAATTTTACAGCTATTCAATGTTTATTCAAAAAGGCGTTTGATACCGAATTTAGAAATTTTTTGTACTAAATTTTAGTATAATAATCACGTGAAGACATTCGGGTGTTTATTAAACGTAATAAAACATTATTTTATTACTTGACAACATATTAAAAATAATTACCGGCATTAATATAGAACATAAAACCACTTTCATCGATTCACTTTTCATCAGCGATCCGAAGTAAAATAATTAAAAACATACGAAGTTTAAGATTTTTATGCGTAGCCTAAATTTTAAACCGTTATGGCTTTTAAAGGTTAAATGTAATTTACCTCCTTTTTTGTCTTTTAAATATCAATCGTCACCACTGATGACTGTAATTTAAAACATCGTTATGATATTATACATAATTTCTTACTACATAGTATTTCATGTAAAAGAAAAATAAAGTAGAAGTTAAGAAAGGTGACAACGATAATGCAGAACTTACCCACAATTTTTATAGAGCTTAAAATATAACTCGTTCATCATTGATAAAGTTGGAAATTATTGATACTTTTATTAACTAATTAAAAATTAACTAATTTATATTCAATTCTTACTCTTCATTAAAAGGACCGATTTTTACGATTCTTTTTTTATTTTATCGAGGAAGTTTTTTTGATAGCCAGATAATTTAAAAAGTTTTTATTTTATTTTTTTATGTTAGTCTTTTCTTTCTTTCTTTTTCCTGTTTAGCCTCCGGAAACTACCGTTTAGATAATTCTTCAGAGGATGAATGAGGATGATATGTATGAGTGTAAATGAAGTGTAGTCTTGTACATTCTCAGTTCGACCATTCCTGAGATGTGTGGTTAATTGAAACCCAACCACCAAAGAACACCGGTATCCACGATCTAGTATTCAAATCCATGTAAAAATATCTGGCTTTACTAGGACTTGAACTTTTATGTTAGTCTTGGATTACTATAACGTAACGATTCGTAGCTGATGTCATCCTGGTCTACCTCCTTGGCGGAGAGGTAGCGTCTCTGTCTTTCACCCGGAAGTTTCGAGGTATGAATCCTAGTCAGGTTTGGCATAATTCATATGCTAAAAATATTCGTCTAGCATTATAGGGGAGAAGGGGAAAGCCTGGTTTAAAGTAATTTTGTGCGGAATTTCAAGAACAAATTAAGCGAAAAACTTAGAATGAAAACGATGCATATTCTTGCATTCCAAAGAGTTTAGCTCATGCTCGGTAACATACGTACTTTTTTAAATCCTTTTTACCCGTTCTTTTCTTTTTTTATCAAAATATAGCTAAAAAAAAAAATATTTTCCGGCTATTTTAGGAAACAGAAAACTTTAAAAAACTTATTCTTGGTATATTAACATTTTAAATAGAATTATGAAGTAAATAAAACAACATAATAATAGCACCGACATTAAAAACACTTATTTAAACGGCGCCGTATTAATTTTTTAATATTAGACTTAAATGTGTTGGTTTTATTCTTGTAAACCCTCATTATAAATTCTTCAGGACATTTGAGAGTATCACTGCTTCTATATCATACAATACGACCGAGAAAAAATACTCTTCTGAAAGGTTCAGGTGGATGTAACAGAATTCAAAAACTTTTAATACACTGCGCGTTTTCTTATCTTAGTATTTAACATATTTTCCTCTATTTTTATGCATTCTATTATCTCTATTTATTCAAATTTTTTTTCAAATTGATTTTCTAAGTAATACCATACTAGTAGCACCACTCAAGTAGCATACCACTCGTTACTTCTGAATCGTTTTTAATTTCAGCCAAAATGAGGATGAATTTTTGTCCCGTTTGATTAATTTTACTCAGCTCTTTTCTCCTTTTTATACGGATTTGAATATTATATCGTGGATACCGGTGTTCTTTGGTGGTCGGGTTTCAATTAACCACACATCTCAGAAATGGTCGACCTGAGACAGTATAAGATTACGGTGATTCCAGGAGGCTAAACAGGAACAAGCTCTTTTCTTCTCCCTTTTAAACTTAAAATGAGATAAGGCTAAAATGACACCGATTTCTAAATTTCTTCAGTATTACAGTTAGCGCTTCCTCACTTCCTCTATGTACTCAAACATTTATTGAGACTTCAGAGTCCGTAAACCAAATTTTTTTTTAAACCAAAATTTTATTTATTTGTTCGTTTTATCAAATTTAAAACCGGCTGGAACCTCAGTTATTGGAGTGTCACTATCAAATCTGCACCATCATTGCTACTACTAGAGCCACTATTATTGATGTCCGTTTCTCGTCTACTTTTGTTAGTAATACACTGTTCTCGGTCCAATAGAGGATAATTTCTTTCTTTGCGGTTGTAATTTTCTAAAATCCCTTATTCGAACGAGGAAAGAATTGCTATAACGAGAGCTTATGTGCTTTCTGGATCCTTTCAAGAACGGAGTCAAATATTTACAGAAATATTTCCAAATGCCAGTATTGTAGCAAAGAATAACATATTCGATTCGACTAAAAAGTGCTTTAACAGGGTCGATTTCGACTGCAAAACGAAGTAGGCAACCTTCCGTTAGGATTTTTTAATAAAATAGCCGATATTTAAAGAAGAATTTCAGCCGATCCGAAAAAATCTACGCGTAAGTTATCACACCAAAATCGTGTCAAATATCCATCTTGCGCCATAAGATTCTTCACGATTTAAATTTGAAACAATGACGTATAACAACTTAAGAGAACGGATAAACTGAAACGTCTTAATTATTACGACTGGCTTCTCTGTCTTTTTTGATGGATAGATAGATCCGATGCTGTTTTTCACATAGGAAGAGGTACGATTTCATTTTACTTGGGAAGTTCGCATACCAGTTATCGGATGACTGGAAATCTTCACTAGATGTTTGAGCATCCACTTTACGATAAAAAATCTCTGTGTGATATGCTGTTTGTGGTAATCGTATCGTAGGAACAATATTTTTTGACCAGACTGTTTGCCAGAAGTGTGTAGTACAACCTTTTGAAAAATTCAACGATCGGTTAACAGACTGTAAAAAAGTAGGTTTATTCGAAAAACACGGAACGACAGGTAGTTGCAAACCATTAACTAAGCCGCATTCGTGAGGCTTTTACAGAAGAACGAATTTTCAGCAGAGGTTCAATAAATTTGGGGAATGCCTCTGATTTCCCCAAACATGTCTAATTGCGATATTTTCCTAAAAATAAAGATTATGAAAGGTAAAGCTTACTGTCGATGAACCGATTGTCATTCATCATTAATAACAACGTCTTGCGTCAAGACGTGATCTAAATATGATCGCTCGACCATTAAAAAAGGAACATCGCTGCGCCGGGCGCTCACTTCAAATATATTTTTCTAAAGATATGGAAAATATATGAACTTTTGTGTAAATAATTTAAGTACACAATTTAAGTTACATATTCATTTAACTCATAAAATGTTATATGATGCAACTGCGTTTAGTATGTAGCGGTTTGGTTTAAAGTCGCTTACCTACACAATAAACCATTTTATTCTATCTTAATGAGAAGTAAATATTTTCAATGCTTTTCTCACGACTTGTAATCTTATAAATATTAAAAATATTTATAATATATTATAAAATATTAACTCAATCGATATATACTCTTATTTTAGACCGGTTAATAGAACACTTTCTTTAAGGTCAGAGTTCTCAGATTACGATGATTAAGTTGAGATCGGTTTGATTATCAAATTTTTCGGGACGTAATTAAATGTGAATGCGATACACCGTGTTTCTTGAACGAAGAAACTAATAATACTAAAAAACTTGATAATTTTTTTTTAGGTCTTCACCGGGCACTATAGCTCCACGTTTAATAGAAATTATTCCTACTCTTACAAGTTTTTTTACACCATTTTCAGGCTGTGCTGTTTGTTTCTCTTTCTGATCCTTTTTTTATTACTATACTGTCTGTTTCCTTTCTGGATCTCTTCACAGTCTTCCGCATTTTTCCCGAATATATTTCTGTTCTCTATGTCTGTTATGTTTTATACCGGCGATTCTAAAATATTCTTCTATTTATTTGAACTATCTGACGTTAGTTTTATTTCCATTATATTTATCGAAAATCCCTTTGGTTATTCCGTTAAGGTTTATTTTTGTCCAATATCCATAATAGTCTACTCTTCGTTTATTATGACGTCTATAAGTCTGTATTTTTTGACGTAAACTTCATCGTTCTTCTCAATTTTTCAACCCTCATCAGTTCTTTGGTGCAAAATCTTTCTTACTATACATCTCTTGATAATTTGTAATTCTATCTACTTCTTCCTGATTTAATGTTATGCATTCTGTACTGTACAGGACTTCAGTTCGGATTAAAGCATTGTTGTGTTTAATCTCAGCCATCCTAGATATTCGTGTTTTTCTGTTTACAAAAAAATTATACTTTATATATCCCAACATATCTTATTTACAAACGAATAACATCTATCATAGTAAAAAAATTAACATTTCATATTGAACTTTCGTCGCTCAATATGCGATGAAAAAAGAATTAAATTAAAAAATGTATTAATAAGACAATAGAGTACGAAACCGACTTGATGCAGGTCAGAAATTACAATAGATATTCATTCTTTCGTTAAAATAATTGCTTTTTTTATTCCTAGAGTAGCTTTGTGAAGTACAATAGCTGTTCTATTATTTTTTAAAAAGGAACAAAAATCTTCAGTAATAATATTTAAAAATACGCTATCCTATAATAACGTACAATAATTTAAAATTTAATTAATTTTTTTACGCATTACAGTAGTACATACTTTTCTGAGAAGCGATTATTTACACATAGCCCTCAATTAATTAACAATATTGAATCGGATCATCCGAGTTTGTATAGAACTGAATTATATATGTAAAGATACATTTGCAAGGACATACGAATACTTATTCCTAGCGATTCTTACTTTTTTGCTATAAATGATAGAAATGATTTCTATATATTTCAGTACAAATTTTCATTATTTCTCAGCTAATTTCCTTAACCTATTTCCCGGATGACATTTATAATTTTCATCAATACGCTTCAGAATGTATGATTTGTTCCCATGTACAATATTTTTTAATTAACTCCGTGAAAAAAAAATTGTATTAGATAAATCTACGGGATATTAATGATCATAATCCTGTAAAAATGATTCTATCAAAAAAATACTAGTGTAGTTTCTTCGCAACAGAGCGAGCAGTAGGATCATTTAAAATTCTGCTGGAGCCGGTAGAATACTCAACATATTCTAAATAAATACTCTATTCGCATCAGAACGTATTATTCGTTTCTTAGATCTCACGATCGATAGATAGGATAGGATAGAACGATAGGTTTGTTATTCCAGGGGTTTGTTATTCCACAGATAAAAGAATGACTGTTCCGGCTTTTATAAACAAGAAAGACGAAGGAAAACTACGGGAAAATTTTTATCAAAGCAGCGTCGGTTAGATTTAATCGTTAATAAGTTTGTATTAACAAATAAGAATCTTTATTAAATGAAATAACGATAATGAATCTACATTAATAAGATAAAAAAAAAACTTTTATGCTGATCGATGCAAAGTAATAGATTATGCAGATCGCGGGACGATCGGGTAGACGTGCTGCTTCATAAAGTAGGAACTATCCCAGAATTTGCCCGGATGAATCGAGGGAAATAGTACCGCAAGACAAGCAGCTGATTATTTCATAAAAAAAAGATAAAATTAAAGTCTAAATTAATTAATTACAACACAAACACATATAATTATATGTGAGGTAAGGTGAGGTGTGTATGTTTATAAATAATCATGCATGTAACTAAACATAAATAATAACTAAAAAATAATACACGATTCAGAAGGCGTTATTAAAAATTATTTGATCGCGTAGTTATACACGTTAAACGGAATGCAGGTCGTTTTTTAATTATCGAAACACTAATATTATTTTTGTAAAAGAAAATCTTTTACTTGCAATTTGAATAAACCGGCGAGAATAAATTAATTCGGTAATTTATTAAAAAAAGACAACAAAATCAAAATAAGGCTCTCACGAAAACTGAAATATTGTGTCGAGTTACACGAAAACAGTTATGTCGTCTGGTTTGAAAGGAGCGGGTATTAATTTTTAAAAAATAATCGTTTATTCTTTTCAGAAAAATTGCGCATCGGTAAGTATAGACACAATATAAAATATTCTAATAATCTAATATTCTAATAATTTATTATAATCTTACCGTATACGTTCATATATATATATATATATATATATATATATATATATATATATATATATGTATTTCCGACAAGAATACATTTTTTCCTACATTTTGCACCACATGAATGCATCAGGAACCGAAAATTAACCACATCGAGTTTCGTTAGTCTTACACGTAAAAACACATAACATCATGTCACAATATTACATATTAAAGTATTTATTTACAAAACGAACAGAAAATTGTCATGTTATCCGGTCTGAGTTTAGGCCGGATACAAACAAACTAAATCAAAAATCGATAAAATATCGATTTAAAAATATTTTTATATGCGTTTAACAACACATCAGATGAGGTTGTAGAAAATTAAAATTTATGTAATTAGTATTTTTTTAATTTTTACTAAAAACACATATATAGTATTATTATCGGCATCATCAGGGAATGAAAATTATCCGCATCACGTTTCGTTAGTTACACAGAGTCGAGGGCTAAGCCGGGCCTGGTTCTTCTCCTTCCCGTGGTTAGAGGCAGGCAATGCTAACGACCGAGACCCGGTCTCTGGCGGGCGGGCTGGGAACGACATAGTCGGGCCTGGTTACCGTCCGCTGGGGATTTAAGGCAGGCAACAGAAGATCCAAATGGGGGGGCCGACCTGCCGTGCCCGATTTTTAGCCGGTGGTGGGGAGGCCCCCTTTGAGTTAAAGGACACGCCCCCGGGCCGAGTACACTTAATCGGATGTCCGGCCCGGGTATATAGGGACATAAAAAAAAAGAAAGTTGAGGCCTAAACTCAGACCGGATAACATGACGATTTTCTGTTGGTTTTGTAAATAAATACTTTAATATGTAATATTGTGACATGATGTTATGTGTTTTTGCGTGTAAGACTAACGAAACTCGATGTGGATAATTTTCGGTTCCTGATGCATTCATGTGGTGCAAAATGGAGGCAAAAATGTATTCTTGTCGGAAATACATATATATATATATATACGATGAAATATACTGATCAAAAAGTAACCAAAAATTGTTATTTAAGAACTTATGTTAAAAACTCAATATTATATAACAGGAAGTGAAATAATTTCTTAGTAAAATTCTAAATTCCGACGGGCGTAAAAGAACAAAAGTTTGATTGTTTGTTTCTTCTGTATTTTTTTACATATAACAAAACTATGAGGGTTTTCGGTATTTCGGTATACAACTACAAAAGGTAAACGAGACTGACAGTAATGAGATTATTGGATATCCATTAACGTTGATCGACGAATAGGTCATGGATAAAGTGGATCTAAAATGGCAAAGTTGACACAAATTATGCTTCTAAAACATTAAAAAACGATTAAGTCTGTTTACTGCCACCAAGAATTAAATTCGTGGAAATATTTGGTAGATGTAAAATGTCTGCAATCTTCATATCGCTACGGAATAGATTTAAAGAAATATTGTTATTATTGTTTTTTTATTAATTTCCTCAACAATTAATGAGGAGTTCATTTTTAAAACGCGCATTTCTTATTCAAGAAAAAACTGTTTCACGGAATGTTTCAACCGGCTTCTCGATCGCACTTATCCCTAACGTATCTTTTAAAAAATTCTCAAAATAAATTTTTGTGAAAATGAACATAAGAACCCTTATTTCAAAACATGAAATGTGAATACATAGTCGCCGCAAGAAGTTTCTTTTTCAACGATTAATTTTCGGTCCTAATCCATAATGTTGATGGCGTTTTCGGATACTAAACGTTACGCTAAGAATAATTACGAGATATTTCTTTCTAACATTTATAACGCTATAATAATCGATATAACTGATTACCCGGTAGATGTCGAAAAGGAATTAACGTCTCTTATTTCCTAAGAAATATGAAAAATATTTTAATTTTAAAGCTATATTTATATAAAGCGAGGATTGAATTGTCTGTAACTCAGATGTAAATTTATTTTTATACTTCTGAAAATTTGTAATATAAATTTGAAATCTTCCAGAATTTATCATTCTGTACCTACGCGATGCCGCAATGTTTGTATAAATAATTCACGTTCACCGTGGATCGATTGAACTAAGGGATTTGATAGAAATTACATCAATTTAACTTGATCTCAGGTCTTTTTTCTCACGACATTTTTTCTTTTAGATAGTTATAAAAAATAAATCGCATGCCATGAATCGACTTTGCGAACAAAACAAACCTATTTTACTTGGTTTCAAAAAAAAGTTCAGAAGGTAAATATGAAAATGAAATATCTACTACATAATACTTCTATCTTTAACGGTGGACAGGTATTTGCTGGCATTCAGCGGCCTAAGCGTGGCAGTGAATCGCTGTCTTTGATGAGATGCAGTTAGTAAACGTTAGTAATCGTTATAATCTTTAATTACCAAAAGCATTTTAAAACAGAAAATCGTTATAATCTTTAATTACAAAAAATATTTTAAAAGATAGGAAACATATTTTTAAATTTTTTTAAAAAGTATTTGCGACTGACTCCTTTACTTAGCAAACTGGATTATTGTCTACTTATTTTGTAAAAAAGTAATAATAACCGTTTTTACGACCTTCTAAAGGAAAGATGCAAAGTTGTCAAAAGAAGAAAAGGCAACAGTCAGTCACTGATATCTGATACCAAGACTACCAGAAAGATGCCTAGGTGGTAGACGATTTACGAGTATGAAGCTGTTAAATATTAAAATTTGTCACGTTAAATAATTCGCTTAATAAAATGAAATCGATTCCAAATAACACTAAAACTAGTAGTTTTAATTACTGTTTTGTTTAACCGATAATCTTATACGCTGAGAACGACTGTGCTTTAGAGTGAAATTAAAGAGAAAATAATCTTGTGTTGTCTTTATATAATAAATTATGCGCAACCTGTTATGCACAAATTTAAAAATATGTCCTTCAACAACTTTCAATTTAATAAATGAGAAAATTCTCGTATCCTATTTACGGTAAGTTACTGTGTGATAATACACTTTTTATCTATTGTAATAAAGACTAAGTACCGACAAGTCACGATTATTAAGTCTACTGCATTAATGACTGTTACCTTTATAAAAAGTTACTGTACGAAACACTCGCTAGTATGCACATTTTAGCATCACGTTAAAAAATTACGACACATAATGCGCTTTTTTCAAGTTTTATTTTTTACTACAGGAAATTGTACAGCTATGTTTGAAACGGTATACGGGTAAGCGACTTAAAACCGAACCGCTATTAACTAAATACAATTACGACTCGTAATAATTTACGAATGAAATGAAAACGTAAATTAAATTAAAAGCTTTTGTATTTAAATTAGCAAATGATTACATATTCATCATATTTTTACGAAAGATGTTCAGAGTGAGCGTCCTACACAACGATGCACTTTTTTGCTCGTATTCATATTGAGAGTCATCCGACGCAAAATTTTGTCGTCAATGTCGTCTATTTTTAGTCGAAAGATCACCTTAACTCAATTGACAGTGTGGATTCGTTTCATTAAGTCGCAATTTGACGCTCGAAAAATCGTAAGTACACAATCTGGGGAACGCGGAGACAGATCGAATGCCCTCTGCTGACAGTTCGTTCTTCTGTAAAAGCCGCATGTAAACGTGCTAGTGAAATGTTTAATGTGTGACAAGTTGTTTCCTCTTGTTAAAAAAGATGTAGTTTTTTACACGATTTGTTAACAGAGCGTAGAAGTTTTTGAAAAATACCTTCAGAATTCAATACTTGAAACAGAACCTTCGGTACTGATAATCCTATTAAAAATAACGGTCTTGATATACGATCACCAGAAACAGCACGCTTTCCCAAGATTTTGTAAACGTGAAGTGGACGTTCAAATATCTGGTAAGGATTTACATTTATCCGTTACCTGATGTTGTGAAAATTAACACGGTCGGATAAATGAAACCGTGCCTCGTTTGACATGAAGTACAGCATCGTGTATACCTACCTATCCATCGACAATGTTTTTAATAAGCCGTTCGCAGTAATTAAGACGTTTCAGTTTGTCTTTCTCTTAAGTTTTTACAAGACACGGTTTTAAATTTAAATCATGATGAATCTTATTGCACGATGTGTATTTTACACCGTTTCTGTGATAACTTATCTGTAGAATTTTCCGATAGGCAGAAATTCTTCTTTGATTATCGGCTACAGCCCCTGGAGTTCTAACGGTATTTTGCTTACTTCATTTTGAGTTTGAAACCGATCCTCTTGCCATCTTTTAATCGATTCGTGTATGCTAATCTTTGCTGGAATATCGGAATTTGAACATTTTTCCGCGAATATTTGACGCGTTTCTTGAAACGATTAGAATGCAAATAAGCAAATAAACTCTAAAGAACGAAACTATTTTGTGCTGAAGCGTGAAGAGTTTACAACTGACAACAGTATACGAGTAGTTACGTACTTTGCCAATGGTGACGCTAGTAGCAGTAGGAACGGTAATAGCGTTATAGATTCTGTCCGGTCAACTTGCTCAAACTATAAATATGGGCTACTTTAACAAACTATAATAATATCCCGGAATTATTCCTTGTTTCAACGAATTATCGATCCCTTTTCTCTAGTCCAGAATAGCTCGACACAAATGAGAAAGTTCATAACTTAGAGAAAGCTCAAACTTACTCGTCGATAAAGCTCTTATTCGTGGATAGCTAAGAAACTTTAATTTAGTAAAGTTATTTTTTTTTAAAATGGGATGTTTAAGAAATAATAATTTTAAGTTACAAACTTAAAAGGAAGTATCGACATCAGATCTAGATACTTGAAAACTGACAGTGTGTACTAAGCAGTAATCTATCACTTAAAAGGAATTTCCTTCTTTTTTCCTTAAAGGATGAGTGAAGATATTTATTAGAAACACCGGCTCGAATATTACTGAAAGCGTTTTTCTTCCAGGTTTATAATTTTACCTTAAAAATTTTATGATAGTTAAACGAAATAAAAGTTGCATTTTCTAATCGCGAATAAATTTTGATCTCAATAGCATTCTACAAAAGGCATATCAACTTTTCCTTTAAATGATCCCTTAAAAGGAGAAGTCGGATATTTTTTTTTTTGTCTTCAGTCACTTGACTGGTTTGATGCAGCTCTCCAAGATTCCCTATCTAGTGCTAGTCGTTTCATTTCAGTATACCCTCTACATCCTACATCCCTAACAATTTGTTTTACATATTCCAAACGTGGCCTGCCTACACAATTTTTCCCTTCTACCTGTCCTTCCAAAATTAAAGCGACTATTCCAGGATGCCTTAGTATGTGGCCTATAAGTCTGTCTCTTCTTTTAACTATATTTTTCCAAATACTTCTTTCTTCATCTATTTGCCGCAATACCTCCTCATTTGTCACTTTATCCACCCATCTGATTTTTAACATTCTCCTATAGCACCACATTTCAAAAGCTTCTAACCTTTTCTTCTCAGATACTCCGATCGTCCAAGTTTCACTTCCATATAAAGCGACACTCCAAACATACACTTTCAAAAATCTTTTCCTGACATTTAAATTAATTTTTGATGTAAACAACTTATATTTCTTACTGAAGGCTCGTTTAGCTTGTGCTATTCGGAATTTTATATCGCTCCTGCTTCGTCCATCTTTAGTAATTCTACTTCCCAAATAACAAAATTCTTCTACCTCCATAATCTTTTCTCCTCCTATTTTCACATTCAGCGGTCCATCTTTGTTATTTCTACTACATTTCATTACTTTTGTTTTGTTCTTGTTTATTTTCATGCGATAGTTCTTGCGTAGGACTTCATCCATGCCGTTCATTGTTTCTTCTAAATCCTTTTTATTCTCGGCTAGAATTACTATATCATCAGCAAATCGTAGCATCTTTATCTTTTCACCTTGTACTGTTACTCCGAATCTAAATTGTTCTTTAACATTATTAACTGCTAGTTCCATGTAAAGATTAAAAGTAACGGAGATAGAGAACATCCTTGTCGGACTCCCTTTCTTATTATGGCTTCTTTCTTATGTTGTTCAATTGCTACTGTTGCTGTTTGGTTCCTGTACATGTTAGCAATTGTTCTTCTATCTCTGTATTTGAACCCTAATTTTTTTAAAATGCTGAACATTTTATTCCAGTCTACGTTATCGAATGCCTTTTCTAGGTCTATAAACGCCAAGTATGTTGGTTTGTTTTTCTTTAATCTTCCTTCTACTATTAATCTGAGGCCTAAAATTGCTTCCCTTGTCCCAATACTTTTCCTGGAACCAAATTGGTCTTCTCCTAACACTTCCTCCACTCTCCTCTCAATTCTTCTGTATAGAATTCTAGTTAAGATTTTTGATGCATGACTAGTTAAACTAATTGTTCTGTATTCTTCACATTTATCTGCCCCTGATTTCTTTGGTATCATTACTATAACACTTTTTTTGAAGTCTGACGGAAATTCCCCTTTTTCATAAATATTACACACCAGTTTGTATAATCTATCAATCGCCTCCTCCCCTGCACTGCGCAGTAATTCTACAGGTATTCCGTCTATTCCAGGAGCCTTTCTGCCATTTAAATCTTTTAATGCTCTCTTAAATTCAGATCTCAGTATTGTTTCTCCCATTTCATCCTCCTCAACTTCCTCTTCTTCCTCTATAAAACCATTTTCTAATTCATTTCCTCCGTATAACTCTTCAATATATTCCACCCATCTATCGACTTTACCTTTCGTATTATATATAGGTGTACCATCTTTGTTTAACACATTATTAGATTTTAATTTATGTACCCCAAAATTTTCCTTAACTTTCCTGTATGCTCCGTCTATTTTACCAATGTTCATTTCTCTTTTCACTTCTGAACACTTTTCTTTAATCCACTCTTCTTTCGCCAGTTTGCACTTCCTGTTTATAGCATTTCTTAATTGCCGATAGTTCCTTTTACTTTCTTCATCACTAGCATTCTTATATTTTCTACGTTCATCCATCAGCTGCAATATATCGTCTGAAACCCAAGGTTTTCTACCAGTTCTCTTTATTCCGCCTAAGTTCGCTTCTGCTGATTTAAGAATTTCCTTTTTAACATTCTCCCATTCTTCTTCTACATTTTCTATCTTATCTTCTTTACTCAGACCTCTAGCGATGTCCTCCTCAAAAATCTTCTTTACCTCCTCTTCCTCAAGCTTCTCTAAATTCCACCGATTCATCTGACACCTTTTCTTCAGGTTTTTAAACCCCAATCTACATTTCATTATCACCAAATTATGGTCGCTATCAATGTCTGCTCCAGGGTAAGTTTTGCAGTCAACGAGTTGATTTCTAAATCTTTGCTTAACCATGATATAATCTATCTGATACCTTGCAGTATCGCCTGGCTTTTTCCAAGTGTATATTCTTCTATTATGATTTTTAAATTGGGTGTTGGCAATTACTAAATTATACTTCGTGCAAAACTCTATAAGTCGGTCCCCTCTTTCATTCCTTTTGCCCAGCCCGTATTCACCCACTATATTTCCTTCCTTGCCTTTTCCAATGCTTGCATTCCAATCTCCAACTATTATTAAATTTTCATCTCCTTTTACGTGTTTAATTGCTTCATCAATCTCTTCGTATACACATTCTACCTCATCATCATCATGGGCGCTTGTAGGCATATAGACGTTAACAATCGTTGTCGGTTTAGGTTTTGAATTTATCCTTATTACAATGATTCTATCGCTATGCGTCTTGAAATACTCCACTCTCCTCCCTATTTTCTTGTTCATCACGAAACCTACTCCTGCCTGCCCATTATTTGACGCTGAATTAATTACTCTAAAGTCACCCGACCAAAAGTCGCCTTCCTCTTCCCACCGAACCTCACTAATTCCTACTATATCCACGTTTACCCTATCCATTTCCCTTTTTAAATTCTCTAGCCTACCAACCTTTTTTAAGCTTCTAACATTCCACGCTCCGACTCGTAGAATGTTATTTTTTACTTTTCTGGTGACCCCTTCCTTAGTAGTCCCCACCCGGAGATCCGAACGGGGGACTATTTTACCTCCGGAATATTTTACCAAGGAAGGCGCCTCCATTATTGCTTTTGAAAATGCAGAGCCACATTTTCTTGGAAAAAAAAAGCAGCTGTAGTTTTCCATTGCTTTCAGCTGCGCAGTACTCAGAGGACTGAGTGATGTTGATACGGCCGTTTAAGTCGTCCTGACTCACGCCCCTAACAACTACTGAAAGAGCTGCTGCCCTCTTTCAGGAATCATTCCTTAGTCTAGCTCTCAACAGATACCTCTCCGATATGGTTGCACCTTCGGTCCAGCTACTTTGTATCCCTGAGCACTCAAGCCCCCTCACCAACGGCAAGGTCTCATGATTCATAGAGGAGGAAGTCGGATATACGAGAATTATAAGTAAAAAAAAAAGCGTAGGGTTGCTACACTCCTAACCGAATTGGCTGCCATTTATGTTTTTCCTAGCTCTTAAATAACTGTTCAACAGCGAAACAGTAAAAAAAAGAAAGTAAGCAAATACTCCGATTCAAAACCATCTACTTTTGGTATGATACGTAGTTGAGGTGTACAGTAAAAGCTATCTGTGAAGTGAAAAGTATATAATAGCCGCCATTTCGGTTAGGTTTGTCGTAGTTTCTTAATTAAATCACTTATTTTTCTATGCTCTCTAAAATGACGTCACAACCCTACCCTTACTTTTTAATTTCAGGAAACGTAATTTTTGAGTCTATACCCTCTGGCGCCCTAGGGTTATGATTGTCTCATACCGAAAAATATGTTTTGAGGTAGGAACATTTGCTGTTTTTAATAGTAAAAATGTTATTTAAGGGTTCTCCTACTCTTTCTTAATAATGTGTATATATTTATAAGTATACACTCGCGGGCGTACACATAGTCAGGCAAAGAGAAAGAGAGAGAGAGTGAGAGAGAAAGAGAAATGGAAAGCCTTCAATTCCACATTCACCATTAATTCTCTTATTTCCCGAACAGCTAGAAAGCTAAAATACGGCAGAGTCTTCGGCGAAACTGGTTTTAAAAAAGTAAGGAAAAATTATATATGTTATGAATTTGTAAGAATTAAACAATTTTCTGTTTGCAAATGCGTAGAACGGCTAGGAGTTTAATAATTTTAGTAACTGCCTATTAATAAAGAAAAAAAAACGTATATCTTTACGAATAAGAATTTTACTTAAATTTATAGTTTTGAAGTTGATTTCCACACGTCAAATTATCCCCTCTTCTACAATAACAGAGGAGACGGTCGAGAATAAAAATTATAATTTGCCAGTGACAACTATCCTAATGTAATATAAATCTAATTGTAATGAAGACAGGTTACTTTTCGCTTGATCCAATTTTGTTGGACAATAATTCTGAATTTAGTATGTAAATAATACACTAAAAATTTATGTTTTTATTACGTGACAAAACAAAGCTATTTCTTTTAAGATAAGATTATTTGAAAAGTTTTAAATTAGATAAATCTTTAAAAGTTTTGAAATAAAAATGAAAATTTAAAGCCAAACATGATGGATCAAAAACAAATATTGATTTCGGAATGATAATTGTGATACGGAACAAGAAGGTATGTCTGTAGTTCAATGTTACTCTACAATATCAACGATGAAATGTTACTGAAAATAAGATATATTATGTACTAATATTTATTTAAGTTTTTATGATAGCAGTTTTATTTACGTTTTTATCAGTTGTAGAAAAAAGAATATCGATGCTTTAGTTAGTAATAGTATCTCTTAGGTAAGGTGTACTGTGTTGATTTAAGGCTAGTATCAAAGAGAAAAAAACAATTTTAATTGCTCGCACGGCCGTAGATTTCCGCTTGGCAGCGTTAAACATGACATGCTAAACGTTTCCGCTAGACAGAATGGTTGGTTAAAGTACGGGAAGATCTCTTAACCGCACAAGCCGCACATATCCGTTGGATATGTGCGGCTTGTCGTATGGAAAAACTGAAAGCGTTACAGTTTCATTTTAATTTCGATTCGGTATGTAAATCAAAGTTAAGAGATATTTAATAGCTTTATAACAACCCCGGTATTATTTTTTGTACACCTGTGTATCACAGGTTTCAGAATTTTATTACTTAGCGAGTAAAATTGTAAAGAATGGGTGGAAAAAATAAAAATATGTATTACGTGCAAAAAACAAAAGCAGGCATAAGGAGAGAACCTTTCACGCAGGAAAGTGGACGGTTAGTATCTAATTTAAATCTAAGGATTAAATAGACAATCGTAAAAATAATTGTGAGGCTTGTAAATCTCTAACGAAGGGAAATATGAACAATATTAAAAGCAGAAAGGAAAACTGTGGTGTTTCTAGAAGATGTGAAAATTAGACGGTTTGGTAAAGTGCAAATAAAGTAATTTTTTTAAAAATAGGAAGGAAGAGAAATTTTTAGCAAAATCTTGTCAAAAAAAAAACTAAACTAATGGACCCCGTATGGCATCTCGGTTTAGTAAATTTGGTTACAAATGAATGTATAAAAGATAAAAACTACAGACAACGAGAAAGATCAAAGTTCAATAAATAGATTGAGAATTTTTTTTTATGTCGGTTAAAAATAGAATAATATTAATTTATTTAGCAGTACATTTTCAATCGGAAATTGAAGTTGTAATTTTTAAATAAAATGTTAATTTGTAATAAATATTAATATCCTTTTTTTAAGTATGATATTCGTTTAAATATTACGATAAAATTAAACGTTGAAATTCTTTTTCAAACTCTTAAATGTATAAGATTTAAATTGCGTAACCTGTTTGGAATAGGATTCCTAATAATTACAAGTTTGCGTGATAATAGACTTGTTTTTCAGTTAACGTTATTGTTACACGTGGATTAAACTTGTGATTACCTTTAAAGCAATAAATGTGACAGTTAACCGTATTTTTCACTAACCGTATTCGGTGAAAATAGGTATAATAAACAAAAATGTATTATTTATTTTACTATTAATATTTTTTTAAAGTTTAGTTTATAATATTAATAGAAATTAACCGAGTTTTGATTTTTTTTTTTTTTTGTAGACGGTAATAATAATTTTATTGCTTACTACATATTGTTTTATTAAATAGGTAAGAGAATTTCAAGTTTCGTTTTACAGTATTGTATCTATGAGAAAAAAAGTAAAACGTTTACGTAACTCAGGTTTATATATTAAATATAAAGGGAAAGTTGTTGATTTCTATTGATTTACATTTTACACGGTTCTACTATTAAGGAATAATTTTTCTCGCTTTGTTTGATAACTTGCCGATTTATTATGTACTTTATATTTTTTCTAGATAAATTATTTTATATTTCAATAAATAAATATATATCGGATTCTTTAGTCCGTGTATAAAATATTAAAATAATTATTACTCTGTGGTCTCAGTATTTTTTTGTGATCAATATTTGACTGGCTTGATGGTACATCATTTCATTTCTGTTTTTAATTATTTACCTTCAACATTACTATTACGTCGGTACATTCTCAGTTATTTGTATTGTGCATTCCGGTTTTTCTCTTTATCTATAGTTTTTATCTTTTATACTTTTATTTGCAACAAAATTAACTATACCAGGATGTCACGTGAAGCAGTAATTTAGTTTGAATTAAGGTTCTGCTACAAATCTCTTTCCTTTCATATTTATTTTTATAATCTCTTAGTCTTTTATTTTATCACCCCACCTAATTTTCACATCTTTTAGAATCAATGTAGTTTTTATTTTGTTTTCAATTCGATGAGTTTGTTTTTTTGTGTACACTGTTTTTTTTTTTTTTTGTCTTCAGTCATTTGACTGGTTTGATGCAGCTCTCCAAGATTCCCTATCTAGTGCTAGTCGTTTCATTTCAGTATACCCTCTACATCCTACATCCCCAACAATTTGTTTTACATACTCCAAACGTGGCCTGCCTACACAATTTTTCCCTTCTACCTGTCCTTCCGATATTAAAGCGACTATTCCAGGATGCCTTAGTATGTGGCCTATAAGTCTTTCTCTTCTTTTAACTATATTTTTCCAAATGCTTCTTTCTTCATCTATTTGCCGCAATACCTCTTCATTTGTCACTTTATCCACCAGTCTGATTTTTAACATTCTCCTATAGCACCGCATTTCAAAAGCTTCTAATCTTTTCTTCTCAGATACTCCGATCGTCCAAGTTTCACTTCCATATAAAGCGACACTCCAAACATACACTTTCAAAAATCTTTTCCTGACATTTAAATTCATTTTTGATGTAAACAAATTATATTTCTTACTGAAGGCTCGGTTCGCTTGTGTTATTCGGCATTTTATATAGCTCCTGCTTCGTCCATCTTTAGTAATTCTACTTCCCAAATAACAAAATTCTTCTACCTCCGTAATCTTTTCTCCTCCTATTTTCACATTCAGCGGTCCATCTTTGTTATTTCTACTACATTTCATTACTTTTGTTTTGTTCTTGTTTATTTTCACGCGATAGTTCTTGCGTAGGACTTCATCTATGCCGTTCATTGTTTCTTCTAAATCCTTTTTACTCTCGGCTAGAATTACTGTATCATCAGCAAATCGTAGCATCTTTATCTTTTCACCTTGTACTGTTACTCCGAATCTAAATTGTTCTTTAACATCATTAACTGCTAGTTCCATGTAAAGATTAAAAAGTAACGGCGATAGGGAACATCCTTGTCGGACTCCCTTTCTTATTAGGGCTTCTTTCTTATGTTCTTCAATTGTTATTGTTGCTGTTTGGTTCCTGTACATGTTAGCAAGTGTACACTGATGACTCTTTAATGGCTGGACGGATTTTAGCGTATTTGGTCTCATTGAAAGGGGATGATCTCAAGTTAGGTTTACGTTTACACCGTTTAGGTATTTTTATAATATTAAAGCCACTCAGAATTCAAGATTGTAAATCTAAAAAAAAAGTAAAAATATCTTACGGTTGTTTTAATCTCTGCATCTCTCTTAATGTTTTTTCATCGTGTTATTTAACGAGTAAGATATCTCTTACGAGCAGGCTGCTTTGTTGCCCTGTTCTTATTTCAGCTTCGACGAACTTAGAAAACTAAATGAAATAAAAAGATTTTTTAAAAATTGAACAGACTCAAATTTCGTTATCCGAACCTCATTTACTCGAAATTCATTTAAAATTTGTCGCCGACTTCAAAAAATAAGTTTCAAATAAATATTGTATCGCGGGCGTTACAGAAAAAAATTCTTTTTCCTTTTTAGTCCATTTTTAAAATTTATTTTATTTCTTTATAGTCTAAATTTAATTAAAAAATGTTCTTAAACAACCGTAAATAAGATTTCCGATCACCTGTTAACCTTGATCTAGATCAAACGCGACACTTCTGAGTTAAGAGTGTAACCATTAATTTGTCTCTCTATTCAAAAATTCGATTACACGTTACCTGATATGAGAAATTCAAGAAAATCAGCTACTCCTGAAACGTAAGGATGATTTACAAAAGTAACAAGCACCCTAAACTAAGCTTATTATTAGTTTGCTTGGCATTTCTCCCGCCACCAACCCGTTCGGTCGCCCTAAAGCATAAGACCGAATGTCTGTGCCACAAACGGCTATTGAGCCTCGAAACAGTTTAGCGACCAGGTCCTAACCAGCTCCTAGAGCTAACCTAAAAGCGTGAGCGGAATAAACGTGGTGTCATACACCACTCGCTTGCGTGCCCTAACGCACACTTGTCATATATCAAAATGGGTAGGCGCACCGCGTAAACTACTATATGACATCCGTAAATTAAAATTGATTTCGTTTAGATAGCAATTCCCTGCCACGTCTAGGTCGCTGAATGCCACCGAATACCTGTTCACCATTAAAGCGCTAGAAGCCTTAATCTGGTTGGTAGCCAGCCATATCTCTCGGTTAGCTTTCTACAGCAGCGCAGTAGGAGTCTTTTCCCTTAGGTAAACTACTGATGCCGGTTGAAAAAAGCAACCGCATCAAGGAACTCCCACACGGTCCGACAATGAGGCTCTCGCCACATCGACTAGCCACTTGTGAGTGGCCGATTTTCCCCTTGACCTCTATATTCCAGGGTGGCCTAAGTTCTGGGTGGCCTTGAGAAGCATAAACTTCGTCTTGGGCACAGAAATCTTTACATTTTTCATGTCCATCCTGCCCACTGCGGCCGACGAGGCCGCCTGCGCCCGGTCTTGTAGCTGAGGTCGTGAATTATCACGAAGCAAAAGGAGACAGTCATCGGTAAAAGCACGGGCTCTGATTCCTTCTGGAAATGTCAATCCCAGAAATCCGTCGAATACCAGGTTCCATACCAGGGGACTGAAAAAGGAACCTTCGGACTTCCCTTGGTAACGGATTTTTCCACAACTAAATCCCCATCTTTAAATAGAGCCGTACGATTAACAAATAGTCTCTATTGTACCACTGTTGTTAATACAAGGCTAGTTGTTAAAAGTGTTAAGACTAGCGGCATACGAATATCTTCTGTCAATAGAACTGAATTACGGTTTTCATTATTTATCTACCTGTGAATAAATCCTGACGATTAGTAAAATTCTGTTTTTTATGTAATCACTGTCTGTTATTATTATTAATTGTTTTATTATTTCCGTTTATTATTATTATTATTATTATTATTCTTATTATTATTATTATTATTGATTTGTCTTGTTTTACTTATGTTTGTGAACCAATAAATTATAATTATATAAACATTTTCAATTATCAATCTGATCGAGCCGCGAACACGCGACAATACTTATGTTAAAAACAGCAAATATTTACTTTTTATATTAATAAATTAAGCTGCGCAGTCAAGTTGTCACGTATATTACTTTTTTCTTTTAATTGGAGAAAGATACCTCGATCACACGTTTTCAAAAATAAAAAGTACAATGAAAATTTAATTTTTACTCGTGAAACTTACGGACATAATAATAAAATGATCCTACGAAAATCAGCAATGTACGGATAGAATTACAAGTTCAGTAACATCATAAAATAACAGAATACAGGAAAGAATAGAAAGCAGTAAGAGTCCTTGAACAGACAATTAATCTAAAAATACTACTCCTCCGATATTCACACAAAAAATATTATCATAAGTTTGACATATGGATATTAAACCCGATAAATTTGATTTTCACCTATCTGTTTAAAAAAATCAATAATAACAAATTTGTGTAAACGGCACAAAAGTGACGTTTAATATGTTTTATATCTATACAGAACTAACTGAAAATACTCGTACATATAAAAAATAAAGGTATCTTCTGGAATATTTGTTCGTTTTCAAGAAACGCAAAATAATCTCATATTACATCCGACATTTAATGAGAAAGACAGGGTAGCAGCACAATATCTAAAAAAAATATTTTCCTATTGTTTGAGAAGTTTAAACCGTGATTCGATCTAATAAAACAAAAATTTTAACTGCCGTTTGCAGCGGTTCGGTTCGGTTTTAGCGAACTAGTATGATGAATTTAACCCACCGGGTTGGTCTAGTGGTGAACGAGTCTTCCCAAATCAGCTGATTTGAAAGTCGAGAGTTCCAGCGTTCAAGTCCTAGTAAAGTCAGTTATTTTTACACGGATTTGAATACTAGATTGTGGATACCGGTGTTCTTTGGCGGTTGGGTTTCAATTAACCACACGTCTCAGGAATGATGGACTTGAGACCGTACAAGACTACACTTCGTTTACACTCATACACATCATCCTCTTTCATCCTCTGAAGAATTATCTGAACGGTAGTTACCGGAGGCTAAACAGGAAAAAGAAAGAAGAAAGTATGACGAATTTATTATAGAAATTTTAATTAGAATCTTAGCTGTGTATCAATACAAAATACTTTTAAAGAGTACTACCTCGTTGATGTGCATTACGTAAAAATACGAGCATATATTTCTTGTTACGAGATCAGAATTCGTTTGATCGATAAAATTAGCGTTACAAAATTGAAAAAACAAATATTAAAAAAAAAATACGTTTTTGAAATCTAATTCTTTTTGTTTGTACTTGACTTATTAATCTATTTATGTTTCAGATCATCCTAATGTCAGCGTTAACTATGTCAGTTATAAATGGCGCACCTGCTCCCGGTTACATAGCCGCAACACCGATCATACACGCTCCACTGATAACGACAGTTCACACCGCACCGGTGGTACAACACCATATAGCAGCGACTCCGATACTACACGCAGCAGCACCGATTATACCGGCTGCGACATCTTCAGTCGCCTACACTTCCGTCGTTAAACAATCTGTTTTACCTGCCGCTATTATTCATTAAATAATTGAATTTTGTTTTTAAATGAATTAAAATCTTTAAACGTAACTGTATAAAAAAGAATAAGATAAGATTAATAAAAGAAATTCAGATCAGTCTAACGTTTTTTTCCTGTAAAAAAGTACATACGAGTATACATTCCTCGTATACTAAACGTATTTTTAACCGTAGTACTTAAAACATTAAAACAAGAGAGGGCACTCTTGAAACATTAACGATAAGTAAAAATTTAGAATTATTTTCTCGTTATAATTGTTTGTAACTATTATTATCAGTAGTTACCGAAAAAAATTACTAAACAAAGTATTAATAAAAACGTGTATACATATTTATATATATATATGTATGTATGCATAGAGCGATCGAAAAGGTACGCAAGCCGTTTGGAAAAAATATAGGAACCGGTATATGATATACCGGCTTTGTAAAACGATTTCATTATTGTTTACGTGTAAAGTTGTAGCCTGATTTCGCGAACACCCTTTCATATCATGCGACCCCCGTGGGGGCGCTGTAAGAAACGCTGCCCTAAACGTTAGATACATAAAAAAAACGTCAACAATAGACAATAATAATAGAATATTAACGAGTAGTTTTTGTAAAAGTAAAGATTAAATTTTAAAAAGTAATTTTTATAAAAACGGAATAGATATCACTGATAGACAAAAAAAAACGTTTTTAAATGTTTCTCTAAGTGCGATACAATTTCTTGAATTGCTTTTCTGCGTACATTACAGATCTCTAAATCAAATTTTTTATCACCTTTAGTTTTAAATAAATTACGCTTCAAAAAAGAATAAAGTTAAAATATAGTTAAAATCTGTAGAATTTATAATTTTGTATAGCCGTACCTATGTTAGAATGATTTCACTGATGCTTTTATTTTATAAATTTCCTCAGGCACATCCCGAGTTAATGTCCAACAGTAATCGGCTAGCATGTTAGTATTTCTCTTTATAGCAGTTTTCCATCACCGAAATGTCTTGGTGGAAACGTTCTCCATGTTCGTCACTTACGTCTCCGAGGTTGTTGGGGGAAAAATCCAGATATGAGTGGAGGAAATGTATTTTCAAAGACATATTACGTCCCACAGCTCTGTATGAAGTAAAAAGTTGATTAACAATATCGCGGCAATTGTCATATTTTTGTTCGCCGAGAAAAGTTTTGCAAACATCTTTAAATGAAGGCCAAGCTGCACTTTCTACATTATTTAACATACAGTTAATACATCATCTCACACCATCTTTTTTATTTGAGGACAAACAAACAATCCTTCTTTAATGGTTTCTTCACCTACATTCTGCCTGATGTACAAAAATCTGGAACCTGCCTTCTTCATTGCTTTTACAAAACTTTTCATTAGCCCTAGCTCGATATGGTGAGGGGGTAAAAATATTTTTTTTGGTTCAACTAAGGGCTCGTGAATAATATTTTTTCCATTTTTTGTTAACTTGTCTCGTTTCTTCCACTCTTTGATAACATAATGTTTATCTCTAGCTCGGCTTTCCCACTCGCAAAGAAAACACGTGTACTTAGTATAGTCTAACTGTATGCCTAACAATAACTAGCTATAACTTTCAGATAACCACATATGTTCCAGCTATGTTTTTTATAATTTATTTTTTCAAGAACGTTTTTCATCACATCGTATGTCTCTTTCAAATTTATACCATAAGCGATCGGTATCGAAGGATATTTGTTACCGTTGTGTAGTAGAACCACTTTTAAACTGCAGTTAGACGAATGTACGAAAAGGCACCAGTCCTCAGGTTTATGAGCTTGTCTGAAGTACAACATAAACTCATCAGTATTTGCGTAATAAACCAAATTATTTTCATCAATAAAATACTGAGAAATTTCTTTTTGTCGGCTTCGAAAGCCCGAAATTTTTGTATTTTTTTGAAGTAAATTCCAACCTTACAGTCTTAATCCTAACAGTTCAGCTTGATTTTTTGATAAATCTAAATCCCTAACCGAGTCATTTAATTCTTCTTGTGATATAAGATGTGGCTTATTGGAAGATAATTCAAAATCACAGTTGTCTTCTTCAGTACTGCCTGATTCTTCATCGCAGCTTTTGAAACATACATTCATAGATGGCTTAGGAATTGGAATAATTTCACTGTGAGGTACAGAACTGATTGCAGATTGCAATGGATGTTTTACAGTGTGTCTAGAGTTTTTAGAAATTCCAGACACACTTGTTAAACAAAAGTAACAACCGCTTGCATGATCCTTTGGTTCACGCCAAACCATATCTACATCAAACGGCAAAGTCATCGGTGTACCTTTCAGCCATCCTCTTAAATATACAGAACAATTAGTGCATACTATATGAGGAGCTCACTTCTTATCCTGATCACCAGTTTTACACTGAAAGTACAAACGATATGCTTTTTTAATTATAGGTGTAATGTGTTTTATATTTAATTTTACGGCAAATTCACTACATAGTAACAAAAGGCAAACACATTATTTACACAATTTCGAGGTATTATGACACTGCACTGCACTTCAACAAACTTAAGACAGCAAAAAGACTGAACAAAATTAGTTCATTCCTAAATCCAGTGCTTAACACAAACAACACAGCTGTGTTTTCAGCTACATGTTTCAATCTGCACAGACATGATTAATCTTGTCCATGAAGGCTCACTCTTCAGTGTTAGATGTGATGTCATAATATGTAACTATGATATGATTTAATTCTTTGTTTAGTATCGTTTGTTTATAGCTTACAAGTTATGTTAACGAAGTTAAAAAATAAAAATTAGCTAACAAAATACAATATAGGAGCTTAAAATGCTAACTATACGTGGAAAAATGAAAAAAAATCCTTTAATTAAAATATATAAACTTTTAAACGGTGGGTGATAGAAAGATTCTGAATTCATATTCGCTTTCAGCATCAAAAAACAGATTAAAATCATATATCGCATGTTAGGAAACAAAAATTATATTTATCAGTGTATTCTTTTGTACCGGCTTCATCCTATTATTATTTTAAATGTTAATAAATTTCTAAATACACGATAAAACGATTAACAATAATTGTTTGTACTCGTAGCAATTGTATATAATAAGATAATCACCGTTTTGTTCTACTTCTAGGAAAATCCCTTTTCGTAAAAGTATAATATATTCCATACACTTAAAAACTCAAAAGCACTGAGTTTTATTAATTTCTTTATAAATTTATTTATTTATTCTCTTTATAGATTTTTTATTGACTTCTAATTATCACCGGTGGTTCCAAGGGGATAATAAAGATTATAAAATGTTATAATATCATGATCTTTTTTTTAACGTAATTCTGAACAGTCTTTCTAAAGGTACCGAGCAATAAAATTTCACTTACCCTAAAAATATAATTTAATAAAAACTTGTTTCCGTAGTAATTAACAAATAGAAAAATATTTACTTTATAACCCTAATTCAATAGTTTTTTTTTTTTTTTTTTTTGTGTTTTGATAGGCGAAAACGCCCTGGCGTTATCATCGCCGGGAATAAAATGTTTTAAAAGAAAGCAAATAGTAAAAAAAAAAAAAAAAAATACTGCCTTATAAACTAAAACATTAAAAACTTACGACTAATATCACAGCTGAAAAATTTATTTTTAAAAACACTTAAAACTAAATCACAGCCGTAAAATATAAAATTTAAAAAAGCTTAAAACTAAATGTAAAATTTAACAAAAATAAAGTTTTAAAAAAAAAATCTAAGAGGGGTGTAAATAATCCCTACTCGGATAAGGGAAAGACTAGAAAATTCAGATAAAAAACTAATCCTAGTTAAAAACTAAAATATTAAAAAGCTAAAACTTAACAATAACATAAAATATCACTGAAACACTTAAAAATAATATCACTAAAAATAAATTAAACTTCTATCACAGATAAAAAACTAAAAACTGCATAAAATCAACTATGTATATTGAAAACAAATTGAAATAAATATAACGAACTCCGAGAGGAGTGTAAAACGCTCCTTCTCTGATAACAAAAGAAAATAAAATAAAATACATAACGCTATTAAAAAGCGTGTAACATATTAATAGTTCTAAGAAATAGAAACACTAAGATTACTTTATCATTGCTCAGGATTTTACGAATGTTCCTGGGCAATTTAAATTTACGTTGCGATGCCGCATAACAAATGCAATCCACACGGATGTGGCGCACAGTCAAGCGGCAGTTGCATCGTACGCATGTTGGTGCATCCACTTTAATCATTAGACATTCGTGGGTGACCCTAATATGGCCTAACCGCAATCGACAAAGGACTACTTCCTCTCGACGGAGTTTTCTAAAAGACCGGTCCCGTGGCAACACAGTGGTTTTAATGTATCGAAGTTTATTATCCACTGTGGCAGTCCAGTCATCTTGCCGCTTCATTTGAAGAGCGTGTTTTACGCGATCGCTAAAATCGCATGAAGAAACACGATCGGTAAAGGAAGGTCGACTACGAGCTTTCCTAGCAGCAGAATCTGCGCATTCATTGCCTACAATTCCTATACGGCTAGGGATCCAGCTGAAACTCACTTGTGCGTTCCGACGGTTTAATTCGGCGATTGCGTTATAGATTTCGATGACCGACGGATGTCTAGAGTAAAAATATTCCAAAGCTTGGAATGCACTAAACAAATAACGATATGACGATATCTTGGGTTAACGATATTTAAAGCCTTATTGTTATGGCGTACAGTTCTGCAGTAAATGTACTTGTAACCTTAGGTAGACCAAACATATAGATTCTGCTATTAACAACAGATGCACATCCAACGGTATCATTCTGTTTCGATACATCTGTGTATACTATTGCGTCTGGGTTTATTCTGGAAAGGATATCGTGAAAGTTTTGCTCAAAGACGATATGGTGGTGTTCATTGTTTCTTGTATATGGTGAGATCAAAAATAAAATTTATAAGGCTAATTCGCCACAGTGAATACAGGTAGGGATACGTTGGAAAAATAGCAGTTATGTCTACGTTTAAAAACTGTAGTAACCGCCGGATACGTACACCCATAAAGCAGTGGGTCGTGGATGGTCCTCATATCTTTGTAAATTAGGATTCGCAAGAATTGCGGTAAAAGCCGGGTGATTCGGTTGCCCTTTAAGGCGGGCAAAGTAAGATCCTGATACTTGGTCATGTATATCCGAAAGTGACGGTTCACCGCATTCAACAAGCATGCTAGTGACAGGGCTTGATCTAAAAGCCCCCGTAGCAAGACGGAAAGAAGCGTGATGTACAGCATCTAACATTTTCAGCGCGGTATTACGCGCTGAAGAGTAGGCGATACAACCGTAATCTAAGCGGGAACGAGCTAAAGAGTAATAAAATCGTAACATACGTGATCTTTCGGCTCCCCATTTGGTGTTGCTAAGAACTCGCAGCATATCTAACATTTTGGAACATTTCGTTTTTAGTTCTTTGTTGTATCTGACCCGTGTAAGACGATTGTCAAAAATCAAACCTAAAATCTTGATAGTTTTTTCTATCACTCACTCAGAAGTGATATAAATATTTGCTCTCCGTTGAGATAAACTTGCGGAGTAGATGGGTCCCGCAATCGAGAACAGACTACAGATTTTGTTTTCTCAGGTGAAACTGTGAAGCCGGTCACCAAGCTTCAAGGCGAGATATTGTGTTTTGTAGTAGTCTCTCTGCTGTGGCTGTTGAACGGTACGCAATATATACGGCAAAATCATCAGCAAATAACGAACTTGAAACTGGAAGGGGGCCCACAATCAGTAATATTGTTGATGGCTATAGCGAACAAGGTGGCACTTAATACACTTCCTTGAGGGACTCCATTCTCTAAAGTGACGCTACCCGATAGAGAATCTCCAAAATGAACTCGGAAAGTTCGGTCGTTTAAGAAACCTCTAATAAAAACGAACATGTTGCCCTTTACTCCCCATTCTTTGAGAGTATTTAGGATACCACGTCACCAGGCCGTGTCGAACGCCCTCGTGATATCAAAGAAGATAGCGATGAGGCGCTGGCGTAGCAGAAAAGCGTTCTGAATAGCAGTTTCCAATGACACTAAATGATCGATGGATGATCGACCTTGTCGGAAACCGCACTGCTCTGGAGATGAACGGCCATTTCTCTTTAAATACCATGTAAGCCTGCGGTTGATATTATGGTCAACCGCAGGCTATTATTTTATTTTGCATAAGACGCTTGTCAAGGAGATAGGGCGGTAGCTTGACGGGCTTTCTTTGTCTTTATCACGCTTAAGTACTGGTATGACAATGGCTTCTGACCAGATCGAAGGGAAATTTTGTGAGGAGAATAAACCATTATAAATACATAATACGTGTTGTAGCACTGAATTTGAAAGGTGTGAGATCATACTGAGACGAATTTTGTCAGGTCCAGGGGAGGTGTTAGGAGTTTTTAAGTGCGTTTGATAGTTCGTTGAATGAAAATGGAGCGTTTAATTCACCTACCGAATCATTAATGTTGAGTTCTTCCTTCTGTATTTTGTACCTCTGAAAATCAGTACTGTATGATGAGGTAAGAGACACCGAACGGAAAGAATCTGTCAAGTTACTTGCCGCTGCAGAAGGTGATGTAAAATTCCTTCATGAATAAGTCCGAGAATGGATTGTTTTACTGATCCGCAAACTGTACGAATCTTCTTCTACACAGCAGACGTGGGAGTAGTGCGTGAGATGGTGTCCAAATATTTGCTCCATGACTTTCTCCTAGCGTCCAAAAATACTCGACGATATACCGCTCTAGCCTTACGATATAAATCTAAGTGTTCATTTGTAGGCCTGCGGTTAAATTTGCGCAGTGCCTGTCGTCGATTACTAATAGCGTTTCGGCGATTATCATTCCACCAAGGAACAGAAAGAAGTCTTGGGTTTCCCGATGTTGTGGGATATATCTATTAGCATTTTTAAGTATCAGAGACGTAAGAGATGAAAGTTCGTCAAGGGCTTCTACACCATCGTCATACTATGATGGGAAGGCTTTATGATAACCGTTCCAATCTGCCTTTTCAACAATCCATCTCCGTGGCCTTTTATTAGTTTTGCGATCGACACCAGTGTTTATAATAATTGGCCTATGGTCACTGCCGTGAAGATGATCACAAACAGACCAATTAAGACGAGGGAGTATATTCGGTGAACATAAGCAGAGGTCGATGTTTGACAGTGTACCAGATGATGAGGACATAAATGTGTATGACCCATCATTCAGAAGATAAAGGTCTAAGTCTTGTCTGACTCTGTTTATCATATTTCCTCGAGCGGAGCAGAAAGATGATCCCCTGGAAATATGGTGAGCATTGAAGTCTCCTACTATTAACAATGGCGATGGAATTTGCGTGAGGAGATTTGATATTTCTAGAGCATTGAACTCAGAGTTCAGGGAGAGATACAAACTGCAAATATTCAATTTAAACGGGACTGAGATTTTTACACCCACAGAAATGTGGGTGGCCACAGAAATGTGGGTCGGCCTTGTAGCCGACACCTCATTCCCGATGAAAATTGCAACACCACCACTCTCTCTACTATCTACAAGACAATTGTATCTCTCACAAGTATGGCCTCTGAAAGTTATAGAATCTTGTTCTAATAGATGCGTTTCTTGAAAGCACATTATTAATGAATGGTTCATGTGAACGCATCAACAATCTAACATCTTCAATGCGGGACCGAAGACCTCTAACGTTCCACTGAATAATGTTCATAAGAATAGATTTATAAATTCAGAAAAAGTATATAAAAATTAGTCGTATTTGATTCAGTTTTCTTTTTGAATTTTTGATTTTAAAGAACTCCGATGCCCTAGGTGCTTCTTCAACCATATCCTCCAGTATACGGGGTGATGGAGGAGGAGATTTAACAGAATGGGATGCCGCAGATGACATACCAGAGGGGGCGGTTCGGTTACATGGGTTCCCTTAACAGGGAGTTTATTAGATTGCTTACCGTCAGCTGTGACTACTCCTGCCCGTACTGTTTACAAGTATGTAACGTACTGTTTACACAAGATTATGTTTGGTGGTTTTTTCAGATCGACCACCAACCATCAAAATATTTGTATCGGAACTGAAATAAATGTTGGTCGCACGAGTACCGGCGATAAACCAGATCACTCCAGCAGAGCGCACGCGTACTGGAGCTAGAGAAAAATACAACTGGGTTCGCCCTGGTGCCCAGAGGACATCGTTCGAGACTCACTATGTAGAGCCATTCACCCATCGGCACGATAGTTCCCACCCTTGGGTTACGGTCGCGTATCGTGAGATGTCGCAACACCACCAAGTGTAAATGTAAGAAATCAGTGTAGGATGTTGTGTATTTGTGTAAGGGTATATGTTGTAATTTGTGTAGTGTTCTTGGTGTAGTATATATATATATAGTGTAAAGTGTTCTGCAGCTCAGTGTGTAGTGAGAAGAAAAGCTGCAGAGGCTAGGCCCGTGGGGACGCCAACCCCCAAAGTCTTAAAGAATAAGACTCCCCGTCGGGGATCAATAGTATTAAAGGTTTGTAAATATGTAATAATTTTCACCGAATAAATGTAACACGCTTCGATACTACGGTACGTAATACGGTACAGATTCGTTTAAAAGTGTATACGATTATTCATGAAATTAATAACAAAAATTTATAAATATATATATATATATATAAATTAATTAAAGTTAGCGCGTAAGTAAAAATAGATAGTAATAATAACAACAATAATAAGTAAAGATATTATAATAATTATATTAAAAAGAAGGTGAAAGATTTTCACAGTGTTATGTACAATAATACCTGATTAAAAATTCGCACTTCGTTTTAGGTCACAGCTTCAATAAATATAAGAAGAATAGCCCTCAATTTAATTTCTTCTTTGTAAATCCTGATTTTAATAAATAAGCCATTTAACAACATACGATCTATATTGTATTCTCTAAGTCGGTTAACGTGGCTGTTGTATATTATACGTAACACTAAACGAGACGATTATTAATCGATGTCACCTACTAGTCGACATTCAAGATAACCTACAATCTACATTAAGAAAACTTAATCCATTTTTTTTTTTGCAGAACAATCATCGTCATTACAGTGATTAGATATCTATTCATAATTATCAAACTTTCTATTTGAAATTTAAATAACACACAAACACAACTACTCTAATTGTAAAAATTTATGTCACCACTTGTTGTGACATAAATTTTTACAGTCTATTGAAAGTAAAAAAAAAAAAAAAAAAAAAACAGTAAATGTAAACAAAGAGAATATGGTAGTTGTATTTAACACAAGGCTAATTATTACAAATGAATGGGCAGCAATTTATTACAAAGTAAAAAAGAAGCTATTAATTAAAAAATAACGATAATTATTCTTTCAGCTGCAATAACTAAAGTTCTGTAAAAGTGAAAATTTGAATTAATATATGAATCTACAAAGTGAGATTAATTGTTGGCGCACGTTTCCACAGCAGCTACATCTACAAACGATTTCAATCTTCAAGATATCCCGCATATAATAGTGTTGTAATGTTATTTTATCGATTATAGTACACGCAGTCTGTGTAATGTGGAAGCAGTATTTCACTTGTTGCACCGTTGTAAAAAGAATCCGTAAAAAAAATTGTAATTAAACCGTTTCTTTATGGTGTACAAGGAAGTATTATAATCGCGAAAAATTTTGGTTTTCAGATTTCAACGAAAATATCCGTTTTGACCATCCCTGAATCCACTTTGACTAGTTTCGGCGTGACGTCTGTACGTACGTACGTATGTACGTATCTCGCGTAACTCAAAAACTATTAGCCGTAAAATTTTAAAATTTTGGATTTAGGATTGTTGTAACATCTAGTTGTGCACCTCCCCTTTTGATTGCAATCGACTGGACCAAAGTGCCCAAAAAAACACAAAATCCAAAAATTTGGATTTTGGATATTTTATTAACTGCAGTAATAAGCCCTCGTTGAGAGATTTTCAACGATATATGTGGTACATATTATAATAAGTACCGCTATATAGTGGTACTTATTTTCATTAGTTCCAGAGATGTAGCCGAATAAAATTTTAATTAATGAAATATTTGGATCGTAGTTTGAAGCACATCGGTTCGAATCAAAGTTCAACTCCTTTTTTTTCAACTTTTTTTTAAATTTAAATATATTGATTTAGGTACTTTTCAAGAAGATATGCTTGCAGCTGATCTGTAGTTAGTCAGTTGTGATAGTTAGTTATTAGTTGTTAAATGGCGCCACTGAAAGGAGAAAATAAATAAATAAAAATTATAATCTAACTTTTTATAATAAATAAATATAATGTAACAAAATTTAATCTACGCTCGCTAGTCAAGGTGAGCGAGCGAAGCGAGCGTAGGTTACGTTTAGTTCTTTTAAATTTATACTTTTAGATTTATTTATTATATATATATTTAGTTAGTTATATAAATTTATTATACAGTGCACCTTCAATTTACGCGACGTTCCGGAAACTTTTTCGCGTTTTTAATGTATATGTAAAGGTTAGGTTTTTGATAGGTTATACAGTAAATAACCGAACTCAAAAAATACTGTACTTTTTTTTGATTACTATTTGTGTGGATAAAAAGATAAAATAGATAAATTCAAATAGAATCCGACTGTAGAATAAATTAAACAAACACGCAGTAGGGGATAAAATAAACGTTCACAAAATATAAATAACGCTATTATAATTTATAAAAGAATTATTTTCTGCAAGCTCCATAATCAAAAACACTAAATGAAGCAGGTGCGGTGTAGTATTAAGTTATATGCCGTATATATATATTCTATGTAGATTTATAAGCCAAGACATACTAGAGGAAATCAGCGCTCAAATAAATCAAACACCCGACAGTAAATCGGTAAATAGAACCGGTTTTTACTATAATTTATAAAATAAATTTACCAACACACGTATGAATTTACCGGTTCTGGATGCTCAAGAACCCACACATTCTATACGCTCTAAAAAGTATTTATATAACGCGCATATATAGGAGTACTATACAATATTTACACAAATAGAATTATGTACACAGTACATTGCAATGATTATTTCGTGTCAAGGATGAGAGTAAAAAAAAAAGTACGAAAGAACTAAAGAACTAAAGAACTGGACTCGCGACGCTTAACAAAACAAGCGGTCAGCCTACCTTATTAGAATATCAGGCAATAACGTTTCGAAATAAAAAAAACTGGTGTGGGCGTTCCTGTGAGAATATCCCATTCACCTTAACAAGTAGACGCACTGCGTTTTATAATACTGTAACAAACTTACGACATAATACAAAATTATTTATAATCGGTGCGCGGTGTAGAGTTTCATACGACAGAGATAATTATCCCTCTTTTTTGTCTTTTTTTACTAGGTAATAATTACAAAATTGAGATTAGAATATTATTCATGCGTTTACATAATTAATACGCGCATGTTAACCGTTATACTTTCATTATCGTTATAAATATTGATCGACAAGAGGTTTTGAGATTTTAATCGATTTATGTTTTAGATTCATGCGAGGCAATTATAATGAGAGTACTTATAAATTAATCTACACGAATAATCTTTAAAGATTTTAATATCGATTTATTTACGTTTTAATATGTTCCAAATGTTTTTACACTGTTTTGTGATAAGTAGTACATCACAGTACATAATCCAAATGTTAAAATTCTCAAAATAAAACCTCATTTTAATACTCGATAAACTTATTAAAATTGAGAAATTTCAATTTTTATTTGGCCATCAGAAGTTTGACCGGTATTACTTTCCGGTCTAGATAGCGCTATAATTCTAAAAGGAAAAATATTTTAATCGGTCTGATTTGAGAATATGCGGTTTTGACACCTAATATCCGGATGGAAATTTTACGCATGTTCGTGTGAGCGTTCGGTGCCGCCCTGTAAATCACCTTATATCTTCAAAAGTACTGAACCGATATTGAGCAAACTTGTTCAGATTACTTCTATATATGGGGGCTTTGATGACGTAAATTTTCAACTTAAAAGGTCAACGGGGTGTGACTGTAGAGCAAGGTCACCCTCAGTACCTCGAGATTTCGCCTAATTAAGGTTATATTTTTCTTAGGCGCATTTGTTAACGATTTAAGAAATAACAATATTTGCAACAACAAAAATATTTTCGCAAAGTTGCACCCCTACCCCAAAAAAATGCTCTAAACTAGTAGCAAAGTGGGGCGTACTGCGTCAATAATGCCCCCCTTGTCACCACAAGGAGCACTAGTGCAGTGCTGACGTGCGGTTGCTGTAGTCGACTGCTACGTTGTGACGTCACAGGTAAGCGGTAGATTAAATAAAAATTGAGTATAAAAAAGTAACTCGTTTGGCTAAGGTCTCGAACTCGAGACCTTGCGGCTACATCTGTCTGCCGACCGCGCAAGCGAAATTTGTTGTATGTAAGTTGTGAAATTACATTAGTTTAGTTAGTATCAACCGTCCCCGCTACTACCGCCACACCCGCGCGAATTAAATACGGTATGCGGACGCGCTTTAGTTAGAATCATTAAATTAAATAAACGAAAAAATATTATATTTATAAAAATTATAAATACTTTAAATTAACTTGTGTATGTATGTGCGTGTAAGCCGTGAATCAAAAACGACCCACAGTTGTACCACTTTACCCGTCAAGCGGCGCAACTACTAATTTAATAATATTAAATAAATAAATAATATTAATAAATTTTTAATTTTATTAGTGCCGAGGTTCTACTCAAATCTAGATATAAACAACGATAACGCGCCTAAAACGTAATTCCAGATACAGGAAGGGATTAAATGTTTGGCTTCAAGTTCCTACTGTAAATCTATTTTTTTTTTTTTTTTTAATTTAAATATTTTGATATATTACTAGTAATTAACTTGTATAAAAATTTTTGAATTAAAATGAAAAGTACATAAAATTTGATTTCGCTAATAACTTTGATTTTTTTCATATATATTTTTTTTATTGTTGTTATTGAATTATTATTTATTGTTTTTTTTTTTGTTTTTTTTACAATCAGAGATATTAATCTCTGATTAATATTTATTAATAAAGCAATATATTTAAAATAAAAAAGAAGTTAAAAAAATATACTTGTAGGAAGTCTGATTCGAACCGATGTGCCTTCTACTTATAAAACCCAAATATTTCATTAGTTAAAATTTAATTTGGTTGTAATTCTAGAACCAGTGAAAATAAGTACCACTTACGATATATAGTTCAAAAGCTCTCAATGAGGGCTTATTACTGCGGTTAAAATTAAGTCCAAATCCAAACGATTTTGGTTTTTGGGCTTATTTGGACACTTTTGGTTCAGTCGATCGCAATCAAAAGGGAATTGCACAACTAGATGTTACAACAGTCCTAAATCCAACATTTTATCATCCTACGGCTAATCGTTTTTTAGTTATGCGGGAAACATACGTACATACAGACGTCACGCCGAAACTAGTCAAAATGGATTCAGGGATGGTCAAAATGGATATTTCCGTTGAAATCTGAAAGCGGAGATTTTTCGCGATCACTATACTTCCTTTATTTCGTACAAGGTAACAGTAAAAAAGCAACTTTTAGTACGATACTTAAGTCAAATAACGTCAAGTCAATACTTAAGTCAAATAAGTTAAATACTTAAGTCGATCATACTAAACACTTATCGCAAAACTAATAATCGATATTAGTGTAGCCTAAATTATAGCGATCTAATAATATTACCTTGATAGATTTTATAAGTTATTCCTGTTGTTAAACACACATATTTGTATTTAAAATGATCTTGAAACGTACATAACAACTTATTAGTTCTTTATCGATTATATCAAAACGACCTTTCCACCCGATAATTAAAGTCTCCAATTTGTGTCGTAAGATGGCGTCGTAAGTATTACAAATATACAGCACGTTTGTAATACATGCGCTATTGTATGGAAATTATAAGTATTACGATAAATATTTTTTTTAAACTGCTTATGATATTTCCTACCGCTACACACTTTACAATGATAATTTTAAACGTGTTATTTTTATCTTTCTTTTAAGTGTCACGGTTATAAAAATACATACTTTTTTATTATACCATACTAGATGTGAGAATGTAACTAGTATTACCTAATACCCTAATATATAAACTAAGTATCTTACAAAAAAATATTTTAACCGTTTTAGTTGACAAATTCCACTTAGTTTTATTTTTAAACTATTTAAACCTGTTTGTCCTTTTATTCGGATTTTTATTATAAATTAAATAACAAATAAAATTATACGTAATAAAATAGTTATTTATAAAAATAGAGATTTAATCGCTTTATTATTATTTTTGTTCTTCATTACATGTTTGTTGAGTTGCCTGAATTAGAGATTTTATATCGGTGAGGAATACTAAACATAATTCTTGATAATTTAATATGTTTAATTGAAAATGTACGATTTAAGAACTGCGAAAGCGCAGAGAACTTTATTTTGACAGAGGTAAATTATTATCGTTTATCGCAGAGAAAAACATGAAAAAATCTGACAAATTTGTAATACTGCCCTTACATCGGTTATTTACCCTTACGCATTTCTTTATTCTTTTAATAAAATTAAAAATTTAAACAAACCAAAAAACGTTTTAAAAAATCGATATTTTTAAACTTTTATCCTTCTTGCAGCAGAATTCTAGATCTACGATTCCGTGAAAGAAAAGATAATAAAGTGAATGACGATTAATTAAATAATTATATTCTGCTGTTAGGATTCAATTTTCTAAATTATTTACGAATATTAAAATAGATATATACAGAATGTTAATAAATTACGGTAACTTTTAAATAACTTTTTGACCGTTAAACATTTCAACGTTGAACATTAAAATGAAATTTAGCAAATTTTTCTACTAAAAAACTATCTATTTTTCCATATGAGACCACCACACTACGAGCACCCAGGAAGTTCCCGTGAAAAAAAATTTCTCAAAGCTCTTTAAAATTATCACACTCTTTCACTTTTCTCTAAAAAAATGTGAAAGAGAGCTTCGAAAAACAAAGTTTATTTTTTTAAAAACTTAAAACTACGACATTTAATATTTTTCTCAGCTACTTTCAAAAGCGGCCTACAGTACATCCCATGCGCTGATTCTGAGATAGAAACGTTTCCTAAATTTTACTTTTGTAGTGTTTAACCGTTTCTTTAAAAGGTAGAACTATCGTAAACCATTTTTGTAACTAACGGTGTAAAATATTACATATCCGCCGTTTAGGTTAGAGTTACAGTATCTATATTTTCTATGAAAACGTTTTTGTTTTTCAACGGTTTTAAAATGTGTCACGACCCTATCTTTTCCGTTTAAAATTTTTGATTTGCACCCGCAGGGGGCTTTGGGTACGACGGTCTTATACCGAAAAGTAGATCGTTTTGAGGGAGAAATATTTGGAAAATATAATTTTTCTATGTTTAACGGCAGAAACGTTATTGCATATTCAAATGTTCCCACTCTTTGTGATATTCGTTAATTAATTATTCGTTAAGGACTAAGGGTAAAGGCTCTTTTGCTCGTAACAGGGACTTACCACTAGGAGTCGTTGCCACTATTTTCGCCGCGATGAGGCGGGTGCTCGAATAAATCGTGCGCCAGAACACTTTGAATCCCCGTGAAACGGAGTACTATGGTTAACTGGCATTTCTCCCGCCGCCACCCCATTCGGTCGCTCTAGAGCATAGACCAAATGTCAGTGCATAGATACGGCTACTGTGCCTCTAAAACAGTTTAGCGACCTCGTTACCTAAAAGCTCATAGTGAGCTACCTATCAGCGTGAGCGGATTAAGCGGGGTGCTATTCACCTCCCGCTTATGTGTCCCAACCGCTCACTTGTCAAACTAAATCTAGATCGGGGAGGCGCACCCCTTTTTACTAATTACTAAAAGACAATAACGTTAATAAAATAAAATAAACAGCAATTTAGGTTGTCACGCTTCGGTCGCTGTATGCCAGCTATGAAATGGAGTACAACTAGATTATAAACTCAGATACGCTACTATTGAATTAATTGTAGAATTAATTTACGGATTAATAATTATTGTATTTTTCGCCCGCATACGTTAAACAATCTTATTAATTGAAATGCTTAAGTAGAAAATATAAAGAATAAATGGAAGTTTCCGTTTTAAATCTTGTTAATTGTTTATAACTGAAAACCTCCTTGGAATACAACCGATCGATTTTGGAATTACAAAACCATTTAGAAGGTAAACTTGTCAGTAATTAATTTTATTATATTATATTACATTCAGTGCGAATTTCAGTACGATACCGCTGATCATAAAAATTATAATAATAGCCCTTAACTGTCAAAAAGTTGCAATTAAAAGGTTTTCCAAAATAAGGACGCAAATTACGTACACCTGTTTTAGTTAAAATTTTAATGAGTTCTTTTGAATAGCGTTTATGCGTTCTAGCAAATAATCAGCAGCACAACCCCAGCTTGTGACCCCGTAACGTAGCGGTCACTCCAAACCGTGAAATATACAAGACGTCTATCTCGTAGTGGCAAATAAAAATTCGCACGGTAAAGTTTCATCGATGTAACTTGTAATCGTCTGCAAACAAGAAACATATGTCTATCCCACCTATAAAAGCGATCAAAATGAACACCTAAGTACTTATAATCATTTATAGTAATCAACAGAACATACGAACGATCTTTAAAATTACTTGTTATACATTACATTCGCAGATCTCTAACTCCAAAATAAGGGAGAACATCACGACCACAGTCTTATCAGCATTAATAAATAATCAATCCGCGATCTATGAATACAAACATAACTAAATTATTAAAGTCAGTCTGCAACATATATTCAGCCTCTGCCAGGGTTTTATGGGAAATAGCTAACACTCAATGATCAGCATATCGGATTAATTTGCAAAATGTAATGTTACGGCGCATATCGTTGACAAACGGCACATAAGTTAAACAAAACCGGACCAAAAATCGAACTTGTGGTACACCGTTAGATATAAACTCTGATTTAAAAAGTCATGAATCTTATCGTAAGTTTTTCTGTTACTCAAGTAGTTGGATAATAATTTTTTGAAGTCTATTTAAGCCATAATTAGAAATAATATCTAATAATTTAGCGATTAATGGCGTCAAATAATAATAATAAATATTATAACAATTTAAAAATTTTAGTTTAATAATAATAATATTAATGCCCTTTCTTTCTTTCTTTTTCCTGTTTAGCCTCCGGTAACTACCGTTTAGATAATTCTTCAGAGGATGAATGAGGATGATATGTATGAGTGTAAATGAAGTGTAGTCTTGTACATTCTCAGTTCGACTATTCCTGAGATGTGTGGTTAATTGAAACCCAACCACTAAAGAACACCGGTATCCACGCTCTAGTATTCAAGTCCGTGTAAAAATATCTGGCTTTACTAGGACTTGAACGCTGGAACTCTCGACTTCCAAATCAGCTGATTTCGGAAGACGCGTTCACCACTAGACCAACCCGGTGGGTTAATATTAATGCCCTGAGGTAGATAATCCCCACGTCTGGAACATACCACGTATTTTCCACGTACAAGACGGTAAGAGCTGTACATAAGGACAATCCTGACTAACGGGGTCAGAGTATTTTTCGCACTCGTGATCGCTGTTAATAACAACGATTCCGAATGATTAAAAGACTGGACTCTTTGGTCACCTGCAGATGATGTTTATTACTAAATGATTTTGGATACGGATTTACACCGTCATTAAAGCCTGGCGTTGCGGCGACCCTTCCGTTGTCCACATGATTTCCTTAATTGACAAGTATATAATAAGGTGTCCGTGTTTGTCGGTGCACGGGAGCCCCGACTAGGAGCCTGGAGTCGGCGAAGAGATTACGTATCTGCTCGAGAGATTACGTATATGCCGAGACATATACCGGTTTCACCGGAGTACCCGGTTTTACCTCTAAGGTTAGTAGCCTGGAGTCGGCTAGTCTTGCAACAGAAGGGATCAACATTTCAAGAATCTTGAACAACCAAACGTGGTAGAGGGTTCACGTAAACACCCTCGTTTAGAAACAGCCGATTGCCAGAAGCGAAGAGGAAACCGAGTAATGATACACGTAAACTCAACTGTAAGGATACAGATAAGAAATCGACAAGCTCTTTTTTAGAAATAGTGGGCCCAGGTCAAGGCATCTTATTATTACCAGAGAGAAGAACGGTAACTTATAGAAAGTCAGCCAATTCTTGATCGCTCGGGAGATAGTAAACTGTGATGGTGGTCCTGTCAAAGAAATGTATAAGACTTTAACATCTGCTCGTCGAAATTGTGAATGATGGTTCTTAATCGAACGGAAGAAAATAGTAGAGGAAATGTCAAATCAAGGTGTGGCACAAAAAACAAAAAGAAGAAATAAAACAAATCACGGTTGACCGTGGGGAGAAACGGTGAGATCCTCCCTTTTGCTTCGCGTTTGTTAACATTCAACAAACGTAACCTGTCCGAGAAAGTACGTGCTGGCATACATCATCTACATAAGCGTGCATTCATACCCCAATCTATACGATATTTTAAGTGCGAGCGTTTCCATCGAGATCAATTTCCATCTAGTGCCATCTAGATCGGTATTACCGGATGTCGGCTGCAGAACTTCCTTGGTATTGGAGAAGGATGACGATATCATCTCCGAGACCTCAGATACCCTGTCATGTCAGAGATGAAGGCCATCAGGAGGATGAAGAAAAGAAGTAAGAAGGGATGGTCAAGGAAAAACTAAGTAACGAACAAATGTGATATGTTTTCAATATAAATTTTCTAAATTTCCTGATATACTTTATTTTTAAATAGTTGTTTTAATTATCAGAGTGGGAAAGTTTCTTCTTTCTTTTTTTTGATCTGGAAAAATGGCTAATAACCAAAGTAAACGATGCCCGTAACTCCCCCCCCCCCCCAAAAAAAAGTATAATTACTTCACTAATCATCTGAATAAAGAAAGGAGTAACAAATAGTTTAATTTTTTAAGCAGAAGAACGACAAACATGAATTCATTCATTCTCATATATATGTTCATAAACAAAATCTAATTAATAAATCCATGCTTATACTCAAATTTTATGTATATAAAAATATAAATTGAATTAGAGACAATTTCTTCAAACCCTTTCATCGAACATTCTTTAATGAAAAAAAAAAAATCAATAATAAGAAACTTAAGAAATATCCAATTTTTTAGTTTAATTAGAAAAATCAGTCTAAGATTAAAACCTAATTTTTAGTAACGTTTTACGTGCAATTTTTTGCCATTTTGCTTCTGTTGGGACATTTCAACAATATCTTTTGAGATTCAGTCACCTGTATTCAGATGACTACCTCATTATCGCAATATCTGCAGTAGTCATGCAAACTACTGAGCTCAACTACGCGTTTGACAGTTGAGTAGTGCTTTGTACGAGTACGTATGTATAAGTTCTTTGTAACCTAGATTTAGTATTTTTAAATTCAGGAGACCTTAAAACGTTAAAAAATATTAATTCCCAGGAAGAGTAATTTTTTTACCTATAATTAAACATGTTGTTTCCTCTTCCTTCAATATAATATCTCAACAATATAATATCATTTACTACAATATAGTAAATGCGGTTGGAAAGTACACATTTATACTAATGTATAAGAAATAAAAATAATAACAACAAAATTAAGTTCATTTTAACAATTTTTAATTCAACATAAAATTTTGTAACGGTTCATATAAAAAAAAATCGAAAGGCTGAGGAAAAATGTTTATCGGTCATCCAAAGAAGAGAAATCAGATCAAGTAAGTACCGTCATAAGCGACATGATACGCAGCTAAAGGTGCAGCAACTGGAGCGGCTGCAAGTGGAGCAGCGACTGGAGCGGCAGCGAGTGGAGCAGCGATGGCTGGAGCGGCGGCTACAAGAGGAGCAGCGACTGCAGCAGCAGCGAAACCGTTGTAATTTCTTGCGACAACCTGAGAACTATGTGCTGTTACAACACTGGGTGGTGGAACGGCGAAGATTGCTGCAGAATGGATATTTGAAACACAAGACAGCAATACAGCTGTTCCGAGCAAGAAGATGCACTATAATAAAGAAAAAAAGAAAATTATTAGAACGTTAATTTAGAAAGTTTAATTAAGGTTAATTATAGATGATTATTGCTAACCCTCTTTATTTAAAAAATAATAATAATTCAATAATCGAAATCCAAGATTTAGATTTTGTAATAAATTATTACGTCAGGGTTCGCTTCTTTCACCCTTCCGGTCAAGCTAGCAGATGGAGCCCCCTGGACCCCCGCTAGGTTACTCTCATGGTTGTAAGAATAATACTCATAAGTAACAAATAAAGTATTTAGACTTTACAAATACTTGTTAATGAAACTAAATTACAAAAGACAGAATAGTACGGACAGAAAACTACGGTAACTAAAGTGCACAGACTTCGGTCGAGAAAATCTTTACAACTTTACTCCAAAGGAGGCTACAGCGTCAATTTATGACCTAAAACCTTCTCTGGGATAACATGAATGTATCCTTAAATTTGAAAGCAACGTCTTCCGAAATCAGTTGATTTGGAAAGTCGAGAGTTACAACGTTCAAGTCCTAGTAAAGCCAGTTATTTTTACACGGATTTGAATACTAGATCGTGGATACCGGTGTTCTTTGGCGGTTGGGTTTCAATTAACCACACATCTCAGGAATGGTCGAACTGAGAATGTACAAGACTACACTTCATTTACACTCATTCATATCATCCTCATTCATCCTCTGAAGAATTATCTAAACGGTAGTTACCGGAGGCTAAACAGGAAAAAGAGAGGTATAATGTGAATGACAATCAGAGAGCGCCTTTTACATTTACTATTTTTAAAAGTTTTTTCCAATCAAATCCAAATTTAAACTGCAATCTTTAGGTTAAAAAAAATCAAAAATCATTGCTTTATCGATGAAACTGTAATTCCTATTTATTTTCCTACAATTCAGAACATTAATTGATCTTTTTCGATATGAATCGTAATACACATATCGATTGTAAAATCTAATTTTAGGTCAATGCAGCATACAGACCAACAAAACGAGGTTTTGGGTATTTTATCTTATTGTACATGCATATAGAAGGTGTAATTCTTCATCATAGATTAATTAATTGCAGTCCTCTGTTTAATTTTTTCCATCCCGTACAAGAACTATACATCAGAAAAATGTTGGCTCTAACTCGTATAAGTAATTGATTTAATTTATTTATTATCGTTATTTTTTTTATATTATGTATTAAGAGATTATTTTAAGATAAACGCGCGCGCACGCACACCCGCATACTCGCTCACTCTCTCTCTTTCGCGCGCGCGCGAAAGAGAGAGAGAACGCACCCAAACACACATGTCGAGAGTGATTCATAATCAATGCCCAGAAAAAAAGATAAATTGATGAAAATCTTTATACACGTTCATTCTTAAGGTTAAGTGCACTAAAAAAGAATTTTTTGAAATTTTGAGAGATAAAATACAGTAAAAATGGAATTAACAATTTGTTTAATTTCTCCGTAACAACTGAAGATATCAACTTGATTTTTGTTGTATGTAATTTTCATTTGAATATATAAAAGCGAATTTCTAGATTTTTTAAATTCCGAGTTTAAAGCGTTAAAATGGATTTTTAATTATTTGAAACCCGGGTATTTTTTGAATTTACTGGTAACAGATGAAGATATCAACTTGATTTTTGGTGCTTGTAATCTTTATGCGAATGTCTAAAAACCAATTTTTAGATTCTTTGAAATTCAACCTTGAAAGGGTTGAATAAAGGTAAAAACATTTTGTAAAATAGTTTTTCCATTTCCAACCGCACTGAACGAGATATTCGTTCGATTTCGGTTTCCTGATACGCTTCGTATAAATATGCGTTCGTAAAAACTACATGGGTTTTTTGAATTTTAATATTAAAAAAGGTAAAAAACATAATTTATTTTTAAATTTTTTGCCGTTTTATGTTACTCGAGAAATTACAATACAGTGATTACTTTTATAAATTGAACAGACTTTAAACTTTAATTTTTATTTATCATTATTATTTTCATAACCATGAGTTTAATGAAAACAGGGGGCAGATGGCTAGATGGGAAGGCGAGCGGACCGAATCTTGACCAGCTAAACTCCCGTGATTACGACGGGAAACGTAAATAAATAGCCCGGTCAAAACCGCAAAGGGGATTCTAGTATATATATATATATACATCTTTAATTTACATCTTTAATTATTGTCTACAGTACTTTTATTTCAAGTAGTTTGAATTACTAATATGTAAATAATAAAAATAAGATAGAATATTTTACAAATACTACCTCCCTGTCGCAGATTCGCTCAGGTTATACGGTTAATTCCGTTTCCCATAGCACCCAATCTTTTTATTTTATGTTTTTAGTCAAGTAACCGGAGGCAGGTGCAGCCGGTCACACATACAGTAACGGTGGCAGTGGCTGTGTCTGTTGAGCCACAGTGACGAATACCTTCGCATCCCTTAAAAAAAATCGGATTTAAAAATAACCCGATAATGGTTTTTAAATATTTATCTGAAGTATTTGCAAGCTCAAATCTACTGAATATCTCGTTTACTATAGTCGGGCTTGGAAAAATTTACATTAATTGCTCAAAAATCTTTTACCTTTCTCCATCCCTTTTAAAGAATTTAAAAATCGGTTTATTGACGTGAAAATTACACTCACCAAAAATCAGGTTGATTTCTTCATTTATTACCGAAAAAAATATTAGGGTTTCAAAAAAAATTCAAAAATCAATTTTAACCCTTGAATTTCGGAATAAAACTCAAAAATCTATAAGTTGGTTTATAAATCTTTATATTCAATCAGTTCAAACCCAGCTGACACAATGAGAGACACTCACACCTCACAGTTCCTTAATTTAATGCATTAGTTTTTTCTTCAACCGGCATACCTCCAACTACTACATATATATATTTTTTTTTGTTTGAAATGAAATATATCAAAAAGCCTTCTTAGTCTTGCCTAGAAACTTGGGTAAAAATTTAGTAGCGATTGTCGAGTAGTTTTTTGTTCAACCCGAACAAGAAAAACCCCCCTCTTCTTCTTTATATAATAGTATAGCAGTTTTTTTTTTTTAATATTTCAAATAATTTGAATAAAGATTGTAAAAGAATATCTCAATAAAATATTATTAATTAGTTTTAAGCTTAATTTTATTATAAGACCCAAATAAAATTTACATATTATTTTTTTAAGAATATTACATAAAATATAACCGAAAAACAAATTTCTATAACCGAAAATAGTACACATTGTATTCAATTTTAATTTTTATTTCTGTATCAGATATTTAAATTACAACTTTTAAAAGGAGTACGGTTCCTTGAAAAAAATTTAATCGATGAAAGAATTAAACGAATTCCATGTAAAAAAAGACACAATAAAAGTAGTAAAATAACTTAATGCTACTAAGTTTTCTACTTTTATGTAACTTTTCATCTATTTTATTATAAAATTAATTCTGATATTTAAGTTTTGTTAAAACGATTAAGATTTATTTGAAATATTCACGCAAAATGAATATGATGTATGTACCGACGAAGGGTTAGCAAAAATATCTTGCTTATAAACAAAAAAGTAAACTAATTTTACTATTGAATAAAATAATATAAAAAAAAACTAATTTTTAAAAATAAATATATATATAAATATATATCGGGTACTTACCAATTTTGAGTTCATGTTGGAGTCGGTGGTTTTGGTTGCTGTTGTTGAACGATTGTTAAACAAATGATATCACAAATGAAGTTATTGTACGGTTTTATAGTAGTCAATAGTTGATTCGTCTTGAATTATAACTAAGTATTCTTGCCAAATTACAATACCATTGACCGCATTTTCTCTACGATATTGTAATGAGACCATTAATATTGGTCAATAATGAAATAAAACTATCATTTATTGGAAGATATAACGTAATTATTGTATAACCGTTCCCGGAAATGTTAACAATTTAAAAAAAAAACAAAGATATTTCGCAATTAGATTTAATTAAAATTATTCTATTATTGAATAAATACTTAATTATAAAGTTTCATTTCGCTGAGAAATGAAATTAAAAATTTAGTCAAAACTTACGTCGTTAACGTTTTCTGTTGTGGAAAATAAATTCCATATTATGAGCGGGTTTCACATATTTTTACTTTTCCGGTTGAGCATAGCTTTAAAAAAAAAATTTTGGGTGTACGAACTTTTGCAAATATCGACGTTTTAAGAACTCCTCAGTCCAGTAAACACAAAAAAAGTTATAGAAATTTCCGGACGATTTATGTTTGTACGTGTATTGGCCTGTATTTTTATTAATAAATCCGTACTGGCTCCACATAAATTCTTAGAAAACGGTTCAAAATGTTTTTATATATCGGGCAACGGTAGCAACAAATTTTGGATCAAATTAAGAAAGGAGAGGTAGTTTTTGTCATTTTTAAGTTTTGAATTGTTGTGTGGCGATCGTAAAAATTAAGCTTTGGTCCGACAAAACTAATTATTAAGTTATTTAATATTCCAGAGTTTTAAGCCGGTCGAAATAAGGGATGAAGGGGATATTCAACATGATTTATAAACTCTTTTGCACATACCTTGAAAACCCGTTGACCAAGAAAAGTTGAAATTTTGCAAAAAATATTTGGTTATATATGTATTCCAATTTTTAATCAAATTTTCACCTTAACGGGAGTATCACGGTATTTTTTTTTTTTTTTTTTTAGTAAACTATAATCTTTCTATCCTTGTTGAACAACGTTTGCATCAAATTGGGCCGACTAATTAATTGAAATAAATAATTATTCTAATAAATAAACTTTTAAGCTCAAAAAACTCAAGATGTCGGAGCGGAACCTATTGTTAAAATAACAATTTTTATTCAAATTTAATTTTCAAAATTGAAAATTCAACTGTATTAATAAATACGGCTTAAGAATTATTTATTATTTGTTTTAATAAGTTTTGATACTTATCTTCTTTTTAAAACTGCGGCTGTTAGTAAAATGTTATATGAATGAGCTACCAAACAAGAAGTAAATGTGACCCAATTTTTTTTTTTTTTGCAATTACACTCTTAATACAGATTAATTTGTTAAGTTCTACTAAAAAAAAAGATAATAATAATTTAGCCTTTTCACTAAATCAGAAACCGACTAATTAAATGCACAGATTAATTAATTTAATTTGAAGAGTTATACGGAGGAAATGAATTAGAAAATGGTGTTATACAGCAAGAAGAGGAAGTTGAGGAGGATGAAAAGGAAGAAACAATACTGAGATCTGAATTTAAGAGAGCATTAAAAGATTTAAATGGCAGAAAGGCTCCTGGAATAGACGGAATACCTGTAGAATTACTGCGCAGTGCAGGTGAGGAAGCGATTGATAGATTATACAAACTGGTGTGTAATATTTATGAAAATGGGGAATTTCCATCGGACTTCAAAAAAAGTGTTATAGTTATGATACCAAAGAAAGCAGGGGCAGATAAATGTGAAGAATACAGAACAATTAGTTTAACTAGTCATGCATCAAAAATCTTAACTAGAATTTTATACAGAAGAATTGAGAGGAGGAAGGAAGTGTTAGGAGAAGACCAATTTGGTTTCAGGAAAAGTATAGGGACAAGGGAAGCAATTTTAGGCCTCAGATTAATAGTAGAAGGAAGATTAAAGAAAAACAAACCAACATACTTGGCGTTTATAGACCTAGAAAAGGCTTTCTATAACGTAGACTGGAATAAAATGTTCAGCATTTTAAAAAAATTAGGGTTCAAATACAGAGATAGAAGAACAATTGCTAACATGTACAGGAACCAAACAGCAACAATAACAATTGAAGAACATAAGAAAGAAGCCCTAATAAGAAAGGGAGTCCGACAAGGATGTTCCCTATCTCCGTTACTTTTTAATCTTTACATGGAACTAGCGGTTAATGATATTAAAGAACAATTTAGATTCGGAGTAACAGTACAAGGTGAAAAGATAAAGATGCTACGATTTGCTGATGATATAGTAATTCTAGCCGAGAGTGACAAGTGAAGAGGTGTTGCGGCAAATAGATGAAGAAAGAAGCATTTGGAAAAATATAGTAAAAGAAGAGACAGACTTATAGGCCACATACTAAGGCATCCTGGAATAGTCGCTTTAATATCGGAAGGACAGGTAGAAGGGAAAAATTGTGTAGGCAGGCCACGTTTGGAGTATGTAAAACAAATTGTTGGGGATGTAGGATGTAGAGGGTATACTGAAATGAAACGACTAGCACTAGATAGGGAATCTTGGAGAGCTGCATCAAACCAGTCAAATGACTGAAGACAAAAAAAAAAAAAAAAAATTAATTTACGTTGTGTTACGAACTGGTGATAGAAAAATAATTATTAAAAGTAAATTGAGCTTACAATTTTTTCCCTGTTATAATATTACGTAATAGAAAGGAAAGAATGACCTACGGATTACTCAGAAACTAAAGATACTAAAATGTGATTCTTTTATATTTTTTTTAGAGGTGGAGGAACCCCCATTTACGGGCGCCTAGGCAGTGTCGGGCCCGCTACCAGCTTCCACCAGATGTTATTAGGTGCGTATGTGTTCCTGCGCACTACCGACTAAACCTCCACCGCTGGCTAACCACTCCTCCGGGAAACAGCTTATTTCTGGAAGAGGGAACACCCGCTCACACAATCGGACCGCAATAGAGGAACACCAATACAATCACACACTCGACACAAAGATACAAAACAGAAGCAATACTAAGACGCAGCAAAGCACAATTACGCCCACACACACACACACACACACACACACACAGTCGGCCCTCACAGGCAAACACCAAACGCACACAACAGTCAAACAAATTACAGCGCACATACACGCCAACATCATCGCACACCCTCAGTACCACATACTTACACAGAACTTATCAGGACGTCGACAGTCTAAGCTTCAGAAGAGCGGAACTTACCTACGGTTCCGTGCCAGCGGAGTAACCACGGCTTCATTGCATCCAGCCGACCCCCACAAGGTCGGCGCCGTCGCCTAGACACTCGACCGCAACCCTGTCCGTCGCACAGCAACCCTTCGGCACGTAACCCCCTTCGGCCTTCTTCAGCGATACGCAGTTTGTCTACAACTACTTTGGCAAATCTCGCCACTGCGTTCCGATTCTCTTCTTTTGCTAACATAATTTGCTCGAAGTCTTCAAGTAAGAACATATCCCTTCTGCCCGACGTGTACAAGACCTCGCCACTTTACTACGAAAGTATTCGAGCGTTCATGTAGTCGCTCCTAGTCTTTTCCAGTGGACGAGCGGCCTAATAGTAACAAAAAATCGATATTAGAGCACGAATTAATTTATTTCGCAGCGCTACAGACGGTGATTAGTAATCTCTAAAGAAATGAATACTCTGTGTACGGTTTAAATGTTTCTTACAAAAGTGGAACGCCAATTTTTTGGAAGGTTAACTACCCGGACATTTGGAAGTTTAACTATCCGGAGGAATTTAGTCCTGTGTTAAACTAATCGTAAAATTAACTTCTGAAAATATCGATGGAAACATAAATCGGTTAAGCGTGAACCACGATGAAATGACGTTTGTATTTATTCTGACGCGTTTATGCAGTAGATCAAATCAAACGACATCTTTTCTGTATTCTTTGCCTTATATGTTTCATAACTTTACCCGGGGAAGGGTGCGTAATTTTACGATGTCGACTAGAAATCGGTTTTACCCTTCGGGATATTTTAAGCCTAAACCGTTCATTAAACCTCTATAAATTCTACGATCTTAACAGTCCCGTACGCGTAAAAATAATTTAACTATTCGTGTTAACATAGATGTCGATATCGTTACAATTGAGAGTTGTTTTATCAAGGAAAGAAATCTTAGAAAAATTACAAAAACTGTTCATCGGATAATTCGACAAACGCATAAAACAACTAATAGAGGTCTCCATTATTTAAACGGTCTCCATGTAAACGGTTCAATTTTGAAAAAAGAACAAAAAAAATGTTAAACTTCATACTGAAGATTTCAACTACAAAAATTCGGTTACAAGTAGTACTTTTATTTGCTTAGAAATCTGTATATTTAAAAAAAATGTATATTGATAATTATTTCGAATGTATTAATAAATTAAGAAAAAATAATAATTTAATAAAACAACATTATCGCTGATCATTTAATAGAAAATCAATCCGTAGTATATACTTATATAGTAGTATATAGTTCTATGTCATCGTATATATGCCCTATATCAACGGAGATCCTAAATTTTACCCAGAAAAATAAGAAAAGTATTATTAAATTTAATAAAAATTAATTATGATAGTATATAATAAAATTTGGGAACACTTAAATAAATAACGTTTCAATAGTTAAAATTAGAGATTCGTCAAAATGATCCTACCATCGTCTAATTTTCGATATGAGACCACCACATCTAAGCCCTTAGGGGATCCTCATGGAAGGTGCAGCTGAAAGAATTTAAATTGAAAGTGGGGTCATAATAATTAACCTGTTCAAAATAACAGTCATTTAGTATTTTTTTACAGCTTGTATCAAAAGTAGTCTAAAAACACCTCAAGCGTCGGTGTTTTCTACTATATTACCTTTTTACCACAAATTTAAAGCTTACATTAGTGTTTTTTTGTAAAAAATTTAGGTAAAAATTAGTTTAGAACTTTTTCTATGTTTTTAAATTTAAGTTTGCGTATATGTTTGATTTAAGTATATTGAAAGCACTTTCATTATGTAATTTTTTTGCTTCTCTGCTAAGTAACGTCGGCTATTACACACTCCAATATGTTAAAGTTAGATTTACTTTAGAATAACGCCGAGCTCTAGATTTTGTAATATAAATATCTTAGTTTACAAGACAACTGTTTGCTAGGCCTATTATATATGCCTATGTTGCATCCTTTTCTATTCAAAAAGTACTCTTTATATTTACAAATGTAATCGGTAAATCGTTGGTGTGCAGTCTTACGTATCGATAAGAAATCATTATTCTAGAGTTCTTCAAAGAAAATCCTTCCTTTAATTATTCCATCGGGTTATTTTTATTACCTTCCAAAAATACAGTTACTTCGTGCATGTTTATAGGATCTGTTGAGAGATAGTTCTCAAGAGATCGGAGATAGAGATTCTATTTCCGGTTCTTTAAGCATTTCATGTTGGAGCGCTTTCATAAAACTGGTCGCTCTACACAAAATCTTAATTAAATATAAATTAAAAAAAAAAGTAATTAATGTCCAAGAAAATTAAAAGGTGAGAGCATTTTTCCCTGCTAATTTTTTTTTTTAATTAAGAGGAAAACTTTGCCGAATTCGTATAGTTTTAATGTCATAGAACTGGAAGTAGAATCCACTAGAAACTACTAAAGAAGTGAAGCTCATAAAGAAGTATGAGGTAGCATTGAGCTACGCAAACTAATTTTTTCATTCACTGATGTGTAAATAGTATATATTCTTTTATTTTTTAGTCGGTATTGAAACAGATACAACTCTCAACTGAACCCAACTGTTTGTCTGGGCGAGTACAGCATGTAAACGGTTCAATTTTGAAAAAAGAACAAAAAAAATATTAAATTTCATACTGAAGATTATACTACAAAAATTCGGATACAAGTAGTACTTTTATTTGCTTAGAAATCTGTATATTTAAAAAAAATGTATATTGATAATTATTTCGAATGTATTAATAAATTAAGAAAAAAAAATAATTTAATAAAACAACATTATCGCTGATCATTAAATAGAAAATCAATCGATAGTATATACTTATATACTAGTATATAGTTCTACATCATCGTATATATCACCCATATCAACGGAGATCCTAAATCTAACCCAGAAAAATAAGAAAAGTATTGTTAAATTTAATAAAAGTTTAACCTTTGGATATCGAAATTATGAACGAGTTACCGAGGAAAAAAGACAACAAAGGTTCAGTGTTGACATTTATTTTTCGCATTCTACTAGATTTGAGGTCATACAACTTTGCAATCATAAATTTATTTTTTTCTTTTTAGTTTTATAATAACAGTAACATACGTATAAAATCCAGTTTACCGATACATACGAGTGTAATCTTCTTTTTTTTTTATTACACGATCTACTTCAGTACAAGAATTAGGATTTTTTTGATAAATTATGAAGAAATATCTTTTATAAATTCTAGTTTTTCAATTAATTTTTATTAGTTCATATAAAGATATAATTATTACACTGAAAATGATCAATTAATAAATAAAATTAAACTTCAGTAAGTTAATGTTGCTTTTAGACCCCGTAGAAACATAAGAATCGGTTAAGAACATTGTATTTCATTTACGTATCGTGCGGTAATACCTTTTTATTTACAACCTTTTTCGGTATTAACTTGGCAGGTCAAAGGCAAACGATCGAAATACTTCATTGCTAATTAGGCTAAAACACTTAATCGTTATTATATACCATGCTTCTCACAAACGCAAGGAAAAGTGATTAAATAAATTGAAATTCTGGCTACAAAGATGTAAACTCAAACCCACCGCGTGACTTGTCGATGGTTAAACAAAAAATCTAAACTTAAATTATATAGATTTCATCTAATAAATGAAGTAAAGTATTCACGAACGCGTCTGAATAAAATATCTACTTGGAAAAATCATGTGACATAAAAAGGGACGAGTTTCTTGTTAAACAAAAAGGATTTATTAGGAATACTGGGAGTAATGCCATTTAATAATATTTTTTTGTAAAACAATCTTTAAACCGATTTAGACTTACAGAATTCAACTATAATGATTAAACAGTAATACTATTAGTAACCAAGGTATTTTATAACGGCGTCTAAACAATGTCTTGAGAAAATCTGATAATCTCTGTACTTTGAATGGAACATTGAAATCCACCTATATCTCTTGCGTCTAGTTTGACAAAATTTTATATTCAATACCATTACCGTAATAGTTGTAGGGCATCCGAAATGGATTAAAAATCTCTTCCAAAAATGATAGAATCATTCTTAAGCATAATTCTAGGCTTAAAAGGGACAATGAGGACTGAATTCCCGTTGCCTTCTTCACCTATAAATATATAGATACATAAGAAGCCCACGATTACATCAAGCGATACCTGCATTCTGTTTATCAAAAGGATTGGTTGTATAATGGATATCATTTATTCTAGAAAAAATAACTTTGATCGGTATCTCTTAAATCTCAAGCTCCTTTTACAACCGTAAGTAAAACTGAGGTAGACGGTATAAATCAAAGCATTAATGTACCCGTTTCAGTATTAAAACTATTTCAACAATATACTCGTATGCTGTTTAAACTCAGCGAAAAAAACTGATAAGTTAATTGTTAGTACGCGAAATCTGACAAACTTATTAGTAAAATTATTTTATTCTAAATCTAGTAGACCGTTGCAATGAAGTTAGAAATCTCAAACGTCAATGTGTTTTAGAGGTAATATTATAAATAAATAGAGTTTAAACTAGTTACTAGTATTAGTTAACGATTAATTATTAACGTTTTCATAAACATATAATTATTAATTAAGCGAACACTTTCAACAGCGTACGATGAAATTACTCTCAGGTTTTTAACTACGATAATATACAATAACCGATATATTAAACGCGTCTACAACCGTTGGTATTTTATCCTTACTACACATAGTTTAACTTCTAGGATTTCCTATGATTTTTAGGATTCTAACCGACAGTTTCAGAAGTGGCAAATCGTCAGTTTGTAAAGGATGCAGTTTACCAAAAGATGCAGATTACCCAAGATACAAAATATTACTTACTGTTTTTATTAATATAAAATATACAAATTCGTTTTTTTAAGATTTTTTTTTTAATATTACTAATTTATTTAGTAATTCGTGCTGATTACTACAGGTTGTCGTCCGGTTACATCTGTCATACCATTTTTTAGATTACAGATAATTTTAACATACGAAAATACTAAACGTAACCAGTATTCGAAACTAGAACCTACTAGATGAAAGGTATAGAAAGTAACACGATGCCGTGCAGGTCGGTAATAACTAGATTTCCAATGGAGATGACACAGTTAGGGCAAAGTATTCATTACTCATTATAAAATATAAAAACAAAAAATAATAGTAGCATGCTACTGTGGCGGGTGGCGTATTGCTGTTCACATAGGCTGACGGCTGGCTTACCGCACTATTAACTATATGAAAATATCTTATACTAACTTATACTATGTAAGATTACGGAGCTATACGATATGTTTTCCTAAAGGAATGACTATCTAACGTTCCACCCGTCCTGTTTAATTAGTCTATCTTTCTCGCACGCAATGTGCGTGCGTGTTTAATTTCGATGCTAGTTTTCACAACATTTTTAACTTTTACTAATAAGTTACTTTTTATTTAGAGTCTTTCAATTACAGCATAAAAAGTAAAGTTGCAATAAAACAAAAAGCGTGTGTAATATTAACTTCTTTTTCTAAGTAATCTAACTAACAATATCGTTTATACGGCCAGCAATGGCTTTGCTTGACATATTCAAGCCTATAAACCAACATTTTTCATCAACTTGTATTTGCACAAATCAACTTGTATTTTCTGTTTATTGCCGTAGACTTGTGACTTAACATAATCCCAGAGAAAAAGTATAAGGGAGTCAAATCACACGATCTTGGTGGCCAATCGGCATTACTATTTCGTAGAATTTTCGAATCACCAAACTTTTGGCGGAATAACTGAACCGTTTCAGCAACTGTACGCAATGTGGCACCGTCCTGTTGAAAACATATCTTATATTAAAACTTTCCAAATTTGCAAACTAAAAAATCACGGATCATAGCTAGATAGCGTTCACCATTTACTGAAACAACATCTTGTGGCACATTTGAAAAAAAAAATGGCCCACTGATAGCACCAGCCCATAATCCACACCATAGAGTGATACGGCAATTTTGCTTGTTTACAAAACCATCGACTCAAAAATGACTTTTAAAAACATCCATCTAAAAACATGATTTTTTAATGAAAATTTGGATCCACTTCGAGCTGCTCCAGAGACAAGTCGACAAACAGACGTTCCGTGAGATTTAATTCTTGAGTTAGTTGAATTTTATATGGGTTATCCAAGATCTTTACGCAAAATTCGCCTTGTTGCTGTTGATAAAAGGGCCAACTCTTGTGAACGAAATCGATAAATTTCGATTTTTCCGAATACTTATAGCAGAAATATTTTCTTGACTCCTTAAATTTGTTTTATAAATCGGTGTTTTGACATAAAGTAGAGAAGAATTCTCGTCGAATCTTTTAACCGATCGATGAATTGTGCTTTTGCTTAACCGATTATGCAGAAACCATAAACATCACGAAGCGTAGCTATATCAGATTCAACATTTCGATAATAAATTTTTATGATTTATAAATGTTGTAGATGCGTGTAGCGTTTCAAGATGATTTATCTTAAACTACTGAAAACGAATGACGCTTGAAAACGTTTTTTTTTTTAAATCAATGTCGTCTCTTCAATCGTAAATTTCTTGCGCACATCTAAAAGAATCTTTACATGACTTTAAATGTCACTCGATAAATATTAGTCCGAAAAAATAAATTTAACTGTAGCAATATTATTTAATTATTCAGAATTTCTGAAACATCTAAAGCCATTTTTGATCGTTTATAAAGTCATAAGATTTTTTCTACCTTCCTTTTTCATAGTTAAAAAAAAATGTATTTATTCTTTCAATGGCTACATGCGTTGACATAATTTATTGGAGGTTGTCTTTTATATAGAATTTTATCGCAATGTTTATTTATTTGTTGAATTTTTAACGTTTTACTAGTTTTATAAATCACCGCCTCATTCTTTAAATAAAATTATCAAGAAAAATACTACAGAACTAATGTAAATTCTCAAATAATAAAGAAAATCGTTAGCGTATTCCATTTTGTATTTTCCCGTAGGTAGAATAATATTATTTTAAATGAAAAAATGTAAGTAAACAATGGCGCAGATGCGTGTGTGCGTGCGCGCGCGCATTGTAAGTTGTGTGTGTCCAGATGTGCATTTGTAAATTCTAAACTCACATTTATATTAAATTTTATAATTAATTTCTTCAACAGTCCATTTATGTCATGACATATTCCAAGTATTGATAAAAACGTATTACTAGAATCTAATTTGGGCCCGCGCATAAATAAACGCTAAAAAAATCTTTGAATTTAATTTATTTTTTAAAATAATAAATTATAAAATAATAATAAATAAATAAACTAAAACGATATACATATTCAAAATAATTAGAGTAACATATATAGAAAAATCAGAAATTAAACTCCTCTTTTCAAAAATCTGAAGAAAAAGGTTTTCCCAGGATTTTTATATAAATTGAATGGTATTGTTGACTTCCTTCACCCCAAAACACATGTTAAGAGTAAACGATCGGTATAATCGACCAGAAGTTATGACACAATAATCACTATCTTGTAAATAAGTACGTGATTTTAAAAAAATATGCAGGAATTGTTAAATGCAGCCGATTAGATAATTTTTTAATAATATAATGCGTAAATAAAAAGAATTATATTTGCTTATAACCGTCCTTCAAAATTAAAATTCCCTTTCATTCTGTATAAAAACGCAATGCTCTGTCTTCTTTTGTAATTCTTCTCTTTCTCTTATTAACTGTCATTCAATTTTTACATAACGAATGATTTAGGTTTATATGAAATTCAGTAGACGTTATCAAGAATATAATACTAATAACACTATCCTTGGCACTAGCCAGGTTATTAGAGGTTAGTGCGTGCTCGGGCGTAAGTTGTTATTACGTAATTTAAAACTATAAAGTGTTATAATATTAAGCAATGTATCAGACACGAACACGTAGGCTGGTGTAACTTAAGACGACTATCATTTCTTCCACGGGCTGATTCGATCTTATCCTAACAACATTTGTAGTCTATAAATATAACAAAATTAAAAATGTAAATCGTGTCACGATTTGAAAAGAAAATGCATAGCAAACTTAAGTATAATTTTTTTGTGTCTGTAGGCTTCTGTATTATACATCAACAAAACGGTTACGCCTTCAAATATTTTGAACAACTAGAGCGTGATATGTTTATAGAACGATAAATACACCTGGTACAAGAATTAAAAAATTTTTAACGCTCGTGTAATCACATACATACGACCGTGCACACATATAAGAACGCAACACTCACAAGATGTAAAATAATTTTTCGTCAGAGTGAACGCAGCGTAAAAATATTTGATCAAAATAAATCTTGATCTTATATTTTAATAAATAATAGTAAATCGAAATATTGAAAATGCGATGGAAGTTTGACCGTCGTTCAAAGGCAATATCTCAGTTTTAAAGGATCTGTTTCTATTAAAAAATTATCCTACTTTAAAACAATTATCCTACATTAAATCATAAGCAATCTTAGGTTTAACTTCCTCGACACAATTAGCTCGCAATTTTTTTTTTCCGAACATTAAAACGAAGTTACGTATCGGAATAGAATTTATTTATGACGTTAAGTTTTTCATAATGTCTTTTTGACTCAGGAATCGAAATCCTTAAGACATTTTAAGCTCATTAAATTATCAGGATTACCGGGAATCACACCTAGAAATCAACTTTCTTTGGGAACAAGGGAATATCAAGGTTAGTTAAAAAAATGCTGAATTAAGCAAGCGTAATAGATGGAGATGGAAAAAAATGGGGTCCCCATATTTCCGTAGGTCAACGATGTAGAACTTCATGTTGGTAGTATATCTTACCGCTGGATCATCATCAAAATCAATTTTGTGATGTGTAAAAAAATTTTTACATTTTTACACTACAAAAAATTTGTAGGGTAAAAGTGCTTAGCCTGAACGGGATTCGAAACCAGAAACTTTCGGATAAAAAGTAGAAACGCTTATTTTAATACGAGGATCGTTCTGAAAGGTTCCTGAAAAAGAAAACAGAAGATTTTCAGAGTTTTTATTTTCTATTTTTCTACTTAGTCACCTTACAGTTTAATACATTTAGATCAACGACTTCCCGACTTTATAATACTCTCAGTATAATGTGATCTGTCCAACTCTCCAAGATAAGTTGTTTTCTCAGTTTTGACCCGATCATATGAAATGAATCTTCGCCTAGCGAGCCGTTTCTCCAGGTTTGTTAAGAGGAAATAATCGTTGAGAATCAAATCCGGTGAAAGCGTAAGTCAGGGATTTGTCACAAACAACCCGAGGCATGTGTGCAGGCGCATTATCGTGATAAAAAAGCACTTCCTTTTTGGCCAGATGTGGACGTTTAGCCTGAGTAACATCTTCAATTAGTGAAAATTAACTCCCCAGACTTTTGACGGTTCAGCTTTTTTCCAGGCAGTCTATAGGAACCGCATCACGAAAATTCCAAAAAACTGTAAACATTTCTTTTCCTGCGGATGGAACCGTTTTATTATTCTTGGCGTACTTTTACCTGCTTCCACCCACTGGTCGGACTTTTCTTTGGTCTCTGGCGTACAATGGAAAATCCATGTATCATTTATTGTTATAAAACATCAAAGAACGTCAGTGGAATAACATTTGAAACATACTGAACACCCTTGAGCAGTGTTTAGTCGAATGCGTGTTTGATTGGCTAACAAACGCAGCATCGAGCGGAAAGCGTTTTCCTACCCAAAACATCATGGAAACTGTAATGACAAGATCGATCGAGATGCTTGCAATGTCTTCAAGCTCCCGTATCTTCAGTTGGCGATTATGTAATACGGTATTTTGGACTTTTGTGACAATTTCTTCAGCAGTAGCGTTCATTAACAAGAATGGATGTACGACTACGTTTAAATTCAGTAACCCAATTTTTAACCATCGTAAATATGTAACGAATTCTTCAAAATGAATATCCTTTTTTTTTGTATATGAGTCGAGGATAAACCTTTTAAAAGAAATTAGTTTATAAGAATTCGTAATTCAACTTTATCTGAAAGTTCTAGGTCTGAAACAGATTGTACGACAAAATTACTATGATATTTGTCAAGCAAGTATAATCCTTTAGATGTGCGCGTTTCGTTGCTTGTTTCTGGCGGTCGAGTATACCAAACGTTTTTAAATTTTCTGAAAAATAGATAAAGTTGAATTACGAATTCTTAAATTCATTACAAATTGGACAACTAAATTTAAACGTGGTCATACATTCTTGTTAATGAACGCTACTGCTGAAGAAATTGTCACAAAAGTCCAAAATACCGTTTTACATAATCGCTAAATGAAGATACGGGAGCTTGAAGACACTAAACGTTTGGTATACTCGACCGCCAGAAACAAGCAACGAAACGCGCACATCTAAAGGATTATACTTGCTTAACAAATATCATAGTAATTTTGTCGTACAATCTGTTTCAGACCTAGAACTTTCCGAATGATCCTGCCAATACAGTAAGATTGCTACCGAAGGCCTGTTGATGTTATTACCCTTTGTTGTTGCCATTTATTCCCTTAATCTCATTTCAATTTTAAGTATCATCCAAAATTTATGCATTACCAATCGATTTTTTCCATCAGCACAAAATTATAACATGAAGAAAGTATTACACGGGATTATAATACAAATATAAAACAGTTAAAAGCAAAATGTTTAAAAATTCTAGCTATACTACGAGATATATAAAAAAAGATGTATTACAAGACCTTCGGAACACAAGTGAGGAGCCAACCGCTCATGTACGTTACGTTTTTATTATTCTTTAGTTTGGTCTCACTTATTATGGTTGTATCGCCTGCTCTTCAGCGCGTCATACAGTGCTTAAGATGCTGGGTGCTGTACACCACGCTTCTCTTCATGCCTTTAGATCAACCCCTGTGCCAAGTATACTTGTTGATCGCATTGAGTCATCAATTTGGGACGGACGGAATATGCTGCTAACATCTTACTCTACTCGTCTTGAAGGATAACCAAATCACCCGGTTTTACAAGCAGTCCTTGCAAATCCTCATTTACAACGTTATAAAGACGATCCACGTTATACAGCACCAATGGGTGCCCGATGAGCACCCATTGGTGCCCGATGGGTGCCCGATGAGCACCCATTGGTGCCCATCGGGCACCAATACTCGTTATGCAGCACTAATGGGTAAACGTCGTACCCGTCGTTTACATGTTTTTTAAATTTTGACATACACAGCCCAACCTATCCTTGTTCACATCCTCCGTGGAGACTTTACCCCATAAATTTTAATTATGACCTTACCATATATAATAAAATATCTATAATTTCTATCGTCTTTCAGAAAGTGTTTTACCAATTTCTTTCCAAGACAAACCAAGACGCAACAGTATTCGTAGATGTGTCGAAACACAATGATACTGTTGGATCCGTTTTTGTTGTAAATGAAAAATCCTACCATATATATGTACGGTCTACCTGGTATTACAAGTGGCTCCCATGCTGAACTGTACGTCATCAATATGCATGTAACCAATCGTCTTTCACCACTTAATTTTACAGATTTTTTTAGTTCCATTAAACATACTCTTCGAGTATGTTTAATACAGCAGCAAGGTGACTGGACTGCTGCAGTAGACCATAAGCTCCAATAAATCAAGGATACTGTGCTGTCGTGGAGCTCATCGATCCGGAATAACCGTTGCGACGGTCGAGAGGAAGTTATTATTTGCCGTTTACGTATAGGGGATACTAATCTTACATATGGACACCTAATGAATCGGACCGATGCAACCCCTTTGTGTTTTTTGCGACTGCCGCTTGACGGTGCACACCACATCCCTGTGGACTCTGTGTGTTATACGGCGTTGCGTCGTAAATTTAAATTAGGAGCTAACACCCAAGATATTCTAGGAAACATATGATGTTGCTATCGAATGTCTTGTTTTTCGAAACTTATAACGCGAAAGCGTTTTTTTCCTTCCCCCCCAAAAAAAAAATGCAAATACTGCAGAGCAGTGGCAGAGATGACTACAATTTATATATTTAATTATATTCGAATCTTTACCTCCTTTTAATTTTTCAACTTTTTCCTTTTTGCAAGACTCTTAATACCAAAATAAATTGATTTATATATCTTAAAGCAATGTATGACCCACCTACCTTGTTCATTTCTTTACTAGAGTTTGTTACATATACTTTACGTAATATTGTTGTTTTAATTTCAAAGGATTTGGATTACCCCAGTAACATTCAATTAACTTTATTAAAAGAGATCCTTTAATGGAAAATATTAAGTATAAATATTTTCAAAAGCGAAAATAAGGTTTCAGATACTTAAAGTAGATTAATCGGACGAAAACGTGATAAGAAACAACGTAATGTCATTTAAAATACGTATTTTAAAATTGATCTACCAAAAGACAAAATATTACGGTTCATCCAACTAGATTAACGGCTGATTAATTATTATTGACAGTTTATTTTGTGAGACTTTTATTTTAGGGCGTTGCAGCATGAAAACGACTGTAGATTTGGAAGACCCTATTATTTACGTAGAATAACCAATAAAGTCCATTTATTGAAGTTTCTAATGGTTATTCCCAATTTCACATAGTAATTGATAACAAGAATGTTTGCTTAGTCAGTATAATTAATTCGGTAAAGAATTTTAAAATTACAAGAAAATGGAACAAGCCTCTTATCTGATTCAAAAAAGAATGTTAAAAAAAATTTATGGAGTTTTTTTTTAACTTTTATTCTCATTACTAAATTGCATTTTATGACGGATCGGATAAATTTTTTAATAAATCTTTCGTAGTGCAGTATAGAAAATAATCTTTTAAATATAAAAGAACGATAAAAGTAAAGTGTAAAAATATAATTAAAAATATATAAGTGTAGGATCCGGCAGAATGAGCCTACAGTTTTTATGTAAATTAAAAAATATATTGTACGCATATCCAAACTTTGTACAACCTTTTAAAAGAATAATACGTTTTAAATTTTTACTAACATTTTTCTTAAAACTAAATAGTTCAATCGGTTCTCTTTGTTCACAAGCTAATTTGGCCTATCTCTGAAGATTATGATGGTTCACCGAATCAATTTTTGATATCGTTTTTAATTTCCTCGTTAGCTAGTATCATTAGGTACAACGATTGAACGCAATCAAATTTTTAAAAAATAGTACTGACTGCGTTTTCAAAGTTCTGAATACTAGACCTGCACTTCTTCGAAGAGAATAGACGAACAGTGCGATGAGTTTCAAACGATATTTGATAATTTTGAGCAGCGTTTTAAGACGCTCAAGGAATTTGAGGATTAATTGGTTTCAGCAAACCGGCACTACCGCCTATCGGCAAGAGCTTCTACGGTTTTTGCCAAGTATTTCTCTCCAGGACGACTCGTTTCAATTCACGATGATATTTACACCCGCAAGATCACCTGTCCTTGCCGAATGTTTTTCCTTGAAATTATCTTGCGCGCGCGCAAAGAAAAAACTAAAAAAATGAATCGTCGAATCAAAAAATATATCTAAACGGGTGTATGAACAAAGAGGATATTGGACGACTTAATTTTAATGACGAAATAAGTAATTTAGTAAAATCGTAAAGAATCATTTTTTTAAAACGCATTAGAAATTATTAAATTTAATTTAAAATTTATTTTTTAATTTATTGTAATTTCTAATTTCTTTTCTTTACTAACATTAAAACTTTCAGATCATCTGGTTGAACATTCTATATAAATCACATTACCCGATACGCATGCTTAAATTTAAAATTTAAGTCCTCTCTCTAAAGGGACAAAAAATTAATAAATATTTTTAACGAGGATTATTTATCATTTTTATTTAAATTAAATCTTCTTGAAAATATAAGAGCTACAGATGGCTAGTTGTTGATGGGTACGGTCGGGTTTTCCTTTGTCCGTGTATTTGCTGTTATCGCGTTTTCTCTTTACTATTTTTTTAGTTTTTTGTTTTGTTGTTCTTTTTATTCCCTTTTTATTTAGTTTTTGTGTTTCGTTACACTTTGTTTTGTTTACGTTAACCTTTATTTGGTTAAGCGTACTTTACTCGTTTTTCGTATTTTTTAGTTACGTCTAGTTTTGTTATGTTAAATTAATTAACCTTTACTTTGTAAACTTTCTGTTTTGTCGTTTGGTTTAAATTAAATAACGTATTTTACATTTTTATTTTTTGTTTGGCCAACGGTTGCTAAGGTCTGTTTCGTTAAAATACAACCGTCGGATCTTTTTGTTTGTATCGAATGACGAATTTTTTTGTTTAGTTTGGACTAAGGAAAGTTTTGGTACTTTTTCTCGTCGTGTCACATCCTGGGGAGATCAAAGGGTTCGGTCCCGCCTGCCGAAGATGATGAGCGTCCCTCCCGTGATGGTTTTCCCGGATTTCGTTCGTCTGCGGGGATGAGGAGCCGTCGCAAGACAAAGGCTGTACAGGAGGCTCCCCTAATAGCAGCGAGACTAATAGCGCTGCAAAGGCCGAGGTTGAAGAATATCTGCGTGTGGAGGAGTCTAGTTTGAAGTCCAGTCGTAGGGAGAGGAAGACGAGATCGGATGATAAAATGCGGGGCTTCAAAACCATCGGAGAAGCGGAGGCTGCGGCTTTCCTCCCTTGTGCTGAAGAGAAGAAGAAGCCGAAGGCTAGGTGTAGGGGCTTCTTGTCCTACGGTGAAGAAGTTTCTGATCAAGAGAGACGCGGTTTGTCACAAGTAGCGTCCAACATGAAAGAGGGAAAGACAGAGAAATTAAGAGGAACTGATAGCGAGTGTAGAAGCATTCAAAGGCGGGCAAGATATCTAGTTTTTAATACAAAAGTTCTACTTAAATACGCGAGAGAGATATGTTGGCTTATCAGACAGAATGCACACAAACACGGAGATCAAAGAATGTTGCCTGAACATGTACGGGATTTGAGGACCTGGCTTCCAAGTCTAAGGAAGTTACAGCGGCCCGGAATTCCGCTCCGATCTCGGTACAACCGAAACAGTATACTGAAGTGGTCAAGCGGAGGCGTGAGGCCAGCCACGCTACTAAGAATCCCGATTATTTTTGTTAATAAGGTGGAGGGCTGGACTGTACCCGGTAGTCAGTTAAAGAAATACCCTCAAATCGCCCTTCGCGACAGCCGAAAAGGACTTAAGATATAAAACATCAGAGAGTCCAGCAACGGATTAGTTGTAGTTGCAGATGACAACGGGACAGTCCGGTTGATAATGGAGTCTCCAGCCGTTAAGCGATTGAAAAATCCATACCGTGCAAATTAATTAATCGTAACTTAAAATTTGACTTCCATTTTGTATCATTGCTCCTCCGGTTTCTTACCCCATCTTAACTTCAACGATCTAAAAATAAAAAAAAATTAAAATTGTATTCCTTTTGTAAAATAAACGTTTGAAAATTTGTTCTTGTTGGCTAAGCCGTTTTAAAATTTTATCGCAATAATTACTGTAAAAGAAAACTTCTATCCGAAATTATTTTTCTAATGTGGTTATCAATTTTTACCTGAGACTACGCCAGAAAAAACGGATTTATTTATTTATTGTTTTTTAATTTGTAATTTATCAGAAATAATCGTGAGATAATATTTTTGTGATAATATTACCAGCAGTTTAATAGCCGATTTTCGAAGTCAAAGGTTCTGATGCTCAAATCCTTGTAAATGTTAGTCGCTTTTATACAGATTTGAATACTAGACAGTGGATATCGGTGTACTTTAGCGGTCGGAGTTCAATTAATCAAACACCTCAGGAACGGTCGGTCAAGTTTATACGTAACTGCACCTCATTTATATCTCATATATATATATATATCATTCTCATCTCATCGGGCCGTAGGAAGGTCGTTTATTGTCACTAGTTGAACGTACTGCAACATATACTTTAGGAGAGAAAAAGAAGGATATTACGACCTCCTTTACCTAGCCACGTCTTTCCAGTTCGATTAGAAGGTTCTGATTTTGAATCCCTCGGTAGGATCACCAATTTTTACACGTAAAATAACTCAATCTTTTATTAAAAAAATGCGTTTGATATTTATTATAGAATGTCAGTTTGCAATTAATTCACGACTAAATAATCAAAAGTAAGATAATGTCAACAAATAGTTAATTCAAAATAAAGTAAAATTGAGAATTTTGTTATATTCGTAAAAATGATTCAAAATAACAAAAAATTGATTTTTCAACTATTAAAAAAATGTTAAGTACTTGTTTACCACAGCGAGTAACAATTCCGTATTAGCCAGTTTAAATAATAAAAATTTTAACTGATAATTATTATTTAATATTAGAAGTTCCTTCATCAGAAATCAAAACGTTTTTCCTCTTTTTTAAAATAAAAAAAAAATATTATTTTTCTTTAAATAAATATATAGACATAATTTAGAAAAATAAAGTCTAATGTAATTAAGATTTTATTTTTTTATTAACCTGCTTCAAAAAAAGGATTTCTCAATTCAATTTGTATCTTTTTCTTTTTTATGAATATTCAAGATTTATTTATTTCAAAACGCAATTATTTGACGATTCTTTTTTTAATTACGGAATATTTTCTAGTGAACCCGTAATATATTTCATCTTCATAATCTAAGATAAAATTATTAAAAAAAAATTACTTTAAACTTGAAAAATTGTACGGTCTACATAAAAGATCCGAAGCATTTAAAAAAAATTATCTCCCGTTTTTGTTACTTAGAAGTAATGAATTGTCATATCGTAATGATATTAACCTCACACATTTCTGGTTTATTTATTTTATTTCTTTTAAAGTTAAGATAACATATAATACAAAATTGTAAATTTTTGACCCCATTACCTCATCCTCAACAGCAGTTTCTTTAAATGGAATTCTCTTTTTCAATAAGACGCTTTAAAGAAAACAATTAATTTCAAGCACCGCAAAACAAGTACAAAATAAATGCTGCTATCGATAGTAAACTTCGACAGGTTAAGTGCACTGTGACACTCCGGAGCTCTCATGTAGGAATAACCGTCGTAAGGAGGTTATTATTTGCCGCTTGCAAATAGGGCAACACTAGGTTAGCTCCTGGAAATCTTATGACGCAGACGCATCTTTTTGTGCTCGCTGCGACTACCGACTAACTGTGCACCGCATCTTTGTGAATTGTATCTGTTATCCGGCATCGCATCGCAATTTTAAACTAGGGATTGAAATGGGAGCCGGAACAAAGCAGTGATGTTATCGAATGTCTTATAAAAGCCGTGTATCTTGATTCAAAAAGTGATTATTCATACGGCCCTTATCGTCTGTGTATACCGTTAGGCGCATGACGGTTGTTAATTTTGTTCTTTTAAGTTACTTTTTTAACGTCGTATTACCGAGGTTTTATTTCACTTTTAACATACGTCATGGACTCTTTTCATCTGCGTTTATATATTACTGTTGTTTAGTTTTGTAATTCTTTTTTTAAATATTTATATTTTATTATATAAATATCATATCCGGGCGCTTTAATCTAGTTTCAGTTTTTGTTTTGTTATATGTTTTTATCCGGGCGATGTTTTTTGTTTTTTTTGTCTTCAGTCATTTGACTGGTTTGATGCAGCTCTCCAAGATTCCCTATCTAGTGCTAGTCGTTTCATTTCAGTATACCCTCTACATCCTACATCCCAACAATTTGTTTCACATATTCCAAACGTGGCCTGCCTACACAATTTTTCCTTCTACCTATCCTTCCAATATCAAAGCGACTATTCCAGGATGCCTTAGTATGTGGCCTATAAGTCTGTCTCTTCTTTTAACTATATATTTCCAAATGCTTCTTTCTTCATCTATTTGACGCAATACCTCTTCGTTTGTCACTTTAACGCGAAAACGTTTTTCGCAAAAAATATATATATTTTTTTTTATTTTCAACTTTCAACACTAACTTTAACTTTTTTTATTTTCAACAGAAAAATTAACGATATGATAATCGTTTATTTTTATTTTAGCGCCGAAACTTCATAAAGCAGAAATTAAAAAAAAAATTATAAGTATTATTTTTACGTTTTATTCCTTTAAAATGGTTTTAAAGTTCCATAAGTTAACGATACCATCCTTCCAGTTTATACTCGTTTCATATAAAACCTTTGCGACCGTGCGAGCTAGATACTTCTCACTATCTTCAGGAAAATTCCAGAAGACGACTCAATAGAAAATTATGTAGACATTTTACGTTAACGCGTTAAAAATGTTTTTGTAAACAGATTCCTTTCTATTATCTTTTTTTAATTATTCTTACTTATGTAATTAGTTTTTACCGCTTTTTCAGACATTTACGTAGAAGTTTTCTATTGCTTGTGTTGTTCTTTTCGTCCCGTTACATCTTAACTCGTCTTTCATCACCTATTTGACCGGTTATGCTATCGGCACGGCTTCAAATTTAGATAATAAAGTCAACCAAAAGCTACGGCATTTTATTTTTAATCGTTTTTATTAACTTTTTCAAATTTATTTCCTCGTTGTCGATTTTTAATATTACGCTTGTTTTATTCTGTTGAAATATAAAAATGGAAACTAATATTTCTTTTTAATATACGAGTAGTTATAAATAATTTAACGTAAACCGTTTATAAATAAATCTTTGCGTTTATAATTCGATATATAATTATAAGTACTAGTCTGTAATATATTTATTTATTAATCCGGAGGGATGCCATAAAATCTGTAGAATTAGAATTAATCTAAACGAGAATTTTTCCTAAATAATAAGAAATGAAAAATATAAAAAACCATTAAGCGTAAGCTAATGGATTTCAATTTTTATAATTTATTCTAAACTTATTTCAAATATGAAAAACGTTTATTTTAAATTTATCATCACGAACTTAATTATTATTACTTTTATAAATTAAATTCCTTCTCGATTTCTCACGGTGATTTTCAAAAGTTATTTATAACTTTTATTGTACGTAAAACAATGTATACGAATTCTTAACTCGTGTTAATGTAACTACTTCAACCGACCGATAGCTATTTCTGAACTGCATGAATGGAGGTAGCTATAAAGAGAAATACTGTAATAATTTACTTAAAAAAAAGTTCATTATTATTAATCTAATAATAAGATAACAATTCAGTTACCGGTAAAGCAATGTGCTTTATAAGATAAAGAGAAGAGGAAACGAATGGAACTGAATCTGTTTGTGAATGACAAGAACAGACGTTTTAGTTACATAATAATAATATTATATTACAAAATATAAGTGGTAGTTACTATTAATAATATTAACGACTGATAAGTAGCCAGTAGTACTATAATTGAAATTCAAAGCACAAAATTATACTACACCACTTCGTCCAAAATTAATTAGAAAGCCAGTTTTAAAGTATTGTCAGAATAGTATATAAATAGCGAGTGAACGAAGGCAAATCATCAGCTATTGTTATCCAGTAGTAGAAACACAAACAACAATGTCTTCAACAACCTTTGTAGTAAGTATAATAATAATAATAATAATATCTAATTATATTGAATCAATTTTCCAAAGAAAATGGTAATAGGCTAATAATAATTTTATTTAAATTAGGATTAAATTATATTTAAATAAATTAAATATTACGATTCGCTTAATTAATATGATAAACAGAAAAATGGAAATCGGTAGGGAAATTCTCAAAGATCAAAAAGCCCGCTAAGAACATTTATTGAACTTAAACCGGTGTGTGTAGAATTAATATAATACTACCTGAAGAAAAAAAACTACAATTAAATTACGGTTTTCTAATAAGGATAAATAATGTATGTTGGCAGAACTGTATTTTTTCAAAAGAAAATCGTATTACTCGATCGATATAAAATAATATATAAAAAAAAAATATGTTAATAGACCTATAGATAAAATTCAGGATGCGACTATTTGGCGGGAATTTTGTTGCCGACGAGGTAGAGGGTATGGCACCCCTCGTAGCCGAGTTTACGTTTAGTTGTGGATCCGTCAACGGGAGGCGGGGAGAAAAGGAGGAACAAAAAGAAAAGAAAGCGAATACATTGAGTAAAAGAAATCAAATTGTTTTCTTTAGGTTATCGTCGTTACAGTCCCGTTTCGCACAACACTGCGCTTGGCACTGGGCAAAGATGTCCCCCTCAGCCGTCAACAAAACCGCCTCTGATATATATCAGCTGCCGTTTCTCTAGCCTCATCGGGTAATTTTACGCACGGTCTTACGCTCGATTTCGCCTTCCTTTGAGATTTTAATCGCCTAACTCTTCTTTCTTGCTCATCTTGGTCGCGTCTTCCTTTTTCTTCGCTCTTCTTACTACACTGTACGATCCCGTTTACAACGTTTACTTACTTCTATGTAGGTCATCATTATTTTTTGTTTTTTATTAGAAAGCCACACCCTTGATCCAATTTTGAGGTAGATTGTAATGATTTAATATTCGTTTTTCGTTTTTGTTATTAAACAAAAACTGCGTAATATATATTTGCAAACAAAAAAAGAAGGTAATGCTGTTGATGTTAACGATAAGTTCGTTAAAAATTAATTAATAAATGCGTGTTTAAAATATTTAACTGCATATAACTTCAATTTAATCCTATTTTTGTAGACGTAAATTACTAAGCGTAATTGTAATAAACATATTCCTCAAATATCTTAAAATAGGCTATGAAAAATTGCACAATTCACCGATTCATATTATCATATAACTTAAAATTCAATTCCTACATCATAATAAAAATGACAATAGCAGGACTACCCCTTTTAGAAAACGATCCGTATGATCTCATTCGAAAAAAGAATATTTGTATATAACTAAGAAAATTTCACGTTGATAAAATTGATTCGTTTAAAATTTAGAAAAAAAAATTATAAGACAACAAAATCTTAGAAGTGATTTTTATTGATTTAACGGTATACTTTTAATAAGCCAAAAAAAAAAAAAAAAAAAAAATACTAGTAAAATTATTATTTAATCTAACCCGCTTTCGACGTATAGCATCCCCACTATATCTCTCCAATAACTAATCTTATAAAAATCGTAAAATTAATACCCCCTTACAGAGAAACTAGTGTACCGAATTTCATCTCTCTTTTAAATTATATTCATAAATACAAAGTATAAAATAACATAAATATATATAAATGTTATTTTATAAAGATTTAAATATTTTCGGGCATAAGGGATCTCAAAACTTTGAGAAAGATAAAAACCCTGTTAATTATTTTCTTAACATTTTTTTTTTTCTTTAAGCAAAACTAAAACCGAGAAGAAGATTTAAAAATAAAATTTTATCTTTTTAAATAAATTCTACGACAAAATTTAACAAATCTTTTTAATTAACGATAAAAATTTGTTGTACTTTTGTTGTGTAATAACAAAATAAGAGTAATTTAATTTTAAATGTCTAGAAAAAAAAAATTAAAAAGCACGTAAAATTATTTTTTTTTAAATTACAAGATGATTTTCTATCGTACGAAAATTGGTCGAAATTCTTTATTTCTTACAAACCTTTACATAAATTGCTTGAAGTAACCGTAGTAAATTTGGAGTTACCTGGTTATTATTAAAATACATAAATCTTAACATTAAAAAGGTAATTATTATGTTTCTTTTCAGTTATTCTTCTTCGCCTTAATGGCAGCTTTTGTAAACATCGCTTCAGCGGGTGTTGTTGCAGCAGCTCCAGCAGCCGCCTATGTTAACGCAGTACCATACAACATACCACCTCATGCAGCAAGTGTAAACATCGTTCAGAGAGGTTTAGCTGCACCGTACGTCGCAGCCTCACCGTACATTGCCGCGCCAGCTGCTTATGCCGCACCAGCAGCTTACGCAGCACCAGCCGCTTACGCTGCAGCAGCTGCACCATATGTTGCCGCACCGTATGTTGCATCTCCGTACGCTTACCCGGCAGCCGCCGCCGCCGCTTATCCTTACACTGTTGCTGCTCCGATCTTAAAGTAAGAAAATTAGAAAAGGAAATACAAAATAATGTTATGAATTTGTTATGAAAAATAAAACAATTATATCTATAAAAAATGTTTAAATTTATTACCTTTATCCAAAAATTGAAATTTTTTGGGAGGAGGAATTTGTTAATAATCAATAAAGAGGGTCAAAAATTATTTTTTAAAAAGAGAAAACGAAAAACTTAAATGAATTAAGCTTACATTTAAGATTTCAAATATATCTTGAACCAAAAAAATTTAAAACCTTTATTTATTCATTTAATCCCCTGAAATTTATTTTAATGACATTTAATTATATCGAATTAAAATTTTCTGAAACTTCTTAAACATTTGAGAGAACACGTAAATTTATTAATCGTTTCATGTGTTTTTAATTTTCCATCTAACCTACATTAAAAAATAAAAAATGAATATATAAAGTAAGCAAATTTAATTTTTATACCTTGAAACCCGTTGAAAAAATTAGAGCAAAATTTATTAAAAAATAGACAAAAAAATTGAACAGCATTAAAAAGTAATTTTTCTTTTCAATTCATCTGCGAATTCTAATGTTTTCAGTCGATGTAAATTAAAAAGTAATTAAATACGTAACCAACCTTTTCGATAATATTCAAAATTTAGATAAAGATTGAAAAATTAATATATTTTTACCTTTAAGCTAATATAATATTAAAGTCGACTACGTATAATAAAGTTTGTTTTATTAAAACCGATTTTAATTTACGCAAAATTTGCGTAGTTTATGCAAATGTAATTTGTTAATAATAAAAAAACGCTGTCCTTATATACCCATCTGCTAAAACGCAGAAGCCAAGAAAGACGTCTTAATAAAAAAAATATACGTAATGGAAAAGTTACTACGTTCTTATCTGCGGTTCTCTGGGACAGAGGAATATTAAAAATATAACAACGTTTATATTTATAAAATAAAATTATTATAATAATAATATTTATATTATAAAATATAGTTATACTTTTAAAAATTGTTTTAAAAATGTTTATATTTCTCGTGAAAACTTCAGATGTATAATTATGCTGGTGATAGTAAATAAATTTGTTGTATAAATCTTCAAATTGCCTATGTGACACGCAATTTTTCGTTTTAAAAATCTTCCATTAAAATTATCTCGGAGAAATTTATTATAAGAACTTAACGGATGAAATGGAAAACAATCATCAAACCTGGGCTTTTAGTGTAAAATTTAAGGCTCAATAAAACGCATATGTAGGTCGAATTTAGTATCTCCTTCAAACTCGACTAAAATTAATTTCTATAAAGATTTTTTTCTATGTAAATAGTGTAAATTTAGTTCGCGTGGAAATTTCTTCTGCTAATTCATTTGCTAATTTTTCATTTTTGTTACTTAAAAATATACGAAAGTTTTTGTTTTCATGATTTACAATAACTTGCGAAAAGATTTCTGTTAATAAACATTACATTAAACTTAGGTCGTAAAAAAATTAATATTACTAAAATTTAACTACATGTAATTCCCAGTATAATACCGATTCTCGTTAAGTAGGAATGAGATCGATTACAATATGAAAACTAAATAAATTCGATGAAATCCCATTCGCATTGGAAAACAGATATCAGCCATCTTTTTGTCCAGAAAAATCCTTCATACAGATTCTTGTATTATTTATAAACAGAATTTAACAGATCTTTACAAAAATTTAAAATAAATCCAACTTTTATAAGCAAACATTCAAACCGTGCCATGCTGTAAATCTAACATCATTAATTTCACAGAAAATAATTCTAATTCATGCTTATTGTATCCCAGGTACTTTATATGCGTCACAGCCCGATAAAGAAATCTACATTTCGCTAAAGAAACCGGTGCATTATAAATAATTCTTCAGCTTAGCCGGCTAAAAATTGGAAAATTATAAAAATAATGTTGAAGGAAAACAATAAAATATTAAACGTTTTCTTCAATATTTTTCATTTTTTAATATAAATTAAAACATATGGATTTTTTTATAACTAGTTTCTTTAACATCGGAAACTACATAAACGGGTTTTCTAATCAAAGTTAAAATATAAGTCTCACAGTTTCCCGTTAAAATCTATAGAAGCATTTTTTTTTTGTCATCAGTCATTTGACTGGTTTGATGCAGCTCTCCAAGATTCCCTATCTAGTGCTAGTCGTTTCATTTCAGTATACCCTCTACATCCTACATTCCTAACAATTTGTTTTACGTATTCCAAACGTGGCCTGCCTACACAATTTTTCCCTTCTACCTGTCCTTCCAATATTAAAGCGACAATTCCAGGATGCCTTAGTATGTGGCCTATAAGTCTGTGTCTTCTTTTAACTATATTTTTCCAAACGCTTCTTTCTTCATCTATTTGCCGCAATACCTCTTCATTTGTCGCTTTATCCACCCGTCTGATTTTTAACATTCTCCTATAGCACCGCATTTCAAAAGCTTCTAATCTTTTCTTCTCAGATACTCCGATCGTCCAAGTTTCACTTCAATATAAAGCGACATTCCAAACATACACTTTCAAAAATCTTTTCCTGACATTTAAATTAATTTTTGATGTAAACAAATTATATTTCTTACTGAAGGCTCGATTAGCTTGTGCTATTCGGCATTTTATATCGCTCCTGCTTCGTCCATCTGTAGTAATTCTACTTCCCAAATAACAAAATTCTTCTACCTCCATAATCTGTTCTCCTCCTATTTTCACATTCAGCGGTCCATCTTTGTTATTTCTACTACATTTCATTACTTTTGTTTTGTTCTTGTTTATTTTCACGCGATAGTTCTTGCGTAGGACTTCATCTATGCCGTTCATTGTTTCTTCTAAATCCTTTTTACTCTCGGCTAGAATTACTATATCATCGGCAAATCGTAGCATCTTTATCTTTTCACCTTGTACTGTTACTCCGAATCCAAATTGTTCTTCATTAACTGCTAGTTCCATGTAAAGATTAAAAAGTAACGGAGATAGGGTACATCCTTGTCGGACTCCCTTTCTTATTACGGCTTCTTTCTTATGTTCTTCAATTGTTACTGTTGCTGTTTGGTTACTGTACATGTTAGCAATTGTTTTTCTATCTCTGTAGAAGCATAGAAGCATATAAAGACGTAAAATCCAATTTACGGGTAGATTGTCATTTATCCCTCGTCTCATTTCGGAAATTAGCCCCTTCATTTATTGTGTGATTCAATGTCGCACAACAGTTACGATCCACAAGGATGTAGTATACAGTTAGTTGGCAGTTGCAGCAAATACATGCGCATCGGGTGCATCGGTCTGAGCAATGAGATATCCATGAGTGAGCCCTGTACGAAAACGTCAAATAACAATCTTCTCTCGACGGTTATTCCTGCATGAGAAGCTTCACGGTGATGTAGTATTGCCAGCACAAAAATTATAGTTGTTTTCTCTTCAGAAAACAGACAAGTTCATTAGAAAGATTATTGTAAGGGGGCTGTAAACAAGCCTCTTTTGCCGCACTATCAGCGCGCTCATTGCCTGAAATTCCATATGGCTGGTGATCCAGCAGGAAGCTCACAGTTTTGTTACGCCGAGTCATTTGAGAGATAAAAGACTGCATGTCACAGACGATAGGCGTCTAGAGTACGTCTCTAATCGTCTGTAAGGCACGTACAGAATCTGTGTCGAAATATTGGACTAATTTAAGGTTTTATTAATAGCAAACAGCTCTGCTACGAAAACATTGACGATGCTGGGAAGGCCAAACTGAGAATAGAGGTACTCCGAAAAGCGTTAAATACGCTTGGAACTAGCTAACTGCTAGGAAAGGCAGAAAATAACATTCAAATAAATTATGATAATCTTAGCGGAAATATTAAATATTGCGTTAAATTAAAAATAGAATTTAAACAACTTTCAAACAAAATTTATTGTCATTTCAAATTTCAGTTCCTTCTCCCAACTTAAGGTGAGAATTTTGTTTTATTTACTCGATGAAAATATATTTTAATTAAATAATTTTAAAGGTCAATTTAAAAAAATGGACATTTTTATTAATTTCGGCCATATAGTTAGTTATACTATACAGCTAAAAAAAACACAACGTAATGGAAAATACGTTACTCGGGTGAAATTTTGCTTGACGTAGTTTTAGCATATCTTGAAGTTTAATGAATCCTAACCGAAAAAATCGTTACCGTTGAAAAATTCCAGAAAGATGTATATATATATTCGTACATAAGTACGATTTAAATGAAATTTGACACGATGATTTCTGTATATGAACGTCTGATGTCATTTAATTTCGCTATCCGGACCTGACATATCCCGTACTGCAGATATTTACTCAAAGAATAGATAATTTTTACATTCCCAGCTACAGTTCTATTTCTGCTCGGCTGTATATATAGCTACTCAGGAAAGTACGGCGATAGCAAAATGTTGCGTACTGGAATTTTTTCACTTAACTTAATGCTTTCTAGGTAGCTTAGTTAATTTTTTATCTTATGTAAACCGATATAAAATTTTTTTTTATATAGTAAATGCGCGAATCCAGATTCTATAGTTTATACAGACGGCTTTAGACACGATAATTTTGTCGGTTGTGCTTTTATGGTTATCAATAGAAAAGACATGTTTGGCCTTCCCGGCAACGCCAGTGTTTTCGACGCGGAGCTGTATGTTATTAACAAGGACTTAAATATACTTAGCCCACCATTTGGATACACTTGTCTGTTCAAGTTCCACGAATACCTTACAGGCGATTAGTGACGTGTACTCCAGACGCCCTATTGTCTGTTATCTCTGAAATGACTCAGCGTAACACAACCGGAAGCTTCTGCTGGATCCCATACTCGAAATTTTTTCTGGTAATGCCTGTTTACTGAAGAGGATGGTTCAAGATGAGCGGCAAAGTGATCGGAATGCTGCTATAATTAAACATTATACTTCGTCCAATAACAACACTGTGTCGCCTTGGAGCTCTTTGTACTGGAATAACCGATGAGATGCGATTATATGCCATTTGCGAATAAAGCATATTAGGCTCATTAATGGATATCTGATGTCTGAAACTGATCCACCCGTTTGTGTTCGCCTCGTCTGCCGGTTTTATCTTTTTCTTTTACTTTTACGTTCGGTAATTTTTTTGTTTCATACTAGATCATTATTGATTATTATCTCAAAATTTTACTCGACGAGTGGAATATTTTTATAGAATTTTTATTCTCATACTTAATTTAACGTTCTTTATAATTTCTTTCTTAAGTATAAGCGTTTAGGACGAAGACTTCAACAGCTAGAGATATAAATTACCCAGATTTTCCGGACAAGTTACGAAAATTTTTGCCAGTTTAATTTTTTATATAAAACGGTTTTTTAATAACTAATACCCGGTAACAGGAAAAAACCGGATAATTCAGAGGGTGTTAAAAGTAATACAGAATATTTACATTCTGCCCCAATTTCCTTGGTTCGTTATTTAATGTATAAAAAAAATAAATTTACTGGAAAATCCAAAGGAGACCATATTTTTAACCCCTCCCCTTCACTATGTGTGTTTTCATTGAATCCTTTTACTAATAAATTTCTCAATAAACGCATTCTCATCATCGGAAACATTCGTATACATTCCGTCCCAATTTCCGAGGTTTGTTATTTAATGTATTTTATTATATATACTGTCGAAGATGTCAATCATTGCACTTACAAAAAATAAAGTATTTTTAGCGTTAATGTAAATAAAAATTAAATTATCTAACAGCGGCCTTGACGATAAAATTTATCTGCGTGTAGTTCATTCATTCCTCTTTTTATATGAATTAAATAAGATAATATTACTATATTTGAGCTACGATCTATTCAGCTACGGGTTGTTTTATTACATTACCAGTTAATGGTGAGTAAGCAACTAAATTGTCATATAGCAATAAACAGTACGCGATTGTATCGGGCTAGAAATTCTTTTCGGTTTCAACTTTAATTTTGAAATCGACGCCTATTTTTTATAGATTCATGTTGCCGCGAAAATCAATCGCATATAACGGATACTTGCTTTTATAATCTGAAAATGTGTACGGTGAATCGATATTTTTATAATAGCTTTTTGAAACTCCATAAACATATTATACGTCAACATCCGATTCGCCCGTAAATCTTCATATGGATATAGAGTTGAATTTATCATTACTTTAACATTTTTCGAGTTATAAGAATCAAATTCTGATGCGTTTTCAGTAGCCTTATCGTTCATATCGGTTTGAAAACCTACAATAACATATCGCGGTTTGTCCAATTGTGATGATTCTTTCACGTTCCATGTCGTAGAATTTGTTTGAGGAACGGCTGGATTTTTATGAAGTTCCCAATATCTAAATCCCGTACGCAGCTCTTCATTTTTATCTTTCAATTTAACCAATTCCAATCGATATTCAGACGCCGCCTTCAAATACAGTTCAACCCATACGATTTCTGTTAATTCGATTTATGATTTGAAATTGTAGTACGTATAGCGTTCTAGTCGTTATTAACACTAATTATACTAACACTAATTATCTTTTCAACACTAATTCTTGTCTATTGTTTATGATTATTCTTTTATAGTCTTCGGAAAAACCCATCAACACTGACAATGGTACACATGAAGTAAAATTACCATCATCATCTAAATCAATTTTATTTTTACCTTTAACCCATCCGTGTCTTTCAGTCGATGAAATTAAAGAGTTTGTCATCGAAATCGCATTTTTCATAATCGTTGTCGCGCCTATATTTCTTGTGCTGGCTACTTCTTGCGCGTTTGTAAGATACTGTATCTCCTCGAACAAAAATGCACCCGGAATGTTAACTAATTCTGATGTTGATTTTTTCCCGTTATCGCCCACAAGCTTTCACAAACAACCAAAAAACTATCGCCACGAACAGTATTCACATCCGGTTGATTTATAAGATTCTTATGTCCTTACCCACATCAAAGTTATCTATAAACGGTTAATGTTTGTGACAAAGAAAGGGTGTTCCGAAGGCCGAACTATACCCAAATGTCCCTAGGAATCGCCGAAAGGACCGAGGAACAGAACGGTGCGAGTGATCTGCAATGTAGCTTAGCTTTATCAAAATATGATTGTATGATGGTTTAAACATAACCCGTACGGCAGAGCATGCAGTTTTTTAATAATATCATATATATATATATATATTATTAAATATATATAGTGTTCTGTTTTTTTTATATACATTTTTTTTTCTGGTATGTATGAATATATATATATATATACGATATAGCGAACTTTTATTTTAAAATATAACACTATTAATTCTTTTTTTATTTGTAAATTGCAAAATTTATTAGTAAAAAAATGTATTCAAGGAAAAACATAATGAAGAGAGGGGTTAAAAATATGGTCTCCCTTGGACGTTCCAGTAAATTAATTTTTTTATACATTAAGTAACGAACCACGGAAATTGAGGCAGAATGTAAACATGCTACACTATTGTTAAATAAAGGCAAATATTAATTAAGAAACAGAGGTTTAACAAATATTACCCGATAATAAAGAGTCAACGAAGCTATAAAAAATATTGATAGCAATAGATCAGATAAATACGCTAATAATTAATGTTTAAATTGCCATAATAATTTTTTTCTTGAATACTAAAATTGTATTGTACTCAAATTTATGATAATTATTTATATATATTTATACATAAATACAATATTTTATTTGATATAAATATTTATTTATTATTTTTCTTTGAATTATTCATTGCGGTAATAACTACAAAGAATATATTCAAAGAATAAATGTTTAAAAAAAAAATCACATAAAAACTTATATAATGTCAGTCCAATAATGACAAAATATCGAAGTATAAATTGATCGGAAAGAGAGAGTCAAAATTATTAGCGACATCATTATTAAATAAAAAACTAATAAGGCTTATATACCACACGGTTTTTTTAGAAAGTATTACTGCCACTTTTGATCTATTAATTGTATCAAACTGAAGTAATTACTTTAATCTTCAATTAATTATACGCAATCGCCTTTTATAATTGCACGTGTCTGATCACTCGTGCAAGTAATATCACGTGCCAAAAAATTATATCACGTGAACCTTTATCTTCGATCACTCCCCCTCTTTCTTCATCGCAAACATTCCTGACGTACACCTTCAGATTTAATACGGATATCCTGTAAAGTTATTTAATAGATTAATATATTGTATACTTACTGAAACTTTATAATAATTAATATTATAGCATACGTCATTTACAGTATAAGATATTCGCCCACACTAATTACATTACGTACCGCTTATACGTATGTCAATGACAAAATTCATACATTGGAATAACCCACAAAAAAATAACTACTAGCAATGATCCTATTATTTGTTTCAAATAATATCGTAAACCTTTATCTCTTTCGTTTTAATTTTTTTCTTTAAATTTAAATACGGTCTATTAAGTCGGTTTCGTGAAAATCAGATGACCTGATATCAGACGTAAATCAGAACCCAAAAAATTCGTTCTAAAGAATAATAAGTAGCCTGCAATTTTTTATAGTTGAGGTGGGGAATTCTATTACGAACACTCGGATAGAGCACGTCGGACTCGCAACAGGTTCGCTTGTTGTCTGTGCGAATATGTGCCTGTGCGTACCGACTAAACCACTATCCTGCCACCCTCCTTCCCAGAATTTCCGCAAAGCATTATTTGGGGAGAGAAGCGGCTTTCTCTTCGTTAGATGTGGCTACCTACGGCTGCCATCAATAGAGATGTAATCACCGGGAGTACTGCCTGCTCGATCATTCCAGGACGATTTCAACGGGCCGGAAGCATTCAGGAGCACAGGAGATGGCCTGAATCCAGATTTTAGCGCCAAGGCATCATTGACGATCATCCTTTCATAGCGTTTTATTGGGCTCGTAGGTTTCGACATTATAGCACCGGTCCGGTCCGACACTGCTTACCAGGTTTCAACCGAAGCGATAACGGTCGCTTCGGTTGAAACCTCTTCGAGATTCTCAGACGGGAACATTTTATTTATTTTCACCTCGGTATTTTCAAATATCCATCTCGAATATTTGAAAAACACACGGTACGCCGTTTCCACGGCTTCCTCGACATCGAGACAGAGATTTGAATGGTTAGTCCAAATCTGAATAACTATGCTCTAAACCCCGCATTCCCACATAAAAACCGGCTCAGGGCGTAGTTCATGTCGCCATGCCTCTACGCGTAGATATCCATAAGTAGCCTATACCAGGCTAGTAACGAAAAGTCAAGTGAAAAGTGAAGTTTTTTGCCGCTTTCTTCTTTGTCGCATTTAATATAATATTGTAAATCGGTATGAGAAGCTAACAAAATGCAGATTACAATCAGCTTTATATGTAATAACATCAGTCTATTTGCCAGGATTACAATGCACGCCCTAATGATCATCACCATTGTAAAAGAAATAAAACTAAGGATCGATTTCTTTTTGAAAACAGAATAAGTTCTTTCTCCTAACACAGATACTTTATGAATGTGTCACGATTATAAGATGAGTGCAAAAAAATTTAGTAAACTATTAGATGAAACAAAAGTTGGTTTTATTCGTAGATTAATTTATTTAATAATGATTTCCAAATTGTTATTATTTTACTTAGTTTTTATAGAACTGTAAATCGCTCCATTTTAATGAACCCATATAGCATAGCACGTTTACTTTACATAAAACCGCCATGATATACGTTATTTCTGAGACGGGTACTCTCTATTAAATGTAATACATACATATATATATAACATTTTTGCTTAAAATGGTTACTTATATTTAAAAAAAAAATAAAAAAATAGATTGACATTTCAAACAAAAAGATACATATATCTTAGCTCCAAATTTTTCTCTAATTATTACTGTACGGACATTCTTCTCCATCCGATATATTCCAAGCTAATATTTTGATGGCAACTGACATATTACGCCAAACTTCTGTATTATCGGTTTTTTTAGTGCGTCGATAATTTATGCTGTAATATATATGAACAGGAAGTATCTGAAGTGGACAAAAGTTTATCATCGATAAATGGAAAGTACAGAAAGAATTTAAGAAACGAAGATTAAATAATCGACTACAGTAAATGAACTTCCTACAAAATTTTATAAATGCTTAAATGAGTGGGTGTGGAAGAAACAGTTGAAGCGTGTAATAAAATATACCGTTCGGGAGAATAGCCTGAAAACTATAATGATAATGATTCCGAAGAAAACTCGTAACATACAATGTAGAGAACACAGAACAATAAGTTTAATAGACCGTGCCGCTAAAATATAAGATTCCTAAACTAGAGCTTGATAAGAATGCCGAAGATATTGCAAGAGAGAAACAGTTTGTCTTTAGGAAAGGGAAACAAATCAGAGATGCCAACGGGCTACTAAGAATGGTCGGAGAGAGAGCTATTTAGAGAGAGGAAGATGAATGAGTCTGTGTTTCATAGATTCGGGGAAGACATTTAACAGAGTCAAATGGGAGAAAATAATGAAGATTCTTAAAGAGAAAACAGTAGAATGGAAAGACTGCAAATATTATTTTTCATATATATATATATATATATATATATATATATATATATATATATATATAAATTATCAACACACTCTTGTTTTACTGAAAATTTTATTAATTAAAGAATTAACATGAGACAAACAGAGACAATGAACATAAATAAAAAAATATGACTGGCTGGGTGCAGATATTTGGCAAAGATGCTGACTCTCATCGACATATTTCAACGTTAACATTGAAGATACTTTGAGAATATATTAGAATAAAGGGAAGAAGATCTTTTTGCCCATTATCAGAAGATAATCGCTTCTCGGCCTCTGGCCCCGTATTGCAAACTTGCATTGCATTACCGTTTGCTGTTTCGGCAATAGCAGTGTTCTACGTTCTTGTCGTCGGGGCTGTACAGCGATCGGTGGCGGTTAGTTAACTTACGTTACTGCGCAGTGTTACCCAAAACAGCGGCGTACTATGATGCAGAAGTGCCACCGTCAGGTAAATAAGGACGATTCCTTTTGAATTTCAAAGTCCCCAATTTCGTACTTCGTGAGGCCAAGTAATTTTTCAGATCATCTGGCAGATTCGGGAAGCGATTTCGCTCCGACCTCGCCGGTGGTCTAAATTAGGAGGTTTTTGCTTTTGACTTCTCGAGCGGGTTGTATGAGAACGGACGGCCCTGCTCGAGGAAGAAATTGTGAATAACACCCACCCGGGTTAACCCTGTAGTGGAAACCTTTAAAAAAGCGAAGGTCAGACCCGGTAGTTCTGTCCCGCTGGTTCTGGCAGCCCAGGGAGAAGACCTGGGCTACCTTTATAAATTTCTGAATCTGCCCAAGAGTGTCGGCACGGGCGCGAGGCAAAACATCCTCCCGAGGTTCCAAGAAATCCAGGAGGCTTTCTGTGCAGTAGCGGAAGGTTTTGAAACTTTGGCTTTTCAGCCCAAGGAAGCCAAAGTGGTTCCTAAAGTAATAGTACAACAACATGGACAAGGCTGTCTAGCGGATGACAGCAGCCAGACTTTTAGACGAGTTGACCACAGAAGCGGTTATTTATGATAGCCAGTTTGGTTTCTGGCGTGGTCGTCCGATAAGCGATTAATAAGGTTGTTAATTGGGCAGCGTTGGTCCGCAGCGGCACATGTAGGACAAGGTATATTGCCGCGTTAATACTCGATATTAATAACGCGTTTGGGTTCCTACGGTGGGACACAATGACGACCCTTTGTGAAGGCATTATTAACTATTTGCAGAGACAAATACGTGAATCATGAGTGACAGATGGATAACGGCTGACGCTCAGAGCGGGACTCACACATTTCAGATTCACGGCGGTGTACCGCAGGGGTCTGTTCTTAGCCTCTTGTTGTAGGTTACAGTTTATGACGGGGTGCTTCGGCTCCGACTGTCAATGGCGTGTGAAGCCATAGCTTACGCTGAAGATCTTGCTATTTTGGTTAGCGCCAAAACAGAGGAAGAACTGGAGATAAACGGTAACATCGCACTAGCAACAATTAAAGCTCAGACGGTAGATCACGGTCTGGAATTATCTCCTAGCAAATGCGTTTACACAATACTGGCTGGAAGAAGACACATTAGCCCTGTTAATTTTAAACCGGGAGGGCAGCTAATTCGACACAGGATTAGTGTCAGATATTTAGGAGTGACGATTGACCGTGTATGCATATTCAGTGAAAGTGTTAAGGAATGTGTCGACAAAACCGAGGCCACAATGAAGACTCTTCTTTGTTGATATCACCACAGTCTGCCCCTAGGGTCTCCAGGAGAAGACTTATTATGTCAGTCGTCGCCTCAACTACGTTGTACGCTGCTCCAGTCTGAGGCACTGCTATAAACATACAGTGGAATTTGGCCAGATTGAGATGGGTTCAGCGATTGTCGCTACTGGGAGTCATCTGTACATACACAACCGTCTCCTACGACTTGGCGTGTGTGCCGGTGGCTGTCCCTCCCATCGATGTTTTACTACGGGGATGTATGAACGTCTATGAAGGCAGTAGTAGATCGGAGGCTAGGTTGTTAACTTTTAATAACCGGAACGAAAGATGGCGGGTAGGGTTCAGATCTACGTGGACTAAAAGATTGTTAACAGATCTAAACGCGTGTTGTGACAGACAGCACGGAGAGATTAATCATGGAAACTTCAAGGCATACTTACGTCGAATAGGCCGGCGGGAATCTTCCCGTTGTATGTACTGCGATTTTGATGACACAGCTGAACACACGTATTTTATCGGACCGATTGGGTTGAGCAACGGACACTGGCTGGCATAACAGGCTTTGATCCAGAACACCTGGTCGAATATATACTTGCAACTGCGGACAACTGGAGGCTCGTTGAGAAGTTCGCGGAGACAGTTTTATGCAGCAAAGACGTGGAAGAAGGGGTTGTTAATTTAGGGATGTGCGGACAGCCCCAGCCGCGAGGTCCGGTATGCTCAGATGTGCCAGTCGCAGTGAACGGCTGGGGACTCTAGAGGGGATTAGGAGGGGAAAAATTTAAGACCGAGACCCAACCGTCGGATGGGGCTCGGGGATGACATAGTCGGACCCGGTTACCTCTCTTGGCGGTTTGAGGCGCCTCAAATAAACACTGAGACCCGGTTCCTTGGGGGGAGACTAGGGGGCAGAACTGCCATGCCGAAGCTGCCGGTAGCTGGGGAGGCCTCTTTAAACTAAAAGGACACTCTCCTGGGCCGAGCTCTATTTAATTGTATGTCCGGCCCAGGGGAGTAGAGGATAAAAAAAAAAAAAAAACATTAAAAATTGTTGTTCGTAAGATAACCGGATTCGTATCCTTTTTTTGATATAGATCGAGACTAAGGCAATAATTCACGAGGGAAGGCCGCCAAGGGGAGGTAATATCGTTGAGTAACAAGAGGAACTGGAAGTACTTGTATATTTACAGATAAGAAAAACCAATGAGCTCTGATGGCTAGAGAAGCAGTAGATCTTGGCAGTTCCTCATATCGGTTAACATGCTAGTTGGAGAATACCGCATCAAAGTTAGATCAAAATTAATCAATTAAACTTTCAAAAACTATACACACAACATTTCATTTTAAGTACGTCGACTAATTAAGTAATAGTAAAATATACTGGTAATTTTACTCAATTTCAACGATAAATAAAAATAAAAAATGATAATTCACCTACAATACCTGTTTCGGTATATATATATATATATAGGGAGAGAGAGAGAGAGAGAGAGAGAGAGAGAGAGATAGAGGAAAAAACAATAGTAACGTATATTAAATAGACACCTTTAAAAATAAAATTATGATGTTAGAGGTTTTTCAAGAATACCTTGAAAGAAGATCTGAAAATTAAATTGTTGTTAAGAACACAAAGAACAACCTGCGGAGAGAATGAAGAGGTACTGGGAAGGAAAAAATAGCAATGAAGAATGAAGTGAAGGAAAACGGTCCTTAGTGGCCAAAATCAATCACAAAAAAAATAATTAAGAAATAGTTGTTACGTAACAGTACAGTACTAGAAATAGGCAAACGAAAGTTACATCGATGGTCACACTATTACATTATGTCATGCATAAAGACATTATTTTGTGCCAATAAATAAGCTATATAGGTTTTTAGTGTCCATTATAGCACGATAGGCTAAAATACGTGTGTATAATATAAAATAATTCGATAATGATAACGATAACATCATGATGAAACTAAAAGAGGGGATGTTAAATTCATATATATATATAGTACCGCAAAACAATTCCAAACGTATCAAATTTTATTCGCAGGTAGAAGAAACTACAACAACAAACCGACAACAAACATGGCAGCAACCAAAATTGTTGTAAGTAATTTATGATTTTTATTATTATTCAATAAATAATATATATAATAATTATAACGATAATAAATAAACCGGTGTTTTAATCTTTTCATGACTCGTTAATAGTAATTTAACGTTAAAATAACATAAATATAATACAAATTAAAACGTGGTAAAATGCTTTAAAAAAAACCATACAGATAAAAAAATAAATAATAAAAATTACTAAAATTATTGTGTGTAGATTTGACTATCAGTGTGACGGATTTGCTTATTCGTAAGGATTAACTTAACGGCACAGTTTAACAGTATCGAACTATAACTGGATGTAATCAATTTTGTTACGAAAATTGGACTATCTGCTCTATTGTATAGTAATATTAAATAAATAAATATGCGTTAATCGATTGATTCGTGCGATATAATCATAGCCTCAAGATATTAACTGCAGATTTGCTGATATATTGGAGCCCATAGGCAGCTGCATCCCTTATTCATATTAATTAGTTTGCTTGTAGTTTATTAAAATTTATGGATATCCAACTCGTGGTGTGTTATGTTATTAATTATAATTTACAACAGAATGATAGCGGCTGGAAGAAAATCCCTAGGAGCTGTTTGTTAGTAATTATAACTACCCTGGCTAGTTTTAGTTTTAGTAATTATATAACTAGCTTGACTGAGCCTCCTCTCTCGCGTTTGGGAAGACGTGCGCCTAACCTTCTGCGCCCATTCAATACCTATAATAATATTAAATAAATATACAGGCCGACTTCAATTTTTTGTTGGAAATTTTACTGCTGACAACTTTGTCGTACTTCGATTTAATTCAAAACTCGTTTTAATACAAAAAGCCCTTTTTAAGTAGCTTAAATAGAAATCATACTTATTATTTATTCTTAATCGCTACAGAGCATACATGTGTTTTTAATAATAACTTAGCCATGACATAAATTTTAACCGCGACTGAAACATTATTAATCGAGACACTTACTTAAATATATCCTGTTAATTAGCTTATCGACTTCGATTATACGTTTTTTAAATACGGAATTTATTTATATAAACTTATAAAACTTGATAAAAAACGTAATTATTATACTATAATTAAAAATAATTATATCATTTCGCGAATGGGATCCGAAGCTACCAGGTGTCTGCCCAGAGATTATTTTTTTCAAGCTAATTTTCATTCGTATAAAAGAAAAATAATAGAGCTAGTAGTTTGCCTTATTAGAAATTTTTCTTACCATATATATATACTGAGCCCACCACCAGCCATAACGCGCAATCATTTGTTTAACAACTGATTTTCGAAGTCAAATATTCTGAGGTTCAAAACCTAGTAAATATGTTAATTGTTTTTATACGGATTTGAATACTAGACACTGGATATCGATATATTTCGATGGTTGGGGTTCAATTAACCACACGTCTAATGAATGTCGGCCGAGTCTGTACAAAAGTAGTTCTACAGATTGCAAAGTACACATTAGTAATATATATATATATATATATATACAACAGTACAAATTGATCTTTTATAAACAAAGACGTTAAAAATTTGGTAAATCACGTAATAACTGTCTAAAAAAATCGATATTGATGTAGACAATGATCTGTATAGACTATATCTATCGAGGTAGATAGTGATGTTGGATTTACTAAAAGAAGTTTTAGTTTCTTTATTTATGATTTACATAGTAGTGGGTCACTGAGATTTGCGTTGTGATAATCATTCCTAGGATCGTAACAAAGCTACACTTAAATTTTATAACGACTGGCTCAATAGTCTTCGCGGTTATCGGGGACAGACGAAAAAGACGATGTCTCTATACGGTAGTGAGATATTATTTATAGAATTGATTTGTTAGTTAAAAAGAATTATCCGACATATTCCCCTTCACACTGTCATTTTTTTATTGAATCGGTTCTTTTTGTATTTACTTTTTATCGTTCCTTATAGCCTTTGTTCTTATACAGCATGTGGTTTTCAAAATTAATTTTACTAGGAAAACCAACAGCGATTTCCGGTATAACTTCTGTAAATAACTCAGCAAAATTAACATTTCAGCCTTTAAAAACCTAAAATTAAATAGGATAAATTTAGACAAAAACGAAAAACGTTTATCATTTCATTTACCCGTTTAAGAATATTCCATAAGATCATTCCAAAAACTAGATAAATCAAATAGAAATATTTTCTAATACTGTCCCAATATTAACACCCGAAATATTAATTCCATAACTAGAAAAGATTCTTTAGAATCAAGACCGATGTAATACTGTCTTATTGACGTTAAACAGTTTCTAAAATTTCTTTCTGCTCAAAATTTAAGTTCTAAGCTTTTCTTATTATGAATTTATTAATTAAGAATTTCTCTGAAAATCTTACAATAGAATATCGGCATTCTACTGATGTAATGTGCAACAATACAGTCGAAATTTTTTAAATATTAAAATTATTTAACAATTTTTAATCGACTGTGAAAGTTACCGAGAACTGAAATAATTCTAATAATGTAAGAGGTATAATTTTTAAGAGGTATAATAAAATACCTTTTAAAACGTTTTTTATTATATATTAACGAAGTAAAAATTAAATTGTAAATCATATAAAATACATCGTAATTCATAAACAAGTCTAATAATAGTAACTGTACAAGATATGTTTAAATTTTATACGACATTACTTTTATTTTAGTCATTTTTCTAGTAAATTTAACTATTACAATCAGTAACCTAGACATTTTTTCTTAACAAAAATTTATAAATTTAGAAAAAATCTCAACATAAAAAAAAGGAAATGACAAAAGCATTACTAATATATTTTCAAATAATTTTTGTTCATTTTATTGTTTCAAACAAAATACACACTATACTTGCTTATTTGATTATTTATTAAAATAAATTAAATCTTTTACTCCAATCATTAATAAAATAATACATTATGGAAATCCCACCTTTATAAATTAAATTATAAATATAAAAACAAATTAAAAAAAAAAAATTGATCCGATTAAAGTACATAATTTATTAATTATGTAAATACAAACACTTGAAATGATAATGTTAATGAAAACACACTAAATATAAACAAATTAAAAATGTATGATGTTTAAACAATAGCAATATGCTTAATGTTTAAACAAATTAAATTAATAATGCACGGAGTACGTGTCGAGATCTGAGATAGTGAAGACGTCTTCTTCGAGCATTCATTTTTTAAGAATAAGTGACCGTTTTTTTTGGTAAAGATTCCGCATTCATAAATATAAACGCAAGGATAAGTCAACGTATTTAATTTTCTAATACGGTTCTATAAAAGACTTACGGAAATAAGACGATTATTTGACAATCCAATTTTTTTTATACTGAAATAGAGTTTGACTTTTTGAGGGAGTCCAGAAGATGAAATATGTTTCACGCGGGAATATACGTAGTTATAATAAATATTTAACAATGAAGACAAGTTTAAGAGTTCTACACGGTCCTTCGAAGCAAAATAAATCCATCATCTTAATAAAGAAATTTCTTTAAAAATATGTATTTCTTAAAAATAGTGATTGAAGGGTAGCGATAAAGTGGATCAGTCTATTTTTGTAACGTGCATATTAATAAAATCAAGATTCTACATATGGAAAATACTCGTATATTTAAATAGCACAAACATTGTGTTTATTGTAATTTGAACAGACACAATATTTAATGAAACCTAAATTTAATAGAATTTTATTTGTTTATAATGTAGTAGAAGCTTTTATTTATAAAATAATAATAAAAACAAAAATTGCAGAAAGCTTTACTATATATATATATAAATATATACCCATATAATTAAGTAAGGAAAAAATAATCTAATAATTAATCTTAAGAAAACCATAATGTGGTTTGCACATTCTGTTCTTTATTACCTTATACGTTTACATATATATTATATAATATAAAAATATTTTATTAGAAAAATTAATTATAAACTGAATTATTATTGAGAATAATTAAATTCATCTTTTTTTGACGTCTTTCTTTTGTATGATTTATTTGTATTAAACATATTATCGATTTTTTAAATTAAATTGAACATTTTAATTTACCCGAAAAAAAATTTAAATATTTCATAATGATATGGACATATCACTTTTTTGAAGAAAACGTTGGTTACCTCCAACTTTTTCTTCAGTACACGATTTCTTTAGGTGCGTTTCTAACACGGACAAAGTAACAATTTGTCGATCTAACACAGTCGTTTACAAAATCTAGAATGAATTATAAATTTGTTAACATCGGCTGGATTTCAGAAAAAAATTGATAATTCCTTTTATCACTTGTACACTTTAATTCTAAACAAAATCTCTTTCTCTCAAAAAATGTAGTAATTTCTCGTACTTTATGCGGTTTAATTTTTCTTAACGAAAATTTCATTTTTAATGATTCGTAGTAATTTTAAAATAACCGATTACGACAAAATTAAAAAAATAAAAAACTTATGATTTTTAATATAGCGTAAATTCGTCGAATTATATATTTTTTGGAACAGATCGATCAAATCGAAATTTTTTTCTCAGAAATTGAACTTAGGTAGGGGAAGATCAGCCGCTTTTGAGAGATATGCTTGTTTGACGGAATATTGGTATTTGTGTACGCGTGATTGCAACCTCAACGTAATAAACAAATAAATCGATTTTTTAAAACTTGTTTTTTCATAACACTCACAAAAACATAATAGTATTACTCTGAAACAAACAACAACAAAAATTAATCCTGATTCTTTCTTTGAATTACAGTTGGCCGTAGTCGCCCTTATTGCAGTAGTAGAAGGTGGAGTCGTACCAGTGGTCGCTCCATTCGCCAGTTCCTACACAGCACATGCCGTCAACCACGCTGTCGCTGCACCAGTGGCCGCTGCTCCTGTTGCTGCACCTCTTGTTGCCGCCGCACCAACAGCTTACCACGCGTATCCAGCAGCTTATACTGCCTACAGCGCTGCCTATCCGGCTGCCTACAGCTCTGCCTATCCGGCTGCCTACAGCGCCTACCAAGCTTATCCTTCAGCCGCATATGTTGCTGCATTCAAATAAATGTAATACTAAGTTGTTCGTGATGGAATAATAAAATTTTATGTCAAATTTTAATGTACTAATTGCCTATTGTTATATTACCAATTCCTTATTAGTTTACGCTGAAATAATTATTTAAAATGTTTAAATGCAGATACCGAAAATCTTTCCTTCCTTCCGAAAATCCTTCATTTAATCTTAACTATATAGTTACATAAATACCTTTTCGGTTTAATTATAAAAAAAACAAAAAACAAATACAATCAAGAGATTTTATTTCACGGGGAAAATATCAGCGTGAATGGTTATTAAAAGAAAAATCAGAAAGTATACTATTTGTGGTCAGTTTTTTTTTTTTTAGAAAGTAGGAAAATCGTGACGAAAATTTTATATAAGTAATAAACAACTAGAAATTATTATTTTTTGCGTACGAGAACTCTGGTTTTATTAAATAAAATATTTTAATTAAAGTAACGTATGAAAGAGAGCGGTTGTTTTGTTTATCTCATAAAAATTAAAAAGTAATTAAAAAACAAAACAAACGTAATTATAATAATAATTTATTTTAAATATACTGTAAATCCTCACTTATCCAATTTCCTTAAATATTTCTTTCGATATGGAGTACATCTATTATTTTTTAATTAAATCGTAAAAACAATTTGAATTATTTGGATATGTCATAACGACAATTTTAGAGAAATTGTCTAAAAGACCACTCTCCATTTTGTTGTTGTCCCGTTAAACAAAATATATCAAAAGATTTTTCCTGTTGCACTTATTTTGGTCAGTGAAAAATCGAATTGAATATTGTAGTATGATACAACAAAAGTTTGAGCGATTCATAATGATCGATGATGAGTTTATTGACTCATCCGCTTGACTCAACCGCTTTCAAACTTTATATTCACGTACCTTTTTCTTGTAAAATTATTTTCCACTTAGAAGAAAAATAATTTTATCTTAAAAAACGAACGCTATAAACGATTTATTTTTAAAACGATGGTAATCAAGACTCAATGCATAATGAAAGAAAGGTTTTAATTGGTCGACTACAGGAATACAAAATATCAATGACTACGTCTACTCATTCAAGTTAAATTTATAGACTAGGGGCATCAATGAATTCCAATTAGATAACGCTTTTAATTATGCTTATTTCATTGCAAGTCCGGTTCGAATGTACTTCACAGTAATTTAAAGTTGACCTTATTATACCGGTAGATAAGGTTATAATATTGCATGAATAATTTATGTTAAACTGTTTAAAAAAAAACGGTTCAAAATAATATTTTTAAAAAAAGTCTCTTATTAGTCGAAAAGTTGTTTCAACGTCATTTGTCTTACAGCATTTTTAAAAATATTCTTTCCTAGTAACTTAGTTTAGGTTCAGTTAGAAATTGGACTTAAATTTATTTAAAATTTTAAGGATTTTTAATTTTTACATCTATTAGTATAATTTTCATTTAAAATATGGATGGTGTACAAAATACGCTAATTATATAAAAAAATGTTCCCGTGAGATAGAGAAACTTGCCTTCTGGAAAAAAAAACGATGCAGAAAACTGAGCTTCAACCGAGGCTCTTTAGAAATCTATAATAATTATTAATCCTAAACTACCTATGTTAATTTATCCATAATTTGTTTACGTGAAAATATTTTGAATATTATTATTTTATCGGGTTATATTGTTACGTTATAACAATCCAATAAAACGTAGAAAAATTAACCCCGGCTCCGGATTACATAGGAATCAGTTAATTTTTTGGAAAGACCGGTCGACCATTCAAGCCCTCCTAAAGGTCACATCTTGGACGAATTGCGTGAAGTGAGGTATTTGGTGAACGAGACGACTGCCAATACTAATTTTATTGGATGTCTGCAATGCTTTTGGCTCGGTCTCATTGGACGCCATTCTTGACGCTCTGCGACGGAAAGGAATCAATTCATATACATTGCAGCAGATTTGGGATTATTTTCAAAAGAGATGGGTCTCTGATGAGACGCAGCAAGGGGAACTACGCTTTCGGATGTAAGGGGGTCCCGTAGGGCTCTGTGCTTGGACCCCTCCTCTGGAATGTAGTGTTCGATGGAGTTCTCATCTTCCCTTCCGGTACAGTCGAGGTGATGGCTTATGCTGATGACTTGGCTATCCTCGTTGGTGGAAAGACCGAGCAGAACCTCTTGGACCGGGACAACGAGGTCCCTACTAGTACAGAGAGACGATTGATGGATAACGGACTACATTTATCAGCGGTTCTAGCCAGTCAGAGGAAGGAGGACCGAATTGACCTACGCATCGGAGAACATCTGATCCCGTCCAAAGCCACTGTTAGATATCTCGGGTTGACTATTGACCGGTCGTGTAGATTCAGCAACCGCATCATCGCGGTCTGCGAGCTGGCAGAGAACACACTTTCTGCCCTAAATCGATTACTCTCGAGCCAGATGGCACCTCGAGCGTCGTAACGGAGGGTCATCATATCTACCGTTAATAGGATCGTTAATTAGATCGCTTCTCGGCCACTGATCCTGTATTGTAAACTTGCAATTTTCATTACCTGTAGCGATTTTTTGTAAGGACAGTGTTCTACGTACACGTCGTCGGGGCTGTACAACGATCGATGGCAGTTAATCAATCTGCGTTGCTGCAAAGTGTTTCACGGAACAGCGGCGTAGTGTGTTGCAGGAGGGGCACCGTGGATTAAATAAGGACGTTTTCTTTGTATGTTAGTGTTCCCAATTCGTAGTTCGTGAGGCCAATAAGCTTTCTGGATCCTCTGGCAGGTTCGGGAAGCGATTTCGCTCCAATATCCCCAGTGTTCTGACTTAGATGCTTTTAGCTTTTGATGTTTCGAGCGGGTTTACGTGAGAACAGGTGCTTGCTCGGAAAAGAAATTGTTAAACGTTCACCTTGCCTTGAGTTAGGTGTTAGTTTTCCTTCAGGCTGTGAACGTAGTGCCTGGCGTCCCAGTAGATGCTATTTTCTTAAGCTGCGATGGAGCAATCCGGGGGAGATTGCTTGGAGAACTTGATTGGTTTTGCCAAGGACTTGATCCCTTCCAGACGAGAAGTTCAATTGGCAGGTCTCCGCAGAAGCCCCAGTCCTTCGCAAAACCCACTTTGCGAAGGACTTCCTTCGCAAAACCGGAGTTTTCCACAGGAAAGGTGCAGTGGCCTTGTGAAGCGGATTGCACAAAAATCCGGCCGAACCCTTTGTCACTAGTTGTGCGGGGAAGGCTGCGACCGGAAACACACAAGGAGTGCACGGCAAGGATGGGCGAGCCAAACCAGAAGGGCGGCTTCGCAGGGAAGTGGAGGATGGCGGTATAGTAATGGGTTCTAGACGGGAGGACTTGGGAGGTAAATCTGCGGGAAGCGGGTGAACTCCAGGTCCGAAGGTTTAGGGCGAATCGTGGAGATGCGGTCGGAGTGTACCAAAATCTCCTTAAAAAAGAAGTCGAGAGTGGTATTGGAGATTCGGCAGCTTGTCGACTAGTATTTGAGTCAATGTGCGTTGTTAGTCTCGGATATGGTATTAAAATGTGAGAGACTCCAAGGTGCCAACCTTGCCTCGGACTCGGTCGTCTCACGACTGTCCGGCAAGGTGGATCAGGTTGTGGAGGGAGTCAGGGGTAGTTAAGGTAGTTTCGCTAAAACCTGGTCCGAGGATTTCGTCGTTAGCGACGAAGGTTACCCTGAAGACGGTCCTAGACCGATGTGGGAAAAGATCTAAGTCTCCCGGGTCGCTAAAACAAAGGACCACAAACAGCTGCTGAACTTCGAAACAGTTTAGCGACCACTGTCCTAATAGCCCTTAGAGCTTTTGTAACAGCATCAACGAACTAAGCGCGTCGCCATACACCACCGGCTTACGTGTCCCAACCGCTCAGTTGTCATATATAACTAAAATGGGTAGGCGCACCCCGTCAACTACTAAAAATATATATGACTTCAATAAATCAATTTATATCGTCAAGACAGCAATTTGCTGCCACGCCTAGGTCGCTGAATGCCAACAAGTGTCTGTCCACCATTTTAAAGCGCTTGGAAATTTAGTCGGCTGGTGGCTAGCCGTAATTATCAGGTAGTTTCCCACAGCAGCGAGTTAGGAAATTGCCCCTTAGATAAACTACTGATGCCGGTTGAACAAAGCAACGGCATCAAGGAACGCCCATACGGTCTGACAGTGCGGCTCTCGCCAAGGAAGTCATAAGTGAGCGGCAGGCAATGCAGCTGTTGGAGGCCGACGTTCTGACAAGGAACGGGCTGAAGGCTCAGTCGCTGGCCTAGCGGAGGCTGCAGATATTGGTATACGATATGCCAAATGCGACAAGAGGGGAGGTGCCCAAAATCCTCAGGGCCATGCACGGGTAAAATCCTACATCGGATATATCCACCGAGAATTTCCTTCGAGAAACCAAGGTGATGAGGCAGCTGGGGAGAAAGGAAGCCCGAAAGAGTCGCTGTGTGTCGGAGACCTCGCTAAAGATGCGGCTGGTCTTGGTGGTCGGTGGACGTCTGGTTTTCAGGTGGACCTCATGTAGGGTCGTCGACCATATAGAGGTCACCCGATTCTACAAATGTCAGGGCTTTGATCGCACCTCTCTCCGCTACAGAGCTCAGTCGGAGATGTGTGGTCACTGTGCTCTTCCGGGGCACAGGGCAGCCAATAGCCTGCTCACTCTGCGCCTGCCAAGTGCGCCGTAATACTTGGCGTTTGGGTAGTTGCATTGGTTTGTTTATTGTAGAATCATTACTGCCGGGTATTAACAACGAATCTTAGTTGTGCACCCCGATAAAAAAAAACCCAAAAAGACGATTATGTTTTCGGTGTGAGACTACCACATCGCCAAGCCTCTATAAATAAAAATTTATTAACGAAAAAATACAGTTGTAGTATATTATTTTAAAGGACTATCAAAAAATAAATTATATAATAGCATCAGGCTACTATAACCCGAACAAAATAGTAATGCCATAGAGTGTTTTGAAATAGGAATAATTTAAATCTTATTTTTGCGTTTCACTGTTGAGCAGTTATTTAAGATGTACGACCTCTAGAACCTAGAAACTAAATGGCCGAAAGTTTCGTTTAGAGTTGTCGTAATTCGGTATTTTTTCGCAACATTTTTATTTTGTTAATGCTCTTTCCAGTGATGTGTCACAACCCATTTTTCGCCATGGGAGCCATTCGGAGCCTCCCGTCACTTTTCTTTAACAGATAAAAAATTATTTAATATTTCCCATACGTTATTATTAACTCCTCAATAAGTATATTTGTATGTAAGCCTAAAGATTCCAAAAAAAAGAAAGTATTTTTATTCATCTTATAAAATTCAAAACCTTCCGGTGTAAACCGTTAAAAATCGAGAAACATCAAATGTATTTTAACGGGATATTAACAGCTGTACAGAATATTTTTCGAGGTTTAGGTGTAAGAAGATGGTGAAAAACCGGAAAAACTTTTATTAATCAATTTTCCAGAAAAATTGAGACAACAATATTGACAAACTCTATTGAAACAATATTGTAAACGCTGTTACAGACTATTTTTAAAAAAGCTTTTTTTAATATCTTTGCAGGCTGAGGCCAATATTTATATTTATAAATACAGTATGTGCAAAAAATCTCTAAATACTCTAGTTAAACTCAAAACTCTAGTTAAATTGCAAATAACCCTATAGGTACTATCTTATCCTCAGATCCCCTTAGGAGTAGTCTTGACAAGTTTAAGATTTTTGTTTACAATATTTTTTAAAAACTGTAACTTTATTACTGTAATTTAATTACAGCATCTAAAGTAAAGTATTTAAAATTATTTAACATTGAATACATTTATTAATCGTTCAAATAGATAAAGCATGAAGATAAAAAGATTAAAAAACCGTGTAATTTAGATTAATCTGTCTGGCTGTCCTAGATCATTAACCGTGACCTAAAAAAAAGGTCGTTAAAACAAAGTAGGACTTCTTTTTAATAATTATTATTCAAAAACAAAAATTGTTTAAAAGTGAAAAATTAACATTTAAATAGTTTTTTTCATACAGATAAAGAAAACACATAGGTAATATTATATTTACGTCATCCATGTAGAATAACATGTTTGCAAAAGAATATTTATTTAACTAAATATTATAAAAAGACATATAGACATACGGTCAAAAAAATTCTAGTATTATTCAAACGTCAATAATTATTTTATTTTTAATTATAAAATTAGTAATATAGCTCTTTCCGTGGTAACGAGTTTTTTTATTTCAATTTTTTTAAATAAAATTTTTTTCGGGGGGAGAGATTTTGCAAAAAAATTTTTGCAGATATTGTTGTTTTTTAATTATCAGCAAATGCGCCTAAGAAAAATATAATCTTAATTAGGCGAAATCTTGAAATACTGAGAATTACCTTGCTCTAAGCCCCTACGATTTTTTTTGTGAAGTTATCTGAAAAGTGAGGTTTACCAACATCGGCCTGAAACCCTTGAACAACTTAAGAAAACGGAGAAGTTACCACCGTTTTCCTCGACGAACGCTGTAGAGAATGATACAAAACTCCAGGAACGGCTTCGAATGTCTGTCGCTCGTGACGGCCGCCATTTGCACGACACAATTTTTAAAACCTTAGTAAATAAAACTTCATTATATGTGCTTTTCAGAATTAAAAGTTTTTTCATATCTTTTATTAATTTTCTTTTAGTAACTTTTAAAATGTGGGATTCAAGTTTGTCGCAACCATATATCTTAATTTTATTTACTTTATTTATCCACCAACGAAAGAATTATTTATTACTGTGAAATTCTTCAATCGTATCTACAAAATCTGTTAACTTTTAATATCCCTTAAATTCCTGCTATCAATTACGTAAAAATGTATAAAGAAATTATACGTTTTTAATGATTAACAATAAAAACGTGTCCCAAAATAAACGCGTTATTAAGATCGTTAAGGAAAAAAATCAATATAAATCTTTATTTATAATATGTATTTTTTTAAATTGAGAAAAGAAATATTAGAAATTCACATTCGTTTCTTTAAAATATATTTATATTATTACAGAGGAAAGGAATTTAAGAACACAGAAGGAAATATAGAAATATATTACATAATTTTACCCCGAATAATCTAGTTAAAAAGTAGGTACTGTTTGTTTTGTAGATATACATTTCATATAAATAAAGTATTCAATTTGTCCACTGCAGGTAAAGCGCCTCCACTCTATGACGTAAATACTAAGTAACAGTAACTAAAAAAAATGTTATATGCGTAAATTCTTTGTTCTTTCAAAACTATTTTTTGACGCCAGTATTACACAACATGTATTTAAATAAATTAAAAGAAACGTTATTTAATTTTAATCGCTTAAGAAAGGTTAACAAACAATATTATTTAAAGAATACTGTTCGTGTCATATCGACTTGTTTTTTAATATTAGGAAATATAGTAACGAGTCGTATACCACAACCAAAAGGATTATAGGCACCTCACATGAAATGTAGGTAATTTTTGAAAATACCTTATACTGAAGAATTCAGGGTCTATACAGGTTGTTTTTCCATTTTCTTTTTCGTCGGGAAAAAATTTTAAATTCGGCCTTTTATTAGATAAGTTTTCACGGGATGAACAAATCGATTTTGTTTGTAAAAAAACCAAGCCGTATTGATTTGCCTCAAGTAGGCGCCCCAGAGCAAAATAATTTTTAAAACGAATTTTTGTTTCTGTTCATCACCAAACTTGTGAGGAACCGACCTCAAACAAATTGTTGTTGTAATTAAGATGAGTCGTGACAATTTAATGGAAAGTGTAGCGAAAAACATCATTCTTCAAGAATTAAAATTAAAAATGTTATTTCCATAGATACCCATTTTATTTCATTTACAGGTTTTTCGTTTCATAGAAAAAAAATTAAAAAGAGTTAATAATTATGCGATGGAAAAAGTATTATTAAATATGAGTAAATATTATTAATTTTGCCCTTTTTTTTATACATCAAAGTTAAAAATTTCTTTTTTTTTTTCTTTTTTTTTTTTTTGGGGGGTGAAAAACGCTTGCGCGTTATCATCGCCCGGAGTCTTTTTTTTTTTATATAAAAAATAAAAGGATTTAAAACTATTCTAAAATATGAATAAAACTTACGACTAATATCACAGATAAAAACTAATATAAAATCAAGAGTAAATAGAATTTTACAAAGTCCAAGATGGGTGTAAAGGGCCCATTCTTGGATAGCAAAAGACGAAAAAAACTAAAAACCATAAAAGATCTAATATAAAACTTAAAACTAAAACAACAAAATGAAATAAAACTTAGAACTAACACAAATTATATAATTAAAACTAGGTTAAAAATAAAAATTAAAAAGTTGAAATAAAACTTAAAACTAATATTACTAAAATCTTACAACTAATATCACAGAGAGTCTTTAAAATATAAAAAAAATAACTATATAAAATTTAACAAATTCCGATAAGGAGTGTAAAAGGCTCCTAATCGGATAAAAAAAAATAAATAAATAAAAAATAAAGAATAAAAAAAAAATAAAAAACTCAGAAAAAAAGAAACTTATTTAAAAACTCTTCTAGCATTAAAAAATATACGCAACGATATTAAATTTTTTGCATTAACCCAGCACTTTGAAGAAATAAAAACAACCGGGTTAAAATTTCATTATCATTGCACAAGACACCACGGATGTTTCTGGGTAGATTAAATTTACGACGCAACGCCGCATAACATATGCAATCCACAAGTATATGGTGCACAGTCATGGGGCAGTTGCATCGTGCGCATAGGGGTGCTTGTCCTCTTATCATCAGGTAATCGTGTGTGATCCTTGTGTGTCCTATCCGCAATCGACAAAGGACTACTTCCTCACGCCGAGTTTTTCTGTATGAGGTGTCCCATGGTAACACAGAATCTTTAATCTGTCTGAGTTTATTATCAACGGTAGCCGTCCAGTCACCTTGCCACCGCGCTCTCAGTGATTGTTTTACACGATTAATAAAATCAGAGGTAGCAATTCGGTTGGTGAAAGGAGGCTGATTACATGCTTCTTTGGCAGCAGAATCTGCATGTTCATTACCTGGAATCCCTACGTGGCTAGGGACCCGGAAAAAACTTTATTCTGTGTTGCGATTATTCAACTCGGCGATTGCGTTATAAATTTCAATGACGATAGGATGTTTAGAATAAAAATTTTTTAAGGCATGGAGAGCATTACACGAGTCACTGCAAATAAGAATTTTTCTATATTTAGGGTTAATGATGTTTAGAGCCTTATTTATAGCATATAGTTCAGCGGTAAACACACTCGTAATATTGGGGAGACCAAACATATAAGTTCTCTCATTGACAACAAAAGCACACCCAACTGTATCGTTTTGTTTCGATCCATCAGTGTATACAACCGCGTCTGGTTTCGTCTTGGAGAGAACACACTGAAACATCTGCTGAAAGACGATAGATGGTGTTAGTTAGGTAGTTAGGTAGTGTTAGATTATATGTAGTCAGGTCAAAATTAAAATTTATGAGGTTTATTCTCCATGGAGGATATGAGCAAGGGTACATAGGAAAGAATGACGATGTGTCAACATTTATATGCTGCAGCAGACGCCAGGTACGGACACCTACAGGTGCAGTACGACGTGGATGATCCCCATACTTTCCTAGATTAGGATTTTTAAAGACTGACTAAAGAACCGGGTGATTTGGCTGTCCTCTGAGACGAGCAAAATAAGATAATAAGAGCTGGTCTCGTCTATCCCAAAGTGATGGTTCACCACAGTCTACAAGTAAGCTTGCGACAGGACTTGATCTAAACGCGCCTGTGGCAAGCCGAAGGAAAGCATGATGTACACTATCCAGACTTTTAAGCACGCTTTGACGAGCTGAAGAGTAGGCGGCACAACCATAATCTAAACGGGAGCGAACAAAGGAATAGTAAAAACGTATCATACATGATCTATCGGCTCCCCAGTTGGTGTTAGTAAGGACTCGCATCATATCTAGAATTTTGGAACATTTTGTTTTCAATTCTTTTAAATGTTTGGCCCAAGTAAGACGGCTATCAAAAAATAAACCTAAAAACTTGACGTAAGTAGAGATAGTAATAGTCTCTCCGTTCACAAAAATTTGCGGAATAGAAGGGTTTCGTAGCCGAGAAAAAACTACACGTTTTGTTTTTTCGGATGAAAATGTGAAACCAGTAATCCTGGACCAAGCTTCAAGGTGATATATAGTGTTCTGCAGTAGTCTCTCTGCTGTAGGTGCCGAACGGCTTGCAATGTAGATAGCAAAGTCGTCAGCAAATAGAGAGCATGAGACAGGAGCCTGAACACATTTGGTAATATCATTTATGGCTACAGAAAATAAGGTGGCACTTAATACACTACCTTGGGGCACTCCATTCTCCAAGATGACACTATCTGAGAGCGAATCATCCACACGAACACGAGCCGTTCGGTGATTTAAGAATCCCCGGATAAAAGCAAGCATATTGCCCTTGATTCCCCATTTTTGGAGAGTGTTAAGAATACCACGTCGCCAGGCTGTGTCATACGCCTTTTTTATATCAAAGAAGATAGCGACGAGGTGTTGCCGATTGAGGAAAGCGTTTTGTATGGCTGTTTCTAGTGACACTAAATGGTCAATGGAAGATCGTCCTTGTCGAAAACCACACTGTTCTGGAGATAGAAAGCCATGTTTCTCCAAGTACCATATAAGTCTGCGGTTTACCATTCTCTCCATTATTTTACACAAAACGCTTGTTAATGAAATAGGGCGATAGCTTGAGGGGTTCGTCTGGTCTTTACCAGGTTTTAGTACTGGTATAATAAATGCTTCTGACCAGCCGGGTGGGAAGACTTGTTCGGAGAATAAACCGTTGAAAATATTCAAAAGTTGTTGTAGTGCCGAATTAGGAAGGTGTGAAAGCATGGAAAGGCGAATGTTGTCCGGTCCAGGGGAAGTGTCCCGTGAATTTTTAAGTGCATGTAACAATTCTTTAAATACGAATGGAGTGTTTAATTCACCAACCGAATCACCAATGTTTAACGACAACACCTCCATTTGTATCTTGTACCGTTGAAAATCGTTATTATATGATGAGGTGAGAGACACCGAGCGGAAAGATTTTGCTAGACTATTTGCCACTTCCGAGGATGATGAAAGGAGTTCTCCTTCATCAATAAGACCAAGAATAGATTGTTTCGGTGATCCGAAGATTGCACGAATTTTCTTCCATACAGTAGACGTGGAGGTAGTGCGTGAGATAGTGCTCACGTATTTCGTCCATGAATTCCTCTTAGCGTCCAAGAATACTCGACGGCACACCGCTCTAGCCCTGCGGTATAAATTTAGATGTTCTGTTGTAGGCCTACGATTAAATTTACGTAGTGCCTGCCGTCGATTCCTAATAGCATTTTTGCATTCATCGTTCCACCATGGAACGAAAGGACGTCTAGGATTATCCGATGTTTGTGGGATATATCTGTTGGCATTCTTAAGTATCATGGACGTAAAAGAAGAATATTGGTCGAGGATGTTCGCTCCATCGTTATACTGAGATTGGAATGCTTTATGGTATCCGTTCCAATCTGCCTTTTCAACAATCCATCTCCGTGCCTTCTTTTAATCTCGCAGTCTACACCGAAACTAATAATAATTGGTCTATGATCACTGCCGTGAAAGTCATCACAAACCGACCAATTAAAATGAGGGAGCACATTCGGTGAGCATATGGAAAGATCAAGGTTAGATACAGTACCAGTTGATAAGGACATGAATGTGTGTGATCCATTATTCAGTAGGCAAAGGTCAAAGTCTTGTTTATCAATCTGTTTATCATATTTCCTCGAGTGGAACAGAAGGTTGAGCCCCAGGAAATATGATGGGCATTGAAGTCTCCTACTATTAACGATGGAGATGGTATTTGTGTGAGGAGATTTGAGACATCTAAAGCACTGAACTTAGTGTTCGGTGAGAGATACAGATTGCAGATATGCAATTTGAAGGGAATAGAGATCTTTACTGCAATAGCAGGAATGACAGTGGTTAGTTGAATTCTTGTAGCTGACACCCCATTCTTCATGAAAATCGCTACTCCACCACTCTCCCTACTGTCTACTAGGCAGTCGTATCTCTCGCAGAAGTATCCTCTAAGTGTAATTCGGTCATGTTGTAGAAGGTGAGTTTCTTGGAAACACATGATTAGTGGATCATGTGTGTGCGCTAGTACTCTAATATCTTCAATGCGGGAACGAATACCTCTAAAATTCCACTAAATAATGTTCATAAGTGTAAAAAATAAATAAAAAAATAAATTTCGGAAATTATATAAAAATTAGTTGTATGTGATTCGGTTTTTCTTTTTTGTATTTTTTATTTTAAAGAACTCCGATGTCCTAGGGTCGGGTGGTTCTTCAACCATATCCTCCAGTATATGAGGTGATGGTGGAGGAGATTTATTTGAATGGGATGTTGTAGTTGACATCCCAGAGGAGATAGTTATATTGGTTCCCTTTATGGGGAGCTTATTAGGTGGCTTACTGCCAGCTGTGATAGTCGCTATTCGTGGCGGTACGACTTTGGGAATAGGAACTTTCGTATGTATCATACTGTTTGATTCACTAGCTACGACGGAGGACTTTTTCTTCATTTTTGTCAGCTCTGAGATAGTGGCTGTAAGTGAAGCTACTTGATCAGATAGCATCTGAACAAGTTTTTTAAGTTCATTGCAGGATCCGCACTGCTGATTTGTAGGAATTTGTTTAGATGTAGCGGTGGCAAAAGATACGTCTGGTTTGACCAGGTTCCGTGAATTGTTTATCTTTTTATATTCTCTACGTGCAGCCGGAAAAGATAGTTTTTGCTCCGTACAGATTTTGAGAATTGCCTTTTCTTCTTTAAAAGTTGGGCAATCTCGGGAGCGAGCTGTATGTGGACCACTGCAGTTTGCGCATTTTTCACTTTCTTCGCAGTTAGTGTCATTGTGACCTTCTTTAGCACATCGAGCACAGATCTCGGTTTTTGTACAAGATGTAGTAGTGTGACCAAAACCTTGGCATCTGAAACATCGCCGTGGGTTGGGTATGAATGGTCGTACCCGAACCGAGAGGTAACCCACTTTAATCTTCTCTGGTGGAACAGGGAGATTGAATGTTAATACAAGAGACGGTGTCGGTTCTTCTGTTCCGTTCTGACGTCTCATTATACGTTTCACCTCAACAACATCTTGGTGGCAAAGCTCATCAACTATTTCCGAGATATCTATATCTAGAAGGTCTCTACAAAAAATTACACCCCGGCTCGTATTTAACGTTTTGTGGCATTCTGCACTTATATTTATACCACCCATATTACGGAGACGTAAGATAGATCGACTCTGTTCATCGTTGAATGTTTCAACCAGAATCGATCCGTCGCGTAATTTCCTGATATTCTTCGGGGAGCCACTTGCACCTGTTATGGTTTTGTTTATTAAAAACGGTGAGACCTTTTGAAGGGAGCCACCTTCCTGACTATTTCTGAGAACAACGAATCCAATATTTTTATATTTTGATTCTAAGAAATTCTCTTTTGTAGGACTTTTATCCTCGTCAGACGAAGCTGATCGAGGTCTCTTCGCAAGACTTGAATTGGTGGTTTTTTCAGATGGACCACCAACCATCATTGTGTTTGTTATTGGAACTGAAATTTTGGTCCCACGAGTACCGGCGAAAAATGGACCACTCCAGCAGAGCGCACGCGTACTGGAGCTAGAGCTAAATACAACTGGGTTCGCCCTGGTGCCCAGAGGACATCGTTCGAGACTCACTACGTAGAGCCATTCACCCATCGGCACGATTTGTTCCCACCTTGGGTTACGGTTGCGTTTCGTAAGATGTCGCAACACCACCGAGTGTAAATGTAAGAAATATCAGTGTAGGTTGTTGTTGTGTAATTGTGTATGTGTGTATGTGTGTATGTTGTAATTTATGTAGTGTTCTTGGTGTAGTATATGTGTATAATGTAAAGTGTTCCGCAGCTCATTGTATAGTAGAAAGGAAAGCTGCGGAGGCTAGGCCCGTGGGGACGCCAACCCCCAAAGTCTTAAAGAATAAGACTCCCCGTCGGGGATCAAAGTTAGAAATAAAGTTTTCATAGACTACTATTTTATTCCATTAAACATGTTTCATTCTCTTATGTAACACTTTAAAAAATGACTATCTAATAATACATTTTTAAATAACGTTACGATTTAAGTCTTGGAAAAAAATTAAATTAAATAATAAGTAAAGAATGTACATAAAATTATTGATTTCGTTTTTTTTAATGTAGCATTATAATTAAAAAACGTAATTTCCTTAGACAACTATTATATTTAATAAAATAGCTCCCTGCTCTAAAATTTCGATACCATCTGCGCCGATATGGCACATATTTTTGTTACTGTGCAGAAATATTAATGCGATTCACCACATTTCTGTAAACTTTCTTGATACGATGATGAGTATCGTACGGTTGCATATTTCACGGCATCAGAAGATCGAATTATAGAACCCACTTCACACGCGATGCATTCTATATTTTCTTATGTATTTTAAACACGTAAGGAAACAGTAAAGTGTGAAGAATGCAGTGAAAACAAGCTAAGTAAATAACGGGTGGGGAGGAATGGAACCCGAGGATAGCGAGGAATTTATGTATCCACTACTAATCGCAGAGGCTGAACAACAATCCCTTGCTGCGGTAAATCTTATTATCGGGCGGGTATATGTTTAATTTTGTCGATGACACATTTAGTTTTGATTATGGACGGAATTGTGGATTGTGGATTGCGTTCCGATCCCTCGGGTTGACCTAGGGAGATGGCTGCCTATGTGCGTCTTTCTCCCGGCACGATTCCCCTTCAATCCGTCCGCTGAAGGCCTGTCGGTGCTAGCGCCTTCCATCATAGCAGGAATACGCCTCACCGGGACAGTAAAATTGCTGTCTTTTTATATTTAACCATATTAGTTTTATTAGTAACAAGGAGTGCGCCTCCCCGATGTAGTTTTATATTTGACAAGTGAGCGGTTGGGACACATAAGCGGGTGGTGTATTGCACCCAGCTTAATCCGCTCACGCTGATAGGTAGCTCGCTAGGAGCTTGTAGGTAACGAGGTCGCTCAACCGTTTTAGAGGTACAGTAGCCGTTTCTTGGCACGGACATTTGGTCTATGCTCTAGGGCGACCGAATGGGGTGGTGGCGGGAGAAATGCCGGTTAACCAATACCCCGTAGAACCCACAAAAATATTTAGATTCCACTTTAAAGGATTCTTCTCCTTCATTTCCGAAGGAAAAAGTGGGCTGCTCAATTTAAACGTGATCGTACATACGTTAAAAATTATGAACGATCGGGGATACCCAAAACCGCTACGACCGAAGAAATCGTCATATAAACCCGCGAGTTTGCTGACATCGCAGACGACTTGATATTATGTTTCTACTGCGTTTTACACGAAGTTTTGGTTTTAGTAAAAAAATAAACTTTCCCCTCGATTGACGTCATGTTTCTTAACAGTCCACCACAAAAATGCATCAGACTGAGCCCTTCTCAAGACCGGTTAGACTTATTTGAACGCGATTCTGCTGAATTTCTCTGACGTTTTGTCACGTTAACTGAAACACTGATTTATTACGTGTCAGAGACTAAACAATATGTGAGAACAGGTAAAAGAAAGAGCGGTTCCATCTGCAGGAAAAGCCGTGGCACGGTTTATTAAGATTATCATAGTGCGGTGCTCATAGACTATCCGGAAAAAGACAATATTTACCGACGAGGATTAAGCTTTACTACTGGACCGATTGAAGAGTAATCTTTAAACTAAATGTCAACATTTGCAAAAAAAATTCTGCTTTTTCATCGCGATAGTGCATGCATTTCTCGGATTGGTGCTGCAAAACTCCATAACCTACTCATTAAAGCGCTTCCGCGTGCGCCGCGCATTTGCTGGATTTGGCTCTCGGTGATTACTTCGTCTTCTTAAACCAGAAGAAATGACTCACCGGACGAAGATTCACTTCAAATGAGAGGTAAAAATTGAGAAAAACTCTTATTTTCCAAAGTTGGAGAAATAGCATTATACTGCGGGTATTAAAATATTGAAGTCGTTCGTTTTAATGTATCGAATTGTAAGGTGACTGCTTTGAAAAATACTTTAAATTACTTGAAAATCTTGTTTTCTTTGTCCGGCTGAGAACTTTCCTAATGACCCTCGTACTGTTAGGTTTAAATTTCAAGAGGTGAACTCGGTCTAAAAGGTAGTTCATGATTTCTGTATGTTTAAGTCTACTAAACCCAGCTTTATATCATCCTTAACTTTCTTAAAAAAAGTGACCCTACCCCGTTACAGAATCAAAGGAGAGAAGAAAATTCCAATGAAATGCGATCTTTGATTTCTTTTTTAACATATCGTTTTCCAAGATTAAATGCCCCTAATTTTACTGGGCTGTTGGGATAATCTATATCAAAGGTATTTTCGAAGAAGTTCCAAGTTTTAAACATTTTTTTCAACATATGCACCATTACGAATATACCTTCCTAAGAACTTCCGGTGTCGTCTTGTAATAGATTTAACAAACTCTATGCGGGATACTTCAATGCGAAACATTTAAGCTTTAACAGAGAACTGGTTCTTTCATCGTTATTAAATCATACAGTAACAATTTATTCGTAGTTAATAAAATTTCTCGGATATCGATTATTTGGATGTATTTTTAGGGAGTATAATTGTAACTGTAGATGCTAGCTCTGGTGAAATAAATTGAGTCTTAGCACCTTTTGACCTAAAGGTCAGTTTCCCATTAACTTCGATCTACAATCGTCCGCGTAACCAAAGGCATATTTATTTTTATTCAAATTTAAATTACCTTGTTATTCGGTACCGATTCTTAATCTCATTTGACTTGATCGATACTAATCTAAAATGCAAAACACAAAGTAAATATTCTAAACTATTTGGGAGAAAGGTTGTATATAAATCTAGCACATCAGAGAACCTCTAACCGCATTAAAATATTAGGCAAACCGACTAAATAAATAAGGATTCAGTGTACAAAAGGTTGGGTAAATATAATTTAACTAACGAGCATGAACATTTTTTTTATAAAGGTAATAGGAAAAATGTTATATACAGTAAAAAAAAGACGTACCCGGTAATGTTCGGAGAAAAATACTGTGCGCCGCATTCTTAAGAGGAAAAGAACATTAAGACCGGTCTTCGATTAATATTATATTACGACTATTTGCAACGTCATTTCCATAAAATAATAAGAGCTTACAAAATACATTACAATAATAACATCTACAGATAATCCTCTGCACGGATCAAATGAATCGGTTGTAAATATTATCGCCGTAAGAAAATATTTAACAAAAACTGAAACGACGCCGTAATTCTTTTACTCCGCGATTTGGCATCAAAGATTTATTTAGCGTTAAATATTTCGCTAATCAAACATAAATGGGAAAATTCCTACCAAATATAATTTACGAATAAAAATGTTTTTGTTTTAATACTTATATACGCGTAACCGGTACCGGTGAAGTATTTTGGACGTATTTCAACACCAAAGATTCATTTCTAGATCAAAGTACTACCAAGATATTCATAATCCACCGTAATATAAAATAAATTCCCATTAGAGTTTTTTGAATTTAAAGCGATCGAAAAGCATTTACAAAAGAAGTATCTCCAACTTTCAAGAATGATTTTACTAAGCCGATAGCACTGAATTTTTACGTACGGCTTACAGAAAGAAATAATGATTGTATTTTGATTATTCGGAGTTTTTTAATAGTATAAATCGTTTTGTGCAAGACAAGCTGCCTTACGTTTTAGAAATTAGACGAATAATACGAGTATTTTGTGAGGGAGTATAACCTCGAATAAAGATCGAATATAACGTTAAAAAAAAATTTATGTAAAGTAATTTTGCAAAACAAACCGTGAGAAAATTAAAAAATCGTTTAAGATCAATTATTATTTTAGGTAATAATAAATAAATAAAACGCAGAATTATTTTTAAATCTTTTATGTAAATTTTGAAAATTAATATTATCGAGTTACCTCATTACAATAACTCGATATGAAATGCTACTAGTACTTTAAAACTTAAAACGAAACACAAGATATTACTAATTATATGGTATTTGTAATTTGCCTTCACATTTATATTTTTTATTTCAGATAGGCGAAACACAATCAAATGACATTAAAAATTGCAAAAGTAATAAAATGTATAAATAATCTAAAGAATTTTAACGTTTAAATGACATCACGTAATATATCATTCCACAAAAAAAAAATAAGCAGTTTTATATATAAATACGTCTGTCTGTATAAATACCTTTCAATGAAAAACAGATAGAGTGTAATGTATTACGGACACGTCGTTACCTCAAAAAAATATGTCGAGTTGGTTGTTCTGGTCTAGCTGTCTAGACCTCGGCTAATGATCTTGAACTAATTTTATTAATTCTATATGCGGTAAGGACATCAGGCAGCAGCCAATATACAATTACTAATTAGAGGAAAGCGATTTAAATATTATTTATGAGATTTGCTAATTAAATGCAAGGAAAAAATAAATAACAAATATGTTTATTATTAAATTTAAAGGCTGTAATCTTAGTTTAAATTAAATAACTTAAAAGAATCATGTTATTGAATTCTATTTATTCACGCTGCCTTTTTGTGAATTCCATTTGTCAGATTCAAATCAGCTTCCGGACGGACCAGACCTGAGATCCTCTGGGATTATGTTTTTGGTTTGTTTGTACTCCAGTCACACAGTCAATTTATTATTGCTATCGTAGCAATCGGCGTTTTACTAAATGACTGGCTCTATAGTGGCGTATTTAGGTGGCAGAACGTTAGGTGTTAGCAAAGTTAGAAGCGGGGTGTTCGTGCTTCCGCGAGTTTGGAAGAGCAGAATAGTTCCAGAGGGCTACATGGTAGTGTTATCAAGGGTCCGATACCTTCGGAGAAGGTTAGCACATGGCGGAATTACTGATGGGAATGTCTTTCGCGTCATTCGCATCAGCGGTATCTCACCGAGGCCGACTGATTACTGTGGAATGTTAATCAGTTCGAGGGCTAGAAGATGTCCTCCGATTACTCCAATGATGGTTAGAAACGAGGGGTGGTGTGGCAACCGGCAATGTCACAAGGCGGGGTTTCTTCTCCCCGGTGGGGGGGGGGGAATTGAGTTGTCAGATACAAATAATACAAAATTTAAACTGTACATAGTCGTCTATATATTTTAATTAATGTTTCTTTCGGGAAAAAGAAAAACAAACAATTATTTTATCGAAGTGTGCGTCACTAGCCTATTGCCTTCCGATCTACTGCAGGGGGAGTCTCAACCCGTGTAATTATTTCCTGTAGAGCACCAACCGACATCGAGTTACTCGTTTGATGTTTACATTTTTTTTAAATTATACTTCTGCCATCTACCAGGACATTTTGTAAACGTATTTCTGGTTTCTACTTTCAGCATCTATAAAATATACCCTAATTACATGAGTTATAACCGTTTACAAAATACAGTCGTAAACTTCGATTAAATTAGTTATTGAAATATAGCCGGATTCGGTGGCGCGAGTGGTAGCGGTTTGGCCTTTCACCCGGAGGTCCTGGGTTCGAATCCCGGTCAGGCATGGCATTTTTCACACACGCTGCAAAACACTCATCTCATCCTCGGCGGAAAGAATTGCTTGACTGCGGACCCGGACGTTAAACAAACAAGTAAAAACAAAAAGGTATTGGAATATCAATCCAGCGTGTTGGTCTAGCGGTGAACGCGTATTCCCAAATCAGCTGATTTGGAAGTCGAGAGTTCCAGCGTTCAAGTCCTAGTAAAGTCGGCTATTTTTACACGGACTTGAATACTAGATCGTGGATACCGGTGTTCTTTGGCGGTCGGGTTTCAATTAATCCACACATCTCAGGTATAGTCGAACTGAGAACGTACAAGACTATACTTCATTCACACTCGTACGTGTCATCTTCATTCATCCACTCATCCTCTGAAGTAATACCTGAATGGTAATTCCCGGAGGCTAAACAGAAAAAAAAGAAGAAGGTATTGGAATATCAGCCGTATCGAATTATTCGGGCTCAAACAATAATATAGTGGATCATAATGTAGGTGAATTTCTTTTATTTAAATTATGTACCCGATGGGCCGGTCTAGTGGTTAACTGAGCAGCGGAAATCAATCGTTTAACAGCTAATTTTCAAAGTCAAAAGTTCTAAGCTTCAAATCCTTGTAAAAATGATAGTTGCTGTTATACGGATTTGAATTCTAGATAGCGGATACCGGCGTACTTCAGCGGTAAGGATTCAATTGACCACACGTCTCAGGAATGGTCTGTACAAGACTACATCTCATTTACATGTCATCCGTATCATACCCACCTCATTAGACCGTGGGGGATTGGTTATTCACTATTTGAATAAAGTGGAACGTATATATTTGGAAAATAAAATTATGCGACTGGAATCGATGAATATAAATTTTCTGAGAAATATTATATTTTTTCATTTAGTATTAATTACTTTTGGAGGATCCAATTTCCGTAATTTGTTTTTTACAGAAAAGATTATTAGAAATATTGAAAAGAACAGGTATGGATGTCAAAAAAATCCAGAGAAAAGTTACATAACAATCCCGGTTTTGCCACCGATAGATTTTTATTTTAAATATGCTAAAGGTCTTTTCATATTAATGACTTAATTATATACCGGTTCAATATTTAGCGTATAATAACAAAACAAAGAAATTCAGTCAAAAGATTGCATCTAATTTGATCCTCTTATTCAAATGATTTTTTTATTTTGAAAATTACGCAATAAAAAAGCATAATTGAGAAGAAAAATAAAAGGTCAGTAAAAAAGGTTAGGAGCTGGTCGACCCGCTGATCGAATGACGTTTCATCAAAATTTTGCTGTACTTAATAACTTTAATTGTAGCAAGTATAATTGCTAAAAAGGTTTTGCCACATTTTATCTTCTTTCTTGAAAGCTGTCTTATATAACAATTTAAATAAAAGCCGCAACATGAAAAACAAATAAAATATCAGAATTATAGAAAATTCAATCGTTTTTTTTTAAATTCATAATTGGGGTACCATGGGACTTCCTTTAAAAAAAAAAAAAAAGGCTCATCTACATTAACATTGGATGCACTTGGATTTTCAGTTTTGAAAATAAAGTTTGTCGACTTCCGAGGCAGAGTGGAATCATCTCGGCCTTTCATCCGGAGGTCCCGTGTTCGAATCCTGGTCAGGCACGGTATTTTTCATACGCTACAACGTTCCTTTTCCTCTCTCACGCACATGCTTTAAGCTTATGTTGCGATATCATCAACCAAACGATCAAAAACGTTTTTAATTGATAAGTAGGAGTCCCGTTTAACTCGTGTTTTTTGGAAGTTAAAAATTTATTTGTCGGATTAATTATTTGCTTTAATTAGTAGTGTCTGACTCGATTCAATATTATTCAACAACAACTCTCAGTAGTGGATTAAACATGTTTTTGGTTAAACATGTTGCGTGATAAGTTACTGCTAGCGATTGTGTCATTGAAGTATTAAGTTTCGCGTGTTTTCCTTTGTGAGTTTTTTTAATGTTTTTTGATGTTAATTGTTCGTGTTGTAATGTTGCTGTTTTGTCTTTTTAATTAATTAATTGATTACTTAATTTTATTCTATCAGTCTCCCGTTGCTAGGGTCTGTTACCTTAGCCACGGTAGGTTATACCCAGTTTTTCTGTTATTTTGCGATCGCTTTCGTTACTTTTGTCGTGTAATACAGTTTGGTATTCTAGAAACGTTTTAGAGGTCATCGGGATTTTATTTGGTTTATAAAAACATTTATTTCGTTGTTCGATTTTAGCAGCTGATTTTTATTTAAAAATTGGGTTTACAAGTGATGCACGGATCTAGTCACGGGACTCGGGAGGGGTACGAACCCGAACTCTAACTCTCTGACGGGCCGAGCTCCGTGTATGAGGTGGACATGGAAGAGAAGAGTTAAGGGGACACGACAGAAAGCGATAAATAAACGGCCCATACGCAGCCCCCCGCATTTGGAAAGGATCGGGAAGAAACCGAAGGCGAGTACAGGGGCCTGTACAAATAGGGTAAACAGGAAGGGACTTCACGGACCCCACAGGTTTTTGTCAGAGTGGAGATCGCCTGAATGACGATGTGAATGGATTCGACGAGAGCTTCCTGAGTCTGGCGAAATAAGTTAAGGTGCTGAGCTCTTTGGTGGCGAACTGCACGAATACAAAGAAGAAGATGTTTTCATCTTCTTCTTTGTACCAAAGAAGTGTGCATGTTCTGGTACCATAGACAGGCTCCTCAAAGAAGTCATGATAGCTGGTGGTCCTCGTCGACCTGCGGGCCTGCCTTTTGCTTGTCAGGATTCAGGTAAATACGGCAACACAGACTCAGTTATAGGGTCGTATTCGGCGAAACAGCATGGAAAAAATTCTGACAGATGAAGTGGCATTCAGTGCTACCGTCATGAAATGGCTGGCGGAACTGTTGAAGCGTGTTGAACACTTAACTGACAAGTCCACAATTAACGACATAACATGTCGTTTTAGTGACCTGTCAACTACACAGACCGGATGACGGTTTGAGGCAGGTCCAAAATACTCTGGTGGAATGAGGAACCTACTGGAAACAGGAGCTTCACGATTTACTTCGACTTATTACTTCCTCTCTCAAAAAGGAGCTGAAAGAAAACCCGACACCTGTGTTTTTCCTTTCCGAATATAACATCTACCAGTGCTTGGAAAGAATGGTACTCTATGATGTCGGGAGGACAGGAGCTCCCGTGAAAGTTACTGCTCCTAGGTCGAGCGTGATGATAGCTGGGATACTTAAAAAAAAAAAAAAGGTTGGGATACTATACGTCACTGTAGGTTGTGTTGGCATAGGGGAGTAGGAGGTCATGGACATAACCTGGGACATGGCCTTTTGTCAATCCACGGACGTCATCATTCTGCGGAGCCTCCTGCATTGGTCACATTCAGTGAGATATGCCTGGCTGGTGGATCAATCCTTTTCTGCAGCTATCGGCTTTCCCAAATCCGGTATACCTGCCATTTCCAGTGGCTCCGGTGACGGATACGTTTGAGAAGATGTTGGATCTACGACCACCTCCTCCTGCTACCGTTCTCCAAACGCAGGGATTTACCAGTTCGTGGCCTTTCTAGATAGCCTGCTCATGGAACTTTATAGGCATAGAGGCAGTAGTGTAGTAGTTGCGGGCGACTTCAACGCCAAATGCCTTGACTTCGTGGGCGGGGTCGATACTCGACGGGGGGCATATACCTCCTGGACAGGGCTGAGGCCATAGACCTAATATGTATGAACGATCAAAGACCAACGTTTAAAAGGAGACCCTCGTTATTGTATATCGACTTCTTTTGTGTCTGACAATTCAGTCAATGAGTTCAGGTTGGCAAGTCCTTGAGGAGTAAACATTATCAAACTATCTTTTTATAATTTTTGAAATCCGCACATTGTCGCGTTCGGTATTGCCGGTGACGAAGGTCATCTCCACACAGGGATGCGTAAGATTCAGTGAGAGGATGCAAACTCGAACGGTGAGTCCCTTGTCCCATGTTGACCTGGACGAGAGGATCCAGGATGAATGACGGAGATCAGGGGTGTTTTGTCGTCGCCCGGCGGCCAGACACGCATATTGGTGAAATCGAAACATTTCGGAAAAAGGTGTGCGCTGCTAGACGCTTTCGCCAGCGAAAAGCCAGGAGGAATCCTCCTGTACTCCTGAATGACACTCATCGGATGTATACCACACCCAGGGCGGCCTGTAAAAAGATATTAAGGAAGCAAAATAGACATGATGGCGGGACCTCTATCAGGAATTCTGGAGCAAATTATTTGGGTATAAGCTTTACAAACTGGATAGAGCTAAGTCACTTGATCTGAGACCAACGTATTGCTACTATCTGTAGGGTCATCTGAAATCGTTTGTATACGAAAAAATATTAATTAGGAAAAAAGAATTAATAAGAATTTTAACGCAGTTAAAGTTATTCGAAAGATCCCGATATATTAATAAGAGAAGGATTTATATATTGAGCGAAATATTGTGTAAACAGTGAAGGAGGACATTTTGAAAAATTACTATTATGATAATAATTATTATTATATGTTTTAATTTATTTGTATTTAACAAATTTTGTTTCTAAATGTTTTCCTATAAAATGATTTTTATTTCTCTTTAAAATTATAATACAGTATTTTTCTGATTTTTCGGTCTGTTTTGTATTTAATAAAACTCAGATTTCATAAAATCCTGTTTTAGAATTAGATTTTTTCAGAATTAAATTCTCTATATACATTTTTGTGAAATTCTGTTTGTTCACTGGGATTTAACGACGTTATTAATCATCAATCCTACAAAATTATAATTTGCGAAATAAATTTTTGCGTTTTACAACAATTTTTTTTTTTGTAAATTACCAGAAATAAAGTTCTACTACCGGTTTTATTCAATATTTCAATAACACCACACGAAATATACCACTTAATTTAAGTTCCAAGAAATTCAGTACGGATTCATTTTACCATTACATACGGTTTGCGGCATTCTTCCTCGCAATGAGGGGCTACTTCAATAAACGTATATTTCAGCTTTTTGATTTTTGGCCGACGGTGGACAGGGGCAGCTGAAAAATTTCAAACGGGACTAACAATCATTTGATATATTTTTTAAAGAGCTCGATGAGCTCAAAGGGCACCGTCTCAATGTAATAATATTGCCCCAGATTAGAAGTAAAATTTTGGATTATTATCAAAAATTAAACGCACATTAAATGAATATCGTGGGATATTAGGATATCTAAAATGTAATAAGAATAACAATTTGCTAAATTTCTGCCCATAACATCGGCGACGAGATTTATTTGAAACGTTACACTTTTGTCATGACAAATCAGACTACATGATAAAAGCGTTGTTAAAACTTATTTCAACGTCTTTGTGATCTCATCTTCATTGAACGGTGCTGCTACTTTCACACTTATCGATTTACGATCCTATTAGCTGGTTATCTTTTTAATTACATAAAAATACGAATATATATATATAGAAATGAATTATATAAAAACATACAATTACGATGTACTAAATGAACAAACGCAATTCAAATCGTACATATTTAACTCTATCAGCAAAAAAAAACCGCTCACAATATCAGCTGTTGTCAGTATGAAAGCAGCAGCATCAATCGTTGGTGATGGTCGATAAAATGATGAAAAACGTTTTTGAAGTAGGAAGTTTTTATAAAACTTGTTTGGTTTGTCGTTGCAAAGGTTAAATTTTCAAATTTTAAACTTAAATTTTAAATTCCCTGAGCCGGACTGCAACAGAAAAAGAGATTTACTTTTTTTCTGTGAAGGAAACATAAATTTGGAAAATATATTTTAATTACATTAACATAAAGTATTTTTAATTAGGATTTAATGTAAATATCTTATCTGCACTGTTAATAAAAGAGCATACATAAATAAATTTCATCAGTAAATTGTGTAATTGCGTGTATACATGACAGAACATATATATGTGTATGTGCGCGCGCGCGCGCGCGCGCGTGTGTGTGTGTAATTACATTAATATTTTTATTAGTAATAATAATAACATAAAGAAAATCAAATGTCTGAGGTATTTCCCGTGGCCTTTAAAATCATATTAATCGCCGCAGGAAAGCAACGAAAAAACACACAAATTCAACATCCTGACAAAAAATAACCATGTACTATCTAGGACAGGATGACCCTGACATAACTTATTTCATGTGGATAAAATATGTTTGAAAATACTTTCTCTTATGTACCTTAATGATAACGAAATACTTATGTCAAATTTAATGAGATGAGAAAAATATGTAATAACGTAGCACATACAATTAATCCATATACGAGAATAACTAATCTAATTAATGATCTTATAACAACTATATTATGTTGTGAAAGTAACAAAAATTAATAACTAATAATTAACTGAACAAAGCAAGATACTGTTTCGACTCGGCTCTTTGTCAATTCGCCCAGTGTAATATTATGCCCAAACCTCAATTGCAGGTTTAACGAAATTTTGCGGTTAGATTCCTATTTGATGAAATTAAGTGTAACGATTTTTCATAAACTTTTTCCGCTTTAAAATCTTGGGAAAAGTATATCTATTGTTAATAAATCGTTATTTTTTTTTAGTCATTATATGAGTGTTATACATATCTACCGTCCACACAATTTTTAAATTAATATTAACTTCATTGCATATTTGTTATTTTACAATTGACAGTAATCAACTGATATTTCGTAATTTTCCACTATCGACTCGTTACCATTTCCGTTTGCTGAACATAACAATTGAAAAAATACAGCTCTTGCAGATAATATGATGAAAATAGAGCTCTATGATGAAAATCTTGCGTAATTAAGGAAAAAACTAAATATAAATGTCATCAAATTTTATGTTTTACGTGGATCAAAACAAAAAAATGTTAAAATGGAACTGTAACAGCCGATTTATATCTTGAGATGTATTACGTAGTAATAAAAAACTCTGTTTGACACCACTCGTCATGTTTGGCAAAGATAAACAACACTTCATGACGCTAAAGTTGAAACGGATTTCGATTATGTCAGGGGATATTTTATCCGTCTATTTATTGCAGAGTCCAGATATTCTTCCTTGCCGGTAGGTTTTTTAATTATCTGGCGGGTATATGTTATTACTAGCGGTTATATAATATTCTATTTATGTTGTTCGGACGGAGATTGGGATTGTGTTCTGAATCCCGTTTTAACTGCGGTTGTGATAGTACATTTACTGGGGTTATTCCTTGGAAGATTAGCAAAAACAATTCCGTTCTTCTCCCGACTTTATTTCCCTTCAGTACGTCCAGTGAAGGCCTGTGTGTCTAGTGCCTTTCGGTCGATAGGAAATCTCAATTGTGGAAATTCTTCTTCTGGCGGTCTAGGTTGTGTTGTTTTCACTGTCACGGAACAACCTTCTTGCTTTTATGCTCTAGTTAGAGAATACCTCGAACAAACATTTCCTGTTTAGACAGGCCGTCGAGGAGCTTGATCCATCAAAGGCTTGCTCAGCGGTTGAGGGCGTAGGATGGATGTCGCCGAACCAATACGGTTTCAGGAAAGGCAAAGCTACGTTAGATGCAGTGGCCAAAGGTTGTCCTACTGCTAGAGAAGCAATGCAAATTAAACGAGCATATCGTAAGTCCAAATATTGCGCTCTCGTGACTATAGACGTCAAGAGCGCCTTTAATAGTGTAAGCTGGGCGAAAATAATGCAGGTGGTACAGACGCTTGATATTCCCTCCTACCTGAAAGAGATGACATCCTCATATCTCTCTGATAGGATGTTATACCACAGGGTACACCTCTGGATGGAGGAGGCCAGCCTCCAACTATTACCCAAAAAGACGGAGTTGGTCGTTGTCACGAATAAAAAGAAAAGGGAAAACATATTCGTACTGCTATAGATCGCAGAACTGAGGGCAAGCCTGTGATAAAATATCTAGCGTATGGATAGACACGAGGCTCAACTTCGACATTCATAGGCAGATAGTCTCAGAAAAGGCGGACAGAATAACATGAGCGGTGTTTAGGCTGCTGCCCAATAAAGTAGAGCACTAACGTAAAGCACTGTTGGCCAGTATAACAACGTCAATATTATTGTATGGTGCCCCAGTTTTGGCAGCAGTGATGGACACTGCGATAAATAACAAGAGGATATCAGCAGTGCACAGGCGTTCCTGCCTCAGGGTTTCTTCCTAATACAGGACAATTTCCAAGGATGCGGCTGAAGTTCTGGCAGGTAAGATGTCAATCGACTTGTTTGTTGATGTGAGGAAAAGAGCCTGGGAAGTAGACGGGTCACCTACAGACCGGTGTCTCGAGACTTCGCGATTAGGGCAGCACACACTGACTTACGACAGAGACGCTGAACTTGCCGACTAATCAGTGAAATAGCCAAATGGATATCTAGGAGGAATAGCGACATGACTTCGCCCTGAGCCAGTTTTTATCTGACCATGAGGGGATTCAGGGCATACTTATATTCAGATTTGGATTGGACCATTAAAATTTTTTCTTCATTTGCGGGCTTTGAGAAAACAACATACCATATGTTTTTCAAGTATCTTTTTTTTTAACCTTGTTAAACACCCCCAAATTGAACGGTTTCGCCGTTAAGCTTTAACACAATCACTTCAGGGTGTCATGGCAGTAGACTACCCCCGTATCTCACCCTCTCCTAGGGCTTCCCATCAGTGTCCTCCCAGTTTCATCAAGATGCAGTAGCCTTCCCTTCTGGACGACCACTACACCCGTCCGCTAGAAGGCTGCCCTTCCCATCCCTACTCTAGGTTGCTGAACACACGTTTCACGCGTTCAGCAAACTGCCGCGTCCCACTTCTCATAACATGATGGTAGCAGGATGGCCGTCATCAGAAGTACTCCAACCGGTCCATTCTTGAACATGGACAAGCTAAAGCATCCTCAGCATCCAGGCTGCCTCCCTGGCCCTATTTTTCAAGTATCTGAGATTCATTTCACAGAGGAACACATTGATGGCCATGAAAATAGAGAGATTGTTCCTGCCTGAAGATCTCGAAGAGATAATAGTCACTTCGGTCGAGAGCTGGCCAGCAGTGTCATCAAACTTGGCCAGTACTGTAACATCCAAACTACAAGCACAAGAAGATGTTACGAAAGGAAGAGTGACAGTGATGCCTTGGTGCTAAGGTCTGGGGACAGGCTGCCTGCACACCTCTTGGAGGATATCGGGCCAGTGGGATCATCTCATAATGATGAAGTAGGCAGCACTCCTAGTGATGACACCTCCTATGATGGCAGCATATGCACTAAGTAACATCAAGCAGAACCTGTTTTAAGTCCACATGCTCTATCAGAGCGTCTGTAACAGGATCCCCCACCTAAATAAAGAAAAAGAAAAAAAGACATCAAGGAACAGTTTGAATTTTATCACAGTCATGTGTTGGCTTCTTAAATTTTTTGTTCTGAAAAATAGTCAAAGACTTTGTGTTTTCTGCAAATCCAAATCGATTAACTGCTTCTAACTGTCAACTGAAAACTCAAAATGTAATTCACCTGTTAAACACTGCTATGAATAATTAAGGGCAGAAAAATTACACTTTTTACACTTTCTCACACGTTATTATTCATTTATAATGAAATTTTTTTTTAAGTTGTTTAGGTATTTTCCTATTATACACCATCCACTCATTTCCCATGCAATTGGTTTTAGTTTTCATAATCTTTGTTATTTTTATTCGACTTCATGTAATACTGAAAAGCTGGAATTACAATGGAAACCAAAATATATCATATTAAATAAATCAAGATTATAAATATTGTATTATGGTAGTATTCTTATCTTGAATCCTATTATAATTACAGTAATAATAATTTGCCTTGTTATCAGCTTGTTTTTGTGTGGCTGTTGGTTTCTTATTCTTGTGCTATCCAATTTCTAAAATTATTTATACAATTCGTATTTATAGTTATGTTTGTGCTTGTTGGTCTTACTGAATTATACATTTTATTCACATTATAATTTTCATTATTATTTGCTTCTAATAGGCTATTTTTTGCAACAGTGCAGTATTATTCACAATCTGTGTTTTTTATGATTTTAATCATGAAATATAACTGAATTTGAGTAATCATAAGAAATTTGTAAGAAATGAATATAACAGTGTGAAGAATATGTGCAATTTGGGACTTGGTTAGTTTATGTAATTTAGGTTAAAGTTTCTCTTTAAAAGTACTGGAGAATTTCAGAAATGGCAATTGAATTTTAGATTTCATAAAGGGAAAATTCTGAAATTCACCACCCTACTGTAAAGAAGGAGCAATGATTGTATATATATTGTAACAGGCTATACATTGTAGCAGAATAATGAACTCTAATAGACTGTATTTTAAATAAATAATTACAAACTGATTAAAAACTAATTACACTATATTTGTGAGGTTAACAATATTAAACTATATTACTATGATGCAGAGGCCTTACTGGCATGCATAAAAGGTATTGTCCGACTTCTTGTCGACTGATGCATCCTTACACTGAAACTACAAACTAAGAAATAATACTAAGAATGTCCTCCAGATAGCACTGTCAGCTGGAGGGTAATTTGAAACCCAACATATATTAAAATTGGTTCTTATATATCAACTAACAAATGAAGGGACTGAACAGCTCCCAGAATAAGGAACTCTACTTCTACAAGTGTCCTAGTATAGGGCACTCTATTGCCCAGTATTGAGAAATCACCCCCAATGGTGGAAGGAACTTCTGTAGGAAGTCAACAACATTAGGTTACAAAAGGCAACAGAATTACTTTTTCCAATCAGGCATCATACTAATGTCTTGTTAAATATTAACAAATGATTTCTCATTTGGATCTCCGGGAGAAACAGCAGAAGGAGTGTCATAGAAAAGACAAAACGGTCAGAATAGGTTCATGGAATGTGAAAATATTATTGTTGACAGGTAAGTAGAAAAACTTGAAGAAAGAGATAGAAATAAATAAAATGGATTTAGTATGGATAAGTGTGGTTAGTTAAGAGGGAAGAGGATAGTTGAGATCTGATGAAGTAACCTTATATTATTCAGGATTTGAAAGAGGAAAAAACTGAGTTGAAGTAGCTGTAAAAAATAATATAGCAAGAACAGTACAAAAAATAATTTATGTAGTTGATTGAATAATAGCTTTAAGGACTGGTGTTGTCAAATGATCAAGTAATAGTTCACTTTACAAGTATAAGTAAGTAAATATAACGATGAAAATATCAAAAATATGTATAAGAACATTGAGGAGTTATTATGTTAACATAATAACATATTTTAACATTTATATGTTAACATGATTGCTATAAAATAATTATGGGGGACTGGAATGCAGTGATGGGACAAAACAAAGGTGGAAAGTGAGACAAGTTTAAATTCGCAATACAAAACGAAAGAGGAGACACGCTGGTTAAATCAAGAGAAGGATTTGTTCATTATAAATATGATTTTAAGAATCATAAATGAAGAAGAATTACTTGAATAAGACCAACAGATGGATCATTTTTCGGTTGAAAATATACACAGGAATGCTGCTAAGTAGGCAAATAGGCTACTAGGAGTTGACACAGGAAGTGATAATATTCTATAAATAATGGAAATAAAAATATTAATGATAAAATAAAAATAAGAAAAAAGAATTCAAACTACTATGAACGTGAAGGAATGGAATACAGAGGGGCTAGAGGTAAATAGGAAGAGTAAAACTGGGTGAAATCAAAAACCAACACAGGAAATGTGGTCAAGGATGGAATGATCTATGAAGAAAGCTGCAGAGAAATTAATCGGTTTCTATAAAGGCACCCAGGCAAAAAACCCTAAGTAACACAAAAGATGATACGAAAAATGGAAGAAAGAAGAAAATATAAAAAAAAGGAGAATACAACACAGCACTCTATCAAAGATTGAATAACAAATTAAAGAGAGAAATACATAAAGCTTGGGAAAGGCCGCTAAAAGAAGAATGTAAAGATATAGAAAAGAAAAAGTAGTATGACTTGTTGTATAAGAAGGTAAGAAACATCAATATGAGATAGAAGAAATCCTACTTATAAAATGAAAAATTGAGAAGAAAGAAGGTAAAAGCATTTATAAAAAAATTTGAGATGAAGAAATGATGGGAAAAGTATAAACAGAACCTGTATGTGGGGAGAAGGAAATGGAAAACACAGGAAGCTGAAATGGAAGAAGTTATAGAAGAGGAGAAAGCCCACCAATTTTAAGATCTGAATTTGTACAAGCTGCTAAAAACATGAAGAACAGGAAAACAAAAAGAGTAGAACTTCCAGTAGAACTCTTTAAATGCTTAGAAGATGAAGGAATAGATAAGATACTCTTAATGAACAATAAAACGTATGATACTGGAGTATGGCCATAATATTTGTTAAAACAATAATGATACCAATATCTTAAAACGTTGGAACCAAAGAATGCAAAGAACTTAGAACTATCAGCTCAATATGACACGCTGCAAAAATAATGCTGAGAATTTTGAAAAGAAGGTTGAATCCAAAAATGGAAGAGAATGCTGGGGAAGATTAGTTTTGATTCAGAAAAGGAAAAGGAACAAGAGAAGCTGTAGGACTGATCAGAATAACTGTAGAAAGATGTTTTGAAAGTGGAAGAGAATTGTGCTTGTGTTTTGTAGATATGGAAAGGCATTTAACAGAGTAAGTGAGAAAAGTTATTTCAGAATCAGAAAAAAATGTGAGTTGATTGGAAGGAATTTGTTGATGAGTCTCCACTCATCAACAAATTGTGTATGAAGTAAAAAGCAGCTGTGAAAAATGATAAATTCACAAGTTTGTTTCAATTAGGTGGAGGAGTGAGGCAAGGTTGTTTTACCAACAGTGTTCACCCTTCATGTTGAGGAAATATTGAAAGAAATACATTGGTATTGGATAGGCAAAATGTAGTAAGCATAGGTGGAAAATATATAAATTGTGTCAGATTTGTTGATGATTTGCCGATTGTGGCTGAAGATATTCAGACATTACAAGTAATGATAAAACCATTGAAAGTAGGGATGAAGGAATATGGGATGAAAATAAATGCAAGGAAAACAAAAATTATGAAGGTGAATGAGAGAATAGATACACATGTAACAGGAGAAGGAAATTTTGAACAAGTAAAAAGATAAAAATATCTCAAGACAGAACTAACTGAAGACTGGAGGATTAAAGAAGAGATTAAGATAAGAATTGCAATGGCTAAGGAAGGCTATTTTAGAAAGAAAAACCAACTCTGCAGCAACACACAACTGAACCTGAGGAAGAGATAAGTAAAACACTAAGTTTGCAGTATACGTTTGTACAGTAGTGAAACATGGACACTGTGGAAAAGGAAAAAATAAGATCAAGGCTTTTATCAGAAGGAGGAAAGGAAATTGGATTGGGCATATAATTAGAGGAAAGGTTTTATTTATAAATAAATACAGTTTTTGAAGGCTCCGTTAAAAGTGAAAAAAGAAGAGAGGAAGAGGCTGACATTAATAGACAACATAAAGGGTAGTGAAGATTATGATGAGATAAAGCACGGGATAGAAATAGATGGAGATAATAATGATGTATGGGACCTGCCATCAGGCAGAATACCATATGATGATGATAATGAGGTTAAGGTTAGGTGATACTTGATCAGAATGGGGACAGCCCCAACTAATGGTGCGCATAAAAAGAAATTAGTACTGAATTTTTTATGTATCAACTGTTGTTTTGGGTACAGTGTGTACTGAAACCGCAGCTGACTGGTATTTCAGTGGTGTGTACCTTACTATTAGAGTGTTCTGACCTTCAGCACTATGTTGCAGTGTCCGATTTGTACCGTTCTGGACTAGCATTCCACAGGTCATGCATACGGATCTGTAGGCGATCTGATAGGCGGATCTGTGAAAAAATAAATAAAAAATTGCTTGAAATCACATCGAGTGGCGTATAACAGGATACTGTTTATTTTATTAATAATTGCTGGAATTAAATTTTAATCCAGGCAGTACATACTTAAGTTGAAAATTCTTCAAGAATACAAATAATGATTTTTTAATAATAGAAGTATGGAGACGTAGTAAAGATGTTACTACCTCCTCAACAGGTAACGTCCAAACCCACTGGATAAGTGCTCACAGAAAGTTTGGTACAGTAAGATTGTTTTAGGGAATAGTAGTTAAACCACCGGGTTGGTCTAGTGGTGAACGCGTCTTCTCAAATCAGCTAATTTGAAACTCGAGAGTTCCAGCGTTCAAGTCCTAGTAGAGTCGGTTATTTTTACACGGATTTGAATACTAGATCGTGGATACCGGTGTTCTTTGGTAGTTGGGTTTCAATTAACCACACATCTCAGAAATGGTCGAACTGAGACTGTACAAGACTACACTTCATTTACACTCATACATATCACCCTCATTCATCCTCTGATGTATTATCTGAACGGTAATTACCGGAGGATAAAAAGGGAAAAGGAAAAGGTAGTAGTGGTTAACCCTTCCTCATTAAATTACGTTTTATTTTTAATTGATTTTACACTCTAATTATGCAATCCACTGTACTTCTCAAAATAATCAGTGTGCTCGTAAACTAAACAAGGTCTACTGTTCGTAGTATTATTACAATAATGTAATATTAATAAAAATAAAATACTTTAGTCTTCTGTATTGTGATTTTTCTCACCTTTATTAACTTCTCCTTTCCCTTTTGTCTCCTAAAATCGAGTCATTTCTTATTATTATCACTGGAATAACATTTTATTAAAACATTATTATGGAACCTCACTCGTCTGTCGATTTATCTGTATTTAAAAAAATATATATATATGGTTATATATATATATATATATATATATATATATATATATATATATATATACACTAGCCAGCCCGTCTAACCGGAACCTGAATCCTCAGGGCTCACGTCAGTCACCCCAGGTGAACGCCGTAGCCAACTCAGAGACTCCTCGGAGCTTCCCGGGTGGCACGGGGGCAACTCCATGCCGCATAGCTCGCTTCGCTCGGCATTCTCCTGTTGCAGGAGAACGGCACCTTCGACATCAGTATAGTTCGCTTCGGTCGCCATTCCCGTCTACCCAGAGGGCTCCGCCCCCTGGACCGCGCAATATTCGTTATCCTAATGATTGTCAGAATAATACTGATAACTAACGATTAAAGTTTTCAGGCTTTAGAGAAACTTGAAAAAGAAACTAAATTACAGAAGATAGAGCTGTGGTAACTAAAGTACAGACAAAAAATACATAAATTATTTCTTTGCCGTGGAAGTTGAAACATAATAATGAAGTAAAAGAAATAATCTTTTTCTTCCATAATGAATATCTTTAATTTACAACTTCAACCTCCTCGGGGGTGAAGAAATAATGAATTTTTTAATATTTTAACTAGTACCGAGGCTACTAGGGCCTCAGTCTGTTGCTTAAAATCTTCCACAGTTTAAGACGAATGTATCCTGAAAATTTGAAAGCAATTGATCGGTTGCTTCTTCGAGACGAAATCTACCTAAAAGCCTTCTCAGTTACGCCAAGAAATATGGTAAAAATTTGATTGCGATTGATCGAGTATTTATTTGTTAATCCCGAACAAAAACAAACCCTCTTCATCTTTATATAATAATATAGACTTGTTTTTTTAAAAGATTTTGTTCAATATGAGATTTTACTCAGTCGGTTTTTTCTTAATTTTCAAGAACCTACCTATTTATAAAGAGAATTAAATTTTCTGAATATATCGGCTAATTTATAAGTCCAGTATTAGACGTATTACGTTAATATTTCTCTTGAAATGAAAATAAATTATAAAAGAAGAGGAAGCGAATGCCACACAATTTCTTATCGTTAGATTCTACAATCGGGCAACAGCTGCAGGGGCTTTAGAAACATTAAAAATGGTATTTTTATAAACACAGTTTATCATTTATGTCACATAAATGGAAGATTTACAATACCTTATTTACGAAAACTCAAAAATGCTGGCAAGCCACACAAAACCTTGCACAACGTTTTCATTGAAACGATGAAAAATATTTAAACCTTCGTTTAAAAAACCAGAACATATATTTCAGTTTTAAGAGATGCGGTTGATTTTTTGAAAACCTTTTTTTGGATTTTATATATATATCTTGTAGATAACAATTTTAATTTAATAAATCTTTCTCTAAAATGCCTCTGAAGAAAATCGAAATTGGTTTTTTCACGATATCCTCCCTTAACGAATTTTGGAAATAAATGTGATTAATGCTTCATATATGGAAATACTTGAACCAAATTTGAAGAAAATCGGTTTTGTCAATCCTGAGATATAAGGTCAAAAGCAGTGTGCCGCACATACGTACTAATACGTTACATACATTTTTTATTTGTTTAGATGAACAGTTGGATTCTAAAACGTAAAGATTTGTAAAAAATCCGATACTCTTTTTTTTATATAATCACCATACTTTCCCCTTTAATACAGTTATTCTAGAATTCGCCCGGAATGTAAAAATCGCTTAAATATTGTAAAATTAAATTCAAACCGTATTAATTTAACGTAAGATTTTAATTTTTTATAATTTCATTCAAGTCGTTTAGGAAGTTCCGGAGTGATAGGGGTAAAAAAAAACGTAATCAGTTTTTATCATCTAATGTATTACTTTCATCCTGCCAAAGACAAATAAAATCAGAAATAATTTTTTTATTATATTCAAGATTTCAGTTTGCTGATAGGAAATGAATATAATTGTTTTCTCTTAGCGTACTAAGAGTAAAAAAAAAAAAAAAAAAAAAAAAAAAAAATTAATGTACGAATATAATAAATATTTAATGTTTACGCTTGATTGGTCCGAATGAATCGATCAAGGTTAAGCAAATAGATTTTCAATAAACTCTAGAATTATTAAGGTCAAGGTGGCTACGTTAAAACAGGTGAAAGAAGAGCTCAAAAAGTTTGACATTACAGAAGACGGCTGTCCAGATCGAAAAGAAAACAGGAAGAAGATTTTTGAATTAAAAGCCCCTGTAGTTAAAAATAAAAAACTCAACGGAGGAGAAAGGACTTAAGAAAGAACAGCTAAACGGTCCGAAAGAATGAAGAATCTCTAAGAGAAAAAGAAAGAAACCGCATGAAATGATATTTGCGTGGTTCTTGAAGACCTATCAGCGAAGAGATAAAAATAACAATGAGGAATAATTAGTGACATGTAAAAATAACAGTAACGAAAGAAACTAGTTTACGGATGAAAGCGTAATTTAAGAATATCTTTATAAAAATACGGAAAGATAAAAAAAGGTAGAAGGAAAAAGTAAAGCAGAGAAAAAATGATGTAAAATTATTATACGTTTACATCCGTTAATAATTGTTTAATAATAAAACAGACTTTATAACGTTTCCCGGTTTACAGATTACTAAAATTTATTTGTCAGCTACATTTTAAAGCAAACGACTTCTCGATAATACCCTCGGTTAACACTATTGTTAGGCTCTAACTGAAACTTCGTATTTCCCGGCGATACAAAGATGAAATCTATAGTTATAATCGCTATAATAATTATAGCTGTATTCGCTTGTGAACTTACCTATAGGCCTCGAATTAAGAAAACTGGACCGGATATGTAAAGGGACTTCCGGAATGTCATCGGAATAAATCGGTCAAGATTATTCTGCATAAAGACTTCTTAGAACTCTTAAATAATCGGGAGACAAATATCGATAAATAAAAACAACTTTTTTTTTATTACTTTTAAGACCATAATGGATCACTTTAGTTCATTTTTTTTTTTTTTTGGCAAGTTCTTTTTTTTCTTGCTGATTTGTTGTTTTTCAGCTTTAATATTGTTGTTAAAAACAACTTTAATATACTGGATTTTTTTAATATTTTCTCTGGAATCCTCAGTAATCATTCGCAAAAATTTTGTATTGAATACGTTGTATCTAAATTATTACAAAACGTTTCGCACAGATTTTAGATTTGGTAGCCGTATAACCAAACTTGCGGAAAAAGAGTTTTCTACACATGCATATAGACATAGTAAAATAATGTTAAAAAATTTAGCTACAATAAATATAAACGTAGCCAGATTCTCTTTAATCAAAATTTATCATAATTCTATAATATTTATGTAATCTAATAGTATTTCTTAAAATAATTCCACAATAAAAAAAATTTCTAGTTTTTATTTTGCGGTATTTAGAACGTTTAATAATTCAATGCTATTTAAAAACCGCATTAATGAATTGAAGGACTTCAGGGTCGATTAATTGTATTTTACCATAGAATAAATAAATGCGTGAAAAACCTTATAATTTTTTCATAACCAAATTTTTAAATTAATCGTAAAAATAAAGGTGTTTTTTTTTATTTATTAATAATGACTATATTATTGATTTTAATTTTTGCTATTCGTATTGAGTAATTCTTAATAGATTAATAAAACAAAAAATTAACCAAATTATCTAAATTATAATAATAATTTTGATAATAATAGGTATAATATAATAATTCTGATAATTTATGTATTACATAAATTATCCTGACTAAAGGCTATGTTTCAAGTAAGCCCCGCACCCTTATTTTTTCTCTCAAGAAAAAAGTGCGGGAGGTACTCGAATAAATACGGAAATTTAAATTACTATACAAAATTATTTCAAAAGAATGGTATAGGAACGCACACGGATCAAATAAACATTTATATATATATATATATATATATATATATAATATTAATATTCTGGCCTTGCATTAGCCAAAATTAATACACCTTGTTGATGATATAGTAATTCTAGCCGAAAGTAAAAAGGATTTAGAAGAAACAATGAACGGCATAGATGAAGTTCTAAGCAAGATCTATCGCATGAAAATAAACAAGAATAAAACAAAAGTAACGAAATGTAGTAGAAATAACAAAGATGGACCACTGAATGTGAAAATAGGAGGAGAAAAGATTATGGAGGTAGAAGAATTTTTTTATTTGGGAAGTAGAATTACTAAACATGGATGAAGCAGGAGCGATATAAAATGCCGAATAGCACAAGCGAAACAAGCCTTCAGTAAGAAATATAATTTGTTTACATCAAAAATTAATTTAAATGTCAGGAAAAGATTTTTGAAAGTATATGTTTGGAGCGTCGCTTTATATGGAAGTGAAACTTGGACGATCGGAGTATCTGAGAAGAAAAGATTAGAAGCTTTTGAAATGCGGTGCTATAGGAGAATGTTAAAAATCAGACGGGTGGATAAAGTGACAAATGAAGAGGTATTGCGACAAATAGATGAAGAAAGAAGCATTTGGAAAAGTATAGTTAAAAGAAGAGACAGACTTATAGGCCAGATACTAAGGCATCCTGGAATAGTCGCTTTAATATTGGAAGGACAGGTAGAAGGGAAAAATTGTGTAGGCAGGCCACGTTTGGAATATGTAAAACAGATTGTTAGGGATGTAGGATGTAGAGGGTATACTGAAATGAAACGACTAGCACTAGATAGGGAATCTTGGAGAGCTGCATCAAACCAGTCAAATGACTGAACAAAAAAAAAAAAAATACACCTTGATAATTTCGGATAAAGAAATTTGAGACTCTCAATAATTTTAGATTATTGGTTGGTATTTTATCAGACATATTAATTTTGAATAATGAGTTTCTCTAATTATCGAGCATTTTCGGTCGAGGAAAGAATAAAATGAAAACCATAAAAATCAGAAAATATTTATCCTACACTAATACATACAGGCTCAGTTTTACTTTTTTAATTTACTATTTTAGATATATTACGGTCATTAAGTGATTATTAATTATTCACCGGTAGAAAGGAAAGAAAGAGAGATGCTGTAAAAAATCACTGATCTACGTCATATCGCAAAATTGATGATGATAATGTCAGTTAATAGAAGTTCACAGACCAACATTATAGGTTTCTAGGTGCAATTGAATTATAAATCGTCGTTAGAACTTTCTGTCACATTAAACTAAGTTTCTTTATCTCAATGACCCCCTTATAACTTTAACAGCGGTATTACAGCACACAGAACAAAACGTAATTCATATCTACCCCTATTAGAACATAATGGATACTGTATTATTCGTTACACCCTGAAGGAACACCGTAATCATCTGCTCACCACGAGTACGATCATGAATAAAACCTCGAGAACCTGACTGAGTAAAAACTTTCAAAAAAACTCTTCAAAGGATACCATTTTAGAACATAAAAAGAAACGTAACCGACCATCTGAAGGATATTCCGGTTTCTGAATTCCAAAACTGCTATAAAGAGTAGGAAAACAGTTTGAAGCGTTCCCTGGCTTCCCCAGGGAACTATTTTGAAGTTGATGGAGTCAATGTGTGATTGGATTGTAAATAAAAAGCTTTTATGAATCGGTCTCATTACTTTATTTACAGACCTCGTTGATACGTTTTGACTTACTCGTCGAACTGAATATGGAAATTTAGTCACAGATGCATTGAAAATATTAATCCCTTACGCCACGTCTTACCTCTGAGGAGTGTTTCCGCCTACGGTTGCGCTAAAAACTAAGTATAGGAATCGTCTTTTATCAATTGAAAACAATTTGCTTTTGTGTGTTTCTAACATAGATGCACGGATGAAGAAATATTTAAACAAAAAACAAACGCTAAAATTTCATTAATTTATTTTCTTTACATTTGTTTTTATAAATGTTTCTCATAAAATGATTTTACTACTGTTTACATGTAAAGTAATAGACTAATTTCGCTATACCCCTTTCATATCACCCTGACTACCGTGTTGAGAAACGCCACTACTTATTAGAAAGATTCTGAAATCATCTTGAGAAAAAATCTGAGAAAAACCTTCATATCATTAAAGTGCATCCTTATATTCTAGGGGGTCAAACATCTCTAGATTCGACCAATGCTCCGCAGAAATAGGTTGATCAGTGATTCCTCACCGTTCCTAAGTCCTTTTTACAAAGAAGAATGCCCTTAGGGGTAGAAAGTCAATGATAAGGAAGAGATGAAAGATGCCATTACAACATGGAACAGTGGATCCTTTACAAACTTCGTCCAAAATGCTCTGTAGAACTAGGTGAAATATGAACTGCAACAGATATTATTTTATGTAGCGGCATTCTGTGCAAATGATTGCTATAATTTCACCCCTTATTTTCCCATTTTAACAAAATAGGAAATTTTGTTAAAAAATAAACTATGAACCAACAGGTATTACGTTCAGTAGAACCCTCGTATTATTTTTCCATCTGCCGCTGTGGCAAAGCGGCAGTGTATCTCTATCATCCATTCGGAAGGTTCTAGGTTCGAATCGTCGTGCTTGGTGTTTTCCGTAAAAACAAAATTCATATTTCAATAATTAGTGTAATTAGTTAGTTAGTGGTAACCCTGAAGTCGGTAAATTAAAATAAATAAATTAAATGTTAAATATCCAATAAATTTAATAATAAAATTCACAATTGCGCTTAATTATAAAGCGACAAAATATCTTGTACACAGATTAAGAGTCGATCACTTTAATCGTAAATCTGATTATCAAATATTATAGTAGGTTTTGTAAGAAGGAAAGGAAAGAAATGTTTTTGTAAATTCTCCAATCATACTTGAAAAAGTGGTATTACTTTTGTAACGTTTTAATAAGATATGGTCGTAAATTTTGTAATAAAAAAATATCGATATACTTTATATAATAAGATCCAAAAGTACTTTTAAAGCGTGTATGTAATAACATCCAATGTCTTCTTGAAGAAAATATTTAACCTTTGTATACAGGTACACCGTAAAATATCTATCTGTATTAGTAAACTGATTTATAACACTTTCGTTTCCATTAATATTATAAACAAATAAATTTATAAAATATAAAACTAGCACTTAATATTAAGGCATAAAAATTCTCCTATAATTTATTAAACAATGGAAAAAAAGAAGATATTAAAAATGAACTACAAAATAGTTCTATTACGAAATTAATTATTTAATCAGGAGTAGGAAAAATTAAGATTTAAATGGAAGCTTAGTTTTCCTTTTCTTTTGTAAAACGTTTCTATCTTTACAAAAAAAATGTAATCCATATTTATACGATTTTGAAAACGAAACATTTATTTTATAAAATTTATAGACAATTCTGATTTTCAGATTCAAATTTATAGACACCCTATGGTAAGATACAACCGATCAATAGAATTTTAAGAAAATATAATTAAATATGTTATGTAATATGAAGTTACGCTAACCGACAAACCGGTTTTAAGAATCAAAATAATAGGTATCTAGAATAAGATTTCTTTTAATACGATTTGACTCGATTAAAATCGCTTGAAAAAATTAATTTAGTATAAAATTTCATAAACTAAATTTCTTAAACGTATCATTTATATAAGTGAAAATGTAAAAGCCTACATCAAAATGCGCTAAAAGATTAAAACCCACTACCTGTCCAAATCGTAAACCTGTCTAAAGCCGTTGCGTCGTAACCCGATCGAATACCGAAACAATTATTATTATGAAATTTAAAAGGGCGATAGCCTGTGGATGAGATTTAACGGATCAATAGAATTTCAAAAAATCATCGTTCATCATTGCGATACATTAATAAACAACTCAAACAGTTGTAAAAACGTTTGTTAGAAAAATTTATATTTTTGTTGTTGATAAAACGATTTAAAAAATAGATACTCGTATATACATATTCACTGGTAAAACGCAAATCGTTACGGTCAAGCGACAAATTAAAAACCAATTTCGTCTTACCACTGTTCGAAGGACATACAATATACATATGATATTACTGGAAAACACCTTGATATGTCTCATTCTCATTTTATCCCCAACACCGATTACGATTAAGTTAATAAAAAATTACACACTGAAAACTTAATTTTTTGTTTCTTACAGTTTATTTTTAGAAATAACACGTTCTTAGAAGTTCTATTTATATAAGCGCTTAATACGTCTTTTTTGTCAACTCGGGTATCGTTTTTCTACGATTATAATTGAAATAGTTGATTTAACCCTGAAATTGAACCGCTCCTTAGCATCATCTGTTTGAAAATATTTGTTTTCAAAATCGGCCCAAGAGCTTTGATGACTTTTTGGCGGCTTTACTTTTTAGCGGTTTTACAAATGCAAATTTGGTAAAACGATTTATTACTGTCATTATATAATATAATGACGGTTACGGGACCAGCGTCAAGCGAACAAAATAATGAAATCATATCGGTTCGTGGAGGGGATAAACGGGTGACACCTTTACCTTAATGACGTCACAGGGATAAAGGTCAAGGTTGTTCTCATTTCGAACAGTACCCGTTTCGGATGAAATGGGGACGACATAACGGGTCAGATAATTAATATCGGAGGTTCTTTCGTACCTAATCTGAGGGTCAAATTACAGTTTGTGCTCTCCAAAGTTTTGTGTAGAACACCAGCCCGGTCTAACAAGCTCGAAAAGGGGAACTCCGGACACTTTTGAAGCGGTAGAATAGGCTGTCTCCCTCCGGGTATGCTAAGGATACTGGAAATTTTGGGTAATTCTGGCGAGGTAGTGGCCGATATCGTAACCTTGAACTTCCTCTTCGGAAGAGGTAGGTATGAATTCATACAGTTCTTCGCCGATCAACGGTAGCTTCAAAAGTACTCTTATGTGTGCGGGCATTGAAACTCGGCTGAATGCAATGTCTGCGGAAGAAAAGACTCCGTAGAGCACACTTTATTCGCACGAAACAGGTTTTCAGAGCTTAGGGAAGCGATTCTGGCGGGATAGTGGCCGACCTTACGTCTCTGGACTTCTTCGTTCAGAAACGGATGCGAGGTATCAGGGGGTAAGCGAGACGCATAGCCTCTGCCTCAGATCCTGAGCCTTAGAGAATTCGGCATCATACTAACCTCCGATAACATAAGGGAACTACGCTTCAGAACGAACGGTCTTGGTACGCTGTGTTGAGAATGTTGGTCTCGATTATCTAATAAAAGATGTCGTAAGCAGATCGGAGATTAATACTCCTGTTTTTTACTTGGAGCTGTGTTCGTAATTAAAGCAGGCACAAGATCTAGCTGACCGACGGTCTTATTTAAAATTTTAGAGTAATTAGATTAATATACTTAAGCTTTGCGGAACTAACATACTGAAAATCCTAAATAACCCACAGAGTAAGTTAAAAACTCGGTAAGGAAACACGGCAGATTTGTCGCATTCGTGTCCAGGATTTATTACTTCTCGTTATGTGGACAAATCACGGAATTTATGTAGTACGAATGAAATAATTGAAATTTTGTTAAACAGAAAGTCAGGCGCTGAGTGAATAAGCAGAAATATTCATGAAAACGGAGTATCAATATTCTTTATCTTAATTTTAATTCTTTAATTTTTTTTAAAGTAGTTTTGGACTTTCGTTTTCCCAGTATATGAAATTTTAATATATGAATTTGAATATAAATATCTGTATGTTAATCAGTATTAGAATATTAAACTACCTTTTTTCCAGCGGCTATTAGGAATTTATAGTGCATCTTTGGTACGGAAATTGTCGACGTAGTAGTAGATAAATGTTTACTTTCATTTCCAATTTCTCTTCTTTTTTTTAATCCGGGAAATTCATGCTGTAACAGAACGTTCATTCTCTGTTTCTGTTTTACTGCTCCAAATTAGATCCCAAATATGAATAATTTAATGGTTAAACGTATCACAAAGGTTTTATCGGTGATTTTATTGAAAAACTTAGTCTCATGAAAGCAAATGTAAGCATCATCTCTGTATACGAATAAAGACAAGAATATAAATGATTGTTTTCATTATACATTAATACGAATTGATATTGTTTTATTAATTAACACGCATGGATCCTGTGTAAATATAAAAACACTACCTCGTAGATTTCTAATTAAAAACAACAAATCGCTTTGCAAATGTTTTGGATTTATATTCAAAAAAAACCATGACGACGAACTATACTAGGACGGTATATTCTGAAAGTTATAGTTTAAAAATATCGGTTATGATATTTTAGTAAAATTCAACTGTGAAAAAGATCTTTTTAAAACCGTCAAACAGGTAACGTTTTAAGAAAAGTTATAATATACTTCTTTTCAAATGCAAGTATATTTTAACGGGTAAACGTAAAAATGGTTAAAAATTAAAAGGTTGGTAGGCTAGAAAATTTAAAAAGGGAAATGGGTAGGACAAATGTGGATATAGTAGGAATTAGTGAGGTTCGGTGGGAAGAGGAAGGCGACTTTTGGTCAGGTGATTTTAGAGTAATTAACTCAGCGTCAAATAATGGGCAGGCAGGAGTAGGTTTCGTGATGAACAAGAAGATAGGGAGGAGAGTGGAGTATTTCAAAACGCATAGCGATAGAATCATTGTAATAAGGATAAAATCAAAACCTAAACCGACAACGATTGTTAACGTCTATATGCCTACAAGCGCCCATGATGATGATGACGTAGAGTGTGTATACGAAGAGATTGATGAAGCAATTAAACACGTAAAAGGAGATGAAAATTTAATAATAGTTGGAGATTGGAATGCAAGCATTGGAAAAAGCAAGGAAGGAAATATAGTGGGTGAATACGAGCTGGGCAAAAGGAATGAAAGAGGGGAGCGACTTATAGAATTTTGCACCAAGTATAATTTAGTAATTGCCAACACCCAATTTAAAGCAAAGATTTAGAAATCAACTCGTTGACTGCAAAACTTACCCTGGAGCAGACATTGATAGCGACCATAATTTGGTGATAATGAAATGTAGATTGGGGTTTAAAAACCTGAACAAAAGGTGTCAGATGAATCGGTGGAATTTAGAGAAGCTTGAGGAAGAGGAGGTAAAGAAGATTTTTGAGGAGGACATCGCAAGAGGTCTGAGTAAAAAAGATAAGGTAGAAAATGTAGAAGAAGAATGGGAGAATGTAAAAAGGAAATTCTTAAATCAGCAGAAGCAAATTTAGGCGGAATAAAGAGAACCGGTAGAAAACCTTGGGTTTCAGACGATATATTGCAGCTGATGGATGAACGTAGAAAATATAAGAATGCTAGCGATGAAGAAAGTAAAAGGAACTATCGGAAATTAAGAAATGCTATAAACAGGAAGTGCAAACTGGTGAAAGAAGAGTGGATTAAAGAAAAGTGTTCAGAAGTGGAAAGAGAAATGAACATTGGTAAAATAGACGGAGCATACATGAAAGTTAAGGAAAATTTTGGGGTACATAAATTAAAATCTAATAATGTGTTAAACAAAGATGGTACACCAATATATAATACGAAAGGTAAAGTCGATAGATGGGTGGAATATATTGAAGAGTTATACGGAGGAAATGAATTAGAAAATGGTGTTATAGAGGAAGAAGGGGAAGTTGAGGAGGATGAAATGGGAGAAACAATACTGAGATCTGAATTTAAGAGAGCATTAAAAGATTTAAATGGCAGAAAGGCTCCTGGAATAGACGGAATACCTGTAGAATTACTGCGCAGTGCAGGCGAGGAAGCGATTGATAGATTATACAAACTGGTGTGTAATATTTATGAAAATGGGGAATTTCCATCAGACTTCAAAAAAAGTGTTATAGTTATGATACCAAAGAAAGCAGGGGCAGATAAATGTGAAGAATACAGAACAATTAGTTTAACTAGTCGTGCATCAAAAATCTTAACTAGAATTTTATACAGAAGAATTGAGAGGAGAGTGGAAGAAGTGTTAGGAGAAGACCAATTTGGTTTCAGGAAAAGTATAGGGACAAGGGAAGCCACCACAGATTACTCCAGTAACCAACTAATCAGAATACCGTATTTTCCTAACCGATCAACAAGTCACTGCTTCGCTCCAATCATAACTTTTAAAGGAACCGACCAATTACAAGGTAGTAAATTCCAACCGATCATAAGGTGTCAATAAAACTTACCGACTGGAATACAACAAATTCGGCTGGACCGATCATCACCATCAACCGGTAACAAACCGCGTGCCACGGGGAGCTGTTTTGGGAGGTGTAATAGGATGCTGTTATAATATTTACGTAAACAATCGTCTGATTTTCAAAACTCAAACGGGGTATTTGTAATTAGGTTAAATGCTAACTTTTGCATGCATCAGGTACACTCTCGATCTATCAAATCACGGTAATTCGTAAATTGTACATATATATATATATATATATATATATATATATATATATAGTCATTCAATCTATGTAACCTCCTATGTGCGAAAACCTAAATTTTTCAGGAGAGCAGATAAATCTTTGAAATTGAATTAACAGAATGTAATATTACAGTTATATCGTAAATTTAACATTGTCTAATTATCTGTTTTTTAAGATAAATTCTTTGTACGATTTGCCTTTTTGCTTGTAAACAAGGTTTTTTTCATATATTACTCGCTTAGGAGATTTCTTACGATTCGAAAAAATACGTATGCGTTTATTTTGTCACATAGCTGATTTCAAACAACGGTAATCGGCTACATAGGGCCTTTCGAATTTTATTCTTGGGTGTTTTAAACACGTTATAGTTGAAAGATATACTTTGCAAAATCATCTGTCTGCCTAGAAAATTAATTTTGACAGATTTTTTTTAAAACTGAAACCTAGTACAAGTGTTCATGATGTTAATAGATTCTTTATAAAACGTTTTTCTTAATTATTGAATTACTAGGAAACAAAATAATTGTAAAGATAGAAAGTAAAGACATTACTCGCAAAACACTTATTTTTTTAGATAACAGTACAAAAATACATTATAAGATATATTGAATTAGTTTGTTATCCTACTGACTTAGAACTTACTAATATTATAACTTAATCGGACTTTTATCAAAAAAAAATTAAACTTAGTATTGAATTATTACCATTAGGCTTACAAACTAAAAATAAATTTAACGAATTACTGTTGCTTCATTAGTACACTGTAAAAACATAAAAACACTATTAAAAATTAAAGTAACAGTTCTATACGATATATTTTTACATAATAAATGTGCAATATAATATTATTTCATTAAAAATGTTAATTTGTGGACACCTTTCTTTAAATTTCTATTTTTTTATTTCGTTTTACCTTAACATGTTCTGTTGCTCCTCTTTTTCCTGTACAACTGAACACAAGATTATCATAAAGGGCCAAAAATCTTTGTCAACAACTTTTTTAAGCTCCTGTAGATGTTGATATTTTGTGTCACTTACGGGGACTTTTCTTTTTTTTTATAATCTTCTCTCTTTTGTTTCTTTTCTGTTATTTTATCAGTCTGTCCATCTAGTTCACCGATTGATTCTCCATTCTTACTTATCTTTTCGGGTTGTTGTCCCGATCTAGAAACCCATCTTTTAGATGTATCCTCTCCAAAATCAAGTGTCTTTAAAAAAACTTTCTACATACCTATCTTCTCTCCAGCATCATTTTCCAGCGGGTTGTCATGCCCCTCCAATTTGGGTTTTTGAGATCTGTGGAGCTTCTTCTGTTAATAATGGACCTTGAATTAACTAAAGTTATCACAAATGTTTGTTTTTCTCTCCATGAGGTTAGATTATACTAGAAACGATTAAATATTTCCTGTCGCTTGGTATCAGATACGGTAGCGAACAAAAAAGTTCGATTCGTTCTTTTGGAACAAAGGAACAACCTTTGTTCCAAAATACTTTTATCTCCTAAATACTTTTTTCCTGAACCTCTATTAAACGCTTCATGTTTTTTTTATCTCGGCAACACTTACTTTTTTTGGCTTTCTACCCTTATTTACTTCCTCACAAAAGGTGTTAGTCGCAGTAGGAATATTTGAACCAACTTCCTCATTAATAACAGTCGATTCAATACTAGGTCTTTCAGAAGTTACAACCTCAGAGTCAATCGATGGCGAAATAGCTCTTGAATTATTATTTGGTGTGTTATTTGAGACAACTACATCGATAAACTCCAGCTGGTCTTCCACAACTTCGGTTATAATGTAAGATTCATCAGAAAGAACGTCAAATGTATTTTCAAACTGGAATGCTTGATCTGTAATCTTTTCATCGAGTATCTCATTTTGTATTTTTTTTTCTTCAGCAACAGTATTACTGATAGCGATGCTTTATGAGGAACTCTTGTTTTCTAGCGAATATTCATTGTTGGAATCTAAAAATTTATAGACAGCAGTGTTAACTGAAATCGGTATCAATGAATTCCAAAAAAGGACTCTATCTTCATCGGGTTCATCAAAAGAAGATCCATTTTGTTGAACTAATTCGATACTGGCATTTGCACCTACCGCTGTTTTCAATATACATTCGACCGATCTGGAATGATCTTGGGTACCTGAAAGAAAAAATTATTAATATGGTAGTGAACAAAAATTTATGAACGTTTGAATTTTATTTTATTGACACCAGATATTATCTAACTGATTTATAGTGGCTCACTTTATATCATAGGATTATCACAGGCATTCAGTATGTTATTAGATGTACATCTAAAAAAAAGGAATCTATCAAGAAATTATCAGCTTACTAGAACATATTACCTATTTTAAATCTATTAAAATAAAGTTAAAGGATAGATTCAATTTAGTGTGTAAAAATGGCTGCAAAGATTGCAATTAAAAAAAAAATCAATACTTACCAGTTTCGTCTAAAGGACAGGAGCTCTGGCCTGCTTCAATGTTAGCTTCAGTTTCAATTTCATCAACAAATTCATTTTTTGTTGCCTCTTGGATTTCTAGAAAAAGAACATAATACGATAAAATCATTAACAAAAAAAATGCGTCATGAATATTTTATTATAACATACTTTCGGTTATAAGCAAAAATGTAACCGTAACAGATTTTTAATCAGAGTATTAAAAGTTATTTCTAAAGAATCTTAAAACAAATTTTGCTTATAGGTCATTACCTTAAGCAAATAACATAATTAGGAAAAAATTAATTTTCACAAATTTCATACGGTATCATTAATGGTTTTCATAAATAATCGATGAAAATGATAGCTAAATTTAGTACATCCTAACCTTAAATAGAATTATACAAGTTATATTAAAAAGGAATTGAAATTAACTTACCGGTAAATTTTTGTTGTTGCTAAGCTCAGAAGAAGTTCTCCACGACTAAAAATGGGATTACTTTTATTCATATTTTCAAAAACACACTTAAATCTAGCTAAAAAACAAAAAACCAAAAACTAAATGTACTAATCACAATAATACAAGTACAAACAGCTGACTGCATGAAATCTCTTAAGTAACATGTGGTTCGCATAACATAGTTCAACCTAAGCCATCTACATAACAATATCAAATAGAGGAAAACTTCCATGCGGATTAATATTACATAAGAGGTTTCTAAAGTTGAGAAGTATCCTGTTTTTACGTAGTAGATTTCTTTTCTCATTATAGCATTAGCTACAATTTTTTCAACACTCTTGCAGAGTTTGAAAAGCTGATTCCAGTGACATATATAACTCAAAATCGATTTTTGAGGCACGTAGGAGGTTTCACAGAATGAGTGACGATATATATAAAGTTTGTCTGTTTATTTGTTATCGCATCACCGACCGAACAAATTTCAGGATACATTCGTGTTATCTCAGGGAAGATTTTAAGCCATCGACCAAGCCTCTGGCTCCCTTGAAGATTAAGATATTAAAAATATTCATTATTTCTTTGCCCCAACGAGGGTTAAGTTGTGAATTAAAGATATTCATTAAGGAAAAAAGATATTAATACTTTTACTTCGCTATTATATTTCTTGATTATTATATTAAAGGATTTATTGAAATTCCGAGTTTAAAAGGTTAAAATGGAGTAAATCGAAATTTACTATTTTTTTTTAATTTCTCGGTCCTGATATTGCATTAACAAGATAACACTAGAAAAATCTAAAGTTCATACAATTAAATTTTCTACAAATATTGTTACTTTTACTATTTACAATACAACTACCCTACACTTTATGAATGAGTAGAATACTGTCTCTTTCGCTATTGTTTACCAGTAACCCCCCGAACAGTTTCTTCCATTCACCCACTATCCACAATGTAATTCTCGTGACGTACTATCCACTCGTTGTTATCACCCGCTCACTGATATCGCCGGAACAAATGTAGATAGATATCAACTTGAGTTTTAGTGTAAGTAATTTTCATGTGAATATCTAAAATTCAATTTCCAGTCTTTTTTTGAAATTCTAAGTTTTAAGGTTACTATTTCTTGTTAACAAATGAAGATATCGATTTGATTTTTGATGTTGTAATCTTCATGTGAATATCTAAAACCTTCAAAAAACCTCTAAAAAATTTCAACATTTTCTGAAATTCGACCTTGAAAGGGGTTAAGAAAGGTAAAATGATTTTGAACAATTTTTGCAAATTTTCACGATTCCCACTGTACTTAACGAGATATTCAGTAGAATTGATCTTGCAAATAATCTTCAGATAAATATCTAAAAACCATTTTCGTTTTTTTTTTTTAATTTCGATTTTTTAAGGGATGTGATGGTGTGTACAGCACGGCGGTAAAATCAACACAGCCACGGCCACTGTTATTGTATGTGCGACACGACAGGCTACACCTGCTTCCGGTTACTTGACTAAAAATATACAATAAAAAAAAATTTGACAGCGACAGAAAAATCAAGTAACCATATAGAGCGGGAAAAGCCGCGATGGAATGTAAGTTTACATATAAGTAAGTATGTACAAGTTTATTATAAACTTGTTACATTGCTACATTATACATTATTACATTATTATACATTATTATACATTATACATTATTGTTGCATTGTTACATTATAAACTTGTTTGTTGTTTTACAATTACTGCTTACCTCCGTGGCGGAGTAGTACCATCTCTGGCTTTTATCAGAAACTTTGGATTTAAATCCGGTCAATCCGGTTAAACTTGGAACTATTCATAAGAAACAAAATTCATATTTAGAGGTAAGCCTTTTGTTACTTGAATAAAACAAAATATTTTATTTAACTTTCTACGGCAATACTTCTGTTTAACTTTCCTGTAATCTGTTATAGACAAAAATTCTAATTTTCTTCCAGAAATAAAATTTAATATTATTACATTTACAATCTTACTTATATATCATCTTATTAAAAAGTAATTTATTAAACCGATTAAAATTATAAGAATTCTGTATTCAGTTTAACTGTTTTAACGTAGTACAGATTTATCTTTTCGTGAAATAATTCACTCATAATAAAATTATTAATAATAAATATTAACTTTTATAACAAAAAGTGAAAGATTGTTTTAATTCTCTTGTAACACTCTATTTAATTAATCGGTTGAGTAAAGTTATCAAATTAAAATTCAGTATAAATCAATGCGGAGGCATGGAGGCCAACGAGCGGTAGGGAGTGTTATCTCACCTGTTCCCCGTTTCTTTTTCCTAAAAGAAAATTATAAAGCAATTTTTATACTTTTGTTTTTTTTTAATTTAAATTATTTCGCATTTATAAGAGAATTTATATATTTATCAAATACAAATGGGAGAAGAGGTTTTAGGGGTTGAATAATAAGTAATATAGGAACAATAATAAGATATTGTAAGCCTTAAATGACTAATATAAAAGATATTCTGGTCAACGGCATTGAAATTAAAATAATCCAATAATACATGAATGTAGTATGAAACATAAACAATTGATTACAAAAAATATTTAACAGAACAGCCGTCTAAAATGAATATATTTTTCTTAGAGTTACCGGTTATAAACACGGTTAGTGATGGTGATTTATAAATTTAATCTATTATATTGTAGATAAAATCGATTTAAAGACTGAATAAAAAAAAAAACAAAGTAATTTGTAGCGTAGTATTTATGTCCGTCATATTAGTTCATAGAAATTGTAATTCGGTACAGCGGTTTGAATAGACAAGGTGTATATGCAGCCTTGTGAAGTTACGCGTCATTGCTCGGGGTAATATTATAAAAAATATATATATGAACTCGCCAGCCTATAACAATGAGAAAGAGAGAGAGAAAGATTGATTAAGCAAGCGGAGAGAAGTCCAAGGTCAAAACCCCGGCAGTATCTGCCAACAAAACATCATATGAAAATTATAAATACACGTACAACATAAGAATTAAAAAATAATAATGATATATATCTTATTTAAAATTATGAGATTAATTAATTATAAGGTCCTGTTCCTTTTTTTAAAATCTTAATAGAACTCTATCCTGCAAAGTAACTTTATTTAAGTAGACCCTCGTTTAAAAACAACCCTCGTTGTTTTTGTTTGTTTTATTTTTTAACTCGAAGTTTTGAATCCTTAGTTCATCCAACCGATTTCTACCGATAAAATCTACTTGTTCAAGAATTGTTCCTAGTCACTTGGATTAAGATAAGCATTTATAATCTGTCACTTACTTCTTAAAAACGTAATAAAGCACAGGATGCAGGAATGCTCCAGTCCTGCGTGAAACAAACAACTGTTCGGTGGCTTTCCCTACACTTTATTCAGCAGGAGGGTCTCACGCAATTGTTTTTCGTGTGCCCGTATTGTTGCCACCTTATTAACTGCACGACGCCAGTCGGTTTCCGCGGTGTTTCGATCAACACGCTGCAATTCGCGATGTATTTTAACAGAAATATAGTTTTATCGTTCTCCTGCGGTTCCAGGTTCACGAAAAATGTTGATGTTTGCTCTTTAGTTACTCTGCGGTGTGCATTTATTATGTCTCTCACTCTATTCTCTTAGCCTTTGATTTCTTTCCTGATCGTCTCTACTGGGATCGAGTGGTACAGGTTCCTAATCGCAACACGAAAGGCTTGTTGATCCTTTCTAGTGAAGATATCACCTTCCCATATCTCGAAATTTACAATTCATGTTTTCGAACTGTACTTATGATTTTCTTGTGCGCTTCAATATTTTTAGAAATTATTCTAACTTATTTACCTCCTACGAGTCAAATGTTGTAATCTTCCTTACCCATAACCGTTTCTATCAGTTTATAACCTTAGCACATAATTCATCCCGTAAAGTACAATAAGTGGGGACTTGACGGATTCCCTTTGGTTCGTATTATTCGTATCCTCTAATGAAAGACTACTAAATCTCTTTTATATGGGTAATCCTTCATTACTATTATTATGAATTGCAGTTTGTTTTCTCGACATAGGTATGATGATTCTCCACTGCCTAGAAGTAGGGTTTTCCTTGTTTAACGGGCCTATCGTTAGGTATTGCTTCATAGGATGAGATGAACGACTTGTAGTGTGTACGAAAATGTCATGAATGACCGGGATCTCCGAATGAAAGGTCGAGAAGCTACCACCCGCACCACGGAGGCCGGTAACTACTAAAAGTAGGTTGCAATTTCATAATTACACTGTCGTTATCGCTTGATTTTCCGGATAAATTGTTCGCATTGTTATTTCTAATTAGTTTCCTACGAGCTACCCTCCGGATCTGTATTCGACGACGTTTATGGACCACGTTTTCTTGATGTTACTTAACCTCCACAATCAGACTTCCCATCGTCGATCATATCCGTTGGTACAGAATCCATCCTAAACTCGAGTTTAGAGGGACCGAAGCACTAATATAATTAAAAAACTTTAAATATAATTAATTATACCTTTTAAATATTTTTCAGTTTTAAATCATTTCCAAAGGAATTAAAATTTAATCCTTCCTGTAGTGATAACGTTAAACACTATTACAAGCGCTATTTATTTACTGTTTTACTTATTAGTAATTTGAATATTTTATTCGCTAAAGAAGAAATTAATTGTTTTTAGTAAAATGTGTTAGAAATTAGTTTTTTAAATTAGTATATTGAAGCATTTTTCAAAAATTCAATCCTTTATATGTTATGTATGACCTACGTAATAGATAAAAATTTTTAAATATTTAATTTTAAATTTCAAATTAAAAATATAGTTCGTGTTAATGAATAAAAAATTACATTGACTACTTTCCCCGCTATTGCTATGTATGCTGTATAAGGGGAAATCCTTCAAAAATAAATAAAAATATTGGTCTTTTTTCAAAGTCTCTGCCTAAGACAGACATTTAAACAAATTCTCTAAAAAAAAATTAAATAAATTGTAAATAATCAACGAAAAACATTTTTACTCCAAAGCTCCCACGTCTAAAATTTCTATTTTTTTTTTTCAGACGGACGTTTGTGCGTTTGTTGATCTGCATTTGGTCTTATAACTCTGAACCCCGTCGGCCGATTTTTTCAAACGTAATAGACAAGTACTACCTTCGGAGGGAAAGAATGTGGTGGGGGAATTTTGGCCGAAATAAAATTTTATATTTTACTGGGGCAAAAAAATTTTACAGATTTAAAAAAAAAAGTTTCTTACAAAATTTGATTTCTTTTATCGAGAAAAAAAATTTCTTAAAATTTACCCCTTCCCAATCGTTAATGAGAATTTATCGCATCGATATTTTCTACATCGGTAGGCCTTTGAACCACTATAAAAACATTTTTTGCCATATGACCTTGAAGCCCCCCTATATTATCAACTTACGGGGTAGAAACACGCGTTGTAAATAATGGAGGACAAGTACAGGCAGCAAAAGTGAAATTTAAGAGAAAATTGCTAGGAAAGCCGAGAATTTTTTGGGGGCTTTCTGGGCGAAAAACGCTTTCGCGTTATCATTGCCTGCAAGAAGGAATAGGGTAAGGAGTAGCAGAGAGGAACTGAAATCAGAAACCTAGTCCAATCAACCGGAATATCAAACTCAGGTGGTTGAGGATATTGAAAAAATGGATAAGGAGAGATTACGAAAAAGGATACTGCACGCAGAGGAAACAGTTACAAGACCAAGGAGTAGATCAAGAATGAAACGGATGAATTCGGTGATTAAAGAAGTGTGTAAGAGAGGGAATGCGGTGACAGTAATGAAAGAGAGACGGTTCACGAGGAGAAATTTTGTAGAAGGCCCAACCCGAAGAAAGTTGGATCAAAGGGAACTGAATATGATGGTGAATTTTTTTAAAAATTCGGTTTTTTTTTGTTTACTTTTAATACACTTCTTTTCCTAATTTTAAACCGTTTTAAAATATAAAAAATACAGATTTTAAATGTAATCTTTTTAATATTATTTTAAAAAAGGTGTAATCAAGTTTGTGTTATCAGAAAGGTGTTTAATTATCACATAATTAAATTATTTTTGGTTTTTTTTTTAATTATCCCAAAATTCTAACATCAATTGAGGTTAATTTAATTATGTTTTACGATACGTAGGCAGAATAAAGTACCTTTGTATAAGACTAAATTTACGTTAATTTTATAAGTTTTCTTTCCATACTATTTATAAAAATCCAAATACGTTAAATATTTATTCTGTACACGTTTCTGTAATTTTATTGAAATGTAATCTTCTGTTAAGAGAAATTAATGAAAAGATAAATTAATTTAATACAATATACTAAAGAATACTTATTTTTTCTTACTTATTATATTTATAGTATATTAAAGTTACTACACCTAAATAAGACCGTGAAACATAATAGAACTTGCATCTTATTAATCACACATTACGTTTTGTTTGGTATTATATTTAAATAAATAAAAATATTTAATATAAATAAAGAATTTTAAAAAAATTTTAAAAAACCGCATTACAAAGTTTTAATAATAGGAGCGTTTATATAGTTAAACGTTTTTTAATAATTTTATTTTCCGATCAGTTAAAAACACATGCAAAATTTTTATGAAGTCCCTCTACTAATATCTACTAAAAGATAGTTCTACTAATTTGTGAAAAAAAAATTAAGGCTGCAGATAATAAAGTTACAAACACTAGTGAACAAAATATACCAAAATACTATGCGAACAATATCAGTGCATTACCGTCAAACTGCCGGTTTTTATTTGCATGTATTCATACTACTCGTACATTGTATGTAGAAAGCGTGTATTACGTTGCTACTCGAAAATATCGGATCACGGTCTCACTTCTAAAACTATGAATCACATACGTAACCGGGTTGTTGTTCCAGGAGATAAATAAAGCGCGCTATAGGATTCAGGTTTTCACTTATCTTTTAGTATCTCTGTGTCCCTTTACAACAGTGACCGACCGTAGAATTTCCTTCTGGTTATAGCTAGCTATAAATATACATTATACTTCTTTTTAGCATAAAACAGCTTTCGCTTTCGCTGTAGAACAGTCACACTGTTATTCTACTACATAGTATACGCAGTAACCCTACCTCTCACACAATTCTCATGCTATTTTGACTTTCAGTTTTTTACTTCTCCAGTTGTTGTTTAGGAGGAATGATTATTTTAAAAATAATAATGTGGTAAAAAAATAAATTACAATAATAGAATCGGTTAACAAATATTATCTAAAAAAATGTGAAATGTTCACATTTTTTTGTGCAAAATTTTGCACTCGATTTAATTTCTTTAAATTTTCAGTATCAGAATTTATTTAATCTTTGGCATCAGATTTTAATAAATACTTTTAAAATAAATAATTATTTATACCGATATAATAAATACCATATCTTCGCAATCGTCTAGTTAAGAAATTGATATTTCATAAGGACTTTTGAATTATCCGTTAAGAAATGTTTTTAAATAGTTCAAGCCTCAAAGACTAAAAATAGGATTGAATTGATCAACCTAATTATCACACTTCCCAAAAAGAAGAAGAAAATTTATACGGTCGGTTGTTTTTTGAATCGGGCAAAGATTTCATTTTTTTGAATTCCATGTTATTTTGTAGTTAATGTATGCATTAAGTGGAAATAAAGAACATTCTAATTTTAAAACAATAAATTTTATGCGAAAAACAATTTTAAATTAGATGATAATTATTGTATTCTGACCCCCCGTAGGGAATACACTCGTCTTGTAACGATTCCGGTCCCCACACCGCCCCCTCCATACCTAGCTATGATCGACTTTACCGGAGGTCGTCTACCGTTTTCTACTCGGCTATCCACGACTTAAAACTTGTAGCACAGTGTTCTGGGTAATATATTTCTTACAAAACTTACTGTACACTCTTCGCACGGATGCAAAATATTTATTTACATTTCTTTGAAAAAGAAAATTTCATCGGCGATGTAGCAAGAAAATGCAGGTCGATTATAAAAATTATGACAATGAACATAATATTTTAACATTTTTTAAATAACCGCCAGCGATTGAAACTAGCGGTTTCTCACCTGTGTTTCTAATATAGGCGAGAAACTTACTTTAAGTTGTTATTAGAATAAAACTCAGAATAACACAGGAGAAACGTGATTGATAATTGAAAAACAATTAGCCAAAAAACTTCCAAACCTGAAGAGAAAAACGAGTAAGTTTAGGTAATTAATAAGGCATAGTTTTAGAAATTTGGGTCTATTTTGCACGAGCCACAAACGAGAAAAATTAAACAAAATACGTAATATTCTTTATTTTTTGGAAGAAAATTTTTCAAAAATCAAATGAAATTTTAAAGGTTAATAGAGAAATAAAAGTAAAACCACCCGCAATTTTTTACATTTAGCATGTAGAGGGGTATTAACCCTCAAACTCCTCGGTAAATAAACGGTGTGACTCGTGTAGTTTACCTAACAAGTACTGGTGGCCTGGGAATAAGGAGAACAGAAACTCATACAAGTTGTGCGGAAGACTTCTTTGCATTTGAAACGGCTGAATTAACTATTCAACTTCGATATGATCTGGCGTTATGGAATAATGATTCAACAACATGAATGTTACATACGAGGTAATCTGTCAGTATTACACAGCAACTATATCATTTCGAGTACGTTAATGAAATATAATTTCATTAACAATGAATACTCTTCAGAAAAAGGATTAGAAAATGGCATGCCACAAGGCTCTCCGTTGAGCGGTTCCTTGTTCACGATCGTCATCAATAAACTATTAGCTATTCCAGCAGAAATCAGTTAAAGTGTCTATATCGATGATCTGGCAATCGTGTATTCAACAATACTACAGCTATGATGAAATACAATTTGCAACGTACGATAAACTCCCTCAATGAAGTTGCAGGGAATAACGGTTTCAAATTTTCACCAGAGAAAACGTGTGTACATTTCTGAAGAAAGATAATTCCTCACCGAATTCCTGTTTTGATCGTCGAAGACCGTCCTATACAATACAAGGATGTACGATTTTTAGGTCTATTATTAGATAAATTCCTTACGTAGGGGTTACGTATACAGGACTTTAGTGATAGATGCAAGAAAGTCCTAAACAGTATTAAATGATCATCAAACATCAATCGGGGCTTAGATAAAGAAATACTGCTGAGGCTGTATAAAGAATTGGTTCGATCGAAAGTTGACCACGGATATATTGTATATTCATCCGCTAGAAAGTGGCATTTACAAAAATTAGACGTAATACGTAATAGCAGAATAAGATACGCTGCAGGAGCATTCTGTACAAGTACGGTGACAAGTCTAATGTCGGAAGCCGGAATAGTGCGCTACATTATTAAAGAGAGATCCTATTGCTAAGATATGCGACAAATATATGGGCATTTCTAGCCATATAAATAATAAAAGTTTTAACAATCATCCTTTGGCTGCGTTATACGAACATCGTGCTACCTATTCCAGACCACCCCAACCCCTTAGGAAAAGACACCCGCATTCCGGTCGCCACACCACCCCACCCGTTCCTAGCCCTGATGGGCTTTAACGGGTGTCGTCTATCGCCCTCTGACTTTATAGTAATAAGGCTGGCCTAGTTGGGATGCCACCGTCGTAAATGCCTCGATAGACATTTACATCGGTGATTTATTAACTCGGCTTTTGCCTTCGCTGTAGGACTCTTCCGGACATCTTGAATGGCCTACATCTTTTCCCTCTGAACTAGTTAACCGAATTCGCGGAAGCACGAACCGCGCGCCTAGTTCTACTTTATTGAACCGATTCTGTAAACGTCTCGAAATCTCGAGGCAAATTTAAACACATCATACCACCTAAAAATGTTGCTCGCAACAACGAAATTTAGTCCTACCTATTCCAGACCGGCCGAAATACGGTATCATGCATCGACAAGAAAATATTATATCGCTTTACCAGAGACATTAGCTATTTTTACAAGAGAAATACCGCCGCGACTCTTTAAACACAAGATTGGATCACTCCCATGGAAAAATAAAAAAGAAGCCAGCAGTAATCATCCGACAGGAATTTGTATCAACCGTCAGTACTTACGAAGAATTCATTTAAAATTTACACTGACGGTTGTAATACCGAGCACGGTGTTGGATGCTCCATATATGTATACGGAGAAGCCTATTTTTTTAAACTGCCGATACGGCAAGTGTTTATTCGGCAGAACTTATCGCCGTACAGCAAGCTCTTCGCCACTCGGAACACTACTGCGAAGAAAGAGTGCTAATATGTACCGACTCCTAAGTGCACTTACTGCAGTTCGGAACAAGAACATTAAGGACGTCCTTATTGCAAATATCCTGTCCATTTTGTACGTTTTAAACAGACAAGTACAGCGATGCGTATTTGTACGGACTCCAGGGCATGTGGTATTGAAGGAAACGAAAGCGCAGACGAAGCTGCCAGTACGGCAACAGTCTATGATAACTTGGACATAATTCCTGTTCGAGTGGCAGATGTTAAAAATTGTCTAACCGATACGGTAAGAAACAGGTGGAGTAGTGAATGAAGAAGATTAAACGCGAAACCAAACACAGTTAAAACTTTTCCATATAAATGGAAGAGCAACGTGAAGCTGACTTGCCGAGAACAAGAAGCAGTGACCAGACTCAGAATCGGTTACGTACGAATAATAAATTCATATTTGTTAACCGGCTAAGAAAGTCCAATGTGCGGTGTTTGTAATAAAGTACGTACAGTCAAGCATCTAATGGAAGAGTGTACCGTATATCAGGACCTCAGAAAGAGGTTCGGTCTAACAAATAATATTGCTGATGATTTGGAGAATGGAAAAGAGGAAAAAACACCTATAGGCCAGTGGACTACAAGTAAACACAAGTTGTGTTAAGGAATCTCTAAATAAAATAGTTTAATTGTATGTATGTGGATATTTTTTAATAATGTTGGTATTGTGAAAACATTCTTTTTTCCTTGTTTTTGTGTTTTATTTTAATATCAGGGCCTTTTACACCCTGTGTTCTTAATGTAGTACACTAAGTTCTCAACACCCAAGTGTTCTCAGTGTAAGAATATACGTGAGTTTATAAATGAAGCATTTTACATTTTAAACAAATGTAAAAACCCTATTTAAAAAGACCGCTATTTTACTCTATTTTAAAGAAACCCTTTAAAACCCTATTTTAAAGAATGTGACTAGGGCTAATGAACGTAGAATTCGATGCCCATATAACCAAAGAAAAAATAATACGAGTAATAATAATGATTATACAACAATTTAACATAAATAATTGTTAAATAAATAAAAATAAAACAATTAGGTCGTTGAAAATAAGATTTAATTAATACAAACCTGACTTAAAAAATCCATATGATTAAACGGTAAAACTAAGAGTATGCATTTTAACGAATAACATTTTAAACGTAAAAATAAACTTTGCTATATTTATATTTCATAATAAGTATGTTTATTATGTTACCGGCACAAAACTCTATTCGGTAATTTACAAAAAAGAAGACAAACTTAAATGTTATATATTGAATTCTAAAATAAAAAATGTTAATATAACAGATATCCATAAGTAATAATAATGTTGAAAATTAATACTTGTATGGTGAAGAACGAACAATAAAAGATACGTGTATGGTGTACAAACACAAACACATACACACGTGCACACACACACACATATATATATATATATATATATATACACACACAGAGGGGGGAGAGAGAAACAATCACTTATACAGAGGAAGAGAGAGAGAACTTAGATGCAATTATCAAACCTGGCGTTAATATTTTCCGTAAATGATACAACTTGTACGCATGGATTGACCGCAAAAATAAACCAATATGTATTGATTCCATGTGTAAATAGCTCACACAATTATGCAACAGTAATAGAACACACACGTTTACTTAACGGCACACGTGTGCAAATTAGTAAAACTATTAATCCACGTGTGGCAAAAACTAAGTTAATTTATAAAGTTGGTAATGTAAATGAATTTTCATGCGTGTAATTGAAATTACATGATTTGAGGTGATCGAGTGTGAATGAATGATATTACTTAGCAAGGAGGGTAAATGCTATGTATAAATAAATCTGTTTCATAACTACAAAGTGCAGTAATACTTAGTGACGAGAGCAAACATTATATAAATACACGAGTATTTATATAATGTTTGCGATTTACATAATTAAAAAACGGTGTAATTTTTGGTCGATTAATTAATAAAATTAATGACTATTTGATGATTTATTAATAAAACAAAGATCAACGGATAGTAAGTCATAAAGATGACTAAAAACGTCGACATTTAAGTTGTTTTATACAAAGGTTTTATTACAAAATTTGATTTGGAAAAGTTTCAATTTTAAATTAATTCATTGCCAACTGTCATAAATAAGAACATGTAATAAAATTACTATGCATTTAATTTTAATTATTAAAAATAATAAGTAATTTCTATTTCTTTTTCTGGCCTCCTCCATTGGGACCTTCAGGGAGTGGCTGCGTCAATCCAAATACATAATATAAATATGTACTTATAAATAATAATAAATACAAATTGAAATTCATCAAGCAGAATAACTGGTAAAAGAAGAAAAAATCCATAAAATAAAATTCCCCAAAATCCATAAAACTATAGCAATACAACAATAATTAAACAATTAAAAGAAGAAAGGACGATAAAAACAGATACGATAAATGTTTAAAATAATCAAACTACACGGATGAATCAGATAACTTAGTCTACATTATTGTCGCTTACTCGAGAAATTACGTTGTTGTTTTTATTTCAAATAGATCAAATGATTCACCGTACCTATTCGTTAAACTCGGGAATCTTGTGACACGAAAACATACAGAAAATCTTCTTATATAGAATAGTCTGAAAACTCTTACATTTCGTGTACGAATCCTGAAACACATAAATGGAACACTTTTTCATTGATAAATTCCGAGCAGTAGAGAGCACGTGTGTAGGGCACTCACACCGGGTCTCGGTCTTTTTCGCGAAGGGTCGAAAGAGTTCCAGTGCCTCATCACTGCCGCCCATCCGTGCAAGCACAGAGGAACGGAAGCTCCAGAGGGGGCTCCCCTCGCCCCCTTCCTACCTGGCTTTCTGCTGGAGTATCCGTGTGACAAAGTCATTTACCGCACAAAACCTCTCTGCCTCTGATAACATACAGTCTATGATTGTGTCAACTCTAAGGGGCCCGGTTACCAACTCACAGCAGCGAAGTTCAGCAGCCGACGCCCAGCAGTCGAACACGACGTATTCCGGTGATTCGAGCTCTCCCCAAGAAAGGCAAAAGGGGTTGTCAGGTCTCCTCCTGGCATGTAAGTACACCCAAACACGCCGTAGCCAGATAAAAATTAGGTCAACTAGTAGGCGACTTCACCAAAGCTGCGGTTGACCCAAGGCTCGACCTACCGGATCAGACGATGTGTCCATCGCCCGTGGAGGACAGGTCCCAACGGACCTGCCATTCTTGGAACAACCGCCTATGCATATCACTCCTGTCAGCTCCTCCAATAATCCCAATCCTCACCCCGGCTAGTTATTTAAATTGAGGGATGCCCACAATGACTAACAATGCCTCAGTCGAAACTGAAGAGTATGCCGAAACGATGCGGAGGGTAAGCCGCCTCAGTACTCTCCGCCGATTTCGATCGCACCCCAGAGCTTTCGACCGAACAATGACCCCATATAGCAGTGCAGAATTGATCACATGACCGTACAACTTCCTTTGGATGACCGGGAGCCGGCCACGTAACCGAGAAGCCTACTCAGTGCCTACACCATCGCTCCTGCACGATCAGATGTATCTCGCACGTGTACGGAAAACGTACGCCGTCGGTCCAGCCATACCCCTAAATACTTCACCGACTCCACCTGGGGTACTAAGTCTCCGCCAAACGTGATCTTTCTTTCTTTTTCCTGTTTAGCCTCAGGTAACTACCGTTTAGATAATACTTCAGAGGATGAATGAGGATGATATGTATGAGTGTGAATGAAGTGTAGTCTTGTACATTCTCAGTTCGACCGTACCTGAGATGTGTGGTTAATTGAAACCCAACCACCAAAGAACACCGGTATCCACGATCTAATATTCAAGTCCGTGTAAAAATAGCTGACTTTACTAGGACTTGAACGCTGGAACTCTCGAATTCCAAATCAGCTGATTTGACAAGACGCGTTCACCACTAGACCAACCCGGTGGGTCGCCAAACGTGATCTGAATCAGAGAAAGAGGACGCCTGCCAGCTAGATGAATGATGTTTTCTCAGGAGACAAGGTTAGCCCCCTATCCATCAACCAGTGCTGCACTAGCTTGACAGCTTCATTGGCCGCTATCGCTATGTCGTCTACAGCCCTCGCTCGCACTAATTATGCCAAGATCGTCAGCAAAGAACACCGGGACAACATCTCTTGGATACCTCAGCCGGAGCACCCCATCAAACACCATGTTCCATAACGTCGGACTAAGTACCGACCCCTGAAGTACCCCACACGTGACCGGAAAAGAGAGCTGTGATCCGTTGTAAAGCACACGTCTTTCTTCCAAGTACCTTAGTACCATTCGCCGTACACCGCCGTCCTCGTCATCCACCTGCTTGTCCCGTTGGGCCTCGAACACAGCACCCCAGCGCAACGAGTTGAAAGCATTCCTTATATATCAAGCATCACAACCCCGGGTATGTTTCTCATGCGCCAGATGCCGGCAGCCGCTGCCTCTATCAGCTGACACACACATTTTGCCGCATCAGGAGCGGACCTACCCTTACGAAAACCATGATGGTTCCTGGAGAATCCACCATTATGCTCAATTTCTCGCTTCGGCCTAACATCAAGCATCTTTTCCGACAGTTTGCATAAAGAATTCGTCAGGCAGAACGGACGATACGCGAGAGAGGCCCGCTGCTCTGACTTCTGTAATAACACCTGACGGTTGTCTTTCTTCGGAATGTAAACATCCGACAACATAACGTTTATGATATTCAGGAGTTCCACCGAGGCCTTCTCTACCAATATACGAACAATTTCCTTACGAATGTAATCAGGACCCGGACTCGTCCTAGCCTCTTCACCACTAGCAATATTTCGTCCATACTGAAGTTGTCGATGGCTATCTCCTCTCGCAGCAGGTCCTCGCTTGTAGTAATTAACAGCTATACAGCATCTAGTGCTTGCCGTTCCGTGAGGATCGGACGCCTCCTCCCAAATTTCTCGTTTATATCTGGAAACCTTTCCCCCACGGGTTCTGATCCAACATGTCGGAACGGTGATCTCAATGCACCGGTTACGAACAGCTGCCCATCTCCCGTCAGCGGAAGAGGCTATACAGCCTCGCGATGGAAGCATGGCAGCAAAAATGGCACGCCACGACTAAGGGAAAATTCTTGTATAAGGTTATACAGGATTTGGGGGGATTATGCGCCTCTCCTTCGTTTTTATGGGCAACTGGAGTCCGAGTGTCTTCAACCATGTAAATTTAGACCAATATTTCTTTCGGTTCCGCCTGGCAGCTGATGAGCTGTGAGTCTGCGGGAAGATCCAGTCGAACGAACACATGATGTTCGACTGCCCAGCTCTTGGGGGGGCCAGAACTCAGGCCACCTTGGAACCTTGGAACTTAGAGGTCAACGGGAAAATTGGTCACTCACAAGCGGCGAGTCAATGTAGCGAGAGCCGCAATGTCGGACCGTGGAGTTCCTTGATGCGGTTGCTTTGTTCAATCGACATCAGTAATTTACCTAAGAGAAAAGACCTCACTGCTGTGGGAAGCTAACCGAGAGATATAACTGGCTACCGGCCAGATTAAGGCTCAATGCGCTTTACTGGTGGACAGGTACTTGGTGACATTCAGCGGCCTAGACGTGACAGCGAATTTCTCTCTTTGACAAGATATATTTAATTATTGATTGTGATATATGTTTTAGTGGTTGACAGGGTGCGCCTACCCATTTTAGTGATATATGACAAGTGGCGGTGGGATACGTAAGCGAGTGGAGTATAGTACCACGCTTATTTCGCTCATACTTTTAGCTCTAGGAGCTAGTTAGGACACTGGGCGCTAAACAGTTTCGAGGTTCAGTAGCCGGTTGTGGCACAGACATTCGGACTTATGCTTTAGGGCGGCCGAGTGGGGTGGTGGCGGGAGAAATACCAAGAAATCAATGTCGCAGAAAAAGCGATCAAGACTGGCTGCGATAGAGTCCTACGGCGGCCTTGGCCAATGGACGGACCCTTAGCTAGTACCCAGTCTTCTGATTGGAGAGTGCCTGGAGCCGTCATGACTGCTGCTTCCGGTGAGCCGTCAGTTAAGCGCAAGAGGAAACTCGGGAAAAAGTGGTGGTCCTCTGACCTTAGCGTGCTGCGAGCAAGGGTTTGGTTCGCTAGGAGAAGATACCAGCGTCGCCGCCTAACGGGGATTATCGTCGACGACGTGCGCGCTGAGCGACTGTGGATCTACCGGCGCGCCCGTAATGAGTATGTTCATGCCATCAAGAAAACGAAACTCAAGATTTGGCAAGACTCCGTGCGCGAGTTGCAGCGCAACACCTGCCAGCTCGCGAAGTCATGTTACCGGCCAAAGCCATTGCACGTGGTTTTGGCGGTCGTTAAACCACACTTTAACATCTGTAGTGACTTACCAGGCGTTCCTGGATACTCTGTTTCCAGCTTCTCCGGAGGATGAAGCAGAAGTCGGCGTTAAAGCGAATGAGACACCATTCCCTGACATACGGGCTGTGGATCCCATAGATATAGACCAAGTGGTTTCTTGAATGGCACTGAGAATGGCACCGGGAATTGACCAGCTTGACCCGATATTTATAGATATTGTTTATCATATGCTGCTTGTCAAAAGAGAGACGTATAGCAGGCTGTTCTCGGGGTGCAAAAGCTGGGGCTGTTTCCCGACTTGTTGGAAGGTGGCTTTGGTGAGGTGTACTTAAAATCAGAAAAGGATCAGAGTGAGGTCAGCAGTTATCGGCCCATCAGCCTCTTGCCGATAATCGGCAAGTTGCTTGAAAGGCTGGTTGTGGAACGGCTGTGGAAAAACATCGATATGAACTCACTTTTGCCGCCAGTATGGTTTCATTAAAGGGGGTGGCACCGAGGATTGCATCGTAAAAGCTCTTGCCAAGGTGGAAAGCGACTGTAAATATGTTTTGGCAATTTTTATTGACATAGAAGCAGCATTTCCTTCCTTGTGTTGGAGTTCTGTCCTGTATGAGTTGGAACGCCGGAATTTTTCCGTAGCCCTGCAGGCCGTAGTACGTAACTACTTGTCTGATCGCACGGCTCTGTTTACGAATGCGCACCTAGTTGTGGAAAAATCCGTTACCAGGGGATGCCCGAAGGGCTCCGTTCTCGGTCCCTTGCTGTGGATCCTGGTATTTGACGGATTTTTGGGACTGATATTCCCGGAAGAGGTCACGGCCCAGGGTTGCGCCGATGACTGTCTACTGTTAGTTCGTGGTAACTCACGACCGCAGCTAGAAGACCGATGCGGAACGGTGATTGCAGTGCACCGGTTCTAAATTTCGAACAGTTGCCTATCTCCCGTCTGCGGAAGAGGCTTTAGAGTCTCGCGATGGAAGCATGGCAGCAAGAATAGTACGCCACAACTAAAGGTAGGTCCTTGTATAGATTTATACATGACTTTAGGGGGACGGTACGTCTCTAGTTCGTTTATAAGTACAACGGGAGCCAAAGTGCTCTCCAACCACGCAGATTTGAACCAATATTTGTTTCGGTTGCACCTGGTAGCTGATGAGCTGTGCGTCTGCGGGGAAGTCCAGTCGAACGAACACATGTTTTTCGACTGCCCAGCTCTTGCGGGGGCCATAACTCAAGCCACCCTGGAACTTAGAGATCAAAGGGAAAATTGGCCACTTATAATCAGTGACTCAATGTGGCGTGAGCCGCATTGTAGGACTGTGTGGAAGTTTCTTGATGACGTTGCTTTGTTAAACCGACATCAGTAACTTAAGAGATAAGAGAAGTTTTGTCAGACGCTTTGCAAAATAGTATTAATAATCTTTTTCGCAAAGACGCATAAAAATTTGATAAATTTCTGAAATTATTAGGACATCGGCAATGTGAATTCCATTGAATTAGTACCGAATTTGTGCAGAAGGTGCGGTAGTTAAGAGTAGGTTCCGATTCAAAATCACAGACATCCGAATTCACATTTGTAAGGACCTAAATACGGTTTTAAGCGGCAATTATGTTTTAGAAAGCATAATAACTTTTGATGAAACTTAGATTAATCATTTTGACCTGGAATCCAAACACTAAAGAGTTTGGAATGAGTATGTAACGGAATCATCCCAATACCCCGCCATGAAAAAATTCAAAGCCTATACGTCAGTCGGTGAAACGATTCTATTGGTGATTTGAGATTATAAAAGCTCAATTTATTGCAATTAGGAGGAATAACGCACAATCAATAGCAACTATTATTGTGACATGCAGGACATTCCCTCCTTATTGCGGATTTCACTTAATTTTCTCTCCGGGACCAACGTAAGGTATTACTTCCTGCGATTAATCACACATCTCAAGAACGGTCGACCTGAGACTGTCCAAGACTACACTTAATTTACATTTACACATATCATCCTCATTCATTCTCTAAATACTTTACGGTAGTAAGGTATTACTCTGAATACCTTACGGTAGTTCCGGATTCTAAACAAAAAAAAAATAAAGTGAAATTCTCAATAAGGGGTTCCCGGTTCTTTCTCAAAAGGCGTAATTCTGCTGCCTGACAACGCCCGCCTCCATACCGGTCATAAAATACGGGAAACTAAACTCGGATACGGTGTGTTGCCAAATCCATCTTGCAGACCTGATGGTTTTTATTTTGGTATTCTCAAAAAGCCTTTACCTCACACCTACTTCGGTAATAAGGAGGAAATCAAGAATGCGATAAAAGAAAGGCCAAGACACCGAGGTGAACATTTTTACTACTGAAATAAGAAAGCTCATAGAAAGATGGGAAAGTGCGTAAATGTAGCCGAGGATTATGTTGAAAAGAAGGGTTGGTTTCACTGTAATTGAATAAATAATTAATTGAATTAATTAATTGATAATTCTATCAATTAATGATAGAATTAAAAGTTACAAGTGCAATTTAACATTAAACTGAACACGGAACGTATGGAAAAAATGAATAGCTGAATAGAAAAAATAAATAAAAATGCGTATAAGTCATCCTGAAAAAAGATTTAGGTAGTTCAGAAAGACGTCGGAAAGACCATTCAGAAATCACAACATCCAGAAGAATACGAAAAAGAAGAAATAGTCGACAAACTCTCTGTTATATTTGTATCGCTTTTATAATATTCCTAAACACGCAGAAGAATTTCTCTACCATTTGTAACATTATATGAAAGATATTTCGTGTTAATGATAAATTTCAACAGTTCGAGATGATTAAAAACGCCATTTTTATTATATGTATTTAGCCGAAGGATAGATTTGTTGTTTTATATGATATTTTTTGCTTCAAAGTTTTATTTTTTATTAAGTCTATAATTTCATATTTATTACATTCACCGAATTCCGTGGTAGAATGGGATCTTTCTCATCCTTTTTTCGTTAGGCCGTGGACTCTAATCTCAGTCAAGCTTGGCATTCGTCATCGGCTACAAAATACCTACACCGTATTCCCACGTAAGCTTCAAGGTTATGCGATGGATTTAAACATCAGCAACCCGAAAAAGGTTATCGAGTTCGTACTTCTTGTTTACTAATCGTAACATTTCTACGATAAGAAAATGGACATTAAGTAAAGCCAAAGTAAGGAAAGAGAAAATAAGCCGATGAGCATCTATATAAAAAAATAAAATAATTGTGTTAATAAAAGAGTACAAATGTTTATACATAGTGTATTAAAAGAAGACTGCGAAAGTGAAAAGGAAAAAAGAGAATAGAAATAGATGAGGAAGAATCTTATAGAAAATAACGGTTATTAAGTATAATGAAGTTAGAGTTGAAGCATCGAATTAAAAGATAACCTGTTGCATCCTGAGGCTTTAAGTTACATAAAAAAAACCGTACTATCGAAAGTTTAAACTTATATAAAATATATTCTATGCAGTATGCGATCCGTTTAAATAATCAGTTCTTATTTTCATTTTACTAATCCTAAATATGTGCTTACACCCTTGAATGCAAGTGTAAAATCGTAGACGTAATAAACAAATAACATCCTTGAGATTTCCTAATAGAAACTCGTTTATAAAACGGACAAAAAATAGTTATAATACGCTTACTTATTTATTAAAATATTACTTGAAAAGAAATAATCATACCGTACTTTAAACATATATATTAATATTATCGATTTCCTGGTATTTATACTGTCACACAATATGTGTGAGCGCATGTGTTTTCTGGGTATTAGTCAGAGTACATAATTAAGCGGTTCCGGTTCTTAGCAATCCGTTCAACCGAATGATTTACTTTTATCACCGTGATGTTGAACCCGTTAAAACCGAGGTTAAAGAGAAGGGACGTAAAACGTCTCCTCAAGGCCATCACAACGTTGTTTATTAACACGAGGAGCGACCGGCCAAGTATATCGTACATATTAAGCAGAACGTAACACCACTACCCGAGTAACACGAATAAGGTAATCGTAGTCCGTTTCATGTGCCAAAAACGTTCTATGTAATAGCTGTGACGTCATAATACATAAACGTTTATCATATAGCGTATTAAATTTATTATCTATTTGAGACAAAATTAAATCTGCGTTCGTGTTCAGACAAAAGCAACAGAACATGCTAGTTAAGTATCGTATAAATATTTGAATAAAATTTCAACTACTCTCCATGTTTTAATGTTATTCTTATGCAAAACATCATAAATGAGCATGAAAAATCATACACACACACACACACACACACACACACACACAAATAATCAAATGATGAATGACGACAATATTGGCCAGTTTCTAACTGTAAATACAACACTACAGTCATATCATGCACTCCACCATTATTTTTGTCTTGTCAGTCTATAAATTATCGTCCGTTACTAAATCAACCAGCCGATTCCAACGAAATCTTGGCCTGTCTCGCATTCTCTATTACCGGTGGTTCCCGTTCTTAGGCATGCCGTGACATCCTAACCTTTCATTCGCCATAAACATCAAATGACCGGTCATTTTTTCACTCTTACCGTTTTTTTCTCTTTCGCCAATCAATTTTTAGCTCCTGAACAATTACAGTTCTCCAGTACTACAATAAATACTCTAACCCTCTGTTTTTTATTTAAAAATCACTCGTTTTTATTTAATAATAGTTTCATCTATGATCAAATATCCAGGTACTTAACGAATATGTGTTGTAATTTTTCTTCATTAACAGTAATAACATAATCTTCATACTGAACTACTAATATTCTCATTAAATACGGATTTTCATCTCCATCTACCGATCAGTAATTGATTATTAATAGAAGATATAGTACACTAACCCATCATCATTCAGCTTCAACCCCGTATAAATACATCTTCTCTTACTGTCATACATCCTTACGAAATTCAACTTAAATAAATACTAAACAACGAAAAATCTACCGGAGTATATCTCCGGGGAGAAATCTACCATCCCTAGGGTAATTATTTATCAACGATTAATGGCTAAGGTATTTTTATCATATTATTAATATTAACGAATTGTAACTTTTAGTATTAACTTAATATACAAATTTGTTTAATAATTCAAGCTTAACAATCGATACCGTAGACTCAGATATCGCAGACTAACCCTAAAAAACTGTTTATTTAACAATAAATTCTTTTGACATTGAAAATTTAATCAAAGAGGAAAATTATGTTTAAAAAACTGCTACAAAAGTATGTAATAATGTAATAAAAATTCAGATTATATTTATGTATACTACCCGGTCAAGGCTCGCTTCGCTCGCCCGACCGTCTAGCCTGGACCGTCGACGCGTTCGTATCATGTTTGTGAGAATATTAAATATTTCACAGATATTCATTAAAGAATAAAGATTAGTAATTTTACTTAATTATATTACTGTTGCCATGGTGACAGAAATTTAATGAAGTAAAAGGATTAATATATTTTCATGTTACACACACGCGCGCGCACGCGGTCACACACACACACACACACACACACATCGTTCATATTAAGAAGCATAGTGCTTTTATACTTATTTTTTTAATTTCAAAAAACTTATGTTTACAATAAATTTTTTGACTTATTGTAGAGTAAGTCAAAATAAAAGAGACAAAATAATTAACTTTATTATTTTAAAAAATTTTTTTAACAAAATGTAATAAAGTAATAAGAATAATAAATGTTAACGTAAACAACGTACTGTTTATAGCACACAATACAACTTATACTGATGTTAGTTCACTTTTTCCGCTTCACGGTAGCGCTCAACAACGGCTGCGCACAGCCGTCCGGCGCACCACGTGGTCCGCTCTGCACCAATAGCAGCAAAGATAAAAATTTGAGCATATACAACAAACCAAAGCACCATCCTTTTCTATTGGAGAGAATCAGCAATACTGATTAATTAAAAAATTAAACTATAAGAAAATATTTTATATTCGTTTTATTATAATTCTCAGTTTATTATACTAATAATGCGCTACATAATTTATTAAAGAAAAAAATTATGGGCCAATAATAAACATAATTAAAAAAGATATTTGTTACGTATACAAAGTTAAGTAAGTTTAAAATAGTATTATATCTGAACTGTACCCTTGTATGTGTAAAACAAACTATTTAGAACGACACTTGTATAACTTTTCTCAATATTCCCCACATGATTACGAATAAACATTTTGTACTGAAAATCTTTCTGTATTTCATGCGCTTTGGTAATGAATTCTAACGTACATATATTATTATAAAAAATTACACGAACACGTAGTTATCTGTAGTAATGAAAGATATTAATGAAGCATGTAATAAAATTAAAACAGATTTTATTGTACAGGTGAAAAACAGCTAATTTAAACAAAAATAAATTTTAAAGTGCTGTTAAATTAAAAACTACTAGGTACAAATAGATTTACGCCAATAAGCCCGTATTTTACTTCTTGCCATATTAAAATGATAGCGGTTAAACTCCTAAACGCATCGTCTCAAAAATGTGGTTTTATTTTTGTTGAAATTCCTGAATTCCTAAAATTATACGAAACAATTTTTTTTTCGAGAATATCTCTTAATACGGACAATAACGATTAAGTTTTGAAAAGTATATGTTTTCAAACGAGTCCTGTGTCGAAACTTTTGAATTATAGACAAAAAAAAGCTGACAACTGTGGGTTATTTCTAACGCACGACTTGCACACAAAGCTCGTTTTAAAATATTTATCATTTTATTTAAATGTAATATTTTTGCGATTATTTAATCCGATGATTCTAACTAAAGCGTGCGTGGATATCGTATTTAATTCGCGCGGGTGTGGCAGTACTAGCGGCGATAGTCGGCACTAACTAATTTTTTGTAATTCCACAACCTACATAGAACAAATTTCGCTTGTACGGTTGGCTTGTACGGTTCGCTTGACCGGTGTAGCTGCAAGGCTAACGCGCCAGGTACTGAATCGACCGGACGATCGAGTTCTTTTTTTACATTTAAAGTATTATCATTTATTTTAATTATACCGCTCACTTGTGACGCCACAACATAGCAGACGACTATAACAGCATTTTTTGGGTGGGGGGGGTACGATTTTGCAAATATTATTATATTTTAATCGTTAACAAATGCGACTAAGAGAAATATAACCTTAATTAGGCGAAATCTTGAGATACTGAGGGTGGCATTGCTGTATATTCTCACTAACTTGACCCTTTAAGTTGAAAATTTAATAGCATCAATGCTCCATATATAGACGTAATCTGACCAGGTTTTGTCGAAATCGGTCTAGCAGTTTTGAAGATATAAGGTAATTTAGAAGCCAACACCGAACATATGCACACGTTCATATTAGCATTAACATTTGGAAATTTTCCATCCGTTTTTTTGGGTTCCTTAGATGTCAAAACGTCCGGCGAAAACCGCAAGTCAGACCGATTACAATAATTCCCTTCTAGAGCTATAGCTCTGCTGTAGCGCTATCTAGAGGGGAAAGTAAAAGTAAAGCATGTATTTCTGTTGTCACAGGTATTACGATACTAACGCAATTAAAGACATAATTTTACACGATTCTGTAAAATACATTCCTAAACAAGGTGCTTAACGATTTTAATGATTTTATTAATAGCTAGGCTACATAGAACATAATTGAAAACGGTAATTTATCAATTTATACAAGTTACTCGACGTACCTAATACTAAAAATAAAACAAATAAATTATCTAAAGGAACATATCGGTTCAACGAAATACCGATTTACGAATGAAGATGGGATATTTATTATAACCGTAAATATCGTTTTATATGACAAAAGTAAACGTCCCGTCGATTGAAGTTATAAAAATACATTTAATTTTTTTTACACGATTCGCGCTTTTTAGTTCTTTAATTGCTGCCAATTAAAACGCGTTTCATATACTTAGTTTTATCGATGAGATACACGGTTCTACAATTAAGATTAATTATTCATTATACGCGTTATAGTTATTTTATAATCAATAAAAACAAGAAACCCCTTTGTACACCTATATATATAACATTACATTCACAAATGGAAGAAAGAATTAATTCATATGTAACAGCTAGATTACATAAACACTGTAATCAAGAGCAACTCCGCTTTTATCTTCTCACTTCGCTACTAACGTAGATATGTTCTGGGTACACGGCCATGTACGTACGTAAAGGAACGAATGGAACTAAAATTACACGTACGTGAGTGTTTTACATTCTCGTTTAAACCTAAATACTCCCATGCCCTATTATTACACCGACTAATAATCGATAGAACACGAAGGTGATGTATTGTTGGTCGCAAGTTCACAGAGATGTTGCGATATGTCGTTAGAAGGACACACCCAACTTGTTGCGACATAATACAACATACTCTACTCGGGACAGAGGTGAGAGAGAGAGAGAGAGAGAGAGAAATAGAAAGAAGGGAGTCTAGGTCTTGTCTCTTATGTTATAAAGTAACATTGCCGCAGCTGTCAAAAAAAAAGAAATAATCGCTCGGCTCTTTCTATCCGACTCCAGCTTACGACTGAGCTAGTTGCATGCGTGGTACTGCTTATTATTGGAAATCCACAATTTACAGCTCGCATACCAAACCAAGTGACATTGTTAGTGAAATTACTGTGCTTAGAGGGCGTACTACGTAAAAGCTGTTATATAAACACATCGTTCGAAAGAATTATTTAATTAACGCTCGATTAACTATTAGTTTTATTTTAATTGTCGCTTAATAAAATAACTATAAATTTTATTCCGTATATAGGTAATATTTTATTCTAATATATGGTATTTCAATGGAATTAAAAATCTAACTTTTACATCCGTAAATAACGAACAAGTGAAAACCGAAACGAAGTAAAATCCTTACGTAGGCCGATAATTAATTTTATAATTTAATATTCTTATATAGCACGCGTTAAATTTAAACAAACTAAGTTGAATCTGCCTAAGTTCCACCAGCTGTGAAATCTAATTTATATTATTGGGAAGAGAACTTGACGTTAAAATTTTAATACATACAGAGAAACGGACAACTGTACAGGACATGTTCTAGTAGTGAAAATAATGAAAAACGTTCGTATTACGTATATATAACGTAGGAACGATTTGTTTTCGAGTGACGGCTATCGAAATATTTCACCCGGATTTAAGCTCTTCTAATATAAAGGAATCCTACTCTAATTTTTGGGACCCAAATTAAAGAGTAAATTCGGTGGTTTATTATGTAATTTGAGGTAAGAAATAGGATAAAACATCTTTCTTATAACTTGTCATCTTTCTAATTCTTTGAGCCAAGAAATAGGATTTCTGTAACTATAGGAATATTTAAGACATCCGATGTAAAACACAAAATTCTTTATGGCAAAACAAGGTTTTTTTTTAGGATTGTAGTACGATAGCTGTGTTAAATGAATAATAAATGCAGAAGACATAGCAATAAAACTTTTAGAGATATTAATTTTGAGAAAATTAATGTAAATTGAGGCAATAAAAACGTTAAAAAGTAGGTTTTTTATTGAAGCAAAGCAGACAGAAAATTGTATTATAACTAACAAACATTATATTTAATATAGCAAAATAAAAACAAGAAAATACAGGAAATGCTAAATTACTCGTAGTAACAGAATGGCAAACCTCAGTTACAGTAATTGTTCGAAATACCCTCCTTCGTAATATACACAGCACTGTCCAACGTAAAATATTTTCGATGGCTTTGGCGTACCACCTTAGGATCGATTCGTATAAATGTAGTCGAATTTCCTATTTTAATGAGTTACTGTTTTGTCGGTAGATTATCGCTTTCATATGGTCCTAAATGAAGTAATCTAATGGCGTTAAGTCAGGTGATCGCGGGACCGCATCCGACCCAGTATAAAAAATTACCGTTGAAGAGATTTCTAGCTGCTAAAGAAAAATGTGGTGTTGCATCATCTTGCTGGAAAATCATTTGCAATCTAATTTGTAAAGGTACATCCTCCAAAAACTCCGGTAAATTATTTTTCAAGAAATAAACGCGTGCATCTCCCGTAAGTTTTTCATTGAAAACAAATGTTCCCAGAATTTTATCATAAATCTATTTTGGAAACCGGTTTCCACAGTACCTTGCGGATTGTCTTCGCTCCATAAATGACTGTTTTTAGAATTGAAGACTCCGTTTCTCATAAAAATGACTTCATCAGTAAAATAAATTAAATTAACCGTTGTCTAGAAGCAAATGACACAAGTTTAACCGCCGGGGGTAATGTGTTGGCCCTAAGTGTTGAACATTCTGCAGGCGGAATGCGTCACTCTGCATTTTTTGACAAACCAGTGCTACATGAAATTCGCCTTGTACTAATACGTGAGCTACGCTGAATAATCTGAATCACGCGATATTCATCAACAAGGTGATATACTTTTGACATTTAAAAGAAAATAAGCACTTGGAAATTACGCTTCTGTTCGTAAATACCGATACACCGAAGAATGTTTATTAGTTACAGAATGAATAATACGATTTTCTGTCTATTTTTCGTCAGTTTTGCTTCAATAAAAAACTGATTTTTAAACTTTTCATTTACTTTTTATCAGCTGTATTTAAATTAATTTTCTCAAAATTAAATTCTCTACAAGCTTCGGCATTTATTTAGTCATTTAACAAAGTTATTGTACTACAAATCTAAAAAAACTATTTTTTCGACAAAGAATTCTATGTTTTACGTCGAATATCTTAAAAATTACTGTAGTTACTGTTCAGAAACCTGTTTTATCCTATTTCCCAGCTCAAATTACATAAGAAACCACCAACATTATCGTTAATTTGGATACCAAAAATTACAATAGGGTTTCTTTTTATTAGAATAGCTAAAATCCGGGTGAAATCTTTCGCTTACCGTAATTCGAAAACGTTTCTAGACCTTTATTTATATAAATTTTTTTCATTATTTTCACTAGCAGCGTAGAGTATATCCTGAAAAATATCCTTCGTTTCTTCGTGGGGCACTATATATATATATATATATATATATATATATATATATATAAAAATTTATATATATATAAATTTTTTTTTCTGAATTCGACTGATTGAGAAACACGTAAAGCAACATTTTGCAATCATTTCCCTTTTTTTTGGGGTTCATTCTTTCGCTTTGTTTTTGGATTCTGTCATCTAAATAGATATTGTTCAATTGGAAACCCTTAAAATCTAAATACAGTTTTCTGAATATTGTTTTATCTGGTACCATTTTTAATTTCTTTAAATCTTTTTGAACTATTGAGAATCAATGATTTTCGTTAATTTTGTTACACATGTGGTCGGACATTTGTTTTGTGAGCTTTTATCATACAATCTAATACGGTATTTTTTTTTTCTAATAAATATAAACGCGATTTTTTCTGATAAATTTACATCTTAAATTACAGTAAAGTTTAAGCGAACATTTAGCTGCACTTTCTGATTTATGCGACACTGATTTTATAAATATTTTGATAAATTATTTTGAAAGGATCTCGTAATTTCTAGTAATCGTAATAGCATATTACAACATTAAAAGTTAGGGTAATTAGAATTTTTCTGTTTCGAATACATTCACAAGCGATTATTTATGATACTTTTTTTTTGTTCTTAATTATTATACAATAGGTAATAAGACCCAAAATATTGTATATATATACCAAAATAAGATTTTGGTATAAAAAAACCACCAAGAATGAGTTCTGTGACTCGAAAATAAGTCTCCCTTAAAAACTAAATCTTGAATAATTTTAAATATTAATGGGAATCTCTTAACTAAACATTTCAATTAGAAATATAAGAATTCAACGCGGTGAGATTCGCGGATTATGTAAATATATTTATCTTCTAGCATCCGCTAACAGTATATTCAGTAATGTCATATATAAAAGAAAAATTATAATCGAACTTCTCACGTCCTCGCCTTTCGTGAGTCTTTGCAATAATTAGCCAAGTGAAGGTCTGTCTTGTATAGTTTATTTGTTTTAACTATCGATTGAAACAGATAATTGTTCTTATCGATACAAACAGAATGAAACCAAAGTTATGTTTTGAACTACATGTTGCTATAAGTTCAATAATTTATACATATAAACGTATGACAATAATCATTCTTAGATACAAATAGCACATACAACAGATAGCACATCTTTTTCCTGTTTAGCCTCCGGTAACTACCGTTTAGATAATACTTCAGAGGATGAATGAGGATGATATGTATGAGTGTGAATGAAGTGTAGTCTTGTACAGTCTCAGTTCGACCATTCCTGAGATGTGTGGGTAATTGAAACCCAACCACCAAATAACACCGGTATCCACAAATTTAAACTTTAAACGAATTCGATATTTTACTTAAGAAACTTATAGCGATATTTTTTTTTCGCAAAAGCCCCCATTTCCACCCCTATGGCCGATTTTGGCCGTTAACGAATTCGACCCAGATTTTGGGACGGGTTATTTTTAGGGAACAATTTGAAAATGATTGGCGCAAAATTACGGCAGTTATCGTACAAGAAAGTGAAATATATAAATATATATATATATGTATGTATATATATATATATATATATATATATATATATATATATATATATATATAAACTTTTGAGCTGATGGTGGTTTTGTTGTCTGAAATGCGAAGATATGTCGAAATTTTCCGTAAGTCGAATCATGGTACCCATTACAATGGGTAGCTTTCTTATGAAATCTACCTAAATGTGCAAAGAAAATTTACAGTCTCGTAGTGTTTATTTTCAGAATTATACAAGATTTAAAAAAAAATCTACGAAGAATTAAGTAACAATTTCGCAATTCATCTAAGAGAAAATCACAAAATAACTGAGGGATTTTTTTTAATAGATCAATGCCGAGGAAAAATACAGAATGATTCAGGGAAAAGGAAAAATTTTAAAAATTAAATATTCTTATGAAATAACTAGCTCTACCCGCCACGCTTCGCTGTGGCACATTGTGGTTGCATGGATGAGAAATGAGAAACAAAACAAAGCATACGTTTCATAGAAGTTTAATTTTACAATACTTGTGGATATACAATATTTTTTGTTTTTCCACTGTCTGCGTAGATATAAAGGCTATCTGGTTTGCCGACTCGGGAACACGCAACATACAGTTGCCCATGTGAGAAGCAATCCGCATCTAAATCTAAACCACACAATTCTAAAGATTGACCTTGAGCTTTATCGATTGTGATTGTAAATGCCAATCGAATTGGGAATTGCAATCTTTTAAATTGAAATGGTGTATCGGTCGGGATTATGGGTATTCCAGGAATGAGGACATCTTCACCTTTGAAAGGCTCCGTTAAAATCGTTGCTTCCACTACGTTATTCATCAATTTCTTAAACGGCAAGTCGCGTGCCGTTGCAGAGTTTTGGCTGATTAATATTCCGCAACAGGATAATTGTCATTTTTTGATCGAACCGTTGCTAGAATCAATCTAATGAGGAATGTTTTCCCACTTCCTCCTGGCGCATCCAAGAAGAAGGTCCCCCCCAACTCCGTCATTTATCATTTGCATTATGCGATCGTAAATGCCTTTCTGTTCACGCGTTAATTTGGGAATGTTTGATCGGACATATGACTGAAGATCACCGATGTTGTAACTCTGTTCACGGCGTAAATCCACATCAAATGAAGCAATCGCAGCTCGGGGGGGTGCTGGCATTCCCAATTGACTAAGAACTTTATTTGCAATAGCTAAGCCCTTGTCTTCAACATTTATCAGTGCTTCGTTGTAAATGCCTTCTGTAAATTTCATGGTCATATTGGTATTTCCTAGGCGTACTCTATGCAAAATATCCTCAGCCATATGCGATCGATATCTTTCCCATAACTCTGTGGGAGATGAAGGGAAGCAAGCGGTCAATATAATCGCGAATAATGCGCGAATTAGGTTTGGATGTGCAGTGTTGCACGCTTCATTATATCCCACTGTTGGTCGTTTTCTAATAAATTCAGAGCTTGGTGAAAGGCGCAGCTCAATCACGACACGATCACACAAAAGTACCTCGATTAAAGTGAATATTTAATTCAGATTGTATAATAATCTGAATCAGATGCAAGTGGATAAGTTTTTTTTTTTTTTTTGTTAATAACAATGTAATTGGGAACAGGTATTGTTTCACATGTGACTGCGGTTGTCGTTAGCTAGTATGGCGAGTGTTCCTCTAGCTTCCGGCAGATGGCGCGGTCACTGGTACACAGCTGACCGTTAAAAAAACTGTTTTCTCGCGGTCACGGGTATGTGACTGATGCGAAAAATAGATAAAAACAATCTTTGATGTGGGTTATATATCGTGCTAAAATTTGAGCTCAATCGGTGCAGAACATTTTGAGTTTTTGAAGCGTAACAAACGAACTTAACATTTATATATATATAGATTATATATTAAATTTATTTTTTGAAGATCATATCTTGCAAGCGAGCTACGTCTCTCTGTAGACATTTTTGCAGTCTCGCAGTAAAACTCAGCACTGTTTGACGCAAAATTTCAACAGGAATTTCAGCAATCGCTATTCGATTTATAGCTTTTAGTTCTTCTATCGTAGCAGGTCGATTATTACACGCTTAGGTTTTAAGATGACCCTACAAGAAGAAATCGCACACCGACAAATCACGACGCGTGGAAGGCCATGGAATTTCTCCATTTCTCAAAATGATACTGTTGCCAAACGATTGGCGTACAACAGCCAATATCGGTGTATTCCCTTACGCGATCTCAATCCGGCTTGATGAAACCAAGCGTTGTCAATAATTTGTTAAAATTTCAATAGTTTATAGGCAAAAAGGTTTTTAAATACGGCGACATATCGATCTGATGTGGCTGTAGTGGTGAGGGCATTCTCGTGTTCAAAAAAAGAAGACCCTATTTTGCCGTACGATGACCCAGAACAGCTTGTTGCTGCGTAGCGGGTGCTGGTACAGCTATATGGGATTTTCTTGTGTCCAAAAACGAAAATTTTGTTTATGAACAGATACGTTAATGTGGAAACGGGCTTCGTCCGATATCCACGGTTTGTTAACAAAGTCACTCTTATCGTTTATCTTTACAACCGTTCAATAACAGAATCGATGATGAATTATGTGATCGTTTGGTTTCGGTTACTGAACTCTTTACTGTGCAACTTCTACGGACGGTAAAGTAAATCCTGCAACGGTATTTTTTGAACACTAGAACTGTGCGATTGTAAAGACCATGCACGATTATGAATTGAACGGTGCGGGCTTGGCTTGTCAGCAGCTACAACGGTCTCGGTATCGTCTGGCGCAAGAACGGTCCACACACCGACTGGAGGTTTCTTTTTCATTGCTGAATCTGGATCCGTGTTTTAATCGGATGCGCTGACGGTACACGATCGTGGCCGTCCTAAATTAAACCGGTGATGAAATTCTTTTCACGCAGCTTCTTCAATGTTATTATTTTTATAAAAAGGTTTTACGGCAAAAACACGTCGCGTAACACTCCAAGTTTCCAAAAAAACTAAACGGTAAGATAGAATGAGCTGGCTTCTAAAAGTTATTCGGTGCTGACACTCGCCCAGGACAAACAAAACATTTTCAAAATTTCCCGATTTCCTGAAACGCTCTGTATTTTCAAATTTCAATAAAACCACTATTTTTACCGTAGCAGAAGAATTAGGGACAAGAAAATTTAATTACGAGTACAACCGCGCTGTAAGATTTTTAATTTCATTCCTTCAAATTATCAGAAGATATCGGAGGTGACTATAATAAATGTTGAAAATAAGGAAAGGTAAGCGATAATAGAAAAGGATCAAGACAAGGATGTAACCTGACTCCCTTTACTTTTAAACTTGTGAAACATAAAGTAACCAAAAGAGAAAATAATCTGACAGCGGATTAACAGTCCAGGGACAAACGTTAAGATTCCCTGTCGATATTGTTATTCTATTATTTAACTAAAATAATATTCCTGGAATTAATTAAACAATAAAAAGATAATTAATTCTAATAAGATTAAAAATGTAAATTTGCACGCCGACACACATACCAATTAACCTTAAAATTATTCTTTTATCAAATATTTTATCTATTATTCCCCCTCTATCTAAATCGAGATGAGAAATATTCCCACAAATTGTGACATTGTCTTTAGCGTGTTTTGTTTTCTTATTTGTTTTGCAATAATGTGTAAAAAGGAAGAAGTAATTACAATAGAGTGCGTGTGTATATATATATAAATGCGGCTACCGGAATACTCATCATATACAAAATATTTCTGTGCAGTATTTGTTCTCAGTCGGTTGGTAGACAGTATATTCCTGCAAACAGGCTTAATACTTAGATCGCTCTACAAGAAAATTTAATTCATAAAAATGAAATCGGTATGTATCTTTGTTATATATTATTTTATTAATAGTATTTTTAAAAATTAAAACGCGTATTTTAATTATTTAAAATAATAATAATTTGATCGCTCAGTTCTTTTTCTATCGTAAAATAAATAAATAAATTTTTAAAAATAGAATGTTTAGCTCAAGTTATATTAAAATTTCCAGCAAGTAATTTTTCATTTTCTTTACAAAAAAAAAAATTAATAATACGTTATCACAAACGTAAATAACGCAAATTTATTTTTATTATTTGTTAAAGAATAATTTATTTTCTTTTTCACTTAACTTAAAAATATGCAATAATATTGAACAACTAAAATATTTATCGACTGGAAATATTAAAAGCGTTGATTTTTTAATCGTTATTATTAAAGGAATTCTTAAGCGCTCAAACTGAACGGCAAAGATACAATACGACTAGTATAGTAAAAAAATAGCAATACACGAGGCTTAAATAAAAATAGATTTTTCCATTAAGAACTGTTGCAAATATTTTTACTGAAAAATGATCGACAACTTCTTGGAACACAAAATTGCATACTATAAAATACTCTAAATACGCTTTCTGAGGGGATAGTCTGTTTTAATAAATAATAAAATTATTTATTTAACGTTAACACAATCGATTTATATTAATAAAATTGAAGCACCGCTCACCGATGCAATCACTCATCAGGGTACCTCTAAAACCGCGAAATCTATAATTATTAAATTTAATATAAACGTTCGTCTTAGACTCTTAATGCTTGCTAAGAATTTTTTTTGTATAATTTCACCTAAGGGGGGGTGAAGTAAAGGTTTAATCTGTAATACTATTATGCTATTAAGTAAAATTACAAAGCTAAATTATATATATATTTTTTTTATACATATGAGAATATATAAACATAATACCATACAGAAAAGTTTTACCTTATTTATTAAGCGGTCAAAATTGTTCGAGTATTTACGTATCACATATAATGTAGAGATAAATTTACTAAAAATAAAGTAATAAACGTAAGATTCAAATATAATTACCCCCCCCCCCCCAAAAAAAAAACCGGGAATGAATTTCCTACTTTCCCGGCTACGCCGGTCAACTACGGAATTTTTTTTTTTTCAGTCCAATCATTTTAAGTTCTACAATAAAATATCATATACGAGTATTTAAAAAAAAAAGAGTTTTATTAAACAAAAATTAACTTGTTCCACTTTAAGTGTTTTAACTTTAATTTTTGAAGCTGTGATTCTCAGTAAAATAAACTAATAACCAAAATTTTTAATATTAGTATATTAGCATCACAACTTTGAGAAATATGTTTACGACTTTGAAAATTTTAGGGGTCTGTACATAAGGGGGCTTTTTAATGATTAAAGTATTCACTAAAAATCGATTTTAAATAAATTACAATTACAATTTAAAAAGGTTTTTTAATTTTTTTTTTTGGTAGCTCCCCATAAAGGAAGGTATATTAAGTTATTTTAGTGACTTTGTTGTTTAAAAACCTAAGTTTTGAGTATTATAAATTTGAAATAGCGAAAAAATGTTTTTTTTTTTTTTCATATTGGAAGCTTCCATACTCAAGGAGAAGCATTCGGGTAAAATTTAGTTTTAAAAGAAAATAATCCCTAAGAAATGATAATAAATTCAAAAAAGGAACTTTTATAATTTTTTAAAAATACTAAGATTTAGCCGTATTTCTAAATAAACAAAGTTATTTTTTTCTAGAAAGGTGGTCGAGAGTTTTGGCTATTTTTTTTTTTTTTCAGGAAATACTAAATCTCTTACTTTTTAAATGCGATGCGTAACTTGCGAGATGTATTTAAATTTTAAAAAAAAATTATTTTTAATTAAAAAAATATATTTTTTATTACGACAGACCATTAAAGGGGACGGGCAAAAAAGGTTTATAATAGCTTGAAGGTCTAGTGATGTAGAAAATATAGATCCAAAAAACTCCCTTTAACTCTTTTCTGAAACAAAATATATAGTTAAAAAAATTAAAATATATAAGTTATTTTTTTGGGAGAAGAGTGAATGTTTAATTTTTTCTTTTAATTTGTGACCTCGATAAAAAAACTTCAACTTTGGTAAGAAACATCTTCTTTATGCGCTCCAGTGAATATTTGAAATTTTATTTCGGCCAAAACAACCCCACATCTTTTCCCAATTTTTGTAAAACTTAATACGTTGTTTCCCCTCTGTAGATAGTCCTGTCTACCAAGTTGTCTACCAAGAAGAAAATCGGTCAGCGGAGTCAGAGTTATGACCAAATACAGGCCAACATAACTACATACTACGCAAGTAGAAACATCCATCTGGCAAAAATACATTTTTTGTACTTGGAAGCATTGGAATAAATCTTTTTTTAATAAATTATTTACAATTTATTTAAATCTATCTTTATTATTAAATTGTTTTAATGTATCCTTAAGGCACAAAACTTAAAAAAAAAACTAAAAAAAAACAAAAAAAAACAATTTTTTAGATTTCTTTAGCCGATCTATATACTTTCCCGTGGAAAATAAAAAAACAACCAAAGTTAAAATTAAAAATAATCTGTTGTCTATCATTATTTATTATGTACAATTTTCTTTAATTTTGATTTTATTTATTAAATTTTAGTATAAACCAAAACATTTTATTACTTTATTTTAATTACATTAATTAAAATATATAAATATAAGTTTAGTTACTGAATTAGTTATTCAATTAAGAAAATGCAAAACAATGGTAAAGCAAAAAAACAAGAAAAGATAAATAAAGACATAAATTATAAAGAAATAAATTTATTAAGAGAAGTTATCGATTTCTAGATTTACTACTTGACAAATCCAAACGAAACCTGGCTGTTTGAAGAACTAAAATAGTTTATACGAATCTATTGTACACTAGTTAATATTTTCTCGCAAAACATAGACTGCGGATTTTTTTGCCCTTAATACCTCTTGAATACTATTCAGCCGTTGTAATTCAATTATCTATCTCTCAATACGGTTATTTTCATAAATATAACATACATCGGTATACGGTTTATCATTAAATATGATATTTAAATGTTTTACAAGGCAAAACTTTTATTTATTTGCAATAATTTTGGTAGTCTGTAAAATACAATAACGACTAAAGTAGAATCCAACTGTATACAGGTAGTAAAAACGACCGTTCGTAAGATAACATCTGTCTAACTGAAAGAAAAAGTTTTACCTATTCCGGTTAAACGGTTGGATTTGACAAATTGTACGCGGATATAGAAGACCTATGTCCACGTATCTTTTGTTAAAATTACAGTACATAAAAGTTTGCGGTTTTATTCAATTTTCACCTCTTCCTCTGTCTCGTGTTTTTTTTACTTTTATTTATTTTTTGGTTTGTATACATATACGTGTATATAAGCGCTATATGATTACTGCATTTTCCGTCAGGTTAGGGGACATTTAGCCAGTTAGGGGGTTTTGCACCCTGAACCCTCTGTGTTCATGCATGTGAAAATAATAATGGTAAATAAAAATTAAAGTCTTTTTGTCGATTAACCGGAAACAGTTATAGCCAGTCGAATCGCACATGTAGTAACAATGGTTGTGACGGTTAGGCCGCCGCGCTGTACCCCTTAGGATCCCTTACAAAATAGAAATTTAAAAAAAAATCCGAAAATGGAAAATTTATTTTAGATATTATCTGAAGAGTATTTGCAAGCCTCAATCTTCTTTTTTTTGTTTAGCCTCCGGAACCACCATAAGGTATTACTTCAGAGGATGATATATGTACGAATGAAAATGAATTGTTATCTTGTTCAGTCTCAGGTCGACCGTTCCTGAGATGCGCGGTTAATTGGAACCCAACTACCAAAAAATACCGGTATCCATGATCTAGTGTTAAAATCCGTGTAAAGGAACTCCCTTTATTGGGATTTGAACCTTAGAAATCTCGACTTCGAAATCATCTGATTTGCGATGACTACTTCACCACTAGACCGACCCGGTGGATCGATCTAGCCCAATCTAGTGAATGTTAAGTGTTGTTTAGCGTAATCAGAAATGGGGAAAATTTGCAATCATTGTTCAAATTTTTTACCTTTCTTCACCCCTTTCAAGGTTGAATTTCAAAAAATTTTAAAATAGGCTTTTAGATATTTACATGAAAATTACACGCACCAAAAATCAAGTTGATATCTTCATTTGTTACCGAGAAATTAAACAAAATTGTAAATTTTTACTAGGTATTTTAAAAAATCCTTTGTTAGCGTACACTTACACCGTAAGAAGAACATTATTATACAAATATTCATTAATCTACAGTAGTTTTTGCTGGACGTAGATAAATCGGTAAGTCATATTCTTTTATTTACAGGGACATGTTCTTTTATATACTAAGTGTCCACGAAGAAACGGAGAAACTTTAATTACATATTCTTACCGGTGAAAATAATTTAAAAAAATATATATAAACATAGGTCTGGAAACGCTTTGTTTCTGAGTTACGCTATCGAAATATTTCATCTCTTTTAATAAAAAAAAGCCCTACTGTAATTTTTGGGAACAAATTAAGGAGTAAATTTGGTGATTTCTTATGTAACTTGAACCGGGAAATTGGAAAACCCGCTCCCAAAACTGTAATACAAGTAGTTTTTAAGATATCCCACGTATAACATAAAATCCGGTGTCGAAAAACAAGTTTTTTTCAGATTCGTAATAAAATAGTTTTGTTAAATGACTAATAAATGCAGAAAATTTAGTAAGAAAACTTGTGGAGATTTTAGTTCTGAGAAAATTAATGTAAATACAGCCGATAAAAGTAAATAACATTAAAAAATCGGTTTTTTACTGAAGCGGTCCCAAAATTGACAGAAAATCTTATTACTTTTTTGTGCCTGATAAACATTATTCTTAATATAGCAAAGTAAAAAAAATAGAATACAAAAAATGATAAACGGTAAGAGAATAACAAACCTCAGTTACAGTAACTGTTCGAAATTCCCTCTTTCAGAATATTCATGGCATTCTGTCCGACGGTTATTAACTTTGGTTTTGACCAATTTCTTCTTCTTTTTTTTTGTGAAATACCAAAACAAAATTGTGAACAATTATAAGTGCAGCATAAGGTTGTACATAGACTTCGGGAACCCCACTCCGAAAATGAAAGCACTTACTTTTAGCTGTGAAAAATAGAGTAACAATTACCAGATTTAAAATTTAATAATTAATTAAGCTGGAGATAATCCTATTCGAATTTTGTTTTAAAAAAATATATATTAACTTATATATATATATTTTTTAATAGTCAATACACAAATGATATTTTTCTACTAAGAAAAAAAAACATTAAAAAACAGATCTGTTTCGGAATTATAAACAAGTTTCATTATAGAAGGCTTACATAAGACAATAAAGAGTAAATATCATCTATTATTTAAAAAAAAAAAAAAAGAATATATTTCATCATTTATAATTTGAAAGATGATAATAAATTTCGTTTTAAGAGTTACGGCTCGTAATACGAAATACTGAACGTAATAGGACAATATATAAATATTAATCAATTTTTTAATAAATTTTTATCGATTTTTAATTTATTAATTAAACTATTCATACGTAGCCCAGATCCTGAAATAAATTTTACACCTTAGCGGATAGTTCAATACGAATCAAAACATATATCAGATGCCAGTAAATGGCTAGCAAAAAATAATAATTAAAACATTTAATAATCATAATCAAAATAGTAAAAATAATAATAATAATAGTAAGTGTGTGTGCGCGCGCGCGCGCTTTTTAAGGTGAGTCACAATTGTGTACACTTTCTTCTCTATTAAAGACATGATACACGATGATTTTATCGTCTAATTCCATTATACATACATATATATAAAATGTATATAAATAATTATAAGTAACTAAGGGTGTGTTTGAGAGAGAGAGAGAGAGAGTAAGATTTGCGAGTGAACAAGTGGGGTGGGTGGGATTTATTTCTGTGTAAATTCTCAATAAATTATCGTACTTAATGGGAATAAATGATTACAGTTTTTAATGTAATAATTAATATATAATAAAATTAAAACTTAATCTAACCGTAATGTATTATTAGATAGTAAATATATAAACACGTGAATAGTAAATAATAATAATAACTTTCACTTTGCGACTAAATGACATTATATATATATATATATATATATATATATATATATATATATTTATTTATTTAGATTTATTTAAAATAAAAATATTGGATATACAGATGGGAAAATGAATCAACTGTGTGAAAAAAATCCATACAAATGAATATTTGTTTTATATATATAATAAAAATCTAATGAAATAATATATACGTAAAAGAAATTCCCGGCAATGAGATGCTTACGTGCTCAATACAATGGAACCAGTACGACTTCAGTTTCTTTTCACGGTATGAAAGTGAAATTTTGATCATTCATTATACACATACTCTCATGTCCTTTTTTATTAACAATTTCATGATACCGCCACAAGGTCATTCATCGTTTAAAAAAAAAACTTGTTCATCGATGACGACCTTCCCTGATGAGAAAGATGGAAAAACAGTAGGTCGTTACGAAAAAAAATTTAAAATTACACATAACTTCATCATTTAACGAGTCACTAACCCGTAAATAATAAAAATTTTAGCAAAACATATTTAGTTGTTTTTTTTCAATTATTCTTATAGTTCTGACTCAAAATTTTAATTTGAAGTGGTATTAATCAAAGCTTTCTCTGACAGTAATAGTGTTATTATACATCCGATATTGTCCTGTCACTTATAGGAATGCATTTAATTGGACTTGACATGCTATTATGCAACATTATATTCAGCTCGGCGAAAAAAAAGCAACGGAAGACCACTTCCCTCTTAATAAATCCTAGTACTTGGCGTGAAATGCACGTAACATTTCAGAACGATAACTTATTTATGGGAATATTTATTTTAAGTCGAATCACTTACGTCAATATATTTATGGTATTAACGTACATTATTAGAAGACATACATAACTACAACAGATTAACGTTATTTAAATATAGTTAACATTAACATACAAAAAAATATTTCAACATGATTGTTCGTTGAAAAGGAGATTGTTTTTTTTTAAATTCATCCTATTTAAGTAGGAAAAATACATTAATCGGCAAGGAGAAACGATCAAATTTTTACGAATTTCTTGTAAATTTATTGTTTTACCGTAGTAATTTTTTTAAACAGAATTTAATAGCGGTAAGAAAAAATTATCTAGTTTTATACCACACTAAAATATTGATTTTTTCACTTTTATTTTTCCTTTTTTGTTTGCTATCTTGATTTATGAAAGAATACCGTAAAACAACCGACATCTTGAGAAATGAGACATTGAAAGACCAACAAGGAGCAAAGAGAAATAAATATAACAGAACTGTCGTCGGTTCAGAAACTTCGAAACCGATGAAGGCAACTGATTAGTCGATAAACAATATTTAGAGTATACTAATAAAAAATTTTCCCCGTTTCGCATTGGAGTAAAGCGTTAAGTTAAAAAGTAGTATAAAAATAAAAACTTTTCTCATATTTACTTTCCTGACTCCGTAGCTGTAAATCTATGATGGAAGAAGCACGGTAATCAGTCAAAAAATGGGGTACGGATTTTTTCCATTTCTCGACATTTCACGACCCAGGGATCTCCCAAAAAACAAAAAAGAGAGGTAATATTCGTATGCACGTGTGTTGGCGTTGGATATACCGATTTTGATGTAATTTGTGTACAACACACAATTGTTGGTAAACGTTTGGGGGTCAATATCTCCAGCGGGTGAGGTAGATAAATATTTCGATTGGAGTCAATTTTCTCCAAATTTTGTAAACATAACCCCACTTTATCACTTTATATTAAGCTCAGAACATGTGTACATGCTTATCTTACGATTTTTTGATTTTGCTCCAAAATCCTCCCTTCCACAAAATTGAAAAAGCTATATTTTTATTTATTGTATTTTTTTTTTTTTTTTTTGTAGTATTAATAGGCGTATTATTTCTGCAAGTAACCTAAAAAAATACTTTGGGGGCAATATTGCGGATGGTGGAGCTGAGGAAGTTTCAAAATCATCGACTTATTGAATTAAAAAATTTTTGTTTGGTTTTTTAAACTTTTAATAATAGTATTACAATATAATTTCATCATAATTCACCCCAGCCCTAAAAAATAAAACTTACGTAATTTTGTTATTGGTTGTTCATTTTTCAGTGATTTTTTTTCTAGATTTCCAATTTAAACGTAAAAATATTTAAATAATTTCTTGGGAGGTGATTTTGGATGCCGTGGAGCCGAGAAAATAAAATAATACCGACTTTTTGAATCTAATTTTTTTAAAATTTATTTAAACACGTGATAATTTAAAAATACAATTTATCATAAATTACTCCTACCCCAAAAAATAAATCTTAGCCGATACAAATATAACGGTAGTAACAGATAAATGATTTTTAAATAAAACAAGGCAGCTTCAATTTTTTATCAATATTTTCACTTTTCAAATTTATCGGCCGAGGTAAAACGCGAGTAGTATAATTTTACCACAACCAGTGTGTAATAATACAAATAGTATACTATCTACCGAAAAGGAAAACTCATTTACAGAAAAGAATAATTAAATATATTAGAAAACCGAAAAAAGTATATATTATTATACAAATCTGAATCAAATTTACTTATTTTATATAAAAACTAACCTCAAACCTATTACGTTTCGTTTTTCTTTACGCACATAATTAACAGTCAATGATAACACTATTATGCAAGACTGAAAACATTTCGTCGTAGATGAAAAAACTTTAGTTAAATTGTTAATTTTATTTGCTATTTTAAATGTACTACAAATATAAGATTTATAAGTCTATACTTAATGTAGGTGTACAAATATACTTACGATTAAATACAAAAACAATATATTTTTAGCAATCTTTTTCTTAAAAATACATGGACAGCAAAATTTTCGATTTAAAAAAAAAATTGTGTAAAATGAAAAATAGGTAAAATGTAGTTTATTTAAGACATATTCGTTCACTTGCTCGATTTACACAGGCACAAACTTTTTTTAAAACAAATAATCAACAAAAACTTTAGATGCGAGTATAAATATTTCCAAATACTTCAAGCAAAGGTAAACTTGTAGCCTATCTGTTACTCAAATGACAAATAAATGTACATGTGTACCGGCTATGTTATATTTGTATACGATGTAGCCATACTGGTACACCTTATTAATAATAAACTATCTAAGATGATTCCTTAATAATAAACGACTGACTGATGAACCTTGGATAGAGGAAGTGTTAACCGATAACATTTTATTATCCTACCGATATTCTAGCAGTATCGGTCAGTGTAGACAATACGGGGCCACTGTTATTACTTTCCAGCAAGCAGCTGTTAAGCAATCAAGCTACATAAATACCAGTTACTCATGCAAAGTCAAGTATAGCGATTATAAATAAATGTAACGTAAAAGAAAGAAATACACATCGTGTTTCCATTTATGCAAAACAAGATTTATTAATAACACCTGCATTATTACAGCTTAATGTTATTTTATTTAATAATTATTAGTTTCATTCCTCCTTTGAGTTATGATGAATTTTTAAAGGGGTTACGTTAAATTTACAAAGGCTATATTAATGTTTATAATTAAATTTAAAAAAAATATTACGAAATATATAATTAAATAGTAAATAAAAAGAGTAAAGAACCATTTAAAACGTACATACAGATCTGTAATTTAAATGCGTGTTTTAACTGCCCGGCAATCATCAGTAGATGTAAAAGATTTAATTAAAAATACAAAAAATGATTAAATACAATCTAAGATTAGAAGCTCTACAAACAGTTACCTATAAACTAAAACAAGCGATTTATTTTATTATTAATAAAAATTTGTTTCATTAATAAAAAGTTATTTTTTTTTACTCTCTCTCTCTTTCTCTCCCTTTCTCTCTATTCATTGTGTGCGCGCGCCAGCATTTATTAAATAAACCCAAATTACTTTTGTAATACTCCTAAACACTGAGCTTTTTCTATTAATTTGTTTTTATCGTATTTATTTTACTGAAGTTTATTTTTAATTAATTCATCTACATTATCGACCGATGATAATCGTATAACAACTGAAATGCGCATAGATTTTTTTTGTTGTAAATAATTCTTGAACTTTTTCATTAGTGTTATTATATCTCAATAACCATCTAGCATAGGACAAGGACACCCTTATTGACAAGGTGGGTAACTGGATGAAGAGGTTAATACCCGATATCAGGCCTTGGCTCAGAGATGAGCACGGGGAACCCGCGTTTGAGCTAACCAAATTTTTATCGGGGCACGGTAGCTTTAATAGCTACCTATGCGGCAGGAGGAGACGTTCGTCTGAAAGCTGCCAGAAAGCGGGATACCGCAGAACATACTGTCTTCCAGCGCCCAAGATAGACAGGATGTTGATGCAGACGCGGTTGGGAGAGGTTACCGCAGATAATATAGTAAATGCTTCACGGTGAGCGGAACCGGTCAATAGTAAGGTAACAGGGAACATCATCCGAAAGACGCTGGAAGAAGTGGAAGACGGGTGAGGAGTGTTAGCGTTAGTGCAGGGAGGACAACCCCGTTCAGGAGGGGTGGGATGCTCCGGCGTCTCACCTTCAATGATTGACCGGGGACTCCTGGGATGCTTAGGTGGGGAAAAGAAAGGCCCGTCTGGGGCCCCGATAGGGGATCCCGGATTAGAAGCAGGCGCTCATTAAAAGACCGAGTGCCAGACTCTGCGGGTGCTGTAAGGAACGATCTAGCCGGGTCTTGCATGGTACCAGGCAACTGGGACCCTCTAGGGCGTGTTATACGGGATCGTGGGTCGGGCCTTGTGGGGAAGGGAGTTAAAAAAAAGAAAAAAAAAGGTATTATTTATCCCGCTCAAAAAAGAAAAATTACTGCAATATAAATAAAACTGTTTTTAACAAAACGTTACTGATATCAAAAAAGGTAAGACACGACATTTCTATTATCAAAATCTGTAATTAATTTAGAATTTTGTTTAAAAAAAAATACACGTTAAATACATGTAATAGACAATAGATATACAATAATAGATAATATAAACAATGTTTAAGCGTTCCATATAACAGTCAAAAAATAGAAAAATTATTTATTTGTAACACATATCACATTTACAAAAAAATAATAAAATTCTTATGGTTATTCGTTGTTTAATAAATGAAATCGGACCGGTAAGAATTTTTCTATTTTTCTCTTATTAGGTGGAATGCTTAAATATTGTTTATATTATCTATTACTGTATATATATTGTCTATTACATATATTTAAGACGTATTTTTTTTTTAAATAAAATTCTAAATTAATAACAGATTTTGATAATAGAAATGTAGTGTCTTACCTTTTTTGATGTCAGTATTGTTTTGTTAAAAACAGTTTTCTTTATATTACAAAAAGTTTTGTTTTTTGAACGGAAAAAATGACATCGGCGAGACTCTTACCGAATGGTTTACAATTTCATTGTAATTACTCGTATTTTTGTTATCACTGCGTTTTATTAAAATATTGTTTTTTTTTTATGAATTACTGATTGATATCTTATGAATTTATTATTAAAATTTATTGTTTTTCTAAAACAAACAAATACACATTTTTTGTACTTGACGGCCAATTTTATTTTGTTGTTAGTCGTATCATTTACTTCATAGCATATTTTTACTTTTTAATAAAACTAGTTTAATGACCTTCAGTGACCTTCGCGAATAGAAGATCCTTGATGTAATACACGTAATAAAAACCCTCGATTTTTATCATTAAATTCGATTTTAGCAATCGAATCTGTTTCTTTTTTATTTATTCATTATTTATTAAAACTATGTAGTATAATCTGCTGTAAACCAATACTTTAATTTTTTTTTAAAGAAATGATGGAATTAAAAAAATTATTTCATCTTCATTACTTTCATTTACATAAGAGCATTTACTATTAAAACAAGCTGTAGTATATTTTCCTTTAAATTTTATTATTTCAAGTACATAATCAAGTTTTTGTACACCATTTAGTACTATCAAGTACTCCAACCTAGCGGCGCTATTCGTAAAACTACATTAAAAAAATTAATAAAATGACATATCGAGTCGGGGTTCATCAAATGGAAAAAGAATGTTGTCTAACAAAATTCGAGGTAATTTTTGAAATTATTCTTTATTATAAATCTAATTGAACTGAAATATAATGATTTCACGCTTATTTTATTTCTCATTTTCATTTCACATTTAGGTTAGGTCATGTTTAGAACAGTAAACGTAGTTCGTTGACTTCGTATACAGACTCTACCGACTTACCCCACCGGGTCGGTCTAGCGGTGAACGCGTCTTCCCAAATAAGCTGATTTGGAAGTCGAGAATTCTAACGTTCAAGTCCTAGTAAACTCAGTTACTTTTATGCGGATTTGAATACTAGATCGTGGATACCGGTGTTCTTTGGCGGTTGTGTTTCAATTAACCACACATCTCACGAACGGTCGAACTGAGACTGCACAAGACTACACTTCATTTACACTCGTATATATCATCCTCATTCATCCTCTGAAGTAATACCTGAACGGTAATTTCCAGAGGCTAAACAAGAGAAGAAAGGAAAGACTCTTACCGACGAGGTTTTAACGAACTCCACGATATATGCGGTTATTATATTTTCAAAAAATCTGCGAATAAAAATCCTAATCTATTTATATTTTTGGGTACAATTTAATACGTTGCAATAATATAAATGAGCGAGACTGTACAACTTACTTAAATTAATTCAGGGACAGTATAACTTTCATTAATTAATTTTCATGTAGTATATATCTATAAACAAACACATACAGTTGTACGGATAATGTTCATGTAGTTTTTTCCAGATTCCTATATTTTACTCCAAGTTTAAAATATTCACTTTTTAATTTTTATTTTATTGAGAACTAATTCAATTAAAGTAGAAATTCTTTATCATTTCCATAAAAAGAACCAAACGTAGTTGAAACGCAAAGAAAGAAATCTAAGAAAAAAAATTGGAAATAATACGACGAATAAATCCTTGATTTTTTTGTAATTTAAAAATAGATTCACGTTTTCGAACATTATTATTAAAAGGAGTAAACATAAATAAAGAAATATATATATATATATTGTAAGGTAAAAAAAGCAGTCATGCGCACTGAGCCGTATAAAAATTATTATTGCGCAATAATAGAATTTATATAAAGAAAGATGCTGACCGATTACTGCAAATAATGCTTTTCAAAACGTGATATACTATCACAACAAAATCCACACTTACACATTAGCAAAATAGGACTCGATTAACTTACAGAGAAAAAACCAAATTCAAAATGTAAAAATTTAATATTTACAAATTTCATTTACCGTTTCATTTTATTTTATTCATTTTATTTATTTAAGTAATAAATACTATTTTCACAGAGACAAAAGCATTACCTGAACAAAACTTCTCAAATTGTTTCTCTGAGCGTAATTCTTGAATACTACTTTCCCGAAAATTTAACTCTGGAATAAGACAAAGAAAGTTTTTTCTTATTTCTGTATAGTATGAAAATAGTATACTTTTATTAAATAAATTATATTAAAAATTCAGCACATATATACAGAATAAATTATGTACGGATAAAATTAATTTTAAATTCCAAAGTTACGCTTATAATTCGATATTAAGCATCACACGTTATATCCCTTTTGGATCGGTCTTAACAAATTCGACTTTTGTACGGTGTCAAATTAAAAACAACGAACAGAATAACCTAATAGTCTTTTGATTTAGTATATCACAGACATTGGCTTCAAAAGAGATTAGCTTCTCTTTTAGCGAAGCTGTTTTTAAGGTAGATTTAAACAAAAAAATGTTTTATCTAAAGTTTATATTTGATTAAAATGCGGTTAGAAGTATAAAAAAAACCGCTGCTCGCTTGAAAAAAAAGCAAAGGCAAGAAACCTTGCGATGTGATGAAGCAAAATGGTTAATGCCTCGACCAGCGTACGCTCATTTGCTCAGGTAGAACCTTTAGTCAAGATTATACTACCGAACGAAATAAGGAATATATGGAAATAGATTTTTTTTTGGCTTTATATTTTATTCTTTCTGTAAATACAGTTATTGATGGTAATTATGAGAAATATAGTTTGTTGTGTAAAAAAATTCCAACCCTAAACGGGATTCAAAATTAGAATCTGAATGATTTATTCTTTTATTTCATTTGGATCGCTCTAAAAAAAGACACTTTACTTAATATTTTGTTTTTATTTCTGTTAATATTTTTTCATTCTCTGACTAACTTCGTCTGTCTTTTTGAAAAAATTATCTTTCTCTTTTTTCTCTTGGATTTTCCTCCAAAGATTTTGAAATTTAACAATTTATTTTTAAAAGTAATTCTATCAAAAATCTCTTCTTATAATAATTATAATAATAATTAATTCCTTCAGATCGTTTCGATTTCTTAAAACCAGTTATTTTTCGTTTGGAATCTCAAAAGATATTTAAAGGTTCTTTTTTGTTAATTTGTTGACCTCTATTTTTTAGCGTTTGTAAAATAAAATTTTTTTTTTTTTTTTTTTGTATAGTCCGTTATTTTTTAAAACTTCTTTAAGTCCGTTATTAGATAATAATTACTATTATCTTTTACGTTAAGATCACTACAGTTTTTATGTCGAGTACGTGTTAACTTTCTCGGCTTCATTCTTTTATCACTTGTTGACCCGTTTCGAAACCACTCCGTTCTCAACTAATTGTACTCATTTTTATTTGAGCTTAAGATATATTTTGATTATTTTTAGGTCGGTTCTAAAATCTAATTTTTTCCAGTCTCGATTCTTTGACTATCATCATCGTCGTTTTTGCAGCATATGCTCTAATTTAATGATTGTTTATAATATATATGCTTATACATATGCATATATATAATCTTTATTTGTCCCGTACTTCACCCCTTTATGAGGCTTAGCCTCCTCTACTATAACTCTTCCTACTATCCTGTCTCCCAACATTTTCTTCCGATACCTCTTCGCCTACAAAACTAAATTCAAAATTACTCCAAAACTAAATTCTCCATTAAAGGAAGGAAATCAACAAATCTTCTACGTAGATCGTAAGCAATCGTACCGGTAGATAAGCATTCGCTAACAAGTAACGCTAGCATATTCATTAAAAAAATTTATACACGGATCGAATCGAGAAATTCCTTTTTTTATTAGAATCGATCAACAGATATTAATTAAAAGGGGAACAAAATACCGGGAGTAAATTAGATTACAAACTAAAATTCTAAGCATTACGAATCAAAGCGTATTATAATTTTAATCTGCTTGGTGTCAGAGGAATTGAGTATCTCCAGTTATGAAATTCAATTAAAGTAATACGTATAACTTAGATACGTAGACAGAATTAACGTATATATCTCAAAATTAAAATTATTTCGTAATATACAAAATACGTAGGATGGAAATTCTGCAATTATATTTATCAGGCGCGTTTTAATTTATATAAATATAAAAGTAACGTGCACGTAAGAAATAATAAAATTTATTATCTGTTTCAGGTCGCAGTAGTATTGTTGGCTGTTGTTACCTTTGTGGGCAAATCGCATGCAGGATACGTAGGTGCACCATTGGCGCCGATATACGGTGGACATTACGCATATTCACCGGTACCAGTAGTGAAATCATTATCTTCTGTTGCCGTCGCACACGCTCCATTAGCCACCTCGTATTCAAATACGTACAAATTTTCACACCCGGTTATAAAACCGTACGTTAAACATTATACACCGTTGTATCATGCACCATTATATTCGTACGGACACGGATTCGATTACGAATATCCATTATATTTACCAAATTATTTACATAAATAATCTATATTTTACAAATTTGTTGTAATTAAAACAAAAACATACTTGTATTAATAGTGTGATAATCCTCATTATACGATTATATATAATGGACAAAATATTATTACTATTTACCCACTATCCGCACGTACTCGTTCAACTTTTATAAAGGTAACTTAATCTAACTTTTATAAGGTAAGGTAACCTAACTTTTATAAAGGTAAAAAATTGAAGTACGGTTTGGATATAACGGATAAATAATTTACACTGAATAATCTGTGTATGTGTAGTGAAAAAACACACATGCATCGAATCACACACAGATAATACAACCCACTTACGTTTAGAGATTATGTTGTAATACACCGGTCACATGTTTCTATATACACTGTTTTTTTAATTTAATACTTTACATATTATCTTGTAATATATTATAAGTGTAAAATTTTTTTTTTTATCCAAATAATTAATATTTTGTACTACGATATAAAATTAAATATATGTATTTTTTTTACCGCTTACCGATTTTATTTTTGAGCTTTACCTATTAATAACCTACCATTTATCTTATATAATAAAATTAAAGATGTTTATTTGTAATAAACATTATTTAGTTTTTTTTTTATCGTAGGTTTCTTTGTATACATAAATTTAATAAAGTATAACGTAAAATGATCACTGAGACGGAGAGAAGTGCATTTCTTTCGCAAATCAAGTTTGATGTAATTAAAATGGGATTCCACTAATAGGAGAAAAAAGAGAAGTGAAACTAAGAGCGGTCGCTTTTTGACAATTCCACATAAATCATGTTTGACCATATTCAAATATGAGACATTTGGCCTTGATCCAACACCGGTTAATCGATACGCAAACATAATAAAAATATTATACAAATATAAACTACGTAGAATTAATGCGTACTTTGAAAAAATAATTTTCATAAATAAAAATTAAAAACTAAACCGATCTGACAGCCTGAAGGACAATTAAGCTTTGCGCAATTATAACAATACATCGCAAAAGATGCTTGCAGGTAACATCTTTGTAGTCGTTACAGGCACTAAGAACAGCAGAGTTTCCTTCGCCGTATCGGTTGGTGGTCGATTCATAAAAGAACCGAAATACATCAATATTTAATTTTTACAGTCATCCTTTGTATACTTTCGGATAAATATATCTACGACGCCGCAATTTAGATTCGGTAGAGAAACACGTGTTCACACAATAAGTCCTACAAAAACTTTTCTTGGCTGAATATCAAGAAATTACATTTCATGACCCCTCTTTATTCTCAATTTCTATCATCTCTACTTAATCGAACGAATTCCACAGAAATTTCAGGCGTGTTCTAGTTCATAAATGCGCCCGATCTGATTTTTGCATTGAAATATCTAGCGGTTTAAACTAAATTAATTAAAATACATTCAACTTCATTAACGTGTAAGCTATTTTTACTTTATTGAATTGAAGCGTATAACTCATCGATTCATAACAGAAAGGAGTTGTAATTTCGAGTAGTAATTTCCTGTTTTACATTAGCCATCGCAGCCTTCCTTATGTTGAAATACATATAAATAACCTGAGGTACAATAAGGGCCGATTAGTGTTGCTTTTTTCGAGAAATAAAGACGATCGACAAACAGCGACCCTTGTGATGAAAAGAACCAATGTATCATTTACAGCGCTTAATATTAACTACATTTCGTTGGCCTTATCGTACATTTGACTTTTTAAACAAGGTAAAGGGAACCCGTTTTCCTTGGTAAACCTGAAATCAGACGATTGTTATTCTTGATAATGACTACATCGTTTCTGCAAGTGATCTGTGTTTCGTGTCGGTTTGCCAACAATCTTTAGGGTTTTTTTTTAAGGAGGTGGAGGAACCCCATTTACGGGCGTCTAAGCAGTGTTGGGCTCGCTAACAGGTTCCGGCAGTTATAACCAAGGGCGTATGTATACCTGCGCACTAACGACTAAAACTCCACCCTTGGCTTCCCCTCTTCCTGATACTACTTATAAAAGCATTTCATCAGAAGAAGAGGGAATCGCCCGCAAACACAGTCATAACAAACCAACAAGATATTACACACCACACAAACACAACTAGAAACAACACATACAGCACGTCAAATACAAACACCGACAACAACATCGCATAAGAACCGTGCAGAAAACAGGACAAAGCTTCTAACATCCACAACACCCACGCGATACACACGCACACACAGTCAAGACAGAAATCTCAAATAGTCACACAACTTACCAGTGGCCAGCATCAGACCCGCGAAGAGAGCGTCCCCGGCCTTATCGCACCCAGGCGACCCCCACACGTACGGGGGACCCCCTAGGCACTAAGCCGAGAACCTGTCCGACCCGCGCCCTCCGGTGCCATTCTCCTCTGCGACACTCCTCAATATAAATGCAGCCGCCTCATGACCGTCCTGACGAATCTTTACGCAGTCCTCCACTGTGCCTCACCTTGAAATAGGATTCGTAGAGTATCTTGAGGGCGAAACATGGGCTCGCTTGACATTTCTTCCGCCACCGCTTCATTCGGTCGCCCTAAAGCACGAGATGATTAAAAAAGGCCATAAAACAGCGCTCACATATCATGTGAATGTTCAAGTGAAACGTGTGCTCACATCTCAGGTTGCCGAGCATATTTTTACGCTCTATGGCGAATCGCGGCCACAGAAAGAATACATGTTGGAGGTCACTTCCACCTCGCACTCCAGGAAATTTTTAGATAGGTCGAGCCCGAATCTGTACAAATAAGACCTGAATCCCCCATGATCCGCCAGGAATTGTGTTAACTCAAAACTCAGCGTGCCATGGGTCCTTCGGCACCAATCCCTCATGTCCCCAATAAGGCGATGTCCTGGTCCCACCGCTCCTATTGGCTCCTATTAGCCCACCGGGCTGGTCTATTGGTAAACTTGCCGTCGGAAATCACTTGTTTAATAGTTGATTATTGAAGTCGAAGGTTCTGAGGTTTGAATCCTAGTTATACTTAGTCGCTTTTATACGGATTTGTATATTAGACAGTGGATACCGGTGTACTTTGGTGTTTGGGGTTCAATTAACCGAACGTCTCAGGAACGGTCGGCCTGAGTTTCTAGAAGACTACACATAATTTACATGTCATATATATCACCCTCATCTCTTTGGGCCGTAGGCAGGAGGTTGCTTATTGTTCACTATTTGAATAGATTGAAAGGTACACATTAGGAAAAAAATTATTATATCTGTACTGTAATTCCAGGAAACGGTGCAGTTTGTATTTTGATCATATCTGATCGGAAATATGGAACCTACATTTTTTATTTTAGCGTGAGTTTTTATACGAGGTCTGTAAATAAAGTAATGAGATCAGTTCTTTTTGGCAGCAAAAGTAGCAACACTGTGAAGTTACTCGTGAACATATGGTTATATGAACAACTGACTTATATTAGGTATTAATATTTTTAATCTATTGTTGCCGCGTGAGACGTAAACAAACTTTTCGTGAAACGAGTGTTTGTTGTGCGTTGGAAAAGTGAGTGATACTAATTACGAGCAACGTTGTGCAATCAAGTTTTATGTGAAACTCGGTGAGAATGCTAATGAAACTTTTTCAAAATTGAAAAGGGCGTATGGAGATGACGCTCTGACATAAGCCCACGTTTTTAGATGGTTCAAAGCATTTTCAGATGACCGGGAATCAATAGCAGACGATCCACGCTCTGGAAGACCGTTAACGTCAAAAAATTACGACAATGTTGAGCGAATCAGAAACTCGATACGGTACGACCGGTGATTAACTGTCAGAACGATTGCAGAACAATTGAATTTCAACCGTACCACAGTCCATAAAATTTTGAAAAACGAATTAGACATGAAAAAATTTGTGCAAAATTAGTTCGAAAAAACCTCACTGTTGAACAGAAAAACAGCAGGGTAGAAGTGTGCCTCGATCTTCTAGGGCGAATTGAAACCGATTCGATTTTCTAAAAAATGTTATTACTGGTGATGAATCTTGTATATTTGAGTACGACCCAGAAACAAACCACCAGAGGAAGAAGTGGCACACTTCAAACTCACCACATCCCAAAAAAGCAAAAATGAGCAAATCAAAACCACGCTAATTTGTTTCTTAGATAGTAATGGCATTGTCCATTAAATCAATATGTTTACCGAGAAATTCTTGAAAGACTGCGGAAGAGAGTTACCCGCGTGAGACCAGCCATCAAAGACACCAAGATGCTGCATCATGATAATGTACCTTGTCACACTGCACCGTCGATTAGTGAGTTTTTAACAAAGAAATACATTCCTGTAGTTCCTCAACCACCTTATTCACCTGATTTGAGTCCCTGAGACTTTTTTTGTTCGCGACTTTAAGAAAACACCTCAAAGGACCACCATTTTGGAAGAGTGGAAAACATAAAAAAAAATGTAACCGACCATCTGAAGAATATTCCGGTTTCTGAGTTCCAACACTGCTATGAAGAGTGCGAAAACCGTTTAAAGCGCTGCGTGGCTTACCAATGGAACTGTTTCGAAGGTGATGAGTCCATGTATAATTGGATTGTAAATAAAACGTTTTATTGAACCTGTCTCATTATTTTATTTACAGACCTCGTATTTATAAACAAAATATCAGTTCATTATAATACGTCTTTTCTAAGTCGTTCAATATAGTGAAAATATGTTTTGTGTCATTTGCAATGAATTAGATTTAACTGTTTTCATTTTTATTATTTTTAGTAAAATAACTGTACCTAAGCGACCGATATCAAACAATAATCGATGAATGCGATTAAAAAATCATCAGTGTAATAGTATTAACTTAAACGAGTACAGATCGCCGCAAGGAACAAATATATGTTAACGGTATGCTAAAAATAAAACTAAGAAATTGCAAAATTGTTTCTTTTGCCGATTTGATGCCTCTCTATTGCTCTCCGTCTTACGTCCACCATATTGAACATTGCCGCAGTTTCAGAAGAAGTTCGGATTTGTCTCGAATATTCTGGAACCTCTGCGCGACCGTCTGCGCAAAAGTGCATAAATGCTGTATCCCGTTCGATTCCAGCCAGTCTCAGTCGAGTCGATCCTTCTGTCGTTAGCGAATCTACCGTGGATGTTTATGTTGTAATTTTCGTGTTAAATACAATTCACGGTGAGCGTGGCTCCGAAAATAAAATCAAGAATACTTAAATTTTGGGTGTACCAGTACTGAAGTAAATGAAAAAGTAAAGCCCCCGTGTCTCATCTGTGTGTCGTTTGCTCAAAAATTTTGGCAGCAGACAGCATGAAACGTAATAACTTAAACGACATTTGGAAACGCTTCATAGCGAGTAAGTTAACAAACCCCGAGAATTTTTCGAATTAAAATTAAAATCAAACGACAAGCAAACATGAATTTAAAAAAAAACTTTGTCTGCGAATGAAAAAGCTTTAATTTCCTCTAACAAAGTTTCATATAAAATAGCCAGATGTAAAATGCCTCACACCAATGGTGGAGAAATTATTTTTGCCAGCTGCAATTGAGATTGTAGAAACTATGTTTGGAGATAATTTTGCCAAAAAATTCTAGTCCATACCTCTATCAAATGATACTGTTGCTGTCGAAGCGATAATACAGCTGCAGATGTACAGTATCAGCTTTTCGGGAAGTTGTTGACAAATTTTTTTCAATTCAGCTTGATGAGGCATCAGACAGCAATAATGATGCTCATTTCATTGCTTATGTTCGATTTTGTGATGGTATGTCAGCAGTAGAAGAACTACTTTTCTCCAAACCAATAGAACTCAAAGAAACAGCATTCGCATTATTTGCTACCTTAAATAATTTTGTAAACGAGGCAAACACAGAGTGGAAAAATTGCGTCGGAACATGCACCGACGGTGCTCGTTTAATGTCTGGTAGATTCCAAAGTATGCCAGCACATGTGAAACAAAAGTTTCCACAGTGTGTCTGTACCCATTACACGATCCACAGAGAAGCTCTGGCTTCCAAAGAAACGAATCCTGGTCTGAATTTTGTGCTAACGACGGTTGTAACCGTAGTAAATTTTATAAAAATGAGACTCCTAAAATCAGAAATCTTTTCTGCATTTTGTAGACGTGGGTGCAGTACATTCAGCGTTACTATTTTATTGCGAGACATGATGGTTATCGCGTGGGAAAATTTTGCAACGTATTTATGAATTAAGAGAGGAATCGCCATTTTTCTAGAAGAGGAAAACAAACCGGAAGCCAAGAAGTTTCGGGATGGTTTATTTGTGATAAAACTGAGCTACTCGTTCTTGGTCGACATATTCGAGAAATTAAATACTTTGAATTTTCAATTCCAATGAACAAACACGTTTGTCGGATACGAGTGATAAAGTTAACGCTTTCTGTAGAAAATTGGAATTGCGGAGCAGAAATTTAAAGCAAAAATACCTATAAATGTTTGCAAATGTGAATGAATGTGTTAAAACTTACAAGGCTGAAGAACAACGTGTGAAAGTTGTTTTTGTAACCGCTGAAAATCATTTAACCGTGCCGGCAAAGAATTTAAAAATATATTTTCTTGGTGACGACAACTTAGTAGCAAGTTACGAACGGGTTAGAGATCCATTTCAAAATACTTCCGAAGAGCTCTCAATCGCCGAAGATGAAATCTTCATAGACTTTACAGCAAGCGGTGAAATCAAAAGACAATTTAACAATAAATCACTCTTTGAATTTTTGCCAGGGGTGGTTGATGAGCTTTCTACACCGAATACCAAAGCATTTCGTATACTATTACCGTTTTTAACATCCAACCTTTGCGAAACCGGATCTTCTGCGGTGGCTGTTTTGAAAACGGTATATATACATCTCAGGTAAATATAGAATAAGAACTCGGAGTGTGTATTTCTAAGCTTAACCTTCCTTTAAAAAACTTTGCTGTGCAAGAAAGGCCCAAGGGAGTCCCTAATAATTATTAAACTTGTTTTTAATTTAGTATCGATAAGTTAATTATTAAATAAATACATCATGCAGTGAAGTGTAAATGTGTATTCTATTAATTACTACATCAGAAACTATTTTGTTTTGCTTTCCTTTCGGTAAATTAATACATTTTTTTAATAATATTTTCTTTTCGATAGCTCGCGCTCCCCATTTAGTGCTATCACACTCCCCTAGGGGAGCGCGCCCCACAGGTTAAGAAACACTGCCCTAACGCAAATGTTTTTAGAGACTTCGATGTGATGACTGTCAGACAGCTTTATATTAAAGATTTATTATATATATTTATAGATACAGGAACGGTTTCGAAGAGAAGATCCGGAACGATCTCTATAACTTTAGATATTTAGCCTGAAGTATTACATTGAATTTTCTAATATAACCACCGTACGCAAGCGAATAAGATACTCGTATTTCAGATATCAGTACCAAGCTTATTAATACGATCCCTTTCCTCCTTATTCAGGAGAGAAATGAAAAAAAAGAGAAGAAAACGTTTACCTTAACGTGGATCGAAGAAAATGGATAACTGAAAATTTATTTTTTGAAATTAATAACAGCTTAAAACTCTATTTAATATACTACAGGCTACTTATCCTACTTATTGATAATCATTAATTAAACTTAAGTTTATTGTTTGTTATTAAACCGGATAATTATCATTATTATTTCTCCTTATGATTTATAGTTATAGAATATAGTGTAATTATAGTCATTATAATTATAGTATATTTACCGGTTTATAGTTATTATAATGTAATAGTTATAATAATCCAGAAATGTTTACTTTTATTATTATGGATGGTCATTATTATTTACAAATCGGTCACTAATATTAAATTTGATATTGTCAATTATGTATCGATGCATCCGATATTTTTAATTAGTGTAATGAGTTTTATTTAGTTGTTAATCTAATACTCTATATAAATTTCACGCTTCAAGGCTTGTAATTATAAGTTGTTGTTAAGTTCCTACTGTGGTAAATAAACAATAAAAGTTGCAAAAAATATAACAACCGCCGGTAAACAATACTTTTTTGTCCTTCTGCCAGTCGGTGCCAATTAACTATATTATTATGTAATTTATAAATTAGTTTAGTATATGTTTAAATATTTACGTATAAATATGAGTATATTTCCTTCGTATTACTACTGTATCTTTCGTATGTTATTGTAATTTCTGTATTTATAAACATGTTTAGCATTTAATAATATTTTTAAAAAAAAATCACTTACACCTAAATTTCATAACGAATTAAGAACTATAATTGATATTACTATATGAATCCAGCTGTTATGTCCGTGTCAGAACTGGAATGAATTACCTGAAGGCATAGATAAATATGAAGGTTAAAGATTATTACATTTCCTTCTAACTAGTCGATCTTTATTTATCAAAATTATGTCAATATAGTAAATTTATCGAGAAGTAATAAAAAAAAATACGATTAATAAATTATATTTAAACCGTAATTAAAATAAATAATTATAAGCAAACAAAAGCGGTGAAATATTAAATTATATTTCTTCCTTGTATTTCCAGAAGTCTTGCAAGCAACTATTATAAGATGTTATCAGAAAAAATAAGTGGTATCGATATTGTTGAACTTAGCTAGAATTTGTATTCGCTTAAAATTATATAGTTATAAATATTCTATTAACCCGGTAAAAAGATTAAAATTATTCCTTTCGCGACTTTCGAGTTATCTATTTAAGTTATTTTCTTATCGATAAAAATTTAATATTTTTGTCAAGGGGAATCACGGAACTCCTATTAATAATTTAAGTTATATGGTAGCTATGATTTTAATGAATTAAATTCACAATGCGAGTTCCATTAAACAGTAAAACCCATCCGGCCATTCAAATCGATGTACGGGAACTTCACTCGATAGAAATCAACCGTTTGCCGAATGAAGGTAATAAAGTATAATCTTTATAACAAATTTTTCGATAACTATGGAACGGATTGCGTAATTTTTTAAAATAAAAAACTATCAAAAATTCACTCTATCGACAAATTTGGCTCTTAAACGTTTAAGATTTAAATTTATACCGTACGAATCGGTTCGATAAAATTTTCTTTCAAATTGTTTCATATTCCAGAATAATTATACTTACCCTTAATTAAGATTAATTAAATTAAATAAACTTAATAATAACTCAAGTAAAAATAACTTAATTTTCACTAACGAAACATCAAATATTAAATACACAGAATTCTTGTTATTTCTTATGGATATTATTGTAAATTGCAATATACTACAACTACTATATACTACTATATACTAACTACTATATACTACTACTAACTACTATATACTACAACACAGAGAACGGTACGGTACTTTATTTTCCATCCTTACGTTTCACTCGTTTACGAGTTTAAATAAACAAATTTAATAAATACTGGATGTTTGTTTTAAAACGAACCCGAGAAATTTTTTTTTTTAAAGTTAATACAATAATTTCGGATGAAGAGATCAGCAATACTACCTACTGTGGTTGTTTTATAATCAGCCGATACAATTTTCTTTTTCTTTTTTGTTAACAGTCAGTAATTTTTGGTTATCTTGTTTTTTTATTATCTAGTTATCTTGTTTTTCTTATTAGAAATGGTTTTGGACGCGAAAGAAAAGAGTTTTATTACGTAAAGTTATTTAACGAATAAATCTTTTGTTTTGTACCAAATAGCTTTTCGATCGGAGTTCCCGGATAAGAATGTGTCAAATAAATCTTTAACTTATCGTTTGATGGAGAAATATAACGGAACCGGTTCGGATTACAGAATAGCCGGAAACATTCGGTACTTGATACTAGGGTAAGCTTTTTAAACTACTGAACATATCACTATGAAAACTTGCGCAACAGAAAGGTATAATTCTGTATAGCGCATTTAAAGCTACTCGGCTACTTAAGGTAAAGTGTCTGTTGATTGTGCTGCTAAGCATAGACCCCGTTGATTACGTTGCTAGGCTCCACTACTGTCAATGATTTAGTCAGAATGTTCGGGAAAATATAAAAGTGTTGGATAATGTAATTTTTACAGGTGAGGCTCGGATTCATTTGAGCGGTTACGTTCGCTCCAACAATCCGTTCACGAACTCTACACCCACAGTAAATTAGTGTGTAATGTGCATTTCCAGGCGAAGAATAATCGGCCCTGTATTCTTTAAAAACAATTTTAATGCAAACCACTACCGAGAAATTGTTACGCAATTTATTGCAAATTTACAACTAAACGAGAAAGATTCGTAGTTTCAACAAAACGGGACCGCATGTCGCACGGCAAGAGCAACAATGGATCTTTTGAGAAATTTCTTTGGTGAAAGAATAATATCTACTGACTTATGGCCGAGTAGGTCCCATGATCTTTCTACTGCAGATTTTTTTTCTGGGGATATCTAAAATGTCGTGTAAAAAAACCACAGGCCATTGAAGAACTGAAAGCCAACATAACTCAAGAATACCAAACAATAACTACGCAATAACCAATCTTTAACAATACGTCATCTGAATGGATTTTAACTATGATTTATGACACGTTACGACCAATTCCATGGCCTAAGATTCGATTTCACTAAATGTCATTCCATTAACGAATAGTATTATTCTTGACGTTTTAATGGCTAAATTTTGAAAAACAAATAAGACCGTAATATTTATCTATTCCATTATTAAAGTAAATCTAAGTGAATACCATGAGAGTTTTGGACAGTCACAATCAATTTTTTTTTGTCTTCAGTCATTTGACTGGTTTGATGCAGCTCTCCAAGATTCCCTATCTAGTGCTAGTCGTTTCATTTCAGTATACCCTCTACATCCTACATTCCCAACAATTTGTTTTACATATTCCAAATGTTGGCTGCCTGCACAATTTTTTCCTTCTACCTGTCCCTCCAATATTAAAGCGACTATTCCAGGATGCCTTAATATGTGGCCTATAAGTCTGTCTCTTCTTTTACCTATATTTTTCCAAATGCTTCTTTCTTCATCTATTTGCCGCAATACCTCTTCATTTGTCACTTTATCCACCCGTCTGATTTTTAACATTCTCCTATAGCACCGCATTTCAAAAGCTTCTAATCTTTTCTTCTCAGATACTCCGATCGTCCAAGTTTCACTTCCATATAAAGCGACGCTCCAAACATACACTTTCAAAAATCTTTTCCTGACATTTAAATTAACTTTTGATGTAAATAAATTATATTTCTGACTGAAGGCACGTTTCGCCTGTGCTATTCGGCATTGTATATCGCTCCTGCTTCGTCCATCTTTAGTAATTCTACTTCTCAAATAACAAAAATCTTCTACCTCCATAATCTTATCTCCTCCTATTTTCACATTCAGTGATCCATCTTTGTTATTTCTACTACATTTCATTACTTTCGTTTTGTTCTTGTTTATTTTCATGCGTTAGTTCTTGCGTACGACTTCAACCATGCCATTCGTTGTTTCTTCTAAATCCTTCTTACTCTCAGTTAGAATTACTATATCATCAGCAAATCGTAGCATCTTTATCTATTCACCTTGTACTGTTACTCCGAATCCAAATTGTTCTTTAACATCATTAACTGCTAGTTCTATGTAAAGATTAAAAAATAACGGAGATAGGGAACATCCTTGTCGGACTCCCTTTCTTATTAGGGCTTCTTTCTTATGTTCTTCAATTATTACCGTTGCTGTTTGGTTCCTGTAAATGTTAGCAATCGTTCTTCTATCTCTGTAGTTGAACCCTAAATTTTTTAAAATGCTGAACATTTTATTCCAGTCTACGTTATCGAATGACTTTTCTAGGTCTATAAATGGCAACCAAGTATGTTGGTTTGTTTTTTTTTAATCTTCCTTCTATTATTAATCTCAGTATCTCTTAAATTCAGATCTCATTATTGTTTCTCCCATTTCATCCTATTCGATTTCCTCTTCTTCCTCTATAACACCATTTTCTTATTCATTTCCTCCGTATAACTCTTCAATATATTCCACACACCTATCGACTTTACCTTTCGTATTATAAATCGGTGTACCATCTTTGTTTAACACATTATTGGATTTTAATTTATGTATCCCAAAATTTTCCTTTACTTTCCCATATGCTCCGTCTATTTTACCAATGTTCATTTTTCTTTCTACTTCTGAACACTTTTCTTTAATCCACTCTTCTTTCGCTAGTTTCCACTTTCTGTTTATAGTATTTCTTAATTGTCGGTAGTTCCTTTTACTTTCTTCATCACTTAAATTCTTATATTTTCTACATCCATCAGCTGCAATATATCGTCTGAAACCCAAGGTTTTCTACCAGTTCTCTTTGTTCCGCCTAAGTTCGCTTCTGCTGATTTAAGAATTTCCTTTTTAACATTCTCCCATTCTTCTTCTACATTTTCTACCTTATCTTTTTTACTCAGACCTCTTGCGATGTCCACCTGAAAAATCTTCTTTACCGCCTCTTCCTCAAGCTTCTCTAAATTCCACCGATTCATCTAACACCTTTTCTTCAGGTTTTTAAACCCAAATCTACATTCCATTATCACTAAATTACGGTCGATATCAATGTCTGCTCCAGGGTAAGTTTTGCAGTCAACGAGTTGATTTCTAAATCTTTGCTTAACCATGATATAATCTATCTGATACCTTGCAGTATCGCCTGGCTTTTTCCAAGTGTATATTCTTCTATTATGATTTTTAAATCGGGTGTTAGCAATTACTAAATAATACTTCGTGCAAAACTCTATAAGTCGGTCTCCTCTTTCATTCTTTTTGCCCAGCCCGTATTCACCCACTATATTTCCTTCCTTCCCTTTTCCAATTCTTGCATTCCAATCTCCAACTATTATAAAATTATCATCTCTTTTTATGTGTTTAATTGCTTTATCAATTTCTTCGTATACACAATCTACCTCATCATCATCATGTACGCTTATAGTCTTATAAGCGCAGAGACGTTAACAATATCGGTTTAGGTTTTGATTTTATCCTTATTACAATGATTCTATCGCTATGCATTTTGAGGTACTCTACTCAATTCCCTATCTTCTTGTTCATTACGAAACCTACTCCTGCCTGCCCATTATTTGAAGCTGAGTTAATTATTCTAAAATCACCTGACCAAAAGTCGTTTTCCTCTTCCTACTCAACCTCACTAATTCCTACTACATCTACATTTACCCTATCCATTTCCCTCTTTAAATTTTCTAACCTACCAACCATTTTTAAACTTCTAACAGTAGTCCCTTTCTTAGTAGTCCCCGACCGGAGATCCGAACGGGAGACTAGTTTACCTCCGGAATATTTTACCAAGGAAGGCGCCTCCATCATTGCTATATGAAAACGCAGAGAGCTACATTTTCTTGGATAAAAGCAGCTGTAGTTTTCCATTTTTTTTCAGCTGCGCAGTACTCAGAGGACTGAGCGATGTTGATATGGCCGTTTAAGTCGTCCTGACTTACGCTCTTAACAACTACTGAAAGAGCTGCTGCCCTCTTTCAGGAATCGTTCCTTAGTCTGGCTCTCAACAGATATCTCTCCGATATGGTTGCACCTTCGGTCCAGCTACTCTGCATCACGGAGCAGTCAAGCCCCCTCACCAACGGCAAGGTCTCATGATTCATAGAGGAAGTATCAATCTATATGAAATTTCAAATCTATATTAAAATTTTGTTCAAATTCGTTAAATAGTTGAAATAAGAGGTAACTTTTAAACAATGCAATTTTCAATATAAAATTCTATTAGAATAATTACTTGCAAATAACGATGATTCCCTTCTCATATTACTACAAACAAAAACAAAATATGAATATTATTTAATATTATTATTAAAAACAAATATGAATATTATTTAATGAAACAAAAATGAAGTAAGAAAAAAACAATAGTTAGTACTAAAACAAACGTTTCAAACATTTTAATCTGATCAATGTCTAAAACAAGACCATTTTTAACAGATAAACTAAGTATAGTTTAAAAAAATTTTAAATACGAGGGCAGGAAAATTATGTACACTTTCGCCATAAAACATCTTCAAGGATGTCATACTACCTTCTGCACGTGCGTACTTAGAGTTGGTACAACTGCAGTCACGTGTGCGAAATTAGATCTCGATCGCGGCATTTACCTTCCGGCTAGGACATCGTAAACATGTCTGCTCCGTTAGCAGTTTGCATCAAAGAGAAATAACGAGCCGTGATCCGATTTTTTGGTCGGAGAGTGTGGAAGGTAGATTAAATTCATCATAGACTTTTATCGCAATACAGGAACAGTGCTTTATGAAGCAAAAGTTTTTTTTCGTAGATCGATAAGTTTATAACTGGCTGAACGATTGTCTGACGCACAAATAGCGAGCAGGACATCCACCAACCACGGTCGCTAAAATTCAGCAATTTCAAGGGATGGTTCCGGCGAGTAGGCGAGTTACCATCGATGAGATAGCGTCTACTTTGAACGTCAGTCACGGTTCTACCCTTCAAATTATCTACCACGAGCTGAGCTTCTGTAAAGTTAACAAGGAATTTTACTGTAGAACATAAGATCAAACGCGTTGACATCTGACAACGCTAAAATTTGAGGTATTGCCTCCTCCCTACAGGCCAGATCTTGCTCCCTGCGACTTTCATCTGTTTGGGTCTCTCAATGATGCTTTGCGAGGTCGTCAATTTTCCACAGACTTAGACGTAAAGAAATCGGTGCAAATAAGGGTTCGTGACCAACCGAAAACCTTCTTCTTGAAATGAATACGCACGTTTGTATACCACAGGACCAAGTGCATTGACGAAGAAGGTAACTAGTTTTAATACTTACTATTGTTTTTTCTTGCTTAATTTTCTGTTTACTAAATAATACTCAAAAAACGTTTTTAAGTTTTTTTTTAAGTAATATGTGAAGGGAATGAACCGGATAATGGATCATTCATGTAGAAAGATAATGTACATAGATAACTCTTACCTTGTAAAAAAAAATTGAAGAACTAAAAGCGTAAATAATTTTTGTCTCGCCCTAGTATTAGCAGGTACCAATTCTCCAGAATAATTATTAGCTTAACAGGGTGAGTTGGGCTGATAATCTATTATAATGGATTATGAGTGTATAATGAATTTTATAAAAAGTGTATCTTTCTCACCCTACAGTCAATCACCGGCTCAGAAAGATGAAAATCGTAATCTGTTGAATCTTATAAAAGACCAAGAAAGTTTTATTCAGGATCAGAGTTTGGAAACGATACTGAGGAAAATTTAATTGCTTATTCAATTGTATTAAATAAAACTGGAAAGAATTAAACGCGTAATAGTAAGCTTACCCTAGTATATTGGGTTAAAACACGGATTTTATTGTAACTTAGAATTTTCTACATTATATTATTTTCACTTTGCTACAGTGATGTAAACTAATGTCAAACAACCATCTGTTTGTTATGACGGGGATCCTAATAAAAGAGGATTTAATAGAAATATTTAAAAAATATATATAATTATATATATAATATAAAAATTTATATATATATATATATTTCTATATATTTCCTTGACTCTAGGGAGACAGCCGAAGGGCAAACTTATTGAGTACGAGAAAAACACAAAGGTATTATGCTTTAAATTTTTTTATAAAGATTAAAGAAGCAGAATTTACATAATCGGTACTTCAGCCATTACGTTTATTGTGAAGCAACTTAATAGGAGATATAGTATCCTATTCAGAACTACAGGCAACCGTTCCCAGAATATTATACCAAGGACGAACAGGAATCATGGATAACATCTTCAGTATGAGCCGGGCAGGGCCTAGATCATGATTCAAGAAACCAAATTAGGATGAAACGACTTACGTTAAAAAAAAATATATATATTTTTTCATCATATCATTTATATATATTATTCTTACCATGCGGTAAAAATCACGGAGATCTAGGACGTGAAATCGTAGCTTTCAGTGAAACCTAAAGAAAAGCTTCGAGACCTTCTCCGACATTGAACGCCTATCCAAATTAAATATCCCACTGAAGATCAAGAAATCTTTTATTCAGTATCACAATAGCTATTGTAACAATTTTGTTTTATATACCCGGTTCAAATACAAACCGCCTTCCTCCAGAAACTACAGGACCGCCTAACAATTGGTTGAGTTTAGCAATTTAAGGGATAAACCCGCTTAATTATCCCGGGAATTGTCAAGAGTTTGAAAGTATGTAATTGAAATATTCGACCGAATATCTTCGCTACTGATTAAGTGAGGGGATACCTTTAATTAAAATGAATTGTTAAGAGATAAATTACTTATAAAGCTACCTTGCAGGATTATTGTATCAGAAAAATCCACTATTAGCCGAAGTTGTAATAATGTCTTGCATCCAGTCGTAAAATCAAACCGGTATAATATAAAAAGTTTTACCGATACCTACAGAAAAATTGAAATTTTAACTTCTTGAGGGGATTATCTGGAATTAATAGAAAAATTCTAAAATTATTAATTATTAAGTCGTAGACTTAAGCGAAAATAAATACTTGCTAGCTCTAACCTTTTCAGGAGTTAAATAAACGCACATTCTATTAAAAAAATGAATTTTTTGACGTCAACTTCTTTTTTGTTCTAAATTATCCTCAAGATATATTGAAACAGAGTAGTTTCAATGTAGTCTCCCGTTTGAGATAGATATTAAACGCAACCGAATAAAACATCGGTTACGACTGGCTAGTTAAAAAAACTAGACCTTGATCTTCGTCATTCGTAAAATTTATTTAAATAGTAATGTCATTTCTTCTTTATGTATTAAAGATTCTTTTTGAAATTTTACCATAATTTAAGATAAATTGACTATTAACGATTTATCTTACAAAAATCTAATGTTAATTATAATCTAAGTTTTTTAAAAATTGAAGAAAAGTAAATCATTCCTATCTTTCAAAATTTGTATTTTTTTAAATATTTTTTTCCTTACTTCAATGTTAGCGTTATTCTAATGTTAATAAAAACACTGACACACGTTTTCATATTATTTTGTATAATATTTTGATATTATCATTATTATTGCTACTTTAACCTATGCGTCCTGAACTTCTGATAAATGTCACGAAAATAAATATTTAAAAACTGAACCTTTGTCTCTGTATTTATTAAATGAAAGGTCATATTAAACCGGATAAATATTATATAAAATTACATAAGAAAATTAAATAGCGCATTATAAAACGATTAATGTTTTTGAACCTTTGAAGTCGTTTCAATAAAAAGAAGAAAATTCTGAAGACAACAAAGAACCGGGTGTAATGGAGTGATAAAAGTAATGAAATGGAAATAAACGGACCTTACTACGTGAAAAACAACCTATACATCGATCCCATATACATACATGTGCAGCCGACTGGCTACCAAAGAAAATTATCGAACAAGAAGGAAGTCTGCGTATTACAAAGTATAGTCGTAGATACAGTTCAGACACATCCGTGCAAACATACTCCATCGATCGACCCCCCCGTCTTATTCGTTCTCTCTCTTTTTCCCTTTCTCTTATAAATTTTTTAGCATATATATATATATATATATATATATATATATATATATATATATATATGAAAAACTTGGCGAATATCATTGCCAAGGTCAGATTTGTTCAATTATGTTCAAACAATGCTTTAAACTTAATAATAATCGTAGTACCTGACATATGCGACTGTCCTTAATATTAAAGAAACAGGATCAAAATTTCATTAACAGTAAATAAACTATTGTTAAATTAAAAAAAAAAATACTGCATAATATTTAACGAGTTAAAATGTATGCTAAAAACCGTTTTAAGAAGGACATTTTTCGGTTAAAACTCTTTACATCGTAAAAAAGATTAAAATTTTAAGTAATAGGAAAAAAACAAGAAAGATTGAAACGGCAAACAGTTTCGTAAAAAAAATTTTCGTCTCGAAATTTTAATGTGGTTTTTTCCCCACCGATCATTGTACATTTCTTGAAGATTTATGATTCCACAAATCTTATCTGTACTTCGTTTATTCTTTTAGAGAATCAACTATTTCTATTTAATGTATTGTGATTAAAAACAAAAATGAATGTAAAAGTAGCGTAAACAAAGAATACATTTTTATGACTAAATTAGGAAATTAAAGATTATAACCTAGAACTAGTGTCAGTTATAATAAACTCTAATATAAGAATTAAATATTAAAAATAGATTGTGTAATTACACGGAAAAGCTAGATTTTTCACGAATTTCTTTATTATACGAATGTTTTTATAATTAATGTTGTAGAGTAAATAAATGCGGCGATAAAGGATCTAGATCCGAATTTTATTTATACTTTAACAATTCATCGTAAATATTTATTTACTTATACCGATAAATTATCGATTATTGTTAGAAATAATTTTACAGATTCTGTGAAAAATAATATTTTATAATCGCTATGAAAATATTTAAATAATAAATAATTTAATGTTGAAAAGAACCCCCTTGATTTAAATCTAAGTGCGATAATAGCTTTAAACCCGATTGGTGCGTATAAAGCTTTTATAACACCTATGTTTAAGTTGACATAATAATATTGAAAAAATATTAATAGATTTTGATATCGAATAAAACATTTCGTTTCAAAGAAGGATTTTGAGAGTTAGATACCTTCATAAAATTCAAATAAATTGGCGGGAAAAAATTTAAAAAAATTACATAACTTTTTACCCGAATGAAAAAAACAATCACGTACTTCAAAAATTTGAAATTAAATTAAACAGATCGTCAAAATATTTACGATTTACCGTGTCGATACTCGATATTATGCAAAGGAAACTCAACGGATTACTTAAGGTTTATATTTACCCGATATATAAAAAGTGAAATAATCATATATTTGTGTTCAAGATTAAAATATTTAATAGTAAAATTCTATAAAATCAAAAAGATCAAATATCAAGTGTATTAAATATTACTAAATATTTAAATACATTTTAAATGTATTTAAATATGTACGGCTGTAACGGTTGAGCGCCGCATCGTCGCAGCTCTTAAAAAATCGAAATTCAAAAGACCCGAAAATGGTTTTTAGATATTTATCTGATGTGTATTTGCAACCCCAAATCTACTGAATGTCTCTTTTAATATAGTTACGAAGGGGAAAATTTTCAATCATTGTTCAAAATGTTGTTACCTTTCTTCATCACTTTCAGGGTCGAATTTCGAAAAATCTGGAAACCGGTTTTTACATATTCTCATCAAGATTATATACGCAAAAAATTAAGTTGATATCTTTATTTGTTACCGAGAAATTCAACTTATTCATTCATAAAGACGCATGTCCAATCCATTCTACAGTATGGGACATCACATAACAAATTTACGCTCACATAAATAAATTAAATGTAATTAAAAAGCATTTATTAAAAGCAATATTGCATAAACAATACCCCTATCGTAAAAAGATTATCATTTAACTATTTACACATATTAACGACGAGAGAGAAATTATATTATTTATAATAATATTGTAATATAATAATCAACAATTGTAAAAATAAAAATAAATTCAAACCTATTCAAAATTCTTTTAACTTACGTTCATCGGCAGTAACAAATTTCAAAAACGTTTCTACGTCTTTAACCATATTTGAGATAATAATATACATGAATCAGATAAAATAAAATTTATAAAGAACAAATTAATAAAAAATTGCTCATTATTATACTTAACAATTTAAATTAAATACAGTAATGATTAAGTAAAATATTGATGATATTTTTAAAAAATATCAAAATTGATTGTTGTACTATTAGAATTTTATTTTCTTATTTTCTAAAATTAGTAATACAAATTTTAACCGTACTTCGTTTCTTTTTTTTCTTTTTTAATTAATTTTATTTTATGGTTTTTAGTCAAGTAACCGGAGGCAGGTGCAGCCTGTCGATCGCACATACAGTAACAGTAGCTGTGTTTGTTAAGCTGCCGCGCCGTATACCGTCGCGATCCTTAAAAAACTGAACTTAAAAAAAAAACGAAAATGCATTTTAATATTTATCTGATATGTATTTGCAACTCCAAATCTACTGAATATTTCTTTCGTTATAGTTAGTAAACGGGGAGAATTTGCAATCATCGTTCAGAATTCTTTTTACCTTTCTTCACTTTCAAGGTCAAATTTCGAAAAATCTAGAAATTGCTTAAATTTTGTTTGTGTGTAATCTTCGTGTGATATTCACATGAAGATTACGCACGAAAAAAATCAAGTTGACGCCTTCATTTTTACCGAGAAATGAAACAAAATCAAACATTTTAGTGTTGTTCCATTTTAACCCTTTAAACTCGGAATTTCAAAAAATCCTTTTTCAGTGTGCACTTACACCCTAAAGAAGAATATACTTAAAATTTTCAACAGTTTTTGCTGGGCGTAGGTGAATCTGTCAATCGGTCAGGATATGTTCTTTTATAAACATATATAATAAATATATTACGATAATTGATAAATAAAAATAAATTGATTAGTCGATAAATAAGAAAGTAAAAGGAACTATCGGCAATTAAGAAATGCTATAAACAGGAAGTGCAAAATGGCGAAAGAAGAGTGGATTAAAGAAAAGTGTTCAGAAGTGGAAAGAGAAATGAACATTGGTAAAATAGACGGAGCATACAGGAAAGTTAAGGAAAATTTTGGGGTACGTAAATTAAAATCTAATAATGTGTTAAACAAAGATGGTACACCAATATATAATACGAAAGGTAAAGTCGATAGATGGGTGGAATATATTGAAGAGTTATACGGAGGAAATGAATTAGAAAATGGTGTTATAAAGGAAGAAGAGGAAATCGAAGAGGATGAAATGGGAGAAACAATACTGAGATCTGAATTTAAGAGAGCATTAAAAGATTTAAATGGCAGAAAGGCTCCTGGAATAGACGGAATACCTGTAGAATTACTGTGCAGTGCAGGTGAGGAAGCGATTGATAGATTATACAAACTGGTGTGTAATATTTATGAAAATGGGGAATTTCCATCAGACTTCAAAAAAAGTGTTATAGTTATGATACCAAAGAAAGCAGGGGCAGATAAATGTGAAGAATACAGAACAATTAGTTTAACTAGTCATGCATCAAAAATCTTAACTAGAATTTTATACAGAAGAATTGAGAGGAGAGTGGAAGAAGTGTTAGGAGAAGACCAATTTGGTTTCAGGAAAAGTATAGGGACAAAGGAAGCAATTTTAGGCCTCAGATTAATAGTAGAAGGAAGATTAAAGAAAAACAAACCGACATACTTGGCGTTTATGGACCTAGAAAAGGCTTTCGATAACGTAGACTGGAATAAAATGTTCAGCATTTTAAAAAAATTAGGGTTCAAATACAGAGATAGAAGAACAATTGCTAACATGTACAGGAACCAAACAGCAACAACAACAATTGAAGAACATAAGAAAGAAGCCCTAATAAGAAAGGGAGTCCGACAAGGATGTTCCCTATCGCCGTTACTTTTTAATCTTTACATGGAACTAGTAGTTAATGATGTTAAAGAACAATTTAGATTCGGAGTAACAGTACAAGGTGAAAAGATAAAGATGCTACGATTTGCTGATGATATAGTGATTCTAGCCGAGAGTAAAAAGGATTTAGAAGAAACAATGAACGGCATAGATGAAGTCCTACGCAAAAACTATCGCGTGAAAATAAACAAGAACAAAAGAAAAGTAATGAAATGTAGTAGAAATAACAAAGATGGACCGCTGAATGTGAAAATAGGAGGAGAAAAGATTATGGAGGTAGAAGAATTTTGTTATTTGGGAAGTAAAATTACTAAAGATTGACGAAGCAGGAGCGATATAAAATGCCGAATAGCACAAGCTAAACGAGGCTTCAGTAATAAATATAATTTGTTTACATCAAAAATTAATTTAAATGTCAGGAAAAGATTTTTGAAAGTGTATGTTTGGAGCGTCGCTTTATATGGAAGTGAAACTTGGACGATCGGAGTATCTCAGAAGAAAAGATTAGAAGCTTTTGAAATGTGGTGCTATAGGAGAATGTTAAAAATCAGACGGGTGGATAAAGTGACAAATGAAGAGGTATTGCGGCAAATAGATGAAGAAAGTAGCATTTGGAAAAATATAGTTAAAAGAAGAGACAGACTTATAGGCCACATACTAAGGCATCCTGGAATAGTCGCTTTAATATTGGAAGGACAGGTAGAAGGGAAAAATTGTGTAGGAAGGCCACGTTTGGAGTATATAAAACAAATTGTTGGGGATGTAGGATGTAGAGGGTATACTGAAATGAAACGACTAGCACTAGATAGGGAATCTTGGAGAGCTGCATCAAACCAGTCAAATGACTGAAGACAAAAAAAAAAAAGTCGATAAATTAAATTAATATAATTTTAAGAACGTAAAATTCTCTACTGAATCACAAATACTACTTACAGATACCCGATAATAAAATAACAAAACTAACAATACAACGTTCAGAGCAAAAACCACTAGTGCAAATTCCTGGCTTCATGCATACAATATTTTCATTTTCGAATTGCAATTAACGATAAAGTGTATGTTAAATAATAGTCGTCTAGCAGAAGGAAATTATAATATGTTTTTTTATTTTTAATAAAAGTAATTACGCTATTTTTTAATTACAATAATCACATAACTCTGTATTAGAATAATCAATTTTAATTAAAAATATTAAAATTGTTCTTCAGGTAATTAATAAGTTTATATTTATTCTGATTTTTTCTTAATAGAATGTAAAAATAAAAGAAAAATGAAGAAGTATAGAAGAGAAAGGAAAAAATGGTAAGAAAAAAATTTGTCGTAGTTCATTGCATTCACTATTGTATTAGGGTTTGGGATTGTTAATTCACTTTAAAATTTAAAAAAAAATGCCCTAGATTAATTAACAATTTTAAATGTATTACAGATACATCCAAATATTATTAACTTTTTAGTAATGAATTAAATTTATTTCCGAATGTATTTTATAATTAGTAAATGTAAAGATACTATTTTATAAATTATAATGTAATGTGTTTAAATTTAATATATTTGACCTCGTGTTCTTTAACGCTAAGTCGAGAATTAAGCTAGCTCGGTTTTAGGGCCCGTCTTATATTCTATCTTCACAGCGGACCTTTCTGGTGTAGAAAGGTCCGCTGGACCGAAAGGACCGAACTAAGTCACTGTCGCTTCATTTGCCTATACGACTATCCTGACTGTCGATGCTGACCCGTATCTAGCTTCAAGTAAAATAAATCTGAATCGTACCGAATCGACGGATGCCTATCTAGATGGAAAATTAAGATTAATTAAGGGAAGTCGAGTCGTGTTACATTCGCAATGAGGAGAGGAGACTCCCCACAGGTCCATCCGATGGTGTTTTCATACCGAATGCCCGAGGTGTACGGTACGCTTTAATCTTCATTTTGATCGTCGTCTGACGCGGAAGGTCCACCTAAGGGAACAGAGAAAACAACTGAATATTAAGTTTAAGGAAATGTACTGGTCGCTAAGCAGATCACAACTTTCACTAACAAATTGCTGTATGTGACCTAATTGGACCTATAGAATCCAGCTTTTGGATACTAAAAACAGTAGCCGCGTCGATATAATACAGCGTTTCAAAAATAAATTACTAAAGAGCATAAAAAGAGGCGCCTTAATTCATAAAAAAACAGTGAGATTCACAAATATTTTAGTTTATATTTGTTGTCGTTACTTTATGTTTATTCTTTATTGTTCCTAATTTAAATTAAAACTATCCGTTTTAAACAACAATCAACGTTCTGCCTTAAAAGCAGCTTAATCCAACTTGGTATTCTGCTCTCTATAGAGTTAATACCTCCTCCTCTGCCAGACGACGGCCGATATCATAGACTATTATTCATTCTATGGCGCCTCTTCATTTTAGGATCGGCTCTCACATCAGATTTTTCAATCTTTAGAGATTCCGAAATATTTTAACCGTCTTCTTACCATCGGCTACTACAAGCCCTTTCTTTGTCTCTTAGTCCCTTAGTGCGGGCTTGCGGTCCTCATACCACCGAGGAACAGCAGGCCGCCTTGGCTTCCCAGATGTTAAAAGGATGAATTCTTCGGCGCTATCGAGAATCCGGTGTGTAAACTTACACACCATTCTCGCTACCGCTTCTTTCAAACCGGCCAAAGGAATCCCTGTACCCGATCCAGTCCGCTTTCTGAATCACCCATCTGCGTGGCTGACTCTGAGGCAAATCACTATTACCGACTGAGATTACAACCGGTCTATGATCGTTTCCAAAGAAGTTTTTGGTAACGCTCCAGCTAAGACGTAGGAATAAGGTTGCTGAACAGAGGGAGAGATCGGTGCACGAAGATGATACAAATGTGCACGATCCATCGCTCAATAAGCAGAAATCTAAGTTCTGCCTCAGTCGTTGAATTGTATTACCTCGGGATGAGCATGATGGTGAGTCCCAAGAATAGTAAAGACCTTTCGATCTTTCTTTTTTTTTTGTATCCTAGTTTCACATTCTTATACACACATGTATGAATGTCTACGTTTCACACGTATCCTTACTCTCAAGAACGTAACATCTTACAATGTGTTTCTTCAACTACAACTCCATCTTGTTACTTAATAACGGATTTTTGTGTAAATACATTTTTAGTTATCGCATTAATAAAAATCTAAAAAAAAAAATTATTATTATTATTATATATTTATAATATGGAAAGTACTACAAAACTGATCGATAATTAATTGTCTTATCTTGTATTTTAGTTGTATTTGTTGTTGTTACATGTCTATGTTTATTCTTTATTTTTCCTGCTGTAATTGTTGATAAGATTGTAAATAAAAGCATTAAAAAAAAATCGACTAAAGCTCATTTGCATAACATGGTTAATCCTACAATCAAAAACTTTTTTTTTGTGTTAGTGCCAGTACATGAATTTGTCAATTTATTAATACGTTATGTAATAATTTAAATATATTTTAAAAAAGACGTATTATTCATAAAAGCTTTTTTTGTGAAACTTAATAGTCTTCTATTAATAGGTAATTAATAAGATTAATAAATTAATAAGTAAAAGTTATTTGAATTCACCAATTATTTTTGTTATGAGATATAATCGGCGAGTATTTATTAATTATTGTTTTTTGGTTTTTTTTTTTCTAGCACGTACATATATTTTCCTAAACCTATCGTATAATTTATTTTTTAATATTAAGAGACTCTAATAAAAATTTCAGTTGGAATTTTAAAATAAGACGCAATGCATTTATTATCCGCACACATAATATATGTTTTACGTGCATTATATACTTCATCGTGAAAAATTGTTAAAAAATTAATTCTCTTGCGTCAAATTTGTGATATAGCGCAAAAAAACCTCATTTCCATCAGGGAATATTGTTACACATACGATGATTAACTTGTGTTATTACATTACTTGATTGTAATGTAATAACACAAGTTATTGTGTTATTATGTTGATTAATAACTACATAATTCTGTTTATAGATGAAAATTCGCGTATGTTAATCCAATTTCACAGAATTAAATGTGCAGTTATGCTACGTATACACCGACACAACTCGTATGAGAATTTATTTAAGATACCACAAAATTAAGAATCTAAAAGCCTTTTCTAATTTATTATACATACTTTCTTAATCAATTGTATTTTACCTGCCGAAAATAATAGCTTTATTATTTTAGAAAATTAGGTAACGAATATTGTTGAGAAATAGTTTTTTTCAAACGAAAATACTTCGACCGATCGAAAATGACGAACAATTATCAGTATTTTTTTTTTAATAATTTATATATTTATTACAGCGAACGTAAAACATTACTAAAGAATTTAATTAAACGAAACCTTGATATAAATAAATAATAAAAATAAATAAATAAAATATAACAATAAGGTAATAAAAATCTTTTTCCAGGCCAATTATAAAGAAATTATTATCAGTTTATTATTATTATTATTATAATTTGCCGGAGTAGTAACCTATTGGGAAATACAGAGTCCACGCAGCATTGCAAATTACCCGTGACTTGTCCCTGAATTGGCCACTATCCTATATAAAAAGTGGATTTTTCACCAATTTCCATTCAGTTTGCTCTGTGATATCAAACAAGAATACAGAATAATCATGAGATCGTTGGTAAGTACCTTATTGTTTCATTAAATTTTACTCCTAAAGTTAAGAAACAAGAATCTTTTACTCGAAGTTACTTTTTATAATATTTAAATGATTTGCGGTCAGTTTATCCTGTATATTATATAAATTCTTGCCTGACATGAAAAATAACCGTATCTATAACATTGAAAATAATGTATTTGTTGCTTTTATTTGTTTTTAATTATATTTTTGCGGGAGGTTCTCAAAAAATGGCCCTCAATCGACATAGGTTATAATGAAACAAATTCAGTTTCGAATCGGATTGTATATATCAAAATATAAAATTTTTGAATTAATTATTTTTCCTAAAAGCAAAATTATGCTTGGTAGTATAAGATAAGATGAAGTACTGACAAATTAAAAAAAAAAAAAAATTTTATATACATTTATATATATATATATATATATATATACAAATCAAGGCGGAAATCGAATCCATTAAGAATAGTCGTAGGTTGCTACAGCATTACTTGTTTCGGAACACTTTTATTTAAGTTGTTTGGGAGGTACACTGTAACTTATTTCGGAATCTAAACGGTTTAGATTTTCAGTAAATACCTTCGTCTTGAATATACAGAGCGGGCCAAAATAACTTCTCAATTTTTATTTTAATAAAACGTTACAGATTAACTCAAAACTAATTTTTTACCTTTAACACAAGATTTACTGAATTAGGTTTTGAAAATAATATCTTTTAAATACTGACCTCTGAAAAATTTACGAATGTGAGCTCTTTTTTTCACGTTTTACATAGTTAAAACCGATGTTTCTTTCGGTATTGCCGCTATATCGGCTCTTTTAAATTGTGTGGCTTATTTACATAAACCTCTATTCTTTCAAACAGACCCAAAGAAAAAATCAGGAGCCGTCATATCCGGTGACCTTGAAGGCCAACAAAATCTAAATTTCTCGAAATTATTCGATTTTTGTATTTTGACCTAAGGAACTCCATTACGCTGCTGTTGTGAGCCTCGGCTCCTTGCCGGTTCCAGGCCTCTTCGACGATATCTCCAAGATCCGGAATTAAATAGGCCAGATGAGTCTTAGTTGACAAATAGCACACCACACCTTACTTTTTTGCGGCTGTAAACGACGTTCACGGGTAACTTGGGAATCGGCAGTACCCCCAAAAACGTTCAGTGTTTTTTGACGTAGCCGTTAAGGTGTAAACGGGCTTCATCAGCTCATCCACAAATTAGGCAAACAGGAATCGTCAGTGTTGATAAACTGCCGGCAGTATACCAGGCGCAATGCGTAATCGATCGAGTCCGATCTACAAGCTAATTGGATTTTAAAAGGAAAAATTTGTTAATTCTTGTGCAAAATTCTGCGCAATGATGTTCGATTAATTTCAGACTGAGTTGAACGTTTTCGTGTTGTCATTGCGGCATCCTCCGATACACTGGTCCTACAGAATCAATATTTTCATTCTTTCTGGAAGTCTTCCTGATTTTCTGAATCTCCCACTGATGTAATCTGTCCAAATTTTAAAACCATTTCCAAACCATTTTGTAAAACATTTTAAGTATGTTTCGTAAACAATCCTCTGACTTTTCCAGTAAAATGCGATTACTTTTATTCTTTGTGAAGGGTGTATTTTTAAAAAAATGAATCTTTTTTATTTAAGTTTAATCTGAAAGAAAAAAATTATAATATTTTAATAATACATTTTTATTCATAGGCAGTGATCTTTGTATATATATTTATAAACTAAGGTGGGAATCGAATCAATTAAGAACACACTAGGTTGTTCCACCAGATGGAGGTACACCGTTGATATATATAATCTAAATGGTTCAGATTTTAGATTTTGAATATGTATATATATATATATATATATATATATATATATATATATACATATTCATATATATATATATATATATATATATATATATATATAGAATTTTTGAATGGATTAATTTTTCCTAAAAGTAAAATTATGTTTGGTAGTATGACAAGATGAAGTGACAAATTTTAAACGTATATAAAAACCAAGGCGGGAATCGAATCAATTGGGGCTGTAGGTTGCTGTACCAGATTCAGGTACACTGTTAATCACTTCGTTATCGAAATATTTCAGATTTCGAAGGAATGAATATTTTTGATTTTTACTTTACCCGTTACATCGTAAAACAAATTCACAAAATTCCCACTTTTATCGACTCAAAACAATATGTTTGTTTTTGTAAAGTGAAATATGATAGTGTAGGTTGAATAAACAAAGAAAAATATCTTCGTCTTGAATAAAATATTAAATAAATACGCCCGATAAATGATCAAAATCATCTACGTAGACCTTAGTTAGACTAATCGAATCTCATTTAACACTAATTGAACCCTAATTGAATCTAATTTAATCTTATTTAACTCTAATCTTTTTTCCCATTAAGCTAAGTCATTTCTCTTTATTATAATAAATTATTTTCAAAAAACTTAATGAAAAGTTTTAAAAAATTCAATTTTATGATTACAACCTAACAATTTAATCCTAATGTGAGACACATTAAAAAAAAAAAAAACAAAGAAATAAAGTGCCACTCATTAACTGCCTAATTACTTATCTTCTCTTATTGCCCTCACCTGTTTACATATTACTGAGTAAACGGTTTAAATTAAAGAATTTTTCAATTAAACCAAAAGTTATTTAAAAATTAAATTATAATATATTTTCAAAAAATAACTTCATCTACAAACGTAAATTATGGTTATTTTTTGTTTGTTTTTTTTTTTTTTTGTTTTTTATCAAATACACGTTTTCTTATTCGGTTTATGAAACCTTTTTGCTTTTCACATAGATGACTTAAAAGTTACTAATTAAAATCGAATTAAAAATAATTTAAAGAATGTTATACCGTTTAAGCATAACAAATGTTTATTATTATTTAAAATAATCAAAAATGTTTAAAACATAAAGGAAAGAATAATTTTTTATAAGTTTTTCCAGTTTTTTGTTACAGATTTCAATAACAAAATTAAATTACATCGAAAACTGAAACTGATGGTGGAATAATAGAATTTACCACATTAATGTTTTACTGTAACCGTAAAGCAATTTCTTACGCTTCAAACCTGACGGAAAAAAGTTATTAATTCACTAGTATAAAGAATTCAAATTATTGTTAAAAAGAATTATAATAAATAAGTTAGGGAGACTGTGACAAACCAATCCGCGGGAGGATAACGGTACTCCTTCATCATTTATAGCTATCGTAGCCGCACAGATTGTTTTTCATGTAAAATACTTAAAAGAAACTTGATAAGTTAGGAAAAATTTGACAATATCGCGCACGATCATAGCCTCGTCAACCTTACAGATTTAATCAAATGTTTACTTAGTATTCGACAGACAATACTAATAATCCTGATGGTGGATACCGGTGTTCTTTGGTGGTCGGGTTTCAATTAACCACATATCTTAAGAATGGTCGAACTCAGACTGTACAAGAATATACACTTCAGTTACACTCATACATATCATCCTCTGAAGTAATACCTGAACGATAATTCCCGGAGGCTAAACGGGAAAAAGAAAGAAGACAACAATAATAAAAATTACAACAAAGTAAACCGGGTTACAAATGTCGAGATATACAGTTTTCTTTTCTTTAAATTCTATAAAGAAAATTTGATAGAAAAAACTATTTAATCGTAAGAATTAAAAACAAAATAAAAAATTTCTGTACGAAAATAATCTTCTCTCTAATACTTCCAAAATTCTGTATTTAATTTAATTAAAATGTACAGAAATCCAATGACTATTACGATCCTCAAAAATATTTCACAAAAATTGCTGATGATTTTTTTATGAAAACGTTTGTTCGCTTCATTCAATCAAAAAATCATTTTTTGTAAATATAAATTTAAAAAAAATATTATTTATTCGATTAAAATCATACAGTTCCACGCAAAATAATAGGTTATTTTACGATATTAAAATGCCCTAGGAAAGCAGGAAACTGTATACTGGCTCTAGATATGCCCGCACAACAACCTGATATAATTTTATTTATTAATATTTTTGTTAGTAATTCATCGATTAGGTATTACTGTTATTATTATTTCTTCTTAAATAAATAATATGACGCAAAAGAAAAAAAACTTACGCGTAAATGTACGACGAAGAAATTTCGTATTACATGACAATAGCATTTCGAAAAGGATTCGAACCGGGTTCAAAATTAAAATCCCGAATAAAGAATTTCAACGTTACCAATCTAACAGAGAGGTCGGCGAAATAGTCTTTATTTAACACCAATATTATAGAACGGTAATAAACCGTCGATAAATAAACATTTATTAAAGTTACGAGTCGCGCTACATTTTCTTGCACGGAAGCCGAAAGCCATCCCCTACATATACTATTCCTTAATCGAATAACGGGTAAGACTCCCTGCAATAAAATGAAACGCTGCTAGACGATTGCGCCGAAGGCCAAATCCGCTCCATCGATATCATAAAATATTCTCACCTTAAAAATGTAACTAAGAACCAAATTACTTACAACCTGTAGCAAAGATGTAGTGTTTATTAAAATTTAAAAACTAAGTAGAAAGTTTGTTCTGAAGTTTTAAAGATTTTAAACAGAGATGATAATAAACTATTCATAATTTTGACCTGAGCAAAATAAAGATTTAAGTAGGCTATATTTCATATAACTTACAATTAAATTTTAGTCAAGTATTCTATTACACAATAAAAAATCCAATTTACAGGTAACACCTGTGTTTATTAAACGAATATATTGAAGGAAGGATTTAAAAGTTATGCAATACAGCACTCCGTTTCTATTATCATTATCATAATTACTATTATTACTACTACCTTTTTTTTTGGGGGGGGGGTTGTATGGGCATCGACTTCTACGGTCATTAGCCCTCGTCACATTCTTAAAAAGACGGTTTAAATCACCAACAAGTTCGTCATATGTAAGGGTGTAAAGGGCCCTTACATTTTATTTAAAAACACAAACTACACAGAAAAATTAAGACACAACAACAAAAAACCACACTTATAGAGTGTAAAGGGCCCCGATATTATAATTAAAAAAATAAATAAAACACAAAAATATAAATGAAAAAGAACGGCTTCACAGTACCGACATTTCATTTTTTTGTCTACTTTGTTTTATTTAAGCACCCCCGGGGTAACTGGAACCGTCGTTAAGCAGCACATCAGTGGCCCCAGAATGCCGTGGCAGTTGACTACCCCCCCCCCCCCTATAAACTGTCCCGTAGAACTTAACCCGTCGGGTTAACATTGTTATTGTTATTCATTAGATCTTATTTTAATTACTATTATTATTATCATTTTTTTCTTTAATTACTCATTTTTTTACTAACAAACATTAACTAGTTAACATTAAATTTTAACAATATTAACAAAGATCTGAAAGAAAGAACGGCTAAGTTATTTTGTATTCAGACTGTTTTGTTTTGTCTAAGCTAAAAAATCATTTACCAATATATTACTATATTTTAGGAATACACAATAAGTTTATTTTACGAGACTGCATTACTGTTCTGAGAAATTTTTTTTTATTTTACATGACGCTATCGTTAATTTGGAAACTTTATCTCAGTATTTTAGAATCCATCTATTCCTTATCATTTTCTGTTATTCTTTTACTTAAGTAGATAAGGAAGAATTAAATTTAATTCCGTCAATACTTGGTCTCTTTCTGTTTTCAGTTTAAAGAAAAATAGATTTTAAAAGATAATTAATTTTATTGATTGTATTATTATTTTTTTTTTTGGCTTTTGTAATATTTATTACCTTTTACACTATGAATCTATCGGGTTTTATTGTAGACGTTGAAAGGAATTTTCAGTATTTTGATGATCCAAAGCTAGCGGCTTTACGTTTAATCACGGAAATGGTTTGAATTGTGTTTTTATTATTTAAAAAGTGTAGAATATCACTGGAATACACTCCAACCATTTATCGGTCCGATTATTGACGACTTAAATATTTTGATTTTGGCAGTAACCAATATCGCATACGGTGAATGTTTGGAGTATCCTTTAAAGGGGTTTACCTTAATTTCAAAGTACAGGTCTAGGGACAACGGTGGGTAGATTTCCATTTATCACAGATCAGATTTAAAAACTAAAACGATGTGACATTAATTTCACTACAGCGGAAGTTCTCTCAATAGAGATTGAAACTGCAGCCAGTAAAAAAACCGATCGTATTTGCTTTTTATAAGCCTCCAGAAACAAGTAAAATAAATTTTAATGTCGAATTAGAGTCACAGTTACAATCTGAAGTTTTTAGAGTGACTGGGAATGTATTCCTTACTGGGGATTTTAATATATGCTCATTGGATCTATCTACGCCGCCTCAGAGATTATTTATGGACATTCTTATTTTCCGCGGTTGTATTAGTGGAATAAGGAATCTGACTCGACAAGAGATTCGTAATAATATTCTTACAAGTTCTTGTAATCACGTCAATGTGAAAAACGATACAACAAAGGTAAACATTTTTTTCGAAAGTACCAGGTAATCTCACTTTGTGAGATTTACTTTTAATAAAAGTTCGAAATCAGAGCAAGATAAGCAATGCGCTAAATATGAATTTATTCTTTCAGATACAAAAGTTAATGAGCTAATTCAGAAATTTGATTGGCAAAATATCATTGCAGAATTGAATCCAAACATAATTTATAATAAAATTGTAAAAGTTTTTAATATGATTTATTCAGTGTCAAAATTAAAAATTAAAAACCAAAATTAAAAACCAGAAAAATTAAAAAAAAATCCTTGTTATAATAAAGAAATTGAATTTCACATAAAAAAGAAAAACTATTAATGAAATCTTTTGAAATGAAATCCTGGAAATCAGTTACTTCCTGGAAGTACAATAAACAAAGATATTTTGTAGCCTGTTTAATTAGAAGTGTTAAAACAAGATATTATTTTAATATCATTGAAAAATATTCCACTGATATAAAGCAAACCTGGAACATGGTTAATTCAGTATTGAAAAATAATAGAAAGTCCGATTCATCTTTTTCTAATATACAAAAATCATTTTCTTTAAAGAGTCCTGATCGTTACTTGAATCTGGCAAATAAATTCAATAATTATTTTGGTTTTACGATTGCAGATTTAAATAAAAATTTAGTTTGATCTGATTTTGATTTATCTAACAGAAAAAACTAATTACAATGATGGTTATAAATTATCGATGTATTTCAAAAACGTCGATGAAAATTCTCTTTTACAAATAATAAATTAACTTAAAATAAATGTTGTCCTGGTCCAGACATTATACATGCTAGGCATATTAAAGTAAATTTTCACCATTTAAAATTTGTTTTGAATCAATTTTTTAATAGAATTTTTGATTCAGGGACAATACCGGATGGAATAAAATTAATTCACGTAAAACCCCTTGCATAAATCAGGTAAAAATCACACACTAGAAAATTGAAGGCCTACAAGCAATCTATCTGTCTTTTCAAAAATTATGGAGTCTTTTGTAAATGTACAGCATGTTGATTTTTGTACTACTAATTGCATTTTTCCGAATCTCAACACGGCTTTATTCCTGGTAGATCGGCAACTGGAGTTTTGGAAAAAATTACATACAAGATAAATGAGTCACTTGATAATGATAATTGTGTAATGGCAGACCTAATAGACCGAAAGTTATTAGAGCGGTTTCATAATTATTTTTCCAATAGACTAATAGCTGGTAAAATACGATATACAGTCGACAATTCAGTGAAGCAAGGTTGTGGCGTTGTCCAGGGTTCAATTCTTGGCCCGAATCTATTTATCTTGTACGTTAATGAAGTTTTGTGGACTGAATTTAAGATGTTCACTGTTTATGTTTGCTGATGACTTAATTATATTATTTTTCAATAAATCTTTATCTTTACCAACAAATACTTTGCAAATTGATTTAAATATTTTAATTAAATTATATTAATATAGCAGAATCCATGTTAATCAAAAGAAAAATCAATTGTTTTTAGAAAGCCGAGATCTAATTATGATTGCTTAGCTGACTGTAATCTCATCGTTTGTCATTTTCATACTGTTTTCAGTTTGATTATAACTGCTCTTGTGAGAAGATTCCACATTCTCATACGGTCAGGTATCTTGGTCTGATGTTTGATTATAATATGAAATGATGCTCTCGTGTTGATTTTTTGTGTAAAACACTCAGAATTATCTCGTTTAAATTCTATCGGGTTGCTGATATATTTTCTTTTACATTAAAAAAGATTCTATATTTTGCATTAGTCGAATAAATTATGGTATATGGTGGTCTTACATCTTATGGTTTTGCACCACAGTATACGAGTATTTTGAACCCGGTTGAAAACCTTTTAATTAGAATTTTTAAAGTTTTATTTGGACATACTGATTTGGCTAGTGTGGGAATTATGAAGTTGCATAATTTGTTGATGTATATTGTACTTTTGAAGAACTATTCTGTTGACACATAAAAAATTTATAACAACTAATTATGAAGAGAAACAGGTATATTTTTTAATGTACCGCGATATTTCACGAGTTATGGGAAGTCAACCCCCCAAGTTTTTTGCTCCTTCTTATTTTAATGAACTGCCGATTCATTTGAGATCTATAAGTGGTTTTTCTACATTGAAGACTGAACTGAGACATCACTTTCTGGCATTACCCTAAACTTTCACTAAAATCTTTGTGCCATCTGTCAGAATACAGAGTTTTGATTTGTATGCGAAATTAGTTTATATTCATGTTCATTTTAGACACTAAAATTGAAATAATTTTCTTCGTAAAGACAAAATTATTATAACATAAAAGAAAATTTGTAAAAACTACTTAATATATTATTGTATATTAGAAAATACAGTTATAATTAATATTATAGATTAAATAGAAATAGTTTTGTATGTAATTCCTCAAAAAAGCTTATTGTAACCTACAGGAAATTTTATCACGACTCTAATACAACTCAATAAATAAATAAAATAAAATAATTAATAATAATTATTATTATTATTAAGTGGCCTATCATAAATTTGCTTAGCTCTAAACGCGGCGTGGCCTTAAATCACAGTCCATATCGACATCAAATACGACCAGATTATTTGCTGTTAAAAATATGAAACATAATTGAACGGTTATTCACACTTCACTGATTTTTATCTTTTACATTATCTGACATCTATTCTTTTATTATTTTTTTTTACAAAGGTAGGAAAATTAATTGATAAAATATTGACACATACATTAACGTTTTTTATTGTTGGTTTTTATTTTTTTTATTTCAATATCTATACAAGATACTTAAATATATGAAACTGAAATTTTAAACGACACCGAACTTTTAATAAGGATATTAACAAAAGTCTTATTTAAATTATGATGAAATTTTATTTGTTTTTTTTTTTTTTTATCTAAACACAATTGAAAATTTATTCTCTCATGATTCAAGTTTATTCACACAATTCACTTTTTTCCTTAATTTATGGAATCCTTAGTGAATAATTTTAATAATGGATTCTCTATTTTAAGCTTTTATTAGTTTTATACTTTATTGTTAAAATAACACTTCGTTAAAGATAAAAATACAAATCGGTTAAAAGAATTGACGCAACAATATTTTATTTAACTAAGAAAGATCTTGAAATTTAAAAATCTTTCCAACTTTGAAATACAAACTGCCCGTAGATATTTTGTGAATCTCTGGCCTCCTCAGGGAAGGGTAAATCTCTTATTCTTTCCCCGTTTATATACTGTTGTAACATCTGTGAAAATATCTTATAACAGTAAATAATCTTCTTCTTAAACGTTTCTCCATAACTGACCACCGATATTTATAATGTATATATAACATGTCTTGACTCATTCGTAATCAACGCCCGGAAAAAAACTACTGAATATAGATCGTTAAAAATCTGTATATACATTTTCCTTATGGTCTACGTCCGCAATGACGTGGGAGTTTTTGAGATTCCGAGTGTAAACGGTTAAAATGGAGTAACGATGTAATTTACTTTTCTTTTTTTTTTTAATTTCTCGGTAACAAATGAAGATATCGACTTGATTCTTGGTTTTCTCATGTGAATATCTAAAAATCGATCTATGGATTTTTTGAAATTCGACCTTGAAATGGTTGAAGAAAGGTAAAAGATTTTGATAAATGATTACATGTTTTCACCGTTTCCGGCTATATTAAACGAGATATTCACTAGAATTAGAATACACTTGCAAATACACTTCAGATAATATCTAAAAATAAATTTTCGGGGTTTTTGGATTTCGATTTTTTAAGGGATGCGAAGGTGATTCAACCGACACAACTGCCATTGTTACTGCATGTGCGACGCGACTGATTGCACCTCCCTCCTGTTATTAGACCAAAAAATATAAAATAAAATCAAAAAATTGACGGCGACGGGGGAGCTAATATATATATATATATATATATATATATATATATATATATATATATATATATAATATATACAGATCTTCATAAATGTAATTTTTCTTATCCTACAATTCATCTACAATTTATTTTTCAATCTACAGTTTTAAAATAAAAATCGCACCAAATCCTAATTATAAAACATAAAGGAAATAAAATTTTTATTTATAATTTATCTTACTATAGTTCCGACTTTTGTATAGTAAAATAGTAAAAGAATGACATTAAATTATTAAATACAAGCTACAAAAAAAATTGAGCTTTTTTTCAAATGTCGATTTAGTTCAGCAACAAAGTAAAACAACTGCTAGAAACTTACTAATTTTTTAATCTTATTCAGACTTTAAAAACTTGAAATTAAAAAACGAGAGAATTGAAACTATTCTTTTACATTTTATTATATTTTTCTTTAGAAATCTGATTTATTTCTATAAAAAGATTATTTTATTTGTAATATAATTACTTAGAGGAATGTTTTTAAAACATTTCTCGCAGAAAAAATAGCTGATTGTAAGAAAAACCAAAGAGAGAAATTTTCGAATCGATAAAAATAAAAAAACAAATCCGGAGAAATATAATAAACCGGTTCTTTTTAATTTTACTTACCTTTTTCAATTTTTATGTATGAAAATGATATCAGACTGGGTATGATTAAGCTGTAACAATCCAGTTCTATACGATCATCGCTATAGAAAAATGAAAAATATCTTCTGTTTGTCTAAATAACTATTTAATTTTTCGTTTAAAAACTGTTCCGATCATGAACCTGGAAAACTTAAAAAATTTACAACAATACGAGTACAGGAATTTTCTCTACAAAATAAAGAATATCATAAAAATCGATCTATTATTTTTATGAAAAACTGACTTGAACATAGGTACGAAAAAAGAACACACGGTTAAAACTGAGAACTTCTCATTAAAGTAGGTTAAAAAGCGTATTTTAGTATAAAAATTTTATCTTTTCCTTTTTATCAACACTTATTTAAATCTCCCTATAAATGTTTAACATATATATTTACAACCTTCCAACAGTAAAATTCCTAAATCGACGATATAAATTTCTTTCAAAGTTAATAACTGGCAATCATTTAATAATAATAATACACAATAATGCCGTTGAGAAACTGTCCCGCTAGTTTTTATTATTATTTTTATTATATTACTATATATCTACAATAAATTATTACATCAAATATCACGATTATTATCGCATAGCATTGTAATTAATTAAAATGATAATAGTTACATTACAATTTTTCTCTTACACTAGTTATTACATCATTTTTTATTGAAATAAAGTTACTCAATTTCTTTCGTGAAATGAAATCTTTTAAAAACTATTTTTTTCCTTTTTATTAATTTTTATGAAAGTAATGCGTATATAAATAATATATACAGTCTAATAATTCTAATACAAAAGTAAACAGATATAAAAAGAAAAACAACTTACAAAACACAAAAATAATCTGATTGTCATACACAGTTTTTGTTTATACATTACCGAATGAGTAACAATCGCTTTATTTTAATACTCGTACGTACAAATTTATATTATTTTCTTTTTTGTAATAAACAAATAATTATCCCTTACCTATTACAATAATATAATTATTATAAAATACGATGTTTTTTTTAACTGAATAAAAAACTGTTTAGAGTAAAATAAAATATTAATAACTAAATTATTAACAAAAGATAAATATTAAAACAAACGACTGCCGAAAAAACATTGCCTTTTTGTTCTGGTTCGGTTCCATCATGATTTTGTATATACTAGCAAATATCCCGTTTGAATTTTGAAAATCGGAGGATTGTTTGCAGAGATATTACAAGAGCACCCCGTTTTGCACCTCCCAAAACAGGCACCCTGTTTGTTACAGTTGATGGTGATGATTGGTCTAGCCTCCCATGAGGTGCTTGCATACTTCACCTCTCTAGCCTCACACGCAGTCCGGACGGGAAGCCCGTTATTGTTAAACAGAAAATTTTATCGAAGAGAAATATTTTAATTTTATTTAATGTTATTTTATTTAAAGTAAATTTAATTCTATTATTTTTGTAATATTATTCATTCGATCGATTCGAATCGTTCAGTTCAAACCCGGTTCACAAAATTCTTAATAGAGATTTGCCGGTTGAAGCGACAAATTTATAGAGCCTATGACACTGTCGGTAACGTAAGGATTCCAACGCGGGGTCGTACATCTAAATCAGTTGAGCCGTTGAGCTGCCACGGTGGAACATAGATACATACATTCATACAACATAAACAAGCAGACTCGTTTTTTGGCAGTCTGTAATAATATAATTTAAAAATACATCGACCTTCGTAGTGAAGTGATAAGCGTCTCTGCCGTTATAACAAATATAACAATCATTATTGTATCATTATCGCCACAAAAACTTAGTCAGGTAATAATCAATCATTTGACGTCGTGCCTCGCATTGCAGTGGATTATTTATAGACTTTTTAAAATCCTGATCGATTAGTAGAAATAAAAATGAATCTACTATCGAGCGGGAGTAAAAATTTTGAATATCAGTGGTCGAATAAACGTATATAAATATCAGACTTTTAGGATTAGAAGTTTTATCTCTAGTAGCATAACAAAATTTATGAAATAACACCGAATAACTTACGTAACACATCTCTATGCATTAATTACGTCATTTTAATTTTTTAAAGCTTTTCTGAAAAATTATATAGCAATAAAATCAGATAAATGCTTTAAAATACAGTACTTTCGAAAAGTTGTTGTGCGATGGTATTATGGAAGTGTAGTGAAGAATCTTTCTTAATTATTACGTTGTATTTTTATTTAACTTTTTTACAGAAACGGATATTGCAACAACCGAAATAGTTCATAAAAGGTGTTGAAAACGACCTCTTTCAACAACCCTGCAAACGTTTCAATTTGTTTTCAAATACTAACCGACTGATGTACTGAAATACATTGCCGTGATTGCGGTTTTTAGTTAGTCAATCGTGCGTGATCTGTTGCGATACACCGCTTGTTTTGCTGCTACCCGTTGAAAGTAATCAAGGAGAGCCAGATCTTGCGATCGTGCAGGCCACAAACCCCTCGAAAAGATTCGTTCATCAATGACATTTCGAAAAAAAGTCATTGATTTGTTAGCCATGTGCGTTGTGGCGGCATCATGTTGAAGCAACCTTACTGATTTCCACTTTTGTTTATTGACTAACGAAGTTTGTTAAACTCTCTGTTTTTCTACTTAGCCTCCGAGACCACCGTAAGATATTACTTTAGAGGATGATATATATGAATGTAAATGAAGTGTAGTCTTGTATAGTCTCAGTTCGACCGTTCCTGAGATATGTGGTTAATTGAAAACCGACCTCCACAGAACAGCGGTATCCACGATCTAGTTTTCAAATCCGTATAAAAGTAACTGCCTTTACTAGGATTTGAACCTTATAACTCTCGACTTCGAAATCAGCTGATTTGCGATGATGAGTTTAGCCCGGTGGGCTAAAGTTTGTTAAACTAGCACAGTAACAGTCGCTTAAGAGTATTTTGAAAAAATTAATATACCATCCCATATGAAACCACGATTCGTCTGTAAAAAACATAATGTCGAGGATACCTTTGGAATTTTGGTTGATAAACCGTTTAAACTGTTGACGATAAATTATTCACACGTTACTTCGTAGAGGAAAAGATTCAGCTCTTTTCTTATAGCTTTAAGCGGGGTAGCAACTCCGTTATCATGCTGCTGTGCTAACTTTCGCGTTGACTTTGATGGACTTTCGGCCGTAGCATCCGAAGTCAAAGAGCTTCTGTTAGTTTAGTTTAGGTGGTCTTCTGTTTCGATCAGCGTTCTCAACCGATCCTTTTGGCCGAAATCTTTCGATAAGAGTTCGAATTGCATTGTAGTAAGGAACAGGAATATTTAGAAACGTTTCAGAAAACTTGTGCTTCACTAAATCAGTGTACTTGCCACCTTCACGAAAGACGTGTTCGACGAGAAGATGCCTTCCTCTACCGAAAGAACCGTTACGTTTCTCGTAACTATTGATTTCGATAAGCGAAACAATACGAAACGAAACCCTTTCAATCACAACTCAACTACTGACGTCTTGGTTTAATACTGATCAACTCCCAAGAAACCCACAGGGCAAACTAGATAACGGCGAAAGAACCGAATGCATCACGTAATTCTAAAGAGTACTGCATAGCGACTTACAGAATGCTTTGTATAACCGCAAAAAGAAATTAAGATAAGATTTTTTTCGAATAAGAACAAAAAAAAAAACATTTATCATAAGTTACAGGTTATCATAAAAACAATAATAAACTGTAAGATGAAGACTTAATTTGCGTGAAAAGATAAGCGCCGGCATTTCATACTCATTACAACATATTTTAATCATATCAGATTAAAAATGATTATTCCCAAACACGTCTTTCAAATAACAAAAGTAATAAAATGAAAACATAAATTACTTAATTATCACAAGCCTAAAAATTATTACATGTCATACCTAAGCGATTAAAGTTTGTTTGATTTTTTAAATATTCAACAAGGAGAGAAAAAATATTTATTGAAATTTATGAATAACTTACACTCAAGTTACGAATTTGATAATGACCCTGAAACATCATTCCATTCTCTATTATTCTGAGCATTTACCCTACCACGATGACGATAAAAATCTTTTTAAACTGCAATTATTACAAACAAAAAGAAAGAACTAAAAGAACAAGAAATTACATAATAAATTTAAAAGAATTTTTGTTACAATGATCATAATCTATAGTTTAGTTATAAAGAATAGAAAACAAATTGTGCGCGAATAGTTTACGACATAGTCTCACGAATTTGATTTAACATTAAAAAATTACTTGCATCGAAATCGATAGAGTGAACAGAATAGATGATAAAGTGTTTTTTAATGACAAGACAGGACAATGGCATAAAGGAGACGATAAGTATAGGTATGAGGGAAAGTAAAATAAATTAATCATCAGGGACGCAATACTTCGTAAATATCCACCTTAACTTATACGTCTCTTAATGAAACCACTCACATACACACACGCGCGCGTTTACAGATTACAGTACAGTAATAACATCTCAATTAACAACCTAGGTATTGCAAAAAAACGGAAATTAGGTAATAATGATTCGTAAAAAAAATATATATAAGTAACCTTATTGTTGTAACATTATGTACGCGGATAAATCACTAACAGATTGATGTTTATTTAATATAACCATTAAAACATAAATTTATAAAAACCAGGTTTTTTTTCGTTTGGACCATCTATGAATCGCTTAAAAAACACAACTTCATTTTGTATTTCGTTTCCTTTTCTCCCAGTAGTCTTTCATTCTATAACTAACTTCGTTCTTTTGTTGAAAACTTGCTTCCTCCTTTCTTTTCTTGATTTTTCCCAGAAAAATCTTGAAATTTTTAAATTTATTTCTGAAAGTAATTTGGTCCAAAACTTTTCTTCTTTAATATTTAAATCATTTACACATTTTTCGATTTCTTGTGATCATTTTTTTTTTTTTAGTTTTTAATCTAGAAAGACAATTAAATATTATTTCAGTTAAACTGTTGCCCACCAGTCCTTTTAAGCGACTGTAAAAACAAAATTCTCTTTTTGTTGCAGTAGATGGTTATATTTTTTCGTTACTTTTTTTTAATGCGGTTAATTTCTTAGTATTATTTTTATATTAAGGTTCTAAAACCTTTTTTAAATTTTCCTTTTCCAGTCTCGATTTTGTCATCATCGATTTCTGCATCATATAAACATCCTACAGTGCGTTCAAAATCTCATTGTTCAGTACGCTTTAGAATTGTTGAGTTGTGATTGAACGCGCTTCGTTTCGTTTATCGGAATCAATAGCGGCGAGTAACGTAACGGTTTTTTCGGTAAAGCAAGCGTTTATCTCGTTGAACACGTCTTTCGTGAAGGTGACAAGTTATACGGATTTAATGAAGCACAAGGTTTTTGAAACGTTTCCAGATATTATTCTAGAAAGTTCCTCATCGCAATGCGATTCGAACTCTTATCGAAAAAATTCGCAATAGGGCGCTGTTGATGAGGTAATTGAAGCGGAAGATCAGCTAAACTAAACGAACAGAAGCCGCTTGATATTTCGGATGCTATATACGAAAATCCATCAAAGTCAGCGCGTAAGTTAGCACGGGAGCAAGATATCGCTACCCTATATAAAGCTGTAAGAAAAGAACTGAAACTTTTCCCCCGCAGAGTAATGTGTGAATAACTTATTGTCACCCGTTTAAACGTTTTATCGACCAAAATTCCGCAGGTATCCTCGATATTATGTCTTTTACAGACGAAGCACGGTTTCATCGGTGAAGGTATATCGATTTATAAAGTCGACTGTGTTCTTCAACTAACCCCGATGAATTACACGAACAATCTTTACACGAAACGAAAACTGGATTCCGGATCGGTGCGAGTATAACGCGTATTGCGAGTCCAATCTTTTTTTCAAAATACAGTTAATAGTGATCGTTATCGTGCTATTTTAAAAACTTCATTTGTTAGTTAACGGTGAAAATAAATCACGGTTGTTCCAACAAGATGGCGCCACAGCGCACATCTAACAGCTATCAGGCCAACACAGCTAACAGGTCAATGACGTTTTTACGAAATGTCTTCGGTGAACGATCATTTCGAGGGGTTTGTGGCCTGCACGATCGACCGATCTGACTCCCTCAGATATTTTCTACGGTTGCGTAGCGAAACAAGAAGTGTATCTCAACGGACCGCGCTCGATTGACGAACTAAAAACGGCATACGTACGAAACATTCCAGTTTATCAGCCGGTTAAAGAGTTTTAAAACAAATTGAAACGTATGCAGTGTTGTACTGATGTTAGAGGAAGTCATTTTCAACGTCTTTTATAAACTATTCCGTTTATTGTAATATCCGTTTCTAGAAAATAATGAAATAAAAATACAAAGTAATAATTAAGAAAGTTTCGTCATTACACTTCCATAATTCCAGCGCACAACTTTCCGAACGCACTGTAGTATAACGGTTATTGTGTCTAAATAATACATTAAAAGAAAGGGGCTTTCGTTGGTTGTACATATATTTTTTGTTTGTTGATGAACTAGTTTCATTATTTGCTTTCATTTCTGAGTTGGATCTCTTCTAGTGCGTTATATTGTAATATTTCTCCGAGTTATTTATATTTTTTCAAATATCTTAATTTCTCTCTAATTAGTATTCAAACCGTAATAAATAAATATCCTATTCGAGATCTTTTGTGATCGCTGCCAGATCATCCGCAAAGGCAAATCAATTTTTTTAGACTATCATTTATGTAACCTACATTTTTATCCTTTTTATAATCGTACGTTTCTATTATTAAAAATTGTAAAAAATGTTATTTAAAAATTCAGACTCAAATTTAAAGTTTTTATTAGCGAATTAAAATTTTTCCATTTCACTTTCCAGAACGTAGACGGGATCACATCGGAAACTTCAATGCGGAAAGCAGGAATACTTGAAAACGTTATAAGTCGGCGTACATTAAACTCTTTTACTTGTAACCGATTTCACTTAAAAGAACTGAGCGTTTTATAATTCACCAATTTTAATAATTCTTTTTTTTTTATTTACTAAGTTCTTAAGGACAAATTAAGCGAAAAAATTATTTTTAAGAAAAGTACATTATCTAGATAGAAAGATTTTACAATAATTTTCATTTTCTAATCCGTTTTCATTATTTCTTAACATCGGAATATAATAGAATAATATTATAGTTTGAAGTCATTTTATATTCGAGTATTTTCGCTAAAAATTAAAATATCAGTGACAAAACTTAACAGTAAAAAAAAAATATATCCGTTCCAAAAAGCGTTTCTCTCGCTTAATAGTAATATCTTACGATCGCTTTCGTGCATTATTTTCTTATTTTTATAAGACTTCTTGTCTTTCCTTTTGTGCAAACAGTTTTTTACCGTTTTAGGTTTGACCGTATTTTATATAAAATTATAACTAGAATAGTTACAGTAAAACCGACATCAAATCAAAAATGACTCAAAAAATGTTTAACAGTAAATAATATTTTATCAATTCTTCTTATATTAAGAGTTTTGAAAATTTGTGAACGAGTAAGGGTCGTTAGTTCATCGGTAACTTATTTATTTACTTATTTTTTTTTTATTCCGGTGGCGACTAAGTCAAAATTTAAAGCCGTTAAATTAAAACAACAAACGTTTCTTTGTTATACGGTTTTTTTATCGTAGTATTTTATTTTAAAGTTTATCGTATAAATAAAGTACTAAAATCATTAGCGAATACTAAATATGTATATTATTTAACTTTTAGGGTAACTAATGGTTAATTTTCTTTACATTAACCGGAGATAGAACCTAAGAACTTCAGGGTAAGAATCTAGCTGATGAAGTCTATTATTAAATCAATCTATTATTATTAAGTATTTAATTCATTAATACATTTATTTTGAATCGCCATTCGATTTTATAAAATAAGACGAACAATCTTTTATGGTAAAACAAGTTTTGTGAACGGTAAAGTTTATCCTAAGAATTAATTATTATTTATTAAATACCGGTAGGGTCAATGAAATTTTCATTACTATTTTCTCTCGTTTAAATATTTTTTTTTTTTTAAATACCTTCGGAAATTTTATTATAATAAAATTAAAACCGGTTTTAGTAGAAGGTAACAACAAATACAAATTGAAAAATAAATCGGGGGGGGGGGGGTACTGTTTTTGAACGATTCTAAAATACCGGTTTAAAAATAAAAACTTAGGAGTTATTTTTGTTAATCTATCATTAATTATTAAAATTATTTTTTCATTTAGTATAATTATTTATTTATTGAAACCTAAATATTATCGTTCAATTTTAAATGAAAGTAAAAGTATTTCAAAAGAAAGCGTATATTTTGTAAAACGTTATATCTTTAAATACTGATCCTACTTATTTTGAAACTTTCGGATTTACAGTAACTAACTACAAGTCGCCTTTATCAGCTGATTTTTATATTAGTATTATAAATGTAGTATTTCTGGTAATTATTAGAAACTAGTTTCTATTTAAGTTTAGTGTGCTCTCCGTTTCATTATTCTGCTTAAATAAAAAAGGTTTTCTGTTGTCACCGTATTTTTATAGGAAGATTCATCAAATAAACTATACCTTTGTATAGATAGCAAATCTCTAACGTCTCTTTATTCTTACTCATTATAGAATTATTCATTTGAAATACATTGTAGTTTGTCGATCCCCAATTACTATACGACTTTACTTCACTTCACGACTTTTTAACCGAAGACATTTTAGCTGTAGCTATATTATATACAAACCTTTACTCTCAAATAGTGAGTTATATATCAATCGTTTTTGTTCGGGCAAGATGTTTGATATATTAAAATAAAAAATTAAAAAATCTTTTGACATGATATCCCAGAAGTCTCAATTTTTTGACTCGGAGGTATCTTTAACTTATTACATCTTCGGATCGCCTGGTTAGAATGATCGAATTAATTAGAAATCATCAACAGAATGGTGGCCAGTCACAGGAGTTGTTAGCGTTAAAACATATAACCGGTTCGACAAATCTTTAAATTACCGATCTTTACTTTAGAATTTGACAAATTTTATTGTAATTTTTCCCCAGAATTTCCCCATACTATTTCAGTTTTTTACCGATTTTCTTCAAAAAAATTAACAATAAGCAAGAGTGTATGCCGAAAGAATAGCCTACTGTGAAAGTAAAATAAAAAAGAGATTTAATAAAATGCATTGAAACAATTTTCAAGAGTGAAAAAATTACGTAATGTTTTATATTATTTTCCTCCCGTCCTCGCATCAAGAAAGAACCGATTATTATATGTTAGGACCGTATAGACCTAATGTTGTTACCCTGTAGAAAAGTTTAGATAATCCGTATGTATCCATGCGAATTTATACCGCATTGAATACCACCAGGCGTTGTACAAACGCTAAGAAAATCCGCGAGATATTTTCAACCAGAAATCACGAATGAATCTTTTGTACCAGTTAATCAAGATCTTCTTGAAGAAGGTCTTATTTATTTATTATCGGACGGGAACAATTTCTAAGCGACGTATGTACTGAGGGCTACTGCCGGATGACGTTCTACGTAGAATTTGTTGTCGGTGTCCAGACATCGATAAACACTATCGTTCTTGAATGCGAGGCCTAAGCGCTTTGATATCGTTAGGACCTATCTTTCGTTAAGTTCAATCCGGTTATGAAAACGTTCTGGAAGTTATTAGAGACACAGAACCGGGCCGAGCGAGTCAATTTTTTCCACAAAATTATTTAGCGTTCAATTATCCTAACGTCTGAAGTACTTTGGAGACTTGTGTCGGCTTATTCCACAATATATTAAAAAGACTGACAGAGAAAACCGGCAAGCATTTCCCTTGCAGAATTACACATAACTCGTTCGTAAATTTTATGGCGACGGACGGTAATTATTTTTTTCTCTAAAATATTAATAAATTCTTTCACATTCCTAAAAAATTAAAAATTAATACACGAGTACTTATACGATAACACTTAATTCAAAAGTATTATCGATACACGAGTAAGGTACATCGGTGTTGTTTTTCATTAAATATTACACCGTTGAAGTTTTTTAAAACTAAACTGCGATTAATGTTTGCTAAGAAAATAGCAAACGACAAAGTTTTTATCCATCTCGTACCTCTGATGTCTAAGAAAACGAACCGATCTATTGGCCAAATTTAAAATCTACTGCGATTTGTTTTTTTATAAAAATAAACGGAAAACTTTTATCCGGCGTACCGCTAGTGAATAAAGTATTATTTTCTATTTCTAGATAAACCTTTAAAATTATTAGTTATCAAACCGTAATGTTTTTGACTAATAAATAATTTGATAAATTAAATTTAAATTAGGTATTTTTCGATTTCTTTATACCGCTACAAAATGTCAAAATAGAACTACCGACTACGAGCGGCCGAAACGAATAAATTATCGATCGAACATGTTTTTTTTTAGTTTTTATCATCTGTTTAATACACGCCGTAAATTTCATTCATACTTTATGACGATTAAAGAAAATAAAGAATAATTTTTATCAAAATAGAATGAAAACCTATTTCAGAATATTTTTAACCCAAAATTACGATACGTGTAGGAAACAGGCTTAAATATTAGGGTAAATACACTGAAATTGATTTTAAATATATCACGACGGCAACTGCAATTCATTATTGACATCAAACATAACAACCGTGACGTAATTAAACTAAATTTATTTAAAGAATCATTTTAAAAAATAATAAAGAAAGGAAACCGGATAGAAATACATTAAATTACTTTGTTACTTATCGAATTAATTTATATCTGTAATAAATAATGTTGCATTAATAATAAAGATTAGATATAGGTTATAATAATAAAGGGTGATTGACTATGACTGTGTAGAGTAATAATATCGATGCCAAATTATTAAGTAGGTAGCCCGTATGACATTTACAATAGCTAACAAACAACACGGTGAACTTTCACGCACATCAGTTTTCTTACGCAATAAGAATTTGTCCAGCGTTCTTGAGGACTTACTAGGCTGTACGTATTATATTCGATCTACAAAGATCGCATTATTTATTGTATTATATTAATAAATAAATTTTTAGCTCGTGTGCATTTACTACAAACCTATAATTTGTCGATTAAATTCTAATTTATTAAAAATCTATTTCTAGTAATATCGTGATAAAAATTAGACCGTATCATATACTCGTAGTAATATATTTTAACGCTCCGTCAAAAAAATATTATGCAAATTAGAAAACAAATTACTGAGTAGCCTACAATTTTAATTTTTTTTTTTTTTTTCAGTAAAACCAGCACAATATTTTATAACGATTCAAGTTTTCGGAAAAAAGAAAGTTAACTCCTTTCAAAATAAAATTCTTGCTTTTTCTTCTTCTTAATTCATACCGGTGTAGAGGTTAGATAACCAGTTTTTGACGCCAAAGAAATGTATAAATTACAAAATGAATTTCCAGACTATTCTTAGCACTATAATGTTTCGTCTTAAACCACCCTTCTTTATATAGTCTACTAAAATAATATCGGTTTCGTTTTTAATTTTTAAATTGCATTCAGTTAATTCCAATTATCCATACAATAAAAGTATACTCCGAACTAAGCATAATGTCGACAACCTTTGAGAATTTTTTTTCTATCTTAAGTAATGGCACGAATCGCACTTTCATATGAAGACGCCGACATCGAATAAATTGTAATAATACTAAATTAAATTTTAAGTAATTTTATCTGTTATTTTATCCTTAAATATTTTTGAGAAACAAAATAAAAGATTTGAGTAAGTAACCTGATACCCTAAAACCGGTGGTAAAATCTAAATTTTCTACCATCATGTATTCTGTACTAAAATAATTTTATACGAATTATCCTTAAAACATTTTATTTATTATTCGATTCTGATATTATTTCTTATTTATCTATATATTTTCATCAATAATAATAATTTTTCGTTGATTAATTACATTCCCTTGCGATTTCAGGATAAAGGATATAAAAAAAGGAAAAAATTCTGATCTGGACATCACACGAGTTCTTTGTACGCCTATATATTTTTTATTACTTTTTTTTTGTTGAATTATTATTTATTGTAATATTTTTTATTACTTTTTTTTTGTTGAATTATTATTTATTGTAATATTTTTTTTTTACTATCACAGATAAATAATTATTAATAAATCGATATATATAAATTTAAATAAAAACGTTAAAAAAAGAGAAGACGAAGTGCGATTCGAACTTCCCTTGTTAGATCAAAGTATTTCATGAATTAAAATTTTACTCGGCTATTACTCTGGAACCAATAAAAATAAGTACGACTTACGATATATCGATGAAAATCTCTCGATGAGGGCTTATTAATGCGGTTAAGAAAAAGTTAAAAACCAAACGTTGGATTTATGGCTTTTTTTTTGACACTTTTGGTTCTGTCGATCGCAATGAAAAGGGGAGGTGAAAATTAGATGTTACAACAGTTCTAAATCCAAAATTTCACCGTCCTACGGCTAATCGTTTTTGAGTTATGCGAGATACATACGTACGTACATATATACAAATGTCACGCTGAAACTAGTCAAAATGGATTCGGCGTTTAATTTACAATCGATTCCAATTAACCGGAATCATAAGTAAATTTGAATACAAAAATCGGTGAACACGGTTGTAGGACTTTCCCGTCACATAACTAAAACCACGTTCCAGGAAAGTCCTACAACTGTGGGTTGTTTCTGATGCACAGCTTACACACATATACGCACAACTTAATTTAAGATATTTATAATTTTATTTAAATATAATAGTATTATATAAATTATTAATAATTAAATTATTTATTTAAAATTTATTTTTTTATTTATTATAATATTAAAATATTATACATACTCTTAATATATTTTCGTTTATTTAATTCAATCCTTTAACTAAAGCGCGCGCGCATACCGAATTTATATCACGTGAGTGTTACGGTACTAGGGGAGACGGTCGGCGCTAACTAAACTAATGCAATTTCACAACTTACATACAACAAATTTCGATTGTACGGCAGACCGGTGTAGCCGCAAGGTTCAACGCACCGGGTACCGAGTCGACCAATCGATCGTGTTCGAAACCTAACCGGATGAATTACATTTTTACACTTTAAATATTATTCATTTATCTACTCTACCGCTTATCTGTGACGTTACAACATAGCAGACGACTACAACAGCATTTTTTGGGGCGGGAGTGCGATTTTACAAAAATCATTTTTTTGCAAATATTGTTATTTTTTAATCGTTAATGATTACCTTAATAAAATAAATCGATTTATTAATCGATTATTTTTTATAATCGTTAATATCAGGCGAAATCTCGAGATACTGAGGATGACCTTGCTCTACCGCCTCACCCCGTTGACCGTTTAAATTGAAAATGTATTGGTGTCAATGCCCTATATACAGAAGTAATCTGACCATGTTTGGTCAAAATCGATTCAGTAGTTCTGAAGATATAAGGTGATTTAGAGGCCGACACCGAGCACACACACGTACATACGAATATTAACATTTGGAAAATTTCTATCCGGTTTTTTGGGTTCCTAGTAATCAAAACGTCAAGATCCGATGAAAACCGCATATACCCAAATCGGACCGATTATAATAGTTTCCCTTCTAGATCGACAGCGCTATCTAGACGAAAAAGTAAAAATTGAGAGAGGGGTTTTCATTCAAATTCTACAAAGAGCTGTATATGTATGTATGCATATATATCGATTTCGAAAATCAGCTGATACATATTTTAATGCTAGACTGTGAATACCGGTGTTGTTTGCGGTCGGGGTTCAATTAAACACAAGTCTCAGGAGAGGTCGGCATGATTTTGTTCAAGACTTCACATTTACACGCCAGACTGCGCACAGAAGCCTTGGCAACACTGCAGTGTATTTTTGACATCGTTTTACTGTGCTTTTACTCTGTAAGCCGGTAAACATAAACGTATATATAATATGAATTCATATCATATGCGTAAAAGATAAACATAAAAATGAAGAAGCATAAATATAAATATACGATTAAAAATGTAACGTAATTTTATTTATTTATTACTTCCTGGTACGAAGTAAAGGAAGTATATTGTGATCGCGAAAAATTTAGGTTTTCAGATTTCAACGGAAATATCCATTTTGACCATCCCTAAATCCATTTTAACTAGTTTCGGCGTGACGTCTGTGCGTACGTACGTATCTCGCATAACTCAAAAACGATGAACCGTAGGATGTTGAAATTTTGTATTTAGGACTGTTGTAACCTAGTTGTGCACCTCCCCTTTTCATTGCAATCGACAGACCAAAAGTGTCCAAAAAAGCCCAAATTCAAAAACATTTGGATTTTTTACTTTTTCTTAACGCCAGTAATAATCCCTCATCGAGAGCTTTTCAACGATATAACAAAAGTGATACTTATTTTCATCGGTTCCAAAGTTATAGCCAAATAAAATTTTAATTAATGAAATATTTGGATCTTACAAGGGAAGGCACATCTGTTCGAATCATGCTTCATCTCCTTTTTTTTTAACTTTTTTTAATTTAAATATATTAATTTATTAATAATTATTAACCCGCGCTTAAAAAAGTTTTAAAAATAAAATTGTAAAAAAATGTGAAAAAATTAGTGAAATGAAATTTTATGTACTTTTAAAAATTGTATATTTAATTTAATAGGCATTATTACATACGTGTATATGTAATAGATTTGGTGAAACATCTGATATTTAATATTAATTGAAAATTATGATTTAGAATCGTATTATTTTTGGATTTTCCAGTTTGATTTATTTAATTATTCTAGAGTTTCTGTTTAATTTTATCTACATTAAAGTTAACTACAGAGCGACTGAAAAATAGACCCTCACAAGAACAACATATACAGTGAGGCTTTCATGCGCGTTCTTTAATAAATTGCTAAATATTCTATCTTTTAGTTCATTACTCCTCTGATATTGTAGGACAATATTCTCCCTAAGTCGGAGTTGATCATCGTTTCGTTTAACTGTTTTATTTATCACTCATTTAATCTCTCTTTGGTTTGATATAATTCTTCTGATCTCGATTTGAGAACACGTTCTTTTGTTTCAGCAATCGTGTAAGTCCACTTTATTAAGAATTGGAGGATCGTATCTCACTATCAAATGAAATAAGTTTAAAAGAAGTGCAGCAAAAAATGTGTATATGTAATTTAATAGGCGTACAAGGAAGTCATGCGGTATCCACATCAGATTTTTTATTTATGTATACCAGGTTACAGAGTAACGGCACAGTGACTTGATGTCAGCAATACTCTGCAGAGATGCCGAGACATTTGTGCGTACTCTGGAACATAAGTATATATGTTAACGAAATTAAATAAAGCGTAAATGAAAAATACAGTAAATAAATAAAAAAATAGTGGTTCTATGACGAATAATAATTTTCAAATTTACCACAGGGGAAAAAGTATAATAATTTTACCTTTGTGAAAAATCTAAGAAAACATTTACCTCTATGTAAATGCCGGTAAAGTTCAGCAATATCGCTGTCAGCTAGTTCATACTCCACAATATTACATCGTTATACTGTTGTGACGAGTTTGACGAGTTTTTTGTCTACGGTTTTCCTCGATTCATTCAAGCAAATGACCTTTGTTATTCGTGAATTCGATTAATTATAGACGAGATCTGTAATTATTTAGTATCCTGAATAAAATATCTGTTTGTTTCATTATAACAAATTCTTTTATTCTAGTAAATAAAGGTCATAAAAAATTGAAAATCAAATAAAATCAATAATGTTAAATTAATTTATATATTATTACTACTAGTTTTAAAAAATTTCTAACTTTTTTTTTGTATGTTTGCAGGTAATTTATTTCTTTATATTGGCAGTTGCATTGGCAGAAGTAAAGAAAGTAAAAAAAGAAATAGTTGACGATGTAGAAGTAGACGATAAAAGTGACCTTGAAGCCTCGCATAGTTACGCAAGCGGTTACGGTGGTTATTACGGAGGAGGTTATCCGACCTACACTTATGGAAACTACGGTGGATGGAATCATTATCCTCATTATCCCATCGGTGCGATATCATATTCCAACCGTTATCAGGAACACGCTCCAGTATATAAACCGGTCGTTTATAAATGGAAATCTCCATACTATTACGGACACTATCTTCCTCATTATGGACATTACGGTTACTATTGACAAAAAGAAAACCGGTTTAATACTTAATTTTATTTAGATTTTATCAGATAATATTTTAAGAATTCTATACATTAACTGTTAAAATGTGATATTTGCGATAAAATAAAAAGAATACTTTTATTTTTAATCGTTATCGACTAGTTTGGTGCTACGCTTCGTTCCTTCTGTCCTGTATCGATCCTTTAACCTCGACTTTAGTTTTTTTGCTTTATAAATTTCAATCTTTGACTTGTTCTGCAGTTCTTTCCTCTTACAACAGATTAACTAAACCGGACGTCTTATTACATGTAACACAACCTAGTTCGTCTCTTCTCTTCACAAAATTCTGCCGCGAACTTCTCTCCTATCCTTATAAAAAGAAGAGATAAATATAAACTTGTAACGTCGTATTTCTTTGTAATATCAAAGATCTCTGCAGGTTTCCTTCCGACCTTTCCTACGTCCATATTTCTCTATCGATCAATCAATTGTACACTCCAGCAGGTGTTAGTAAGAATCTCTTTCTATTTCTTTGTTAGTTTTATATCTGATATTTCTTTTTAATAAAACAGGTCTCCTTGGTTGCTCCAGATTGATTTTTTTTTACCTTATTAATTTCCTTTTTTAAATTAAATATATAGATTTTTTATTTTCCCGCTTTTACAAGATTGTGTTCTTCTATTTTAGTATTTAATTCCACATTTTCATCCTTTATATTAAATTTTATTACCGATTTTTAAAACTAAATTGCTCGCCCGCTAGTAAATCCGTGCCGTTCACTATTCCTTCTAGCCCATCTCTGGTTTCCGTCAAAATACGAGTATGTCTTCACCGATTAATAACATTAGCGAATTACACTTTATCGATTTTAATCAGATTAAAATAATAGTAATATTACCATTATCAGATTAATGATGGGTAACTTTGTGTTATAAGAAATTTTAAAAATTACAATTTTAAATTAAAAATATAGTAAGATAATACTTAAATAATAATAATAAAACTAAATAATTAATAATATGATGTTTTTGTTAGTTAAATATATATATATATATGTACACATATATTTGTGTTTAAACATAGAAAGAAATTTATGTATATCTATTTTTATTTAAGGCTAGAACGAAATGTCAAAATTTGAAATAATAAAGATTTCAAATTCTTTCCTTCAGTCTATTCTTTTTTTTACGAAAAAAACTCAAACATAAACCCATAGATAAATATTTTAATCCCTAATTTATATATATATATATATATATATATATATATATATATACACATATACACACACATACACACACACACACACACACACACACACACACACACAGAGTGTCCTACGAAGAGGTATATGGTTTTGATTTAATATTTCTCACCCGATCAAGTCGATACAAACAATATTAAAGATTAAAAAATTAAGATACCCGGCATTTTGAAATTTTTGAAGGTGACGTTTTCTGATGGTTTAGTTAACGGCGTTACTTTCAAGGTACTAAAGGTTATGAAGATGTAGAAAGCCGTACGTTACCTTTAATTTTAAGTTAGGCTGTAATAATGCACAAACGTTAAAGTACATCAAATAGAGCTGCAGTAGATTTGAAGAAAAAATATTTGCAAAAGGACGAGTTTATGTCGATAGTTTAGCTTTGAGTGATTTAGATCTACATAAAGTACTGAATAGTTCGCACGATAAAAAAGAATTTGCTGAAACGGAAAGATTGAGAAACCTTGCACAGGATTAAATGATATACCGCACTTCGCTCAAGATGTCGTTACGTCGATTACTAATGACATATCAACAGCGTTACGAGTGTTATGAAGAAATTTAATTTTCCGACCTTGCAAGGGACCGCAAAAGACAGAGTAATGTGATGCATGTATATGGAACTATAAGATTCCCACTGTCCCTACCGACGCTGTATATTATATATAATGTACATCGGATCTGAAGGTTTAAGAGATATCTAGATTTTTGATGATTTTATTAAGGATGCTACCTACGTTCGAAAACTCACAATACCTGCCCTACTAAACACCACATAACATCATCTAACGTGACGTTTACATATAGAATATTAAGATTCCCCTGCCCATACCTATCCGCCTGACGGCGAAAAAATCCTTTTTGTCAATTTTCAAACAGACGTTTTACGTCTAAACATCATGGTACCGTCGCGAAAAACAACTGCGTCGATTTCAACAACATTTATATCAATCGAATTAATAGAAAAAACGTTTAAAAAAAATATAAATTCCGGACGAGTATATAATCTACTTTTCTGAAGTCGATTAAATAGGAAAAATATTTAAATTATAAAAAATTTAATACGGTTTTTTAAAGATAGACTAAAAAAAATCGCGATGTAAATCCTTTAAAGAGATTCATTATTAGAATAAAAACAACTAAATGTTTTTCGCTATATTAATAATTCATAAGAACAGATAACTATTACAATACCATAAAAAATAGTAATAGGAACTTCGGCTGATCACGGTTAAACTAAAACAATAATCGTAATACAGTTAAAAAAAAAAAACAAAACAAACAAAAAGAAATAAGTAGTTCATATTATAATTAGTTTAAAACAGAACGACTGTAATTGCACAATTAACTTTTATTTTCTTTTACGTAAAGCCGGTTTAGAAGAATAATACTTTCTAGCGATCAGTCTACTTAAAATACGCTTACTGAAAGCGAACACGACTGACATAACCCTTCGTTAGGCGTCAAGACTCGACGGATAGAAATTACATAACGGTCGCATTCGTTAAAATATAACTGTCCGACGACAGTAACTTAACCTGCAAACCGACTAACCGACGGTCTACAGTCCGTTCCGACGTCCTATCTGTCCTCAAATAGTGTGGGATCTAAATACTAAACCTGCAAGGCGTCGACCGTGGCCTAGTTATTAAAAAAACCGTGGAAAACAATAACTTAAAACTTCTGTCAAATCAATCACTTTAACATTTAATAAAATAATAGTGTAAAAATGGAGCGGTCTTCATTGCCAGCAAAGTTTACGCTTCACAAAATTCATTATAATAATTTATATTTGTGTTTCTACGTTGACCGACCGAGTACAGAGAACATTTGTAATATTTTATATTCGAAATTTATAATAAATATACGAACATAAAAGATTACAAAATAAATAATTAAAGCGAATTATCTTTGTTAATATAATATTATTGCATCGTTTACCGTTATTACGCTTGGCTTATGATTTCCCTTACCCGAAAAAGGAAAACTTTAAATTCAGGTGTATTAAACAGGATATTACTTCTACTGTAGAATCTACGTCAGAAACGACTAAAAAAGTCAAAAACTAAAAAAATATAGTAAAAATAAATTTTACACTAAAATCTTTAAAGATCCCAGCTGGTAAACAACAAATATATACGAATGAAAATAGTTACACAAAATATTTTACTCGTAAGATATACAAAACCAAAAAATAAATCTAATAATAATTTTAAAAGAATGTTAGGAAAAAATAAAAATACGCATTAATTTATTCTAAATTCATTTCTTATAAGAAAAAAAATAAGGAGATTAAACAAACAGGACATATGACTCGACTAGAAGCGCAAAAGACTTCAGTGTTATTTGAAAATACATTAAGATTCACAGAATGTTTACATTGTAAGCTATTAATAGGCCTTTAAAATGAAATGCGTATTCTTTACTCGAGAAAATAATTACATGCGATATTGATACAGGATTCTCGGTCAATCTGTACCATTTGTAATCATGTAGTCCTAACGATATGAGTAGAAGAACAGATAAATCAAGGAATCTACGAAACGTATCAGAGGTCCGTTTCATAGATTCTATTATTCAAGGTTTTTTTTAATTACGACTATAATCAAATCGCTGGCGACTTTTGAAAATGGCATAGTCGTTTTTGACAAATAAGACACATCCCATGTCGCATTTGCAAGGAAAAACTTTTTAAAAAATTGGCAAAAAAATTGTTATACTTTCCTAGTATCGGTAAGAAATTTTGTTTTAAAATCCATTTTGTTGTGATGAGATGGTTTTGCTCGTACGGTAATGATAAGACAAAGAAAAACCAAACAAGACTAAAAACGGTTTCAAAAATTAAAAAAATACATATTTTTAGATTTTGATCGGCTTCCCAACCCTCAATATTGTTCCCGTAGTATTTTTGGGGGCGACTTTAACGTAAAAAGAAATAGGTTGGTTTTCGATTTTTGAGGAAGAGGAAGAATTTGCAGGCAAATGTTTTGTAACTGTTAAATAAGCATGTGCTGAGCTTAATATAAAATGAGAAGTGAGGTTATGTTTGCACAATTTTCAGAAAATTTACCCCAAACTATCTACTCCACTCCCTGGAGATTCTACCCCAAACTTTTAGCAACATATCGCCCCATTTACACAATTCTCTGTGCCAAATTTCATTAAAATCGGTTTTTCCAGTCAAAAATTAGTGAGCTTCAAACACGATACGTACAAATATTATCCCTCACTGCTTTTTTTTTGTTTTTTTTGGATCCCTGGGACATGAAACGTCGAAAATTGGAAAAACATCCAAACCTCATTTTTTTACCGATTACCGTACTTTACTTCTTTCAGCATAGCCCTTCTAGAGCTAAGGTGCCAGGAAAGTAAAAAGGAAATAGTCCCGTGTTACCTTTTTCACTAAATAGATTACACTTCTGCTTACCAAAAATACAGATGAATTTTACTTAGTTCACCACAAGAACTACTAGGTATAAAGTGAACTTTGTACTCTCAGAAGGAATAACTTAGGCGTAAGTCATAGTATGTTTCATCATATAGTAAAATAAAAATAAAAATTTGTAACATTTTCTATGGGGAATTATACGTTATATCATTCTACACAGATTCTAATAAATACAAGAATCAACTACAAACTACGTAATAAGGTTTTTATATAAATAGGCAAAATCTATTGATTTAAATATGTACTGTTATTTGCATCTTCATACCACTGGAATGGAATGCAAAGTTGGCAGGAGTTTATTACTCCCTACTCCATCGCAGAACCTGGACAGAGTCCCTTGCTGCTGGATCATTCTAATCGGGCTTGTTTTTTTAAAAGGGTTAATTTTAAATGGCGGGTCTAATTTTTCAATTTTTTTTTATTATTATTTAGTGTTTTAAGGACGGATTTAATTGCATTCCAATTCATACCACTGCATTTCTTAAAAAAATAAAAATTCAACTTTTTTTTTTGAGAAGAAAAAATGTTGAAAATCTGTTAAATATATCTGATAGAAACAAAAAAAAGGAAAATATTTACGTAAAATAGCGTAAATAAAGACTTCCCGATGAAAAAGAAATTGAAAATCAATAAATTAATGCGGTTAAATTACCGTATTTTTGTTTCATATAACCGTAACATTAAAAACCAGTTTAAATTTTACAAAATAAACAATGAAAGGTATTATTAGATAAAAAAAAAAAAAAAATTATCGAATTAATTCGCATATACTACTGTTTATATGAATTCCAAAAATAAATATATTTTCAGATAAAATAATTAGGTTTCTTTCAAATTTTTAGAATAAAATATCTTTTGTCGTGTTTTTTTAATTTTTAATATTTATCTTTTGTTCAGTTTGGGACCACCATAACCCAAACACTCTGGGGTAACCTAAACAATTATTAATTAAAAGGGTATTGTTGTGAGATATAATTAAAAAACCATCGGAAGCCAAAAATGTTGCCCCTTGTTATTTCATTTTCACAGTTATTTTCAAAATTAACCTAAGTAAAATACACCTTCAGAAAATCTAATCTACAGAAATAAAATCGTTTAGAGGTAGGATGTTTTGTTAAATTTCATTTTTATAAAAGTGTCTGTTGAGATTTTTTAAGCCGTACTATGCTAACTCCTTATATATATATACACACACACACACATACAAAACATTGTTAATTAACATAAATAATGTCAATCAGTGATCGTAATTTTTTTAAATTAAGGTCAAACAATTATTACTCAAAAATAAACATAAAAGCGTTTTACAGTAAAAAAACAAAAAAAACGTAGAAAACATCACGATGAATATTTTATAAAACAGTCTAATTATTACAGCACATATTTCTTAAATATAAAATTTTAAACTTAATCTTAGTATAAAACTCAAGCGTTAACCTGGAATATCTGAACCACAAACCACCGAGAATTAATTAATTAACGGGGACTGTATCGCCCTGGTGATCTCCATGACAATATAATATGTTAAATGCGTCTCTGCCGCTTACCGTCGACAAAAGACCCATCTACCAATTCTGCCCGATCGCCTTCATTTGATGCTTCACAAAGTACGATAATTTACTTCAAAAAACCGGAGTGCGACTTGCTTCGTCGGTTAGAATTCTTACCTTGGCTCGGAACCGAGTGGAAATCAACATATGTATTTTGTTACAGAAATAAACACATATGTTTATGTGATAAATAAACGAAAAGAACGTTAGACGTTTTTAAATGAGTACTGTTATACGGAAATGATAATGGCACAAATATTCACGTCATATCTACCGTTATAGGCGATTAATTCATATCAGAATTAAAATAGTAAAGTTTATGGACTAGAGGCGATTATTTTTGTAACCTGGATTGCAGAAATGAAAACTATTCCTAATGCAAGTAAACATTAATTAACGGGATAAAATGTAATATTTTTTTTTTTATATTACGAAATCCGAACACGGTCTATATAAAACACCAATGAATAGAATTATTTCAAAATCGTAATACAAAAGAAAAATTATAACAATAACACATGAAATAATAGATGATTCAAAACATGAACATCGTGATATTAGCCGACTAACACAGTTCAGGTTAAGGTTACAATATTTATTGATTTCGTATACAGTATGCACGTAACCAAATAAATTATTTTTTTTTAAATAATTATATTAATTTTTTTCGAATTCATCCTTCTTTTATCGAGGACACTTGCTAAAATACGTTCTTCGAATAGGTATTACTCAAATTTAAGCTCCATATTTTTGTATTTCCTTGTATATTTAGACTAGAAAATTTAAATTTATATTTTTAATTTTCAAATAAATTTAAAATTTGATCTGTAAACGGAATTTACGAACCCTTACCCGCGTTTGAAATTTTCATTCTAACTAGATGTTTTTATTAATATTTCCAACATTTACCAAAAAATGGGGTATGAGTTTTTTTGCGTTTCTCGACGTTTCATGACCCAGAGATCCCAAACAACAACAAAAAAAAGTGTGGCGGCCAAAAAAAAGGGGAAAATTGCCCTGAAGGAGGAAGGTTTCCTGGATGCGGCCTGGAATCAGAATATACTTTTACCGGATTACGATTACGATGATTATCGAGAAAATTGGCATTTCGTTTCCTGCTGGTAAGCGTAATAGTGATAGTTGTGCATTACATAGTCGAGTGCGATAAGAAGATTCGTAAAAAGCTTGTTGAGAAATAAGGTCGTTTTTTTGTTGAACGTCATTCGTGCAAGGTTAGGGACCGTTTACGTTGAGCTGTTGCTTCAAGTGTCTCGGGCTAGGGGACACGGCCAAGAATTTTAAGGGAAAGGAGCTCTCCTCGTATTGTGATACGGAGGGACACCACGCCAAAGACTGTTCAGTCAAGAAGGTGAGAGTGCTCCCATATATGTGAATTGTTGCCAAGTAGGGAATCCGCGACTGCAGGTTGGAGGACTGTCTTGCGTGCAGATGTGTGCGCGACTTGTTGCTTAGTCGGATAGATTTATAGTTTGACATTGAAGTAGCAGCTATTACAGTTTTCTGTTTTTTGTTTTTGTTTTTATTCCATATTAGATATAGAATTACGGTCTGGATTTCTGTCGGTTTGTTATAATTTAATAGGTATGAGGTAGATAGTTTCTTTAGGGTCAATTTTTCAAATATAATCCCGCTTTATATTACGCTCAGCGTATGCGTAAATGCATATCTTGTACTTTTACAAAATAATTTTCCCCGACTTCATCCCTTCTCTAAAAATACAGAACCGTAAAAACCTTCAGAAAATAGAAAAGAATGTACTAAAAAAAAAAATATTAGCCGCTGAAAACAGAAGGCTACAGAAGAACGCCCGCACAAAAAATATACGAGTACAAAGAAGATATTTTACTCGACTAATCGTCAAACGAAAACTCAAATTCTACGGACGCATAAAAAGGGCGGAAGAAAAAAGGCGGATAAAACAAATCTATACCGAAATGACGAACTCCAATACAAACTAAACCTTCACCGAAACAACGAAAGAGCTACTAAAGAAACACATCACGAACGAATCGTGCAATAACAGACCAGAATACAGAAAACACCTACACAGTCTTTGCAAATGAAAGAAGACATCAAGGAGGAGCCCAGTTGTCGGATGAAAGAAAAACGAACAGATGAAAGTCTATTGGCAAAAGAAAAAACCCAAAACCCCTGCGATTAATAATTGCATAGTCCGTCTAGAAGGCTTATAGATCGAAAGAGAAAAAATTTAGTAAATAAAGCTAGAAATAAAAAAAAACTATCTTCTTATATTTTTTTATTTTATGGCTTCCGAAGTATTGTTTTATTATTTTACCGAATTTTTTTCACGTCTTCCTAAGTATAATAGTAATGTAAGTGGCCCCAAAGAAATTACTTTTGAGGCAACATTAATGGTGAGAAGTCAATAAATTTTTAAAATATCAATTTTTTGAATTTTTCAAAATCGTTTTAGTTTATAAATAATATTACAATAAGATTTCATCATAATTCACCGTTACCCTCAAAAATTAAATCTTACGTAACATTTTATAGGTTGAAGATTTTTCAGTGAAATTTTATTTAGTTTCTTTAATTTGTGCTGTAAACGTAGACAAATCAAAATATTTACTTGGGAAGTGATTTTTGGGAGGGAAGCAGAAAAAGTAAAAGAAATTTCGATTTTTTCTTTTAATTTTTTTAACTTTTTTCATATACTTTATTTTTCCTCTATTTAGGAATAAGTTGCCAGGAAACTGTAACGATTTTATCGTCGGATTTTTTATGTAATTCTGGAGTTGATTAACCGTAATCGATTTCAAGTTTCAATCGTAACAAGTTCAAAGGCTAATTGAGGTTAGGGAATAACGTCTAGTATTGGTTTTAATGAAAATTCATAAACTTAAAATAAATGTAACAACTCGAGTAAAAGAGAATATTTTTGATAAATTTCATCGTTACGTACCAAGCGAAGTGAAATAAGCTGATTTTAAATAAAATCATTTTGCATCCCTTTTCTTCCCTCACCGTTTAGAAGTAAATAAATAAACTTTTCATTATCGATAAAACGAAGAAGCTAAAACAAGTACGATATGCTCGTTCAAATAATTCTACTCCGAAGACCGTGCACCTAATATTCCTAAGCGTATTATAACAGTTGAGCTGATAATAGCGACCATGAGAAAGTCAAAAACCTTTGGGGTGATAATTAATAAAATAAATAATAATAAATAAAAAGTTATAAGTTTGTATTTAGATTACCGGACGAAATTTATAATTTAAAGAATATTTTTCTCTGGGTGACAGGTTTAAATTATATTTTATTGAGAAAAAAAATCAAAAATTGATTTCTTCATTCCTAAAAACTAAAACTTACTTTCCTGGCATCATAGCTCTTACAAGAAGGAAAAGTACGGTAATCAATCGAAAAAGGGGTATGAGTTTTTTCTATATTTTACTTTGATTTTAATTTTTCAGGAAACTACGGTACTTTAAGGAAAATTTAACATATTTTTATGTTTATAAATTAATTCTATTACATGTAAAATCAACCGGGGTTAGAACCACGATCTTCATTTCTTGATAAGAACATTTATTCTAAAAATATATTTTAACGGCATTTTGGTCTATTTTGTACTCGATTAAAAAAGATATTGAAATGCGTGCCATTTTAACTGACAAAAATTGTAACCCGTGGCTAAATTAAATATAATTTATAAAGTGGACCGTCGTAAAAAGGGTACACAAAAATTGAAACGATTCTACATTAGATTATATTTTACATTTTAAACAAAAATCTACCGACAACTTTATCTTTGACCTGTATGATATTTAAAAAAAATAGAAACGGTTAAAAACATTATTAACTAAAAGCCAACTCTTTTGGATTTTAATTATTTAAATTAAATTTAATCGCTTTCAAGCGTCCTTGAAAAGAATTTATCTATAACCCTACTTCAATACGTATTAATTGTTTTCTTATAAAATGATTCCAAATTAGGAAAAAAGATAGTCCAACGGTTCAATTACACAATTTAAAATAAATTATATTAAAATACTATGAAATAACAAAACGATACAAGTATTTACTTACCGACTGCAGTTTTACATTTGAAATATTGCAAATTATAACATTCATTGTTAAACAAATTTTTTTTAAACGAAATTGTTAAGAGGAAAGTGACACGGTAAATTTTCAATTACCAATTTGTACGTACGTGTTTTTAATATTTAAATAGCTGCTTTTTTCTTTCAATATCTCTGTATATTTATTTAGAAACTGAAGTATATAAATAGTGACCGGCGGTCATTATACATCATAACTCCCTTATAGCAATCGGTGAACAGTAAGAACAGTCTGTGAAGAAGACAAGGAGATACAAGAGAAAAGATTAAGTTTTTTATAAAATTCTATAACATCTCTAATCAGCATGCTTTTATTCGTAAGTATAAATAATAATACTCTTTTCAGTTATGCTATATTAGAAACTATATTTACAACAGAAAAAATAACATTAACCAAAAAGTGGAATGCGGTCAATTAACACGTTAAAAAATAAACAGAAATTGGCTGTTTCTTAAATTCATCGATTATGTGAAATAATACTGCCGACCTCCGTGGCTGAGTAGATAGCGTCTCGGCGTTTCGTGCAGAGGTCTCTGATTCGAATTCCGGTTAGGCATGGCATCTTCTCATACGCTACCGATTTCCACCGGGCTAATGAGCATAGATTCCCGGTCTCTCATGTCAAAAAAATAATAATACAGTATATATATATATATATATTTCTCCTCGGTCCGAAAATGTATATACATATACATTTTTTCCTTTTAATTTTAATTTAACAAGATCAAATATCAAAATCCGAAATTTTAGAATTTATTTTCCACTGCATTTTTACTTAACTGAAGAAAAAATTGAACGGTTGGATGTTCATTTAATTTATAAACCAAAAGTTTGTTTCATTATACTACTATTAACAAACGGTGTTCCAGAAAATCTTTTACTGGAAAAGATAGCTTTTAAAGAATTAAATCGAACTATTTAGTTTAACGTTTTACTGTATTTACAAGTACTTCTACATAAATTTAAAACATACATGTATTTCATACAACTCTGCATGTTTTTGGAGCACGTATTCAATATATCTTCATCCCACTAAACTCACTCATATTGAGAATTTTTATCATTTATTACGTAAAAAGATAAAAAAATTAGTAAGAAATAAATACTAGTTGTCGAGAGATAATATAACTGTAATCAACGCAGCAATAAATGTATAAATAAAAATAAATGTACACGATTTTTTAATAATATATATATATCGCCCTTACTATGACGTGAAGTTACTAGATTATTGACTATATAATCCACTGTTTCTTGATATAAAAGGGTACACTGATTTGCTACTTTGCGCAAACTCAATATTTCCTTCAATGTAAACTCATGTAAAAATAAAACTGATGTGCAAGAGGAACTGATGAGAATTACTTTCTCTGAAAGTAATGATTTTCATTATACAATCAGTATTTATGGTGATACATCTTTTATTATAAGGGATACAGAATAATATTATATGTATGTGTGTGTATATATATATATATATATATATATATATGTGTGTGTGTGTGTGTATGTGTGTGTGTGTGTGTGTGTGTGTAACATCAGGAATTGATAGACTTCTAGCTTTAATTAACTAATTTTATTAATTAAAATTATATCAATGAATTTATTCGTATAATCTACGTCGTACAGTTCAGTTTCATTCAATTACAAAACAGATCCGCAATCTTTTATTAAATATTGTTCTCGCACAGTATACTCGTAATAGTAATAATTGTACTTGACTTAGTTTTTTTTTTTTGCGTTGGAAATGATAAAATTTAAAAATCGTGTTATTCTATAAACTGAACGATTCGGAAATCGGTCGCCGATTAAATCTTTAAAGAGGAAGTAAAAAAAACGTGCTCGTCGTTGACGTTTAATGTAAATCCAACTATTTTCTTACAAAAAAAAATCTGATGTGGACAACATTATAAACATATAAACATTTTTTGCTGCGATTCATTTAAACTTATTTCTGATAGCGAGATACGATCCTCCAATCTTTTAGTAAAGTTGACAGTTACACGATTGCTAAAATATTCGTTTTTATTAACGTCAAATATTTATGCAATTATTAATTCAAAAATCTTAACCGAAACATTCCGATAGAATAAAAGTCCCTTTATTACTATTTAAATAAATGTAAGTCGGTTAGTGCCCAGTCGATTGCAATCAAAAAGGGAGATGCACAATTAGATTTTACAACAGTCCTCGATACATAATTTCAATATTCTACGGCTAATCGTTTTTGAGAATGTGTAAAAGGTAAAACAAGGTAGGCTTTGGAAATAAAATTTTTCTAATACACTAATATCAAGCTTAACTTTAAAAAAAAAATTGTTTTTCGTAAGCAAATTATTTCCAATTCTGAAAGAAAATAACTACAGTGACTTTCTTCTATAAAAAGTTAAATCGGTATACGGCACCTAAGATCCATATTGCTGTAGCTAACAAAGGGAAGGCACGGGCTTCGGGACACCGATTTGAACCGTATTGCGTGTATGAATAGTATACCGTTTGCGTGTCTTCATCACAAAATACTAGCACGCAAAATTTAATTACACTCCAGAAAAATGGCTTTAAAATTTTCCTTAGCGTTTTATATTAGTTTATATATTAATTTTGTTTCGCGTCGCTCAAGGATTTATGTAGTGTAAATGAGAACGTGTCGGATCCGTAACCATGCGTAAATAAAAAAATACAGAAAATTTAAAAGAAAAAGAGAAGAGAAATAGACCGCACAATAAGAAGAGAAAATAGAAAAAAGTAAAGCAAAATATAAATATTAAAAAAAAACATATTACAGAAAATATTAAATAATCGAACATAGATGTACGGCTTTAAGAAAAACAAGATATTCGATACCATCCTCATACTGTTTCCTAGAATATTTCGGGTGTTAGCTCCTAACTTTAAATTCCCAAAGCAATGCCGCATAACGTACAAGTTCTCAAGGAAATGGTGAATCGTTAGTCGGCCGGCAGTCGCAGCGAACACAAGGTGGTGCATCGGTGTGATTGATTAGGTGTCCATACATAATATTAGTGCGCCCTATTCGTAAACTGCAAATAATAACCTCCTCTCGATTGAAGAGCTCCATTCCAGCTCTCCAATCCAGAATCCATATCAATCTATATATCGTAGTTTATTATCTACTACAGTGGTTTATTGACGGTAAAATGTATTTAGAAAACTAGAGTTTATCTGATTTTCATTCAAATTTAATAAAAAAATAAAATAAAATTACTTTTCGTATTTTTAATAATAATAATCAATCTATTTTATTAAGCCGTTGATATTCTGTTATACGGAATTAATTACTTTATTAATTTTTGTTCTTCCGTTCATTTTTACTTTCCCTAGCGCTATAGCTTTAGAAGAAGTATTTTAATCGGACCGATTTGAGAATATGCGGTTTTCACCGTATCTTTGCGCGTTTTGACACCTAAGGAACCCAAAAAGCCGAATAGAAATTTTTCGGATTTTAATGTTCGTATGTACGCGTGTGTGTTCAGTGTCGCACCCTAAATCACCTTTATCTCCAGAACAACTCGACCGATTTTGACCGAACTTGGTCAGATTACTTCTATATAACGGGCATTGATGTCATTAAATGTTCAACTTAAAAGGTCAAAGGAGTGAGACTGCAGAGCAAGATCGCCCTTAGTATCTCGAGATTTCCCCTAATTAAGGTCATATTTTTCTTAGACGCATTCGTTAAAATTACAAAATAATAATATTTGCAAAAAAAATCGTAGCAAAACTCTACTCCGCCCCAAAAAAATGCTCTAAATAAAGTAGCGGCTAAGCGGGTATACTGTATCATTAGCCCCCCTCCCCGCAAGGAGCGCTAGAATAGCACTGATGTACAGCTGTTGTAGTCGCCTGCTATATTATGATGTCACAGGTGAGCGGTAGAATTAATGAATGAATAATAATTAAAATTAAAAAAAATATATAAAGTAGCCGCTAGTACCGTCACACCCGCGCAAATGAAATACGGTACGCCCGCGTGCTTTATTTAGAATCACTAAATTAAATAAAGAAAAAATATTATATTTGAATAAAATGATAAATATTTTACATTAAGTTATATATGTGTAAGCCCTACATCAGAAAAAAGCCGCGTGACCAGAAGTCCTACAACTGAGTTGTCAGCTTTTTTCTATCACAACTTACTGCTATTACATTTACTTATTTTCAAACAAATTCGTATTTCATTTATTTTAATATTAATTTTTTATTAACTTTTTTTAATTTTTATCTAAAGTTAGCAAGTTACCCTTTATTATAATAAATTCCAGTCATCCTATTTTTTTTTTTTCTAAGATGAGAAATAAATCTTTTACGTACGCAAATTGTGAAGCCTGACCAAGATTAAAACCTAAATTCTTCCGAATAGACGCTACAACTCCGCCCAGTAGGCGCCATTTAAAATTATTTTATTATCAAACCGTTTATTAAAAATGAAATAATTCACTTCACTGAATTATATAAATATATATTCAATTAAAATTCTAGAAAAGTAAATACTTTATATAAAGTAGATTTATTACAAAGTGAAACTTTGTAGTAAATCGGGTTAAAAGAAAATGTAAGTAACCGACAATTAGTCAATTACAGTATCATATTTTAAATAAACTAAGATTTTAACATGAAAACCAGTATTAAATACCAGTTCGCGTCAATAAAAAATGCGTAACCTATTCTACGCTGTCGGTACGTAACTCTTATATTATTAAATTAAGCGCGATAAAGTAATTAAACTTTAAATTTTCTCATAGATGTCAGCATACATTTTTAACATACGCAATATAGTAAAATAAGTAAACGAGCTGTAACGCTCCGTTTACATCGTTTATGTCTTAAAAATTAAATTTTTAACGTGATGAAATCGATGGAATTTAAAACAAAATATCCAGTAGAGAAATCATAAAAATATACTAGATTAATTAAAAAAAAAAAAAATTACACTATATTAGCACTCTACTTCGTTAAACTCGATTGAAACCTTATTAATTAATCTGATACGCGAAACGTTTATGAAATCGGTCCATCGTAAAGCCAAATCATATTCTAAACTTATTAAAAAATTAAAAAACTGATAAAACATTTTTTATCGAACTAAACACATTAAAAATACTTAATGCATTTATAGAAAAAAAAATGTTCTACTAGTACTTTTTTTGAATAGGTATTAACTGCCTTACAAAAAGCATTCTAAATTCTGTTGATTGGTTATTTTTACAGATACAAGTAAACTACTCTCGGACAATTAATACATCGGATCGTATAAAACTCGGACTGACTCGTAGGATTAAATCGCCTTCTCATAACGGAGTTAGAGAGAATTAAGGCCTATCAAAATGACAATATTTTAACGTTAACGATTCTTTGATCACATTTACGCGCATCATTCTGTACGTTTTACCTTAGACAAACAGATTTAAGAAGCTACAGTTATTACAAGAAAAGGGGACGCAAGCGGTTAAGGTTCCCGACTCAAGATAATTATATCATGTATATTTGAAGAAATCAGAAATGTCAATAAATTAGGCAAGCGAATTAAAAACATCCGAGTAGGCCTATAAAAATTAATATTCCGTTCTAAATAAAAATAACTTTACCTTTACTTCAGTGTTTAGTCTACATCGCACTATCGTATTAGAAAACAGTTATTTCAAACGATGTTGTGATGGAAATAAGTTATTTTAATTTTTTTAGTCGTTTAAAAAAACTATACATATTCATATTATATATAAAGTAAACTGAATTCTAACCGACTAAATTAATGTCTGCATTCCTGTGAAAGATTTTTACATTCTCATCTGCAATAAAAAAATTATACAATTTATTTCCGTTAATTAAAAAAATGCTGAATAAATTTAACGAGAGAACGTGAAACGTAGCCGTAATAAAAGATTCAGCGGAAGAATTTTTAAGCAAAGTTATAAGTACTCGGTTCAATGTTTTATTTAGAAAAATTATACACGATTTTTTTAAACAATAAAGTTACACGTAAAATTACCGATGAATTCATTCAAAACTTAATTTCAAAATCAACGATCCACAAAACCACAGAACTTGCCAGATCTCAATCGCTATTCTCTTAATACATGCTACATACGTGCATTTCAGTTTTAAATTTAAAAAAAATATATTAATAAATTTAATACAATAATTCTGTGTTTTGTTTAGGGTTCAGATTTTATAAATAGTATCTCGTGAAAAACATTTCTAGAAATCTTTATTTACTCGAGTATAAAAATTTAATATTAAAATTATCTTGCAAATGAATATAACGGTTTCAAGAGTAATTTTTATCTCATGCCAGGTCGCCTACAACCTTTTTGATTAATACTCTCCAGTTATTTAAGCCAAAACTGAAGTTGTGTGTTGACGGTTAGAGTCAATTAATGGTCTTAACACCATTCCTTTAAGAAAGATAAAGTCAGTTTCTGCATATCAAATGTCTTGAAGTAGTCAATTGCATTAATACCCTACTGCAGTAGTGTATCTGTTATATAATGTTGTAAAAATCTGTTTTAATAGATTAAATATCCTATGAGACGGGTAAGATTTGTAATCCTATAATCTCAGATGTATTCTATTATTAAGATTGCAGAATGTGGAAATTTTATTTTCTAAAAAAAAAAATACGGATGAATTTTTCCAGGTAAAAAGAGTTTAAATAGTTGTTCAGGAGTGTAAATAGTTGCAACTTAACGAATACTGGAATAAACCCGTATTTAAAATATTTGGAACGTAATATTTTCCACTGTTTTGTCAGAGTATTGCAGTTAAGAAAAAAAATTGATTACGTACACAACTGTTTGGTGCGCTTATACTAAAAATCAGCCGACAAATATTAGTTGAAATTTTATAACGGTGTGGCTGTCCGATGTTATTTTTGTCCCGGAAAGTCGGTACTTATAAAATATCTCAGCATCTGAAATGAGTTTCAGTCAAAGGATATGGCCTACGTTGGGGGCTAGAGTACGGAACAATGTTATTTCGTTAAGAATTAAACATTAAAAGCGAAGTCTACGAATCAATTTTGCAAAACAATAAAGATCTTGAACGCATGAAAAGTCATCGAACTCAAAAGCTATCGAAATATTACCGCTCATCGGTAAATAAAAATTAGGTAGACCACATAAAAATGAAAAATTACATACTGAGGTCGGACCAGGCAGACATCAAACAAAGTAGATCAGGGAAAAAGACAAAGATATAAATCATTGTTATAAAAAAATAGTAATACCAAAAGAAACGAACATATAAAAATAAATAAAAAGGAATGAATAAACAGAAAAAGATCCGGGTTCGAATCCCGATCAGGTACGACACATTTCATGCGGTACAAAATTTTCATTTTATTATATGCATACAAGTTTCTACCACGCGTAATGAATTAATCGTAAAATAATTAAATATACAAAATTATCGAACGGTTTAATTTGGAGATACACACAGAGAGGTTGCTTTTCAAAGGAAACCGTTAGAATATAAAAAATCAAATCCAACACGTATCAGAAAATTATAATAGCAAAATATCAAATAACATCTCGATATAAAGCCGCAGTCATTTATAATTTAAAATGGTATTTCCACTTGACAACGTTTCTTCAATATTATTACACTCTAATAAACATATGTAGATATCTCATTTTTAAATAATTTGAAAAACTAGATAAATTATTGAATAACGTGTAATTAATTCAACACTTGTAATTCAATAATTAAAATTACATTGCCGACCTCCGTGGCTGAGTAGATAACGTCACGGCATTTCTTGCGGAGGTCCCGGGTTGGAATCCCGGTTTCCACCGGAATAATGAACACAGCTCTTGATATCCGCTCTTTCGTAACAAAAAAAAGAATTAAAATATTATTTTAAAATAATAATAATATTTTTAAATATTACAATAATAGGAAAAAAGCTACTAATTAAAAATAATCATTTTTGTTTTTTTTTTTTTTATAAAGAAACGTTTTAGATGAATGGAAATCGAAGGAGGATCTGTTAAAAAATATTTTCAGAGTAATGAAGGACAAAAAATATTCGCAAGCGAAAGTTTTGCTATGTTTTCCTCTATTATTATTTTCTTTTTTTTCATTATTATTATTGCTCTGATTATTAGTATTATTAACCTTTGGCATCTTATCAACCCTTATCCTTTAGACTTTATAAGATGCCTAAAGAATAAGCGTAACGCGGGTAGAAATTTCAAGAAACCTGGATTGACTGTTGACGGTGAGAGGTTTGCTGGGTTGCGAAGGGAAGGTAAGTACCTCCTCCAAAGGGATAGGAAGAAAAAGGCTGCTACAGTTGAGAGTAAGTTGAGATTCACACCGATGAACTTATTTAAATATGTCAAATCATTTACGAATGATTCCAGTGGTTCCTTCCTATTAAGATCGAGAACAAAATTGTGACTGAAGCTGAGGAATTAAGCGAAGCACTCGGTAAGTATTTTAGTTATCTTTACCAGCCTGATTGCCGAAAAGGATCTACCAGTTAACACCGATGGCTTGACACCCGATCCCTTGGTGCAGGAATTACTCCTGATGTATAAGACGATTCACGGGTATATCAATGTTGATGTAGAAAACATCGGTTTTGTTTTATCTCATGTGAAGTATAGAAGGCACAAGATGTTTAAAGCTGTGGAAAATCAGAGTACTTTGATGCCATCGGTTGTTGTATAAAGGCGCGACATGAGATAGATAAAGATATTGATGTATTTGACAACAGGCTTGGATTTTTTCGTAAAGATATTTGCAGGATTTTTATTTTTTATATTTTGACTATTGTTATTTAGAAAGGATTCTTACCGTGTTTTTCTTATACTACGGTGATTACACAGTATTATACCTACTCGTTTTTATAAATTTATTGCTTGTTAACGTTTGTTAGTTCTCACTTCCACGATAGGTTCCGTGTGCAACACATTAAGGTTTCTTTTTCTGTCCTGCTGCACGTGGTTCTCTGTGTTAGGCTAGGTCATCTCGCTTTCCTGTTTAGAGTAGGGCTCTTCATGGTGTCTGGGAATGGCCATAAGTGGTGAGAGGGTCATCATCTTAAGATAAAAAAAATTAAAAACAAAAATAAAAAAATAAATTATTATTATCATGATTATTAAAAAATGTAACGTTATTAAATACATATAAAAGTAATATACTATAAAAGCGTGAAACGGCTAATTATTTATTACAGTCACGGTTAAAATGAAGGTTATTTTTACAAGGTTTATAAATTTTATTACAAATTTAGTTTATATATCTTTAATAATAAAACTCCCCATGATCAATTTTTTTTTTTTATTTATATATATTTTTTTCTTTTTAAAGGAAGAGATTATCTGTTGTATTTTTTAAATATATTTTTTTTACTTTTCAGTAATAAGAAATTTTCAGTTATTTTAATTAAAAAACTTAAATTTAACCTATCGTATTGGTTTAGCGGTGAACTTGTCATCGCAAATCAGTTGATTTCGAAGTCGAGAGTTCTAAGGTTCAAATCCTAGTAAAGTCAGTTACTTTTATATAGATTTGAATTCTAGATCGTGGATACCGGTGTTCTTTGGCGGTCGGGTTTCAATTAACCACACATCTCAGGAACGGTCGACCTGAGACTGTACAAGTCTACACTTCATTCGCATTCATACATATCATCCTCATTCATCCTCTGAAGTAATACCTTATGATGGTGGCTCCCGAGGCTAATGAGAAAAAGAAAAATTAAAAAACTAGGAAAAAGATGGGCCTGAGGCCCGCCGCGTAAATGTAATATTTTCGCTTAATGTTATATTTCATTACACATGATTTTATTAAAAGGTTTTGCCAATTGTAAGCAAATAATGCTCATGAATTTAGCGTACTAACAACAAAAAATTTTACAACGAAATGCTTCAAAACCCTGAACATTTTTAGCTATTTCTTCAGTTGTGAATTTTAACACAATTCTAACCCAAATGTTTTTTTTTTTTATCCCCAAAACACAAATAAAATTTTAGATAAATCGTTTGTATTAAGAAGTATAAATCGTTTGAACGAATGAATCGTTTGTGCGCTTTGCGCATTCCTCCGAAGCTTCACGTTTGGTCCGCTCTGCACCAATAGCAGCTAAAATAAAAATGCGAGCACATACAAAAAACAAACTAACACACGCACCATCCTTTTTTATGGGATGGAATGGTGGATAAAGAGGAATCGTTAATCGCTACAAAACTTCAAAACACATTTTATGGTAAAAAATAATTTTTTTTTAAATAAATATAAATTATCGGAAACCGATAAAATTCAAATCTATTTAAACTTCAATAAAAAAATTAAGTAATGCAAATTTATTTAAATACAATCCTTTTCTTAATTAAATATAATAACTATAGTAATATTTTTACCGTCAATTCATATATTAACCAATTAAACAAATGAAATGTTTTAAGACTATATTTAATAAAGTAATTACATTTTTAATTAAGTAAATGAGTTAATAAATGAAACCGATGAGTTTATTTATCGATATCATTCATAAAAATAAGTATTTTACTTTGATCGAACATAAATTCCTTATGCTGACAAATCCAGAAAAGGTTTATCCACTGCGTTTCTATGCTCCCGGGTAATCAATTCATGAAAGTTAATCCGGTGTTTAACAGTTTGATCTGTAAAATTGTAACCTTGTAGGTTAGCTATATCATTGTAAGTGCAATCTGAGATTATGTCTGTCCCGGTTCGAATACACTCCTTTATAACTCGTAGTAACGTATCTTTCGTTCGATTGAGGACCGCATATACGAAATTTTTTTTCTCTGAAAATTCCCGCAAACACCCTTCTGACAGTAAACCATCCCCGCATTGTATTTTCACCTTGAAGAAAGCGATTCGTCAATTTCTACATTTAGACCGATCCCGACTATTATTACCGGGTTACGGAATAACATGTCCGAACACACTTCTCTTACAAAATTTATCCAATCGGGTATTGAGGTAATATCCGTTCAAAATTTTCCGTTTCAAAACTTAAAACAAATATATTCCCTACTCCATGCGTGAAAAAAATAAACAACATCTTCCGATTTCAGTTCGATGGATTGCAGCCACGTACCGCCCCTTAAACGAGTAGAATTTCGACAAAATCGCCTTTGAACAGCGCCGTTTATCATTTCTGTCGTTTAACAAAAGAAACGAAAGAGGTATTTAGCGATCCTTTACGCAAGACCTAGAATTATATAAAATCCATTTGGCTTGTAAAAAACGAATAACATGTTGTTTACCTGTTGCTGTTCACGAATTAAGCCGATTAAGCCCGTGTCGGATTAAAATAACGAATAGTCACAACGGGATAGGGAAGTAGCGAGAAATTCTTCTTCTTCTTTTTTTAAATAATTAAGTCGAAATACTTTTCTTTCGCGGTACTGTTATTTTATAAATTAAAAATAAAAGTAAGATTTTCATAAAACTCAACCCTTTTGAAATAAAACCCTTCCTCAATTATTATTATTCTTACTATATTTTTTAACCCGCCGAGCAGGTCTAGCGGTTAACTTGTCGCAAATCAGTTGTTTGATAGCTGATTTTCAAGGTCGAAGGTTCTGAAATTTAAATCCTAATAAAAGTTAGTCGCTTTTCTACAGATTTAAAAACTAGATAGCGGATACCGGTGTACTTTGGTAGTCGGGGTTCGATTAACAACACGTCTCAGGAACGGTCGGCCTGAATATGTATAAGACTAAACCTCATTTGCACGTCATACATATCATTTCATCGGGCCGTGGGTGCATTGCTTATTGTTTTCTGGTCGAATAAATTGCAACATACACATTAGGAAAATAAAATTAAAAATTATTCAATTTTTTATTTTTATTATTTCACCCCTTTTGATTTATTTTTTGTACGGTAAAAAATTCGTCTTTAAATAGACATAAGGGTATTATTTTCTTTTTTAACACTAAATAATAACTACTAATTATTTTACGTAGGATAATTATTTTTTTTATAAAATGACAGTACATGCTTATTTTTTATACGTTGTACTTTTAAAGATAAACTACGAAAAAACTGTCAGTAAATACAAGTAAATAATAGTAGTAATTATTAGTAAGTTCTGTACGAGTAAATTCAAAACTGTAAACATAATATGTATAAGGAGATAAGTTTACCGCCTTCTGATGGGAAAAATAAATTTATAAATACGGATTATAATTAGCTGTATTTAATATAAATTAATTTTATATGAACCTTATAACGTTTACCTCTATCTTAATCATATTTTCACGTTCATTTTTTTATAGTGAAAAGGTAATTAGTGTTAATTAACAAATTATTTTGTTTTTATTTAATAAGTAAATCAATATATTTTGTTTAAATACATTTTTGTTTTCTATAAAATAATGATTTTTAATATTTAAATGACGATGTTTTTCATTTCATAATATAAAGAAAAACTAGTATTTTCACCTTTTTTTTAATTTTTTAATTTTAATTCTTTTTTTAGATCGTACTTCCAGTCATCATATCGATTGTGTCCGCAGGCTTCATACCCCCACCGGCTTTAACTTACACAGCATCAGCTATAAGTTACCCTGAAGTATACGGCTACGCTGCAACACCTGTAGTTAAAGCGCCTGCTTATCATCTGACAAAATCTGTACCTTACGCGTACTCTGTTGCCGCTGCACCAGTAATCAAAGCGGCACCACCTTTAGCGTACGCTCCTGCACCGGCTTACGCCGCTGCTCCTGCACCGGCTTACGCCGCTGCTCCTGCTATCGCAGCCGCTCCACCGCCAGCTTATGCCGCATACCCGGCGACATATGGAAGTTATTTACGCTAACTTACAACAAAAATACGATTACTATTTCAGCTACGAATGCATTTTTTAAAAAAATATAAAATTGTACAAAAATAATACGTTTATATTTCAAAAAAGTAATTTATTAAAATTTTTTTTCAAAAACTTAATAAACGTAAATTTTGTTTAACGTTCCTTACGCCGTTTAATTTGTAAAAACATTCATTTTTTTATTCGCTCTGGGTCGAATAATATTAACACGTACTTATCAGTATATCGATGAAAAATTATATCTTATTAATGAATTCATTACAGCGTGCAATTTATTCGTTAAGAATTAATTTAAATCGACTAGAGCGTATAATTTACAAATATTACGAAATTACGTCGGATTAAAAATTATACAACACGAAAAGTAGGAGTTCGTAACGTACCGCAAAACGAGAACGAACTTGCTGTGAAATTATTCGTATAATTTTTTAGCTACTTAAATCGGGACCTTTGCACTGGATATAGCGAAATAATTTAGTGAAAAGCGAAAAATCACTAAATGATAAGATTCTGTTTAAACGTAGGATTTATACCGGTTTGAAGACGAGCGTTATGTTATATTCATCAGTATTGTAAAAGCAAGGCCGTTTTCAAAAAAAATATTACACGATTTTTTTTTTTTTTTGTCTTCAGTCATTTGACTGGTTTGCTGCAGCTCTCCAAGATTCCCTATCTAGTGCTAGTCGTTTCATTTCAGTATACCCTCTACATCCTACATCCCCAACAATTTGTTTTACATACTCCAAACGTGGCCTGCCTACACAATTTTTCCCTTCTACCTGTCCTTCCGATATTAAAGCGACTATTCCAGGATGCCTTAGTATGTGGCCTATAAGTCTCTCTCTTCTTTTAACTATATTTTTCCAAATGCTACTTTCTTCATCTATTTGCCGCAATACCTCTTCATTTGTCCCTTTATCCACCCGTCTGATTTTTAACTTTCTCCTATAGCACCGCATTTCAAAAGCTTCTAATCTTTTCTTCTCAGATACTCCGATCGTCCAAGTTTCACTTCCATATAAAGCGACACTCCAAACATACACTTTCAAAAATCTTTTCCTGACATTTAAATTCATATTTGATGTAAACAAATTATATTTCTTACTGAAGGCTCGTTTAGCTTGTGCTATTCGGCATTTTATATCGCTCCTGCTTCGTCCATCTTTAGTAATTTTACTTCCCAAATAACAAAATTCTTCTACCTCCATAATCTTTTCTCCTCCTATTTTCACATTCAGCGGTCCATCTTTGTTATTTCTACTACATTTCATTACTTTTGTTTTGTTCTTGTTTATTTTCACGCGATAGTTTTTGCGTAGGACTTCATCTATGCCGTTCATTGTTTCTTCTAAATCCTTTTTACTCTCGGCTAGAATTACTATATCATCGGCAAATCGTAGCATCTTTATCTTTTCACCTTGTACTGTTACTCCGAATCTAAATCGTTCTTTAACATCATTAACTGCTAGTTCCATGTAAAGATTAAAAAGTAACGGCGATAGGGAACATCCTTGTCGGACTCCCTTTCTTATTAGGGCTTCTTTCTTATGTTCTTCAATTGTTATTGTTGCTGTTTGGTTCCTGTACATGTTACCAATTGTTCTTCTATCTCTGTATTTGAACCCTAATTTTTTTTAAATGCTGAACATTTTATTCCAGTCTACGTTATCGAAAGCCTTTTCTAGGTCTATAAACGCCAAGTATGTTGGTTTGTTTTTCTTTAATCTTCCTTCTACTATTAATCTGAGGCCTACACGATTATCTCACCGTATTATCCTTTATCTTTATAAATATTAACCTACTAATGCCTGGATAATTAAGGTTATTAAGACTTATTAACTTGAAAATTAGATAATTTTAACGTAAAAGTTAGTTCGAGGATTATTTAAGATCGATAAATAAGACTCGCATTATATATTATGAAACATTATGATTACGACAATCTGGAATTCGAAATCTCATGACATCGTTAAAAATAAATCTTAAAAATAAGATGTTTGAAACGGTATAGAAATCTATTTTTTTTCAATAAGTATACAATTTAGTTCAACTAATATGAACGGGCAATCGATAACAACGATACACTAAATAATTTCATAACATAATTACATTTTCCCCCCAAATAATAGCTATCAAAAAACTCTGGAAATCGGAGAGCCTAATCAGAGGAAAAATACAATAGAACAGTAAAAATCTTTACTTACAATAACAGTAATAAATAAACAACAACTTTATCGTTAGCAAAACGTAAAATACGACTAAAAAACTCTAAGTTTCGGTATTTAAAAATACTAGCCTCATAATTAATCGCATTACGATCGAATAACCTTCCTAATAATATAATATTTCCCAAAATAACCCAAATTTTATCCGGAGGAATAATATTGATTTCCTGAGCGTTTTGAAAAACGAAATCAATGAAACTGACTGCCGCATCTTATCAAGACATTGGAAAACCAATATTTAATTTAAATATTACACAATCAGTCATTTATGGAAGCAAGACACCCCACAGATTATTTTTGGTTTTACGATAGAAATTTAAATCATTTACGCCTCAAAAAGGAAAAATAGTAGCTTCAACGCGATATGTTTCAAAAAGGATAAAAACATACCTGTTTAACTTCAACGTGATCAGAATAGGTAAATCCTACGTATTGCAATTCCAAATGGGAATGCAGTATTTAAGAAAATGGCCTAATCTTTAACTTACATAAATAAAACGATAGAACATTTTGAAAATATCAATTAATCGACAAGATTAATTAAAGGTGTGAAACCTTATCTCAGATGCCTTTTGAAAAGTACTCGTATATTCGTTAAAGACTTTACCGACAAAAAAGCACATCTTTGAATAAAATCACTTCTTCCCTTTATATTCGACACTGATCGTCCACGTAAAGATATTTCATTAATTATGTTTTACACAAAATAAGCGACAATGATTTTTGCCTAGATTTAGATTTGACTTATCTTGTTATCGAAAGACCATTTATGTTATATACTAATAATAACATCAAACCATTATTCTCATCGATTCATCGAAACGAGAATTTTGACATTTTCAGCAAAGTTTTAAAAGAAAATACCGTAAAAATAAATAGATATAACAGAATTAGAGGTCGTCGCACACCACAATAAGTTTGAAGAAGCGATTGACGTAGGAGAAGGAAGAAGAAACAAAAGAAGAGACGTAGCGCAGGAAGTACTACACTACGTACGAACAACGATCTGAACCGATTCTTACCGAATCAAATCACAATGTTTCAGTTCCTAATAACTCAACATCGCTTATATCGTCACCGCTAATAACTATCATCGCTATCGCCATCGCCATTTATTTTCAATAGCATTATCGATTAAAGGTATCCGACACAAAGATGTTTCTATTTTCTCAACATAGTCGCCATTCTCCTTGAGTCCACTGAATCGCTTGATTTCCATTCGACATTCGGGTAATTGAATTTGCTCGTTTATCAATTAATGTAATAACATCATCTAATTTAAGATTAGCATTTTTTTTTCACAACATATTCTTTTAAAACCGCCAAAATTTGTTCAATCGGATTTAATTCCGGAAAATAAAGAGGCGATCTTAAAATACTGTGACCTTTCAAGGCTAAAACTGAATCGATTTTAAACAACGTAACTCTCCGTTTATGCAAACTTTATTAAACGGTACAGTTCTGGTTTCAAAATTATAATCGTAAATGACACCTTATTTTGTGAAAGCCAATCGATCATATCTACTCTTTCGCGTGTTCGAATTCGTAGCGCGTTTCAGATGAACGTTATGGTACGAAGCATTATCCATGACGATGACCGAGTTAAAGGGAAGATAACGAATTAATTGTCGTTATACCCACCGCTCGTAATTAAAAGAATTCGTATAGTCGTGGTAATTTCCTATTTTGATACCGGATTTAGATATAAGAAGCGGGTTCTTCACAAAATCGTTTTCGAAACCAGCATGTGCAATGCAAGCACGCTTGCCTTTAGAAATCGGAGCAGCAAGGTTACGGTCAAATCAGTCACTCTACGATATCGGTTAGGTATGACCGACATAGAAATCAGGGGCAGATAAATGTGAAGAATACAGAATAATTAGTTTAACTAGTCATGCATCAAAAATCTTAACTAGAATTTTATACAGAAGAATTGAGAGGAAAGTGGAAGAAGTGTTAGGAGAAGACCAATTTGGTTTCAGGAAAAGTACAGGGACAAGGGAAGCAATTTTAGGCCTCAGATTAATAGTAGAAGGAAGATTAAAGAAAAACAAACCGACATACTTGGCGTTTATAGACCTAGAAAAGGCTTTCGATAACGTAGACTGGAATAAAATGTTCAGCATTTTAAAAAAATTAGGGTTCAAATACAGAGATAGAAGAACAATTGCTAACATGTACAGGAACCAAACAGCAGCAATAACAATTGAAGAACATAAGAAAGAAGCCCTAATAAGAAAGGGAGTCCGACAAGGATGTTCCCTATCTCCGTTACTTTTTAATCTTTACATGGAACTAGCAGTTAATGATATTAAAGAACAATTTAGATTCGGAGTAACAGTACGCAAGAACTATCGCGTGAAAATAAACAAGAACAAAACAAAAGTAATGAAATGTAGTAGAAATAACAAAGATGGACCGCTGAATGTGAAAATAGGAGGAGAAAAGATTTTGGAGGTACAAGAATTTTGTTATTTGGGAAGTAGAATTACTAAAGATGGACGAAGCAGGAGCGATATAAAATGCCGAATAGCACAAGCTAAACGAGCCTTCAGTAAGAAATAAAATTTGTTTACATCAAAAATTAATTTAAATGTCAGGAAAAGATTTTTGAAAGTGTATGTTTGGAGCGTCGCTTTATATGGAAGTGAAACTTGGACGATCGGAGTATCTGAGAAGAAAAGATTAGAAGCTTTTGAAATGCGGTGCTATAGGAGAATGTTAAAAATCAGACGGGTGGATAAAGTGACAAACGAAGAGGTATTGCGGCAAACAGATGAAGAAAGAAGCATTTGGAAAAATATAGTAAAAGAAGAGACAGACTTATAGGCCACATACTAAGGCATCCTGGAATAGTCGCTTTAATATTGGAAGGACAGGTAGAAGGGAAAAATTGTGTAGGCAGGCCACGTTTGGAGTATGTAAAACAAATTGTTGGGGATGTAGGATGTAGAGGGTATACTGAAATGAAACGACTAGCACTAGATAGGGAATCTTGGAGAGCTGCATCAAACCAGTCAAATGACTGAAGACAAAAAAAAAAAAAAAAAAAAATGACCGACATGTACATAGGATTTGTCCGTGTAAATTATAAGTACGTTTCGGTTACGGTATTTTTTAATAACTTAAGTAATATAGACTCAGTTCCAGATTTCCTAATTTTTGTACTAAACTTTTTCTATTATCTATAACTTTTTCCAATGGAGCACCATGTGTTTGATAATGCACCATAAAGTAGCGATCGAAGAGTAACGCGTTCACCTTTATCGATGTGAAAGTGATAAATTGTTTCAGGAATATCACTTTTATCAAAGTTATTTATCCACGGAAGTTATACTTTTTTGGCGTTACGTTTTTTTAGAAGTGCTAAAGTCTTTATCCCGATTATTTTTTGCTGCTTTAAAATTTCTTGAACACTACAGAATGAAAACCCCGTAGCTTGAGCTACATGTCTCTGAACTTGTTTAAGAAGGATCGCTCCTCCTTGTGCCTCCTTTGTCATAAAGTTAAAAAAATTAAACACGTCTCCTCTCGTCAGGCTATTGATAAGTTTACGTCCCCAACCTTTTTCTTGTACACCCCACTACTCTCACCTTCCACAATAATAAAGTGGATTTATAATAATATCGTACGTTTAATTTATTGTAAACGAAAGAAACAGAATCCGTCAACATCAGAAAATATAAAAATTAAAAAATTGTATCGACGCCGATAATCTTCTTAAACAAAACACAAAACAACCGTTTCACAAAACTAAAATAATACAGTCACATAAACAGACACAGCAACAAAGTCTACGGTAGCGAAGAAGCAACTGAACGAACGCATACCCTCATCGTCGAAAATGTATTGTCTGCATGGACACGCTTCAAGGACAAACTTATTGTGATTTGCAACAAAATCCTATAATAACTAACGAAGATAAATCATCCATAAGTAACAGAATGAGGTACTATAAATCATGGCTTATCAGCATACTTTCTTCATTTTACATCCTTTGTTGTGCCCTTTCTAATATAATAACTATTAAAATTAAATGTATTATTTTACAGGTTATTAAAAAATATATTGATTTTAAACCGTGGAATTAGTTGATTTGTTCAGGTCGGTTGCGTTACTCTATCAAAAAAATAAATAAAAATTTTCATTTTATTCGCGAAACTCATACAACAGCTTATACACGCAAATTAATTAAAAATATTTATCATTTTATTTAATATAATATTTTTTGTTTATTTAATTCAATGATTGTAACTAAAGCACGCGCGCATACCTTATTTAATTCGCGCGGGTGTGACGGCACTAGTGGCCAATTTAAATACTTTATTACACTTTATTAATTTAATTCTACCACTCACTTGTAAAGTCACAACATAGCAGACGACTACAACAACATTTTATGGGGTGAGAGTGCGATTTTACAAAAAATCTTTTTTGCGTATATTGTTATTTTTTAATTGTTAACAAATGTGCCAAAAAAATATGGCCTTAATTAGGCGAAATCTCGAGATACTGAGAGCGACCTTGCTCTACAACCTAACCTCCTTGACCTTTTAAGTTGAAAATTTAACGGCATTGATGCCCCGTATACAGAAGAAATCTGACCAAGTTTGGTCAAAATCGGCCTGGAAGTTCTGGATATATAATGTGATTTAGAGGCCGACACCGAACACACACACGTATATACGAACATTAATATCCGGGAAATTTCCATCCGGTGAAAACTACAAATACCCAAACGGGACCGATTACAATAATTTCCCTGCAAGAGCTACACTTCTGGTATAGCGCTATATAGACGGGAATGTAATAATAAATTGTAACATTGTCAATTTAAATTTCATTAGGTTAGATCAAGGCATTAGGGAGGACGGACATTTTGAGAAATTATGTTGGTAATACTGCTAACCTCCACCCAAAAACTTATTTTACAGCCATTTTAGCTACCGCATCAGTCACGCCGAACTGAAATCAATAGTTTTAGTTCGACTCGCATGTGTAAAGAATCCATCGCAGGAAAACACTATGTAACGCCATTTCAATCGGTTCAAAGAAACAGGATCTGTTATCAAACAGGAATCGCCTGGAATATCATCGATATAAAAATATATGTTGAACGAATTAGACGATTTAAAATAAAAAATCCCAATTAATAAACGGTTCTTTAAAGCCTCTAGTTAAAAATTCCAAAAACAACCGTTCATCAAATTCTACGGTAAAAAGTTCCACTTCTATACATATAAAATTCACCTACTGCAAGAATTAAAACCGTCTGATACAAAAAAAGTTTCCGGTTTCTGTTGAAATTTTAGACAGAATTACTAAAAACGATTTATTTTTAATCGATGTATTTTACCTTCACTATAACGGATGCGTTAATTTATAAAAATTGAAATCTGAAAACCCGTACGTAATTTTTGAGAAAGTACCCGTCACACCTAAAATTAATGTTTGGTGTAGTTTAACGGTAACTTTCTTCTTTGCCGAAAAGATTATTACCCCAGATGTATTAAATGATTATCGCTTTCCTCAACCGAATGAATTCTTAAATGTACATCGAATTTACTTCCGACAAAAGGATCTTCGTTAGCTAGGCTTTGAACGACAAATTTTAAAGTAGGTGGATGACTGAAAAGGGCCGGTATCCTGGTATCCAAGAAGTCCGGACTTCTTGGACACCGCTAGAGATTTTTTTCATTTTGGGTTACATTAAAAAAATTGTTTATCCTAAAAGATTATTTGACCCGAATCGCTTAAAGGATATAATTAAGGAAGAATTACAATAAATGAAAGATAGGTTACATCATGTATAGACAGAAACTGAATATCGATTGGACAACTGCCGAGCGAAGAAAGGCGTACATTGAAATTCATCGATTATGTAATAGAATTATTTTAGATTGAGAATTTGGCAAATAAAACAATGTAACCGTAAGAATTCTTGTTTTTATTTAATTCCTGCTTTAAATCCCACCATTCTTTTACAATGATTCGTATCAAATGTTTTTTACAGTTGGCAACCTTTTCATAAAAATGTGAAAAGGAAAAACGTTTATCCTCAAAAACTACTTGATCTGAATCTCTTAACGGATATAATTAAGGAAGCGATTACAATTAAATAAAATAGATGTTATATCATGTATGGACAGCAACTAACCATTAAATAAATTTTTACATGGAAAAATTATTTAATGGTGAAATTACAGTTTTTATTATTTGAATAAAATAAATATCTTATTTTTAAAAGAAAATACGGTTAATTAAGTACAGTATATACAGTTTTGTGTTCTTATAATACAAAATACAACGTTGAAAATATTAAAATACTCGTAATTCTTTCCAGATATCTTCGGAATCAAATATTATACAAATGCAGTGAAAGATGGTGCACAAACTTTAACGTACTATAATAAACAAATCATTAAATTAAAAGAAATATCGTTTTACTTAATTCGTCTTTTTTATTTTAAAGAGAAATTTACAATAAATAAATAAAAAATATTTTTTATAAACATCCTTTCTTAAAAAAATAAATAAATGACAAAAACAAACAAAAAAAGTAATTCTTACTAAAAAGTAAAAAATTATTCTGCTAACAAAAAAATTGCTTTCAAGAAAACTACTTTAAAAACAAAAATTATTTTTATATGATTAAAAAGACAAGGTAGCGCGAACTCTAATTATAAAATTGTTGTATATGAGAGCACCCCTAAAAGAAAAGCGTGGTTTTTTTTTGAGGCAGGCATAAATAGAAAAGTGTTTAAAAGTCTTTTTGTAAGTGATTTTCTTGAAAACAAAACAATTTTCTACTTTTTATAAGATTTTTTTATTGTTTTTTTTTTTATATTTATTTATTTTTCAAGATAAAATTTACTGAAAATTTGTATTCATCTTCTTACGGTATAAGTGCACATTAAGAAAATAAAAACCTAACAACGGTTACTTCCTAGTGGTGTTTTTCGAATAACGCTAAGAACCGGCAAATATACATTGTTACCGGTATGAAGGGCAATCAAATAATATTTTTAAGATGGAATCTGACTGTTTCGATACCCACGTTCTTAGATCACTCAAAGTTTTGGGTCCTGTACTGACCAAACCTGCTCTGAACAAATTAAAATACTATGATGTTTTATGCAAATAGAACTGACTTTATTATTATTATTCTAATAACCATAAATTTAATGGCCACAGGAAGGTCCAAGAGTACTGGCTATACTTTTTCGGATTCCACTCGTAAAACTAAACAAAAAAATATCCTTAGGAAAAATGGCAATTTCTCCTTCGTTCTCCCCCTGCCCGCCATTTTGTTATTTTTATATAAAAATTTATCTCAAGTTCAGATAGATGAATCACATTAATATTTGGTAATATAGTTTTAAAATGAGCAAAAAATCAGGACTTAAATACTTTTGAAAATTATAAAATGGCGGCTATATTTATTTTTCAATCCGTTATATCTCCATAAATGTTAGTTTTATCTTCGCTAAAATATTAAGCCTTTTATTTTGAACAAAATGACATTTTATTTTTTAGAATCGGTTAACAAATAGCCGAATTATGTCAGATAATTGATATAATTTATGTCTGTTTTCATGTCCGCTTTACGTTCAATTCGATTAAATATTAATTATTTTTCTTCATTGTTAATTCCAGTATTGTAAATTAGTATCAAATTAAGTAATAATTTTGCAATGGCCTATCCATTTTTCATGGAAAGTTTCACGCAGGAAATCTGATACCACTTTTTTTAATCGTATAAGTATTTAAACTGATAAAATAAGATTTAGTCGTTTTAATTCTTCAGCAAACAAATAAATATTTATATGCCGTTTTACTCTGCATTATAACACTTTTTTTTTATGTATTTACTTCCGGGTCCACCATTAGGTATTTCTCCAGAGGATGAAATGAATGATTTGTAGCGTGTGTGAAAACCCCATGCCTGACCGAGATTCGAACCCGTGACCTCCGGATGAAAGACAGAGACGCTACCACTCGCGCCACGAAGGCCGGCTCTACATTATACCGTAGATAATGAGTTTTCATTATTTATAAGCGATAACTAAATGAAATGATAAGCGTACATAAATATTAGAGGGTGAATTGCACTAGTTACATTAAAATTCGTTTCAACAGCCGCCTGATGTTCTTTAATTAAACCAACGGTCAAAATCAATCGGATCGATAGCTACATCTTATCGATTCACTTCCATTCCTCAAGAGGTTCCCCTTGTATCTCCGACTACTTATATATAAATGTTCTATACATAAAATATATGAAATTAACAATGGAATATTGTATTGTCACCCGACTTACGTCGCTGTGTAAAATTTTAGAATTGTATGACGTCGGGTAACGAGTTTAATTAAGGTTGCTAGATTTGAGGACACGGTTGAACCTATGTAAGTTAAAGGTAATAAAAAATCATGTTTAATTTTTATTACCTTACGCTTTAAAATTTAAATATGCATCAGGTTAATTTTTAAATCATCGATATCTTGATAACATTTGATACACCGTATTATATTTTACAAGTCGAGATATTAAGCGTTTTATTTTGAACAAAATGACAACCGATTTGTAAAAATATAATTTCAGTTAACCGAGTTTTGTCAATAACCCTCTTTGTGTAAAAAAAAATAAAAGAGTAGAAGGATTATTTTTGAGCCGGTTTTCGATTCCTCCAATGAAAAAGAACTTGATTACTGAATCTGATTTTAAGCCGATAAAAATCAGCCATAGTTTATTTACTTTTAATAAAAATATAAAATTCTTTCATTGTTGATCCTTTTTTTCTGTTTAGCCTCCGGAACCACGGTAAGGTATTACTTCGGAGGATAATATGTATGAATGTAAATGAAGTGCCGTCTTATACAGTCTCAAGTCGACTATTCCTGAGATGTGTGGTTAATTAAAACCCGACCGCCAAAGAACACCGGTATCCACTATCTAGTATTCAAATCCTTCAAAAAGTAACTCCATTTACTGGACTTCGAAATCAGCTGATTTGCGATAACTAGTTCACCACTGGACCGATCCGATGGGTTCATTTTTGATCGCATTTTTGGTCGAGTAATAATTCGCTTAATTACTTTATTTATTTTTATCGTCTGCGTGTAAAATAATTATCATTAATTTAAAAATAATTCTCCAAATTTATTATTCTTATCTAAATTCGTATAACGTTTAGAATGAAAAACAGTACTTTATTTGTTTACAATTAACAGAGATTATTATTAAAGGCGTTATGTAATTAAATACCGATACCGTCTTTTTACAAGGTCACCGAATAAAAGGACCTTCCAAGTTCGTAGAGGAGCATAAAAGAAAAATAATTTCCCCCAGAAAATTCAGCACAATGAGAAAAATTTCTTTTAGGGGAGTAATCAGTCGACTAATTTTATGACATTTTTCCACTTTTTATTCTGTACAAAATGTAGTAGGTCCTTTGTAATATTATAAATCTCATTTAAGTTACCGCATCCTAATCCTCAATTATCTGCTTATATCCCAATATTTATCTCCCGCTACAGGTTTTACCTTCTATACGCCCCTTTATCACCAGATTAACTACTTTAAATGTCTTACTACGAAGGACGATTATAAAATAAGGACGGTTTTGAATTTGCAGTTTATATACGCGATGGAAACAGATAGGGCTTGCGTAGCTTAATTATTTCAATCGATTATCAACCGTTAACGGCAATAGTTTTGTCCTTTTGTCGTTAGTCGTTTACAATTATTCATTTATAATGAGCGAGTGCTAAGATTCGTGATCCCGCCGTGTAGTACTAGAAATCAAATTTTTCATTGAAAAAATAATTCTACGGCTGAAATTTACAGGCAAATCTGTGATGTTTACGGGTCTAATATTACGAGTGATAATAAAGTAAGATGGTGATGCCGGTCGTTTCGAGAGAGGCGAACAAACGTTCGAAGAACGTAACGGCCGGATAAATAATGATTTGACTGAAAACGTTGACCAAAGAAAAAACCGAGCTTTAACCGGTTCACAATCGTCTTTGATGTTTTACAATCTTTGATTTATGAAGTTGCGAGTGAAAAATTGAGCTATAAAAAATATCGTACACCTGACGGGAGTCAATGTTAATAGACACACATAAGGAAAAACGTTTTTGCAGATCATAAATTTTTACGGCGTTAATATACATACATTGTATACATGAAGGCCGATGGGGACCCGAACCTCCAAAGTCTTAAAGAATAAGACTTACTTTCGGGGAATATTTGAGGGTTCCTTTTTAATCACTATTAAAGGATAAAATAGATTAAGCGTGGATGAAATTTAATTTACATTGTTATTACAGTATAATAACACGTTGATTTGGATACTAACTATGATACCGTATTTCCAGAACTCCTTTTAAATATCCTTTAAAGTAAATTGGAAAAACGAGTTTGGTATTTTCAAATTTATAGATTTATTAATTGAATAGATAGATTTAAATATAGATTTAACTCTCTCATTATTAAATTTTCCATATTCTAAATAACTAGACAATGAAATATACATACGTTTAGCGCGCAGACTGTTCGGGAGAGCGGCTGTGGCCGAACACAGTCAGTCATCTTCGGGACATCTGCCGAGAGGACCCAACTCCGACAGTTGTAAGGAAGCGGCCTCACGCCGTACTGGACGAGCCACCGTGATGGTGCGGTGTGGTAGCCGAAATCGACAAACCAGGCTTAGGGGCCTCCATATCGCATGAGCCATAAACGGAATAGTGCGTCAGACGCGTTTCCGGGGTCGCGAGTGAATAGTTTTTCGCGAGTTATATAGTTTGAAGACTTCAAATACGGTAAGTCGCGCATAAAACAAAAACGCGGTCTAAATTAAAAAATTTTTTAATTTTTTTTTTTTTTTTTTTTTTCCGCGTGTGTTTTGTTTCTGTTTCTCTTGTTTCAGAAACGGGAGAAACGTGGATGTGGAACGACTCGTCGTGCCGTCTCATCCTGCCAGTCGAAAGGAAAGTAAAATTTTTTTTTTTTTTTTTTTTTTTTTCTCGTGTGTGTTCTGCTTCTTTTGTTGCAGATACCAACAGCCACTACAAAAACAAATGGTTTCTTCACTGCGGCCACGCGGTCCCCCCAGCCCCTTCTCAGACACACGTGTGTCTGAAGGTTAACAATTACGTGGAGTGAATAATTACTGTTTACTTCTTTCCAGAAAATCGCCGCCCCAAAACCGCGATCGCGAATAGGTATCACCATTTGTAAGTTCCCTTTTACCTTCCTTTCCTTTCAAGAAAGAAGAAAGAGGGAACGAGCCCAGCAGCCATCAGCCCAGCAGTCGCAAGCCCAGCAGCCACCTGCCCAGCAGACACCTGCCCAGCAGTCACCTGCCCAGCAGCCACTGACAGCACAGAAGAACGAAGAAACCTGCACTTTCCCCCGTTCAGCCCTTCGGGGCCTCGGGAATTTCAAGGTTAATGGTATGTAACTTCGGTTACTACCAATTCTTGGAAAGTGCAGGCCAAAGAAGAACGAAGAGGTCTTCGGAAGAAGAAGAGGGAGAAGATGAAGATGAAGAAGAAGGAAGACCAGCCACTCGTCTCAACATCACGGACTGGAGTCCGGAACAGAGCCCAGCAGAGATGCGTCCTGAAGGGCAGCCATACCAGAAGCGGATGAAGAGCTTCTAAACATCCTCTCCTTTTCAAAACTTACAATAAGATAAAATAACCCAGCAATTGCGACTCCTCCGGAAAAGGGGACGCATTGCTCCCTCCTTACAGGTAGTGCCCCGTTGTGGCGTATTCCTGCTAGCCTATTAAGAGTTAGCACCGAAAGGACTTCAGTGGACGGTCTGAAGGGGAATTACGTCGGGAGGACAGGCTTTACAAGCCTAGCCTTCCGCGGTCGGCCCATGAAATGGGTTCGATAACGCTGGTTTAACAACGGATTGGAATGCAATTAAATCCGTCTTAAATTCACTAAATTAATAATAGACAAAACTTGAAAAACTAGATCCGAGATTAAAAATAACCCTTTTAAAAAAACAAGCCCGATTAGAATGATCCAGCAGCAAGGGACTCTGTCCAGGTTCTGCGATGGAGTAGGGAGTAATAAACTCCTGCCAACTTTGCATTCCATTCCACATACGTTTAATTAAAATGTGAACTTATGAATTGTTCTTACTCGTATTAATACATTTAATTTTTCTAAAGTATATGCTACAAAATTTTATAAAAAACAAACAAATAATATTGTAAATTTAATATAGAAAAAATTCATTAATTTATAAAAAAAAGAAAAAACATGAAAAAGTTCATCTAATTACATATGATTAAGTAGAATTTCACGTGAAAGGATTTGTTCAAGGAACACAACTGTTATTACATATATTACCCTTCTATTACTATAAAAAAAACTAGTTCACGTACGTGTAGAGTTTGAAGAACAGGTTCACGTGTCATAAAATTTTACAATTGTACCAAACGAAGAAAATTCTTGTTTTTAGAACGGTAATTTTATCCAACCGCGCTTAATTTATAATAAATAAAAATATAAATATAATACGTAAATAATTTTTTTTTATTACACCAATCACGCGAGAAATTTTAATATAAAAAAGAAAATAAATTAAAATTAACAATACGTAAATACTGAGCAACACTAATATAATTAAATATAGATTATTTTTACATCAAGTATTAAGTGTTGTACGATTTATGAAAATTATTAGTTTTTTATAAAAAGAAAATATATGTTTTATTTTGCAGATTAAAATCTGTACGATACGGTAACTTCTTCAACTTGATAGTTGGAATTCAATTAACTCTAAAACGTTCGTAAACAAAAGTACTTTTGAGAACAGATGAACTACGTACATTTTATTAAATGTATAACGATACAAATAATTTAGGATTTTAATTTTTAAATAACTACTAAAACATAAAAGAAACGTTATAATTTAACGATATCGTTTTTCTATTTAAAAACTTTCATAAAAGAATAAGGATCTCATATCAAACAGTAAGTTTTTTATCCGTCTTTAACCGTTAAGTTTTTACCAAAACCATTACTTTCTTTTTTTTTAAAGCGAGTTACGGTTAGATCAATTCTATGGTAATCCTGTTTTGTTTTTACATTTAACTTTTTAAGCGGATTATATTTGAAATGAGAAATTACATCGTTTTTACAATTTTTTTGTAATACGCTTATCTTTATCGTAGCCTGGTATTGGATTGTTGGCGTAATAAATTTTTTAGTCGATCTCCATGGCAGTGTAGAAGCGTCTGTGCCATTCCTCCGGAGGTATTTTTATTAGGCGTGGAATTTTTCATACGCTACAAAATTTCGATTTCCATATTCCCACGTACAAGCCTCGCAACATTTTTTGTTGAATTAATTCATCGACAAAAAAAACTATTTGTCGTATAAAGATATATGTTTGTAAATAGTTAAACACACATAAGTATAAAACTTGAACCCCTCTCCGTATTTTAAATAAGAAGAAAAATAAATAAGTAGAAATAAATGTAGAGCCTATTACAAAAAAGTTACTAAAAAAATCTTTACCGACATTAGATAAGTAGAATTCTTTAATACGCTACAACCAACATTTTTCGAATCTTCCTTAAATTTCTTTTCTGTAATTTTTTAAGTTCGTTTAATTTTTTGTCAAAAACAAGTTTCATTAATATTTTTAAATAAATATTTTAATCATAAATATTAATTAATTTTATCGTTAAGTAAAAAGGGAAAGTAAATATGCAAAAAATAAAAGTAAAATATAGAGATCGTTGATAATAATTATGTAAAATAACGAATGCGAACCAAACGCGCATAAAAATTATCTGTTTTGGAAATTTTCTCTATTAAAACCTTTAAAAGAAATTAAAAGTATTAACTTTTGCAAAATAGGCAAAATTAGATTTTAACGAAGTTTCAAGGTTGATTTTAAAAAAAAAAAATTTTAAGAATTTTAATATTATTAAAATATTTATTTGCTTTAACAAAAACGATAGGTTAACATCGTAAAACAGCTGCCGATGAATGACAATGAATTTTTGTAACGCGTTACAAAAAGCTGACAATTAAGTCGCAGGTCTTTCCGCGTTCCGGGAAAGTCTACAACTTTGGGTTATTTCTGATGCACAGCTTACACACACAACTTAATTAAAAATATTTATAATTTTATATAAATATAATATTTTTTCGTTTATTTAATCCACTGATTCTAATTAAAGCCCGCGCGCATACCGCATTTAATGCGCACGGATGTGGCGGTACTAGAGGCGTCGGTTGGCACTAACTAAACTAAAGTAATTTCACAACTTACCTAAAGCAAATTTCGTTTGTACGGTCGGCAGACTGGCGCAGTCGCGAGGCTAACGCACCAGGTACCGAGTTAACCGGGCGATCGAATTCGAGGCCCAGCCACACCGAGTTACTTGTTTACACTTTAAATATTATTCATTTATTTAATTCTACCGCTGACCTGTGACGTCACAACATATCAGACGGCTACAACAGCATTTTATGGGATGGGGGTGCGATTTCACAAAAACATTTTTTTGCAAATATTGTTAATTTTTAATAAATATGCTTAATAAAAAGATTAATTAGGCGAGATCTCGAGGGCGCTTACAGCCTCACCCCCTTGAGCTTTTAAGTTTAAAATTCAATGACATCAATGCTCCATATATAGAAGTAATCTGACCAAGTTCGGTCAAAATCGGTCCAGTAGTTCCGGTGATATAAGATGATTTAGAGGCCGACACCGAACGCACACACACGCGCGCGCGCGCACACACACATACGCACACATGTACATACGAACATTAACATCCGAAAAATTTCCATCGTTTTGGGTTCTTTAGGCGTCAAAACGTAAAGAACCGGTGAAAACCGCACGTTCAAATTGGACCGATTACTATATTTTCCCTTCTAGATCTACAGTACTGCTTTAGCGCTATCTAGACGGGAAAGTAAAAGTCACACCGAACCGGGACTTGAACCCGGAACTTCCTGACAAACGGCAGGGCAGGCAGGCAAATTTAAATATTCCCCTTGTCGAAGCAGATCGTATTATGTTACCGCTCTACACGTAAAACAAGGCCCGATGAAGAAATTTTGTAAAAGCATTAGATAAAGATGGAGACAGCTTTAAATATTTAGCTGAGGTTTTTTCACAATTAACAGAAGCCAAATTAAAAGAGGGAATATTCATCGGGCTACAAATAAGAAAATTAATTCGTGAAAGTATATTTAACAGCAAATTGAATCGCACACAACTACCAGCACGGAAGTCATTCAAAGATGTCATTACTGGTTCTCTTCGAAACAAAAAGCTTATAAATGAACTCTTAGTGAACTACAAAAATTTAGGTTGCAGAATGTCATTGAAAATTCATTTTTTACATTTTCATTTGGACTTTTACCCTTTAAACTCCGGTGACATCAGCGAAAAACAAAGAGAAAGGTTCCACAAAGATACGAGTATACCGCCGATGGAAAAACGTTATCAAGGCGGATGGGATGAATATACGATGAATGACTACTGCTGTATGATAAAAAGAGAAGACTTCACCGAACACAAAAGGAAAATAAGAAAAAATAAATTAAGAAAAACGTAGATTTATGCAAAATAAAGGTAGGAATTTTATTTGTATTTGTTATTATTATTATATTTGTGTTCTATTATTTAAGAAGTTTCTCAATATTTTAAAAGGTCATAACTGAAACTCTTAAGCTGATTAAGAAAAACTGATTTCATTTTAAGATTCAACATAAAAAAATACATTCTAATTCACCTACTTTTATCTCAGTTCGAAACTATTTTTGTTTTTTTTTTTTTTGTTGACCTTTGTAATGATTTTAGTTATAGAGCCTGTTCCTGTGGTTAATAGTATAAACGTGTAATTTGTGCGGATAAATACCCCGAAACTATCTAATCTTTCCGTATAAGATCACTAATCGGGGTGTAGTAAAAGGATCACTTTTGAAATTAGCCGGGAAAAAATTCAAACGGCAGTAATTTTGGTTATAATTTTTTGTGCAATGATGTTTTTACATCGAAATCTTTATTTTTTAATGCTCTTTAAAATAATTTGTCACAATACTACTCTGTCAATTTTTTTTGTCCTCCGTACGATAGTCCCCTGGGTGCTTTGGGTTTAGTGGTCTTATATTGAGAAAATAAATAATTCTTGCGCAGTCCTGCGCAAGAAGACCGACTTATCGTTTCCGACGCCCTAACTATTTCGTAGACAGAAACACACTGATTTTCAGAGTACAACACACTACATACGTTCAATTAACGAGTAGACCCTACACACAAGCATCGAGTTTCAACTCGCTCACCACTGTGACTCGCTGCATAAGCGTATATGAAAGATACACCAGTACATTGTCAAATTAAGGTTAAGTTGTCTGTTGTCGAACTTAAATTGAGCGTAATTAAAGAACGACGCAACCAATCTTCATCAAATTTTCACGTATGCAACTTCAGATATACTAGCCAAGCATATCTAAATTTCAATCAAATTGATTTTGAATTTTTTTAAGATTTTCGAGCCACATACGACCGAAAAAAACACTATAATTTTCCTCAAGAAATCGGTAAAAATATATTTGGTAAGTTTATATATTGATTTGTGGTGGTTTATATATCGATTTGCTTGACATTTCTCCCGCCGCCACCCCATTCGGTCACCCTAAAGCTTAAGACCGAATGTCAGTGTCACAAACGGGCTACTGAGCCTCGAAACAGTTTAGCGACTATTGTCCTAACTAGCTCCTAGAACTAACATAAAAACGTGAGCGGAATAAGCGTGGAACCATACAACACTCGCTTGCGTGTCCCACCACCCACTTGTTATATATCACTAAAATGGGTAGGTGCACCCGGTCTACAACTGATCATATATATATATATATATATATAAATTTAGTTTGTTTATAAAAAATATATTTTGTTGAATATACATATACAAACAGAAAAAAATCAGTATCCAAGCAAAAGTAAAATTTTGACTACAGTATGGTCTATATCTATATCTTGAGAACAGCTTTTCATTTACTTTCGACTTGAGTTTTCAAAAATAAATTGTATTTATTTATTAATATTAAAATAAATAACATTTTTATAGTATTCGTAAGTATTAACTACTTTTATTATCTTCATTTTACTTTTTTATTTTTTTTTTTGCAAGCTTAGATTTTTTACGTTTTATTTTTTATTTTTTTAATATTTATTTTACATATTCCTTTGTATCTACTCATGATAGTTTGACTAAAACGAAAATTTCCATCTATTTTTAGATTTTTATACTTTATAAAATATTCTTAGTATTATTAGTAACTCTTTCAGAGTTTATTCCAAAATAAATTACTTTTTCAATATTTAATTTTACAATCTTAAACGTAATAATACAATATTTTGGGAGCTCCTTCATTTTCAACCGCGTAACCTTTTCATTATTTTATTAGATATAGAAAAGACGTAAACGTTAATAATATTCTCAAAAGACGTTTCAATAATATCTGAGATATATCTTAAAAGGTTTGTATATTATAATATACCGATATATACGCATTCGCTGCTTTTTTTTGGAAAAGAAATTTGAAAACATCACTATTACACACTAGTGTGTAATAGTGAAATCTGAAGCTTGGAGACAATCAGCTATTCGTTATATGGTGTATATCAACGATTCTACAAACATTTCTCGTATCGGTGTTTATAAAACGGAAAACTAAATCTGTTTGTGATTCAATCTATATCTCAATTGGTTTACAATTTACATTAAAAGTAAATTTTATTTAACAAAGAAAAATTGTTAATCCAGATCGACGGTAAGTATAATTTAATAATTTATTTTATAATATTAATTACAATTAAAATTTAATTATTTTGAATCTTTTCACTTGTAATTATCGTTTGAAAATGTTTTAGGTATTTCGAAATTTAAATTACGAAAACTTCTTCTAACTACTTCTTTCAATACACCAAGAAAATATAAAATCCGCGACAACCGGTAACAGGCCTACATGATTTCGATTTGTGCGTAGTGAGAAGAACCGTAAACGAATTTATCCTAAATAAAAACAGTCCCGTATTATTCCAAAATGACTAATACATCTGAAAAATTCGATAAGATACTTGGGAAGTAAAAAAACCTTAAGAAGTACTACAACAATCGGGTTTCAAAAAGGAAAAACTGAAAATAAAACTTGTTACCAACAAGTTAACCGACTCTGGCGGCACTGCCAATGTAACCACCTGAGTAGAGCCGTAAGCCGGCCGCACTGACAGGACGTCAGTAGCGACCGTCTAATCTATCGTTTTACGAATCTCCCGAAGAAACTCGTCCTGTGATGTGAGGGCATCCACGTCCTTAACCAGGACGTGGATTCTCCTGCCGCCCCTGCCGACTAGAGCCGTAGTAGCACCCTCCACCTTTTCGGCCATATCCTTGCCCCCTCGCCACTGTCCACCCGAATCCGTAGGTGGAGGTCTTCCCTTTGGACCTGTCGGACGGAGAGAACTCCGGTTTCCCCTGGTGAAACTGCCCCTTTCACCGAGCGGAGAAGATCTGCAAAGAAACGTATATTTTGTCAAGCCATATCTCAACGAAATCATGAAGGAATGCTTCAGGGGGAGAACTTGTAACTCCAGTTTCTAAAGGCATTAGACTGATTATTGTGCATGCTTGGGATGAAATAGAATTTATTCCGGACGTATTAATAACCTGAAAACCAACTGCAACAATCGGCGACTACCGACTCCATGAAAGCAAATAATTACTTAAAATGGACTAAAGAAAAATCTTCCCGAAAATTCCGTAATAATTTTAGTCGACGCATCTTATCGCAGAACACCGCAAGAAAAATTATCCCCATCCAATAAAAGAAAACAAGAAATGCAGGACTGGTTACGGAATTATTGCGTTCCATTTTGATCTACTATACTGAAACCTGAACTATATGAGATAACTAAAAGGAACAAAGAAAGATACAAAGTGTTTATGTTTAATGAACTCCCCAAGAAAAACGATTGTAAAATTTTACGACTATCCCCGTACAACCCGGATTTAAACCCTATTGAAACGGTTTGGTCTGAAGTAAACCGATACGTTGAAAGCCACAATGTCACTTTTGACTTTAACGATGTTCAACGGATCGCCGAAGATAAATTTTCTAAAATGGACTTAACGCACTGGAAACCTTATTGCGAAAAAGTATTAAAAAAATGAAAGATGAATGAATACATTATAAAGGAGCACGTCATTGAAAATACAACAGAATCTTTTCAAATTTCTTTAGAAGATGATAACGGTAGTGAAAGTGATGACACGGAAAATTCAGAATTTTGCGATTTGGATGTTGACGTTCAACTCCTTTACTTTCTAAAGTGTGGTGTGTTAATTGTTTTTTTTTTGTACAGTTTGTGTATTATTTAAATTTAAGTAAAACGTGCAGTAGCTTAGACAGATCTATAAAACAACTTTATAACTTCACTTAATTCATCATTGGACCAGTATAATACCGAGTGAAAAACAAGAACTTTTTTTTATAAGGTATATAACTGTATATTATCGATTAAAAATGAATTAATTATATTATTTAATATTAATCCTTGACTAAACTAATATCAATATTAACGCGAATGAAATAATAATATTAAATATTAATAGCGCTAATTTTGCGTAGTGCATAAATATACAGACGGTTCCGTAGCGAATCTTATATTACTTTAAACGGGTAATAGAATGTCAGCTAGATCATGTTCAGTTGACACAGTGCTAAGCTTTAAGTTTCATGCCCTTTACTATACCAACATTACATATTTCAAATAAATATTAATATGATAGTGAATAAACAATCAAATTTATCCAAGTCTTTTTAAAAGCATAAGAATAAAAACCTACATGAAAGGAGATTTCATTGTACTGTAAATACACGCGCGCGCACACACACATATATATAAATATATAATATATTAGCTATATATATTATAATATATATATAATATATTAGCTCCCCGTTGCAGCTTCGCCCGCGCTATATGATTCCTTGCGAACCTTCGCACCCCTTAAAAAAAATCGGAATTAAAAAAAACTGAAAATGGATTTTAAATATTTATCTGAAAAGTATTTGCAAGCCCAAATCTACTAAATATCTTATTTAGTATAGTCGGGATTGGAAATTTTACAATCATTGTTCAAAATCTTTTTTTTCTTTTCTTCACCTCCCTTTCAATGTCGAATTTCAAAAATCTAGAAACTGGTTTATTCAAATGAAGATTACCCTCACGAAAAATAGGTTGATTTCTTCATTTGTTACCGAAAAATTAAAAAAAAAAAAAAATAGCAGGGTTTCAAAAAAAAATTTTAAACCCATTTTAACCCTTTATACTACGAATTTCAAAAAAATCTAAAAATTAGTTTTTAGATTTTTACATGATTACACACATAAAAAGTGAAGCTGATGTCGTTATTTGTTACCGAGGAATTAAAAATAATACTAAGTTTCATTTTACGTCTTTAAACTCGGAATTTCAAACAATCTTTTCTTAGCGTACACTTCCAACGTAAGAAGAAATTGAATACAAATTTTCATCAATTTATCTTCAGTATTTTTTGCTTGGAGCTGATCATGAATCGCTTTCGATATGTTGTCTTCAATTTCAATAAGATCTCTACTGAAAATATCTCTACTGAAAAATTTCTCGGGAGCGGTACGCTGTAAGAAAGGATCATGAGTATTTAACGGCTCACCACCTAGCGGTCCGAAAAATAAGTGCAGCACCGTTACGGATTATTTATTATTTACACGTTTAATAAATAATTTTTAGTTTTACGTAACATTTCTGAATAACAGTGATCTGTTAGATCGAGAGTGAACCTGATGCGTCAAAAGTTAGCCTTCAACCTACTAACAAATACCCCGTTTGAATTTTGAAAATCGGACGATTATTTGCAAAGATGTAAGTGCACTCCATTGCACCTCATAAAACAGCGCCACTGGGGCACCCCGTTTTTTTGCTTTGGTTTGTTACTAGTCGACGGTGATAATCGGTCTAGTCTCGCGCACGAGGTGCTCGCATCACCTCACCACTCTAGCCTCGCACGCGGTCTCCACGGAAAGCTCATTATGTTAAACAGGATTTTTTTAAATTTATTTAATATTATTTTATTTAACGTAAATTTAATTCTATTCTTTTTGTAATATTATTATTCATAACGTTGATTCGAATCACTCAGTCCAAACCCGACTCACACGTTGATAGAGACTGAAAGTTCACAGTTTAATAATTCAATTCGTTAAAGTTTGCGCTTCAACCGGCAAATCTCCACTGCTATACATATATTTTTTTTCGAGATTTTTCGAGACGAAATATATCTAAAAATCTTTTCAGTTATGCTAAGAAACATAGGTAAAAATTTGGTCGCAATTGATCGAGTAGTTTTTAGTTTATAACGAACAAAATACAGTCTTCCTCTTTATATTATAGTATAGGTAGGGTAAAGCATGAGACCTTATTTCTGTTTTTAATGGAAAATAGTGTTTATAAAAGAGCTTATGCTCATCTAAGTAACATTCCGAAGTTCAATATCTGAAAACCTAAATGGCATTGGTAGTTACAAAACCTGTCGGTAAAAGTTTTGTCAAATTGATTTACCCTAAGATAAGTTCGAAAAAAAAGACCGAACCAATAAATTTTGTTAGCTACAGGAAAAGTTAATCTGAAAAAACATTTTAAGAATTGCAATCGATTAAAGAAACCTATCGTTGTTCAGCATAGTTGACTTTAAACAAGGATAATTAGAGTTACGAGAACTTTACTGAAGGCTTTTATACCGCACTCCTAATGCTTTTTAAGAACAAGCCACATTAATTTGTTAAAAAGGGAAAAATAAATAAAACTGCATCAATAAAATACATCTTATAAATAAATAATTAGTTTACAAGATTATAAATTACAATAATCAATTATTAAACTGTAAATAAATTAATATTTTATAATATATATATATATATATATATATATATTAAAAGAATGTTTAAAAGTAACTTAATTACTCCAAATTTTTATCATGTCCATTTTATTACATAATTATGTAAATACCGTTTTTTTTTTTTTTTGTTTTTTTTATATCCGTTTTAACCGTTTACAATAATTTATTTATATAAATTATCAATCAGTTACGTAACACTGAATTTTTTATATTAAATACAATAAGATTTAAAATTATAATAATTTCTCTTTTGATTAAAATACAAGTTTTTTATTATCATATAATAAATAGGCTAAACACATTTTTCAATCCTTACAAGATTTATGATTATCTTAAACTAAAAAAAAATTATCTGCACTTATTAAAATTAATTGGAAACCTATTTACAACATTTTTTTCTCATCTTGTCTTTTCATTCATTTTCCAGTAACTATTTTTTTTTCAAAATTAACTGATATTATCGCTTTGGAAATACGCTATCTCACATATGTGCTGACTCGTGGCCTAACTTTCCTTAATTTTTTTTTTCTACAACACATCCTGAATTAGAATAATTAATAATTTTTTTTTTTATACAATCCACAAAGTGCATATCTGATTAAAACAAATTCTTATTGTTAGTATCAAAATACTACAATTTACAAAGTCGCTGTGGTTTCCATTGATTACAGTTTATTGAATGACGTTTTCTTTCTTTCTTTTCCCTTTTTATCCTCCGGTAATTACCGTTCAGATAATACTTCAGAGGATGAATGAGGGTGATATGTATGAGTGTAAATGAAGTGTAGTCTTGTACAGTCTCAGTTCGACCATTTCTGAGATGTGTGGTTAATTGAAACCAAACTACCAAAGAACACCGGTATCCACGATCTAGTATTCAAGTTCGTGTAAAAATAGCTGGCTTTACTAGGACTTGAACGCTGGAACTCTCGACTTCCAAATCAGCTGATTTGGGAAGACGCGTTCACCACTAGACCAAACCGGTGGGTTACTGAATGACGTCTAAACCTGTTGATGTTTACAATTTAGTGTAGCCTACCAGGCTTTTACTTTATATAGTAAATATTTGGCCTATGAATTTAGCCGAGATTAAATAAGGTTATTAAAACTGCGGTGAGGATATTTGCCACAGTCAGGTTTTTCAAAGTTCGCTACTTTTGTTCTGTCAAGTTTATTTTTAACTTCAAATCACTAATTTTTTTTATATTTCAATTTTTTTGTATTCTGAAATCTTTACACATCCTTTGATTAATATTACTACATCATCAGTTTTAATCAACAATGTATATTATAATATTCAAAAACTAAACGTATCTTGCGCCTCGTATACTAAGAATTGAATTTCTAGAAAGACGTCTGGGCAACAATACACTCTTCTACTGACATTTAAATAATATTTAAAAACTGTTGTAACTCTCGAATTTTTGTTACTATAAGAATCCTATTAGCAGACTAACTATATCAAGTTCGACCTTTACAAGCAACGATCGAACTTGACTGCAAGTGCATAATTGAAATATTCAGTTCAATAAAATCTTAAAAACATAATTCTAGCATCAAAAAATATATACATAATACACAAATGTGTGTGTGTGTGTGTGTGTGTGTGTGTGTGTGCGCGCGCGCGCGCGCATAATTTAAGGGGATGTTATTTTTCTGTGCATCAACAACAGAAACACGTGTTTTTAAGTTAAAAAACATTTAAGGAAAAAATAAGTAATTAAGTAAAATAAATAATTTAAGTAAATAAGTAATAATAATTAGTTTATACACTAGCTCTTCGTAAGTTTTTAAACAAATTTTTCAAAAATTAAAATACATATTTGTTTAAACTCTTAATAAGCCATTAAACAGATATATATATTTGCCAATTTCCATAGCGGAGTGATAGCTTCTCGGCCTTACATCTGGAAGGTCCCGGGTTCGAATCACGGTCAGGCATGGTATTTTTCAAACGCTACAAACACCACATTCATATTCCCACGCAAAAGTTTCTTTGTAAGCTTCTGTGGTAAATTAATTCAACAGTAAAAAAAAAAGAAGATATATGTATATATATATATATATATATATATATATTATCATTTCCACGTATCAGGTACACTGTCGATCTAACAGATCACGGTTACTCGGAAATAAACGTACGGTTATGTACATAAAAACGATGTGGGGGTCCATGGAGTGGAGCCCTCTGGGTAGATTGGAACGGCGACCGAAGCAAGCTCTCCGGGTGTCCTGGACGTCGGTCCCCCTGCCAAATTTGGAATAGAGAACGAAGCGAGCTCTGCGTCAATGGGAGAGGCCCCTTAACCCCGGGAGGACCCGAGGAGCCCTGAGTCGGCGCCGGCATTCCCCTGGGCTGACCTGAGCCCCAATCCAGGTTCTGGTTAGACGAACCGACTAGTTCTATTATAACATAATGTTTAATTATCGGTGTAAAATATGATTTGTGGTTATGTAAGAATATGATGAATATTTTAAATCGTTTTTATCTTCGAATTTCACTAATAAAAACTTCAAATATGTGTTTCCACGGTTTTCACTAATAACACGGCTTCTATAACATATACGGTAAGATTTTGATGAAAATAAATTTTTAATTTAAAAATAATAATTATTATATAAGTTAAGTATCCCGAGATACTTAAATAAATATCCCGAAATTGTAATCTAATCTCTCCAGTGAAAAAGAATCTCCGTTGTAATAGAGACTCTGTTACAATATCGGAATAATTACGCAACTTATCGTTGTTGTTTTTTTTTTTAAATAAATCCATTTATAGTTATTTTATAAATTTTTAAAAACTAGAAAGTGGATTTTTTTACATCAGTAATTGGATATCATCGTTTGAGCAGTAAAAAGAAATATGAAGGTTTATTAGAAACAGTCCTTAAAATTCAGCAACAAATGGCACTTAATGGGATTTTAAGAGTCTATACCCGTATCTAGTAGAATAGCGTATTCATCCATATGAATACGCTCCATAAAAAATGTTATGGAAATGTTCTGTTATGTAAATGTTATGGAAAATGTTCCATAACATTTGAATATTTAAAGAAGAAATAATAATAAAATAAAAACAGTGTCGTTTAATTAAATTACAGGGTTAATAAAGTTTTTTTATGGTTTTAATAATATCAACATTTTAGCAATTATTTTTTAAAAAATCTGTCTAAGTTAGTTGATTAGTAAACTGTAAACACGAAATAATTTCATTTACTATAATTGAAAGTTTAAATAAATACAACATTTTCACTTAAAGAATCGATTTATTATTTTTTTTTTTTCATATTAAAATACACATACATATAAATTAAGTAAATCTATAAATTAATTCCACCGCACCGGTTACATGAACACATACGTATAAATAAATCATGTGTTACATATACCGGTGGTATTGGCAAAAAGCAGAAGTGCCAATTCTTGTTGTGGGGGTAAGCGTGTAACAGGTCAAGAAAGACAACCGGCCTGGCTTACCCGGGCGATGTCTGTGTCTTGTGTCTAAGTATGTACATACGCACGTATGTGTTCCGTATACGGCGGGTGAATTTCACAACACAGACACGCCTTCGACAAAGTACATCCATATCATTTTAAATCTACGCTAAATCTTACGAAATATAACCGCTGTCCGACGACATTAAATAGTTTATTGAATTTAATTTCGTATCTGTTCACGGTGAAGTTATTCCGCAAATAAAAGAAGCTATTTTAAAGTTCGATATTTTCCCTTCGATATACGTGCTCTTTATTTATTATGCGTTCATAAATATGAGTACTCTCGTATCGTAAATAATAAACAAATAATTTAAAACAACGTTACATTTTATTGATTAAGCTTAATACTGTTGCCGTGTAACAACTAGACTATTCTTAGAACAATATTGTAACGTAATGAGCTATTTTTTACATTAAAAAACTTGTGTATATATATATATATATATATATATATATATGCAAATACACACACATGGGCGCGCGTCTAGTATATAATATTTTGCAATTGGGCAAGTTGCAAGTCTTGTAAACAATTACATAATGATTAATGTCTATCTATGACTTAAAAGCATCCGAAAAATTGCTTTCGTCGAAATTCTATAAAAAAAAATCCAATCTAAAAAATCTGTTTCCAGTGAAATTTTTTTATCGTTTAGCATAGTCGGAAACGGGGAAAGTTTGCAATCAATGTTCAAAATATTTTTACCTTTCTTCACGCCTTTCAATGTCGAATTTCAATAAATCTAGAAATTTATTTTTACGTATTCAGTTGAAAATTAGACAAATCAAAGGTCAGGTATGTTTATTTGTTATCGAGAAATTTAAAAAAGTAGTAAATTTCATTGTTACTCCATTTTAACCCTCGAACGTATTCGTATAACTCTGTAGTTGCGAAACTTCATTCTTGGTATGCATTTACACCATGAGAAGAACGTATATGCAAATTATAATCAATTTATCTTCGGTAGTCATACGGTTACTTGTGTTTCTCTTCGCGGTCAGGGCACACTTAGGCAGTCATGGCTCGCTTCGCTCGCCCTTCCCGTCTAGCCAGAGGACTCTGTACCTTGGACCCCGCAGTGTTAATTCAGCTCACGCTTAGAATAATAATGATAAACAAAAATTGAAGCCTTTCAATCTATAAAATAATCGGTGTATTATAATTTCTTCAGAGCAACAATTTGGTGGTACAGGACCTAAAACTGTGAGCTATCTAAGAATGTGAATTTCAAAATAGTCGGCCTCCATCTTAAAAATATTAATTATAGTCGGTTACCCGTACAAACTACGGGTAAAAATGCATTTTGCCCGATTTTTAACTTTACATAATAAACGCCTCTAGGAGGTGACCGTACTTCGTTTCTCATTTTCTTTTTTAATTCTTTAATTACTTTTATGCGTTTTAGTCGTTTAACAAGAGACAGGTGCAGCCAGTCGAGTTGCAAATACAGTAACAATGACTATGTAAATTGAGCCCCCGAACCGTACGTCGTCGCACCCCTTAAAAAAGCTATATTAATAAAAACCGAAAATGGTTTTTAAATATTTGCCTGAAGATTATTTGCAGGACAAATCATTTAGTAGAGACGGAAGTGGGGAAAAATTTGCAATCATTGTTCAATTTTTTTTACCTTTCTACCCCTTTCGAGGTCTAATTTCGAAAATGTAGAAATTATTTTTTAGATATTTCACGTGAAGATTACACACACCAAAAATTGTTTTCTATCTTTATTTTTTACCGAAAAATTAAAAATATAGTAAATTTCATTGTCGCTCTATTTTAACCCCTTAAACTCGGATTTTCAGAAAATCCTTTCTTCTTGTGAACTTACACTGTAACAAGAACACGTAATACAAATTCTTCAATTTATCTTCAGTAGTTTTTGTCGGGTATTGATGAATCGGTCAGGCGGGTGGACAAAGGCCGTCCTTGAGTGGAGTACAAGAAAGCGACAAAGGCAAAGAGGCAGGCCACCAGACCGACGGGACAGAGACATTAGAAGGGTGGCTGGAACCAACTGGCAGAGGACGGCGCAGTCGGGCATGGCGATAACTGATGAAGGCTTACCTGTCGAACTAGACTTGAAGAAGCTAAATCTTGTAAAAGATTGAAACAGCTGTATTATAATAATAATAATGCAAAATTATGGATTAAGAAAATAAATAGTCGGATAACATAATAATAATAGAAATAAACTCAGAATTTAGAATGTATTTACGAAATTAGTATACTTTTAGTAATAATTAGAAACAAATGAATAACCAAAAGGATAATTAACCTATGAATAAAGGTTAATTAGATTTCATGTTACTTAATGATAATTGTGATAAAACTTACTATCAGTTAATTTAAGCAAATGTATAATTTTTCATTTCAAAAAGTGGGCGGGCTCAAAAACACATATTAGAAATTAAAACTTAAAATTAAACTTTATATATAATTTTATAATATCGAACGCATAAGATTTTAAACTTTATCTCTATCTTTATAAAATTAAATTATGAACTTAAACAAAATAATTTAATAATATTTTTTGAATTAAAATAACTTTTTAAAAAAATACTGAATAGTATTTTTTGAAAATAATGTTTAAAAAAAATAACGAAATTGACACTATTTTTTTTTTTTAGTTTTCTCTTTTTTAATAAAAATATTTTGAGAGTAAAATAAACCTTATGTTTATACACCTATACGTAAAAAAAATGACGTCAAAGATACATTAACTTGTTATAGAACGACAGGTAAATATATCACAATACATTTACTAGCAGGACAATTTAAAAAGGAACATAAACCTACATTCGTAATGAACTATGATAGTTAATTACGAGGAAAGAAAGCGACATCAATTTTAAAAATCAGTTTTTTCCCAATATCCAGAAAATATACCAAAACTATAGTTTAATTAAAAATGTTAAATAAATCCGAAATAATGTTCTATATTCGTATATTAAAAATAAAATTTCGTTTGCGAATAAAACGTTCACACAAATAATTCTTATGCTTCTGATCGTAACTTTCACTATTCTCGCTGCATAATATATTGAGTACATATTATGTACTCAATATATAATATATAAATATATATATATATATGTGTGTGTGTGTGTGTGTGTGTGTAAATTTAATTGTGGTCTTGACCAGAATTATAATAAGTGGAGCATCGGTATCTCAATGAAATGAACTGGGAATTCCCAATTTATGACACGCCCATCGATACGTTTTGCTCAATATCTTAAAAGTCAGACTTATACAAACACACATGAACACAATTAATATATATGAGTGCTATAGAATCAAAACTCACAATCTCCATTTTTTGACATTTTGGGTAACTAATACATTTTTATAGTAATTTTAATGGGGTATCTAAATCTGAACTCTTAAGAATCAAAACTAACAATTTCCTATTCAAACACAGCATTAAAGTTTAGGATTAAAATTTAAACTCACAATCTCCACCGGATAATGTTAGTTTTGATACCAATTTTTTATGTAGCCGATGAGAAAGCAGGATTCTCAAAAAACTATCACGGCTACCTGATGAAGCCCATTATACTGCAACAATAATTACTTGATTATGATATTTTTAAATATCAGTCTTGTATTTAATTTAATAGACCGTATCATTGAAATAAAACTTTATTTTTGTGACTCAGTAATTAGGTTGGTACTATAAAAATAATTAGGTTAACAACACAGATCAAATTACTGTCAGCTGTTTGCGTAGTTTCTGTCAGGTTACTGCTTTTTCTGTTGTAACCTATTAAGAAATGTTTTGTTTTTACCGGCTCAGTGTTGATAATTCATATTATTAAGTTACCTTCAGCGCATTGACTAAAAATAAAACGAGTTGGTTTCACCTGCAACTACGGGGAAGACTAGAAAAAAGAAAATAAATGAAGAGTTTTGAAAAAAAAATGCCTAATTTTCCAACGTGTAGTCGCGTAAATGGAGCCTTCTTACGTCTAACTTTATTAACGAGCGATATAAAAGACTTTCATAATACATTCTACTTAAGAAAAAGAAAAGATATACCAAGATCATGTTATTCTAAAACACATACAAGTGAACAAAATTAAACGACGTCGGCCATCATATTCCGATAAGAAATATGAAGAAAAAATTTTATATCGCAAATATTTTGTCCGTGACAGTGAAAAGCAGCTTGTTCCTGAGTGTCTGTAAGCGTTTGTTGATGTTTTAAACGCGTCTAGATTTATAATTAACCGTATAAGTAAAAAGTATCCTGACGAAGGGTTTATTGAGGAAAAACAAGGCGGGGTTTAAAACGCTTAATAAATACAATGAACAAAGGGAAAGTGTTACGAAATTTATTAATAAGTTAAATTGGACTGAAAGTCACTTGTCGGGGTAAACGAAACCGTAAATATTTAAGCGGTGATCTCAGTATTAAAAAGTTTTACGACAATCTTTTCAGAATAATTCTTAATACCCATTACAGTTTGGGATTTGGTAGCCTGCGAACCTATATTCTCAGTGTTTAGAATTTGATGAAAAATAAAAAATCAGGAAAGATAGAAGAATTAAAAAATTAATTAAAGCAATAATGCTCTAATTTTATCAAAGCATTGTCAAAAAAAATCAAGTGTTCATTACTGGTGTCAGATTTACCTGTAAAATTTTAGAATTATTAAGAGTGACAGCCATTCCAAACTTTCTGCTGATAATGCTTTTTCATACTGTCGGATCGAATACCAATATGCCAAAGGTTTAAACGCTATCGCATCGTGCTTACTTTATGCTCTTCAAAAAGAAACTGACTTTTCAAAATACCTGAAATTCGTATTATAGCGATGGCTGTTCGTCTCAAAACAATAATTCTATCATTCTTTGAATGCGTCTCCTTTAGTTGTATACAAAAGCTCCTAAATACATCAACGAGATAGAAATTGTACATCCCGTCATTGGGCACAGCTATATTCCTCCAGACAGGGTGTTCAGCTACATTGAAAAAGATGAACTTTCAAATGAAACCGTTACATCTCCAGATAATATACTAGATATAATTGGAAATTATTCTAAAGTTAAAGTAGACGGTAGAGACTAAAGATTATAACTTCAAAGACGCCTTGAAACGTGTAATAAAAAGTACTTCTCGTGGGATTTTCAGATTTCGCAGATAAAAAGAGTATACGTCAGGAAAACTAACCGTTCTGTTTCAGTAAAAGGAAAACTACATTACAAAACTGACATCGCTAAATTCAAGTCGATATTCGTTGGAAAAAACTCCTCTTGACTTGATCCTTTCTGAAGTGATCGAGAGAAATTGTAATAAGGAAGAAAAGAAGACGAATTTTACTAAACCGCTAAATTAATCACTTCGATACTGGTTGTCGTCAAAAGGAAGGACTGTTTTTTTTATTCAGGGATTGTTTATAGTGTAAGTTATAATATTTATAACGAAGCTGAAGAAAATATCTGCGAACCTTGTGAAGAACTGCCCTCAATTTTAATATGAAATGAAAATGCTTATTTATTATTATTTATTTATTATTAAATTTTTATTTGTTTTTGATATTTAATATTTTAACCGTTCAGTTCATAGCAATTCTGCCTTAAGTTGTGTTATAATTTATTTATGTTTCATTATCACTGATTTTGATGATTAACCTCAGAAAATTTGGAACCAACTTTGTCAAATTTCATTTAAATAATATTTTTTGTGTAAAAAGGTTTAATAAAATCCATAATATTAAAATTTTTAATACAATTTTTTTTTTATAAGCGTCACATCTCTTTATACCGTAATGATATGGTCGATTTAAATTATTAGGTTATTATTCGTAGTTGCTTTCATTTAAAAAAATTATTTGCAGTACGGTGCAAGATGAGATCAAAACTCACAATGTCCACGATTGACAGTCAAAAGTCACATTATCCAAAATTAAAACGAACAAAAAATTTTGTTTAACTTAACTACTTCAAATATTTTGTATTTCTATTGTTTTTGAGGCTATATGAAACAAATATCAATCGTTCATTATTACTTAATTCTACGACTTACATTTCGTAGCGTTCACTTATTTAAAAAAAAAATTAACATTTCATTATCCTTCGATCGGGTCGACCCCAAGAAATCTCCGGTAGCCGACCCTTGGAGATCCTGGGGAACCCTTGGGTCAGCCCCGGGGCTCGCCTGCGCCGACTTGGACCACGAGCTAGGCAGTCAGATAGTCGACCGGCTAGTTAGTTATAAAATAAAAAAGAAAAACAATCGAAGTATATAAATAATAAAATTAAGTTACAATAATAACACAAATATGTAAACGTAATAAATCGATACAAAATAAAATAACCGTTAATCGGAATTATTTGAATAAATATTAATTATCTACATTAACCGAGAACAGATCTCTTTTCTGTTCTTTAATTAATATTTATTGTTTAATTGGTATTAGTATATTTTAACATTCGTTTTTAATTAATATGATTTAAAAACATTCAACAACAGTATAACATCGGTTTTAAATTCAACTTTAAATAAATTTGTACTAAGATCTTCCAAACGGGTGCGTAATTTTTTTTTTTTGTAATAATAATTAATCAATAACAAAAAAAGCGATAAGAATGCTCTTGCTCAAAATCCCCAAAAAAGGTTCTGTTAGATGAAATGTTACATAATTTGGTTTAATAGACTATTTTTTTTTCTTAACCGTTTTATCTAACCAAAAATAACGCATCTGTAATGAAATTGTAAGCTGGCAGTAAATAAATTTTTGGAATTGTAAAAATCTTTAATAAATGTTTCTTTTAAAAAATAGTTCCAAATAAATTATCTACTTTGAAAAAACAGAATACTCAAACGCCGCTTATGAAATTTAGGATCGATAAATTCCGAATGACTTTACAATTCATTCGTTAATTTTTCACTACCGCTTGTGAAAAATTAAATTCAGACTACACTTCTCCTTTATTTCTATTTCCATTTTAAAACAAGTAATTAATTATACGATCGATTACAATAAACAAATACATATAATAGATAATATATAATATATATATAATACGAATATATCGCTATTATTATAGCGATATTATTCAACAGCAACAAATTGTCATTAATTTGATTACAGCTTATTGTATTTCCATGCGTGTTAATCTTAGGGACAAAATGCCAAGGTTAATCCTAAGTTAACACACACACACACACACACACACACTCCTTTCTCTACAAAACACCGGCCATCAAAACTACTACCGGTAGAGCAGGAAACTAACTCATAGTAATATTTTCAAGGTTATTAAAAACCGGGAGGGACCACGCATTTTTATTAAAACAATTTACGAATAATAAATAAATATATAAATAAACGCTAGAGGTTACTGCTATACACAACACATATGGCATCCCTTTAGCACGATTAACAGCTACCGAAATCAACTTTCACTACTTTTTTTATTATTCTTATTATTTTAAGCGTTTCAATAATTAAACAATTATTTCTGCGAAACGTAATAACAATATGAATATCATACACTACATGCGTACTATTTTTTAAAGCTAAAATGAATTCCAATCGATACGCGACTAAATAAAATATTAAATAATAAATTTAGAAGGTAAAAATAAAATGAATAACTTCAAATTATTTGCCGCTTAAATGAATAAAGGATAAAAAATAATAAATAAAATGAGAAAAACGAATATATGTTTACGGTACAAAAATAGATTAATATTTCTATTATTTTTAGACAAATTGATAAAATTTATTATTGAAATAATACTCGTATATTTTTTAATTAAAAATAAATTAAATTTTACCTTAATACGATTATTATTATTATTATTATACTAAATAAACAAATAAATTATAGACCTACAACAAAATATTTCATATTGAGAATTTAAATACTATTAGATTGTACTAAGAAATATCAAGAGGTTTTATACGATCAAGATCTTTTGTTACGACACGGAATAAGGTTCGTTCTCCACGAACAAGTTTATACATACAGCAGCCACCTCCATCAAACAGTTCAAATATCAAGGACGTACAATCTGTAAAGATGTCAACGTTCTTAGGACGGATAAAATTAATCAAATTCCACCCAAGGCCGCTGTGAAAAAATAAAAAGTTAGAGAGAAATCGGCGGTTAAGAAAAAAAGGAACAAAATATCCATGGAACGGACCTAGAGGATCCTTTACGTCCTGTAAAACGAATTATCTTTACTTAGATCACGAACAACAGCGTTTTTAGTAACGTAAGGAAGACTTATTGTGTGTATCTGACAGGAAACAGATTCAATCTTCGGTATGCAGTCAACCCTTTGTCGGAATACATCGACGAAGAACTGGCTCTCGGGTCTTTATATCGTCAGCGTGGATCTACCGAGGTTAAACCTACAGTCGCAGAAACAGAGATTACGCTGAAAGAATGAAGGATAAAGAAAACGGTCTGATGGGTAACCTAACCTCGAAAAAACTACAGTACGAAAAAAACCCTCTCGAAGGAAAACTCAAGGTACCCGTTCCGCTTCCGATTCCTCATATCAAAACATTTTATTATATGTGAACACAATTTATATATGCGGCAACAAAAGTTGTTTTTCGTTTCATAACTAGAACAACCTGAAAATAGATACGCGGCTGTTTAAAAACAACTTCATCTATCTGGAATTATTTTACGTAGAACAAAATAAATAATTTATTCAGACACCCCACTGGATGTGGATCGGCACATTAATAAAAAAATTTAAGAATGCAATAAAAAAGATAATCGGAGTTGAAAAACTAAAATGTTTTGTTACAAAAAATGACAGATTTTACTTAATACCAGGAATCGTATTTAACAAATAAATTTTTTTTTGCGGAGAACAATTATATAATATATATTATAATAAAGTGTCATATACCTGTGTAAAATTACAAAATGCGATCACGTTCGTGAATTTTTTATCTCAGGTCATTTAACAGAACCCACCGGATTGGTCTAGTGGTGGGTGAACTCTTCATCGCAAATCAGCTGATTTCATAGTCGAGAGTTCTAAAGTTCAAATACTAGTAAAGGCAGTTAATTTTATACGGATTTGAATAGTAGATCGTGGATACCGGTGTTCTTTGGTGGACGGGTTTCAATTAACTACACATCTCAGGAACGGTCGACTTCAGATTGTACAAGACTACATTTACATTCATACATAGCATCCTCATTCATCCTCTGAAGTAATACCTTACGGTAGTTACGGAGGCTATAAACAGATTAAAAAAAAAGTCATTTAACAGCACTTTTTATGAGAAAACAAGAGTTATTACCATCACAAAAAGAAAATAAATATTAGTTAAAACAATGTTTTATATAATTTACATTAATAACTAACTAAATAATAAAAAAATAAAAACTTGAAAAGAAAATTTTACCAGCGTAATATTAGAAGTTATGCGTACCCAGAACATTTGATTTTTAATTTTATTTTTCTCTTGAGTAACTAGTATACGAAGTAGCTTTGATAAAAAAATCACATATGCAAAATAAACTCATAAAAAGAGCATTCTGAAAAGCATCATAAACTTCTAACTGCAAGCAAGTTTAAGATGTGTTGAAGAAAAACGTCGAACATTGAAAAATGGAAAACTTCTACATCATTTCGATTAATTTGACGAAAACAGTAGTAAAGTCTTCATATTTATTTTACATAATGGGATATCAAAGATCCTGTAATCAGGGAAGCTGCTCATTCGATACTAGAACGGTGTACTCTAACTAAAATGTTGAATTTTACGTTAGTATCCTGGGCGAAAAAATGAGAAGAGTCTCATTTTACGTTATTTAATAGCTTTAGTCGTAAAGTGAAAGAGATCGCACAAAAATGACAGGAGCGGTGGGATCGGGCCACGAAGGGTAGGTGGACCCACCGCCTTATTGGGGACATCAAGGCGCGGTGCCGGAGGACCCATGGCACGCTGAGTTTTGAGTTAACGCAATTCCTGGCGGGTCATGGGGGATACAGGTCTAATTTGTATATATTCGGGCTCGATCAATCTGAAAATTGTCCGAAGTGCGAGGTGGAAGAGTCCCCCAACATGTTTTTCTTTTTGTGTCTGCGATTCGCCGTAGAGCGTAGAGAGATGCTCGGCAACCTGAGACGTGAGCACATGTTTCGCCCTGAAGATACCCTACGAGTCTTATTACAAGGCGAGGCGCAGTGGAAGACCGTGGAAAGATTCGTGAGGACGGTCATGAGGAAGCTACAATTATATTAGGAGTCCCGCAGAGGAGAATGACGCCGCAGGGCGCGAGGACGGACAGATCCTCAGCTGAGTGCCTAAGGGGCCCCCCGTACTTGTGGATGTTGCCTGGGTACAATCGATAAAAAATCGATATTTTTTATCGATTTTTTAATTTAATATTCTTCTTTTTCATTATTTTTCTATCAGATAAGAATAAATATATCAATGCCAGCAAAGTGTAACAACTTTGATGTCAGCTTTTTGTTTTAGGCGTCACCTACCCTTAGAAATTATTTTACTACCTCTAACAAAAAAAAAAATTATAACAGTCTCTAGAAACCTTTGACGAATACAACTTAAAAAGATCTGCTGTTGGCACTACATGACTTCCTTGTATGCCTGTTAAATTACATATACACATATTTTTTTAAAATGAAAAGTACGTAAAATTTCATTTCATTAATAACTTCGATATTTTTTTTTTTTTGTTAATATTGAATTATTTTATTTATTGTAAAAGTTTCTTATACAATAATTATTTTCTTTGGTTAATAATCGTTAATAAATCAATATATTTTAATTAAAAGGAAAAGTTAAAAAAAAGGAGATGAAGTCGAATTCGAACCGATTTGCCTTCCCCTTGTAAGATCCAAATGTTTCATTAATTAAAATTTGATTTGGCTATAACTCTGGAACCGATGAAAATAAATATCACTCATAATACATCTTGAAAAGCACTCAATGAGGGCTTACTAATACAGTTAGGAAAAAGTCGAAAATCCACATTTGTTTGGATTTTGGGCTTTTTTGGACACTTTTGGTTCTGTCGATTGCAATGAAAAGAGGAGGTGCACAACTAGATGGTAGAACAGTTCTAAATCCAAAATTTCAACAACCTACGGCTAATCGTTTTTGAGTTATGCGAGATACATACGTACGTACAGACGTTACACTGAAACTAGTCAAAATGGATTCAGGGATGGTCAGAATGGATATTTCCGTTGAAATCTGAAAACGTAAATTTTTCGCGATCATATACTTCCTGTACTTCGTACAAGGAAATAAAAAACGTTTCATATTGACAATTGTAAATTCAAGTCTTTAATACACCAAATGGTGTTAAAACAACCAAAAAAAGATTAATTATTAGGTAGCTGTTCCCGGCAAAAATTCTAAAAAAATGTTCTCGCTTTTCCCACAGTCTTTCAAAAGTACTCAAATGAGAATACTGGTTTTTTGTTTTTATACGTTATCTTAGAGATAAATAACGGAAAGAAATTGCATTCACATATAATAAAAAAAGTCTTCTCATACTTTTTTAATTAGCTTTCATACCGATCGGCAAATTGTAATGCGACTAAAGGCGATTTGAATCCAAGAGTGATAATTTGTAAGATCCCTTTTGTGTCGTCTACGTTTCACGGGCGCACACAGTAAGGAGATTGGAGGTCGATACAAAAAGGACTGCAATAAACATAACCTTACTTTTCATATTCGCCCATTCATGCATTCATTCAAGCCTCTGAATAAAGTAGTTATGTTTGAACACGTAAGCAAAAATAAATAAATCTTAAAATTTTCAACTTAATCATAGTTCGTAAACTTAAATAATTAGACCGATCAATTCTAAAGTAAGATAACAATTCTGTATAATAAAAATAATAATACTTTTATTATTATTTAAAAAAGGAGTATTTTTATATATTAACTGACAGATGTGATGAAATAAACCGTATGTTTTACCTATCGATTACATAATATGTAATCGATTATGAAGTACGATTAGCAACAAATTGCACGTATACAAATAAGCGATACAATATGAAAATATGAAAGTGGTTCAGTAGATCAAGTACGTCCTGAAAAGAAAATACATTTTTTTCTCATGGCATTGTAAATTAGTGGAAGTCAGATTATTTCATTGCAATGATTTATTGATTTATATAAGAAACTGGTAAATGCGCTTATGGAAATAATAATAAGAACATTTTTAAACTTCAACTTGCATACATTAAACATTTTAATATTATCACATGAAATCATTTTATTTTTTTTCTAACGGAGTATATTTTTTCTAACCCGTTATTCAGGGTGTATTTTCCGACTAGGCAGAAAGGTTTAGCCAAAAATGAATGAATTTCTGAATTAAATATAAAATTAGTATTTAGAGTACAATTAAAAACTATATAAGCGCTATAAATACGAGTATTTCAGTCTGTTTAATAAGCCGATGCTTTTTTAATAAGTAACAATAAGAACCTTTTTTAACCGATTTGGAAACGTTTCCACGAATAGTAAGAAGACTAAGCATGCATTTGACGGAATGTCTTGTGTATTAAGGGGGGGGGATATAGCCGGGAGAGGTACACTTCAAAGGTAATTGTTCATAATGAAAGGTTTATTCAGAAACTCTTTCCGTGTATGAAAAAAATTGCATCGCGGTAAATACAAATAAAATAAATAAATTATCGAAAATCACCCTTAAAAAAAATTGAGATTCAACTATTCTTTTACATTTGACTATTGTGAGTAAATAGAAATAACCTTTTATTAATTCCTCGTAAGACATTATCAGATGATAGAACGGTTTTCAGTCATTATCACTGGTGTAAGAGCTACTTTCCACCCCTAAAAATATGAATTTTATCGTTTACTTTCGTACTTAGAATAAACTTTCAAGTAACTCATTTTTTCCCTCTTGAACCTCTTACTTATTTATTGTAAATAAATAGGGTTATTAAAAACGAAATAGGTATTATAATTCTTATTACAATAGTATCAGATCAGATTACTTAAAGATTAATTAATTTTTTATTGTTATTACTTTCTTCCCCGTTTCTTGAAAATAATCTAATAGTATTATAATCTTCACTGTGTTAAAGCTGACCTCCGTGAGCGAGGGGTAGCGTCTCGCCTTTCATCCGGAGGTCCCGGGTTCGAATCCCGTTCAGGCATGGCATTTTTACACGCTACAAAATCGTTCATCTCTTCCTCTGTAACAATACCTAACGGTGGTCCCCGAAGTTAAAAAAAAAACACATTAAAATATATGTATCTTATTCAAGTCGATTTAATACCTGATTATAGATTTATTATAATTTTTATTTCTATTATTATTTTTACGATTATGATTGTCATTTTTAATTCCTGGTCGATTAAAAATAAAAACCGCCTGTATAACACAAAAAGGGTAGACTATGCCGAGGAAGACTGAAAATTATACAAAAATACTTTATATAAATTCAAGAATAGTGATTCTGATGAACCGAGACGATTGATCTCAAAATAGATATTAGAATTACGATCGGTAAACATTTTTTTTTTTTTTTTTTCAATTTTTGAAATGTTGTTTTTCATATTTTTACTCTTTAAAAAAACGTATAATATGTTGTGAATCCTAAAATATATATTTTTAATAGCTTTTCAAATACCTTTAATCGACGGGCAACTACTTCTGCCATTTGTTATTTTTAAAATACCGTATTGCCTTGTGCGATAGAGATGAATTTTTTAAAACTTATTTCATGAAATAGGTTTTATAGTAAAAGGGTTACAAACAAACATACTACTCAAACGCAGTATACTACTCGCCTTCTGTCATAATAATATAAACAAGATGGCTTATACGAAATGAAATCGATACCCTCAACGTTTTACAATATTTTCCTGTTTGCTATTTAACGATAATGGTAATTTCCAATCTTAGAGGGAATAAAAGATCGTCTAAAGTAACTGTTATCTGCACAAGCTAAATCGACGGTTGATGCATTTTTATATTAAAAAAAAAGAGTTCTCTGGAATCTACTAATTAGGTGTCCTAGAAGTAATATGTTTGTTGAACATCATACGATAATGATCAACACATATAAAATAACCGACTACCTTAACGTACAAACCGATTATAGACAAAAAATAATAAATTGTACACCCACGCGCATACATTATCAAAAATCGTAGAAATATTTCTCTTCTTTTTCCAGGTCGTAGATTTCATATCTATTTTCAGATCAGCCGTCTTCGTTAAACAGCACTAATTTTTTTCTATCGACAGTACGTAAATAAGATTTTTTACATAACTCTTTCCTCTAGTTGGTCTATTTACGTTCTCTTTTTATAGCATGCAGGTCATTTTCTTTTTTAAAAAGGTCATTTTCCAACAGTTAAAACTTCGAAACAATAGTAAAAACAGTTATAGTAACTCAATATAAATTTTAATAAATCTGAAATCAAGCGCACATTTTTTTATCGTGTTAATAATGAATTTATCTCATACTTTTTCAGTAGATTAGACAGAGCAATATAGCATTATAAAAAAACAGCAAATTCCGATACACGAAAATGGTAATCGATTACATATACCTTTATCGCATTATTGTGTATTGAATTCACCATTTTCTTAATATAAAGTATTACGTAAGATTAGTATGAAATAATTATATATGTATAAATAAGAATAAAAATAATAGTTCATATTGTGTCTTAAATTGCAATAATTTATAAATTAAAAAAATTTATATACTCGTATCATTAATCATTTTACCAAATTTCCAAAGAATTTGGAAATCGCTACTGCGCCCGCTCATGTGTATATTCATATGTATGTATAAGATTTTTTCGTCCGCTCTGAAGGATACAAATTTTAACCGCTTTTGACGAAACTGGATGGGGTAATTAATGTAAACCTATAGAGAATAGAACCCTACCGATTTCCTAGCGAATCGGTCGATAAACGGAGTTAGAGCCAAAAAAAAAATACCGAATTTTCGTTATACTAGTTGGATTTTCTCCGTCATTTCTCACGGTCGAATTAAATCGTGCACTTATAATGCTTTCACGAAATCTACAGCTCTATTTAAGTACACGTAAAATATTTAAACTAAAGAAGTAGGTACTTTATTGGTTTTTCGTAAGTTTAACTGATGTTATAATGCCGTGTATACCGGTACGATTTTTCAATGATGTAGATACCTTAAACCCATTTTTTAAGAAGAACGGACCTAATGCTTTGAGGCAGTAACACTGCATCTCAACACAATCTTTAAAAAAAACACATTTTTAATCGTAACATCAATACCAGCGAACCAATTTTTATTTTATTTGTACCAAATCACTTTTCATTTAAAAGGTCATCCAATGAGGTGTTACAAGCTGCATCGTCTCATTAAAAAAAAATAGGTTTTCAACCCTTGAAAATTTATAAAACATTTAAGGGCGAAATTTTGTGACGGTAATTTAAAAATATGATTTTCATAGTTTTAATCCGTAGATTATGATTATTTCAAACGGTTTAAGAAGTAATATCACGTAATTTTATAGTTATTTCTGTTGGACTAAAACGCAACTACCGAGCGAAGGAGTAAGGCGGGTTTTAATTTTCTTTTCACCAAAATTCATTATTTTTTTCGGATTGTCAATTAATGTAATTAAATGTTACCATTGCCGTTTAAGATTCGTGCATTGCAGTAAGAGTAGCGGAGAGGGTGGGTTCCACTCCTTTGAAAATAACTTTATAAAGTTTTCCCCGAGGATGGTATACATGCCTCCGAACAAAACTACGACGGGACTGATAGCTGTTGAATAATAAATGCGGTAACTTTTCAAACGATCAGCCGCTATATAAAACATGTCGTATTTGATTCATAAACAATAAGCATAAACTACTGAAGATATATTGATGAAAATTTATATATACGTTCTTCTTTCGGTGTAAATGCACACTAACAAAGGACTTTCGGAGATTCTGACTTTAAAGGGTTAAAATGGGGTAATATTAATTTTATTACTTTTTGTACGTTGTGAATTTCTCGGTAACAAATGAAGATGTCAACTTGATTTTTGGTATGAGTAATCTTCATGTTAATATCTAAAAAATAGTTATTAGATTTTTTAAAATTCAACCTTGAAAGGTAAAAAAACTTAGAACAATGATCGCAATTTTTCCCATTTCCGACTGTACTAAACGAGATATTCACTTATTTGAACTCGAAAATACTAGTCAGATAAATATGTAAAAGTAATTTTTTGCTTTTTGAATTTCACCTTTTTAAGGAGTAAAAAAAAATTATTTTTTTTTTTTACATATTTGCCGTTTTATTTTACCGCTTTCGAATCAATCTTTATACGATCTGGATAACATCGTGATGGTAATTACGTTTATAAATCTGATTGTAAATTTCCCGAGCGAAGCCACAAAAATATATCTAAAAAGCAAACTGTCGCTCTGAATAAATTACTATACGTTGACACTTTTTATAAGTCGAACAGAATTTAATTTGCACTTATCGTTATTTTCACAAGCATGAGGATAATGAACACCAGATCCAGGGGGACAGAGTCACCCGGTTAAACGGGCAGGGTGAGTGAAGCGACCTCTGACCGACTATTTTTCTTTTTTCAAGTATGCGCATATCGTACTAGTTGTGTACACTTCTTTTTAAGATACTTTGTATTTTTTAGTAACTATCCATTTTTTTATTCAAAAAATAAAATGAGACGTTGAGGAATTTATTTTTGAATTTACGTTTAAATTCCGATTATCTATTTTGCGAGTAAAGTCGTGACGGGAAATGTTAATGTATATATATATATATATATATATATATATATATATACATTATATATTTATACATATATAAAACCAAATATCACTCTAAAAAATGGTACAGCGATTCTCAAAAATCCTAAGCCAAGTTTAGTAAAAGAGTAAGGATCGAACCGGTTTCACCTCACAATTAATAAGCAGAACATAATATTGTAAATCATCTTGCGAAGCCAAACGAATCGGCTATGTGTAATGATCATCATTACACTCAAAGTGTATTTAACGCATGAATTATAATATATATGCATTATAGGTAACAGATTTGCTTTAATAAAGTTTTCTTTAAAACGCCTGTAAAAGAATGGAAATCAATTTTTTCGCGATATCTCCATTTTCGTGACGAATTCTAAAAGAATTAATACGATCAGTGCCCCGTAGATATAGAAATTTTTCAGCCAAATTTGAAGAAACTCGGTTCGGTCATACGTACGCACATGCAATTTTCTTTATTTGGTTTAGACGAACCAGTTGGATCCTGAAAAGTAAAAGTTTACAAAAAACTCGATACCCCATTTTTAACACGATCAACATACTTTCCGCTTTAATATATACACCCTAGCTTTATTTTCCGGGAGACATTAAGAAGAATACTATGAAAAAAGTAGAATTATTTATACAATTATAGTTGAACAGATGAAAAGAAATAAGTAAATTAAAATAGGTTACAATAATTATTTTACATTGTAATAAAAATATTAAATAAATTTATAGATCAAAATTTAAGTTATCTAATCATAAAATCTAGAATGAAATAAAAACATTACAAATATATATATACATATATTTTTTCTTCTGAAAAGCGGTTACAGGTTACGCGCGTGTGCGTATAAAATTTATAAAAAATCTTACGTTATCAATAATCTTATTACTGTTGAGTCATGTTCATACGTAGAGATTAGGGCGCGGAGGTTGCCCCGATAGATACGGTTCATCATTGTACAAGAAATAACTACCAAAGGGGAGGGACGATGACAGGACGCCTTGCAGAAGGCTAACTGGTGGGATGGCCGTGACCACTATATGTTTGCTATAAAACCTGGACGCATGCACTCATCAGCACACGTTCTTCTCTCGTCGCAGAACAATCAACAACACTAAACCAACCGACATGTATCAATTGGTCAGTAGCGTTTAACTTTGCTTAACTTTATATATATATAATATATTAAGACTTACGACTCGAGAAAAGTTACGGCTTACAAACAGTAAATTTTCATTTTCATTCACAATTACACTTACACGCATTACATTCAGTTACAAATTCAAAGAACAAGAGTAAGCGTTTTGAAGGTACAGGTACGTTAAAAAATTGAACGGAGGATTAAAAGCACGCGCGCTTTACAAAACATTTAAAATATTCATGTGTCACTATCACGAATGCACGGGTATTACAATATATACGTCCTGGGGTAAAAAGTAACAGACCGCTTTTGGTTCGAAATACCTTTTCATTACTACCCGATAACTAATTTTAATAAGATCGAGGCTTTATTAGGTTAAACGATCCTTCGGTAACACACGTTCACGCTTACCAACTAACAAACATTATCTTTTTAAAATTTTATAACGCAAACTTATTAAGAGTTTATAAAACATACTTTGTTCTTAATTTGAAAAGTTTATGTACATTTTTTTAAGCGTGCTTTAGCTAACATAAAATTGCAACTTAAGTTTAATTTTATAATTTTAATTTTAAATAAATCAAATTATTTAATGAAACTTCTGTAAATTATATAGTTTTAGATTCTCTCAAATATAATATTTAGAATTCTAAGCCGTGGAAAATATTTAAACAAAACTTAATCTATAAAAACAACATCAACTTTTTAAAAGGTAACAAAAAAAAAACATTAAAATCCATAAGATATTATTTTTATATTAAATAAAAGAAAGTTAAATTTCACTGAAAAAATAAAAAGATAAAACATAAACTAGGGGATGATACGAATGAAAACAATTATAATTCAGCAGAGAATAGACAGTTGGTTAAAATTACAAAACTATTTAGTAATCCCTATAAATTACCTTTACAACACAAATGTTAACAATAACGGTATTAATTTTAATATTTTACCCTTACATTATAAATTAAATTACAAAAATAAACCCTTTCGATTTAATAATCGATAGAATATATTTAACCCTCCTTCCATGTAACTTAAATAACTAAAAAGCTTCTTTTTTTTTCATTTTAAAACTATACAAAAATGTATAATTCTATTTGTATATAAAAAAAAGCTTAATTTTTTGTAGTATTGTATAAAATCGAATACATAATTTTAAAAAATGTATATTGTAAATATTCTAAATAGAAAAGCTAAACGATTATATAAATGTAACGTATAATTTTGTTTACGATATGTTATTAGTAATTATTTAATATTTAGAAAACTTATAATAATTAAAGGTAAAGAATATATTTTTAATATAATTTTAAACTAAAATGTACACCTCGCTACGAATAACAATTTAATGTAGAAATATAGAAACAAAAAAAAATACAAAAACCTAAGAAAATAATGTATAAAAGACCATTACATATGCACTACGTTGCATAAATACGGTAATTAGAATACTTAAAGATCGTTACGTGACATTTAAAATAACCTAACCTAAAAAAAGAAAATCCCTCAACACAAATAACGAATACCGAAAAAAAATATTAGCGATTAATGTTAATACATTTAGTATATTTTCTAGCTGTACTTATTTATTCGACGACAAATTAAAAATATAGTTATAAATAAGTAGGCGAGTAATACGTAAGACTTTATTAACTTGGTTAAACAATAACTTACTGTTTTAATAATAATTAGAGTAATAAAAATTTAGTATTGGAAAAGGTCAATAATTTCAAATATTACGAAAGCTTCGATTATAAAGTTTCGTAATATTTCAGTGAAAGTATATAATTTTACTTTATATAAATTATTGGGCTAATAACAAATTTAATTAATAAAAAGCTTCCTGAATTAAATTTCTTAAAAAAATTAATCCGCGGTAGCGAAATAACATTTTCTGAAATAACATTACATATAGAATACTATACATTCTATTTTATTAAATTAACTCGTCTATTAATAAAATTAAAAGTAATAATTAGACTGAACATCTTTTTTTTCCTATCGCACTTAAGTTTTATTATTCCTTCTGAAGTATCATTTTCGAGCGGATCAATGTAAAGAACGACGGTTGAGAAAATGAAGTGTGTTCGGTTTTTGTGCACGATTAAACGACTAATTTTTAAACGGACTTTTATCGCGTAATCGATTCCGTTATATCCGATCGTTCAACAGTTTAATTTAAGTATTAATTAGATTTTATCGAAAGTATAATACTGTGATCGATGTCCAAACATAGTTTTGAAAATAGATTAATTTTTTTGTTGTGTTTTCCAGGCCGTACTTCCACTTCTCTTCGCCGCAGTCTCTGCTGGCTACTTGGGAGGCTATGCCGCTCCGGCCGCATACAGCTACGCCCCGACATACCACGCACCAGCCGTCAGCTACGCCGCCCCGGCAGTCAGCTACGCCGCACCGGTCGTAAAAGCCGCTCCGGTCGTAAGCTACGCCGCTCCAGCATACCACGCTCCCGCAGTGAGCTACGCCGCCCCTGTCGTTAAAGCCGCTCCAGTCGTCAGCTACGCCGCACACGCACCGGTAGCCACCTCTTACGCCAACACCTACAAAGTTACCTCAAAGGCCGTCGCTCCAGTCGCATACGCCGCTCCAGTCGTTAAGGCCGCACCGGTCGTCAGCTACGCCGCCCCGGCTTACCACGCACCCGCTGTAAGCTACGCCGCTCCAGTCGTCAAAGCCGCTCCAGTCGTCAGCTACGCCGCCCCGGCTTACCACGCACCCGCTTTAAGCTACGCCGCTCCAGTCGTCAAAGCCGCTCCAGTCGTCAGCTACTCCGCTCCATCATACGCCTACGGTTACGGATACCACTAAGCTCATCATCATCCCCATCCCCCGATAACTTATTTTCCCTGCGTTTTGTATTATAGCTGTACATTAATGCTCCGGTTAAATTAAATTGATTTTCATACGTAAAATAATATGTATTTTTATTTCATTTACCTTATTTTAATAAACCTTTACGATATTTTTAAGCCGATAATATTTAAGTGTTTTTTACTCGCTTTGAAATCGTTAATGAACGATTTCAGTGTAAATAATTTAATTAAAAATTTAATCGGTTCAAAACTAAGAACGAAAAGAAATTAAATCGTAAGGAATTAAAAATTACGTATCAGAATATAAATGATAAAACTATTATACTTAAAGCGTCACGTCAAACTATTTTATCCCACAAAACCCGTAATGAACGTTGACATTACTGACGCTTAATAGTTACCACTTTATTTTGATTTCAGTAAAAATTTTAATACCTTGCTTTAAAAATTACAATAAAATAAATTAACCGATTAACAAAATATAAAATTTTAATTAAAAAAATATTGATATAACGCACTTCAAATGATAAAAAGTCAATAATCCAACAAAAAAATAAAATAAAATAAAATTATACATAAAAAAGAACTTATCCATCTTAAATTAAAATTTCAAAATGAAAAAAAAAATTGAAACAAAAAGAAATTCTTGATTAAATTAATTCATCAGATGACCAGTATCATTTCAAACGACCAGACTCTTTTAAAGATTTCTTCTTCGGCGATATAGTAAAATGCCAAAAAATATAAAACTGGAAAATATGTACCAAACTTTTCCAGCATTTATTCTAATTTATTAATAATAATAAATTATAAAGTTTTATTATTTAAAGATTGACACCTTAAAAAATATAAATGTCTCGCTAAAATAGGTTTTAATTCGATAGGATTTAATAATGAAAATTTACAAAAAGTGAAATAAAAAATTTCAGTTTTTAAGTCGTTTATGAAAATTTATTACATTTTTTCAATGTCGCTATTTCCGCTAGTGTAATAGAGAGTAAAATTATTTTTATAAACTAAAAAACAAGCAAAAAATCATCTTTAGATAAACGGCAACCCTCATGGTTTTACAAACGGCAACCATCTTAGTTTTTTTACAGAATCAATTTTCCTAATCCACACAAGCTACTTCACTAAACTTCACGACATATTTACAGCCATATATAAATATTTCTTCTAGTGAGTTTTTAACAACTCTAAACACAAAGGACCCCACAAAATTTGATATATATATGTATAAAAATTCATATGGTATTGAATTTTGGTATGAGACACACCGAAGTACTACAAAAAAAGGTCGATATAAAAATATTAAATTGAACCGTTTAAATAATTTACATCGATGAAATTGTGCTAATTATTATAGCACAATATTATATTTTTATTAAATTTTTACTTTAGCTTATACGATAAGTTCAAAATGAAACCTGAAAGAAAAATTTGCCTAAATTTTAAAAATAATCTTCATAACTTCGGCTTTATACTGTCGTTGAATACGATGCGATAGATGCTTAAAAAATACGAACAAAAGGAAATAACTCTTATTAGGCGTTAAATTATTGTTGTATTGACAGTCACATAACATAGTTATTCTTGACGTCGTAATTTTTATTTTCAACGACGGACCGATGAACAATTTAAAGTCTTGAAGCTGAAAGTGTAGAAAACCAAATTTTATTTACCAGCGATTAACAGTTGTTAATCGCTGGTAAATAAAAAATATCTATTTATGTACTTTTGTATCTTAAATATAGTTATGTTTTGCCTTAATTTATTTTTTATTTTAATTAATTTATTACAATTATTTTTTTAACGCCGATCAAAACAAATTTTCAAGAATATTATCGTAAATTTATAAACCGATTTATTTTAAAATTAAAAAAAATCCATTTTATAAATGTAACTTTTATTACTGTTATTAACTAATAATAATCTTTAACGATATTTTAGAAGTATGTAAGTGACCTAAACGAATAACCTTTTACAGTTTAATATAATTTGCGTAATTGGACTGAGGATCGAGGACGCTTTCGACAAGACAAAAATAAATAACACTTAAAAGCACACGGATTCTCTACAGAAAAGATCCAAAGATGCACAGTGGAGGTTACAGACGAAATGCAGAAACAAAATCAAACAGTCTTAAAAAGTACTTGTAAAACCAAAAGATTAAGGCACTCTTCGAAAAACACTGGAAATCGATCGACTAAGCGGGCCGATGCGAGCACAAAAAAAAAACCCTTTCGGCACGCTGGAAGGCTTACGTAGATTTCACCGGTGCTAAGTAGGTAATAAAAGAGATTTCCACCTTTTAGTTAAGAAAAACTTCAAATTTATTCAATACGACAATGGTTGCATGCGAAAAAAAATTTTCACATCTTAACATAAGTCAAGCCTCATCTTATAATTCAAGCAATATTTTGGTCATCCCTTGTCGTAAGGGTTTGTCATATCAAAAATTGTTTCAGACAAAAGGTTTAGGTAATGTTAACAGGACTAACGACCACTTTAAACCGACTCGATCCTGTGATTATTAAAGGAGGTATGATTTTTTTGTCTTCAAAACTCCTTTTTTCCACCCCCTGGGCCAAATAAAAAAAACACCTGGGTGATATCAAAAAACTTTACTTACATAAGTTTTAGGCTCTTATCCAAAGAATATTAGGAACTTTAAACGAATTCCATATTTTACTTAATAAGAAAGTTATACTGTTTTTTTTTCGAAAAAGTCCCCCATTTCCAGTCCCATGGTCCGATTTTGCAAACTTAACCGAGATTTTGGGACGAGTTATTTCTACGGAACAATTTATAACTGATTGGCGCATAATTAAGGCAGTTATCTTCCACAAGAAAGTGAAATATATATAAAAATATATATATAACCTTTTGAGTTGACGGTGGTTTTAGGTCCTGGGGGATGTGAAACGCGAAGATATGTCGAAATTTTCCGGAAGCCGAATCATTTTCCGGAACCCATTACAATAGGTAGCTTTTGTGAAACCTACCTTTTCTTTCTTTTTCCTGTTTAGCCGCCGGCAATTACCGTTCAAAAATTACTTCAGAGGATGATATGTATTAGCTTAAATGAAGTGTAATCTTGTACAGTCTCAGTTCGACCGTTCCTGAGATGTGTGGTCAATTGAAACCCAACCACCAAAGAACACCGGTATCCATGATCTACTATTCAGATCCGTATAAAAATAACTGACTTTACTAGGGCTTGAACGCTGGAACTCTCAACTTCCAAATTAGTTGATTTGGGAAGACGCGTTCACCACTAGAATCTACCTAAAGACTGTATACCACAAGATTAACCGCATACACGACAAATTTAATTTACATATAGTATATATCCTAAAATTAATATACAGAGTGAAAATACACTAAGGAAACACAAATATATACGTCAAAATAAGATACAAAATTTTATTTATACACACGGTTTCGAAAACGGTTTATTTTATAATTTTGGGTGCCGAAAGTTTTCCCTTAAATTTAAGCTTTTGTTGTAAGCGAAGGTGATACTGCCTTCAGCAAATCGTTTTTTGACGCAAACAACCACGGGATAAAAAAATATAATTATAAATATGATTTGATTTCATGGATTTTAAAATGTTATCCGGCAGCTATAACTAAATTACTGATCGACAACATTTTTGCCAAAAAGTAACGAACAAATTAACGATCATGACGATATAATTAATGTTTCTAACATATATTAAACAAAAAATAAATCGAATATAGACAAAATACAAATTTTTTCTTGATGTCAACATCATTAAAACGTATTTCAAAACGACCAGAAAACAAAAAATAATAACCGACGGTTGTGAATATAATCGACGACAATGCACGTTTGCTAAAACAAAATCAATAAATTTAACACCGTTGAATTTATTAATTAAACAATTCGGACTATACATTATACTATTCGGACTATACTGTATTCGTTACCGGATGCTAAACAGGAAAAAAGAAAAAAAAAACAGGTATATTAATAATGTAATAAAATGTTAACGGAATGACATCGTTGTTTCATTTTGCTTCAGGGTACTTATCACTCAAGAACAAGGTGCATCGTTTCAAACATCTATTGTAAAGAAATGGTAAATACGTAAACGTTTGCTAATGTTATTACAGAATCTATTCTGCGTTTTCATTTCATTTAATGTTACATGTCACAAATGTTTAGTCTGTGGCGGTTCGGTTTCAAGTTGTTCACTCGGAACACACACATACACACACACACAATTTTCTTTAGTTTTGTTTGCTCATTTTGCTATAACAACGTGTGGATATTATTATTTAATATGGTTATATGATTATCTTTAATCAATAATTTTCTTTTGATGTAGACCATTTCAAATTACTTATGAAGATTCTTTTTGTTTTATAAGAAATGCGAAATTATTAATATTTTTTTTTTTTACAGTAACTTACTATTGAAAGTAATTATGTATGTTATATTTTACGTGAGGGTATAGAGAAGCACTTTTACAACTGTTTTCCTGGTTTTCCCCTTTCACAAAAATTTTTCTGGAGGATAATCGTTGTACTTACATTTTTATTTAAATATAACGGTTCGTTTACTTTCATTTCTTCCCTTTAAAAATATGTTCTCTTACATTTATGTTTTATAATTTTTATTACGGTGTAGTGTAGTATATGTACATACTGGAATTACAAAATCAAAACCGGTAAGTTACGTTTAATTGTCAGTTATTACAGGAAATATTTTAGTAATAAATTTCCTTCGTTTTGTTTTAAAAAGATAATTAATTTTAAAATCTAACCCGATTAAAATAATTTACGTTGAAGACAGCGTAATATTAATAAATTAATATTATAACGTTAAATGTAGTCTAACGTGTTTTTAATGCTGAAAATATTTTATTTATTGTTATTTTTAACAAATTATGTTTCAGTTAATATGTATTATGATAATACAAACGTTATCGTTTTACATTTTTTTTATCTTCATGAAAAATTGATGTAGTCTACATGTAAGCCGATAAACTTCTTTCGACATGAACTTGTTTTTTTTTTCTATATGTGCATGGCACATTAAAAAAGGTAGAAGTAAGACCACAAGTTTTACTCCTAGTTACTAGTATAATGATTAAAATAATCACTTCTTTATAGTTGAAATAATTTTTTTTTTTATTATATAATAATATTAAGATCATTATTTTAATAGATCCCTAGTTTGTAAATTAAAAAATTACCCGCTCGTAATTCTTGGTTACTACGTATATTTTATAAAAAAATATCTCGTAATATTTTTATAAACTTTCTACGATGCTATACGTTTTATATAAATAATATCTTTTCTTTTTTTAAAAGTTAAAACTTTTTTCTAGAGTAAGTAGTTTACCGTGGAATCAATTGACATTTTCGTTTACTTCTTTCTTTTTTCTTATATTTTTCCAAATACACACACACACACACACACACACACACACACACACACACACATATATATATATATAAAACTGGAACTAGATAAATTTGGTAAACACGGAGACCACTGCCCACTGTTAACAGTACATTCTTCTGTAAAAGCCGCGAGACGCGTGCCTGTGAATTTTTTTACGTTTGACATATCATTCTGTCTTGTTGGAAGAAGCCGTACCCTTTTTCAAGGTCTGTCAATCGAGCGTAGAATTTTCGTAAATTGTACGATACATTTCTCTACAGATAAAAAAGAAACCCCGTTAAAAGACCACCCGTAACAGTACACCGTACACCGATTTTCTCATCGTGATGTTCACACTCAGACATCCGAATCAAAATTCAATCGTCCAAATTAATCTTACAGCAAGATGTGTATTTTATTTTGTTTTGTGTGATAACTAAAATATAGATCTTTTTTGCGACGGCAGAAGTCGATCTTTTTGAATAACTGGAGTCGTAACGGAAGGTCACCTATTTTGTTTTCCATTTGAAACTAACCCCGTCTTACCCCATCATTTTTTAAACGATCCGTGTACGTTACGCTTTGTTTGGATAACGGCGTTTGGAAATTTGTCCTCGAGTATTTCAAGCGTTTCTTGTAAGAATTCAAAACGCACATTAAGCTTCTACTATAGTAACCCTTTTCTCGGTCAAAAAAGGCATTTTAGAGAAACACGACTGCAAAGAACGAAATTATACTTCTCTGAAGCACGAACAGTTTACATCTGATAACATTAGACGAGAGTAGTAAAATACACATCCTGACCCTCTTATATTTCAGTCCGCTTCGGTCAAAATATCACCGATGCGAATGCCACGACTGACTTTTCCATCGGTGTACTACTATTTAATGAACTCAAAACACATCTTATGAAGAAAGACTGAAAGGACTTAAATAAACAAAGGAACTGAACTACCGACCAGAAGAAGGTAAAAAGTGAGTTCAGCACGCAACACGAAACATAAAAATATTATACGGAGCAATAAAAACACAGTAACACTGCAACAAAACAAAGCACAAAAACATAATACAAGAAGATCCAAGCAGGGCTCTAGATCTCCTGAGCAATCCTTTTCTTTGCCACAGTACAGTATAAAGCACTCCACTATTGCCCATTCGGCCTGGCTCCTCCAGTTTACACGGAGATCCAACGCCGACCCGATAAGAATCAAGCCGACAGATGGTCTGCGTACGCATTAACTCGTATTTCGAGCACTCATAAAGAATATGGTGGTTGTCGACCAATTGTCTACACTGAGGACACAACAGAATCTACCAGCCTAATTTCTGCAGTCTGTTCCTAAAAGCACCATGGCCGGAAAGAAATTTCGTCACGTATTTATTAGCATGTACCCAAGAGGCGTCACGCAAACCATAAACATTTGGAAAGAGATCACGCGTATAACGCCCAACCTCCATCTCATCCCATCTGGCTTGCCACAATGCACTGGCATGTTGTTCAATCTCTCGAAGTCAACTAATCAGAAGTTAACTCACCGTGCTTCTTAGAAACATACCGCTGTTGCTTCTCAGTCGCAATCAAGTCTCTCGGTTTCACGCCTGCAATCACCAAGACTACCTCCTGTGAAATAGTACGGTAACCACGCGTTATCGTTAATAATATTAGGCGTTGAGACCTTAATAATATGTCTCAATAACTTTTATATTTTAACCTATCCGACCAAACAGGCGTCGCATATAGCGTAATAGCCTCGTGCACGCCTTTACACAGGATGTTCATGGTCTTAAAATTAAAACCCCAATTAGAATTGACCACACGTCGAATATCGAAGAAGGCGTTGCAAACCGATCGCAGTACTTCGCTGCCTTCTCCGCGACGTATTGAAGGTGCTTCTTAATTTGCAGTTTCCCATCGAGAAACACCCCGAGGTACTTTTAAACCTGGATATACTTTATACGCTGGCCTGCCATCGAAACACGGACTCGTCGACTTACTGCCAAACGGCCTTTGAGGAGCATCATTGTGGTCTCTTTCGGGCTAAACGTCATCTTGTATTGATGACCCCCACAGCTCAAGCATCCTGTAAGCTTGAGCGACTCGGAGTTCAACCTCCAACCGCGCGCGAGCTTCCTTCGACCAGCAGGAGTCCATCATCAGCATAAGCTACGATGCAATACCCGCTGGGCAATCTCAGCCACAGTAGAGAATCGAACTCCACCACCCCCAATAAAGGACCCAACAAGCTGCCCTTGGGACTTCCTTTGGACAACGTCTTGCCAACCTCATGACTGCCCTCGCGGAGCAGCACAATCCCGATGAATGAAGTAACTTTGCATAACTTGTAATTTACTTATAGTATATTCTTGTTTTTGAATTTGGTAAATAACAGAAGGCCACCATAAATTATGAAATTCTCCGGAAATGTCCAGGAAAATCCCTAGGACATATTCCGTCTCATAGATTGATACCGCACTCATCACACGGAGTATGGCGTCTTCAATACCTTTTCCGGGACGAAACCCGTACTAATTCTCCATCAACAATCTTTTCGAGTTTAACCTCTCATTTACACGCAGATACAGAACCTTTTCAAAGACCTTACCGATAACTAGAAGCAACGTCAAGGGCCTATACGAATAAGTAACGCAGGATCCTTGTTGCCACCCTTAAATAGCAATTTTACAATCTTCTACTTCCAACACACATCCCAACCCCGACCGAAGGTCGTCTTTAGACCCTCTAACTGATTACATATCGCAGTCATCAGCCAGGCCTCGGTCGGGATGCTACCGATGTAAATGCCTCGGCAGACATTTACATCAGTAAAATATAAATCAAATTTTACCTTCACGTAGGCCTCAAACGGACATCTTCACATCCGACCTGGCATGACTCCCTCAAACCCCGCGCCTAGTCCGAATTTGACAACAACGTTCGTAACTATGAATGCCTCGGAAAACGAACGAGTTTTAGATTAAATCAGTGCTACACTCATACCGCTCAAAATTATGTTTTACGCGACGTAGAAATTCAGACCTACAGCCAAATATGTTGACCAAATTAGGTCACCTAACAAGAGGAACGTAACCTCACTCTGAACCGGAGACAAACCCCGCACTCCCACCCGGTCCACAGGCTGCTATACCCCAGCAGCGCGGCCAGACCTGCCAGCGGGAGCCCCAAATCGAATCACAAACAACACCAATATAACCGTGGCACGATGTCAATGCGCCTACCGCCAACCAATCTAATGCCTTGGCCGGAATCCTACCACGATGAAATACCTCAATTAAACTCCCTCTACAGACCGCAAGGACGCGAAGAAACATCTACTATAGACCATTCCTCGTAGATCATCCAGTTAGTACGAAGATCCAGAAAGGAACGTATTCTCTTAAGTTCCATAACAACCCGTGAATGTTCGACCTCATATCAGGGACAGACATAGAGGACGTACTCGACTGTATCATCAGTCCCACGATCCGGGCATCGACTCGAATCCACCAAACGAAACCTAGCGAAACTCGCCCGAAAGGCACCATGCCCGAAGAGAAACTGTGTGATATACCGATTGGGGGAACCCATCTAATCGCACATAAATCAGACACTATAGGAAATATGCTATGAATGTAGCGACCGATCGGGGATTCGTCCCACCTGTCCTGCCAAGTCGCAAGGCCCCGGTTTTCAATTTCCTGTTTTCGTTCTGACGTCAATGGGTTATTTACCTTGGAAATGTAGCGTTCCTTACGCTCGTTAGCCAAGATATCTATTGGTTTTACTCCGGTATAATACAGACTGCCTCTCGCGAAACTGTTCTATAACCGCCTATAACAGTCAGCAGGAGGAGTCGCTGGGCCCGCAGCAAAATGTCCGCGTAACACCTAAAAGCCAAGCGGTGAGCCCAGACAGCTCCAGTATATAGCATAATAGCTTCACTGACACTTTTGTAAAAGATATGAAAAGGCAGAACTTATGACTAAAAACCTATCGCCATAGAAATGTACTGTTTAATGTATTCCTTGAAAAAGTAAAAAAGTATTCGGTAAAAATGTAATCTATCATTAATTTAAATCAATAATCCTAATATTTTCTCTGCCGCAGAAAAAATACGGTATGCAACTCTCTATAATGGTCATTAATGCACTCTTGCAAAGTTTACGACACGAGCCTGGTGTGTCGTAACTTACTTCGCACTCGTGCATTAATGGCTATCATTGTAGGCTTGTTGCATAATGTACTACATATATTTGGTATTTTACATGTTGTAGAATGATTTTAATATTTATTATTAAAATATATTATTGTTATTATATTATTATAATTAATATATATAATTTCAATTATGAATTTGCGATACTGGATTAAAGTAACTGTCATGATTTTTTAATCTGGAATTTATGTAAATTTTCAGATGCCACCCACGTTTATGAATAGCGGACAGTAAAGATTACACGAACCACAATTTATAAATGACAACGTACGAAAATTTTAAGAGTTTAGAAAATAAAAAATCTGATTTTTTTTTTGGTTGTTTGTGGGCGAAAAACGCTTGTGCGTTATCATCGCCCGGTAGTTATTATTAAAAGTGCAATATAACTCCGAAATAAGAAGCTATACAAGGTATAAATGTAATATTAATCATATAATAAAAATTTACTAAAACAAGCCAAGAAGGCAAAAGAAAACCCAAAACTAATATCACCGACAAAGTTGATAAAACAGTAAAGATAAAATAATAGAATAAAGAAAGTATAAAAACTTACCTAACCCTGATGGGTTGTGCAAAACTCCCCACCCCGGATAGTAAAATTAAACTAAAAAATCAAATCGAAAATAAAGGTTAAAATTATTAAAAAACCCTCCTTACAGAAAAACATATATAAGTATATTAAATCCTTTGCAGTAACCCAGTACTATGCAAAAAGAGAAACATTCGCTCCAAAACCCTGCCATCAGTGCCCAAGACATCACGAATGATGCTGGGTATATTAAACTGACGACGCAATGCCGCATAACATACGCAGTCCACGAGAATGTGGTGCACAGTCGTGCGGCAGTTGCATCGTGTGCGCAGGGGTGGGTCTCCTCCTGACATTAGATATTCGTGTGTGATCCTCGTATGCCCCAACCGTAACCGGCAGAGGACCACTTCCTCACGACGAGAGTTCCTACAAGAGGAGCCCCACGGCAACACTGAGTCTTTAATCCGTCGAAGTTTACTATCGACGACAGCCGTCCAGCCACTTTGCCACCTTGCTCGCAGTGATTATTTTATATGATTAATAAAATCAAAGGTAGTAACTCGGGTGGTGAAAGGAGGCTGAATACACGCAACTTTCGCAGCAGAATCCGCCCTCTCATTACCAAGAATCCCAACGTGGCTAGGGATCCACCAAAAACCTACCCCCTTGTTTCGTTTTTCTAACTCAGCGAATTTAACATAAATGCCAACGACGACAGGATGTCCAGAATAAAGGTTTTCCAACGCCTGGAGAGCACTGTACGAGTCACTGCAAATAAGAATGTTCCTATACTTAGGGCCAACGATACTTAGATCCCTATCTACAGCGAGTAGTTCCGCGGTGAACACACTCGTAACACCGGGTAGGCCAAACATATAAGTCTGTTCATTGAAAACAAAAGCACAACCAACGTTACTGTTATGCTCCGACCCATCAGTGTATACCACCACGTCTGGGTTCGACTTAGTGAGGAGAAACTGGAACACCTGCTGGTAAACAATAGGTGGCGTTGATTGTTTATCATACGTTGGAAGACCACACGTAAAACTTACACGGTGTATTCTCCACGGGGGATTCGAGCACGGACATGATGGAAAGAACGAGGGAGTGCTAACATTCATACGCTGCAGCACAGACGTCGTGTACGGACACCCACAGGCGCAGTACAACGTGGAAGGTCCTCATACTTCCTCAAATTAGGATTCTTAAGAACCGGGTCAAAAGCCGGGTGATTCGGCTGTCCGCTGAGACGGGCAAAATAAGATAACAAAAGCTGGTCCCGTCTATCCCAAAGTGATGGCTCACCACTGTCTACAAGTAAGCCTGCGATAGGGCTTGATCTAAACGCACCCGTGGCAAGCCGAAGAAAAGAATGATGCACACCGTCCAGCATCTGAAGTACGGTTTGACGAGCTGAGGAACAGGCGACACAACCGTAATCCAAACTGAAACGAACAAGGGAGTAGTAAAAACGTAACATACACGACCGATCGGCCCCCCAGTTGGTGTTACTTAAGACCCGCATCATATCCAAAAGTTTGGAACACTTTGTCCCCAAATCCCTCATATGTGTGACCCGAGTAAGACGGCTATCAAAAAGCAAACCCAGAAACCTGACGTAAGTAGAGACAGTAATAAGCTCCCTGTTCAGAAAAACCCGCGGATTAGAAGGGGTCCGTAGCCGAGAAAAGACTACACATTTTGTCTTGTCGGGTGAAAATGTGAAACCAGTAGTCCCTGACCAAAAACTCTGATGTGGGCACCGCATTGACTTCCTTGTACGCCTATTAAATTACATATACACTTTTCTTTTTTTTTAACGAAACGTACTTAAAATTTTATTTCATTAATAACTTCTGATATATATACTTTTTTTTATTGTTGTTATTATTTATCATGAATTTTTTTTTACAATCAGAGGTTGTTAAAATCAATATATATATATATATATATATATATATATATATATATAAAAAATATTTAAAAATATTGAAAAATATTAAAAAATATTTTTTTAACTTTTTTTTTTATTATACTTGATTGAGTGATAAATCACTCAATCAAAGTATAATAAAAAAAAAAGTTAAAAAAAAGGAGATAAGTCCGATTCGAGCCGAAGTGCCTTTCCCTTCTAAGATCCAAATATTTCATTAATTAATATTTCATTTGACTATAACTCTGAAACCAATGAAAGTAAGTACTACTTATGATATATCGTTGAAAAGCTGTCAATGAGGGTTTATTACTGCAGTTAAAAAAAATCAAAAATCCAAAGTTTTTCAATTTTGGGCGTTTTTCTTTTTTGGGTGCACAACTAGTTGTTATAACAGTCCTAAATCCAAGATTTCAGCATCCTTCAGCTAATCGTTTTTGAGTTATGTGAGATACATTTGTATATACATAAAGACGTACGTACAGAAATCAAGCCGAAACTAGTCAAAATGAATATTTCCGTTGAAATCTGAAAACCGAAATTTTTCCGATCACAATACTTCCTTTACTTCGTACAAGGAAGTAAAACGGAAACAATAAAGCAGATTTCAAAAAGTATTTAAGAAAATACTTTTCGAAAACTGGAGCAATCCCATTTTACACATCGATTGTTTAAGTGCACAATCGATGTGTGAAATGGTGTTCATGGTATTTTTTTAACGATCCAGCTAGATTTAATGAATTATCAAAAACAAAACTTGAAGCTCAAGTAATTTTTTAAATCATCAGGATTATTTTCCCGTAAATAGATTAATACGGGTATAACTCTGTCGCTCGCTTAACAAGTTCTTTTGATTTACATGTTTTTACGTTCATTATCCGACTAAAAGTTTTGTTGGAAATGCTCTTTTGTTTTTACCGTTTAGTAAATTTAAGGGATCGCTTAACTTTACTTCTTACAACACACAACCGAACCTACTGCGCGAAGCTAAAAACATAGCTATTAAAAATAACGCACGAAAAACATTTTGTATTTAAACCGTACGAAATTCTTAAGAGTGCATAGTTGAATCGTATGAAATTTGAAGTTTACGTCCATACACGAACCCGAGAGTATTTCTCGTTCCAAGCGAGCAAGTACGACATGTTTCTTTTAAAATTACGTATACGGGCGAAGTAGTATGAGCGTCGCGTTTCAAATGTGCCAGTATGTTCGTGACATTCCAAGAACGCGTTCCAAATATCAGCGTTAGCGACCAGCTATGTCGTTAAATAATAACCGTATACATATAATGCAACACATTCAATGTTTTACGCTTCCTTTTAATTAATTCAAATGTTCTTTTACATTATATAGGAAGATTATTTAAAATAAACCGTAATAAGAAATTAATAAATTTTAATCATTATATTAAATAAAAACCGAGTTACAGAAATAAAACGAATATAATAAAACGTTATTACATAATATAAAAATTCAGTAAATATTAAAGGGTGTGTGAACATTTTTTTAAAATTAAAATTATAGAAGAAAATTATGGTGTACTGCATTGAAAGATCGGTGTGATAGAATATGTAAATTATATTATCTACTTTATGAGTACCTTATATTAGTACGGATAAGCGAGCGAGTATTTCATCACGCTTAAGAAAATAATAATAATATTCGTGCAAATGAAGCACTTTAATCAAACATCAATTGGACTGCTTGCGGGTCATGATAAAACGTATTATTTTAACGATATTAGTTTTTCTAAAAAACAAGTATTTAGGTAGTTAAAATGCAATTATTTTTTATCATTGTTTCTAAAAGCTATAATTTATAATAAATAATTTTTTTAATAATCCCAAAATTATTACTAATTATTTACGAACGGTATAATAATTTTACTTTTCCTTCTCTAGCTCCATTGCTGCTGCAGCAGTAGGCAAAGTGCAGGCCTATGTTTTGATTAATATATTCGGACCGGCTCAACATTAATTCTTCGAAAATCGCTCAAAAAATATCTATTGATAGGCAGGGCATCGGTAGCATTCGATTTTGGAAAAAATTAAAAAAGAGGGAGAAGGGTAGTTTTCGCCAATTTAATCTTTTTTTGTAAAATCGTAGTAAAAAATAGAGAAGTGTACGAAGAAACAAAGTATTTACTTATTAAGTTATTAAAAATTCCAAAACGTTTTAAGTCGATTACATGTAGAGGAATTATTTAATTATTTCCAAACAATTTTACATAGCTTGATCTCAAACCCTCTGGACCAAAAAGTTAAAATTTGACAACATATATATAAAAACAAGGCGACATCAAGGTACCCATATATATTTTTTTAACTAAATAATTTTATTGACAAAACCAGGCCAATTTATTAATGTAAATAAAAATTTAGATTTTCAATTTTCTTCGGGAAATTAATGCAGCATATACTGTATATTAATGTTATTGTGTTAATCGGCCAAAGAGAATATTTTTCCATAGAAATTAAACAGCCACCCGAAAATAGGTTCAAATTTTCTCAAGAACAACTTCGCTCGTACCGAAATCTTTTAGCGTAAGAAGTATCTGAACTAAACCTCAGATCCCCGTCGAATGTTACCGGAGTAGTAACGGGTAACTTTAAGAAAGTATAAATTTAAACAAAAACGATCGATCAAATGAAATGCTCATCGGAGAAATTGGAATCCAGGACCTCCGGATGAAAGGTAGAGACGCTACCAATCGCGCCATGGAAGCCGGCATTTAATTCGATGATTCTAACTAAAGCGCGCGCGCATACCGTATTTAATTCGCGCGGGTGTGGCGGTACCAGTGGTGATGGTCAGCACTAACTAAACTGATATAATTTCGCAACTAACAGAACAAATTTCGCTTGTACGGTGGGCAAACTGTGTAAACGCGAGGCATAACGCACTAGGTACCGAGTCGACCGGGCGATCGAGTTGAGATCCGACCAGACCGAGTTACTTTTTTACCCTTTAAATGCTATTAGTTATTTAATTTTACCGCTCACCTTTGACGTCGCAACATAGCAGACGATTACAATAGCATTTTTTGAGGTGGTGGTTGCAAATATTGTTATTTTTTATTTGTTAACAAATGCGCCTAAGAAAAATATGGTATTAATCAGGCGAAATCTCGAGATACTGCGGGTGACCTTGCTTTACAACCTTTTTTGCGTTCCTTATGTGTCAAAAAGTCAAGATCCGGTGAAACCCCCGTGTCCAAATCGGATCGATTACAATACTTTTCCTTTTAGAGCAATAGTTCTGCTACAGCGGTAAGTAGAGGGGAAAGTAAAAATATATCCTTGATATCGACCGACTCTTTTGGTGTTTTCTTTTCGGTTGTCGCGTCGTAAACCTAATAGCTGAAGTTCCTACAGAATACAACCGGAACTCCCAATTTTTTTTCTAAAATACCATTAAATAAAAAAAAATATAAAATTTTCATATACGCAAGAGTTTTCTTAGAAGGAAGGATCCGTAATTTTACTGTCAGATTATTACCGAACTGAACTCGGACTGAACTGGAAACGATTTGCTGACAATCTTTGTCATACAGCCGAGTCTCGATAATACGAACCTTGATAATTTGAAATCCTTGAAAACGCAATTTTTTTCGTTTCCCTTGATAAACCTACCTTACTAAAACCTCTACATTTCTAACCGATCAAACGTATACCTCTATAACTCGAATTACCATGTCTAAATCGAGACCTCACTCGGCGAATTTCTCGAACATTACTTTTACATCTCGAAGTTCTTGCCGAAGTTTTTGGCTAACTTGAATTCTGCTAAATAAGCGTATTGTATGTAATATGTCGATTTCTGCACAATTGTTAGTGTAGCGGTGTGCGTGATCATTGTCCTCATGTTTGACTTGTTAACTTTATTTACAACAATTGTAGTCTAGTGCGCGTGTACTGTACATCTTATTGTATTTAAGTACAGCGCAATTAGTGCTAAAAGAAAGTGGATAGTTTAATTATCGGAGATAAATTTAAAATTATCCAAACAGTGAACGCACGGGAAAGGAATAAAAGGACATTGTTCGTGAGTTTAGCATCCTATTTAGTACTTTATTTACGATGCTGAACAACGAGGCAGAGATTCTGAAACGCGTCAGTGAAGGTAATTTATAATCTAAGCGAAAAATAGAAGCTGAGTTTCCGATGTTGAAAAGCGTACGGTCGAGGGGTTCAAACAGAGCAGAAGTAATTTATAATTTCTCTAAGTCTAAAAAGTCTGAAAACTCGAACTGTAAACTCTAAATAAGTTTTTGTTCCCTTAGGATTCGAGTTATCGAGAGCCGGTTGTGCTCTACTACTCCTCATTGGCATTTGATATATCCTGACCCCCGTAAGAGAAGACACCCGCCTGTAGTAGACGAACTCGATCGCCACACCACCCCCTTCGTTCCTAGCCCCGATAGGCTTTGCCGGAGGTCTTCTAAACCCTCTAAACTTTATAACACAACACAGTCATCAGCGTTGCCTCTGTCAAGATGCCACCGAAACAGCCTTGGCAGACATTTCCATTAGTGTATTTACAGAACCTACTATCGCTTTTGTACGGCCTCTTTCAACCACGACCACTACCGTAACTTACAACCTTCAATTATCAAATTAACCGATTCGCGGAAGCGCGATTCCTCTAACACCGAAGGTTTCACACGAAATCGCTTTCTATATCTATCTTGAATTACACTTTGCGCTCAGATCATTACTTTATCGAGTCTTTAAGCACCAAAAATAGTATCCTCGTACCGACAAAACAAATTTTGTCCTTCGATTCAATTTATTCAAACTCCTCTGGATTTATTTAAAAATCAAGAAACAGATTCAAAAATGTAATAATCCTCTAATGAAAACATTCCCTATCTATGTTTACTCTGGTCGGCTTTCGAAAGCGAGCTCAATGTCTAGACCCTCCTACACCGCAGTTCCATCGCAGAGTTCTCCATACATCTACTCTCATCCTAACAGCAAATGTCTAAGCTAACCGCGGCTAGATCTAAAAACTCCTGTCTTGGCGAAGTAAGCATCCAGACGGGCCCCTAGCCACCCGAATTGCTATTCTATCTATACATCTATCAGAGCATCAGCCATCCTCCGCAGGGCTGAGAATCGAATATATACTAATTAATAACGACGACAATAATAAAAATAAATGATTTTAATATTATGAATCGTAAACGACGATTAGAACAATTCTCATTGCCGCCCGATTGAAATTCAGAGCAGTGATGAATTTCTGTTTAATTTCTAAACATGAAAATTCATAAAACTTATATCAGAAGAGCCGATTACCGAGTACAAGGCAACGGTGAAAAATATAAAAATTACGCCGGGCTAGCCAAAATCACATTTTTAGATGATAAATGATTCGTGAGAGATAACGAATTGAAAGAAGCTGTCTCTAGCAGTAATTAAAAGCGATATGACAAGGGTATTTTGAAACGCGTGAATTTCTTTGACTTAAACCTGAGTCTAGCGTTCGGGAATTTCCTAGAGAAACAGGCTAAGATGTACGTTTAAAAAAAAAAATTGTTATCGTAATCAAACTGACCCTCTCTTTCAAGATATTTCTTTATCTTCTTACATTCTTGATCTACAAAACATTACAGATATGAATGAATGAAAATCGATGTTTTTTACTTGAAAACGTGAGCGTCTATAAATTATTCTTTGTGTATGTTATGCTTTATTCTATGTGAATTTCATTAACATAAAAAAGTCAACCGATGTTGTTCGTATCATAAATATCAAACAAGGAATCGAGTATCAAGCACCTTCAGGAAAGCAACAGTGAAAGGTCGATAAAAATCAGACTAACGTATTAACAAAACAAAACATAAAATAAATGAACCGTGTGTGATATAGTTTAAATAGAAACTACTATTTTACTCTTGCTTACGTTGTATAACAAGAAAACACGGCATAAAATAGTTTCGGTTTCGTTTTCATCGAGTGGTATACCGTTCTTTCACTATAGCTATAACATATACTATGTCACTCTGATCACGAATAGAATGACCCGGCTAAAGCCAAGTTAACTCATTACTATTACATCACGATATCAGTCGCTTGGGGTTCTAACTATTTTTAACGTATGCCTCGTGGACTTCCTCCTATATCGATGCTGGTTCATTATATACGTGATTAACCTTAGCTTAAATTAAAAGGTAAAGTTTTTCTTTTTTTTTAGTTATATCGGTTTACTTAATTATTACTACCTGTTACTTTAAACAAACGCTTAATTTATCTGTTTTATATATATAATATTACACCGTATTAAATATTACAAAACCACCTCTGCAATTTTTAAATTCTTAATTGTATATTTGTAAATAAATCTACAATAGAAAATTTTGATAACATCCTTCAAAACAGAGTAGATAAAGAAATTTCAATTTGAGAATCATATTTCTTAAATATATATATATATATTCCAGAATTATACCACTTCTTTTGATGACCCGATTTTATTTAAGTTAAACTTTAAATAATGTTACCGAATATTTTCTCTATTTCCCTCAAAAGTAATCGTAAATATCTTTTTTCATATCCCACAATTAGATTGTATTCCCGATTAACTGCAATAATGATGAAAGAAATGGGTTATACAAATAAATTAAAAATAAAACGACATACCCGTTGTTAAATTGCCAACAATTAAAGCAGGTAACTCAGATTTAAAAATAAAACTAAAAAAGATTAATCTATTTTTAATTTTTGATAGATTCTGAAGTTTTTTTACGTACTGTAATTTATTCGACTAATATATTAAAAATTAATAACGCAATTATAAAAACAGTTAACATAAACGTTATAAATATTATAATAAAATTGTAATTACTTCAAAATTTTATCTTTTAAAAAAATGTATTTTCTTTGTCGCTTTTTAACGAATACATACGACTTATAATTATTTCTTAACTAATTCTGCATATTATCTATAATTTTTTCGGTTAGTCTTACGCGTGATCCACCACTGTTTAGCTGCAAACCGGCTAATACATCGGAAAATTAGCCTATAATAAATAATCAATATAAATCATTAATTATTAAATCATCGGTTTTATTGTAGCAAGGCCAGCAGTACGCAAGAATGAGATAAACTAGAAACAAAAAAAACTACAGGTATACAATTTAGAGAAGAAAATAGCGTAAGTTATATAATCGGTGGAAATGAATATTATAAAGTGTTGTTTGCGTACTGTTTAATGTAAAAAAAAAATCTGGCAAGGGGTTACATAACTTTCCCGCCTATGCACTTGACAGATCATCATTTCATATGCGTCATACGTATTTAGATAAAAATCCATAAAATATTAACGATATATAATTATGGAATATTTAGAGAAGAAATGCAAGAAATATCAAAGTAAAAAAACTCGGATCCGATTTTACCCCCTTGATAAAATTGTGTTTTTACCTCAATAATAAT